>NW_027669847.1:7500-1281000 GCF_964146895.1 Miniopterus schreibersii
CCTAGCCCTCAACATAACTCTAACCCTAGGTCCAATCCTAACCCTAACTGTCTGTCTAACCCTAGCCCTCAACATAACCCTAACCCTAGGTCCAATCCTCACCCTAAACGTCTCTCTAACCCTAGCCCTCAACCTAACCCTAGCCCTAGGTCCAATCCGAACCCCAACCGTCTCTCTAACCCTAGCCCTCAACATAACCCTAACCCTAGGTCCAATCCTAACCCTAACTGTCTCTCTAACCCTAGCCCTCAACATAACCCTAACCCTAGGTCCAATCCTAACGCCAACCGCCTCTCTAACCCTAGTCGCAACATAACTCTAACCCTAGGTCCAATCCTAACCTTAACTGTCTCTCTAACCCTAGCCCTCAACATAACCCTAACCCTAGGTCCAATCCTAACCCTAACCATCTCTCTAACCCGAGCCCTCAACATAACCCTAACCCTAGGTCTAATCCGAACCCTAACCGTCTCTCTAACCCTAGCCCTCAACATAACTCTAACCCTAGGTCCAATCCTAACCCAAACCGTCTCTCTAACCCTAGCCCTCACATAACCCTAACCCTTGTCCAATCCGAACCCTAACCGTCTCTCTAACCCTAGCCCTCAACATAACTCTAACCCTAGGTCCAATCCTAACCCAAACGGTCTCTCTAACCCTAGCCCTCAACCTAACCCTAACCCTAGGTCCAATCCTAACCCTAACCGTCTCTCTAACCCTAGCCCTCAACATAACCCTAACCCTAGGTCCAATCCTAACCTTAACCGTCTCTCTATCCCTAGCCCTCAACATAACCCTAACCCTAGGTCCAATCCTAACCCTAACCGTCTCTCTAACCCTAGCCCTCTACATAACCCTATTCCTAGGTCCAATCCTAACCGTAACCGACTCTCTAACCCTAGCCCTCCACATAACCCTAAACCTAGGTCCAATCCTAACCCTAACCGTCTCTCTAACCCTAGCCCTCAACATAACCCTAACCCTAGGTCCAATCCTAACCCTAACCGTCTCTCTAACCCTAGCCCTCAACATAACCCTAGCCCTAGGTCCAATCCTAACCCTAACCGCCTCTCTAACCCTAGCCCTCCACATAACCCTAACCCTAGGTCCAATCCTAACCCTAACCGCCTCTCTAACCCTAGCCCTCCACATAACACTATCCCTAGGTCCAATCCTAACCCTAACCGTCTCTCTAACCCTAGCCATCAGTATAACCCTAACCCTAGGTCCAATCCTAACCCTAACCGTCTCTCTAACCCTAGCCCTCAACATAACCCTAACCCTAGGTCCAATCGTAACCCTAACCGTCTCTCTAACCATAGCCCTCAACATAACCCTAACCCTAGGTCCAATCCTAACCCTACCTGCCTCTCTAACCCTAGCCCTCCACATAACCCTAACCCTAGGTCCAATCCTAACCCTAACCGTCTCTCTAACCCTAGCCATCAGCATAACCCTAACCCTAGGTCCAATCCTAACCCTAACCGTCTCTCTACCCCTAGCCCTCAACATAACCCTAACCCTAGGTCCAATCGTAACCCTAACCGTCTCTCTAACCCTAGCCCTCAACATAACCCTAACCCTAGGTCCAGTCCTAACCCTAACCGTCTCTCTAATCCTAGCCCTCAACATAACCCTAACCCTAGGTCCAATCCTAACCCTAACCGTGTCTCTAACCCTAGCCCTCAACATAACCCTAACGATAGGTCCAATCATAAACCCTAACCGTCTCTCTAACCCTAGCCCTCAACAGAACCCTAACCCTAGGTCCAAACCTAACCCTAACCGTCTCTCTAACTCTAGCCCTCAACATAACCCTAACCCTAGGTCCAATCCTAACCCTAACCGTCGCTCTAACCCTAGCCCTCAACGTAACGCTAACCCTAGGTCCAATCCTAACCTTAACCGTCTCTCTATCCCTAGCCCTCAACATAACCCTAACCCTAGGTCCAATCCTAACCCTAACCGTCTCTCTAACCCTAGCCCTCTACATAACCCTATTCCTAGGTCCAATCCTAACCGTAACCGACTCTCTAACCCTAGCCCTCCACTTAACCCTAAACCTAGGTCCAATCCTAACCGTAACCGTCTCTCTAACCCTAGCCCTCAACATAACCCTAACCCTAGGTCCAATCCTAACCCTAACCGTCTCTCTAACCCTAGCCCTCAACATAACCCTAGCCCTAGGTCCAATCCTAACCCTAACCGCCTCTCTAACCCTAGCCCTCCACATAACCCTAACCCTAGGTCCAATCCTAACCCTAACCGCCTCTCTAACCCTAGACCTCCACATAACCCTATCCCTAGGTCCAATCCTAACCCTAACCGTCTCTCTAACCCTAGCCATCAGTATAACCCTAACCCTAGGTCCAATCCTAACCCTAACCGTCTCTCTAAACCTAGCCCTCAACATAACCCTAACCCTAGGTCCAATCGTAACCCTAACCGTCTCTCTAACCCTAGCCCTCAACCTAACCCTAACCCTAGGTCCAATCCTAACCCTAACTGCCTCTCTAACCCTAGCCCTCCACATAACCCTAACCCTAGGTCCAATCCTAACCCTAACCGTCTCTCTAACCCTAGCCATCAGCATAACCCTAACCCTAGGTCCAATCCTAACCCTAACCGTCTCTCTACCCCTAGCCCTCAACATAACCCTAACCCTAGGTCCAATCGTAACCCTAACCGTCTCTCTAACCCTAGCCCTCAACATAACCCTAACCCTAGGTCCAGTCCTAACCCTAACCGTCTCTCTAATCCTAGCCCTGAACATAACCCTAACCCTAGGTCCAATCCTAACCCTAACCGTGTCTCTAACCCTAGCCCTCAACATAACCCTAACGATAGGTCCAATCATAAACCCTAACCGTCTCTCTAACCCTAGCCCTCAACATAATTCTAAACCTATGTCCAATCCTAACCCTAACCGTCTCTCTAAACCTAGCCCTCAACATAACCCTAACCCTAGGTCCAATCCTAACCCTAACCATATCTCTAACCCTAGCCCTCAACATAACCCTAACCCTAGGTCCAATCCTAACCGTAACCGACTCTCTAACCCTAGCCCTCAACATAACCCTAACCCTAGGTCCAATCCTAACCCTAACCGTCTCTCTAAACCTAGCCATCAGCACAACCCTAACCCTAGGTCCAATCCTAACCCTAACCGTCTCTCTAACCCGAGCCCTCAACATAACCCTAACCCTAGGTCCAATCCGAACCCTAACCGTCTGTCTAACCCTAGCCCTCAACATAACTCTAACCCTAGGTCCAATCCAAACCCAAACCGTCTCTCTAACCCTAGCCCTCAACATAACTCTAACCCTAGGTCCAATCCGAACCCGAACCGTCTCTCTAACCCTAGCCCTCAACATAACTCTAACCCTAGGTCCAATCCTAACCCAAACCATCTCTCTAACCCTAGCTCTCAACATAACCCTAACCCTAGGTCCAATCCGAACCCAAACTGTCTCTCTAACCCTAGCCGTCAACATAACCCTAACCCTAGGTCGAATCCTCACCCTAACCGTCTCTCTAACCCTAACCCTCAACATAACCCTAACCCTAGGTCCAATCCTAACCCTAACCGTCTCTCTAACCCTAGCCCTCCACATAACCCTAACCCTAGGTCCAATCCTAACCCTAACCATCTCTCTAACCCTAGCCTTCAACATAACCCTAGCCCTAGGTCCAATCCTAACCCTAACCGCCTCTCTAACCCTAGCCCTCAACATAACCCTAACCCTAGGTCCAATAGAAACCCTAACCGTCTCTCTAACCCTAGCCCTCAACATAACCCTAACCCTAGGTCCAATCCTAACCCTAACCGCCTCTCTAACCCTAGCCCTCCACATAACCCTAACCCTAGGTCCAATCCTAACCCTAACCGCCTCTCTAACCCTAGCCCTCCACATAACCCTAACCCTAGGTCCAATCCTAACCCTAACCGTCTCTCTAACCCTAGCCATCAGCATAACTCTAACCATAGGTCCAATCCTAACCCTAACCGTCTCTCTAACCGTAGCCCTCAACATAACACTAACCCTAGGTCCAATCGTAACCCTAACCGTCTCTCTAAACCTAGCCCTCAACCTAACCCTAACCCTAGGTCCAATCCTAACCCTAACCGTCTCTCTAACCCTAGCCATCAACATAACCCTAACCCTAGGTCCAATCCTAACCTTAACCGTCTCTCTATCCCTAGCCCTCAACATAACCCTAACCCTAGGTCCAAACCTACCCCTAACCGTCTCTCTAACCCTAGCCCTCTACATAAATCTAACCCTAGGTCCAATCCTAACCCAAACCGTATCTCTAACCCTAGCCCTCCACATAACCATAACCCTAGGTCCAATCCTAACCGTAACCGTCTCTCTAAACCTAGCCATCAGCATAACCCTAACCCTAGGTCCAATCCTAACCCAAACCGTATCTCTAACCCTAGCCCTCAACATAACCCTAACCCTAGGTCCAATCCTAACCCTAACCGTCTCTCTAAACCTAGCCATCAGCATAACCCTAACCCTAGGTCCAATCCTAACCCTAACCGTCTCTCTAACCCAAGCCCTCAACATAACCCTAACCTTAGGTCCATCCGAACCCTAACCATCTCTCTAACCCTAGCCCTCAACATAACTCTAACCCTAGGTCCAATTCTAACCCAAACCGTCTCTCTAACCCTAGCCCTCAACATAACCCTAACCCTAGGTCCAATCCGAACCCTAACCGTCTCTCTAACCCTAGCCCTCAACATAACTCTAACCCTAGGTCCAATCCTAACCCAAACCGTCTCTCTAACCCTAGCCCTCAACATAACCCTAACCCTAGGTCCAATCCTAACCCAAACCGTCTCTCTAACCCTAGCCCTCCACATAACCCTAAACCTAGGTCCAATCCTAACCCTAACCGTCTCTCTAACCCTAGCCATCAGCATAACCCTAACCCTAGGTCCAATCCTAACCCTAACCGTCTCTCTAACCCTAGCCCTCAACATAACCCTAACCCTAGGTCCAATCGTAACCCTAACCGTCTCTCTAACCCTAGCCCTCAACCTAACCCTAACCCTAGGTCCAATCCTAACCCTAACCGTCTCTCTAACCCTAGGCCTCAACATAAACCTAACCCTAGGTCCAATCCTCACCCTAACCGTCTCTCTAACCCTAGCCCTCAACATAACTCTAACCCTAGGTCCAATCCTAACCCTAACTGTCTGTCTAACCCTAGCCCTCAACATAACCCTAACCCTAGGTCCAATCCTCACCCTAAACGTCTCTCTAACCCTAGCCCTCAACCTAACCCTAGCCCTAGGTCCAATCCGAACCCCAACCGTCTCTCTAACCCTAGCCCTCAACATAACCCTAACCCTAGGTCCAATCCTAACCCTAACTGTCTCTCTAACCCTAGCCCTCAACATAACCCTAACCCTAGGTCCAATCCTAACGCCAACCGCCTCTCTAACCCTAGTCGCAACATAACTCTAACCCTAGGTCCAATCCTAACCTTAACTGTCTCTCTAACCCTAGCCCTCAACATAACCCTAACCCTAGGTCCAATCCTAACCCTAACCATCTCTCTAACCCGAGCCCTCAACATAACCCTAACCCTAGGTCTAATCCGAACCCTAACCGTCTCTCTAACCCTAGCCCTCAACATAACTCTAACCCTAGGTCCAATCCTAACCCAAACCGTCTCTCTAACCCTAGCCCTCAACATAACCCTAACCCTTGTCCAATCCGAACCCTAACCGTCTCTCTAACCCTAGCCCTCAACATAACTCTAACCCTAGGTCCAATCCTAACCCAAACGGTCTCTCTAACCCTAGCCCTAAACCTAACCCTAACCCTAGGTCCAATCCTAACCCTAACCGTCTCTCTAACCCTAGCCCTCAACATAACCCTAACCCTAGGTCCAATCCTAACCTTAACCGTCTCTCTATCCCTAGCCCTCAACATAACCCTAACCCTAGGTCCAATCCTAACCCTAACCGTCTCTCTAACCCTAGCCCTCTACATAACCCTATTCCTAGGTCCAATCCTAACCGTAACCGACTCTCTAACCCTAGCCCTCCACATAACCCTAAACCTAGGTCCAATCCTAACCCTAACCGTCTCTCTAACCCTAACCCTCAACATAACCCTAACCCTAGGTCCAATCCTAACCCTAACCGTCTCTCTAACCCTAGCCCTCAACATAACCCTAGCCCTAGGTCCAATCCTAACCCTAACCGCCTCTCTAAACCTAGCCCTCCACATAACCCTAACCCTAGGTCCAATCCTAACCCTAACCGCCTCTCTAACCCTAGCCCTCCACATAACACTATCCCTAGGTCCAATCCTAACCCTAACCGTCTCTCTAACCCGAGCCATCAGTATAACCCTAACCCTAGGTCCAATCCTAACCCTAACCGTCTCTCTAACCCTAGCCCTCAACATAACCCTAACCCTAGGTCCAATCGTAACCCTACCGTCTCTCTAACCCTAGCCCTCCACCTAACCCTAACCCTAGGTCCAATCCTAACCCTACCTGCCTCTCTAACCCTAGCCCTCCACATAACCCTAACCCTAGGTCCAATCCTAACCCTAACCGTCTCTCTAACCCTAGCCATCAGCATAACCCTAACCCTAGGTCCAATCCTAACCCTAACCGTCTCTCTACCCCTAGCCCTAAACATAACCCTAACCCTAGGTCCAATCGTAACCCTAACCGTCTCTCTAACCCTAGCCCTCAACATAACCCTAACCCTAGGTCCAGTCCTAACCCTAACCGTCTCTCTAATCCTAGCCCTCAACATAACCCTAACCCTAGGTCCAATCCTAACCCTAACCGTGTCTCTAACCCTAGCCCTCAACATAACCCTAACGATAGGTCCAATCATAAACCCTAACCGTCTCTCTAACCCTAGCCCTCAACAGAACCCTAACCCTAGGTCCAAACCTAACCCTAACCGTCTCTCTAACTCTAGCCCTCAACATAACCCTAACCCTAGGTCCAATCCTAACCCTAACCGTCGCTCTAACCCTAGCCCTCAACGTAACGCTAACCCTAGGTCCAATCCTAACCTTAACCGTCTCTCTATCCCTAGCCCTCAACATAACCCTAACCCTAGGTCCAATCCTAACCCTAACCGTCTCTCTAACCCTAGCCCTCTACATAACCCTATTCCTAGGTCCAATCCTAACCGTAACCGACTCTCTAACCCTAGCCCTCCACATAACCCTAAACCTAGGTCCAATCCTAACCCTAACCGTCTCTCTAACCCTAGCCATCAACATAACCCTAACCCTAGGTCCAATCCTAACCCTAACCGTCTCTCTAACCCTAGCCCTCAACATAACCCTAGCCCTAGGTCCAATCCTAACCCTAACCGCCTCTCTAACCCTAGCCCTCCACATAACCCTAACCCTAGGTCCAATCCTAACCCTAACCGCCTCTCTAACCCTAGACCTCCACATAACCCTATCCCTAGGTCCAATCCTAACCCTAACCGTCTCTCTAACCCTAGCCATCAGTATAACCCTAACCCTAGGTCCAATCCTAACCCTAACCGTCTCTCTAACCCTAGCCCTCAACATAACCCTAACCCTAGGTCCAATCGTAACCCTAACCGTCTCTCTAACCCTAGCCCTCAACCTAACCCTAACCCTAGGTCCAATCCTAACCCTAACTGCCTCTCTAACCCTAGCCCTCCACATAACCCTAACCCTAGGTCCAATCCTAACCCTAACCGTCTCTCTAACCCTAGCCATCAGCATAACCCTAACCCTAGGTCCAATCCTAACCCTAACCGTCTCTCTAACCCTAGCCCTCAACATAACCCTAACCCTAGGTCCAGTCCTAACCCTAACCGTCTCTCTAATCCTAGCCCTCAACATAACCCTAACCCTAGGTCCAATCCTAACCCTAACCGTGTCTCTAACCCTAGCCCTCAACATAACCCTAACAATAGGTCCAATCATAAACCCTAACCGTCTCTCTAACCCTAGCCCTCAACAGAACCCTAACCCTAGGTCCAAACCTAACCCTAACCGTCGCTCTAACCCTAGCCCTCAACGTAACGCTAACCCTAGGTCCAATCCTAACCCTAACCGTCTCTCTAACCCTAGCCCTCAACATAACCCTAACCCTAGGTCCAATCCTAACCCTAACCGTCTCTCTAAGCCTAGCCCTCAACATAACCCTAACCCTAGGTCCAATCCTAACCCTAACCGCCTCTCTAACCCTAGCCCTCAACATAACCCTAACCCTAGGTCCAATCCAAACCCTAACCATCTCTCTAACCCGAGCCCTCAACATAACCCTAACCCTAGGTCTAATCCGAACCCTAACCGTCTCTCTAACCCAAGCCCTCAACATAACCCTAACCTTAGGTCCATCCGAACCCTAACCATCTCTCTAACCCTAGCCCTCAACATAACTCTAACCCTAGGTCCAATTCTAACCCAAACCGTCTCTCTAACCCTAGCCCTCAACATAACCCTAACCCTAGGTCCAATCCGAACCCTAACCGTCTCTCTAAGCCTAGCCCTCAACATAACCCTAACCCTAGGTCCAATCCGAACCCTAACCGCCTCTCTAACCCTAGCCCTCAACATAACCCTAACCCTAGGTCCAATCCAAACCCTAACCATCTCTCTAACCCGAGCCCTCAACATAACCCTAACCCTAGGTCTAATCCGAACCCTAACCGTCTCTCTAACCCAAGCCCTCAACATAACCCTAACCTTAGGTCCATCCGAACCCTAACCATCTCTCTAACCCTAGCCCTCAACATAACTCTAACCCTAGGTCCAATTCTAACCCAAACCGTCTCTCTAACCCTAGCCCTCAACATAACCCTAACCCTAGGTCCAATCCGAACCCTAACCGTCTCTCTAACCCTAGCCCTCAACATAACTCTAACCCTAGGTCCAATCCTAACCCAAACCGTCTCTCTAACCCTAGCCCTCAACATAACCCTAACCCTAGGTCCAATCCTAACCCAAACCGTCTCTCTAACCCTAGCCCTCCACATAACCCTAAACCTAGGTCCAATCCTAACCCTAACCGTCTCTCTAACCCTAGCCATCAGCATAACCCTAACCCTAGGTCCAATCCTAACCCTAACCGTCTCTCTAACCCTAGCCCTCAACATAACCCTAACCCTAGGTCCAATCGTAACCCTAACCGTCTCTCTAACCCTAGCCCTCAACCTAACCCTAACCCTAGGTCCAATCCTAACCCTAACCGTCTCTCTAACCCTAGGCCTCAACATAAACCTAACCCTAGGTCCAATCCTCACCCTAACCGTCTCTCTAACCCTAGCCCTCAACATAACTCTAACCCTAGGTCCAATCCTAACCCTAACTGTCTGTCTAACCCTAGCCCTCAACATAACCCTAACCCTAGGTCCAATCCTCACCCTAAACGTCTCTCTAACCCTAGCCCTCAACCTAACCCTAGCCCTAGGTCCAATCCGAACCCCAACCGTCTCTCTAACCATAGCCCTCAACATAACCCTAACCCTAGGTCCAATCCTAACCCTAACTGTCTCTCTAACCCTAGCCCTCAACATAACCCTAACCCTAGGTCCAATCCTAACGCCAACCGCCTCTCTAACCCTAGTCGCAACATAACTCTAACCCTAGGTCCAATCCTAACCTTAACTGTCTCTCTAACCCTAGCCCTCAACATAACCCTAACCCTAGGTCCAATCCTAACCCTAACCATCTCTCTAACCCGAGCCCTCAACATAACCCTAACCCTAGGTCTAATCCGAACCCTAACCGTCTCTCTAACCCTAGCCCTCAACATAACTCTAACCCTAGGTCCAATCCTAACCCAAACCGTCTCTCTAACCCTAGCCCTCAACATAACCCTAACCCTTGTCCAATCCGAACCCTAACCGTCTCTCTAACCCTAGCCCTCAACATAACTCTAACCCTAGGTCCAATCCTAACCCAAACGGTCTCTCTAACCCTAGCCCTCAACCTAACCCTAACCCTAGGTCCAATCCTAACCCTAACCGTCTCTCTAACCCTAGCCCTCAACATAACCCTAACCCTAGGTCCAATCCTAACCTTAACCGTCTCTCTATCCCTAGCCCTCAACATAACCCTAACCCTAGGTCCAATCCTAACCCTAACCGTCTCTCTAACCCTAGCCCTCTACATAACCCTATTCCTAGGTCCAATCCTAACCGTAACCGACTCTCTAACCCTAGCCCTCCACATAACCCTAAACCTAGGTCCAATCCTAACCCTAACCGTCTCTCTAACCCTAGCCCTCAACATAACCCTAACCCTAGGTCCAATCCTAACCCTAACCGTCTCTCTAACCCTAGCCCTCAACATAACCCTAGCCCTAGGTCCAATCCTAACCCTAACCGCCTCTCTAAACCTAGCCCTCCACATAACCCTAACCCTAGGTCCAATCCTAACCCTAACCGCCTCTCTAACCCTAGCCCTCCACATAACACTATCCCTAGGTCCAATCCTAACCCTAACCGTCTCTCTAACCCGAGCCATCAGTATAACCCTAACCCTAGGTCCAATCCTAACCCTAACCGTCTCTCTAACCCTAGCCCTCAACATAACCCTAACCCTAGGTCCAATCGTAACCCTAACCGTCTCTCTAACCCTAGCCCTCCACCTAACCCTAACCCTAGGTCCAATCCTAACCCTACCTGCCTCTCTAACCCTAGCCCTCCACATAACCCTAACCCTAGGTCCAATCCTAACCCTAACCGTCTCTCTAACCCTAGCCATCAGCATAACCCTAACCCTAGGTCCAATCCTAACCCTAACCGTCTCTCTACCCCTAGCCCTCAACATAACCCTAACCCTAGGTCCAATCGTAACCCTAACCGTCTCTCTAACCCTAGCCCTCAACATAACCCTAACCCTAGGTCCAGTCCTAACCCTAACCGTCTCTCTAATCCTAGCCCTCAACATAACCCTAACCCTAGGTCCAATCCTAACCCTAACCGTGTCTCTAACCCTAGCCCTCAACATAACCCTAACGATAGGTCCAATCATAAACCCTAACCGTCTCTCTAACCCTAGCCCTCAACAGAACCCTAACCCTAGGTCCAAACCTAACCCTAACCGTCTCTCTAACTCTAGCCCTCAACATAACCCTAACCCTAGGTCCAATCCTAACCCTAACCGTCGCTCTAACCCTAGCCCTCAACGTAACGCTAACCCTAGGTCCAATCCTAACCTTAACCGTCTCTCTATCCCTAGCCCTCAACATAACCCTAACCCTAGGTCCAATCCTAACCCTAACCGTCTCTCTAACCCTAGCCCTCTACATAACCCTATTCCTAGGTCCAATCCTAACCGTAACCGACTCTCTAACCCTAGCCCTCCACATAACCCTAAACCTAGGTCCAATCCTAACCCTAACCGTCTCTCTAACCCTAGCCATCAACATAACCCTAACCCTAGGTCCAATCCTAACCCTAACCGTCTCTCTAACCCTAGCCCTCAACATAACCCTAGCCCTAGGTCCAATCCTAACCCTAACCGCCTCTCTAACCCTAGCCCTCCACATAACCCTAACCCTAGGTCCAATCCTAACCCTAACCGCCTCTCTAACCCTAGACCTCCACATAACCCTATCCCTAGGTCCAATCCTAACCCTAACCGTCTCTCTAACCCTAGCCATCAGTATAACCCTAACCCTAGGTCCAATCCTAACCCTAACCGTCTCTCTAACCCTAGCCCTCAACATAACCCTAACCCTAGGTCCAATCGTAACCCTAACCGTCTCTCTAACCCTAGCCCTCAACCTAACCCTAACCCTAGGTCCAATCCTAACCCTAACTGCCTCTCTAACCCTAGCCCTCCACATAACCCTAACCCTAGGTCCAATCCTAACCCTAACCGTCTCTCTAACCCTAGCCATCAGCATAACCCTAACCCTAGGTTCAATCCTAACCCTAACCGTCTCTCTACCCCTAGCCCTCAACATAACCCTAACCCTAGGTCCAATCGTAACCCTAACCGTCTCTCTAACCCTAGCCCTCAACATAACCCTAACCCTAGGTCCAGTCCTAACCCTAACCGTCTCTCTAATCCTAGCCCTCAACATAACCCTAACCCTAGGTCCAATCCTAACCCTAACCGTGTCTCTAACCCTAGCCCTCAACATAACCCTAACAATAGGTCCAATCATAAACCCTAACCGTCTCTCTAACCCTAGCCCTCAACAGAACCCTAACCCTAGGTCCAAACCTAACCCTAACCGTCGCTCTAACCCTAGCCCTCAACGTAACGCTAACCCTAGGTCCAATCCTAACCCTAACCGTCTCTCTAAGCCTAGCCCTCAACATAACCCTAACCCTAGGTCCAATCCTAACCCTAACCGTCTCTCTAAGCCTAGCCCTCAACATAACCCTAACCCTAGGTCCAATCCTAACCCTAACCGCCTCTCTAACCCTAGCCCTCAACATAACCCTAACCCTAGGTCCAATCCAAACCCTAACCATCTCTCTAACCCTAGCCTTCAACATAACCCTAACCCTAGGTCCAATCCTAACCCTAACTGTCTCTCTAACGCTAGCCCTCAACATAACCCTAACCCTAGGTCTAATCCTAACCCTAACCGTCTCTCTAACCCTAGCCTTCAACATAACCCTAACCCTAGGTCCATTCCTAGCCCTAACTGTCTCTCTAACCCTAGCCTTCAACATAACCCTAACCCTAGGTCCAATCCTAACCCTAACTGTCTCTCTAACGCTAGCCCTCAACATAACCCTATCCCTAGGTCTAATCCTAACCCTAACCGTCTCTCTAACCCTAGCCTTCAACATAACCCTAACCCTAGGTCCATTCCTAGCCCTAACTGTCTCTCTAACCCTAGCCCTCAACATAACCCTAACCCTAGGTCCAATCCTAACCGTAACCGTCTCTCTAACCCTAGCCCTCAACATAACCCTAACCCTAGGTCCAATCCTAACCCTAACCGTCTCTCTAACCCTAGCCCTCAACATAACCCTAACCCTAGGTCCAATCCTAACCGTAACCGTCTCTCTAACCCTAGGTCTCAACATAACCCTAACCCTAGGTCCAATCCTAACCCTAACCGTCTCTCTAACCCTAGCCCTCAACATAACCCTAACCCTAGGTCCAATCCTAACCGTAACCGACTCTCTAACCATAGCCCTCAACATAACCCTAACCCTAGGTCCAATCCTAACCCTAACTGTCTTTCTAACCCCAGCCCTCAACATAACCCTAACCCTAGGTCCAATCCTGACCCTAACCGTCTCTCTAACCCTAGCCCTAAACATAACCCTAACCCTAGGTCCAATCCTAACCCTAACCGTCTCTCTAATCCTAGCCCTCAACATAACCCTAACCCTAGGTCCAATCCTAACCGTAACGGTCTCTCTAACCCTAGCTCTCAACATAACCCTAACCCTAGGTCCAATCCTAACCCTAACCGTCTCTCTAACCCTATCGTCAACATAACCCTAACCCTAGGTCCAATCCTAACCCTAACCGTCTCTCTAACCCTAGCCGTCAACATAACCCTAACCCTAGGTCCAATCCTAACCCTAACCGTCCCTCTAACCCTAGCCCTCAACATAACCCTAACCCTAGGTCCAATCCTAACCCTAACCGTCTCTCTAACCCTAGCCCTGAACATAATTCTAAACCTAGGTCCAATCCTAACCCTAACCGTCTCTCTAACCCTAGCCCTGAAACTAACACTAGCCCTAGGTCCAATCCTAACCCTAACCGCCTCTCTACCCTAGACCTCCACATAACCCTAACCCTAGGTCCAATCCTAACCCTAACCGCCTCCCTAACCCTAGCCCTCAACATAACCCTAACCCTAGGTCCAATCCTATCCCTAACCGTCTCTCTAACCCTAGCCCTCAGCATAACCCTAACCCTAGGTCCAATCCTAACCCTAACCGTCTCTCTAAACCTATCCCTCAACATAACCCTAACCCTAGGTCCAGTCCTAACCCTAACCGTCTCTAAACATAGCCCTCAACATAATCCTAACCCTAGGTCCAATCATCACCCTAACCGTCTCTCTAACCCTAGCCCTCAGCATAACCCTAACCCTAGGTCCAATCCTAACCCTAACCGTCTCTCTAAACCTATCCCTCAACATAACCCTAACCCTAGGTCCAGTCCTAACCCTAACCGTCTCTAAACATAGCCCTCAACATAATCCTAACCCTAGGTCCAATCATCACCCTAACCGTCTCTCTAACCCTAGCCCTCAACATAACCCTAACCCTAGGTCCAATCCTAACCCTAACCGTCTCCCTAACCCTAACCCTCAACATAACCCTAACCCTAGGTCCAATCCTAACCCTAACCGTCTCTCTAAGCCTAGCCCTCAACATAACCCTAACCCTAGGTCCAATCCTAACCCTAACCGCCTCTCTAACCCGAGCCCTCAACACAACCCTAACCCTAGGTCCAATCCTAACCCTAACCGTCTCTCTAACCCTAGCTCTCAACATAACCCTAACCCTAGGTCCAATCCTAACCCTAACCGCCTCTCTAACCCGAGCCCTCAACACAACCCTAACCCGAGGACCAATCCTAACCCTAACCGTCTCTCTAACCCTAGCCCTCAACATAACCCTAACCCTAGGTCCAATCCTAACCTTAACCGTCTCTCTGAGCCTAGCCCTCAACCTAACCCTAACCCTAGGTCCAATCCTAACCCTAACCGTCTCTCTAACCCTAGCCCTCGACATAACCCTAACCCTAGGTCCAATCCTAACCCTAACCGTCTCTCTAACCCTAGCCTTCAACATAACCCTAACCCTAGGTCCAATCCTAACCCTAACTGTCCCTCTAAACCTAGCCCTCAACATAACCCTAACCCTAGGTCCAATCCTAACCCCAACCGTCTCTCTAACCCTAGCCTTCAACATAACCCTAAACCTAGTTCCAATCCTAACCCTAACTGTCTCTCTAACCATAGCCCTCAACATAACCCTAACCCTGGGTCCAATCCTAACCCTAACCGTCTTCTAACCCTAGCCCTCAACATAACCCTAACCCTAGGTCCAATCCGAACCCTAACCGTCTCTCTAACCCTAGCCCTCAACATAACTCTAACCCTAGGTCCAATCCAAACCCAAACCGTCTCTCTAACCCTAGCCCTCAACATAACCCTAACCCTAGGTCCAATCCTAACCCAAACCGTCTCTCTAACCTTAGCCCTCAACATAACCCTAACCCTAGGTCCAATCCTCACCCTAACAGTCTCTCTAACCCCAACCCTCCCCGTAACCCTAACCCTAGTTTCAATCCTAACCCTAACCGTCTCTCTAACCCTAGCCGTCAACATAACCCTAACCCTAGGTCCAATCCTAACCCTAACCGTCTCTCTAAGCCTAGCCCTCAGCATAAACCTAACCCTAGGTCCAATCCTAACCCTAACCGCCTCTCTAACCCTAGCCCTCAACATAACCCTAACCCTAGGTCCAATCCTAACCCTAACCGCCTCTCTAACCCTAGCCCTCAACATAACCCTAACCCTAGGTCCAATCCAAACCCTAACCATCTCTCTAACCCGAGCCCTCAACATAACCCTAACCCTAGGTCTAATCCGAACCCTAACCGTCTCTCTAACCCAAGCCCTCAACATAACCCTAACCTTAGGTCCATCCGAACCCTAACCATCTCTCTAACCCTAGCCCTCAACATAATTCTAACCCTAGGTCCAATTCTAACCCAAACCGTCTCTCTAACCCTAGCCCTCAACATAACCCTAACCCTAGGTCCAATCCGAACCCTAACCGTCTCTCTAACCCTAGCCCTCAACATAACTCTAACCCTAGGTCCAATCCTAACCCAAACCGTCTCTCTAACCCTAGCCCTCAACATAACCCTAACCCTAGGTCCAATCCTAACCCAAACCGTCTCTCTAACCCTAGCCCTCCACATAACCCTAAACCTAGGTCCAATCCTAACCCTAACCGTCTCTCTAACCCTAGCCATCAGCATAACCCTAACCCTAGGTCCAATCCTAACCCTAACCGTCTCTCTAACCCTAGCCCTCAACATAACCCTAACCCTAGGTCCAATCGTAACCCTAACCGTCTCTCTAACCCTAGCCCTCAACCTAACCCTAACCCTAGGTCCAATCCTAACCCTAACCGTCTCTCTAACCCTAGGCCTCAACATAAACCTAACCCTAGGTCCAATCCTCACCCTAACCGTCTCTCTAACCCTAGCCCTCAACATAACTCTAACCCTAGGTCCAATCCTAACCCTAACTGTCTGTCTAACCCTAGCCCTCAACATAACCCTAACCCTAGGTCCAATCCTCACCCTAAACGTCTCTCTAACCCTAGCCCTCAACCTAACCCTAGCCCTAGGTCCAATCCGAACCCCAACCGTCTCTCTAACCCTAGCCCTCAACATAACCCTAACCCTAGGTCCAATCCTAACCCTAACTGTCTCTCTAACCCTAGCCCTCAACATAACCCTAACCCTAGGTCCAATCCTAACGCCAACCGCCTCTCTAACCCTAGTCGCAACATAACTCTAACCCTAGGTCCAATCCTAACCTTAACTGTCTCTCTAACCCTAGCCCTCAACATAACCCTAACCCTAGGTCCAATCCTAACCCTAACCATCTCTCTAACCCGAGCCCTCAACATAACCCTAACCCTAGGTCTAATCCGAACCCTAACCGTCTCTCTAACCCTAGCCCTCAACATAACTCTAACCCTAGGTCCAATCCTAACCCAAACCGTCTCTCTAACCCTAGCCCTCAACATAACCCTAACCCTTGTCCAATCCGAACCCTAACCGTCTCTCTAACCCTAGCCCTCAACATAACTCTAACCCTAGGTCCAATCCTAACCCAAACGGTCTCTCTAACCCTAGCCCTCAACCTAACCCTAACCCTAGGTCCAATCCTAACCCTAACCGTCTCTCTAACCCTAGCCCTCAACATAACCCTAACCCTAGGTCCAATCCTAACCTTAACCGTCTCTCTATCCCTAGCCCTCAACATAACCCTAACCCTAGGTCCAATCCTAACCCTAACCGTCTCTCTAACCCTAGCCCTCTACATAACCCTATTCCTAGGTCCAATCCTAACCGTAACCGACTCTCTAACCCTAGCCCTCCACATAACCCTAAACCTAGGTCCAATCCTAACCCTAACCGTCTCTCTAACCCTAGCCCTCAACATAACCCTAACCCTAGGTCCAATCCTAACCCTAACCGTCTCTCTAACCCTAGCCCTCAACATAACCCTAGCCCTAGGTCCAATCCTAACCCTAACCGCCTCTCTAAACCTAGCCCTCCACATAACCCTAACCCTAGGTCCAATCCTAACCCTAACCGCCTCTCTAACCCTAGCCCTCCACATAACACTATCCCTAGGTCCAATCCTAACCCTAACCGTCTCTCTAACCCGAGCCATCAGTATAACCCTAACCCTAGGTCCAATCCTAACCCTAACCGTCTCTCTAACCCTAGCCCTCAACATAACCCTAACCCTAGGTCCAATCGTAACCCTAACCGTCTCTCTAACCCTAGCCCTCCACCTAACCCTAACCCTAGGTCCAATCCTAACCCTACCTGCCTCTCTAACCCTAGCCCTCCACATAACCCTAACCCTAGGTCCAATCCTAACCCTAACCGTCTCTCTAACCCTAGCCATCAGCATAACCCTAACCCTAGGTCCAATCCTAACCCTAACCGTCTCTCTACCCCTAGCCCTCAACATAACCCTAACCCTAGGTCCAATCGTAACCCTAACCGTCTCTCTAACCCTAGCCCTCAACATAACCCTAACCCTAGGTCCAGTCCTAACCCTAACCGTCTCTCTAATCCTAGCCCTCAACATAACCCTAACCCTAGGTCCAATCCTAACCCTAACCGTGTCTCTAACCCTAGCCCTCAACATAACCCTAACGATAGGTCCAATCATAAACCCTAACCGTCTCTCTAACCCTAGCCCTCAACAGAACCCTAACCCTAGGTCCAAACCTAACCCTAACCGTCTCTCTAACTCTAGCCCTCAACATAACCCTAACCCTAGGTCCAATCCTAACCCTAACCGTCGCTCTAACCCTAGCCCTCAACGTAACGCTAACCCTAGGTCCAATCCTAACCTTAACCGTCTCTCTATCCCTAGCCCTCAACATAACCCTAACCCTAGGTCCAATCCTAACCCTAACCGTCTCTCTAACCCTAGCCCTCTACATAACCCTATTCCTAGGTCCAATCCTAACCGTAACCGACTCTCTAACCCTAGCCCTCCACATAACCCTAAACCTAGGTCCAATCCTAACCCTAACCGTCTCTCTAACCCTAGCCATCAACATAACCCTAACCCTAGGTCCAATCCTAACCCTAACCGTCTCTCTAACCCTAGCCCTCAACATAACCCTAGCCCTAGGTCCAATCCTAACCCTAACCGCCTCTCTAACCCTAGCCCTCCACATAACCCTAACCCTAGGTCCAATCCTAACCCTAACCGCCTCTCTAACCCTAGACCTCCACATAACCCTATCCCTAGGTCCAATCCTAACCCTAACCGTCTCTCTAACCCTAGCCATCAGTATAACCCTAACCCTAGGTCCAATCCTAACCCTAACCGTCTCTCTAACCCTAGCCCTCAACATAACCCTAACCCTAGGTCCAATCGTAACCCTAACCGTCTCTCTAACCCTAGCCCTCAACCTAACCCTAACCCTAGGTCCAATCCTAACCCTAACTGCCTCTCTAACCCTAGCCCTCCACATAACCCTAACCCTAGGTCCAATCCTAACCCTAACCGTCTCTCTAACCCTAGCCATCAGCATAACCCTAACCCTAGGTCCAATCCTAACCCTAACCGTCTCTCTACCCCTAGCCCTCAACATAACCCTAACCCTAGGTCCAATCGTAACCCTAACCGTCTCTCTAACCCTAGCCCTCAACATAACCCTAACCCTAGGTCCAGTCCTAACCCTAACCGTCTCTCTAATCCTAGCCCTCAACATAACCCTAACCCTAGGTCCAATCCTAACCCTAACCGTGTCTCTAACCCTAGCCCTCAACATAACCCTAACAATAGGTCCAATCATAAACCCTAACCGTCTCTCTAACCCTAGCCCTCAACAGAACCCTAACCCTAGGTCCAAACCTAACCCTAACCGTCGCTCTAACCCTAGCCCTCAACGTAACGCTAACCCTAGGTCCAATCCTAACCCTAACCGTCTCTCTAAGCCTAGCCCTCAACATAACCCTAACCCTAGGTCCAATCCTAACCCTAACCGTCTCTCTAAGCCTAGCCCTCAACATAACCCTAACCCTAGGTCCAATCCTAACCCTAACCGCCTCTCTAACCCTAGCCCTCAACATAACCCTAACCCTAGGTCCAATCCAAACCCTAACCATCTCTCTAACCCTAGCCTTCAACATAACCCTAACCCTAGGTCCAATCCTAACCCTAACTGTCTCTCTAACGCTAGCCCTCAACATAACCCTAACCCTAGGTCTAATCCTAACCCTAACCGTCTCTCTAACCCTAGCCTTCAACATAACCCTAACCCTAGGTCCATTCCTAGCCCTAACTGTCTCTCTAACCCTAGCCTTCAACATAACCCTAACCCTAGGTCCAATCCTAACCCTAACTGTCTCTCTAACGCTAGCCCTCAACATAACCCTATCCCTAGGTCTAATCCTAACCCTAACCGTCTCTCTAACCCTAGCCTTCAACATAACCCTAACCCTAGGTCCATTCCTAGCCCTAACTGTCTCTCTAACCCTAGCCCTCAACATAACCCTAACCCTAGGTCCAATCCTAACCGTAACCGTCTCTCTAACCCTAGCCCTCAACATAACCCTAACCCTAGGTCCAATCCTAACCCTAACCGTCTCTCTAACCCTAGCCCTCAACATAACCCTAACCCTAGGTCCAATCCTAACCGTAACCGTCTCTCTAACCCTAGGTCTCAACATAACCCTAACCCTAGGTCCAATCCTAACCCTAACCGTCTCTCTAACCCTAGCCCTCAACATAACCCTAACCCTAGGTCCAATCCTAACCGTAACCGACTCTCTAACCATAGCCCTCAACATAACCCTAACCCTAGGTCCAATCCTAACCCTAACTGTCTTTCTAACCCCAGCCCTCAACATAACCCTAACCCTAGGTCCAATCCTGACCCTAACCGTCTCTCTAACCCTAGCCCTAAACATAACCCTAACCCTAGGTCCAATCCTAACCCTAACCGTCTCTCTAATCCTAGCCCTCAACATAACCCTAACCCTAGGTCCAATCCTAACCGTAACGGTCTCTCTAACCCTAGCTCTCAACATAACCCTAACCCTAGGTCCAATCCTAACCCTAACCGTCTCTCTAACCCTATCGTCAACATAACCCTAACCCTAGGTCCAATCCTAACCCTAACCGTCTCTCTAACCCTAGCCGTCAACATAACCCTAACCCTAGGTCCAATCCTAACCCTAACCGTCCCTCTAACCCTAGCCCTCAACATAACCCTAACCCTAGGTCCAATCCTAACCCTAACCGTCTCTCTAACCCTAGCCCTGAACATAATTCTAAACCTAGGTCCAATCCTAACCCTAACCGTCTCTCTAACCCTAGCCCTGAAACTAACACTAGCCCTAGGTCCAATCCTAACCCTAACCGCCTCTCTACCCTAGACCTCCACATAACCCTAACCCTAGGTCCAATCCTAACCCTAACCGCCTCCCTAACCCTAGCCCTCAACATAACCCTAACCCTAGGTCCAATCCTATCCCTAACCGTCTCTCTAACCCTAGCCCTCAGCATAACCCTAACCCTAGGTCCAATCCTAACCCTAACCGTCTCTCTAAACCTATCCCTCAACATAACCCTAACCCTAGGTCCAGTCCTAACCCTAACCGTCTCTAAACATAGCCCTCAACATAATCCTAACCCTAGGTCCAATCATCACCCTAACCGTCTCTCTAACCCTAGCCCTCAGCATAACCCTAACCCTAGGTCCAATCCTAACCCTAACCGTCTCTCTAAACCTATCCCTCAACATAACCCTAACCCTAGGTCCAGTCCTAACCCTAACCGTCTCTAAACATAGCCCTCAACATAATCCTAACCCTAGGTCCAATCATCACCCTAACCGTCTCTCTAACCCTAGCCCTCAACATAACCCTAACCCTAGGTCCAATCCTAACCCTAACCGTCTCCCTAACCCTAACCCTCAACATAACCCTAACCCTAGGTCCAATCCTAACCCTAACCGTCTCTCTAAGCCTAGCCCTCAACATAACCCTAACCCTAGGTCCAATCCTAACCCTAACCGCCTCTCTAACCCGAGCCCTCAACACAACCCTAACCCTAGGTCCAATCCTAACCCTAACCGTCTCTCTAACCCTAGCTCTCAACATAACCCTAACCCTAGGTCCAATCCTAACCCTAACCGCCTCTCTAACCCGAGCCCTCAACACAACCCTAACCCGAGGACCAATCCTAACCCTAACCGTCTCTCTAACCCTAGCCCTCAACATAACCCTAACCCTAGGTCCAATCCTAACCTTAACCGTCTCTCTGAGCCTAGCCCTCAACCTAACCCTAACCCTAGGTCCAATCCTAACCCTAACCGTCTCTCTAACCCTAGCCCTCGACATAACCCTAACCCTAGGTCCAATCCTAACCCTAACCATCTCTCTAACCCTAGCCTTCAACATAACCCTAACCCTAGGTCCAATCCTAACCCTAACTGTCCCTCTAAACCTAGCCCTCAACATAACCCTAACCCTAGGTCCAATCCTAACCCCAACCGTCTCTCTAACCCTAGCCTTCAACATAACCCTAAACCTAGTTCCAATCCTAACCCTAACTGTCTCTCTAACCCTAGCCCTCAACATAACTCTAACCCTAGGTCCAATCCAAACCCAAACCGTCTCTCTAACCCTAGCCCTCAACATAACCCTAACCCTAGGTCCAATCCTAACCCAAACCGTCTCTCTAACCTTAGCCCTCAACATAACCCTAACCCTAGGTCCAATCCTCACCCTAACAGTCTCTCTAACCCCAACCCTCCCCGTAACCCTAACCCTAGTTTCAATCCTAACCCTAACCGTCTCTCTAACCCTAGCCGTCAACATAACCCTAACCCTAGGTCCAATCCTAACCCTAACCGTCTCTCTAAGCCTAGCCCTCAGCATAAACCTAACCCTAGGTCCAATCCTAACCCTAACCGCCTCTCTAACCCTAGCCCTCAACATAACCCTAACCCTAGGTCCAATCCTAACCCTAACCGTCTCTCTAACCCTAGCCCTCAACATAACCCTAACCCTAGGTCCAATCCTAACACTAACAGTCTCTCTAACTCTGGCCCTCAAAAAAACCCTAACCCTAGGTCCAATCCTAACCTAACCGTCTCTCTAACCCTAGCCCTCAACATAACCCTAACCCTAGGTCCAATCCTAAACCTAACTGTCTCTCTAACCCTAGCCCTCTACATAACCCTAACCCTAGGCCCAATGCTAACCCCAACCGTCTCTCTAACCCTAGCCTTCAACATAACCCTAACCCTAGGTCCAATCCTAACCCTAACTGTCTCTCTAACCCTAGCCCTCAACATAACCCTAACCCTAGGTCCAATCCTAACCCTAACCGTCTCTCTAACCCTAGCCCTCAACATAACCCTAACCCTAGGTCCAATCCTAACCCTAACCGTCTCTCTAACCCTAGCCCTCAACCTAACCTTAACCCTAGGTCCAAAGATAACCCTAACCGTCTCTAACCCTAGCCCTCAACGTAACCCTAACTCTAGGTCCAATCCTAACCGTAACTGTCTCTCTAACCCTAGCCCTCAACATAACCCTAACCCTAGGTCCAATCCTAACCCTAACCGTCTCTCTAACCCTAGCCCTCAACATAACCCTAACCCTAGGTCCAATCCTAACCCTAACCGTCTCTCTAACCCTAACCCTCAACGTAACCCTAACCCTAGGTTCAATCCTAACCCTAGCCGTCTCTCTAACCCTAGCTCTCCACATAACACTAACCCTAGGTCCAATCATAACCCTAACCGCCTCTCTAACCTTAGCCCTCCACATAACCCTAACCCTAGGTCCAATCCTAACCCTAACCGTCTCTCTAACCCTAGCCATCAGCATAACCCTAACCCTAGGTGCAATCCTAACCCTAACCGTCTCTCTAACCCTAGCCCTCAACATAACCCTAACCCTAGGTCCAATCGTAACCCTAACCGTCTCTCTAACCCTAGCCCTCAACCTAACCCTAACCCTAGGTCCAATCCTAACCCTAACCGTCTCTCTAACCCTAGCCCTCAACATAACCCTAACCCTAGGTCCAATCCTTACCCTAACCATCTCTCTAAACCTAGCCTTCAACATAACCCTAACCCTAGGTCCAATCCTAACCCTAACTGTCTCTCTAACCCTCGCCCTCAACCTAACCCTAACCCTAGGTCCAATCCTAACCCTAACAGTCTCTCTAACTCTGGCCCTCAACAAAACCCTAACCCGAGGTCCAATCCTAACCCTAACCGTTTCTCTAACCCTAGCCTTCAACATAACCCTAACCCTAGGTCCAATCCTAACCCAGCTGTCTCTCCAACCCTAGCCCTCAACATAACCCTAACCCTAGGTCCAATCCTAACCCCAAACATCTCTCTAACCCTAGCCTCAACATAACCCTAACCCTAGGTCCAATCCTAACCCTAACTGTCTCTCTAACCCTAGCCCTCAACATAACCCTAACCCTAGGTCCAATCCTAACCCTAACCGTCTCTCTAAACATAGCCATCAGCACAACCCTAACCCTAGGTCCAATCCTAACCGTAACCGACTCTCTAACCCTAGCCCTCAACATAACCCTAACCCTAGGTACAATCCTAACCCTAACCGTCTCTCTAAACCTAGCCCTCAACATAACTCTAACCCTAGGTCCAATCCTAACCCAAACCGTATCTCTAACCCTAGCCCTCAACATAACCATAACCCTAGGTCCAATCCTAACCGTAACCGACTCTCTAACCCTAGCCCTCAACATAACCCTAACCCTAGGTCCAATCCTAACCCTAACCTTCTCTCTAACCCTAGCCCTCAACATAACCCTAACTCTAGGTCCAATCCGAACCCTAACCGTCTCTCTAACCCTAGCCCTCAACATAACTCTAACCCTAGGTCCAATCCTAACCCAAACCGTCTCTCTAACCCTAGCCCTCAACATAACCCTAACCCTAGGTCCAATCCTACTCCAAACCGTCTCTCTAACCCTAGCCCTCAACATAACCCTAACCCTAGGTCCAATCCTCACCCTAACCGTCTCTCTAACCCCAACCCTCCACGTAACCCTAACCCTAGTTTCAATCCTAACCCTAACCGTCTCTCTAACCCTAGCCGTCAACATAAGCCTAACCCTAGGTCCAATCCTAACCCTAAGCGTCTCTCTAACCCTAGCCCTCCACATAACCCTAACCCTAGGTCCAATCCTAACCCTAACCGTCTCTCTAACCCTAGCCATCAGCATAACACTAACCCTAGGTCCAATCCTAACCCTAACCGTCTCTCTAACCCTAGCCCTCAACATAACCCTAACCCTAGGTCCAATCGTAACCCTAACTGTCTCTCTAACCCTAGCCCTCAACCTAACCCTAACCCTAGGTCCAATCCTAACCCTAACCGTCTCTCTAACCCTAGCCCTTAACATAACCCTAACCCAAGGCCAATCCTAACACTAACCGTCTCTCTAACCCTAGCCCTCAACATAACCCTAACCCTAGGTCCAATCCTAAACCTAACTGTCTCTCTAACCCTAGCCCTCAACATAACCCTAACCCTAGGTCCAATCCTAACCCCAACCGTCTCTCTAACCCTAGCCTTCAACATAACCCTAACCCTAGGTCCAATCCTAACCCTAACTGTCTCTCTAACCCTAGCCCTCAACATAACCCTAACCCTAGGTCCAATCCTAACCCTAACCGTCTCTCTAACCCTAGCCCTCAACATAACCCTAACCCTATGTCCAATCCTAACCCTAACCGTTTCTCTAACCCTAGCCCTCAACCTAACCTTAACCCTAGGTCCAATGATAACCCTAACCGTCTCTAACCCTAGCCCTCAACGTAACCCTAACCCTAGGTCCAATCCTAACCCTAACTGTCTCTCTAACCCTAGCCTCAACATAACCCTAACCCTAGGTCCAATCCTAACCCTAACTGTCTCTCTAACCCTAGCCCTCAACATAACCCTAACCCTAGGTCCAATCCTAACCCTAACCGTCTCTCTAAACATAGCCATCAGCACAACCCTAACCCTAGGTCCAATCCTAACCGTAACCGACTCTCTAACCCTAGCCCTCAACATAACCCTAACCCTAGGTACAATCCTAACCCTAACCGTCTCTCTAAACCTAGCCCTCAACATAACTCTAACCCTAGGTCCAATCCTAACCCAAACCGTATCTCTAACCCTAGCCCTCAACATAACCATAACCCTAGGTCCAATCCTAACCGTAACCGACTCTCTAACCCTAGCCCTCAACATAACCCTAACCCTAGGTCCAATCCTAACCCTAACCTTCTCTCTAACCCTAGCCCTCAACATAACCCTAACTCTAGGTCCAATCCGAACCCTAACCGTCTCTCTAACCCTAGCCCTCAACATAACTCTAACCCTAGGTCCAATCCTAACCCAAACCGTCTCTCTAACCCTAGCCCTCAACATAACCCTAACCCTAGGTCCAATCCTACTCCAAACCGTCTCTCTAACCCTAGCCCTCAACATAACCCTAACCCTAGGTCCAATCCTCACCCTAACCGTCTCTCTAACACCAACCCTCCACGTAACCCTAACCCTAGTTTCAATCCTAACCCTAACCGTCTCTCTAACCCTAGCCGTCAACATAAGCCTAACCCTAGGTCCAATCCTAACCCTAAGCGTCTCTCTAACCCTAGCCCTCCACATAACCCTAACCCTAGGTCCAATCCTAACCCTAACCGTCTCTCTAACCCTAGCCATCAGCATAAAACTAACCCTAGGTCCAATCCTAACCCTAACCGTCTCTCTAACCCTAGCCCTCAACATAACCCTAACCCTAGGTCCAATCGTAACCCTAACTGTCTCTCTAACCCTAGCCCTCAACCTAACCCTAACCCTAGGTCCAATCCTAACCCTAACCGTCTCTCTAACCCTAGCCCTTAACATAACCCTAACCCTAGGTCAAATCCTAACACTAACCGTCTCTCTAACCCTAGCCCTCAACATAACCCTAACCCTAGGTCCAATCCTAAACCTAACTGTCTCTCTAACCCTAGCCCTCAACATAACCCTAACCCTAGGTCCAATCCTAACCCCAACCGTCTCTCTAACCCTAGCCTTCAACATAACCCTAACCCTAGGTCCAATCCTAACCCTAACTGTCTCTCTAACCCTAGCCCTCAACATAACCCTAACCCTAGGTCCAATCCTAACCCTAACCGTCTCTCTAACCCTAGCCCTCAACATAACCCTAACCCTATGTCCAATCCTAACCCTAACCGTTTCTCTAACCCTAGCCCTCAACCTAACCTTAACCCTAGGTCCAATGATAACCCTAACCGTCTCTAACCCTAGCCCTCAACGTAACCCTAACCCTAGGTCCAATCCTAACCCTAACTGTCTCTCTAACCTTAGCCCTCAACATAACACTAACCCTAGGTCCAATCCTAACCTAACCGTTTCTCTAACCATAGCCCTCAAACTAACCTTAACCCTAGGTCCAATCATAACCCTAACCGTCTCCAAAACTAGCCCTCAACGTAACCCTAACCCTAGGTCCAATCCTAACCCTAACTGTCTCTCTAACCTTATCCCTCAACATAACCCTAACCCTATGTCCAATCCTAACCCTAACCGTCTCTCTAACCCGAGCCCTCAACATAACCCTAACCCTAGGTCCAATCCTAAACCTGACGGTCTCTCTAACCCTAGCCCTCAACCTAACCCTAACCCTAGGTCCAATCCTAACCCTAACAGTCTCTCTAACTCTGGCCCTCAACAAAACCCTAACCCGAGGTCCAATCCTAACCCTAACCGTTTCTCTAACCCTAGCCTTCAACATAACCCTAACCCTAGGTCCAGTCCTAACCCTAACTGTCTCTCCAACCCTAGCCCTCAACATAACCCTAACCCTAGGTCCAATCCTAACCCCAAACATCTCTCTAACCCTAGCCTCAACATAACCCTAACCCTAGGTCCAACCCTAACCCTAACTGTCTCTCTAACCCTAGCCCTCAACATAACCCTAACCCTAGGTCCAATCCTAACCCTAACCGTCTCTCTAAACCTAGCCATCAGCACAACCCTAACCCTAGGTCCAATCCTAACCGTAACCGACTCTCTAACCCTAGCCCCCAACATAACCCTAACCCTAGGTACAATCCTAACCCTAACCGTCTCTCTAAACCTAGCCCTCAACATAACTCTAACCCTAGGTCCAATCCTAACCCAAACCGTATCTCTAACCCTAGCCCTCAACATAACCATAACCCTAGGTCCAATCCTAACCGTAACCGACTCTCTAACCCTAGCCCTCAACATAACCCTAACCCTAGGTCCAATCCTAACCCTAACCTTCTCTCTAACCCTAGCCCTCAACATAACCCTAACCCTAGGTCCAATCCGAACCCTAACCGTCTCTCTAACCCTAGCCCTCAACATAACTCTAACCCTAGGTCCAATCCTAACCCAAACCGTCTCTCTAACCCTAGCCCTCAACATAACCCTAACCCTAGGTCCAATCCTACTCCAAACCGTCTCTCTAACCCTAGCCCTCAACATAACCCTAACCCTAGGTCCAATCCTCACCCTAACCGTCTCTCTAACCCCAACCCTCCACGTAACCCTAACCCTAGTTTCAATCCTAACCCTAACCGTCTCTCTAACCCTAGCCGTCAACATAAGCCTAACCCTAGGTCCAATCCTAAACCTAACCGTCTCTCTAACCCTAGCCCTCCACATAACCCTAACCCTAGGTCCAATCCTAACCCTAACCGTCTCTCTAACCCTAGCCATCAGCATAACACTAACCCTAGGTCCAATCCTAACCCTAACCGTCTCTCTAACCCTAGCCCTCAACATAACCCTAACCCTAGGTCCAATCGTAACCCTAACCGTCTCTCTAACCCTAGCCCTCAAACTAACCCTAACCCTAGGTCCAATCCTAACCCTAACCGTCTCTCTAACCCTAGCCCTCAACATAACCCTAACCCTAGGTCCAATCCTAACACTAACCGTCTCTCTAACCCTAGCCCTCAACATAACCCTAACCCTAGGTCCAATCCTAAACCTAACTGTCTCTCTAACCCTAGCCCTCAACATAACCCTAACCCTAGGTCCAATCCTAACCCCAACCGTCTCTCTAACCCTAGCCTTCAACATAACCATAACCCTAGGTCCAATCCTAACCCTAACTGTCTCTCTAACCCTAGCCTTCAACATAACCCTAACCCTAGGTCCAATCCTAACCCTAACCGTCTCTCTAACCCTACCCCTCAACATAACCCTAACCCTATGTCCAATCCTAACCCTAACCGTTTCTCTATCCCTAGCCCTCAACCTAACCTTAACCCTAGGTCCAATGATAACCCTAACCGTCTCTAACCCTAGCCCTCAACGTAACCCTAACCCTAGGTCCAATCCTAACCCTAACTGTCTCTCTAACCCTAGCCCTCAACATAACACTAACCCTAGGTCCAATCCTAACCTAACCGTCTCTCTAACCATAGCCCTCAAACTAACCTTAACCCTAGGTCCAATCATAACCCTAACCGTCTCCAAAACTAGCCCTCAACGTAACCCTAACCCTAGGTCCAATCCTAACCCTAACTGTCTCTCTAACCTTATCCCTCAACATAACCCTAACCCTATGTCCAATCCTAACCCTAACCGTCCCTCTAACCCGAGCCCTCAACATAACCCTAACCCTAGGTCCAATCCTAAACCTAAAGGTCTCTCTAACCCTAGCCCTCAACATAATTCTAAACCTAGGTCCAATCCTAACCCTAACCGTCTCTCTAACCCTAGCCCTCAACATAACCCTAACCCTAGGTCCAATCCTAACCGTAACCGACTCTCTAACCCTAGCCCTCAACATAACCCTAACCATAGGTCCAATCCTAACCCTAACCGTCTCTCTAAACCTAGCCATCAGCACAACCCTAACCCTAGGTCCAATCCTAACCCTAACCGTCTCTGTAACCCGAGCCCTCAACATAACCCTAACCCTAGGTCCAATCCGAACCCTAACGGTCTATCTAACCCTAGCCCTCAACATAACTCTAACCCTAGGTCCAATCCTAACCCAAACCGTCTCTCTAACCCTAGCCCTCAACATAACCCTAACCCTAGGTCCAATCCGAACCCGAACCGTCTCTCTAACCCTAGCCCTCAACATAACTCTAACCCTAGGTCCAATCCTAACCCAAACCGTCTCTCTAACCCTAGCCCTCAACATAACCCTAACCCTAGGTCCAATCCTAACCCAAACCGTCTGTCTAACCCTAGCCGTCAACATAACCCTAACCCTAGGTCCAATCCTAACCCTAACTGTCTCTAACCCTAGCCCTCCACATAACCCTAAACCTAGGTCCAATCCTAACCCTAACCGTCTCTCTAACCCTAGCCTTCAACATAACCCTAGCCCTAGGTCCAATCCTAACCCTAACCGCCTCTCTAACCCTAGCCCTCAACATAACCCTAACCCTAGGTCCAATCCTAACCCTAACCGTCTCTCTAACCCTAGCCCTCAACATAACCCTAACCCTAGGTCCAATCCTAACCCTAACCGCCTCTCTAACCCTAGCCCTCCACATAACCCTAACCCTAGGTCCAATCCTAACCCTAACCGCCTCTCTAACCCTAGCCCTCCACATAACCCTAACCCTAGGTCCAATCCTAACCCTAACCGTCTCTCTAACCCTAGCCATCAGCATAACTCTAACCCTAGGTCCAATCCTAACCCTAACCGTCTCTCTAACCGTAGCCCTCAACATAACACTAACCCTAGGTCCAATCGTAACCCTAACCGTCTCTCTAACCCTAGCCCTCAAACTAACCCTAACCCTAGGTCCAATCCTAACCCTAACCGTCTCTCTAACCCTAGCCATCAACATAACCCTAACCCTAGGTCCAATCCTAACCTTAACCGTCTCTAAATCCCTAGCCCTCAACATAACCCTAACCCTAGGTCCAAACCTAACCCTAACCGTCTCTCTAACCCTAGCCCTCTACATAAATCTAACCCTAGGTCCAATCCTAACCCAAACCGTATCTCTAACCCTAGCCCTCAACATAACCATAACCCTAGGTCCAATCCTAACCGTAACCGTCTCTCTAAACCTAGCCATCAGCATAACCCTAACCCTAGGTCCAATCCTAACCCAAACCGTCTCTCTAACCCTAGCCCTCAACCTAACCCTAACTCTAGGTCCAATCCTAACCCTAACCGTCTCTCTAACCCTAGCCCTCTACATAACCCTATTCCTAGGTCCAATCCTAACCGTAACTGACTCTCTAACCCTAGCCCTCAACATAACCCTAACCCTAGGTCCAATCCTAACCCTAACCATCTCTCTAACCCTAGCCCTCAACATAACCCTAGCCCTAGGTCCAATCCTAACCCTAACCGCCTCTCTAACCCTAGCCCTCCACATAACCCTAACCCTAGGTCCAATCCTAACCCTAACCGCCTCTCTAACCCTAGCCCTCCACATAACCCTATCCCTAGGTCCAATCCTAACCCTAACCGTCTCTCTAACCCTAGCCATCAGTATAACCCTAACCCTAGGTCCAATCCTAACCGCAACCGTCTCTGTAACCCTAGCCCTCAACATAACCCTAACCCTAGGTCCAATCGTAACCCTAACCGTCTCTCTAACCCTAGCCCTCAACCTAACCCTAACCCTAGGTCCAATCCTAACCCTAACTGCCTCTCTAACCCTAGCCCTCCACATATCCCTAACCCTATGTCCAATCCTAACCCTAACCGTCTCTCTAACCCTAGCCATCAGCATAACCCTAACCCTAGGTCCAATCCTAACCCTAACCGTCTCTCTACCCCTAGCCCTCAACATAACCCTAACCCTAGGTCCAATCGTAACCCTAACCGTCTCTCTAACCCTAGCCCTCAACCTAACCCTAACCCTAGGTCCAGTCCTAACCCTAACCGTCTCTCTAATCCTAGCCCTCAACATAACCCTAACCCTAGGTCCAAACCTAACCCTAACCGTCTCTCTAACTCTAGCCCTCAACATAACCCTAACCCTAGGTCCAAACCTAACCCTAACCGTCTCTCTAACTCTAGCCCTCAACATAACCCTAACCCTAGGTCCAATCCTAACCCTAACCGTCGCTCTAACCCTAGCCCTCAACATAACGCTAACCCTAGGTCCAATCCTAACCCTAACCGTCTCTCTAAGCATAGCCCTCAACATAACCCTAACCCTAGGTCCAATCCTAACCCTAACCCCCTCTCTAACCCTAGCCCTCAACATAACCCTAACCCTAGGTCCAATCCTAACCCTAAATATCTCTCTAACCCTAGCCCTCAACATAACCCTAACCCTAGGTCCAATCCTAACCCTAACCGTCTCTCTAAGCCTAGCTAGCCCTCAACATAAACCTAACCCTAGGTCCAATCCTAACCCTAACCGCCTCTCTAACCCTAGCCCTCAACATAACCCTAACCCTAGGTCCAATCCTAACCCTAACCATCTCTCTAACCCTAGCCTTCAACATAACCCTAACCCTAGGTCCAATCCTAACCCTAACTGTCTCTCTAACCCTAGCCCTCAACATAACCCTAACCCTAGGTTCAATCCTAACCCTAACCGTCTCTCTAACACTAGCCTTCAACATAACCCTAACCCTAGGTCCATTCCTAGCCCTAACTGTCTCTCTAACCCTAGCCCTCAACATAACCCTAACCCTAGGTCCAATCCTAACCGTAACCGTCTCTTTAACCCTAGCCCTCAACACAACCCTAACCCTTGGTCCAATCCTAACCCTAACCGTCTCTCTAACCCTAGCCCTCAACCTAAACTTAACCCTAGGTCCAATGCTAACCCTAACCCTCTCTCTAACCCTAGCCCTCAACGTAACCCTAACCCTAGGTCCAATTCTAACCCTAACTGTCTTTCTAACCCTAGCCCTCAACATAACCCTAACCCTAGGTCCAATCCTGACCCTAACCGTCTCTCTAACCCTAGCCCTAAACATAACCCTAACCCTAGGTCCAATCCTAACCCTAACCGTCTCTCTAACCCTAGCCCTCAACATAACCCTAACCCTAGGTCCAATCCTAACCGTAACTGTCTCTCTAACCCTAGCTCTCAACATAACCCTAACCCTAGGTCCAATCCTAACCCTAACCGTCTCTCTAACCCTAGCCCTCAACATAACCCTAACCCTAGGTCCAATCCTAACCGTAACCGACTCTCTAACCATAGCCCTCAACATAACCCTAACCCTAGGTCCAATCCTAACCCTAACTGTCTTTCTAACCCTAGCCCTCAACATAACCCTAACCCTAGGTCCAATCCTGACCCTAACCGTCTCTCTAACCCTAGCCCTAAACATAACCCTAACCCTAGGTCCAATCCTAACCCTAACCGTCTCTCTAACCCTAGCCCTCAACATAACCCTAACCCTAGGTCCAATCCTAACCGTAACCGTCTCTCTAACCCTAGCTCTCAACATAACCCTAACCCTAGGTCCAATCCTAACCCTAACCGTCTCTCTAACCCTAGCCATCAGCATAACCCTAACCCTAGGTCCAATCCTAACCCTAACCGTCTCTCTAACCCCAGCCCTGAACATAACCCTAACTCTAGGTCCAAACCTAACCCTCACCGTCTAACACTAGCCCTCAACATAACCCTAACCCTAGCTCCAATCCTAACACTAACCGTCTCTCTAACCCTAGCCCACAACATAAACCTAACCCTAGGTCCAATCCTAACCCTAACCGTCTCTCTAACCCTAGCCCTCAACATAACCCTAACCCTAGGTCCAATCCTAACCCTAACCGTCTCTCTAACCCTAGCCCTCAACATAACCCTAACCCTAGGTCCAATCCTAACCCTAACCGTCTCTCTAACCCTAGCCCTCAACATAACCCTAACCCTAGGTCCAATCCTAACCGTAACCTTCTCTCTAACCCTATCGTCAACATAACCCTAACCCTAGGTCCAATCCTAACCCTAACCGTCTCTCTAACCCTATCGTCAACATAACCCTAACCCTAGGTCCAATCCTAACCCTAACCGTCTCTCTAACCCTAGCCCTCAACATAACCCTAACCCTAGGTCCAACCCTAACCCTAACCGTCCCTCTAACCCTAGCCCTCAACATAACCCTAACCCTAGGTCCAATCCTAACCCTAACCGTCTCTCTAACCCTAGCCCTCAACATAATTCTAAACCTAGGTCCAATCCTAACCCTAACCGTCTCTCTAACCCTAGCCCTGAAACTAACACTAGCCCTAGGTCCAATCCTAACCCTAACCGCCTCTCTACCCTAGACCTCCACATAACCCTAACCCTAGGTCCAATCCTATCCCTAACCGTCTCTCTAACCCTAGCCCTCAGCATAACCCTAACCCTAGGTCCAATCCTAACCCTAACCGTCTCTCTAAACCTATCCCTCAACATAACCCTAACCCTAGGTCCAGTCCTAACCCTAACCGTCTCTAAACATAGCCCTCAACATAATCCTAACCCTAGGTCCAATCATCGCCCTAACCGTCTCTCTAACCCTAGCCCTCAGCATAACCCTAACCCTAGGTCCAATCCTAACCCTAACCGTCTCTCTAAACCTATCCCTCAACATAACCCTAACCCTAGGTCCAGTCCTAACCCTAACCATCTCTAAACATAGCCCTCAACATAATCCTAACCCTAGGTCCAATCATCACCCTAACCGTCTCTCTAACCCTAGCCCTCAACATAACCCTAACCCTAGGTCCAATCCTAACCCTAACCGTCTCTCTACCCCTAGCCCTCAACATAACCCTAACCCTAGGTCCAATCGTAACCCTAACCGTCTCTCTAACCCTAGCCCTCAACCTAACCCTAACCCTAGGTCCAGTCCTAACCCTAACCGTCTCTCTAATCCTAGCCCTCAACATAACCCTAACCCTAGGTCCAATCCTAACCCTAACCGTCTCTCTAACCCTAGCCCTCAACATAACCCTAACGATAGGTCCAATCATAAACCCTAACCGTCTCTCTAACCCTAGCCCTCAACATAACCCTAACCCTAGGTCCAAACCTAACCCTAACCGTCTCTCTAACTCTAGCCCTCAACATAACCCTAACCCTAGGTCCAATCCTAACCCTAACCGTCGCTCTAACCCTAGCCCTCAACATAACCCTAACCCTAGGTCCAATCCTAACCCTAAACATCTCTCTAACTCTAGCCCTCAACATAACCCTAATCCTAGTTCCAATCCTAACCCTAACCGTCTCTCTAAGCCTAGCTAGCCCTCAACATAAACCTAACCCTAGGTCCAATCCTAACCCTAACCGCCTCTCTAACCCTAGCCCTCAACATAACCCTAACCCTAGGTCCAATCCTAACCCTAACCATCTCTCTAACCCTAGCCTTCAACATAACCCTAACCCTAGGTCCAATCCTAACCCTAACCGTCTCTCTAACCCTAGCCTTCAACATAACCCTAACCCTAGGTCCATTCCTAGCCCTAACTGTCTCTCTAACCCTAGCCCTCAACATAACCCTAACCCTAGGTCCAATCCTAACCGTAACCGTCTCTTTAACCCTAGCCCTCAACACAACCCTAACCCTAGGTCCAATCCTAACCCTAACCGTCTCTCTAACCCTAGCCCTCAACCTAAACTTAACCCTAGGTCCAATGCTAACCCTAACCCTCTCTCTAACCCTAGCCCTCAACGTAACCCTAACCCTAGGTCCAATCCTAACCCTAACTGTCTTTCTAACCCTAGCCCTCAACATAACCCTAACCCTAGGTCCAATCCTGACCCTAACCGTCTCTCTAACCCTAGCCCTAAACATAACCTTAACCCTAGGTCCAATCCTAACCCTAACCGTCTCTCTAACCCTAGCCCTCAACATAACCCTAACCCTAGGTCCAATCCTAACCGTAACCGTCTCTCTAACCCTAGCTCTCAACATAACCCTAACCCTAGGTCCAATCCTAACCCTAACCGTCTCTCTAACCCTAGCCCTCAACATAACCCTAACCCTAGGTCCAATCCTAACCGTAACCGACTCTCTAACCATAGCCCTCAACATAACCCTAACCCTAGGTCCAATCCTAACCCTAACTGTCTTTCTAACCCTAGCCCTCAACATAACCCTAACCCTAAGTCCAATCCTGACCCTAACCGTCTCTCTAACCCTAGCCCTAAACATAACCCTAACCCTAGGTCCAATCCTAACCCTAACCGTCTCTCTAACCCTAGCCCTCAACATAACCCTAACCCTAGGTCCAATCCTAACCGTAACCGTCTCTCTAACCCTAGCTCTCAACATAACCCTAACCATAGGTCCAATCCTAACCCTAACCGTCTCTCTAACCCTAGCCCTCAACATAACCCTAACCCTAGGTCCAATCCTAACCGTAACCGACTCTCTAACCATAGCCCTCAACATAAGCCTAACACTAGGTCCAATCCTAACCCTAACCGTCTCTCTAACCCTAGCCATCAGCATAACCCTAACCCTAGGTCCAATCCTAACCCTAACCGTCTCTCTAACCACAGCCCTGAACATAACCCTAACTCTAGGTCCAAACCTAACCCTCACCGTCTAACACTAGCCCTCAACATAACCCTAACCCTAGCTCCAATCCTAACACTAACCGTCTCTCTAACCCTAACCCACAACATAAACCTAACCGTAGGTCCAATCCTAACCCTAACCGTCTCTCTAACCCTAGCCCTCAACATAACCCTAACCCTAGGTCCAATCCTAACCCTAACCGTCTCTCTAACCCTAGCCCTCAACATAACCCTAACCCTAGGTCCAATCCTAACCGTAACTGACTCTCTAACCCTAACCCTCAACATAACCCTAACCCTAGGTCCAATCCTAACCCTAAACGTCTCTCTAACCCTAGCCCTCAACATAACCCTAACCCTAGGTCCAATCCTAACCGTAACCTTCTCTCTAACCCTATCTTCAACATAACCCTAACCCTAGGTCCAATCCTAACCCTAACCGTCTCTCTAACCCTATCGTCAACATAACCGTAACCCTAGGTCCAATCCTAACCCTAACCGTCTCTCTAACCCTAGCCCTAAACATAACCCTAACCCTAGGTCCAATCCTAACCCTAACCGTCCCTCTAACCCTAGCCCTCAACATAACCCTAACCCTAGGTCCAATCCTAACCCTAACCGTCTCTCTAACCCTAGCCCTCAACATAATTCTAAACCTAGGTCCAATCCTAACCCTAACCGTCTCTCTAACCCTAGCCCTGAACCTAACACTAGCCCTAGGTCCAATCCTAACCCTAACCGCCTCCCTAACCCTAGCCCTCAACATAACCCTAACCCTAGGTCCAATCCTATCCCTAACCGTCTCTCTAACCCTAGCCCTCAGCATAACCCTAACCCTAGGTCCAATCCTAACCCTAACCGTCTCTCTAAACCTATCCCTCAACATAACCCTAACCCTAGGTCCAGTCCTAACCCTAACCGTCTCTAAACATAGCCCTCAACATAATCCTAACCCTAGGTCCAATCATCACCCTAACCGTCTCTCTAACCCTAGCCCTCAGCATAACCCTAACCCTAGGTCCAATCCTAACCCTAACCGTCTCTCTAAACCTATCCCTCAACATAACCCTAACCCTAGGTCCAATCCTAACCCTAACCGTCTCTCTAACCTTAGCCTTCAATCTACCCTAACCCTAGGTCCAATCCTAACCCTAACCGTCTCTCTAACCCTAGCCCTGAACATAACCCTAACCCTAGGTCCAATCCTAATCCTAACCGTCTCCCTAACCCTAGCCATCAACATAACCCTAACCCTAGGTACAATCCTAACCCTAACCATCTCTCTAAGCCTAGTCCTCCACATAACCCTAACCCTAGGTCCAATCCTAACCCTAACCGCCTCTCTAACCCGAGCCCTCAACACAACCCTAACCCTAGGTCCAATCCTAACCCTAACCGTCTCTCTAACCCTAGCCCTCAACATAACCCTAACCCTAGGTCCAATCCTAACCTTAACCGCCTCTCTAACCCGAGCCCTCAACACAACCCTAACCCGAGGACCAATCCTAATCCTAACCGTCTCTCTAACCCTAGCCCTCAACATAACCCTAACCCTAGGTCCAATCCTAACCTTAACCGTCTCTCTAAGCCTAGCCCTCAACATAAACCTAACCCTAGGTCCAATCCTAACCCTAACCGCCTCTCTAACCCTAGCCCTCAACATAACCCTAACCCTAGGTCCAATCCTAAACCTAACCGTCTCTCTAACCCTAGCCCTCAACATAACCCTAACCCTAGGTCCCATCCTAACCCTAACCGTCTCTCTAAACCTAGCCCTCAACATAACTCTAACCCTAGGTCCAATCCTAACCCTAACAGTCTCTCTAACTCTAGCCCTCAACAAAACCCTAACCTGAGGTCCAATCCTAACCCTAACCGTCTCTCTAACCCTAGCCCTCAACATAACCCTAACCCTAGGTCCAATCCTAACCCTAACCGTCTCTCTAACCCTAGCCATCAGCATAACTCTAACCCTAGGTCCAATCCTAACCCTAACCGTCTCTCTAACCGTAGCCCTCAACATAACACTAACCCTAGGTCCAATCGTAACCCTAACCATCTCTCTAACCCTAGCCCTCAACCTAACCCTAACCCTAGGTCCAATCCTAACCCTAACCGTCTCTCTAACCCTAGCCATCAACATAACCCTAACCCTAGGTCCAATCCTAACCTTAACCGTCTCTCAATCCCTAGCCCTCAACATAACCCTAACCCTAGGACCAAACCTAACCCTAACCGTCTCTCTAACCCTAGCCCTCTACATAAATCTAACCCTAGGTCCAATCCTAACCCAAACCGTATCTCTAACCCTAGCCCTCAACATAACCATAACCCTAGGTACAATCCTAACCGTAACCGTCTCTCTAAACCTAGCCATCAGCATAACCCTAACCCTAGGTCCAATCCTAACCCAAACCGTATCTCTAACCCTAGCCCTCAACATAACCCTAACCCTAGGTCCAATCCTAACCCTAACCGTCTCTCTAACCCTAGCCATCAGCATAACTCTAACCCTAGGTCCAATCCTAACCCTAACCGTCTCTCTAACCGTAGCCCTCAACATAACCCTAACCCAAGGTCCAATCCGAACCCTAAATGTCTCTCTAACCCTAGCCCTCAACATAACTCTAACCCTAGGTCCAATCCTAACCCAAACCGTCTCTCTAACCCTAGCCCTCAACATAACCCTAACCCTAGGTCCAATCCTAACCCAAACCGTCTCTCTAACCCTAGCCCTCCACATAACACTAAACCTAGGTCCAATCCTAACCCTAACCGTCTCTCTAACCCTAGCCATCAGCATAACCCTAACCCTAGGTCCAATCCTAACCCTAACCGTCTCTCTATCCCTAGCCCTCAACATAACCCTAACCCTAGGTCCAATCCTAACCCTAACCGTCTCTCTAACCCTAGCCCTCAACATAACCCTAACCCTAGGTCCAATCCTAACCCTAACTGTCTCTCTAACCCTAGCCCTCAACATAACCCTAACCCTAGGTCCAATCCTAACCTTAACTGTCTCTCTAACCCTAGCCCTCAACATAACCCTAACCCTAGGTCCAATCCTAACACTAACCGTCTCTCTAACCCTGGTCCACAACATAACACTAACCCTAGGTCCAATCCTAACCCTAACCGTCTCTCTTACTCTAGCCCTCAACATAACCCTAACCCTAGGTCCAATCATAACCCTAACCGTCTCTCTAACCTTAGCCCTCAACCTAACCCTAACCCTAGGTCCAATCCTAACCCTAACCGTCTCTCTAAACCTAGCCCTCAACCTAACCTTAACCCTAGGTCCAATGCTAACTCTAACGATCTCTCTAACCCTAGCCCTTAACATAACCCTAACCCTAGGTCCAATCCTAACCCTAACGGTCTCTCTAAACCTAGGCGTCAACATAACCCTAATCCTAGGTCCAATCCTAACACTAACCGTCTCTCTAACCCTGGTCCACAACATAACCCTAACCCTAGGTCCAATCCTAATCCTAAACGTCTCTCTAACCCGAGCCCTCATCATAACCCTAACCCTAGGAACAATCCTAACCCTAACCGTGTCTCTAACCCTAGCCCTCAACATAACTCTAACCCTAGGTCCAATCCTAACCCTAACCGTGTCTCTAACCCTAGCCCTCAACATAACCCTAACCCTAGGTCCAATCCTACCCTAACCGTCTCTCTAACCCTACCCCTCAACATAACCCTAACCCTAGTTCCACTCCTAACCCTAACCGTCTCTCTAACCCTAGCCCTCAACCTAACCCTAGCCCTAGGTCCAATCCTAACCCTAACCGTCTTTCTAAGCCTAGCCCTCAACATAACCCTAACCCTAGGTCCAATCCTAACCGTAACCGTCTCTCTAAACCGAGCCCTCAACATAACCCTAACCTTAGGTCCAATCCGAACCCTAACCGTCTCTCTAACCCTAGCCCTCAATATAACTCTAACCCTAGGTCCAATCCTAACCCTAACCGTCTCTCTTACTCTAGCCCTCAACATAACCCTAACCCTAGGTCCAATCATAACCCTAACCGTCTCTCTAACCGTAGCCCTCAACCTAACCCTAACCCTAGGTCCAATCCTAACCCTAACCGTCTCTCTAAACCTAGCCCTCAACCTAACCTTAACCCTAGGTCCAATGCTAACTCTAACGATCTCTCTAACCCTAGCCCTTAACATAACCCTAACCCTAGGTCCAATCCTAACCCTAACGGTCTCTCTAAACCTAGCCGTCAACATAACCCTAATCCTAGGTCCAATCCTAACCCTAACCGTCTCTCTAACCCTAGCCCTCAACATAACCCTAACCCTAGGTGCAATCCTAACCGTAACCGACTCTCTAACCCTAGCCCTCAACATAACCCTAACCCGAGGTCCAATCCTAACCCAAACCGTCTCTCTAACCCTAGCCCTCAACATACCCCAACCCTAGGTCCAATCCTAACCGTAACCGACTCTCTAACCCTAGCCCTCAACATAACCCTAACCCGAGGTCCAATCCTAACCCAAACCGTATCTCTAACCCTAGCCCTCAACATAACCATAACCCTAGGTCCAATCCGAACCGTAACCGACTCTCTAACCCTAGCCCTCCACATAACCCTAACCCTAGGTCCAATCCTAACCCTAACCGTCTCTCTAAACCTAGCCATCAGCATAACCCTAACCCTAGGTCCAATCCTAACCCTAACCGTCTCCTAACCCTAGCCCTCAACATAACCCTAACCCTAGGTCCAATCCTAACCTTAACCGTCTCTCTAACCCTAGCCCTCAACATAACCCTAACCCTAGGTCCAATCCTAACCCTAACCGTCTCTCTAACCCTAGTCCACAACATAACCCTAACCCTAGGTCCAATCCTAATCCTAAACGTCTCGCTAACCCGAGCCCTCATCATAACCCTAACCCTAGGAACAATCCTAACCCTAACCGTGTCTCTAACCCTAGCCCTCAACATAACTCTAACCCTAGGTCCAATCCTAACCCTAACCGTGTCTCTAACCCTAGCCCTCAACATAACCCTAACCCTAGGTCCAATCCTACCCTAACCGTCTCTCTAACCCTACCCCTCAACATAACCCTAACCCTAGGTACACTCCTAACCCTAACCGTCTCTCTAACCCTAGCCCTCAACCTAACCCTAGCCCTAGGTCCAATCCTAACCCTAACCGTCTTTCTAAGCCTAGCCCTCAACATAACCCTAACCCTAGGTCCAATCCTAACCGTAACCGTCTCTCTAAACCGAGCCCTCAACATAACCCTAACCTTAGGTCCAATCCGAACCCTAACCGTCTCTCTAACCCTAGCCCTCAATATAACTCTAACCCTAGGTCCAATCCTCACCCTAACCGTCTCTCTAACCCTAGCCCTCAACATAACCCTAACCCTAGGTCCAATCCTAACCCTAACCGTCTCTCTAACCCTAGCTCTCAACCTAACCCTAGCCGTAGGTCCAATCCTAACCCTAACCGCCTCTCTAACCCTAGCCCTCCACATAACCCTAACCCTAGGTCCAATCCTAACACTAACCGCCTCTCTAACCCTAGCCCTCCACATAACACTAACCCTAGGTCCAATCCTAACCCTAACCGTCTCTCTAAACCTAGCCATCAGCATAACCCTAACCCTAGGTCCAATCCTAACCCTAACCGTCTCTCTAACCCTAGCCCTCAACCTAAACCTAACCTTAGGTCCAATCCTAACCCTAACCGTCTCTCTAATCCTAGCCCTCAACATAACCCTAACCCTATGTCAAATCCTAACCCTAACCGTCTCTCTAACCCTAGCCCTCAACATAACCCTAACCCTAGGTCCAATCCTAACCCTAACCGTCTCTCTAACCCTAGCCCTCAACATAACCCTAACCCTAGGTCCAATCCTAACCCTAACCGTCTCTCTAAACGTAGCCCTCAACATAACCCTATCCCTTGGTCAAATCCTAACCGGAACCGTCTCTCTAACCTTAGCCCTCAACATAACCCTAACCCTAAGTCCAATCATAACCTGAACCGTATCTCTAACTCTAGCCCTCAACATAAACTTAACCATACGTCCAACCCTAACCCTAATCATCTACCTGAACCTAGCCCTCAACATAAGCCTAACCTTAGGTCCAATCCTAACCCTAATAGTGTATCTAACCCTAGCACTAAACACAACCCTAATCCTAGGTCCAATCTTAACCTAAACAGTCTCTCTAACCATAGCCCTCAACATAATCCTAACCCTTGGTCCAATCCTAACCCGAACCGTCTCTCTAACCCTAGCCCTCAACATAACCCTAACCCTAGGTCCAATCCTAACCCAAACCGTCTTTCTAACCCTAGCCCTCAGCATAACCCTAACCCTAGGTCCAATCATAACCCTAATAGTCTACCTAACCCCAGTCCTCAACATAACCCTAACCCTACCTACAATTCTAACGGTAATCTTCTCTCTAACCCTGTCCCTCAACCTAACCCTAACCCTAGGTCAAATCCTAACCCTAATCATCTCTCCAAACCTGGCGCTCAACATAACCTTAACCCTAGGTCCAATCCTAACCCGAATTGACTCTCTAACCCTAGCCCTCAACATAACTCTAACCCTAGGTCCAATCCTAACCCTAATCGTCTACCTAATCCTAGCCCTCAACATAACCCTAACCCTAGCTCCAATCCTATCCTAATCGTATCTCTAACCGTAGTCCTCAACATAACCTAACCCTAGGTCCAATCCTAACCCGAACTTTCTTTCTAACCCTAGCCCTCATCATAACGGTAACCCTAGGTCCAATCTTAACCCTAATCGTCTATCTAACCCCAGCCCTAAACATAAAGCGAACCCTAGGTACAATCCTAACCCGAACCGTCTCTATGACGCTAGCCCTCAACATAACCCTAACCCTAGGTCCACTCCTAACCCTAATAGTCTATCTAACTCTAGCCCTCAACATAACCCTATCCCTAGTTCCAATCCTAACCCTAATCTTCTCTCTAACCTTGGCCCTCAACATAACCCTAACCCTAGGTCCAAGTCTAACAGTAATCGTCTATCTAAACCTAGCCCTAAGCATAACCCTAACCCTAGATCCAATCCTAACCCGAACCTTCTCTCTAACCCTAGCCCTCAACATAACCCTAACCCTAGGCTCAATCCCAACCTTAAACATCTCTCTAACCCTAGCCCTCAATATAACCCTAACCCTACCTCCAACCCTAACCCTAATCTTCTCTCTAACCTTGGCCCTCAACATAACCCTAACCCTAGGTCCAATCCTCACCCTAATCGTCTACCTAACCCTATCCCTCAACATAACCATAACTCTAGGTCCAACCCTACCCCTAATAGTGTATCTAACCCTTGCCCTAAACATAAACCTAACTCTAGCTAAAATCCTAACCCTATTCGTCTACCTAACCCTAGCCCTCAACATAACCCTAACCCTTCTCCAATCCTAACCCTAATAGTCTCTCTAACCCTAGCCCTCAATATAACCCTAACCCTAGGTCCAATCCTAAACCGATCCGTCTCTCTAACCCTAGCCCACAGCATAACCCTAAACCTTGGTCCAATCCTAACCCGAACCATCCCTCTAACCCTAGCCCTCAACATAACCCTAACCTTAGGTCCAATCCTAACACTAACCGTCTCTCTAACCCTAGTCCACAACATAACACTAACCCTAGGTCCAATCCTAACCCTAACCGTCTCTCTAACTCTAGCCCTCAACATAACCCTAACCCTAGGTCCAATCCTAACCCTAACCATCTCTCTAACCGTAGCCCTCAACCTAACCCTAACCCTAGGTCCAATCCTAACCCTAACCGTCTCTCTAAACCTAGCCCTCAACCTAACCTTAAACCTAGGTCCAATTATAACCCTAACGATCTCTCTAACCCTAGCCCTTAACATAACCTTAACCCTAGGTCCAATCCTAACCCTAACTGTCTCTCTAACCCTAGCCGTCAACATAACCCTAACCCTAGGTCCAATCCTAACCCTAACCGTCTCTCTAACCCTAGCCCTCAATATAACCCTAACCCTAGGTCTAATCCTAACCGTAACCGACTCTCTAACCCTAGCCCTCAACATAACCCTAACCCGAGGTCCAATCCTAACCTTAACCGTCTCTCTAAGCCTAGCCCTCAACATAAACCTAACCCTAGGTCCAATCCTAACCGTAACCTTCTCTCTAACCCTATCCTCAACATAACCCTAACCCTAGGTCCAATCCTAACCCTAACCGTCTCTCTAACCCTAGCCCTCAACATAACCCTAACCCTAGGTCCAATCCTAACCTTAACCGTCTCTCTAACCCTAGCCCTCAACATAACCCTAACCCTAGGTCCAATCCTAACCCTAACCGTCTCTCTAACCCTAGTCCTCAACATAACCCTAACCCTAGGTCCAATCCTAATCCTAAACGTCTCTCTAACCCGAGCCCTCATCATAACCCTAACCCTAGGTCCAATCCTAACCCTAACCGTGTCTCTAACCCTAGCCCTCAACATAACTCTAAACCTAGGTCCAATCCTAACCCTAACCGTGTCTCTAACCCTAGCCCTCAACATAACCCTAACCCTAGGTCCAATCCTACCCTAACCGTCTCTCTAACCCTAGCCCTCAACATAACCCTAACCCTAGGTCCAATCCTAACCCTAACCGTCTCTCTAACCCTAGCCCTCAACCTAACCCTAACCTTAGGTCCAATCCTAACCCTAACCGTCTCTCTAATCCTAGCCCTCAACATAACCCTAACCCTATGTCAAATCCTAACCCTAACCGTCTCTCTCACCCTAGCCCTCAACCTAACCCTAACCCTAGGTCCAATCCTAACCCTAACCGTCTCTCTAAACGTAGCCCTCAACATAACCCTATCCCTTGGTCAAATCCTAACCGGAACCGTCCTTCTAACCTTAGCCCTCAACATAACCCTAACCCTAAGTCCAATCATAACCTGAACCGTATCTCTAACTGTAGCCCTCAACATAAACTTAACCATAGGTCCAACCCTAACCCTAATCATCTACCTAAAGCTAGCCCTCAACATAAGCCTAACCTTAGGTCCAATCCTAACCCTAATAGTGTATCTAACGCTAGCACTAAACACAACCCTAACCCTAGGTCCAATCCTAACCTGAACCGTCTCTCTAACCATAGCCCTCAACATAATCCTAACCCTTGGTCCAATCCTAACCCGAACCGTCTCTGTAACCCTAGCCCTCAACATAACCCTAACCCTAGGTCCAATCCTAACCCAAACCGTCTCTCTAACCCTAGCCCTCAGCATAACCCTAACCCTAGGTCCAATCATAACCCTAATAGTCTACCTAACCCCAGTCCTCAACATAACCCTAACCCTACCTACAATTCTAACGGTAATCTTCTCTCTAACCCTGTCCCTCAACCTAACCCTAACCCTAGGTCAAATCCTAACCCTAATCATCTCTCCAAACCTGGCGCTCAACATAACCTTAACCCTAGGTCCAATCCTAACCCGAATTGACTCTCTAACCCTAGCCCTCAACATAACTCTAACCCTAGGTCCAATCCTAACCCTAATCGTCTATCTAACCCCAGCCCTAAACATAAAGCGTACCCTAGGTCCAATCCTAACCCGAACCGTCTCTATGACGCTAGCCCTCAACATAACCCTAACCCTAGGTCCACTCCTAACCCTAATAGTCTATCTAACTCTAGCCCTCAACATAACCCTATCCCTAGTTCCAATCCTAACCCTAATCGTCTACCTAACCCTAGCCCTCAACATAACCCTAAGCCTAGCTCCAATGCTAACCCTAATCGTCTCTCAAACCCAAACCTCAACATAACCGTAACCCTAGGTCCAATCCTAACAGTAATCGTCTATCTAACCCTTGCCCTAAGCATAACCCTAACCCTAGGTCCAATCCTAACCCGAACCGTCTCTCTAACCCTAGCCCTCAACATAACCCTAACCCTAGTTCCAATATTAACCCAAACTGTCTCTCTAACCTTACCCCTCAACATAACCCTAACCCTAAGTCCAATCATAACCCTAATCGTCTACCTAACCCTAGCCCTCAACATAACCCTAACCCTAGCTCCAATCCTAACCCTAATCGTCTCTCTAACTCTAGCCCTCAACATAACCTTAACCCTAGGTCCACTCCTAATACTAATCGTCTCTCTAACCCTAGCCCTCAACATAACCCTAACCCTAGCTCCAATCCTAACCCTAATAGTCTCTCTAACCCTACCCCTCAACATAACCCTAACCCTAGGTCCAATCCTTACCCTAATTATCTACCTAACCCTAGCCCTAAACATAACGCTAATCCTAGGTCCAATCCTAACCCAAACCGTCTCGCTGACCCGAGCCCTCAACATAACCCTAACCCTAGGTCCAATCGTAACCCAAACCGTCTCTCTAACCCTAGCCCTCAACATAACCCTAACCCTAGGTCCAATCCTAACCCTAATCGTCTACCTAACCCTAGCCCTCAACATAACCCTAAACCTAGCCCCAATCCTAACCTAATCGTCTCTCTAACCCTAGCCCTCAACATAACCCTAACCCTTGGTCCAGTCCTAACCCGAACCTTCTCTCTAACCCTATCCCTCAACATAACCCTAACCCTAGGTCCAAACCTAACCCTAAAGGTCTATCTAACCCTAGCCCTAAACATAACCCTAACCCTAGGTCCAATCCTAACCCGAACCGTCTCTCTAACCTTAGCCCTCAACATAACCCTAACCCTAGGTCCAATCGTAACCTGAACCATTTGTCTAACCCTAGCCCTCAAGATAAACTTAACCCTAGGTCCAATCCTAACCCTAATCGTCTACCTAACCCTAGCCCTCAACATAACCCTAAACCTTGCCCCCATCCTAACCTAATCATCTCTCTAACCCTAGCCCTCAACATAACCCTAACCCTAGGTCCAAACCTAACCCTAATCATCTAACTAACCCTAGCCCTCAACATAACCCTAAACCTAGCCCCAATCCTATCCTAATCGTCTCTCTAACCCTAGCCCTCAACATAACCCTAACCCTTGGTCCTGTCCTAACACGAACCTTCTTTCTAACCCTAGCCCTCAACATAACCCTAACCCTAGGTCTACACCTAACCCTAATCGTCTATCTAACCCTAGTCCTAAACATAACCCTAACCCTAGGTCCAATCCTAACCCGAACCGTCTCTCTAACCCTAGCCCTCAACTTAACCCTAACCCATGGTCCAATCCTAACTTGAACCGTTTGTCTAACCCTAGCCCTCAAGATAATCTTAACCTTAGGTCCAATTCTAACCCTAATCGTCTACCTAACCCTAGCCCTCAACATAACCCTAACCCTAGGTCCAATCCTAACCGTAATCGTGTATCTAACCCTAGCCCTAAACATAACCCTAACCCTAGCTCCAATCCTAACCCTAATAGTCTCTCTAACCCTAGCCCTCAACACAACCCTAATCCTAGGTCCAATCCTAACCTTAATCGTCTCTCTAACCCTAACCCTCAATATAACCTTAACCCTAGGTCCAATCCAAACCCGATCCGTCTCTCTAACCCTAGCCTTCAAAATAACCCTTACCCTAGGTCCAATCCTAACCCGAACCTTCTCTCTAACTCTAGCCCTCAACATAGGTATAACCCTAAGTTCAATGCTAACCTTAATCGTCTACCTAATCCTAGCCCTCAACATAACCCTAACCCTAGGTCCAATCCTCACCCTAATTGTCTACCTAACCCTAGCCCTCAGCATAATGCTAACCCTAGCTCCAATCCTAACCCTAATCGTCTCTCTAACCCTATCCCTCAACATTACCCTAACCCTAGGTCCAATCCTAACCCTAATTGTCTATCTAACCCTAGCCCTAAACATAACCCTAACCCTAACCCTAACCCTAACCCTTACCCTAACAACCCTAACCCTAACCCTATCCCTAACCCTAACCCTAACCCTAACCTTAACCCCTAACCCTAACCCTAACCCCCCAACCAGTAGTGTATAAATGTTGAAGCATCTTCTTTAAGAAAAAGAAGAGAAAAAAGATAAAAAATATGAACATTAAAATGGCAATAAATACTTATATATCAACAATTGAATCTAAAAATTAAATTAACAGAACAGAACCGAAACAGACTCATAAATACAGAGAATGTTCTAACGGTTGCCAGATGGGAGGGGATGTTGGAGGAATGGGTATAAAATGGTGAAGGGATTAAAAGTGCAAACTGGTTGTTATAGAATAGTCACCGGATATAAAGTGTAGCATAGGGATTTTAGAAATTATATTTTATGAACTATGTATGGTGTCAGATAAGTACCAGATTTATTGGGATAATGCCTTAGTAATTTACATAATGTGTAATCACTGGGGTGCACACCTGAAGATAATATACTATTGTATATCAACTGTAATTGAAAATAAAAAATAGTTAGAGGAAAAAACAAAAACTTTCTAAAAATTACATATATGTGACATATGCCCTGCTTACTTCCTAAAAGCATTTGAAACTATTATTATAAAGCCTGAACACAATGGGACAAATTGAAGTTCTCCCTGGGAAAATAGTGATGGTATATTGTAATGTATGTTACAGCATTACTTTGGAAATAATACACCAACATTTAAGTGTTTTCAAGGCCCAATTTATTCTAAAGGTTGAGTTTAGCTGCACACTCAGCCTCACCATGAGCCAGGTCCTGGAAATGTCCTCCCTGTTGCTCATTTTTATTTCTCCTCTATACTCTGTCAGTGCCTAAGAACCCCCCTTTGCCAGGTTTTGCTCCTCACTAGCACCCTCACTAGACACTGATTAGACAGGGAGGACTAAAATGCCCCTGGGTCAGCAGATTCACTTCTGCCTGAAAGTGGCTTTCAGAGATGCTTTTTGTATGTATGGGGGTTGAAGGATTCCTGGATTAAAATGATGGGTAAATGTTGATTATGTATCCATTCTTCTCCAGCAAGTGTCTACACACACAATCCACCCAGTGTCTCTCTCTCCTGTCTGGGTAAGCAAACCACTTGGAGCCACAATTCCCAATATGAAAATCTTAAAACTACACTGGGATTCTAATTCTCATTTTTAATCCCTTTGCACAGCACTTTTACTTCTGCCCTAATTCTGCCAGTTAGTATATCATTCTTTAAGCTTTTTCAAGTAAGCTCCAACACTATCAGACATATCCCAGGTAAATTAAAAAACAAAAAACAAAAGGAAGAACAATAAAAATTGGAGAAATTTTTAACTTTTTCTGCTCGGAGGATTTTAACAGGCCTTTCATGATTATCTCACTAAAGCTGACTGTCAGCTACAAACATCTTTTATTACAGCTTTTTTGAAATGTAGAAAAAGAAATACACTCTATTTTTTAATATCTTACACCAAAAGCATTGTTCCCATTCCTTTTCCCATACTTTTCCCCACATTCACTACCTCCAAGACTATTTCTATCAGCCCTCACTAACAGAAAAATATAACAGATTGGTGGAAATGAAAAATGGGTCTGGTAGAAATGCTAAGGAATTTGAGTGTTTCGGGCATGAAGAACAGGCTTGCTTTAGTTCTTTGATGTTTGTTTCAAATTGTTGTGTTGCCCCAAATTATAAATTGCTTATAAGTAATTTAATGTGCAAAAGAAGGCACAGCTTAAGAATTTTTCACTTGACCAACTGAGCTTTCAAAAAACCCCCACAACAACAACCTCAAAAGGAAAAGTTTTAAGTAAACTGCTTAACCTTAACCTTGTATTCTTAAAAAACACCTTTGACTCTAATACTTGAAAACAACTCAGCCATATTCATGGTACATACAAAACAAAACAAAAAACCTGTAGGTTGAATGGAAATAGTTTAGCCAAGGAGAAACGTCTTGGATGTGCTTATTTAGCATCCGTTCGCCCCCCCCATTTCTTTGTGTTCTTGGTAAGGCCTGGTTAAGTTTCTTACTGTTTCCAAGAGAAGTGGACCTGTGGTGAGACTTCTAAGCTGTTTACCCCTGACATCCAAACCAGCTATGGGAGCAGAACCTGCCTGCATCCAGCCGGCGTCTACACTGGCACTGTGTGCACACCGGGCAGAACTGGGCTAAACCAAGAAGCAGTCCAAGCCCTGGGGACCCTGTCTTACAATAACAGAGGTACGGAATGCTCCCCCTGTCTCCTGGCTCTGCACCCTCACAGCGTGTCTTGCTTATGGAAGCTGGTTATTATTGCCCTTGAAGACCCAGTAAAAGCAGTCTGAGGGATGGTTGCCCCTCAGTGATCCACCCTTGGTCCACGGTGCCCCAAAAGCCACCCCAACTCCGCAGCCTGAGCATCTGCTAGCGGAGTCCCCAGAGTTCCCGCCAGGGAAGGCCCAACCTCACAGAAGAGTCTAGCATAGTTTTCCACACATTCCCCGGAACCCCCAGACATGCAACCACAGTCTTTTAGGAGGAAAACTTGGGGACTCAAAGAAGCCTATGGAGCGGGAACTCCTCCAGGTGGAAAGGGGGCCTGCGGTGACCTCCACCGGACCCTCGCCTGCTCCACTGGACTAGCCTCAAGCGCCCTGGAGTGGTGTGGGCCCAGAGCTCCCCTCCAGGCACCTCCCAAAGTGGTCAGGTGGTTGCAAAACTGCCCAGCAGCTCGGGCGCCTCCCCAGGCCTCCTAACTCTGCTCAGCATCCCCTCCCCCAGCTCTGCATCCCTGCTTTCCAGCCCGGATCAACAGGCCCCGGCCTGATCACCCCACTCCTCCTGCCACCTTCCCCAAACCCCCACCTTTGAGTCCAAATCCCCACACTCACCCCTTCTCTTGAGCGAGGGAGGAGGAGCCCCTGCTGCAGCAGCGGGGCCACACCATCTGGGACCGTGGGTCTGGAAATTCTTCCCCACTGAGGGGCTGCATGGACCGCAAAGTCGCACAGTCCCTCCCCTAGCGGGCCATGAGGAGTGGAGCCCCAAGTGCTGAGGCTGGAAGGGGCAGGCCCAGGGGACAGGAAGGGAGGGAGACAAGAGGGGCAGGAGCAGAGGCCTGGTGCACGGAGGCAAAGGGCTGCTGGGGCAAGTGCCTCTGCAGCGGACATCCAGCTGAGCCCCCAGGGCCCCACCAGGGGTGCTAGGCAGCTGGCGAGGTAGATGGGGGTGCCAGGGATGCCGGGGAAGGGAGAGCTGAGAGCAGGAGTGCAGAGGCCATCCAGATAGAGGGGCCAAGGGGACATCGGGAAAGTTAATCACAAAAATTTCAGCACTGCCCTGGACAATGTGGCTGGCTCAGTTGGTTGGAGTGTGGTCCTGTACACCAAGGGTTGTGGCTGTGATTTCCAGTCAGGGCCCATACACAAGTGGTGGTAGGGTCCTAGTGCAGAGCACTGGAGACAATGGATCCATGTTTTTCTCTCTCCCTCTCCTTTCCTCTTTAAAATCAATAAAATTATATTATCTGGTGAAGATTAAAAAAAAAATCTAAGCCACATTTTCTATAATCTCATTAATAATGGGCACTCCTATGCATATTTTCTTACAGGACACATTTTTGAATGAATGCATTTTAATATAATTGTTTTTGACAACATGAGCCACATCATGTCATTCCTCTGCTCACAATACTCAGAACCCTGCCTTCTCACTGCCTAAGAGCCACCATCCTGCCTGTGGACCAAGGTCCTGCATGACCTGGTCCCTTCCTCTCTGGCACAACCTCTTTCATCCACATTCATTTATGCTGGTTTCTTGTCAAGCTGTCTTTGACACTAGGCTGTCTGGCCTCTACAGGTAGAGTTGGCTGTAAGGAGACACCCAGCACAAGTGCACATAGAGAGTTAATATTTACACTGATAGGAAAAGCAAAATAAGAATAGGGTCAGCTCCTTTGTCCCTACACCACAGGAAGACAACAGATTAGGGCAACAGAGCACAGCACCTAAGAGAGGCTTCGCCACCGACAATGAATGTTGCAATAAGCTCTTGGAGGAAAGGTGCATCTATGACCAAGCCCCTGAGAAGATAGCAACATTATGCACAGTAAAAAATGCATATGAATTGCAGAAGGAAAACTCACTCCAGAAGGATGAAATACATGTATTTCTCACTGAAAGAACACTCAGCCATTACGTTTTTCTTCCTACTTCAAAGTCTTTGTAGAAATGGGTATTTTCACAGGTGGAAAAAGTTTTTGGATCATTGTTTCATCTCTTGAAAGCCTCATGTGCAGCCTTCTCTGTTGTTTCCTAAGAGAATGTGGAAAAATGATGATTATGTATCGAATGGACTTGTAATCCAGGAAGGCGCACACTGCATAACTCTTGCTCAAACACGATCTTTAACCTAATATATTGAGAACATTCAAGAAACCAAAAAGAAGGGCATTTTGCAGGGAAATTCAAATGGGCATGTACAAAGGGTAGTTTCTATTGGGTGCAGAGAGCAAAGGCATGATTGATCATGATGAAATCCTGACATTTCCAAGTGCCATGACGTAGGACTTTGAAGAAAAATATGTCTTTGCGAGTCTATTCTCTAAAGGAGCTCTAAGTACTGTATTCGGTGCAGGAGAGTGACACACTCGATATATGTCAAACAGCGTTTAAAGAGCACCAACATGCTTCAAACTAAAACTGCGACAAAGTGTGTGTAGCATGGAGAAAAAGGCGTCTTTCTAGGAGATTACCTTATAACATCAAAGAGAAGAGGACCCTTCAAAAATGTACTTCTCTTGTCAATTTCCAGAGGTTGGACCGACCCAAGAAAGAAGGTTTGTCATTTCAAAGAAATAACAGGAAACCCAAATCCAGGTAGGGAAACGAGCACACCATTATGGGAGATGTGTATTTCTACAGTTTCAAGCAGCAGCTGTTTGTGGACACTTAGAAACAGCGCTGTGAAAAAATTTCGTATGAAGCGGGATTTGGCCAAAGTTGAAAGACCTTCCAAAACCAACCCTAAAGAACTTAGCCAAACACTGAATGTTGCAATAAGCTACTGCAGGAAAGGTGCTTCTATGACACAACTCCCGAGCAGGTAGCTACATTCTGCAAAGTACAAAGCGCATTTGAATTCCAAGCGGAAAACTCACTCCTGAAGGATGAAATGCATGTGTTTCTCTCTGAAAGAACACTCAGCCACTAGGCTTTTGCTTGCTCCTTTAAACTCTTTGTAGAAATCTGTGTTTTCACTGGTGGAATACGTTTTGGGATGCATTGTTTCAATCTCTTGCAAGCCTCATGTGCAGCCATCTATGTTGTTTCGTGGAAAATGTGGAAAAACGCGGATTATGTTTCCCAATCAATTGAAATCCAGGAAAACGCACACTGCATCACTCTTGCTCAAACACGCTCCTTCACCTAATGTGTTGAGAACATTCAAACAAGCAGAAAAGAAGGGCATTTTGCACTGACATTCAGACGGGCATGTACAAAAAGTGATTTTTATCAGTTGCAGAGTGCAAAAGCATGATGGACTTCATGTTCTCCATGAAACCCTTACATTTCCAAGGGACCTGAAGTAGGACTTTCACAAAAGAGTTGTTTGAGTGTCTGTGCGAGAAAGGAGCTCTAAGGTGTGTATTCAGTGCTGGAGAGTGACACACTCTACATAGATTACACAGCGTTTTGAGAGCACCAACATACTTAAAACTGAAACTGCAACAAAGTGTGTGTAGAATGCAGAAAGAGGCAGCTTTTGAGGAGAAGTTTGCCTTAGAACACATGCCAGAGAAGAGCACCTTTCAAAAATTGACTTCTCTTGTCAATTTCCCCAAAGGTGGGACGACGCTGGAAAGAAGGCTTGGCATTTCAAAGAGAGAAGAGAAAACCAATATCCAGGTAGTGAAACGAGCGTACCAGTATGGGAAATGTGCATGTGTACAGTTTCAAGCAGCAGCTCTTTGTGGACACTTGGAAACAGCGCTGTGAAAAAATTTCGTACGAAGAGGGATTTTGCCAAAGTTGAAAGACCTTCCAAAACTAATGCTAAGGAACTTAGCCAAACAATTAATGTTGCAATAAGCTCCTGCAGGAAAGGTGCTTCTATGACACAACCCCCGAGCAGGTAGCTACATTCTGCACAGTACAAAATGCATATGAATTCCAGGCTGAAAACTCACTCCTGAAGGATGAAATGCATGTGTTTCTCTCAGAAAGAACACTCAGCCAATAGGCTTTTGCTTGCTCCTTCAAAGACTTTGTATAAATGTGTGTTTTACTGCTGGAATACGTTTTCGGATGCATTGTTTCAATCTCTTGCAAGCCTCATGTGCAGCCATCTATGTTGTTTCTTGAAATGTGGAAAAATGCGATTAATGTTTCCCAAATCACTTGAAATCCAGAGAAACGCACACTGCATCACTCTTGCTCAAACACTCTCTTTCACCTAATGTGTTGAGAACATTCAAACAAGCAGAAAAGAACGGAATTTTGCACTGAAATTCAGACGGGCATGTACAAAAAGCCATTTCTATCGGTTGCAGAGTGCAAAAGCATGACTGACTTCATGTTCTCGATGAAACCCTAACATTTCCAAGTGACCTGATGTAGGACTTTCACAAAAAGATGTGTTTGCGTGTCTGTGCGCGAAAGGAGCTCTAAGTTGTGTATTTAGTGCTGGAGAGTGACACACTCTACATAGGCTACACAGCGTTTTGAGAGCACTAACATGCTTAAAACTGAAACTGCCACAAGGTGTGTGTAGCATGCAGAAAGGCTTGTCATTTCAAAGAAAGAAGAGGAAACCAAAATCCAGACAGTGAAATGACCACACCATTATGGGAGATGTGTATTTGTACAGTTTCAAGCAGTAGCTCTTTGTGGACACTTGGAAACAGCGCTGTAAAAAAATTTCCTAAGAAGCGGGATTTGGCCAGAGTTGAAAGAACTTACAAAACCAATGCTGAAGGACTTAGCCACACAATGAATGTAGCAATAAGCTCCTGCAGGAAAGGTGATTCTATGACACAACCCCCGAGCAGGTAGCTACATTCTGCAGAGTACAAAATGGATTTGAATTCCAGGCTGAAAACTCACTCCTGAAGGATGAAATGCATGTATTTCTCTCTGAAAGAACACTCAGCCACTAGGCTTTTGCTTGCTCCTTCAAACTCTTTGTAGAAACGTGTTTTTTCCTGGTGGAATATGTTTTGGGATGCATTGTTTCAATCTCTTGCAAGCCTCATGTGCAGCCATCTATGTTGTTTCTTGGAAAATGTGGAGAAACGCGGATTATGTTTCCCAAATCACTTCAAATCCAGGAAAACGCACACTGCATCACTCTGGCTCAAACACGCTCTTTCACCAAATGTGTTGAGAACATTCAAACAAGCAGAAAAGAAGGGCATCTTGCACTGAAATTCAGACGGGCAAGTACAAAAAGTCATTTCTATCGGTTACAGAGTGCAAAACCATGATGGACTTCATGTTCTCGATGAAACCCTTACATTTCCAAGGGACCTGAAGTAGGACTTTCACAAAAAGATGTGATTGCGTGTTTGTGCGCGAAAGGAGCTCTAAGTTGTGTATTCAGTGCGGGAGAGTGACACACTCTACATAGGTTACACAGCGTTTTGAGAGCACCAACATGCTGAGAACTGAAACTGCTACAAAGTGTTTGTAGCATGCAGAAAGAGGCATCTTAAGAGGAGAAGTTTGCCTTAGAACACATCCCAGAGAAGAGCACCTTTCAAAAATGGAGTTCTCTTATCAATTTCCCCGAAGATGGGACGACCCTGGAAAGAAGGCTTGGCATTTCAAAGAGTGAAGAGAAAATCAAAATCCAGGCAGTTAAATGAGCACACCAGTATGGGAAATGTGCATGTGTACAGTTTCAAGCAGCAGCTCTTTGTGGACACTTGGAAACAGAGCTGTGAAAAAACTTCGTACGAAGCGGGATTTGGCCAAAGTTGAAAGACCCTCCAAAACCAATGCTAAGGAACTTAGACAAACAAGGAATGTTGCCATAAGCTCCTTCAGGAAAGGTGCTTCTATAAAACAACCCCGGAGCAGGTAACTACATTCTGCGCACTACAAAATGCATATGAATTCTAGGCAGAAAACTCAATCCTGAAGGATGAAATGCATGTGTTTCTCTCTGAAAGAACACTCAGACATTAGGCTTTTGCTTGCTCCTTCAAAGTCATTGTAGAAATGTGTGTTTTACTGCTGGATTACGTTTTGGGATGCATTGTTTCAATCTCTTGCAAGCGTCATGTCCAGCCATCTATGTGGTTTCTTGGAAAATGTGGAAAAAGGCGGATTATGTTTCCCAAATCACTTGAAATCCAGGAAAACGCACACTGCATCACTCTTGCTCAAACACGCTCTTCCACCTAATGTGTTCAGAACATTCAAACAAGCAGAAAAAAAAGGGCATTTTGCATTGAAAATCAGACTGGCATGTACAAAAAGTCATTTCTATCGGTTGCAGAGTGCAAAAGCATGATTGACTTCATATCCTTGGTGAAACCATTACATTTCCAAGGGACCTGAAGTCGGACTTTCACAAAAAGATGTGATTGCGTGTATGTGGTTAAAGAAGCTCTAAGTTGTGTATTCAGTGTTGGAGAGTGACACACTCTACGTAGGTTACACAGCGTTTTGAGAGCACCAACATGCTTCCAAATGAAACTGCTACAAAGCGTGTGTAGCATGCAGAAAGAGGCATCTTTAGAGGAGTAGTTTGCCTTAGAACACATCCCAGAGAAGAGGACCTTTCAAAAATGGACTTCTCTTATCAATTTCCCCAAAGATGGGACGACCCTGGAAAGAAGGCTTGGCATTTCAAAGAGTGAAGAGATAATCAAAATCCAGGTAGTGAAATGAGCACACCAGTATGGGAAAGGTGCATGTGTACAGTTTCAAGCAGCAGCTCTTAGTGGACACTTGGAAACAGCGCTGTGAAAAAATTTCGTACGAAGAGGGAATTAGCAAAAGTTGAAAGACCTTCCAAAACCAATGCTAAGGAACTTAGCCAAACAATGAATGTTGCCATAAGCTCCTGCAGGAAAGGTGCATCTATGACACAACTCCCGAGCAGGTAGCTACATTCTGCACAGTACAAAATGCATATAAATTCCAGGCAGAAAACTCACTCCTGAAGGATGAAATGCATGTCTTTCTCTCTGAAAGAACACTCAGCCACTAGGCTTTTGCTTGCTCCTTCAAAGTCTTTTTAGAAATGTGTGTTTTCACTGCTGGAATACGTTTTCGGATGCATTGTTTCAATCTCTTGCAAGCCTCATGTGCAGCCATCTATGTTGTTTCTTGGAAAATGTGGAAAAAAGCGGATTATGTTTCCCAAATCACTTGAAATCCAGGAAAACGCACACTGCATCACACTTGCTCAAACACGCTCTTTCACCTAATGTGTTGAGAACATTCAAACAAGCAGAAAACAAGGGCATTTTGCACTGAAATTCAGACGGGCATGTACAAAAGGTCATTTCTATTGGCTGCAGAGTGCAAAACCATGATTGACTTCATGTTCTCGATGGAAACCCTACATTTCCAAGTGACCTGAAGTAGTACTCTCACAAAAAGATGTGTGCGTGTCTGTGGTGAAAGGAGCTCTAAGTTGTGTATTCAGTGCTGGAGAGTGACACACTCTACATAGGTTACACAGCGTTTTGAGAGCACCAACATGCTTCAAAATGAAACTGCTACAAGGTGTGTGTAGCGTGCAGAAAGAAGGCTTGTCATTTCAAAGAAAGAAGAGGAAATCAAAATCCAGGTAGTGAAACGAACACACCAGTATGGGAGATGTGCATGTGGACAGTTTCAAGCAGAGGCTCTTTGTGGACACTTGGAAACAGCGCTGTGAAAAAATTTCGTACGAAGCGGGATTTGGCCAAAGTTGAAAGACCTTCCAAAACCAACCCTAAAGAACTTAGCCAAACAATGAATGTTGCAATAAACTCCTGCAAGAAAGGTGCATCTATGACACAACTCCCGTGCAGGTAGCTACATTCTGCGCAGTACAAAATGCATATGAATTCCTGGCTGAAAACTCAGCCCAGAAGGATGAAATGCACGTGTTTCTCTCAGAAAGAACACTCAGCCACTAGGCTTTTGCCTGCTCCTTCAAACTCTGTATAGAACGTATGTTTTCACTGCTGGAATATGTTTGGGTTGCATTGTTTCAATCTCTTGCAAGCCTCATGTTGTTTCTTACACAATGTGGAAAAATAAGGAGTATGTTTCCCAAATCACTTGAAATCCAGGAAAACGCACACTGCATCACTCTTGCTCAAACACGCTCTTTCTCCTAATGTGTTGAGAACATTCAAACAAGCAGAAAACAAGGGCATTTTGCACTGAAATTCAGACGGGCATGTACAAAAGGTCATTTCTATTGGCTACAGAGTGCAAAACCATGATTGACTTCATGTTCTCGAAGACAACCTTACATTTCCAAGTGACCTGAAGTAGGACTTTCACAAAAAGATGTGTTTGCGTGTCTGTGGTGAAAGAGGCTCTAAGTTGTGTATTCAGTGCTGGAGAGTGACATACTCTACCTACGTTACACAGCGTTTTGAGAGCACCAACATGCTAAAAACTGAAACTGCTACAAGGTGTGTGTAGCGTGCAGGAAGAAGGCTTGTCATTTCAAAGAAAGAAGAGGAAACCAAAATCCAGGTAGTGAAATGAACACACCAGTATGGGAGATGTGCATGTGGACAGTTTTAAGCAGAGGCTCTTTGTGGACACTTGGCAACAGCGCTGTGAAAAAATTTCGTAGGAAGCGGGATTTGGCCAAAGTTGAAAGACCTTCCAAAACCAACCCTAAAGAACTTAGCCAAACAATGAATGTTGTAATAAACTCCTGCAGGAAAGGTGCATCTATGACACAACTCCCGAGCAGGTAGCTAAATTCTGCACAGTACAAAATGCATATGAATTCCAGGCTGAAAACTCACTTCAGAAGGAAGAAATGCATGTGTTTTTCTGTGAAAGAACACGCAGCCAGTAGGCTTTTGCTTGCTGCTTCAAAGTCTTTGTAGAAACGTGTGTTTTCACTGCTGGAATACGTTTTGGGATGCATTGTTTCGACCTCTTGCAAGCCTCATGTTGTTTCTTACACAATGGGGAAAAATAAGGAGTATGTTTCCCAAATCACTTGAAATCCAGGAAAACGCACACTGCATCACTCTTGCACAAACACGCTCTTTCTCCAAATGTATTGAGAACTTTCAACAAACCAGAAAAGAAGGACATTTTCCAGTGAAATTCAGACGGGTTTGTAGAAAAGTACATTTCTATTGGCTACAGAGTGCAAAACCATGATTGACTTCATGTTCTGGATGAAAACCTTACATTTCCATGTGACCTGAAGTAGGACTCTCACAAAAAGATGTGTGCGTGTCTGTGGTGAAAGGAGCTCTAAGTTGTGTATTCAGTGCTGGAGAGTGACACACTCTACATAGGTTACACAGCGTTTTGAGAGCACCAACATGCTAAAAACTGAAACTGTTACAAGGTGTGTGTAGCGTGCAGAAAGAAGGCTTGTCATTTCAAAGAAAGAAGAGGAAACCAAAATCCAGGTAGTGAAACGAACACACCAGTATGGGAGATGTGCATGTGGACAGTTTCAAGCAGAGGCTCTTTGTGGACACTTGGAAACAGCGCTGTGAAAAAATTTCGTACGAAGCGGGATTTGGCCAAAGTTGAAAGACCTTCCAAAACCAACCCTAAAGAACTTAGCCAAACAATGAATGTTGCAATAAACTCCTGCAGGAAAGGTGCATCTATGACACAACTCCCGAGCAGGTAGCTACATTCTGCACAGTACAAAATGCATATGAATTCCAGGCTGAAAACTCACTCCAGAATGAAGCAATGCGTGTGTTTCTCTCTGAAAGAACACTCAGCCAGTAGGCTTTTGCTTGCTCCTTCAAAGTCTTTGTAGAAACGTGTGTTTTCACTGCTGGAATACGTTTTGGGATGCATTCTTTCAATCTCTTGCAAGCCTCATGTTGTTTCTTACACAATGTGGAAAAATAAGGGGTATGTTTCCCAAATCACTTGAAGTCCAGGAAAACGCACACTGCATCACTCTTGCTCAAACACGCTCTTTCTCCTAAAGTGTTGAGAGCATTCAAGATACCAGAAGAGAAGGGCCTTTTGCAGTGAAATTCAGACGGGTTTGTAGAAAAGTACATTTCTATTGGCTGCAGAGTGCAAAACCATGATTGACTTCATGTTCTCGATGAAACCCTTACATTTTCAAGGGACCTAAGGAGGACTTTCACAAAAAGATGTGATTGCGTGTCTGTGCGCGAAAGGAGCTCTAGGTTGTGTATTCAGTGCTGGAGAGTGACACACTCTACATAGGTTACACAGCGTTTTGAGAGCACCAACATGCTGAGAACTGAAACTGCTACAAAGTGTTTGTAGGATGCAGAAAGAGGCATCTTAAGAGGAGAAGTTTGCCTTAGAACACATCCCAGAGAAGAACACCTTTCAAAAATGGAGTTCTCTTATCAATTTCCCCGAAGATGGGAAGACCCTGGAAAGAAGGCTTAGCATTTCAAAGAGTGAAGAGAAAATCAAAATCCAGGCAGTGAAATGAGCACACCAGTATGGGAAATGTGCATGTGTACAGTTTCAAGCAGCAGCTCTTTGTGGACACTTGGAAACAGAGCTGTGAAAAAACTTCGTACGAAGCGGGATTTGGCCAAAGTTGAAAGACCCTCCAAAACCAATGCTAAGGAACTTAGACAAACAAGGAATGTTGCCATAAGCTACTTCAGGAAAGGTGCTTCTATAAAACAACCCCGGAGCAGGTAATTACATTCTGCGCACTACAAAATGCATATGAATTCTAGGCAGAAAACTCAATCCTGAAGGATGAAATGCATGTGTTTCTCTCTGAAAGAACACTCAGCCACTAGGCTTTTGCTTGCTCCTTCAAAGTCATTGTAGAAATGTGTGTTTTACTGCTGGATTACGTTTTGGGATGCATTGTTTCAATCTCTTGCAAGCCTCATGTCCAGCCATCTATGTGGTTTCTTGGAAAATGTGGAAAAAGGCGGATTATGTTTCCCAAATCACTTGAAATCCAGGAAAACGCACACTGCATCACTCTTGCTCAAACACGCTCTTTCACCTAATGTGTACAGAACATTCAAACAAGCAGAAAAAAAGGGCATTTTGCATTGAAAATCAGACTGGCATGTACAAAAAGTCATTTCTATCGGTTGCAGAGTGCAAAAGCATGATTGACTTCATATCCTTGGTGAAACCATTACATTTCCAAGGCAACTGAAGTCGGACTTTCACAAAAAGATGTGATTGCGTGTATGTGGTGAAAGAAGCTCTAAGTTGTGTATTCAGTGTTGGAGAGTGACACACTCTACGTAGGTTACACAGCGTTTTGAGAGCACCAACATGCTTCCAAATGAAACTGCTACAAAGCGTGTGTAGCATGCAGAAAGAGGCATCTTTAGAGGAGTAGTTTGCCTTAGAACACATCCCAGAGAAGAGGACCTTTCAAAAATGGACTTCTCTTATCAATTTCCCCAAAGATGGGACGACCCTGGAAAGAAGGCTTGGCATTTCAAAGAGTGAAGAGAAAATCAAAATCCAGGTAGTGAAATGAGCACACCAGTATGGGAAAGGTGCATGTGTACAGTTTCAAGCAGCAGCTCTTTGTGGACACTTGGAAACAGCGCTGTGAAAAAATTTCGTACGAAGAGGGAATTGGCAAAAGTTGAAAGACCTTCCAAAACCAATGCTAAGGAACTTAGCCAAACAAAGAATGTTGCCATAAGCTCCTGCAGGAAAGGTGCATCTATGACACAACTCCCGAGCAGGTAGCTACATTCTGCACAGTACAAAATGCATATAAATTCCAGGCAGAAAACTCACTCCTGAAGGATGAAATGCATGTGTTTCTCTCTGAAAGAACACTCAGCCACTAGGCTTTTGCTTGCTCCTTCAAAGTCTTTTTAGAAATGTGTGTTTTACTGCTGGAATACGTTTTCGGATGCATTGTTTCAATCTCTTGCAAGCCTCATGTGCAGCCATCTATGTTGTTTCTTGGAAAATGGGGAAAAAAGCGGATTATGTTTCCCAAATCCCTTGAAATCCAGGAAAACGCACACTGCATCACTCTTGCTCAAACACGCTCTTTCACCTAATGTGTTGAGAACATTCAAACAAGCAGAAAACAAGGGCATTTTGCACTGAAATTCAGACGGGCATGTACAAAATGTCATTTCTATTGGTTGCACAGTGCAAAAGCATGATTGACTTCATGTTCTTGATGGAACCCTAACATTTCCTAGTTACCTCATTTAGGACCTTCACAAAAAGATGTGTTTGCGTGTCTGTGCGTGAAAGGAGCTCTAAGTTGTGTATTTAGTGCTGGAGAGTGACACACTCTAAATAGGTTACACAGCGTTTTGAGAGCAATAACATGCTTAAAACTGAAACTGCTACATGGTGTTTGTAGCATGCAGAAAGAGGGCTTGTCATTTCAAAGAAAGAAGAGGAAACCAAAATCCAGGTAGTGAAACGAGCACACCAGTATGGGAGATGTGCATGTGGACAGTTTCAAGCAGCAGCTCCTTGAGGACACTTGGAAACAGCGCTGTGACGAAATTTCGTACGAAGCGGGATTTGGCCAAAGTTCAAGGAGCTTCTAAAACCAACCCTGAAGAACGTAGCGAAACAATGAATGTTGCAATAAGCTCGTGGAGGAAAGGTGCTTCCATCACACAACTCCGGAGCAGGTAGCTACATTCTGCACAGTAAAAAATTCAAATGAATTCCAGGCTGAAAACTCTCCACAGAAGAATGAAATGCATGTGTTTCTCTCTGAAAGAACACTCAGCCACTAGGATTTTGCTTGCTTCTTCAAAGTCTTTGAAGAAACGTGTGTTTCACTGCTGGAATACATTTTGGGATGCATTGCTTCAATCTCTTGCAAGCCTCATGTTGTTTCTTAGACAATGTTGAAAAACAAGGCGTATGTTTCCCAAATCACTTGTAATCCAGAAAAACGCACACTGCATCACTCTTCCTCAAACACGGTCTTTCTCCTCATGTGTTGAGAACATTCAAGATACCAGAAAAGAAGGGCATTTTGCAGTGAAATTCAGACGGGTATGTTCAAAAGGACATTTCTATTGGTTGCAGAGTGCAAAAGCACGATTGACTTCATGTTCTCGATGACACCCTTATATTTCCAACTGACCTGAAGTAGGACTTTCACAGAAAGATGTGTTTGCGTTTAAGTGGTGAAAGGAGCTCTAAGTTGTGTATTCAGTGCTGGAGAGTGACACACTCTACGTAGGTTACACAGCGTTTTGAGAGCACCTACATACTTCAAATTGAAAAAGCTACAAGGTGTGTGTAGCATGCAGAAAGAAGGATTGTCATTTCAAAGAAAGAAGAGGAAACCAAAATCCAGGTAGTGAAATGAGCACACCAGTATAGGAGATGTTCATGTGGACAGTTTCAAGCAGCAGCTCTTTGTGGACACTTGGAAACAGCGCTGTGAAAAAAAGTCATACGAAGCGGGATTTGGCCAAAGTTGAAAGACCTTCCAAAACCAGCCCTAAAGAACTGAGGCAAACAATGAATGTTCCATTAAGCTCCTGCAGGAAAGGTGCTTCTATGACACAACTCCCGAGCAGGTAGCTACATTCTGCACAGTACAAAATGCAAATGAATTGCAGGCTGAAAACTCTCCACAGAAGCATGTAATGCATGTGTTTCTCTCTGAAAGAACACTCAGCCACTAGGCTTTTGCTAGCTCCTTCAAAGTCTTTGCAGAAACTTGTGTTTTCACTGCTGGAATACGTTTTGGGATGCCTTGTTTCAATCTCTTGCAAGCCTCATGTTGATTCTTAGACAATGTGGAAAAAGAAGGAGTATGTTTCCCAACCACTTGAAATCCAGGAAAACGCACACTGCATCACTCTTTCTCAAACACGCTCTTTCACGTAATGTGTTGAGAACATTCAAACAAGCTCAAATGAAGGGCATTTGGCAGTGAAATTTAAGGGGCATCTACAAAAGTCATTTCTATTGGCTGCAGAGTGCAAAACCGTGATTGAATTCATGTTCTCGATGAAAACCTTACATTTCCAAGTGACCTGAAGTAGGACTTTCACAAAAAGATGTGTTTGCATGTCTGTGGTGAAAGGAGCTCTAGGTTGTGTATTCAGTGCTGGAGAGTGACACACTCTACATAGGTTACACAGCGTTTTGAGAGCACCAACATGCTTCAAAATGAAACTGCAACAAGGTGTGTGCATCGTGCAGAAAGAAGGCTTGTCATTTCAAAGAAAGAAGAGGAAATCAAAATCCAGGTAGTGAAACGAACACACCAGTATGGGAGATGTCCATGTGGACAGTTTCAAGCAGAGGCTCTTTGTAGACACTTGGAAACAGCGCTGTGAAAAAATTTCGTACGAAGCGGGATTTGGCCAAAGTTGAAAGACCTTCCAAAACCAACCCTAAAGAACTTAGCCAAACAATGAATGTTGCAATAAACTCCTGCAGGAAAGGTGCATCTATGACACAACTCCCGAGCAGGTAGCTACATTCTGAGCAGTACAAAATGCATATGAATTCCTCGCTGAAAACTCACCCCAGATGGATGAAATGCACGTGTTTCTCTCAGAAAGAACACTCAGCCACTAGGCTTTTGCTTGCTCCTTCAAACTCTTTGTAGAACGTATGTTTTCACTGCTGGAATATGTTTGGGATGCTTTGTTTCAATCTCTTGCAAGCCTCATGTTGTTTCTTACACTATGTGGAAAAATAAGGAGTATGTTTCCCAAATCACTTGAAATCCAGGAAAACGCACACTGCATCACTCTTTCTCAAACACGCTCTTTCTCCTAATGTGTTGAGAACATTCAAGATACCAGAGAGGAACGGCATTTTGCAGTGAAATTCAGACGGGTTTGTAGAAAACTACCGTTCTATTGGCTGCAGAGTGGAAAACCATGATTGACTTCATGTTCTCGAAGACAACATTACATTTCCAAGTGACCTGAAGTAGGACTTTCACAAAAAGATGTGTTTGCGTGTCTGTGGTGAAAGAGGCTCTAAGTTGTGTATTCAGTGCTGGAGAGTGACATACTCCACATAGGTTACACAGCGTTTTGAGAGCACCAACAGGCTAAAAACTGAAACTGCTACAAGGTGTGTGTAGCGTGCATAAAGAAGGCTTGTCATTTCAAAGAAAGAAGAGGAAACCAAAATCCAGGTAGTGAAACAAACACACCAGTATGGGAGATGTGAATGTGGACAGTTTTAAGCAGACGGTCTTTGTGGACACTTGGCAACAGCGCTGTGAAAAAATTTCGTACGAAGCGGGATTTGGCCAAAGTTGAAAGACCTTCCAAAACCAACCCTAAAGAACTTAGCCAAACAATGAATGTTGCAATATACTCCTGCAGGAAATATGCATCTATGACAAAACTCCTGAGCAGGTAGCTACATTCTGCACAGTACAAAATGCATATGAATTCCAGGCTGAAAACTCACTCCAGAAGGAAGAAATGCATGTGTTTTTCTATGAAAGAACACTCATCCAGTAGGCTTTTGCTTGCTCCTTCAAAGTCTTTGTAAAAACGTGTGTTTTCACTGCTGGAATACGTTTTGGGATGCATTGTTTCGACCTCTTGCAAGCCTCATGTTGTTTCTTACACAATGTGGAAAATAAGGAGTATGTTTCCCAAATCACTTGAAATCCAGGAAAACGCACACTGCATCACTCTTGCACAAACACGCTCTTTCTCCAAATGTATTGAGAACTTTCAACAAACCAGAAAAGAAGGGCCTTTTGCAGTGAAATTCAGACGGGTTTGTAGAAAAGCTAATTTCTATTGGCTGCAGAGTGCAAAACCGTGATTGACTTCATGTTCTCGATGAAAACCTTACGTTTCCAAGTGACCTGAAGTAGGACTTTCACAAAAAGATGTGTTTGCGTGTCTGTGGTGAAAGGAGCTCTAGGTTGTGTATTCAGTGCTGGAGAGTGACACACTCTACATAGGTTACACAGCGTTTTGAGAGCACCAACATGCTAAAAACTGAAACTGCTACAAGGTGTGTGTAGCGTGCAGAAAGAAGGCTTGTCATTTCAAAGAAAGAAGAGGAAACCAAAATCCAGGTAGTGAAACGAACACACCAGTATGGGAGATGTGCATGTGGACAGTTTCAAGCAGAGGCTCTTTGTGGACACTTGGAAACAGCGCTGTGAAAAAATTTCGTACGAAGCGGGATTTGGGCAAAGTTGAAAGACCTTCCAAAACCAACCCTAAAGAACTTAGCCAAACAATGAATGTTGCAATAAATTCCTGCAGGAAAGGTGCATCTATGACACAACTCCCGAGCAGGTAGCTACATTCTGCACAGGACAAAATGCATATGAATTCCAGGCTGAAAACTCACTCCAGAAGGAAGCAATGCGTGTGTTTCTCTCTGAAAGAACACTCAGCCAGTAGGCTTTTGCTTGCTCCTTCAAAGTCTTTGTAGAAACGTGTGTTTTCACTGCTGGAATACGTTTTGGGATGCATTGTTTCAATCTCTTGCAAGCCTCATGTTGTTTCTTACACAATGGGGAAAAATAAGGAGTATGTTTCCCAAATCACTTGAAGTCCAGGAAAACGCACACTGCATCACTCTTGCACGAACACGCTCTTTCTCCTAATACGTTGAGAACTTTCAACAAACAAGAAGAGAAGGGTATTTTGCAGTGTAATTCAGACTGGTTTGTAGAAAAGTACATCTCTATTGGATGCAGAGTGCAAAACCCTGATTGACTTCATGTTCTTGATGAAAACCTTACATTTCCAAGTGACCTGAAGTAGGACTTTCACAAAAAGATGTGTTTGCGTGTCTGTGGTGAAAGGAGCTCTAGGTTGGGTATTCAGTGCTGGAGAGTGACACACTCTACATAGGTTACACAGCGTTTTGAGAGCACCAACATGCTAAAAACTGAAACTGCTTTAAGGTGTGTGTAGCGTGCAGAAAGAAGGCTTGTCATTTCAAAGAAAGAAGAGGAAACCAAAATCCAGGTAGTGAAACGAACACACCAGTATGGGAGATGTGCATGTGGACAGTTTCAAGCAGAGGCTCTTTGTGGACACTTGGAGACAGCGCTGTGAAAAAATTTCGTACGAAGCGGGATTTGGCCAAAGTTGAAAGACCTTCCAAAACCAACCCTAAAGAACTTAGCCAAACAATGAATGTTGCAATAAACTCCTGCAGGAAAGGTGCATCTATGACACAACTCCCGAGCAGGTAGCTACATTCTGCACTGTACAAAATGCATATGAATTCCAGGCTGAAAACTCACTCCAGAAGGAAGCAATGCGTGTGTTTCTCTCTGAAAGAACACTCAGCCACTAGGCTTTTGCTTGCTCCTTCAAAGTCTTTGTAGAAACGTGTGTTTTCACTGCTGGAATACGTTTTGGGATGCATTGTTTAAATCTCTTGCAAGCCTCATGTTGTTTCTTACACAATGGGGAGAAATAAGGAGTATGTTTCCCAAATCATGTGAAGTCCAGGAAAACGCACACTGCATCACTCTTGCACGAACACGCTCTTTCTCCTAATACGTTGAGAACTTTCAACAAACAAGAAGAGAAGGGTATTTTGCAGTGTAATTCAGACTGGTTTGTAGAAAAGTACATTTCTATTGGCTGCAGAGTGCAAAACCGTGATTGACTTCATGTTCTCGATGAAAACCTTACATTTCCAAGTGACCTGACGTAGGACTTTCACAATAAGATGTGTTTGCGTGTCTGTGGGGAAAGGAGCTCTAGGTTGTGTATTCAGTGCTGGAGATTGACACACTCTACACAGGTTACACAGCGTTTTGAGAGCAGCAACATGCTAAAAACTGAAACTGCTTTAAGGTGTGTGTAGCGTGCAGAAAGAAGGCTTGTCATTTCAAAGAAAGAAGAGGAAACCAAAATCCAGGTAGTGAAACGAACACACCAGTATGGGAGATGTGCATGCGGACAGTTTCAAGCAGAGGCTCTTTGTGGACACTTGGAAACAGCGCTGTGAAAAAATTTCGTACGAAGCGGGATTTGGCCAATGTTGAAAGACCTTCCAAAACCCACCCTAAAGAACTTAGCCAAACAATGAATGTTGCAATAAACTCCTGCAGGAAAGGTGCATCTATGACACAACTCCCGAGCAGGTAGCTACATTCTGCACAGTACAAAATGCATATGAATTCCAGGCTGAAAACTCACTCCAGAAGGAAGCAATGCGTGTGTTTCTCTCTGAAAGAACACTCAGCCACTAGGCTTTTGCTTGCTCCTTCAAAGTCTTTGTAGAAACGTGTGTTTTCAGTGCTGGAATACGTTTTGGGATGCATTGTTTAAATCTCTTGCAAGCCTCATGTTGTTTCTTACACAATGGGGAGAAATAAGGAGTATGTTTCCCAAATCAGGTGAAGTCCAGGAAAACGCACACTGCATCACTCTTGCACGAACACGCTCTTTCTCCTAATACGTTGAGAACTTTCAAGAAACAAGAAGAGAAGGGTATTTTGCAGTGTAATTCAGACTGGTTTGTAGAAAAATACATTTCTATTGGCTGGAGAGTGCAAAACCGTGATTGACTTCATGTTCTCGATGAAAACCTTACATTTCCAAGTGACCTGACGTAGGACTTTCACAATAAGATGTGTTTGCGTGTCTGTGGGGAAAGGAGCTCTAGGTTGTGTATTCAGTGCTGGAGAGTGACACACTCTACACAGGTTACACAGCGTTTTGAGAGCAGCAACGTGCTAAAAACTGAAACTGCTTTAAGGTGTGTGTAGCGTGCAGAAAGAAGGCTTGTCATTTCAAAGAGAGAAGAGGAAACCAAAATCCAGGTAGTGAAACGAACACACCAGTATGGGAGATGTGCATGTGGACAGTTTCAAGCAGAGGCTCTTTGTGGACACTTGGAAACAGCGCTGTGAAAAAATTTCGTACGAAGCGGGATTTGGCCAAAGTTGAAAGACCTTCCAAAACCCACCCTAAAGAACTTAGCCAAACAATGAATGTTGCAATAAACTCCTGCAGGAAAGGTGCATCTATGACACAACTCCCGAGCAGGTAGCTACATTCTGCACAGTACAAAATGCATATGAATTCCAGGCTGAAAACTCACTCCAGAAGGAAGCAATGCGTGTGTTTCTCTCTGAAAGAACACTCAGCAACTAGGCTTTTGCTTGCTCCTTCAAAGTCTTTGTAGAAACGTGTGTTTTCACTGCTGGAATACGTTTTGGGATGCATTGTTTCAATCTCTTGCAAGGCTCATGTTGTTTCTTACACAATGTGGAAAAATAAGGAGTATGTTACCCAAATCACTTGAAGTCCAGGAAAAGGCACACTGCATCACTCTTGCACGAACACGCTCTTTCTCCTAATCTGTTAAGAACAATGAACATACCAGGAGAGAAGGGCATTTTGCAGTGAAATTCACACGGGTTTGTAGAAAAGTAAATCTCTATTGGCTGCAGAGTGCAAAACCCTGATTGACTTCATGTTCTCGATAAAACCCTTACATTTCCAAGTGACCTGAAGTAGGACTTTCACAAAAAGATGTGTTTGCGTGTCTGTGGTGAAAGGAGCTCTAGGTTGTGTATTCAGTGCTGGAGAGTGACTCACTCTACATAGGTTACAGAGCGTTTTGAGAGCACCAACATGCTAAAAACTGAAACTGCTACAAGGTGTGTGTAGCGTGCAGAAAGAAGGCTTGTCATTTCAAAGAAAGAAGAGGAAACCAAAATCCAGGTAGTGAAACGAACACACCAGTATGGGAGATGTGCATGTGGCCAGTTTTAAGCTGAGGGTCTTTGTGGACACTTGGCAACAGCGCTGTGAAAAAATTTCGTACGAAGCGGGATTTGGCCAAAGTTGAAGACCTTCCAAAACCAAGTCTAAACAACTTAGCCAAACAATGAATGTTGCAATAAACTCCTGCAGGAAAGGTGCATGTATGACACAACTCCCGAGCAGGTAGCTACATTCTGCACAGTACAAAATGCATATGAATTCCAGGCTGAAAACTCACTCCAGAAGGAAGCAATGCGTGTGTTTCTCTCTGAAAGAACACTCAGCCAGTAGGCTTTTGCTTGCTCCTTCAAAGTCTTTGTAGAAACGTGTGTTTTCACTGCTGGAATACGTTTTGGGATGCATTGTTTCAATCTCTTGCAAGCCTCATGTTGTTTCTTACAAAATGGGGAAAAATAAGGAGTATGTTTCCCAAATCACTTGAAGTCCAGGAAAACGCACACTGCATCACTCTGGCACGAACATGCTCTTTCTCCTAATACGTTGAGAACTTTCAACAATCAAGAAGAGAAGGGTATTGTGCAGTGAAATTCAGACTGGTTTGTAGAAAAGTACATTTCTATTGGCTGCAGAGTGCAAAACCGTGATTGACTTCATGTTCTCGATGAAAACCTTACATTTCCAAGTGACTTGAGGTAGGACTTTCACAAAAAGATCTGTTTGCGTGTCTGTGGTGAAAGGAGCTCTTGGTTGTGTATTCAGTGCTGGAGAGTGACACACTCTACATAGGTTACACAGCGTTTTGAGAGCACCAACATGCTAAAAACTGAAACTGCTACAAGGTGTGTGTAGCGTGCAGAAAGAAGGCTTGTCATTTCAAAGAAAGAATAGGAAACCAAAATCCAGGTAGTGAAACGAACACACCAGTATGGGAGATGTGCATGTGGACAGTTTCAAGCAGAGGGTCTTTGTGGACACTTGGCAACAGCGCTGTGAAAAAATTTCGTACGAAGCGGGATTTGGCCAAAGATGAAAGACCTTCCAAAACCAACCCTAAAGAACTTAGCCAAACAATGAATGTTGCAATATACTCCTGCAGGAAAGGTGCATCTATGACACAACTCCCGAGCAGGTAGCTACATTCTGCACAGTACAAAATGCATATGAATTCCAGGCTGAAAACTCACTCCAGAAGGAAGCAATGCGTGTGTTTCTCTCTGAAAGAACACTCAGCCAGTAGGCTTTTGCTTGCTCCTTCAAAGTCTTTGTAGAAACGTGTGTTTTCACTGCTGGAATACGTTTTGGGATGCATTGTTTCAATCTCTTGCAAGCCTCATGTTGTTTCTTACACAATGTGGAAAAATAAGGAGTATGTTTCCCAAATCACTTGAAGTCCAGGAAAACGCACACTGCATCACTCTTGCACGAACATGCTCTTTCTCCTAATACGTTGAGAACTTTCAACAAACAAGAAGAGAAGGGTATTGTGCAGTGAAATTCAGACTGGTTTGTAGAAAAGTACATTTCTATTGGCTGCAGAGTGCAAAACCGTGATTGACTTCATGTTCTCGATGAAAACCTTACATTTCCAAGTGACCTGAAGTAGGACTTTCACAAAAAGATCTGTTTGCGTGTCTGTGGTGAAAGGAGCTCTTGGTTGTGTATTCAGTGCTGGAGAGTGACACACTCCACATAGGTTACACAGCGTTTTGAGAGCACCAACATGCTAAAAACTGAAACTGCTACAAGGTGTGTGTAGCGTGCAGAAAGAAGGCTTGTCATTTCAAAGAAAGAAGAGGAAACCAAAATCCAGGTAGTGAAACGAACACACCAGTATGGGAGATGTGCATGTGGACAGTTTCAAGCAGAGGCTCTTTGTGGACACTTGGAGACAGCGCTGTGAAAAAATTTCGTACGAAGCGGGATTTGGCCAAAGTTGATAGGCCTTCCAAAACCAACCCTAAAGAACTTAGCCAAACAATGAATGTTGCAATAAACTCCTGCAGGAAAGGTGCATCTATGACACAACTCCCGAGCAGGTAGCTACATTCTGCACAGTACAAAATGCATATGAATTCCAGGCTGAAAACTCACTCCAGAAGGAAGCAATGCGTGTGTTTCTCTCTGAAAGAACACTCAGCCACTAGGCTTTTGCTTGCTCCTTCAAAGTCTTTGTAGAAACGTGTGTTTTCAGTGCTGGAATACGTTTTGGGATGCATTGTTTAAATCTCTTGCAAGCCTCATGTTGTTTCTTACACAATGGGGAGAAATAAGGAGTATGTTTCCCAAATCAGGTGAAGTCCAGGAAAACGCACACTGCATCACTCTTGCACGAACACGCTCTTTCTCCTAATACGTTGAGAACTTTCAAGAAACAAGAAGAGAAGGGTATTTTGCAGTGTAATTCAGACTGGTTTGTAGAAAAATACATTTCTATTGGCTGCAGAGTGCAAAACCGTGATTGACTTCATGTTCTCGATGAAAACCTTACATTTCCAAGTGACCTGACGTAGGACTTTCACAATAAGATGTGTTTGCGTGTCTGTGGGGAAAGGAGCTCTAGGTTGTGTATTCAGTGCTGGAGAGTGACACACTCTACACAGGTTACACAGCGTTTTGAGAGCAGCAACGTGCTAAAAACTGAAACTGCTTTAAGGTGTGTGTAGCGTGCAGAAAGAAGGCTTGTCATTTCAAAGAGAGAAGAGGAAACCAAAATCCAGGTAGTGAAACGAACACACCAGTATGGGAGATGTGCATGTGGACAGTTTCAAGCAGAGGCTCTTTGTGGACACTTGGAAACAGCGCTGTGAAAAAATTTCGTACGAAGCGGGATTTGGCCAAAGTTGAAAGACCTTCCAAAACCCACCCTAAAGAACTTAGCCAAACAATGAATGTTGCAATAAACTCCTGCAGGAAAGGTGCATCTATGACACAACTCCCGAGCAGGTAGCTACATTCTGCACAGTACAAAATGCATATGAATTCCAGGCTGAAAACTCACTCCAGAAGGAAGCAATGCGTGTGTTTCTCTCTGAAAGAACACTCAGCCACTAGGCTTTTGCTTGCTCCTTCAAAGTCTTTGTAGAAACGTGTGTTTTCACTGCTGGAATACGTTTTGGGATGCATTGTTTCAATCTCTTGCAAGCCTCATGTTGTTTCTTACACAATGTGGAAAAATAAGGAGTATGTTTCCCAAATCACTTGAAGTCCAGGAAAACGCACACTGCATCACTCTGGCACGAACATGCTCTTTGTCCTAATACGTTGAGAACTTTCAACAAACAAGAAGAGAAGGGTATTGTGCAGTGAAATTCAGACTGGTTTGTAGAAAAGTACATTTCTATTGGCTGCAGAGTGCAAAACCGTGACTGACTTCATGTTCTCGATGAAAACCTTACATTTCCAAGTGACTTGAGGTAGGACTTTCACAAAAAGATCTGTTTGCGTGTCTGTGGTGAAAGGAGCTCTTGGTTGTGTATTCAGTGCTGGAGAGTGACACACTCTACATAGGTTACACAGCGTTTTGAGAGCACCAACATGCTAAAAACTGAAACTGCTACAAGGTGTGTGTAGCGTGCAGAAAGAAGGCTTGTCATTTCAAAGAAAGAAGAGGAAACCAAAATCCAGGTAGTGAAACGAACACACCAGTATGGGAGATGTGCATGTGGACAGTTTCAAGCAGAGGGTCTTTGTGGACACTTGGCAACAGCGCTGTGAAAAAATTTCGTACGAAGCGGGATTTGGCCAAAGATGAAAGACCTTCCAAAACCAACCCTAAAGAACTTAGCCAAACAATGAATGTTGCAATATACTCCTGCAGGAAAGGTGCATCTATGACACAACTCCCGAGCAGGTAGCTACATTCTTCACAGTACAAAATGCATATGAATTCCAGGCTGAAAACTCACTCCAGAAGGAAGCAATGCGTGTGTTTCTCTCTGAAAGAACACTCAGCCAGTAGGCTTTTGCTTGCTCCTTCAAAGTCTTTGTAGAAACGTGTGTTTTCACTGCTGGAATACGTTTTGGGATGCATTGTTTCAATCTCTTGCAAGCCTCATGTTGTTTCTTACACAATGTGGAAAAATAAGGAGTATGTTTCCCAAATCACTTGAAGTCCAGGAAAACGCACACTGCATCACTCTTGCACGAACATGCTCTTTCTCCTAATACGTTGAGAACTTTCAACAAACAAGAAGAGAAGGGTATTGTGCAGTGAAATTCAGACTGGTTTGTAGAAAAGTACATTTCTATTGGCTGCAGAGTGCAAAACCGTGATTGACTTCATGTTCTCGATGAAAACCTTACATTTCCAAGTGACCTGAATTAGGACTTTCACAAAAAGATCTGTTTGCGTTTCTGTGGTGAAAGGAGCTCTTGGTTGTGTATTCAGTGCTGGAGAGTGACACACTCCACATAGGTTACACAGCGTTTTGAGAGCACCAACATGCTAAAAACTGAAACTGCTACAAGGTGTGTGTAGCGTGCAGAAAGAAGGCTTGTCATTTCAAAGAAAGAAGAGGAAACCAAAATCCAGGTAGTGAAACGAACACACCAGTATGGGAGATGTGCATGTGGACAGTTTTAAGCTGAGGGTCTTTGTGGACACTTGGCAACAGCGCTGTGAAAAAATTTCGTACGAAGCTGGATTTGGCCAAAGTTGAAAGACCTTCCAAAACCAAGTCTAAACAACTTAGCCAAACAATGAATGTTGCAATAAACTCCTGCAGGAAAGGTGCATGTATGACACAACTCCCGAGCAGGTAGCTACATTCTGCACAGTACAAAATGCATATGAATTCCAGGCTGAAAACTCACTCCAGAAGGAAGCAATGCGTGTGTTTCTCTCTGAAAGAACACTCAGCCAGTAGGCTTTTGCTTGCTCCTTCAAAGTCTTTGTAGAAACGTGTGTTTTCACTGCTGGAATACGTTTTGGGATGCATTGTTTCAATCTCTTGCAAGCCTCATGTTGTTTCTTACACAATGTGGAAAAATAAGGAGTATGTTTCCCAAATCACTTGAAGTCCAGGAAAACGCACACTGCATCACTCTTGCACGAACATGCTCTTTCTCCTAATACGTTGAGAACTTTCAACAAACAAGAAGAGAAGGGTATTGTGCAGTGAAATTCAGACTGGTTTGTAGAAAAGTACATTTCTATTGGCTGCAGAGTGCAAAACCGTGATTGAACTTCATGTTCTCGATGAAAACCTTACATTTCCAAGTGACTTGAGGTAGGACTTTCACAAAAAGATCTGTTTGCGTGTCTGTGGTGAAAGGAGCTCTTGGTTGTGTATTCAGTGCTGGAGAGTGACACACTCTACATAGGTTACACAGCGTTTTGAGAGCACCAACATGCAAAAAACTGAAACTGCTACAAGGTGTGTGTAGCGTGCAGAAAGAAGGCTTGTCATTTCAAAGAAAGAATAGGAAACCAAAATCCAGGTAGTGAAACGAACACACCAGTATGGGAGATGTGCATGTGGACAGTTTCAAGCAGAGGGTCTTTGTGGACACTTGGCAACAGCGCTGTGAAAAAATTTCGTACGAAGCGGGATTTGGCCAAAGATGAAAGACCTTCCAAAACCAACCCTAAAGAACTTAGCCAAACAATGAATGTTGCAATATACTCCTGCAGGAAAGGTGCATCTATGACACAACTCCCGAGCAGGTAGCTACATTCTGCACAGTACAAAATGCATATGAATTCCAGGCTGAAAACTCACTCCAGAAGGAAGCAATGCGTGTGTTTCTCTCTGAAAGAACACTCAGCCAGTAGGCTTTTGCTTGCTCCTTCAAAGACTTTGTAGAAACGTGTGTTTTCACTGCTGGAATACGTTTTGGGATGCATTGTTTCAATCTCTTGCAAGCCTCATGTTGTTTCTTACACAATGTGGAAAAATAAGGAGTATGTTTCCCAAATCACTTGAAGTCCAGGAAAACGCACACTGCATCACTCTTGCACGAACATGCTCTTTCTCCTAATACGTTGAGAACTTTCAACAAACAAGAAGAGAAGGGTATTGTGCAGTGAAATTCAGACTGGTTTGTAGAAAAGTACATTTCTATTGGCTGCAGAGTGCAAAACCGTGATTGACTTCATGTTCTCGATGAAAACCTTACATTTCCAAGTGACCTGAAGTAGGACTTTCACAAAAAGATCTGTTTGCGTGTCTGTGGTGAAAGGAGCTCTTGGTTGTGTATTCAGTGCTGGAGAGTGACACACTCCACATAGGTTACACAGCGTTTTGAGAGCACCAACATGCTAAAAACTGAAACTGCTACAAGGTGTGTGTAGCGTGCAGAAAGAAGGCTTGTCATTTCAAAGAAAGAAGAGGAAACCAAAATCCAGGTAGTGAAACGAACACACCAGTATGGGAGATGTGCATGTGGACAGTTTCAAGCAGAGGCTCTTTGTGGACACTTAGAGACAGCGCTGTGAAAAAATTTCGTACGAAGCGGGATTTGGCCAAAGTTGAAAGGCCTTCCAAAACCAACCCTAAAGAACTTAGCCAAACAATGAATGTTGCAATAAACTCCTGCAGGAAAGGTGCATCTATGATACAACTCCCGAGCAGGTAGCTACATTCTGCACAGTACAAAATGCATATGAATTCCAGGCTGAAAACTCACTCCAGAAGGAAGCAATGCGTGTGTTTCTCTCTGAAAGAACACTCAGCCACTAGGCTTTTGCTTGCTCCTTCAAAGTCTTTGTAGAAACGTGTGTTTTCAGTGCTGGAATACGTTTTGGGATGCATTGTTTAAATCTCTTGCAAGCCTCATGTTGTTTCTTACACAATGGGGAGAAATAAGGAGTATGTTTCCCAAATCAGGTGAAGTCCAGGAAAACGCACACTGCATCACTCTTGCACGAACACGCTCTTTCTCCTAATACGTTGAGAACTTTCAAGAAACAAGAAGAGAAGGGTATTTTGCAGTGTAATTCAGACTGGTTTGTAGAAAAGTACATTTCTATTGGCTGCAGAGTGCAAAACCGTGATTGACTTCATGTTCTCGATGAAAACCTTACATTTCCAAGTGACCTGACGTAGGACTTTCACAATAAGATGTGTTTGCGTGTCTGTGGGGAAAGGAGCTCTAGGTTGTGTATTCAGTGCTGAAGAGTGACACACTCTACACAGGTTACACAGCGTTTTGAGAGCAGCAACATGCTAAAAACTGAAACTGCTTTAAGGTGTGTGTAGCATGCAGAAAGAAGGCTTGTCATTTCAAAGAGAGAAGAGGAAACCAAAATCCAGGTAGTGAAACGAACACACCAGTATGGGAGATGTGCATGTGGACAGTTTCAAGCAGAGGCTCTTTGTGGACACTTGGAAACAGCGCTGTGAAAAAATTTCGTACGAAGCGGGATTTGGCCAAAGTTGAAAGACCTTCCAAAACCAACCCTAAAGAACTTAGCCAAACAATGAATGTTGCAATAAACTCCTGCAGGAAAGGTGCATCTATGACACAACTCCCGAGCAGGTAGCTACATTCTGCACAGTACAAAATGCATATGAATTCCAGGCTGAAAACTCACTCCAGAAGGAAGCAATGCGTGTGTTTCTCTCTGAAAGAACACTCAGCCACTAGGCTTTTGCTTGCTCCTTCAAAGTCTTTGTAGAAACGTGTGTTTTCACTGCTAGAATACGTTTTGGGATGCATTGTTTCAATCTCTTGCAAGGCTCATGTTATTTCTTACACAATGTGAAAAAATAAGGAGTATGTTACCCAAATCACTTGAAGTCCAGGAAAAGGCACACTGCATCACTCTTGCACGAACACGCTCTTTCTCCTAATCTGTTAAGAACAATGAACATACCAGAAGAGAAGGGCATTTTGCAGTGAAATTCACACGGGTTTGTAGAAAAGTACATCTCTATTGGCTGCAGAGTGCAAAACCCTGATTGACTTCATGTTCTCGATAAAACCCTTACATTTCCAAGTGACCTGAAGTAGGACTTTCACAAAAAGATGTGTTTGCGTGTCTGTGGTGAAAGGAGCTCTAGGTTGTGTATTCAGTGCTGGAGAGTGACTCACTCTACATAGGTTACACAGCGTTTTGAGAGCACCAACATGCTAAAAACTGAAACTGCTACAAGGTGTGTGTAGCGTGCAGAAAGAAGGCTTGTCATTTCAAAGAAAGAAGAGGAAACCAAAATCCAGGTAGTGAAACGAACACACCAGTATGGGAGGTGTGCATGTGGACAGTTTCAAGCAGAGGCTCTTTGTGGACACTTGGAAAGAGCGCTGTGAAAAAATTTCGTACGAAGCGGGATTTGGCCAAAGTTGAAAGACCTTCCAAAACCAACCCTAAAGAACTTAGCCAAACAATGAATGTTGCAATAAACTCCTGCAGGAAAGGTGCATCTATGACACAACTCCCGAGCAGGTATCCACATTCTGCACAGTACAAAATGCATATGAATTCCAGGCTGAAAACTCACTCCAGAAGGAAGCAATGCGTGTGTTTCTCTCTGAAAGAACACTCAGCCACTAGGCTTTTGCTTGCTCCTTCAAAGTCTTTGTAGAAACGTGTGTTTTCACTGCTGGAATACGTTTTGAGATGCATTATTTCAATCTCTTGCAAGCCTCATGTTGTTTCTTACACAATGTGGAAAAATAAGGAGTATGTTTCCCAAATCACTTGAAGTCCAGGAAAACGCACACTGCATCACTCTTGCACGAACATGCTCTTTCTCCTAATACGTTGAGAACTTTCAACAAACAAGAAGAGAAGGGTATTTTGCAGTGAAAATCAGACTTGTTTGTAGAAAAGTACATTTCTATTGGCTGCAGAGTGCAAAACCGTGATTGACTTCATGTTCTCGATGAAAACCTTACATTTCCAAGTGACTTGAGGTAGGACTTTCACAAAAAGATGTGTTTGCGTGTCTGTGGTGAAAGGAGCTCTTGGTTGTGTATTCAGTGCTGGAGAGTGACACACTCTACATAGGTTACACAGCGTTTTGAGAGCACCAACATGCTAAAAACTGAAACTGCTACAAGGTGTGTGTAGCGTGCAGAAAGAAGGCTTGTCATTTCAAAGAAAGAAGAGGAAACCAAAATCCAGGTAGTGAAACGAACACACCACTATGGGAGATGTGCATGTGGACAGTATCAAGCAGAGGGTCTTTGTGGACACTTGGCAACAGCGCTGTGAAAAAATTTCGTACGAAGCGGGATTAGGCCAAAGTTGAAAGACCTTCCAAAACCAACCCTAAAGAACTTAGCCAAACAATGAATGTTGCAATATACTCCTGCAGGAAAGGTGCATCTATGACACAACTCCCGAGCAGGTAGCTACATTCTGCACAGTACAAAATGCATATGAATTCCAGGCTGAAAACTCACTCCAGAAGGAAGCAATGCGTGTGTTTCTCTCTGAAAGAACACTCAGCCAGTAGGCTTTTGCTTGCTCCTTCAAAGTCTTTGTAGAAACGTGTGTTTTCACTGCTGGAATACGTTTTGGGATGCATTGTTTCAATCTCTTGCAAGCCTCATGTTGTTTCTTACACAATGTGGAAAAATAAGGAGTATGTTTCCCAAATCACTTGAAGTCCAGGAAAACGCACACTGCATCACTCTTGCACGAACATGCTCTTTCTCCTAATACGTTGAGAACTTTCAACAAACAAGAAGAGAAGGGTATTGTGCAGTGAAATTCAGACTGGTTTGTAGAAAAGTACATTTCTATTGGCTGCAGAGTGCAAAACCGTGATTGACTTCATGTTCTCGATGAAAACCTTACATTTCCAAGTGACTTGAGGTAGGACTTTCACAAAAAGATCTGTTTGCGTGTCTGTGGTGAAAGGAGCTCTTGGTTGTGTATTCAGTGCTGGAGAGTGACACACTCTACATAGGTTACACAGCGTTTTGAGAGCAACAACATGCTAAAAACTGAAACTGCTACAAGGTGTGTGTAGCGTGCAGAAAGAAGGCTTGTCATTTCAAAGAAAGAAGAGGAAACCAAAATCCAGGTAGTGAAACGAACACACCACTATGGGAGATGTGCATGTGGACAGTATCAAGCAGAGGGTCTTTGTGGACACTTGGCAACAGCGCTGTGAAAAAATTTCGTACGAAGCGGGATTTGGCCAAAGTTGAAAGACCTTCCAAAACCAACCCTAAAGAACTTAGCCAAACAATGAATGTTGCAATATACTCCTGCAGGAAAGGTGCATCTATGACACAACTCCCGAGCAGGTAGCTACATTCTGCACAGTACAAAATGCATATGAATTCCAGGCTGAAAACTCACTCCAGAAGGAAGCAATGCGTGTGTTTCTCTCTGAAAGAACACTCAGCCAGTAGGCTTTTGCTTGCTCCTTCAAAGTCTTTGTAGAAACGTGTGTTTTCACTGCTGGAATACGTTTTGGGATGCATTGTTTCAATCTCTTGCAAGCCTCATGTTGTTTCTTACACAATGTGGAAAAATAAGGAGTATGTTTCCCAAATCACTTGAAGTCCAGGAAAACGCACACTGCATCACTCTTGCACGAACATGCTCTTTCTCCTAATACGTTGAGAACTTTCAACAAACAAGAAGAGAAGGGTATTGTGCAGTGAAATTCAGACTGGTTTGTAGAAAAGTACATTTCTATTGGCTGCAGAGTGCAAAACCGTGATTGACTTCATGTTCTCGATGAAAACCTTACATTTCCAAGTGACTTGAGGTAGGACTTTCACAAAAAGATCTGTTTGCGTGTCTGTGGTGAAAGGAGCTCTTGGTTGTGTATTCAGTGCTGGAGAGTGACACACTCTACATAGGTTACACAGCGTTTTGAGAGCACCAACATGCTAAAAACTGAAACTGCTACAAGGTGTGTGTAGCGTGCAGAAAGAAGGCTTGTCATTTCAAAGAAAGAAGAGGAAACCAAAATCCAGGTAGTGAAACGAACACACCAGTATGGGAGATGTGCATGTGGACAGTTTTAAGCTGAGGGTCTTTGTGGACACTTGGCAACAGCGCTGTGAAAAAATTTCGTACGAAGCGGGATTTGGCCAAAGTTGAAAGACCTTCCAAAACCAACCCTAAAGAACTTAGCCAAACAATGAATGTTGCAATAAACTCCTGCAGGAAAGGTGCATCTATGACACAACTCCCGAGCAGGTAGCTACATTCTGCACAGTACAAAATGCATATGAATTCCAGGCTGAAAACTCACTCCAGAAGGAAGCAATGCGTGTGTTTCTCTCTGAAAGAACACTCAGCCAGTAGGCTTTTGCTTGCTCCTTCAAAGTCTTTGTAGAAACGTGTGTTTTCACTGCTGGAATACGTTTTGGGATGCATTGTTTCAATCTCTTGCAAGCCTCATGTTGTTTCTTACTCAATGGGTAAAAATAAGGAGTATGTTTCCCAAATCACTTGAAGTCCAGGAAAACGCACACTGCATCACTCTTGCACGAACACGCTCTTTCTCCTAATACGTTGAGAACTTTCAACAAACAAGAAGAGAAGGTTATTTTGCAGTGAAATTCAGACGGGTTTGTAGAAAAGTACATTTCTATTGGCTGCAGAGTGCAAAACCGTGATTGACTTCATGTTCTCGATGAAAACCTTACATTTCCAAGTGACCTGAAGTAGGACTTTCACAAAAAGATGTGTTTGCGTGTCTGTGGTGAAAGGAGCTCTAGGTTGTGTATTCAGTGCTGGAGAGTGACACACTCTACATGGTTACACAGCGTTTTGAGAGCACCAACATGCCAAAAACTGAAACTGCTACAAGGTGTGTGTAGCGTGCAGAAAGAAGGCTTGTCATTTCAAAGAAAGAAGAGGAAACCAAAATCCAGGTAGTGAAATGAACACACCAGTATGGGAGATGTGCATGTGGACAGTTTCAAGCAGAGGCTCTTTGTGGACACTTGGAAACAGCGCTGTGAAAAAATTTCCTACGAAGCGGGATTTGGCCAAAGTTGAAAGACCTTCCAAAACCATCCCTAAAGAACTTAGCCAAACAATGAATGTTGCAATAAACTCCTGCAGGAAAGGTGCATCTATGACACAACTCCCGAGCAGGTAGCTACATTCTGCACAGTACAAAATGCATATGAATTCCAGGCTGAAAACTCACTCCAGAAGGAAGCACTGCGTGTGTTTCTCTCTGAGAGAACACTCAGCCAGTAGGCTTTTGCTTGCTCCTTCAAAGTCTTTGTAGAAACGTGTGTTTTCACTGCTGGAATACGTTTTGAGATGCATTATTTCAATCTCTTGCAAGCCTCATGTTGTTTCTTACACAATGTGGAAAAATAAGGAGTATGTTTCCCAAATCACTTGAAGTCCAGGAAAACGCACACTGCATCACTCTTGCACGAACATGCTCTTTCTCCTAATACGTTGAGAACTTTCAACAAACAAGAAGAGAAGGGTATTTTGCAGTGAAAATCAGACTTGTTTGTAGAAAAGTACATTTCTATTGGCTGCAGAGTGCAAAACCGTGATTGACTTCATGTTCTCGATGAAAACCTTACATTTCCAAGTGACTTGAGGTAGGACTTTCACAAAAAGATCTGTTTGCGTGTCTGTGGTGAAAGGAGCTCTTGGTTGTGTATTCAGTGCTGGAGAGTGACACACTCTACATAGGTTACACAGCGTTTTGAGAGCACCAACATGCTAAAAACTGAAACTGCTACAAGGTGTGTGTAGCGTGCAGAAAGAAGGCTTGTCATTTCAAAGAAAGAAGAGGAAACCAAAATCCAGGTAGTGAAACGAACACACCAGTATGGGAGATGTGCATGTGGACAGTTTTAAGCAGAGGGTCTTTGTGTACAATTGGCAACAGCGCTGTGAAAAAATTTCGTACGAAGCGGGATTTGGCCAAAGTTGAAAGACCTTCCAAAACCAACCCTAAAGAACTTAGCCAAACAATGAATGTTGCAATATACTCCTGCAGGAAAGGTGCATCTATGACACAACTCCCGAGCAGGTAGCTACATTTTGCACAGTACAAAATAGATATGAATTCCAGGCTGAAAACTCACTCCAGAAGGAAGCAATGCGTGTGTTTCTCTCTGAAAGAACACTCAGCCAGTAGGCTTTTGCTTGCTCCTTCAAAGTCTTTGTAGAAACGTGTGTTTTCACTGCTAGAATACGTTTTGGGATGCATTGTTTCAATCTCTTGCAAGGCTCATGTTATTTCTTACACAATGTGAAAAAATAAGGAGTATGTTACCCAAATCACTTGAAGTCCAGGAAAAGGCACACTGCATCACTCTTGCACGAACACGCTCTTTCTCCTAATCTGTTAAGAACAATGAACATACCAGAAGAGAAGGGCATTTTGCAGTGAAATTCACACGGGTTTGTAGAAAAGTACATCTCTATTGGCTGCAGAGTGCAAAACCCTGATTGACTTCATGTTCTCGATAAAACCCTTACATTTCCAAGTGACCTGAAGTAGGACTTTCACAAAAAGATGTGTTTGCGTGTCTGTGGTGAAAGGAGCTCTAGGTTGTGTATTCAGTGCTGGAGAGTGACTCACTCTACATAGGTTACACAGCGTTTTGAGAGCACCAACATGCTAAAAACTGAAACTGCTACAAGGTGTGTGTAGCGTGCAGAAAGAAGGCTTGTCATTTCAAAGAAAGAAGAGGAAACCAAAATCCAGGTAGTGAAACGAACACACCAGTATGGGAGGTGTGCATGTGGACAGTTTCAAGCAGAGGCTCTTTGTGGACACTTGGAAAGAGCGCTGTGAAAAAATTTCGTACGAAGCGGGATTTGGCCAAAGTTGAAAGACCTTCCAAAACCAACCCTAAAGAACTTAGCCAAACAATGAATGTTGCAATAAACTCCTGCAGGAAAGGTGCATCTATGACACAACTCCCGAGCAGGTATCCACATTCTGCACAGTACAAAATGCATATGAATTCCAGGCTGAAAACTCACTCCAGAAGGAAGCAATGCGTGTGTTTCTCTCTGAAAGAACACTCAGCCACTAGGCTTTTGCTTGCTCCTTCAGAGTCTTTGTAGAAACGTGTGTTTTCACTGCTGGAATACGTTTTGGGATGCATTGTTTCAATCTCTTGCAAGGCTCATGTTGTTTCTTACACAATGTGGAAAAATAAGGAGTATGTTTCCCAAATCACTTGAAGTCCAGGAAAACGCACACTGCATCACTCTTGCACGAATATGCTCTTTCTCCTAATACGTTGAGAACTTTCAACAAACAAGAAGAGAAGGGTATTGTGTAGTGAAATTCAGACTGGTTTGTAGAAAAGTACATTTCTATTGGCTGCAGAGTGCAAAACCGGGATTGACTTCATGTTCTCGATGAAAACCTTACATTTACAAGTGACCTGAAGTAGGACTTTCACAAAAAGATGTGTTTGCGTGTCTGTGGTGAAAGGAGCTCTAGGTTGTGTATTCAGTCCTGGAGAGTGACACACTCTACATAGGTTACACAGCGTTTTGAGAGCACCAACATGCTAAAAACTGAAACTGCTACAAGGTGTGTGTAGCGTGCAGAAAGAAGGCTTGTCATTTCAAAGAAAGAAGAGGAAACCAAAATCCAGGTAGTGAAACGAACACACCAGTATGGGAGATGTGCATGTGGACAGTTTTAAGCAGAGGGTCTTTGTGTACAATTGGCAACAGCGCTGTGAAAAAATTTCGTACGAAGCGGGATTTGGCCCAAGTTGAAAGACCTTCCAAAACCAACCCTAAAGAACTTAGCCAAACAATGAATGTTGCAATATACTCCTGCAGGAAAGGTGCATCTATGACACAACTCCCGAGCAGGTAGCTACATTCTGCACAGTACAAAATGCATATGAATTCCAGGCTGAAAACTCACTCCAGAAGGAAGCAATGCGTGTGTTTCTCTCTGAAAGAACACTCAGCCAGTAGGCTTTTGCTTGCTCCTTCAAAGTCTTTGTAGAAACGTGTGTTTTCACTGCTGGAATACGTTTTGAGATGCATTATTTCAATCTCTTGCAAGCCTCATGTTGTTTCTTACACAATGTGGAAAAATAAGGAGTATGTTTCCCAAATCACTTGAAGTCCAGGAAAACGCACACTGCATCACTCTTGCACGAACATGCTCTTTCTCCTAATACGTTGAGAACTTTCAACAAACAAGAAGAGAAGGGTATTTTGCAGTGAAAATCAGACTTGTTTGTAGAAAAGTACATTTCTATTGGCTGCAGAGTGCAAAACCGTGATTGACTTCATGTTCTCGATGAAAACCTTACATTTCCAAGTGACTTGAGGTAGGACTTTCACAAAAAGATGTGTTTGCGTGTCTGTGGTGAAAGGAGCTCTTGGTTGTGTATTCAGTGCTGGAGAGTGACACACTCTACATAGGTTACACAGCGTTTTGAGAGCACCAACATGCTAAAAACTGAAACTGCTACAAGGTGTGTGTAGCGTGCAGAAAGAAGGCTTGTCATTTCAAAGAAAGAAGAGGAAACCAAAATCCAGGTAGTGAAACGAACACACCAGTATGGGAGATGTGCATGTGGACAGTTTCAAGCAGAGGGTCTTTGTGGACACTTGGCAACAGCGCTGTGAAAAAATTTCGTAAGAAGCGGGATTTGGCCAAAGTTGAAAGACCTTCCAAAACCAACCCTAAAGAACTTAGCCAAACAATGAATGTTGCAATATACTCCTGCAGGAAAGGTGCATCTATGACACAACTCCCGAGCAGGTAGCTACATTCTGCACAGTACAAAATGCATATGAATTCCAGGCTGAAAACTCACTCCAGAAGGAAGCAATGCGTGTGTTTCTCTCTGAAAGAACACTCAGCCAGTAGGCTTTTGCTTGCTCCTTCAAAGTCTTTGTAGAAACGTGTGTTTTCACTGCTGGAATACGTTTTGGGATGCATTGTTTCAATCTCTTGCAAGCCTCATGTTGTTTCTTACACAATGTGGAAAAATAAGGAGTATGTTTCCCAAATCACTTGAAGTCCAGGAAAACGCACACTGCATCACTCTTGCACGAACATGCTCTTTCTCCTAATACGTTGAGAACTTTCAACAAACAAGAAGAGAAGGGTATTGTGCAGTGAAATTCAGACTGGTTTGTAGAAAAGTACATTTCTATTGGCTGCAGAGTGCAAAACCGTGATTGACTTCATGTTCTCGATGAAAACCTTACATTTCCAAGTGACTTGAGGTAGGACTTTCACAAAAAGATCTGTTTGCGTGTCTGTGGTGAAAGGAGCTCTTGGTTGTGTATTCAGTGCTGGAGAGTGACACACTCTACATAGGTTACACAGCGTTTTGAGAGCACCAACATGCTAAAAACTGAAACTGCTACAAGGTGTGTGTAGCGTGCAGAAAGAAGGCTTGTCATTTCAAAGAAAGAAGAGGAAACCAAAATCCAGGTAGTGAAACGAACACACCAGTATGGGAGATGTGCATGTGGACAGTTTTAAGCTGAGGGTCTTTGTGGACACTTGGCAACAGCGCTGTGAAAAAATTTCGTACGAAGCGGGATTTGGCCAAAGTTGAAAGACCTTCCAAAACCAACCCTAAAGAACTTAGCCAAACAATGAATGTTGCAATAAACTCCTGCAGGAAAGGTGCATCTATGACACAACTCCCGAGCAGGTAGCTACATTCTGCACAGTACAAAATGCATATGAATTCCAGGCTGAAAACTCACTCCAGAAGGAAGCAATGCGTGTGTTTCTCTCTGAAAGAACACTCAGCCAGTAGGCTTTTGCTTGCTCCTTCAAAGTCTTTGTAGAAACGTGTGTTTTCACTGCTGGAATACGTTTTGGGATGCATTGTTTCAATCTCTTGCAAGCCTCATGTTGTGTCTTACTCAATGGGTAAAAATAAGGAGTATGTTTCCCAAATCACTTGAAGTCCAGGAAAACGCACACTGCATCACTCTTGCACGAACACGCTCTTTCTCCTAATACGTTGAGAACTTTCAACAAACAAGAAGAGAAGGTTATTTTGCAGTGAAATTCAGACGGGTTTGTAGAAAAGTACATTTCTATTGGCTGCAGAGTGCAAAACCGTGATTGACTTCATGTTCTCGATGAAAACCTTACATTTCCAAGTGACCTGAAGTAGGACTTTCACCAAAAGATGTGTTTGCGTGTCTGTGGTGAAAGGAGCTCTAGGTTGTGTATTCAGTGCTGGAGAGTGACACACTCTACATGGTTACACAGCGTTTTGAGAGCACCAACATGCCAAAAACTGAAACTGCTACAAGGTGTGTGTAGCGTGCAGAAAGAAGGCTTGTCATTTCAAAGAAAGAAGAGGAAACCAAAATCCAGGTAGTGAAACGAACACACCACTATGGGAGATGTGCATGTGGACAGTTTCAAGCAGAGGGTCTCTGTGGACACTTGGCAACAGCGCTGTGAAAAAATTTCGTACGAAGCGGGATTTGGCCAAAGTTGAAAGACCTTCCAAAACCAACCCTAAAGAACTTAGCCAAACAATGAATGTTGCAATATACTCCTGCAGGAAAGGTGCATCTATGACACAACTCCCGAGCAGGTAGCTACATTCTGCACAGTACAAAATGCATATGAATTCCAGGCTGAAAACTCACTCCAGAAGGAAGCAATGCGTGTGTTTCTCTCTGAAAGAACACTCAGCCAGTAGGCTTTTGCTTGCTCCTTCAAAGTCTTTGTAGAAACGTGTGTTTTCACTGCTGGAATACGTTTTGGGATGCATTGTTTCAATCTCTTGCAAGCCTCATGTTGTTTCTTACACAATGTGGAAAAATAAGGAGTATGTTTCCGAAATCACTTGAAGTCCAGGAAAACGCACACTGCATCACTCTTGCACGAATATGCTCTTTCTCCTAATACGTTGAGAACTTTCAACAAACAAGAAGAGAAGGGTATTGTGCAGTGACATTCAGACTGGTTTGTAGAAAAGTACATTTCTATTGGCTGCAGAGTGCAAAACCGTGATTGACTTCATGTTCTCGATGAAAACCTTACATTTCCAAGTGACTTGAGGTAGGACTTTCACAAAAAGATCTGTTTGCGTGTCTGTGGTGAAAGGAGCTCTTGGTTGTGTATTCAGTGCTGGAGAGTGACACACTCTACATAGGTTACACAGCGTTTTGAGAGCAACAACATGCTAAAAACTGAAACTGCTACAAGGTGTGTGTAGCGTGCAGAAAGAAGGCTTGTCATTTCAAAGAAAGAAGAGCAAACCAAAATCCAGGTAGTGAAACGAACACACCAGTATGGGAGATGTGCATGTGGACAGTTTTAAGCTGAGGGTCTTTGTGGACACTTGGCAACAGCGCTGTGAAAAAATTTCGTACGAAGCGGGATTTGGCCAAAGTTGAAGACCTTCCAAAACCAAGTCTAAACAACTTAGCCAAACAATGAATGTTGCAATAAACTCCTGCAGGAAAGGTGCATGTATGACACAACTCCCGAGCAGGTAGCTACATTCTGCACAGTACAAAATGCATATGAATTCCAGGCTGAAAACTCACTCCAGAAGGAAGCAATGCGTGTGTTTCTCTCTGAAAGAACACTCAGCCAGTAGGCTTTTGCTTGCTCCTTCAAAGTCTTTGTAGAAACGTGTGTTTTCACTGCTGGAATACGTTTTGGGATGCATTGTTTCAATCTCTTGCAAGCCTCATGCTGTTTCTTACACAATGTGGAAAAATAAGGAGTATGTTTCCCAAATCACTTGAAGTCCAGGAAAACGCACACTGCATCACTCTGGCACGAACATGCTCTTTCTCCTAATACGTTGAGAACTTTCAACAAACAAGAAGAGAAGGGTATTGTGCAGTGAAATTCAGACTGGTTTGTAGAAAAGTACATTTCTATTGGCTGCAGAGTGCAAAACCGTGATTGACTTCATGTTCTCGATGAAAACCTTACATTTCCAAGTGACCTGAAGTAGGACTTTCACAAAAAGATGTGTTTGCGTGTCTGTGGTGAAAGGAGCTCTAGGTTGTGTATTCAGTGCTGGAGAGTGACACACTCTACATGGTAACACAGCGTTTTGAGAGCACCAACATGCTGAAAACTGAAACTTCTACAAGGTGTGTGTAGCGTGCAGACAGAAGGCTTGTCATTTCAAAGAAAGAATAGGAAACCTAAATCCAGGTAGTGAAACGAACACACCAGTATGGGAGATGTGCATGTGGACAGTTTCAAGCAGAGGCTCTTTGTGGACACTTGGAAACAGCGCTGTGAAAAAATTTCGTACGAAGCGGGATTTGGCCAAAGTTGAAAGACCTTCCAAAACCAACCCTAAAGAACTTAGCCAAACAATGAATGTTGCAATAAACTCCTGCAGGAAAGGTGCATCTATGACACAACTCCCGAGCAGGTAGCTACATTCTGCACAGTACAAAATGCATATGAATTCCAGGCTGAAAACTCACTCCAGAGGGAAGCAATGCGTGTGTTTTTTCTGAGAGAACACTCAGCCAGTAGGCTTTTGCTTGCTCCTTCAAAGTCTTTGTAGAAACGTGTGTTTTCACTGCTGGAATACGTTTCGGGATGCATTGTTTCAATCTCTTGCAAGCCTCATGTTGTTTCTTACACAATGTGGAAAAATAAGGAGTATGTTTCCCAAATCACTTGAAGTCCAGGAAAATGCACACTGCATCACTCTTGCATGAACATGCTCTTTCTCCTAATGTGTTGAGAACTTTCAACAAACCGGAAGAGAAGGGTATTTTGCAGTGAAATTCAGACGGGTTTGTAGAAAAGTACATCTCTATTGGCTGCAGAGTGCAAAACCGTGATTGAATTCATGTTCTCGATGAAAACCTTACATTTCCAAGTGACCTGAACTAGGACTTTCACAAAAAGATGTGTTTGCGTGTCTCTGGTGAAAGGAGCTCTAGGTTGTGTATTCAGTGCTGGAGAGTGACACACTCACATGGTAACACAGCGTTTTGAGAGCACCAACATGCTGAAAACTGAAACTGCTACAAGGTGTGTGTAGCGTGCAGACAGAAGGCTTGTCATTTCAAAGAAAGAAGAGGAAACCAAAATCCAGGTAGTGAAACGAACACACCAGTATGGGAGATGTGCATGTGGACAGTTTCAAGCAGAGGCTCTTTGTGGACACTTGGAAACAGCGCTGTGAAAAAATTTCCTACGAAGCGGGATTTGGCCAAAGTTGAAAGACCTTCCAAAACCAACCCTAAAGAACTTAGCCAAACAATGAATGTTGCAATAAACTCCTGCAGGAAAGGTGCATCTATGACACAACTCCCGAGCAGGTAGCTACATTCTGCACAGTACAAAATGAATATGAATTCCAGGCTGAAAACTCACTCCAGAAGGAAGCAATGCGTGTGTTTCTCTCTGAGAGAACACTCAGCCAGTAGGCTTTTGCTTGCTCCTTCAAAGTCTTTGTAGAAACGTGTGTTTTCACTGCTGGAATAGGTTTTGGGATGCATTGTTTCAATCTCTTGCAAGCCTCATGTTGTTTCTTACACAATGGGGAAAAATAAGGAGTATGTTTCCCAAATCACTTGAAGTCCAGGAAAACGCACACTGCATCACTCTTGCACGAACACGCTCTTTCTCCTAATACGTTGAGAACTTTCAACAAACAAGAAGAGAAGGGTATTTTGCAGTGAAATTCAGACGGGTTTGTAGAAAAGTACATCTCTATGGGCTGCAGAGTGCAAAACCGTGATTGACTTCATGTTCTCGATGAAAACCTTACATTTCCAAGTGACCTGAAGTAGGACTTTCACAAAAAGATGTGTTTGCGTGTCTGTGGTGAAAGGAGCTCTAGGTTGTGTATTCAGTGCTGGAGAGTGACACACTCTACATAGGTTACACAGCGTTTTGAGGGCACCAACATGCTAAAAACTGAAACTGCTACAAGGTTTGTGTAGCGTGCAGAAAGAAGGCTTGTCATTTCAAAGAAAGAAGAGGAAACCAAAATCCAGGTAGTGAAACGAACACACCAGTATGGGAGATGTGCATGTGGACAGTTTCAAGCAGAGGCTCTTTGTGGACACTTGGGAACAGCGCTGTGAAAAAATTTCGTACGAAGCGGGATATGGCCAAAGTTGAAAGACCTTCCAAAACCAACCCTAAAGAACTTAGCCAAACAATGAATGTTTCAATAAACTCCTGCAGGAAAGGTGCATCTATGACACAACTCCCGAGCAGGTAGCTCCATTCTGCACAGTACAAAATGCATATGAATTCCAGGCTGAAAACTCACTCCAGAAGGAAGCAATGCGTGTGTTTCTCTCTGAAAGAACACTCAGCCAGTAGGCTTTTGCTTGCTCCTTCAAAGTAGTTGTAGAAACGTGTGTTTTCACTGCTGGAATACGTTTTGGGATGCATTGTTTCAATCTCTTGCAAGCCTCATGTTGTTTCTTACACAATGTGGATAAATAAGGAGTATGTTTCCCAAATCACTTGAAGTCCAGGAAAACGCACACTGCATCACTCTTGCACGAACACGCTCTTTCTCCTAATGTGTTGAGAACTTTCAACAAACAAGAAGAGAAGGGTATTTTGCAGTGAAATTCAGACGGGTTTGTAGAAAAGTACATCTCTATTGGCTGCAGAGTGCAAAACCGTGATTGACTTCATGTTCTCGATGAAAACCTTACATTTCCAAGTGACCTGAAGTAGGACTTTCACAAAAAGATGTGTTTGCGTGTCTGTGGTGAAAGGAGCTCTAGGTTGTGTATTCAGTGCTGGAGAGTGACACACTCTACATAGGTTACACAGCGTTTTGAGAGCACCAACATGCTAAAAACTGAAACTGCTTTAAGGTGTGTGTAGCGTGCAGAAAGAAGGCTTATCATTTCAAAGAAAGAAGAGGAAACCAAAATCCAGGTAGTGAAACGAACACACCAGTATGGGAGATGTGCATGTGGACAGTTTCAAGCAAAGGCTCTTTGTGGACACTTGGAAACAGCGCTGTGAAAAAATTTCGTACGAAGCGGGATTTGGCCAAAGTTGAAAGACCTTCCAAAACCAACCCTAAAGAACTTAGCCAAACAATGAATGTTGCAATAAACTCCTGCAGGAAAGGTGCATCTATGACACAACTCTCGAGCAGTTAGCTACATTCTGCACAGTAAAAAATGCATATGAATTCCAGGCTGAAAACTCACTCCAGAAGGAAGCAATGCGTGTGTTTCTCTCTGAAAGGACACTCAGCCAGTAGTCTTTTGCTTGCTCCTTCAAAGTCTTTGTAGAAACGTGTGTTTTCACTGCTGGAATACGTTTTGGGATGCATTGTTTCAATCTCTTGCAAGCCTCATGCTGTTTCTTACACAATGTGGAAAAATAAGGAGTATGTTTCCCAAATCACTTGAAGTCCAGGAAAACGCACACTGCATCACTCTTGCACGAACACGCTCTTTCTCCTAATACGTTGAGAACTTTCAACAAACAAGAAGAGAAGGGTATTTTGCAGTGAAATTCAGACGGGTTTGTAGAAAAGTACATTTCTATTGGCTGCAGAGTGCAAAACCGTGATTGACTTCATGTTCTCGATGAAAACCTTACATTTCCAAGTGACCTGAAGTAGGACTTTCACAAAAAGATGTGTTTGCGTGTCTGAGGTGAAAGGAGCTCTAGGTTGTGTATTCAGTGCTGGAGAGTGACACACTCTACATAGGTTACACAGCGTTTTGAGAGCACCAACATGCTAAAAACTGAAACTGCTACAAGGTGTGTGTAGCGTGCAGAAAGAAGGCTTGTCATTTCAAAGAAAGAAGAGGAAACCAAAATTCAGGTAGTGAAACGAACACACCAGTATGGGAGATGTGCATGTGGACAGTTTCAAGCAGAGGCTCTTTGTGGACACTTGGAAACAGCGCTGTGAAAAAATTTCCTACGAAGCGGGATTTGGCCAAAGTTGAAAGACCTTCCAAAACCAACCCTAAAGAACTTAGCCAAACAATGAATGTTGCAATAAACTCCTGCAGGAAAGGTGCATCTATGACACAACTCCCGAGCAGGTAGCTACATTCTGCACAGTACAAAATGAATATGAATTCCAGGCTGAAAACTCACTCCAGAAGGAAGCAATGCGTGTGTTTTTCTCTGAGAGAACACTCAGCCAGTAGGCTTTTGCTTGCTCCTTCAAAGTCTTTGTAGAAACGTGTGTTTTCACTGCTGGAATACGTTTTGGGATGCATTGTTTCAATCTCTTGCAAGCCTCATGTTGTTTCTTACACAATGTGGAAAAATAAGGAGTATGTTTCCCAAATTACTTGAAGTCCAGGAAAACGCACACTGCATCACTCTTGCATGAACACGCCCTTTCTCCTAATGTGTTGAGAACTTTCAACAAACCGGAAAAGAAGGGTATTTTGCAGTGAAATTCAGACGGGTTTGTAGAAAAGTACATCTCTATTGGCTGCAGAGTGCAAAACCGTGATTGAATTCATGTTCTCGATGAAAACCTTACATTTCCAAGTGACCTGAAGTAGGACTTTCACAAAAAGATGTGTTTGCGTGTCTGTGGTGAAAGGAGCTCTAGGTTGTGTATTCAGTGCTGGAGAGTGACACACTCTACATAGGTTACACAGCGTTTTGAGAGCACCAACATGCTAAAAACTGAAACTGCTACAAGGTGTGTGTAGCGTGCAGAAAGAAGGCTTGTCATTTCAAAGAAAGAAGAGGAAACCAAATTCCAGGTAGTGAAACGAACACACCAGTATGGGAGATGTGCATGTGGACAGTTTCAAGCAGAGGCTCTTTGTGGACACTTGGAAACAGCGTTGTTAAAAAATTTCGTACGAATCGGGATTTGGCCAAAGGTGAAAGACCTTCCAAAACCAACCCTAAAGAACTTAGCCAAACAATGAATGTTGCAATAAACTCCTGCAGGAAAGGTGCATCTATGACACAACTCTCGAGCAGGTAGCTACATTCTGCACAGTACAAAATGCATATGAATTCCAGGCTGAAAACTCACTCCAGAAGGAAGCAATGCGTGTGTTTCTCTCTGAAAGGACACTCAGCCACTAGGCTTTTGCTTGCTCCTTCAAAGTCTTTGTAGAAACGTGTGCTTTCACTGCTGGAATACGTTTTGGGATGCATTGTTTCAATCTCTTGCAAGCCTCATGTTGTTTCTTACACAATGGGGAAAAATAAGGAGTATGTTTCCCAAATCACTTGAAGTCCAGGAAAACGCACACTGCATCACTCTTGCACGAACACGCTCTTTCTCCTAATACGTTGAGAACTTTCAACAAACAAGAAGAGAAGTGCATTTTGCAGTGAAATTCAGAGGGGTTTGTGGAAAAGTACATTTCTATTGGCTGCAGAGTGCAAAACCGTGATTGACTTCATGTTCTCGATGAAAACCTTACATTTCCAAGTGACCTGAACTAGGACTTTCACAAAAAGATGTGTTTGCGTGTCTCTGGTGAAAGGAGCTCTAGGTTGTGTATTCAGTGCTGGAGAGTGACACACTCACATGGTAACACAGCGTTTTGAGAGCACCAACATGCTGAAAACTGAAACTGCTACAAGGTGTGTGTAGCGTGCAGACAGAAGGCTTGTCATTTCAAAGAAAGAAGAGGAAACCAAAATCCAGGTAGTGAAACGAACACACCAGTATGGGAGATGTGCATGTGGACAGTTTCAAGCAGAGGCTCTTTGTGGACACTTGGAAACAGCGCTGTGAAAAAATTTCCTACGAAGCGGGATTTGGCCAAAGTTGAAAGACCTTCCAAAACCAACCCTAAAGAACTTAGCCAAACAATGAATGTTGCAATAAACTCCTGCAGGAAAGGTGCATCTATGACACAACTCCCGAGCAGGTAGCTACATTCTGCACAGTACAAAATGAATATGAATTCCAGGCTGAAAACTCACTCCAGAAGGAAGCAATGCGTGTGTTTCTCTCTGAAAGGACACTCAGCCAGTAGTCTTTTGCTTGCTCCTTCAAAGTCTTTGTAGAAACGTGTGTTTTCACTGCTGGAATACGTTTTGGGATGCATTGTTTCAATCTCTTGCAAGCCTCATGTTGTTTCTTACACAATGTGGAAAAATAAGGAGTATGTTTCCCAAATCACTTGAAGTCCAGGAAAACGCACACTGCATCACTCTTGCACGAACACGCTCTTTCTCCTAATGTGTTGAGAACTTTCAACAAACAAGAAGAGAAGGGTATTTTGCAGTGAAATTCAGACGGGTTTGTAGAAAAGTACATTTCTATTGGCTGCAGAGTGCAAAACCGTGATTGACTTCATGTTCTCGATGAAAACCTTACATTTCCAAGTGACCTGAAGTAGGACTTTCACATAAAGATGTGTTTGCGTGTCTGAGGTGAAAGGAGCTCTAGGTTGTGTATTCAGTGCTGGAGAGTGACACACTCTACATAGGTTACACAGCGTTTTGAGAGCACCAACATGCTAAAAACTGAAACTGCTACAAGGTGTGTGTAGCGTGCAGAAAGAAGGCTTGTCATTTCAAAGAAAGAAGAGGAAACCAAAATCCAGGTAGTGAAACGAACACACCAGTATGGGAGATGTGCATGTGGACAGTTTCAAGCAAAGGCTCTTTGTGGACACTTGGAAACAGCGCTGTGAAAAAATTTCGTACGAAGCGGGATTAGGCCAAAGTTGAAAGACCTTCCAAAACCAACCCTAAAGAACTTAGCCAAACAATGAATGTTGCAATAAACTCCTGCAGTGAAGGTGCATCTATGACACAACTCCCGAGCAGGTAGCTACATTCTGCACAGTACAAAATGCATATGAATTCCAGGCTGAAAACTCACTCCAGAAGGAAGCAATGCGTGTGTTTCTCTCTGAAAGGACACTCAGCCAGTAGTCTTTTGCTTGCTCCTTCAAAGTCTTTGTAGAAACGTGTGTTTTCACTGCTGGAATACGTTTTGGGATGCATTGTTTCAATCTCTTGCAAGCCTCATGTTGTTTCTTACACAATGTGGAAAAATAAGGAGTATGTTTCCCAAATCACTTGAAGTCCAGGAAAACGCACACTGCATCACTCTTGCACGAACACGCTCTTTCTCCTAATGTGTTGAGAACTTTCAACAAACAAGAAGAGAAGGGTATTTTGCAGTGAAATTCAGACGGGTTTGTAGAAAAGTACATTTCTATTGGCTGCAGAGTGCAAAACCGTGATTGACTTCATGTTCTCGATGAAAACCTTACATTTCCAAGTGACCTGAAGTAGGACTTTCACAAAAAGATGTGTTTGCGTGTCTGTGGTGAAAGGAGCTCTAGGTTGTGTATTCAGTGCTGGAGAGTGACACACTCTACATGGTAACACAGCGTTTTGAGAGCACCAACATGCTGAAAACTGAAACTTCTACAAGGTGTGTGTAGCGTGCAGACAGAAGGCTTGTCATTTCAAAGAAAGAATAGGAAACCTAAATCCAGGTAGTGAAACGAACACACCAGTATGGGAGATGTGCATGTGGACAGTTTCAAGCAGAGGCTCTTTGTGGACACTTGGAAACAGCGCTGTGAAAAAATTTCGTACGAAGCGGGATTTGGCCAAAGTTGAAAGACCTTCCAAAACCAACCCTAAAGAACTTAGCCAAACAATGAATGTTGCAATAAACTCCTGCAGGAAAGGTGCATCTATGACACAACTCCCGAGCAGGTAGCTACATTCTGCACAGTACAAAATGCATATGAATTCCAGGCTGAAAACTCACTCCAGAGGGAAGCAATGCGTGTGTTTTCTCTGAGAGAACACTCAGCCAGTAGGCTTTTGCTTGCTCCTTCAAAGTCTTTGTAGAAACGTGTGTTTTCACTGCTGGAATACGTTTCGGGATGCATTGTTTCAATCTCTTGCAAGCCTCATGTTGTTTCTTACACAATGTGGAAAAATAAGGAGTATGTTTCCCAAATCACTTGAAGTCCAGGAAAATGCACACTGCATCACTCTTGCATGAACATGCTCTTTCTCCTAATGTGTTGAGAACTTTCAACAAACCGGAAGAGAAGGGTATTTTGCAGTGAAATTCAGACGGGTTTGTAGAAAAGTACATCTCTATTGGCTGCAGAGTGCAAAACCGTGATTGAATTCATGTTCTCGATGAAAACCTTACATTTCCAAGTGACCTGAAGTAGGACTTTCACAAAAAGATGTGTTTGCGTGTCTGTGGTGAAAGGAGCTCTTGGTTGTGTATTCAGTGCTGGAGAGTGACACACTCTACATAGGTTACACAGCGTTTTGAGAGCACCAACATGCTAAAAACTGAAACTGCTTCAAGGTGTGTGTAGCGTGCAGAAAGAAGGCTTGTCATTTCAAAGAAAGAAGAGGAAACCAAAATCCAGGTAGTGAAACGAACACACCAGTATGGGAGATGTGCATGTGGACAGTTTTAAGCAGAGGGTCTTTGTGTACAATTGGCAACAGCGCTGTGAAAAAATTTCGTACGAAGCGGGATTTGGCCAAAGTTGAAAGACCTTCCAAAACCAACCCTAAAGAACTTAGCCAAACAATGAATGTTGCAATATACTCCTGCAGGAAAGGTGCATCTATGACACAACTCCCGAGCAGGTAGCTACATTTTGCACAGTACAAAATAGATATGAATTCCAGGCTGAAAACTCACTCCAGAAGGAAGCAATGCGTGTGTTTCTCTCTGAAAGAACACTCAGCCAGTAGGCTTTTGCTTGCTCCTTCAAAGTCTTTGTAGAAACGTGTGTTTTCACTGCTAGAATACGTTTTGGGATGCATTGTTTCAATCTCTTGCAAGGCTCATGTTATTTCTTACACAATGTGAAAAAATAAGGAGTATGTTACCCAAATCACTTGAAGTCCAGGAAAAGGCACACTGCATCACTCTTGCACGAACACGCTCTTTCTCCTAATCTGTTAAGAACAATGAACATACCAGAAGAGAAGGGCATTTTGCAGTGAAATTCACACGGGTTTGTAGAAAAGTACATCTCTATTGGCTGCAGAGTGCAAAACCCTGATTGACTTCATGTTCTCGATAAAACCCTTACATTTCCAAGTGACCTGAAGTAGGACTTTCACAAAAAGATGTGTTTGCGTGTTTGTGGTGAAAGGAGCTCTAGGTTGTGTATTCAGTGCTGGAGAGTGACTCACTCTACATAGGTTACACAGCGTTTTGAGAGCACCAACATGCTAAAAACTGAAACTGCTACAAGGTGTGTGTAGCGTGCAGAAAGAAGGCTTGTCATTTCAAAGAAAGAAGAGGAAACCAAAATCCAGGTAGTGAAACGAACACACCAGTATGGGAGGTGTGCATGTGGACAGTTTCAAGCAGAGGCTCTTTGTGGACACTTGGAAAGAGCGCTGTGAAAAAATTTCGTACGAAGCGGGATTTGGCCAAAGTTGAAAGACCTTCCAAAACCAACCCTAAAGAACTTAGCCAAACAATGAATGTTGCAATAAACTCCTGCAGGAAAGGTGCATCTATGACACAACTCCCGAGCAGGTATCCACATTCTGCACAGTACAAAATGCATATGAATTCCAGGCTGAAAACTCACTCCAGAAGGAAGCAATGCGTGTGTTTCTCTCTGAAAGAACACTCAGCCACTAGGCTTTTGCTTGCTCCTTCAGAGTCTTTGTAGAAACGTGTGTTTTCACTGCTGGAATACGTTTTGGGATGCATTGTTTCAATCTCTTGCAAGGCTCATGTTGTTTCTTACACAATGTGGAAAAATAAGGAGTATGTTTCCCAAATCACTTGAAGTCCAGGAAAACGCACACTGCATCACTCTTGCACGAATATGCTCTTTCTCCTAATACGTTGAGAACTTTCAACAAACAAGAAGAGAAGGGTATTGTGTAGTGAAATTCAGACTGGTTTGTAGAAAAGTACATTTCTATTGGCTGCAGAGTGCAAAACCGTGATTGACTTCATGTTCTCGATGAAAACCTTACATTTACAAGTGACCTGAAGTAGGACTTTCACAAAAAGATGTGTTTGCGTGTCTGTGGTGAAAGGAGCTCTAGGTTGTGTATTCAGTCCTGGGGAGTGACACACTCTACATAGGTTACACAGCGTTTTGAGAGCACCAACATGCTAAAAACTGAAACTGCTACAAGGTGTGTGTAGCGTGCAGAAAGAAGGCTTGTCATTTCAAAGAAAGAAGAGGAAACCAAAATCCAGGTAGTGAAACGAACACACCAGTATGGGAGATGTGCATGTGGACAGTTTTAAGCAGAGGGTCTTTGTGTACAATTGGCAACAGCGCTGTGAAAAAATTTCGTACGAAGCGGGATTTGGCCAAAGTTGAAAGACCTTCCAAAACCAACCCTAAAGAACTTAGCCAAACAATGAATGTTGCAATATACTCCTGCAGGAAAGGTGCATCTATGACACAACTCCCGAGCAGGTAGCTACATTCTGCACAGTACAAAATGCATATGAATTCCAGGCTGAAAACTCACTCCAGAAGGAAGCAATGCGTGTGTTTCTCTCTGAAAGAACACTCAGCCAGTAGGCTTTTGCTTGCTCCTTCAAAGTCTTTGTAGAAACGTGTGTTTTCACTGCTGGAATACGTTTTGAGATGCATTATTTCAATCTCTTGCAAGCCTCATGTTGTTTCTTACACAATGTGGAAAAATAAGGAGTATGTTTCCCAAATCACTTGAAGTCCAGGAAAACGCACACTGCATCACTCTTGCACGAACACGCTCTTTCTCCTAATGTGTTGAGAACTTTCAACAAACAAGAAGAGAAGGGTATTTTGCAGTGAAATTCAGACGGGTTTGTAGAAAAGTACATTTCTATTGGCTGCAGAGTGCAAAACCGTGATTGACTTCATGTTCTCGATGAAAACCTTACATTTCCAAGTGACCTGAAGTAGGACTTTCACAAAAAGATGTGTTTGCGTGTCTGTGGTGAAAGGAGCTCTAGGTTGTGTATTCAGTGCTGGAGAGTGACACACTCTACATGTTAACACAGCGTTTTGAGAGCACCAACATGCTGAAAACTGAAACTTCTACAAGGTGTGTGTAGCGTGCAGACAGAAGGCTTGTCATTTCAAAGAAAGAATAGGAAACCTAAATCCAGGTAGTGAAACGAACACACCAGTATGGGAGATGTGCATGTGGACAGTTTCAAGCAGAGGCTCTTTGTGGACACTTGGAAACAGCGCTGTGAAAAAATTTCGTACGAAGCGGGATTTGGCCAAAGTTGAAAGACCTTCCAAAACCAACCCTAAAGAACTTAGCCAAACAATGAATGTTGCAATAAACTCCTGCAGGAAAGGTGCATCTATGACACAACTCCCGAGCAGGTAGCTACATTCTGCACAGTACAAAATGCATATGAATTCCAGGCTGAAAACTCACTCCAGAGGGAAGCAATGCGTGTGTTTTCTCTGAGAGAACACTCAGCCAGTAGGCTTTTGCTTGCTCCTTCAAAGTCTTTGTAGAAACGTGTGTTTTCACTGCTGGAATACGTTTCGGGATGCATTGTTTCAATCTCTTGCAAGCCTCATGTTGTTTCTTACACAATGTGGAAAAATAAGGAGTATGTTTCCCAAATCACTTGAAGTCCAGGAAAATGCACACTGCATCACTCTTGCATGAACATGCTCTTTCTCCTAATGTGTTGAGAACTTTCAACAAACCGGAAGAGAAGGGTATTTTGCAGTGAAATTCAGACGGGTTTGTAGAAAAGTACATCTCTATTGGCTGCAGAGTGCAAAACCGTGATTGAATTCATGTTCTCGATGAAAACCTTACATTTCCAAGTGACCTGAACTAGGACTTTCACAAAAAGATGTGTTTGCGTGTCTGTGGTGAAAGGAGCTCTTGGTTGTGTATTCAGTGCTGGAGAGTGACACACTCTACATAGGTTACACAGCGTTTTGAGAGCACCAACATGCTAAAAACTGAAACTGCTTCAAGGTGTGTGTAGCGTGCAGAAAGAAGGCTTGTCATTTCAAAGAAAGAAGAGGAAACCAAAATCCAGGTAGTGAAACGAACACACCAGTATGGGAGATGTGCATGTGGACAGTTTTAAGCAGAGGGTCTTTGTGTACAATTGGCAACAGCGCTGTGAAAAAATTTCGTACGAAGCGGGATTTGGCCAAAGTTGAAAGACCTTCCAAAACCAACCCTAAAGAACTTAGCCAAACAATGAATGTTGCAGTATACTCCTGCAGGAAAGGTGCATCTATGACACAACTCCCGAGCAGGTAGCTACATTTTGCACAGTACAAAATAGATATGAATTCCAGGCTGAAAACTCACTCCAGAAGGAAGCAATGCGTGTGTTTCTCTCTGAAAGAACACTCAGCCAGTAGGCTTTTGCTTGCTCCTTCAAAGTCTTTGTAGAAACGTGTGTTTTCACTGCTAGAATACGTTTTGGGATGCATTGTTTCAATCTCTTGCAAGGCTCATGTTATTTCTTACACAATGTGAAAAAATAAGGAGTATGTTACCCAAATCACTTGAAGTCCAGGAAAAGGCACACTGCATCACTCTTGCACGAACACGCTCTTTCTCCTAATCTGTTAAGAACAATGAACATACCAGAAGAGAAGGGCATTTTGCAGTGAAATTCACACGGGTTTGTAGAAAAGTACATCTCTATTGGCTGCAGAGTGCAAAACCCTGATTGACTTCATGTTCTCGATAAAACCCTTACATTTCCAAGTGACCTGAAGTAGGACTTTCACAAAAAGATGTGTTTGCGTGTTTGTGGTGAAAGGAGCTCTAGGTTGTGTATTCAGTGCTGGAGAGTGACTCACTCTACATAGGTTACACAGCGTTTTGAGAGCACCAACATGCTAAAAACTGAAACTGCTACAAGGTGTGTGTAGCGTGCAGAAAGAAGGCTTGTCATTTCAAAGAAAGAAGAGGAAACCAAAATCCAGGTAGTGAAACGAACACACCAGTATGGGAGGTGTGCATGTGGACAGTTTCAAGCAGAGGCTCTTTGTGGACACTTGGAAAGAGCGCTGTGAAAAAATTTCGTACGAAGCGGGATTTGGCCAAAGTTGAAAGACCTTCCAAAACCAACCCTAAAGAACTTAGCCAAACAATGAATGTTGCAATAAACTCCTGCAGGAAAGGTGCATCTATGACACAACTCCCGAGCAGGTATCCACATTCTGCACAGTACAAAATGCATATGAATTCCAGGCTGAAAACTCACTCCAGAAGGAAGCAATGCGTGTGTTTCTCTCTGAAAGAACACTCAGCCACTAGGCTTTTGCTTGCTCCTTCAGAGTCTTTGTAGAAACGTGTGTTTTCACTGCTGGAATACGTTTTGGGATGCATTGTTTCAATCTCTTGCAAGGCTCATGTTGTTTCTTACACAATGTGGAAAAATAAGGAGTATGTTTCCCAAATCACTTGAAGTCCAGGAAAACGCACACTGCATCACTCTTGCACGAATATGCTCTTTCTCCTAATACGTTGAGAACTTTCAACAAACAAGAAGAGAAGGGTATTGTGTAGTGAAATTCAGACTGGTTTGTAGAAAAGTACATTTCTATTGGCTGCAGAGTGCAAAACCGTGATTGACTTCATGTTCTCGATGAAAACCTTACATTTACAAGTGACCTGAAGTAGGACTTTCACAAAAAGATGTGTTTGCGTGTCTGTGGTGAAAGGAGCTCTAGGTTGTGTATTCAGTCCTGGAGAGTGACACACTCTACATAGGTTACACAGCGTTTTGAGAGCACCAACATGCTAAAAACTGAAACTGCTACAAGGTGTGTGTAGCGTGCAGAAAGAAGGCTTGTCATTTCAAAGAAAGAAGAGGAAACCAAAATCCAGGTAGTGAAACGAACACACCAGTATGGGAGATGTGCATGTGGACAGTTTTAAGCAGAGGGTCTTTGTGTACAATTGGCAACAGCGCTGTGAAAAAATTTCGTACGAAGCGGGATTTGGCCAAAGTTGAAAGACCTTCCAAAACCAACCCTAAAGAACTTAGCCAAACAATGAATGTTGCAATATACTCCTGCAGGAAAGGTGCATCTATGACACAACTCCCGAGCAGATAGCTACATTCTGCACAGTACAAAATGCATATGAATTCCAGGCTGAAAACTCACTCCAGAAGGAAGCAATGCGTGTGTTTCTCTCTGAAAGAACACTCAGCCAGTAGGCTTTTGCTTGCTCCTTCAAAGTCTTTGTAGAAACGTGTGTTTTCACTGCTGGAATACGTTTTGAGATGCATTATTTCAATCTCTTGCAAGCCTCATGTTGTTTCTTACACAATGTGGAAAAATAAGGAGTATGTTTCCCAAATCACTTGAAGTCCAGGAAAACGCACACTGCATCACTCTTGCACGAACATGCTCTTTCTCCTAATACGTTGAGAACTTTCAACAAACAAGAAGAGAAGGGTATTTTGCAGTGAAAATCAGACTTGTTTGTAGAAAAGTACATTTCTATTGGCTGCAGAGTGCAAAACCGTGATTGACTTCATGTTCTCGATGAAAACCTTACATTTCCAAGTGACTTGAGGTAGGACTTTCACAAAAAGATGTGTTTGCGTGTCTGTGGTGAAAGGAGCTCTTGGTTGTGTATTCAGTGCTGGAGAGTGACACACTCTACATAGGTTACACAGCGTTTTGAGAGCAACAACATGCTAAAAACTGAAACTGCTACAAGGTGTGTGTAGCGTGCAGAAAGAAGGCTTGTCATTTCAAAAAAAGAAGAGGAAACCAAAATCCAGGTAGTGAAACGAACACACCAGTATGGGAGATGTGCATGTGGACAGTTTCAAGCAGAGGGTCTTTGTGGACACTTGGCAACAGCGCTGTGAAAAAATTTCGTAAGAAGCGGGATTTGGCCAAAGTTGAAAGACCTTCCAAAACCAACCCTAAAGAACTTAGCCAAACAATGAATGTTGCAATAAACTCCTGCAGGAAAGGTGCATGTATGACACAACTCCCGAGCAGGTAGCTACATTCTGCACAGTACAAAATGCATATGAATTCCAGGCTGAAAACTCACTCCAGAGGGAAGCAATGCGTGTGTTTTCTCTGAGAGAACACTCAGCCAGTAGGCTTTTGCTTGCTCCTTCAAAGTCTTTGTAGAAACGTGTGTTTTCACTGCTGGAATACGTTTCGGGATGCATTGTTTCAATCTCTTGCAAGCCTCATGTTGTTTCTTACACAATGTGGAAAAATAAGGAGTATGTTTCCCAAATCACTTGAAGTCCAGGAAAATGCACACTGCATCACTCTTGCATGAACATGCTCTTTCTCCTAATGTGTTGAGAACTTTCAACAAACCGGAAGAGAAGGGTATTTTGCAGTGAAATTCAGACGGGTTTGTAGAAAAGTACATCTCTATTGGCTGCAGAGTGCAAAACCGTGATTGAATTCATGTTCTCGATGAAAACCTTACATTTCCAAGTGACCTGAACTAGGACTTTCACAAAAAGATGTGTTTGCGTGTCTGTGGTGAAAGGAGCTCTTGGTTGTGTATTCAGTGCTGGAGAGTGACACACTCTACATAGGTTACACAGCGTTTTGAGAGCACCAACATGCTAAAAACTGAAACTGCTTCAAGGTGTGTGTAGCGTGCAGAAAGAAGGCTTGTCATTTCAAAGAAAGAAGAGGAAACCAAAATCCAGGTAGTGAAACGAACACACCAGTATGGGAGATGTGCATGTGGACAGTTTTAAGCAGAGGGTCTTTGTGTACAATTGGCAACAGCGCTGTGAAAAAATTTCGTACGAAGCGGGATTTGGCCAAAGTTGAAAGACCTTCCAAAACCAACCCTAAAGAACTTAGCCAAACAATGAATGTTGCAATATACTCCTGCAGGAAAGGTGCATCTATGACACAACTCCCGAGCAGGTAGCTACATTTTGCACAGTACAAAATAGATATGAATTCCAGGCTGAAAACTCACTCCAGAAGGAAGCAATGCGTGTGTTTCTCTCTGAAAGAACACTCAGCCAGTAGGCTTTTGCTTGCTCCTTCAAAGTCTTTGTAGAAACGTGTGTTTTCACTGCTAGAATACGTTTTGGGATGCATTGTTTCAATCTCTTGCAAGGCTCATGTTATTTCTTACACAATGTGAAAAAATAAGGAGTATGTTACCCAAATCACTTGAAGTCCAGGAAAAGGCACACTGCATCACTCTTGCACGAACACGCTCTTTCTCCTAATCTGTTAAGAACAATGAACATACCAGAAGAGAAGGGCATTTTGCAGTGAAATTCACACGGGTTTGTAGAAAAGTACATCTCTATTGGCTGCAGAGTGCAAAACCCTGATTGACTTCATGTTCTCGATAAAACCCTTACATTTCCAAGTGACCTGAAGTAGGACTTTCACAAAAAGATGTGTTTGCGTGTTTGTGGTGAAAGGAGCTCTAGGTTGTGTATTCAGTGCTGGAGAGTGACTCACTCTACATAGGTTACACAGCGTTTTGAGAGCACCAACATGCTAAAAACTGAAACTGCTACAAGGTGTGTGTAGCGTGCAGAAAGAAGGCTTGTCATTTCAAAGAAAGAAGAGGAAACCAAAATCCAGGTAGTGAAACGAACACACCAGTATGGGAGGTGTGCATGTGGACAGTTTCAAGCAGAGGCTCTTTGTGGACACTTGGAAAGAGCGCTGTGAAAAAATTTCGTACGAAGCGGGATTTGGCCAAAGTTGAAAGACCTTCCAAAACCAACCCTAAAGAACTTAGCCAAACAATGAATGTTGCAATAAACTCCTGCAGGAAAGGTGCATCTATGACACAACTCCCGAGCAGGTATCCACATTCTGCACAGTACAAAATGCATATGAATTCCAGGCTGAAAACTCACTCCAGAAGGAAGCAATGCGTGTGTTTCTCTCTGAAAGAACACTCAGCCACTAGGCTTTTGCTTGCTCCTTCAGAGTCTTTGTAGAAACGTGTGTTTTCACTGCTGGAATACGTTTTGGGATGCATTGTTTCAATCTCTTGCAAGGCTCATGTTGTTTCTTACACAATGTGGAAAAATAAGGAGTATGTTTCCCAATTCACTTGAAGTCCAGGAAAACGCACACTGCATCACTCTTGCACGAATATGCTCTTTCTCCTAATACGTTGAGAACTTTCAACAAACAAGAAGAGAAGGGTATTGTGTAGTGAAATTCAGACTGGTTTGTAGAAAAGTACATTTCTATTGGCTGCAGAGTGCAAAACCGTGATTGACTTCATGTTCTCGATGAAAACCTTACATTTACAAGTGACCTGAAGTAGGACTTTCACAAAAAGATGTGTTTGCGTGTCTGTGGTGAAAGGAGCTCTAGGTTGTGTATTCAGTCCTGGAGAGTGACACACTCTACATAGGTTACACAGCGTTTTGAGAGCACCAACATGCTAAAAACTGAAACTGCTACAAGGTGTGTGTAGCGTGCAGAAAGAAGGCTTGTCATTTCAAAGAAAGAAGAGGAAACCAAAATCCAGGTAGTGAAACGAACACACCAGTATGGGAGATGTGCATGTGGACAGTTTTAAGCAGAGGGTCTTTGTGTACAATTGGCAACAGCGCTGTGAAAAAATTTCGTACGAAGCGGGATTTGGCCAAAGTTGAAAGACCTTCCAAAACCAACCCTAAAGAACTTAGCCAAACAATGAATGTTGCAATATACTCCTGCAGGAAAGGTGCATCTATGACACAACTCCCGAGCAGATAGCTACATTCTGCACAGTACAAAATGCATATGAATTCCAGGCTGAAAACTCACTCCAGAAGGAAGCAATGCGTGTGTTTCTCTCTGAAAGAACACTCAGCCAGTAGGCTTTTGCTTGCTCCTTCAAAGTCTTTGTAGAAACGTGTGTTTTCACTGCTGGAATACGTTTTGAGATGCATTATTTCAATCTCTTGCAAGCCTCATGTTGTTTCTTACACAATGTGGAAAAATAAGGAGTATGTTTCCCAAATCACTTGAAGTCCAGGAAAACGCACACTGCATCACTCTTGCACGAACATGCTCTTTCTCCTAATACGTTGAGAACTTTCAACAAACAAGAAGAGAAGGGTATTTTGCAGTGAAAATCAGACTTGTTTGTAGAAAAGTACATTTCTATTGGCTGCAGAGTGCAAAACCGTGATTGACTTCATGTTCTCGATGAAAACCTTACATTTCCAAGTGACTTGAGGTAGGACTTTCACAAAAAGATGTGTTTGCGTGTCTGTGGTGAAAGGAGCTCTTGGTTGTGTATTCAGTGCTGGAGAGTGACACACTCTACATAGGTTACACAGCGTTTTGAGAGCAACAACATGCTAAAAACTGAAACTGCTACAAGGTGTGTGTAGCGTGCAGAAAGAAGGCTTGTCATTTCAAAAAAAGAAGAGGAAACCAAAATCCAGGTAGTGAAACGAACACACCAGTATGGGAGATGTGCATGTGGACAGTTTCAAGCAGAGGGTCTTTGTGGACACTTGGCAACAGCGCTGTGAAAAAATTTCGTAAGAAGCGGGATTTGGCCAAAGTTGAAAGACCTTCCAAAACCAACCCTAAAGAACTTAGCCAAACAATGAATGTTGCAATAAACTCCTGCAGGAAAGGTGCATGTATGACACAACTCCCGAGCAGGTAGCTACATTCTGCACAGTACAAAATGCATATGAATTCCAGGCTGAAAACTCACTCCAGAGGGAAGCAATGCGTGTGTTTTCTCTGAGAGAACACTCAGCCAGTAGGCTTTTGCTTGCTCCTTCAAAGTCTTTGTAGAAACGTGTGTTTTCACTGCTGGAATACGTTTCGGGATGCATTGTTTCAATCTCTTGCAAGCCTCATGTTGTTTCTTACACAATGTGGAAAAATAAGGAGTATGTTTCCCAAATCACTTGAAGTCCAGGAAAATGCACACTGCATCACTCTTGCATGAACATGCTCTTTCTCCTAATGTGTTGAGAACTTTCAACAAACCGGAAGAGAAGGGTATTTTGCAGTGAAATTCAGACGGGTTTGTAGAAAAGTACATCTCTATTGGCTGCAGAGTGCAAAACCGTGATTGAATTCATGTTCTCGATGAAAACCTTACATTTCCAAGTGACCTGAACTAGGACTTTCACAAAAAGATGTGTTTGCGTGTCTGTGGTGAAAGGAGCTCTTGGTTGTGTATTCAGTGCTGGAGAGTGACACACTCTACATAGGTTACACAGCGTTTTGAGAGCACCAACATGCTAAAAACTGAAACTGCTACAAGGTGTGTGTAGCGTGCAGAAAGAAGGCTTGTCATTTCAAAGAAAGAAGAGGAAACCAAAATCCAGGTAGTGAAACGAACACACCAGTATGGGAGATGTGCATGTGGACAGTTTTAAGCAGAGGGTCTTTGTGTACAATTGGCAACAGCGCTGTGAAAAAATTTCGTACGAAGCGGGATTTGGCCAAAGTTGAAAGACCTTCCAAAACCAACCCTAAAGAACTTAGCCAAACAATGAATGTTGCAATATACTCCTGCAGGAAAGGTGCATCTATGACACAACTCCCGAGCAGGTAGCTACATTTTGCACAGTACAAAATAGATATGAATTCCAGGCTGAAAACTCACTCCAGAAGGAAGCAATGCGTGTGTTTCTCTCTGAAAGAACACTCAGCCAGTAGGCTTTTGCTTGCTCCTTCAAAGTCTTTGTAGAAACGTGTGTTTTCACTGCTAGAATACGTTTTGGGATGCATTGTTTCAATCTCTTGCAAGGCTCATGTTATTTCTTACACAATGTGAAAAAATAAGGAGTATGTTACCCAAATCACTTGAAGTCCAGGAAAAGGCACACTGCATCACTCTTGCACGAACACGCTCTTTCTCCTAATCTGTTAAGAACAATGAACATACCAGAAGAGAAGGGCATTTTGCAGTGAAATTCACACGGGTTTGTAGAAAAGTACATCTCTATTGGCTGCAGAGTGCAAAACCCTGATTGACTTCATGTTCTCGATAAAACCCTTACATTTCCAAGTGACCTGAAGTAGGACTTTCACAAAAAGATGTGTTTGCGTGTCTGTGGTGAAAGGAGCTCTAGGTTGTGTATTCAGTGCTGGAGAGTGACTCACTCTACATAGGTTACACAGCGTTTTGAGAGCACCAACATGCTAAAAACTGAAACTGCTACAAGGTGTGTGTAGCGTGCAGAAAGAAGGCTTGTCATTTCAAAGAAAGAAGAGGAAACCAAAATCCAGGTAGTGAAACGAACACACCAGTATGGGAGGTGTGCATGTGGACAGTTTCAAGCAGAGGCTCTTTGTGGACACTTGGAAAGAGCGCTGTGAAAAAATTTCGTACGAAGCGGGATTTGGCCAAAGTTGAAAGACCTTCCAAAACCAACCCTAAAGAACTTAGCCAAACAATGAATGTTGCAATAAACTCCTGCAGGAAAGGTGCATCTATGACACAACTCCCGAGCAGGTATCCACATTCTGCACAGTACAAAATGCATATGAATTCCAGGCTGAAAACTCACTCCAGAAGGAAGCAATGCGTGTGTTTCTCTCTGAAAGAACACTCAGCCACTAGGCTTTTGCTTGCTCCTTCAGAGTCTTTGTAGAAACGTGTGTTTTCACTGCTGGAATACGTTTTGGGATGCATTGTTTCAATCTCTTGCAAGGCTCATGTTGTTTCTTACACAATGTGGAAAAATAAGGAGTATGTTTCCCAATTCACTTGAAGTCCAGGAAAACGCACACTGCATCACTCTTGCACGAATATGCTCTTTCTCCTAATACGTTGAGAACTTTCAACAAACAAGAAGAGAAGGGTATTGTGTAGTGAAATTCAGACTGGTTTGTAGAAAAGTACATTTCTATTGGCTGCAGAGTGCAAAACCGTGATTGACTTCATGTTCTCGATGAAAACCTTACATTTACAAGTGACCTGAAGTAGGACTTTCACAAAAAGATGTGTTTGCGTGTCTGTGGTGAAAGGAGCTCTAGGTTGTGTATTCAGTCCTGGAGAGTGACACACTCTACATAGGTTACACAGCGTTTTGAGAGCACCAACATGCTAAAAACTGAAACTGCTACAAGGTGTGTGTAGCGTGCAGAAAGAAGGCTTGTCATTTCAAAGAAAGAAGAGGAAACCAAAATCCAGGTAGTGAAACGAACACACCAGTATGGGAGATGTGCATGTGGACAGTTTTAAGCAGAGGGTCTTTGTGTACAATTGGCAACAGCGCTGTGAAAAAATTTCGTACGAAGCGGGATTTGGCCAAAGTTGAAAGACCTTCCAAAACCAACCCTAAAGAACTTAGCCAAACAATGAATGTTGCAATATACTCCTGCAGGAAAGGTGCATCTATGACACAACTCCCGAGCAGGTAGCTACATTCTGCACAGTACAAAATGCATATGAATTCCAGGCTGAAAACTCACTCCAGAAGGAAGCAATGCGTGTGTTTCTCTCTGAAAGAACACTCAGCCAGTAGGCTTTTGCTTGCTCCTTCAAAGTCTTTGTAGAAACGTGTGTTTTCACTGCTGGAATACGTTTTGAGATGCATTATTTCAATCTCTTGCAAGCCTCATGTTGTTTCTTACACAATGTGGAAAAATAAGGAGTATGTTTCCCAAATCACTTGAAGTCCAGGAAAACGCACACTGCATCACTCTTGCACGAACATGCTCTTTCTCCTAATACGTTGAGAACTTTCAACAAACAAGAAGAGAAGGGTATTTTGCAGTGAAAATCAGACTTGTTTGTAGAAAAGTACATTTCTATTGGCTGCAGAGTGCAAAACCGTGATTGACTTCATGTTCTCGATGAAAACCTTACATTTCCAAGTGACTTGAGGTAGGACTTTCACAAAAAGATGTGTTTGCGTGTCTGTGGTGAAAGGAGCTCTTGGTTGTGTATTCAGTGCTGGAGAGTGACACACTCTACATAGGTTACACAGCGTTTTGAGAGCACCAACATGCTAAAAACTGAAACTGCTACAAGGTGTGTGTAGCGTGCAGAAAGAAGGCTTGTCATTTCAAAGAAAGAAGAGGAAACCAAAATCCAGGTAGTGAAACGAACACACCAGTATGGGAGATGTGCATGTGGACAGTTTCAAGCAGAGGGTCTTTGTGGACACTTGGCAACAGCGCTGTGAAAAAATTTCGTAAGAAGCGGGATTTGGCCAAAGTTGAAAGACCTTCCAAAACCAACCCTAAAGAACTTAGCCAAACAATGAATGTTGCAATATACTCCTGCAGGAAAGGTGCATCTATGACACAACTCCCGAGCAGGTAGCTACATTCTGCACAGTACAAAATGCATATGAATTCCAGGCTGAAAACTCACTCCAGAAGGAAGCAATGCGTGTGTTTCTCTCTGAAAGAACACTCAGCCAGTAGGCTTTTGCTTGCTCCTTCAAAGTCTTTGTAGAAACGTGTGTTTTCACTGCTGGAATACGTTTTGGGATGCATTGTTTCAATCTCTTGCAAGCCTCATGTTGTTTCTTACACAATGTGGAAAAATAAGGAGTATGTTTCCCAAATCACTTGAAGTCCAGGAAAACGCACACTGCATCACTCTTGCACGAACATGCTCTTTCTCCTAATACGTTGAGAACTTTCAACAAACAAGAAGAGAAGGGTATTGTGCAGTGAAATTCAGACTGGTTTGTAGAAAAGTACATTTCTATTGGCTGCAGAGTGCAAAACCGTGATTGACTTCATGTTCTCGATGAAAACCTTACATTTCCAAGTGACTTGAGGTAGGACTTTCACAAAAAGATCTGTTTGCGTGTCTGTGGTGAAAGGAGCTCTTGGTTGTGTATTCAGTGCTGGAGAGTGACACACTCTACATAGGTTACACAGCGTTTTGAGAGCACCAACATGCTAAAAACTGAAACTGCTACAAGGTGTGTGTAGCGTGCAGAAAGAAGGCTTGTCATTTCAAAGAAAGAAGAGGAAACCAAAATCCAGGTAGTGAAACGAACACACCAGTATGGGAGATGTGCATGTGGACAGTTTTAAGCTGAGGGTCTTTGTGGACACTTGGCAACAGCGCTGTGAAAAAATTTCGTACGAAGCTGGATTTGGCCAAAGTTGAAAGACCTTCCAAAACCAACCCTAAAGAACTTAGCCAAACAATGAATGTTGCAATAAACTCCTGCAGGAAAGGTGCATCTATGACACAACTCCCGAGCAGGTAGCTACATTCTGCACAGTACAAAATGCATATGAATTCCAGGCTGAAAACTCACTCCAGAAGGAAGCAATGCGTGTGTTTCTCTCTGAAAGAACACTCAGCCAGTAGGCTTTTGCTTGCTCCTTCAAAGTCTTTGTAGAAACGTGTGTTTTCACTGCTGGAATACGTTTTGGGATGCATTGTTTCAATCTCTTGCAAGCCTCATGTTGTTTCTTACTCAATGGGTAAAAATAAGGAGTATGTTTCCCAAATCACTTGAAGTCCAGGAAAACGCACACTGCATCACTCTTGCACGAACACGCTCTTTCTCCTAATACGTTGAGAACTTTCAACAAACAAGAAGAGAAGGTTATTTTGCAGTGAAATTCAGACGGGTTTGTAGAAAAGTACATTTCTAATGGCTGCAGAGTGCAAAACCGTGATTGACTTCATGTTCTCGATGAAAACCTTACATTTCCAAGTGACCTGAAGTAGGACTTTCACAAAAAGATGTGTTTGCGTGTCTGTGGTGAAAGGAGCTCTAGGTTGTGTATTCAGTGCTGGAGAGTGACACACTCTACATGGTTACACAGCGTTTTGAGAGCACCAACATGCCAAAAACTGAAACTGCTACAAGGTGTGTGTAGCGTGCAGAAAGAAGGCTTGTCATTTCAAAGAAAGAAGAGGAAACCAAAATCCAGGTAGTGAAATGAACACACCAGTATGGGAGATGTGCATGTGGACAGTTTCAAGCAGAGGCTCTTTGTGGACACTTGGAAACAGCGCTGTGAAAAAATTTCCTACGAAGCGGGATTTGGCCAAAGTTGAAAGACCTTCCAAAACCAACCCTAAAGAACTTAGCCAAACAATGAATGTTGCAATAAACTCCTGCAGGAAAGGTGCATCTATGACACAACTCCCGAGCAGGTAGCTACATTCTGCACAGTACAAAATGCATATGAATTCCAGGCTGAAAACTCACTCCAGAAGGAAGCACTGCGTGTGTTTCTCTCTGAGAGAACACTCAGCTAGTAGGCTTTTGCTTGCTCCTTCAAAGTCTTTGTAGAAACGTGTGTTTTCACTGCTGGAATACGTTTTGAGATGCATTATTTCAATCTCTTGCAAGCCTCATGTTGTTTCTTACACAATGTGGAAAAATAAGGAGTATGTTTCCCAAATCACTTGAAGTCCAGGAAAACGCACACTGCATCACTCTTGCACGAACATGCTCTTTCTCCTAATACGTTGAGAACTTTCAACAAACAAGAAGAGAAGGGTATTTTGCAGTGAAAATCAGACTTGTTTGTAGAAAAGTACATTTCTATTGGCTGCAGAGTGCAAAACCGTGATTGACTTCATGTTCTCGATGAAAACCTTACATTTCCAAGTGACTTGAGGTAGGACTTTCACAAAAAGATCTGTTTGCGTGTCTGTGGTGAAAGGAGCTCTTGGTTGTGTATTCAGTGCTGGAGAGTGACACACTCTACATAGGTTACACAGCGTTTTGAGAGCACCAACATGCTAAAAACTGAAACTGCTACAAGGTGTGTGTAGCGTGCAGAAAGAAGGCTTGTCATTTCAAAGAAAGAAGAGGAAACCAAAATCCAGGTAGTGAAACGAACACACCACTATGGGAGATGTGCATGTGGACAGTTTCAAGCAGAGGGTCTCTGTGGACACTTGGCAACAGCGCTGTGAAAAAATTTCGTACAAAGCGGGATTTGGCCAAAGTTGAAAGACCTTCCAAAACCAACCCTAAAGAACTTAGCCAAACAATGAATGTTGCAATATACTCCTGCAGGAAAGGTGCATCTATGACACAACTCCCGAGCAGGTAGCTACATTCTGCACAGTACAAAATGCATATGAATTCCAGGCTGAAAACTCACTCCAGAAGGAAGCAATGCGTGTGTTTCTCTCTGAAAGAACACTCAGCCAGTAGGCTTTTGCTTGCTCCTTCAAAGTCTTTGTAGAAACGTGTGTTTTCACTGCTGGAATACGTTTTGGGATGCATTGTTTCAATCTCTTGCAAGCCTCATGTTGTTTCTTACACAATGTGGAAAAATAAGGAGTATGTTTCCGAAATCACTTGAAGTCCAGGAAAACGCACACTGCATCACTCTTGCACGAATATGCTCTTTCCCCTAATACGTTGAGAACTTTCAACAAACAAGAAGAGAAGGGTATTGTGCAGTGACATTCAGACTGGTTTGTAGAAAAGTACATTTCTATTGGCTGCAGAGTGCAAAACCGTGATTGACTTCATGTTCTCGATGAAAACCTTACATTTCCAAGTGACTTGAGGTAGGACTTTCACAAAAAGATCTGTTTGCGTGTCTGTGGTGAAAGGAGCTCTTGGTTGTGTATTCAGTGCTGGAGAGTGACACACTCTACATAGGTTACACAGCGTTTTGAGAGCAACAACATGCTAAAAACTGAAACTGCTACAAGGTGTGTGTAGCGTGCAGAAAGAAGGCTTGTCATTTCAAAGAAAGAAGAGGAAACCAAAATCCAGGTAGTGAAACGAACACACCAGTATGGGAGATGTGCATGTGGACAGTTTTAAGCTGAGGGTCTTTGTGGACACTTGGCAACAGCGCTGTGAAAAAATTTCGTACGAAGCGGGATTTGGCCAAAGTTGAAGACCTTCCAAAACCAAGTCTAAACAACTTAGCCAAACAATGAATGTTGCAATAAACTCCTGCAGGAAAGGTGCATGTATGACACAACTCCCGAGCAGGTAGCTACATTCTGCACAGTACAAAATGCATATGAATTCCAGGCTGAAAACTCACTCCAGAAGGAAGCAATGCGTGTGTTTCTCTCTGAAAGAACACTCAGCCAGTAGGCTTTTGCTTGCTCCTTCAAAGTCTTTGTAGAAACGTGTGTTTTCACTGCTGGAATACGTTTTGGGATGCATTGTTTCAATCTCTTGCAAGCCTCATGCTGTTTCTTACACAATGTGGAAAAATAAGGAGTATGTTTCCCAAATCACTTGAAGTCCAGGAAAACGCACACTGCATCACTCTGGCACGAACATGCTCTTTCTCCTAATACGTTGAGAACTTTCAACAAACAAGAAGAGAAGGGTATTGTGCAGTGAAATTCAGACTGGTTTGTAGAAAAGTACATTTCTATTGGCTGCAGAGTGCAAAACCGTGATTGACTTCATGTTCTCGATGAAAACCTTACATTTCCAAGTGACCTGAAGTAGGACTTTCACAAAAAGATGTGTTTGCGTGTCTGTGGTGAAAGGAGCTCTAGGTTGTGTATTCAGTGCTGGAGAGTGACACACTCTACATGGTAACACAGCGTTTTGAGAGCACCAACATGCTGAAAACTGAAACTTCTACAAGGTGTGTGTAGCGTGCAGACAGAAGGCTTGTCATTTCAAAGAAAGAATAGGAAACCTAAATCCAGGTAGTGAAACGAACACACCAGTATGGGAGATGTGCATGTGGACAGTTTCAAGCAGAGGCTCTTTGTGGACACTTGGAAACAGCGCTGTGAAAAAATTTCGTACGAAGCGGGATTTGGCCAAAGTTGAAAGACCTTCCAAAACCAACCCTAAAGAACTTAGCCAAACAATGAATGTTGCAATAAACTCCTGCAGGAAAGGTGCATCTATGACACAACTCCCGAGCAGGTAGCTACATTCTGCACAGTACAAAATGCATATGAATTCCAGGCTGAAAACTCACTCCAGAGGGAAGCAATGCGTGTGTTTTCTCTGAGAGAACACTCAGCCAGTAGGGTTTTGCTTGCTCCTTCAAAGTCTTTGTAGAAACGTGTGTTTTCACTGCTGGAATACGTTTCGGGATGCATTGTTTCAATCTCTTGCAAGCCTCATGTTGTTTCTTACACAATGTGGAAAAATAAGGAGTATGTTTCCCAAATCACTTGAAGTCCAGGAAAATGCACACTGCATCACTCTTGCATGAACATGCTCTTTCTCCTAATGTGTTGAGAACTTTCAACAAACCGGAAGAGAAGGGTATTTTGCAGTGAAATTCAGACGGGTTTGTAGAAAAGTACATCTCTATTGGCTGCAGAGTGCAAAACCGTGATTGAATTCATGTTCTCGATGAAAACCTTACATTTCCAAGTGACCTGAACTAGGACTTTCACAAAAAGATGTGTTTGCGTGTCTCTGGTGAAAGGAGCTCTAGGTTGTGTATTCAGTGCTGGAGAGTGACACACTCACATGGTAACACAGCGTTTTGAGAGCACCAACATGCTGAAAACTGAAACTGCTACAAGGTGTGTGTAGCGTGCAGACAGAAGGCTTGTCATTTCAAAGAAAGAAGAGGAAACCAAAATTCAGGTAGTGAAACGAACACACCAGTATGGGAGATGTGCATGTGGACAGTTTCAAGCAGAGGCTCTTTGTGGACACTTGGAAACAGCGCTGTGAAAAAATTTCCTACGAAGCGGAATTTGGCCAAAGTTGAAAGACCTTCCAAAACCAACCCTAAAGAACTTAGCCAAACAATGAATGTTGCAATAAACTCCTGCAGGAAAGGTGCATCTATGACACAACTCCCGAGCAGGTAGCTACATTCTGCACAGTACAAAATGAATATGAATTCCAGGCTGAAAACTCACTCCAGAAGGAAGCAATGCGTGTGTTTCTCTCTGAGAGAACACTCAGCCAGTAGGCTTTTGCTTGCTCCTTCAAAGTCTTTGTAGAAACGTGTGTTTTCACTGCTGGAATACGTTTTGGGATGCATTGTTTCAATCTCTTGCAAGCCTCATGTTGTTTCTTACACAATGGGGAAAAATAAGGAGTATGTTTCCCAAATCACTTGAAGTCCAGGAAAACGCACACTGCATCACTCTTGCACGAACACGCTCTTTCTCCTAATACGTTGAGAACTTTCAACAAACAAGAAGAGAAGGGTATTTTGCAGTGAAATTCAGACGGGTTTGTAGAAAAGTACATCTCTATGGGCTGCAGAGTGCAAAACCGTGATTGACTTCATGTTCTCGATGAAAACCTTACATTTCCAAGTGACCTGAAGTAGGACTTTCACAAAAAGATGTGTTTGCGTGTCTGTGGTGAAAGGAGCTCTAGGTTGTGTATTCAGTGCTGGAGAGTGACACACTCTACATAGGTTACACAGCGTTTTGAGGGCACCAACATGCTAAAAACTGAAACTGCTACAAGGTTTGTGTAGCGTGCAGAAAGAAGGCTTGTCATTTCAAAGAAAGAAGAGGAAACCAAAATCCAGGTAGTGAAACGAACACACCAGTATGGGAGATGTGCATGTGGACAGTTTCAAGCAGAGGCTCTTTGTGGACACTTGGGAACAGCGCTGTGAAAAAATTTCGTACGAAGCGGGATTTGGCCAAAGTTGAAAGACCTTCCAAAACCAACCCTAAAGAACTTAGCCAAACAATGAATGTTTCAATAAACTCCTGCAGGAAAGGTGCATCTATGACACAACTCCCGAGCAGGTAGCTCCATTCTGCACAGTACAAAATGCATATGAATTCCAGGCTGAAAACTCACTCCAGAAGGAAGCAATGCGTGTGTTTCTCTCTGAAAGAACACTCAGCCAGTAGGCTTTTGCTTGCTCCTTCAAAGTAGTTGTAGAAACGTGTGTTTTCACTGCTGGAATACGTTTTGGGATGCATTGTTTCAATCTCTTGCAAGCCTCATGTTGTTTCTTACACAATGTGGATAAATAAGGAGTATGTTTCCCAAATCACTTGAAGTCCAGGAAAACGCACACTGCATCACTCTTGCACGAACACGCTCTTTCTCCTAATGTGTTGAGAACTTTCAACAAACAAGAAGAGAAGGGTATTTTGCAGTGAAATTCAGACGGGTTTGTAGAAAAGTACATCTCTATTGGCTGCAGAGTGCAAAACCGTGATTGACTTCATGTTCTCGATGAAAACCTTACATTTCCAAGTGACCTGAAGTAGGACTTTCACAAAAAGATGTGTTTGCGTGTCTGTGGTGAAAGGAGCTCTAGGTTGTGTATTCAGTGCTGGAGAGTGACACACTCTACATAGGTTACACAGCGTTTTGAGAGCACCAACATGCTAAAAACTGAAACTGCTTTAAGGTGTGTGTAGCGTGCAGAAAGAAGGCTTGTCATTTCAAAGAAAGAAGAGGAAACCAAAATCCAGGTAGTGAAACGAACACACCAGTATGGGAGATGTGCATGTGGACAGTTTCAAGCAAAGGCTCTTTGTGGACACTTGGAAACAGCGCTGTGAAAAAATTTCGTACGAAGCGGGATTTGGCCAAAGTTGAAAGACCTTCCAAAACCAACCCTAAAGAACTTAGCCAAACAATGAATGTTGCAATAAACTCCTGCAGGAAAGGTGCATCTATGACACAACTCTCGAGCAGTTAGCTACATTCTGCACAGTAAAAAATGCATATGAATTCCAGGCTGAAAACTCACTCCAGAAGGAAGCAATGCGTGTGTTTCTCTCTGAAAGGACACTCAGCCAGTAGTCTTTTGCTTGCTCCTTCAAAGTCTTTGTAGAAACGTGTGTTTTCACTGCTGGAATACGTTTTGGGATGCATTGTTTCAATCTCTTGCAAGCCTCATGCTGTTTCTTACACAATGTGGAAAAATAAGGAGTATGTTTCCCAAATCACTTGAAGTCCAGGAAAACGCACACTGCATCACTCTTGCACGAACACGCTCTTTCTCCTAATACGTTGAGAACTTTCAACAAACAAGAAGAGAAGGGTATTTTGCAGTGAAATTCAGACGGGTTTGTAGAAAAGTACATTTCTATTGGCTGCAGAGTGCAAAACCGTGATTGACTTCACGTTCTCGATGAAAACCTTACATTTCCAAGTGACCTGAAGTAGGACTTTCACAAAAAGATGTGTTTGCGTGTCTGAGGTGAAAGGAGCTCTAGGTTGTGTATTCAGTGCTGGAGAGTGACACACTCTACATAGGTTACACAGCGTTTTGAGAGCACCAACATGCTAAAAACTGAAACTGCTACAAGGTGTGTGTAGTGTGCAGAAAGAAGGCTTGTCATTTCAAAGAAAGAAGAGGAAACCAAAATCCAGGTAGTGAAACGAACACACCAGTATGGGAGATGTGCATGTGGACAGTTTCAAGCAAAGGCTCTTTGTGGACACTTGGAAACAGCGCTGTTAAAAAATTTCGTACGAATCGGGATTTGGCCAAAGTTGAAAGACCTTCCAAAACCAACCCTAAAGAACTTAGCCAAACAAAGAATGTTGCAATAAACTCCTGCAGGAAAGGTGCATCTATGACACAACTCCCGAGCAGGTAGCTACATTCTGCACAGTACAAAATGCATATGAATTCCAGGCTGAAAACTCACTCCAGAAGGAAGCAATGCGTGTGTTTCTCTCTGAAAGGACACTCAGCCACTAGGCTTTTGCTTGCTCCTTCAAAGTCTTTGTAGAAACGTGTGCTTTCACTGCTCGAATACGTTTTGGGATGCATTGTTTCAATCTCTTGTAAGCCTCATGTTGTTTCTTACACAATGGGGAAAAATAAGGAGTATGTTTCCCAAATCACTTGAAGTCCAGGAAAACGCACACTGCATCACTCTTGCACGAACACGCTCTTTCTCCTAATACGTTGAGAACTTTCAACAAACAAGAAGAGAAGTGCATTTTGCAGTGAAATTCAGACGGGTTTGTGGAAAAGTACATTTCTATTGGCTGCAGAGTGCAAAACCGTGATTGACTTCATGTTCTCGATGAAAACCTTACATTTCCAAGTGACCTGAAGTAGGACTTTCACAAAAAGATGTGTTTGCGTGTCTGTGGTGAAAGGAGCTCTAGGTTGTGTATTCAGTGCTGGAGAGTGACACACTCTACATGGTAACACAGCGTTTTGAGAGCACCAACATGCTGAAAACTGAAACTTCTACAAGGTGTGTGTAGCGTGCAGACAGAAGGCTTGTCATTTCAAAGAAAGAAGAGGAAACCTAAATCCAGGTAGTGAAACGAACACACCAGTATGGGAGATGTGCATGTGGACAGTTTCAAGCAGAGGCTCTTTGTGGACACTTGGAAACAGCGCTGTGAAAAAATTTCGTACGAAGCGGGATTTGGCCAAAGTTGAAAGACCTTCCAAAACCAACCCTAAAGAACTTAGCCAAACAATGAATGTTGCAATAAACTCCTGCAGGAAAGGTGCATCTATGACACAACTCCCGAGCAGGTAGCTACATTCTGCACAGTACAAAATGCATATGAATTCCAGGCTGAAAACTCACTCCAGAGGGAAGCAATGCGTGTGTTTTCTCTGAGAGAACACTCAGCCAGTAGGCTTTTGCTTGCTCCTTCAAAGTCTTTGTAGAAACGTGTGCTTTCACTGCTGGAATACGTTTTGGGATGCATTGTTTCAATCTCTTGCAAGCCTCATGTTGTTTCTTACACAATGGGGAAAAATAAGGAGTATGTTTCCCAAATCACTTGAAGTCCAGGAAAACGCACACTGCATCACTCTTGCACGAACACGCTCTTTCTCCTAATACGTTGAGAACTTTCAACAAACAAGAAGAGAAGGGTATTTTGCAGTGAAATTCAGACGGGTTTGTAGAAAAGTACATCTCTATGGGCTGCAGAGTGCAAAACCGTGATTGACTTCATGTTCTCGATGAAAACCTTACATTTCCAAGTGACCTGAAGTAGGACTTTCACAAAAAGATGTGTTTGCGTGTCTGTGGTGAAAGGAGCTCTAGGTTGTGTATTCAGTGCTGGAGAGTGACACACTCTACATAGGTTACACAGCGTTTTGAGGGCACCAACATGCTAAAAACTGAAACTGCTACAAGGTGTGTGTAGCGTGCAGAAAGAAGGCTTGTCATTTCAAAGAAAGAAGAGGAAACCAAAATCCAGGTAGTGAAACGAACACACCAGTATGGGAGATGTGCATGTGGACAGTTTCAAGCAGAGGCTCTTTGTGGACACTTGGGAACAGCGCTGTGAAAAAATTTCGTACGAAGCGGGATTTGGCCAAAGTTGAAAGACCTTCCAAAACCAACCCTAAAGAACTTAGCCAAACAATGAATGTTTCAATAAACTCCTGCAGGAAAGGTGCATCTATGACACAACTCCCGAGCAGGTAGCTCCATTCTGCACAGTACAAAATGCATATGAATTCCAGGCTGAAAACTCACTCCAGAAGGAAGCAATGCGTGTGTTTCTCTCTGAAAGAACACTCAGCCAGTAGGCTTTTGCTTGCTCCTTCAAAGTAGTTGTAGAAACGTGTGTTTTCACTGCTGGAATACGTTTTGGGATGCATTGTTTCAATCTCTTGCAAGCCTCATGTTGTTTCTTACACAATGTGGATAAATAAGGAGTATGTTTCCCAAATCACTTGAAGTCCAGGAAAACGCACACTGCATCACTCTTGCACGAACACGCTCTTTCTCCTAATGTGTTGAGAACTTTCAACAAACAAGAAGAGAAGGGTATTTTGCAGTGAAATTCAGACGGGTTTGTAGAAAAGTACATTTCTATTGGCTGCAGAGTGCAAAACCGTGATTGACTTCATGTTCTCGATGAAAACCTTACATTTCCAAGTGACCTGAAGTAGGACTTTCACAAAAAGATGTGTTTGCGTGTCTCTGGTGAAAGGAGCTCTAGGTTGTGTATTCAGTGCTGGAGAGTGACACACTCACATGGTAACACAGCGTTTTGAGAGCACCAACATGCTGAAAACTGAAACTGCTACAAGGTGTGTGTAGCGTGCAGACAGAAGGCTTGTCATTTCAAAGAAAGAAGAGGAAACCAAAATTCAGGTAGTGAAACGAACACACCAGTATGGGAGATGTGCATGTGGACAGTTTCAAGCAGAGGCTCTTTGTGGACACTTGGAAACAGCGCTGTGAAAAAATTTCCTACGAAGCGGGATTTGGCCAAAGTTGAAAGACCTTCCAAAACCAACCCTAAAGAACTTAGCCAAACAATGAATGTTGCAATAAACTCCTGCAGGAAAGGTGCATCTATGACACAACTCCCGAGCAGGTAGCTACATTCTGCACAGTACAAAATGAATATGAATTCCAGGCTGAAAACTCACTCCAGAAGGAAGCAATGCGTGTGTTTTTCTCTGAGAGAACACTCAGCCAGTAGGCTTTTGCTTGCTCCTTCAAAGTCTTTGTAGAAACGTGTGTTTTCACTGCTGGAATACGTTTTGGGATGCATTGTTTCAATCTCTTGCAAGCCTCATGTTGTTTCTTACACAATGTGGAAAAATAAGGAGTATGTTTCCCAAATTACTTGAAGTCCAGGAAAACGCACACTGCATCACTCTTGCATGAACACGCCCTTTCTCCTAATGTGTTGAGAACTTTCAACAAACCGGAAAAGAAGGGTATTTGCAGTGAAATTCAGACGGGTTTGTAGAAAAGTACATCTCTATTGGCTGCAGAGTGCAAAACCGTGATTGAATTCATGTTCTCGATGAAAACCTTACATTTCCAAGTGACCTGAAGTAGGACTTTCACAAAAAGATGTGTTTGCGTGTCTGTGGTGAAAGGAGCTCTAGGTTGTGTATTCAGTGCTGGAGAGTGACACACTCTACATAGGTTACACAGCGTTTTGAGAGCACCAACATGCTAAAAACTGAAACTGCTACAAGGTGTGTGTAGCGTGCAGAAAGAAGGCTTGTCATTTCAAAGAAAGAAGAGGAAACCAAATTCCAGGTAGTGAAACGAACACACCAGTATGGGAGATGTGCATGTGGACAGTTTCAAGCAGAGGCTCTTTGTGGACACTTGGAAACAGCGTTGTTAAAAAATTTCGTACGAATCGGGATTTGGCCAAAGGTGAAAGACCTTCCAAAACCAACCCTAAAGAACTTAGCCAAACAATGAATGTTGCAATAAACTCCTGCAGGAAAGGTGCATCTATGACACAACTCTCGAGCAGGTAGCTACATTCTGCACAGTACAAAATGCATATGAATTCCAGGCTGAAAACTCACTCCAGAAGGAAGCAATGCGTGTGTTTCTCTCTGAAAGGACACTCAGCCACTAGGCTTTTGCTTGCTCCTTCAAAGTCTTTGTAGAAACGTGTGCTTTCACTGCTCGAATACGTTTTGGGATGCATTGTTTCAATCTCTTGTAAGCCTCATGTTGTTTCTTACACAATGGGGAAAAATAAGGAGTATGTTTCCCAAATCACTTGAAGTCCAGGAAAACGCACACTGCATCACTCTTGCACGAACACGCTCTTTCTCCTAATACGTTGAGAACTTTCAACAAACAAGAAGAGAAGTGCATTTTGCAGTGAAATTCAGACGGGTTTGTGGAAAAGTACATTTCTATTGGCTGCAGAGTGCAAAACCGTGATTGACTTCATGTTCTCGATGAAAACCTTACATTTCCAAGTGACCTGAAGTAGGACTTTCACAAAAAGATGTGTTTGCGTGTCTGTGGTGAAAGGAGCTCTAGGTTGTGTATTCAGTGCTGGAGAGTGACACACTCTACATGGTAACACAGCGTTTTGAGAGCACCAACATGCTGAAAACTGAAACTTCTACAAGGTGTGTGTAGCGTGCAGACAGAAGGCTTGTCATTTCAAAGAAAGAAGAGGAAACCTAAATCCAGGTAGTGAAACGAACACACCAGTATGGGAGATGTGCATGTGGACAGTTTCAAGCAGAGGCTCTTTGTGGACACTTGGAAACAGCGCTGTGAAAAAATTTCGTACGAAGCGGGATTTGGCCAAAGTTGAAAGACCTTCCAAAACCAACCCTAAAGAACTTAGCCAAACAATGAATGTTGCAATAAACTCCTGCAGGAAAGGTGCATCTATGACACAACTCCCGAGCAGGTAGCTACATTCTGCACAGTACAAAATGCATATGAATTCCAGGCTGAAAACTCACTCCAGAGGGAAGCAATGCGTGTGTTTTCTCTGAGAGAACACTCAGCCAGTAGGCTTTTGCTTGCTCCTTCAAAGTCTTTGTAGAAACGTGTGCTTTCACTGCTGGAATACGTTTTGGGATGCATTGTTTCAATCTCTTGCAAGCCTCATGTTGTTTCTTACACAATGGGGAAAAATAAGGAGTATGTTTCCCAAATCACTTGAAGTCCAGGAAAACGCACACTGCATCACTCTTGCACGAACACGCTCTTTCTCCTAATACGTTGAGAACTTTCAACAAACAAGAAGAGAAGGGTATTTTGCAGTGAAATTCAGACGGGTTTGTAGAAAAGTACATCTCTATGGGCTGCAGAGTGCAAAACCGTGATTGACTTCATGTTCTCGATGAAAACCTTACATTTCCAAGTGACCTGAAGTAGGACTTTCACAAAAAGATGTGTTTGCGTGTCTGTGGTGAAAGGAGCTCTAGGTTGTGTATTCAGTGCTGGAGAGTGACACACTCTACATAGGTTACACAGCGTTTTGAGGGCACCAACATGCTAAAAACTGAAACTGCTACAAGGTGTGTGTAGCGTGCAGAAAGAAGGCTTGTCATTTCAAAGAAAGAAGAGGAAACCAAAATCCAGGTAGTGAAACGAACACACCAGTATGGGAGATGTGCATGTGGACAGTTTCAAGCAGAGGCTCTTTGTGGACACTTGGGAACAGCGCTGTGAAAAAATTTCGTACGAAGCGGGATTTGGCCAAAGATGAAAGACCTTCCAAAACCAACCCTAAAGAACTTAGCCAAACAATGAATGTTTCAATAAACTCCTGCAGGAAAGGTGCATCTATGACACAACTCCCGAGCAGGTAGCTCCATTCTGCACAGTACAAAATGCATATGAATTCCAGGCTGAAAACTCACTCCAGAAGGAAGCAATGCGTGTGTTTCTCTCTGAAAGAACACTCAGCCAGTAGGCTTTTGCTTGCTCCTTCAAAGTAGTTGTAGAAACGTGTGTTTTCACTGCTGGAATACGTTTTGGGATGCATTGTTTCAATCTCTTGCAAGCCTCATGTTGTTTCTTACACAATGTGGATAAATAAGGAGTATGTTTCCCAAATCACTTGAAGTCCAGGAAAACGCACACTGCATCACTCTTGCACGAACACGCTCTTTCTCCTAATGTGTTGAGAACTTTCAACAAACAAGAAGAGAAGGGTATTTTGCAGTGAAATTCAGACGGGTTTGTAGAAAAGTACATTTCTATTGGCTGCAGAGTGCAAAACCGTGATTGACTTCATGTTCTCGATGAAAACCTTACATTTCCAAGTGACCTGAAGTAGGACTTTCACAAAAAGATGTGTTTGCGTGTCTCTGGTGAAAGGAGCTCTAGGTTGTGTATTCAGTGCTGGAGAGTGACACACTCACATGGTAACACAGCGTTTTGAGAGCACCAACATGCTGAAAACTGAAACTGCTACAAGGTGTGTGTAGCGTGCAGACAGAAGGCTTGTCATTTCAAAGAAAGAAGAGGAAACCAAAATTCAGGTAGTGAAACGAACACACCAGTATGGGAGATGTGCATGTGGACAGTTTCAAGCAGAGGCTCTTTGTGGACACTTGGAAACAGCGCTGTGAAAAAATTTCCTACGAAGCGGGATTTGGCCAAAGTTGAAAGACCTTCCAAAACCAACCCTAAAGAACTTAGCCAAACAATGAATGTTGCAATAAACTCCTGCAGGAAAGGTGCATCTATGACACAACTCCCGAGCAGGTAGCTACATTCTGCACAGTACAAAATGAATATGAATTCCAGGCTGAAAACTCACTCCAGAAGGAAGCAATGCGTGTGTTTTTCTCTGAGAGAACACTCAGCCAGTAGGCTTTTGCTTGCTCCTTCAAAGTCTTTGTAGAAACGTGTGTTTTCACTGCTGGAATACGTTTTGGGATGCATTGTTTCAATCTCTTGCAAGCCTCATGTTGTTTCTTACACAATGTGGAAAAATAAGGAGTATGTTTCCCAAATTACTTGAAGTCCAGGAAAACGCACACTGCATCACTCTTGCATGAACACGCCCTTTCTCCTAATGTGTTGAGAACTTTCAACAAACCGGAAAAGAAGGGTATTTGCAGTGAAATTCAGACGGGTTTGTAGAAAAGTACATCTCTATTGGCTGCAGAGTGCAAAACCGTGATTGAATTCATGTTCTCGATGAAAACCTTACATTTCCAAGTGACCTGAAGTAGGACTTTCACAAAAAGATGTGTTTGCGTGTCTGTGGTGAAAGGAGCTCTAGGTTGTGTATTCAGTGCTGGAGAGTGACACACTCTACATAGGTTACACAGCGTTTTGAGAGCACCAACATGCTAAAAACTGAAACTGCTACAAGGTGTGTGTAGCGTGCAGAAAGAAGGCTTGTCATTTCAAAGAAAGAAGAGGAAACCAAATTCCAGGTAGTGAAACGAACACACCAGTATGGGAGATGTGCATGTGGACAGTTTCAAGCAGAGGCTCTTTGTGGACACTTGGAAACAGCGTTGTTAAAAAATTTCGTACGAATCGCGATTTGGCCAAAGGTGAAAGACCTTCCAAAACCAACCCTAAAGAACTTAGCCAAACAATGAATGTTGCAATAAACTCCTGCAGGAAAGGTGCATCTATGACACAACTCTCGAGCAGGTAGCTACATTCTGCACAGTACAAAATGCATATGAATTCCAGGCTGAAAACTCACTCCAGAAGGAAGCAATGCGTGTGTTTCTCTCTGAAAGGACACTCAGCCACTAGGCTTTTGCTTGCTCCTTCAAAGTCTTTGTAGAAACGTGTGCTTTCACTGCTGGAATACGTTTTGGGATGCATTGTTTCAATCTCTTGCAAGCCTCATGTTGTTTCTTACACAATGGGGAAAAATAAGGAGTATGTTTCCCAAATCACTTGAAGTCCAGGAAAACGCACACTGCATCACTCTTGCACGAACACGCTCTTTCTCCTAATACGTTGAGAACTTTCAACAAACAAGAAGAGAAGTGCATTTTGCAGTGAAATTCAGAGGGGTTTGTGGAAAAGTACATTTCTATTGGCTGCAGAGTGCAAAACCGTGATTGACTTCATGTTCTCGATGAAAACCTTACATTTCCAAGTGACCTGAACTAGGACTTTCACAAAAAGATGTGTTTGCGTGTCTCTGGTGAAAGGAGCTCTAGGTTGTGTATTCAGTGCTGGAGAGTGACACACTCACATGGTAACACAGCGTTTTGAGAGCACCAACATGCTGAAAACTGAAACTGCTACAAGGTGTGTGTAGCGTGCAGACAGAAGGCTTGTCATTTCAAAGAAAGAAGAGGAAACCAAAATCCAGGTAGTGAAACGAACACACCAGTATGGGAGATGTGCATGTGGACAGTTTCAAGCAGAGGCTCTTTGTGGACACTTGGAAACAGCGCTGTGAAAAAATTTCCTACGAAGCGGGATTTGGCCAAAGTTGAAAGACCTTCCAAAACCAACCCTAAAGAACTTAGCCAAACAATGAATGTTGCAATAAACTCCTGCAGGAAAGGTGCATTTATGACACAACTCCCGAGCAGGTAGCTACATTCTGCACAGTACAAAATGAATATGAATTCCAGGCTGAAAACTCACTCCAGAAGGAAGCAATGCGTGTGTTTCTCTCTGAAAGGACACTCAGCCAGTAGGCTTTTGCTTGCTCCTTCAAAGTCTTTGTAGAAACGTGTGTTTTCACTGCTGGAATACGTTTTGGGATGCATTGTTTCAATCTCTTGCAAGCCTCATGTTGTTTCTTACACAATGTGGATAAATAAGGAGTATGTTTCCCAAATCATTTGAAGTCCAGGAAAACGCACACTGCATCACTCTTGCACGAACACGCTCTTTCTCCTAATGTGTTGAGAACTTTCAACAAACAAGAAGAGAAGGGTATTTTGCAGTGAAATTCAGACGGGTTTGTAGAAAAGTACATCTCTATGGGCTGCAGAGTGCAAAACCGTGATTGACTTCATGTTCTCGATGAAAACCTTACATTTCCAAGTGACCTGAAGTAGGACTTTCACAAAAAGATGTGTTTGCGTGTCTGTGGTGAAAGGAGCTCTAGGTTGTGTATTCAGTGCTGGAGAGTGACACACTCTACATAGGTTACACAGCGTTTTGAGGGCACCAACATGCTAAAAACTGAAACTGCTACAAGGTGTGTGTAGCGTGCAGAAAGAAGGCTTGTCATTTCAAAGAAAGAAGAGGAAACCAAAATCCAGGTAGTGAAACGAACACACCAGTATGGGAGATGTGCATGTGGACAGTTTCAAGCAGAGGCTCTTTGTGGACACTTGGGAACTGCGCTGTGAAAAAATTTCGTACGAAGCGGGATTTGGCCAAAGTTGAAAGACCTTCCAAAACCAACCCTAAAGAACTTAGCCAAACAATGAATGTTGCAATAAACTCCTGCAGGAAAGGTGCATCTATGACACAACTCTCGAGCAGTTAGCTACATTCTGCACAGTAAAAAATGCATATGAATTCCAGGCTGAAAACTCACTCCAGAAGGAAGCAATGCGTGTGTTTCTCTCTGAAAGGACACTCAGCCAGTAGTCTTTTGCTTGCTCCTTCAAAGTCTTTGTAGAAACGTGTGTTTTCACTGCTGGAATACGTTTTGGGATGCATTGTTTCAATCTCTTGCAAGCCTCATGTTGTTTCTTACACAATGTGGAAAAATAAGGAGTATGTTTCCCAAATCACTTGAAGTCCAGGAAAACGCACACTGCATCACTCTTGCACGAACACGCTCTTTCTCCTAATGTGTTGAGAACTTTCAACAAACAAGAAGAGAAGGGTATTTTGCAGTGAAATTCAGACGGGTTTGTAGAAAAGTACATTTCTATTGGCTGCAGAGTGCAAAACCGTGATTGACTTCATGTTCTCGATGAAAACCTTACATTTCCAAGTGACCTGAAGTAGGACTTTCACATAAAGATGTGTTTGCGTGTCTGAGGTGAAAGGAGCTCTAGGTTGTGTATTCAGTGCTGGAGAGTGACACACTCTACATAGGTTACACAGCGTTTTGAGAGCACCAACATGCTAAAAACTGAAACTGCTACAAGGTGTGTGTAGCGTGCAGAAAGAAGGCTTGTCATTTCAAAGAAAGAAGAGGAAACCAAAATCCAGGTAGTGAAACGAACACACCAGTATGGGAGATGTGCATGTGGACAGTTTCAAGCAAAGGCTCTTTGTGGACACTTGGAAACAGCGCTGTGAAAAAATTTCGTACGAAGCGGGATTAGGCCAAAGTTGAAAGACCTTCCAAAACCAACCCTAAAGAACTTAGCCAAACAATGAATGTTGCAATAAACTCCTGCAGTGAAGGTGCATCTATGACACAACTCCCGAGCAGGTAGATACATTCTGCACAGTACAAAATGCATATGAATTCCAGGCTGAAAACTCACTCCAGAAGGAAGCAATGCGTGTGTTTCTCTCTGAAAGGACACTCAGCCAGTAGTCTTTTGCTTGCTCCTTCAAAGTCTTTGTAGAAACGTGTGTTTTCACTGCTGGAATACGTTTTGGGATGCATTGTTTCAATCTCTTGCAAGCCTCATGTTGTTTCTTACACAATGTGGATAAATAAGGAGTATGTTTCCCAAATCACTTGAAGTCCAGGAAAACGCACACTGCATCACTCTTGAACGAACACGCTCTTTCTCCTAATGTGTTGAGAACTTTCAACAAACAAGAAGAGAAGGGTATTTTGCAGTGAAATTCAGACGGGTTTGTAGAAAAGTACATTTCTATTGGCTGCAGAGTGCAAAACCGTGATTGACTTCATGTTCTCGATGAAAACCTTACATTTCCAAGTGACCTGAAGTAGGACTTTCACAAAAAGATGTGTTTGCGTGTCTGTGGTGAAAGGAGCTCTAGGTTGTGTATTCAGTGCTGGAGAGTGACACACTCTACATAGGTTACACAGCGTTTTGAGGGCACCAACATGCTAAAAACTGAAACTGCTACAAGGTGTGTGTAGCGTGCAGAAAGAAGGCTTGTCATTTCAAAGAAAGAAGAGGAAACCAAAATCCAGGTAGTGAAACGAACACACCAGTATGGGAGATGTGCATGTGGACAGTTTCAAGCAGAGGCTCTTTGTGGACACTTGGGAACAGCGCTGTGAAAAAATTTCGTACGAAGCGGGATTTGGCCAAAGTTGAAAGACCTTCCAAAACCAACCCTAAAGAACTTAGCCAAACAATGAATGTTGCAATAAACTCCTGCAGGAAAGGTGCATCTATGACACAACTCTCGAGCAGTTAGCTACATTCTGCACAGTAAAAAATGCATATGAATTCCAGGCTGAAAACTCACTCCAGAAGGAAGCAATGCGTGTGTTTCTCTCTGAAAGGACACTCAGCCAGTAGTCTTTTGCTTGCTCCTTCAAAGTCTTTGTAGAAACGTGTGTTTTCACTGCTGGAATACGTTTTGGGATGCATTGTTTCAATCTCTTGCAAGCCTCATGTTGTTTCTTACACAATGTGGAAAAATAAGGAGTATGTTTCCCAAATCACTTGAAGTCCAGGAAAACGCACACTGCATCACTCTTGCACGAACACGCTCTTTCTCCTAATGTGTTGAGAACTTTCAACAAACAAGAAGAGAAGGGTATTTTGCAGTGAAATTCAGACGGGTTTGTAGAAAAGTACATTTCTATTGGCTGCAGAGTGCAAAACCGTGATTGACTTCATGTTCTCGATGAAAACCTTACATTTCCAAGTGACCTGAAGTAGGACTTTCACAAAAAGATGTGTTTGCGTGTCTGTGGTGAAAGGAGCTCTAGGTTGTGTATTCAGTGCTGGAGAGTGACACACTCTACATGGTAACACAGCGTTTTGAGAGCACCAACATGCTGAAAACTGAAACTTCTACAAGGTGTGTGTAGCGTGCAGACAGAAGGCTTGTCATTTCAAAGAAAGAAGAGGAAACCTAAATCCAGGTAGTGAAACGAACACACCAGTATGGGAGATGTGCATGTGGACAGTTTCAAGCAGAGGCTCTTTGTGGACACTTGGAAACAGCGCTGTGAAAAAATTTCGTACGAAGCGGGATTTGGCCAAAGTTGAAAGACCTTCCAAAACCAACCCTAAAGAACTTAGCCAAACAATGAATGTTGCAATAAACTCCTGCAGGAAAGGTGCATCTATGACACAACTCCCGAGCAGGTAGCTACATTCTGCACAGTACAAAATGAATATGAATTCCAGGCTGAAAACTCACTCCAGAAGGAAGCAATGCGTGTGTTTCTCTCTGAGAGAACACTCAGCCAGTAGGCTTTTGCTTGCTCCTTCAAAGTCTTTGTAGAAACGTGTGTTTTCACTGCTGGAATACGTTTTGGGATGCATTGTTTCAATCTCTTGCAAGCCTCATGTTGTTTCTTACACAATGGGGAAAAATAAGGAGTATGTTTCCCAAATCACTTGAAGTCCAGGAAAACGCACACTGCATCACTCTTGCACGAACACGCTCTTTCTCCTAATACGTTGAGAACTTTCAACAAACAAGAAGAGAAGGGTATTTTGCAGTGAAATTCAGACGGGTTTGTAGAAAAGTACATCTCTATGGGCTGCAGAGTGCAAAACCGTGATTGACTTCATGTTCTCGATGAAAACCTTACATTTCCAAGTGACCTGAAGTAGGACTTTCACAAAAAGATGTGTTTGCGTGTCTGTGGTGAAAGGAGCTCTAGGTTGTGTATTCAGTGCTGGAGAGTGACACACTCTACATAGGTTACACAGCGTTTTGAGGGCACCAACATGCTAAAAACTGAAACTGCTACAAGGTTTGTGTAGCGTGCAGAAAGAAGGCTTGTCATTTCAAAGAAAGAAGAGGAAACCAAAATCCAGGTAGTGAAACGAACACACCAGTATGGGAGATGTGCATGTGGACAGTTTCAAGCAGAGGCTCTTTGTGGACACTTGGGAACAGCGCTGTGAAAAAATTTCGTACGAAGCGGGATTTGGCCAAAGTTGAAAGACCTTCCAAAACCAACCCTAAAGAACTTAGCCAAACAATGAATGTTTCAATAAACTCCTGCAGGAAAGGTGCATCTATGACACAACTCCCGAGCAGGTAGCTCCATTCTGCACAGTACAAAATGCATATGAATTCCAGGCTGAAAACTCACTCCAGAAGGAAGCAATGCGTGTGTTTCTCTCTGAAAGAACACTCAGTCAGTAGGCTTTTGCTTGCTCCTTCAAAGTAGTTGTAGAAACGTGTGTTTTCACTGCTGGAATACGTTTTGGGATGCATTGTTTCAATCTCTTGCAAGCCTCATGTTGTTTCTTACACAATGTGGATAAATAAGGAGTATGTTTCCCAAATCACTTGAAGTCCAGGAAAACGCACACTGCATCACTCTTGCACGAACACGCTCTTTCTCCTAATGTGTTGAGAACTTTCAACAAACAAGAAGAGAAGGGTATTTTGCAGTGAAATTCAGACGGGTTTGTAGAAAAGTACATCTCTATTGGCTGCAGAGTGCAAAACCGTGATTGACTTCATGTTCTCGATGAAAACCTTACATTTCCAAGTGACCTGAAGTAGGACTTTCACAAAAAGATGTGTTTGCGTGTCTGTGGTGAAAGGAGCTCTAGGTTGTGTATTCAGTGCTGGAGAGTGACACACTCTACATAGGTTACACAGCGTTTTGAGAGCACCAACATGCTAAAAACTGAAACTGCTTTAAGGTGTGTGTAGCGTGCAGAAAGAAGGCTTGTCATTTCAAAGAAAGAAGAGGAAACCAAAATCCAGGTAGTGAAACGAACACACCAGTATGGGAGATGTGCATGTGGACAGTTTCAAGCAAAGGCTCTTTGTGGACACTTGGAAACAGCGCTGTGAAAAAATTTCGTACGAAGCGGGATTTGGCCAAAGTTGAAAGACCTTCCAAAACCAACCCTAAAGAACTTAGCCAAACAATGAATGTTGCAATAAACTCCTGCAGGAAAGGTGCATCTATGACACAACTCTCGAGCAGTTAGCTACATTCTGCACAGTAAAAAATGCATATGAATTCCAGGCTGAAAACTCACTCCAGAAGGAAGCAATGCGTGTGTTTCTCTCTGAAAGGACACTCAGCCAGTAGTCTTTTGCTTGCTCCTTCAAAGTCTTTGTAGAAACGTGTGTTTTCACTGCTGGAATACGTTTTGGGATGCATTGTTTCAATCTCTTGCAAGCCTCATGCTGTTTCTTACACAATGTGGAAAAATAAGGAGTATGTTTCCCAAATCACTTGAAGTCCAGGAAAACGCACACTGCATCACTCTTGCACGAACACGCTCTTTCTCCTAATACGTTGAGAACTTTCAACAAACAAGAAGAGAAGGGTATTTTGCAGTGAAATTCAGACGGGTTTGTAGAAAAGTACATTTCTATTGGCTGCAGAGTGGAAAACCGTGATTGACTTCATGTTCTCGATGAAAACCTTACATTTCCAAGTGACCTGAAGTAGGACTTTCACAAAAAGATGTGTTTGCGTGTCTGAGGTGAAAGGAGCTCTAGGTTGTGTATTCAGTGCTGGAGAGTGACACACTCTACATAGGTTACACAGCGTTTTGAGAGCACCAACATGCTAAAAACTGAAACTGCTACAAGGTGTGTGTAGCGTGCAGAAAGAAGGCTTGTCATTTCAAAGAAAGAAGAGGAAACCAAAATCCAGGTAGTGAAACGAACACACCAGTATGGGAGATGTGCATGTGGACAGTTTCAAGCAGAGGCTCTTTGTGGACACTTGGGAACAGCGCTGTGAAAAAATTTCGTACGAAGCGGGATTTGGCCAAAGTTGAAAGACCTTCCAAAACCAACCCTAAAGAACTTAGCCAAACAATGAATGTTGCAATAAACTCCTGCAGGAAAGGTGCATCTATGACACAACTCTCGAGCAGTTAGCTACATTCTGCACAGTAAAAAATGCATATGAATTCCAGGCTGAAAACTCACTCCAGAAGGAAGCAATGCGTGTGTTTCTCTCTGAAAGGACACTCAGCCAGTAGTCTTTTGCTTGCTCCTTCAAAGTCTTTGTAGAAACGTGTGTTTTCACTGCTGGAATACGTTTTGGGATGCATTGTTTCAATCTCTTGCAAGCCTCATGTTGTTTCTTACACAATGTGGAAAAATAAGGAGTATGTTTCCCAAATCACTTGAAGTCCAGGAAAACGCACACTGCATCACTCTTTTACGAACACGCTCTTTCTCCTAATGTGTTGAGAACTTTCAACAAACAAGAAGAGAAGGGTATTTTGCAGTGAAATTCAGACGGGTTTGTAGAAAAGTACATTTCTATTGGCTGCAGAGTGCAAAACCGTGATTGACTTCATGTTCTCGATGAAAACCTTACATTTCCAAGTGACCTGAAGTAGGACTTTCACAAAAAGATGTGTTTGCGTGTCTGTGGTGAAAGGAGCTCTAGGTTGTGTATTCAGTGCTGGAGAGTGACACACTCTACATGGTAACACAGCGTTTTGAGAGCACCAACATGCTGAAAACTGAAACTTCTACAAGGTGTGTGTAGCGTGCAGACAGAAGGCTTGTCATTTCAAAGAAAGAATAGGAAACCTAAATCCAGGTAGTGAAACGAACACACCAGTATGGGAGATGTGCATGTGGACAGTTTCAAGCAGAGGCTCTTTGTGGACACTTGGAAACAGCGCTGTGAAAAAATTTCGTACGAAGCGGGATTTGGCCAAAGTTGAAAGACCTTCCAAAACCAACCCTAAAGAACTTAGCCAAACAATGAATGTTGCAATAAACTCCTGCAGGAAAGGTGCATCTATGACACAACTCCCGAGCAGGTAGCTACATTCTGCACAGTACAAAATGCATATGAATTCCAGGCTGAAAACTCACTCCAGAGGGAAGCAATGCGTGTGTTTTCTCTGAGAGAACACTCAGCCAGTAGGCTTTTGCTTGCTCCTTCAAAGTCTTTGTAGAAACGTGTGTTTTCACTGCTGGAATACGTTTCGGGATGCATTGTTTCAATCTCTTGCAAGCCTCATGTTGTTTCTTACACAATGTGGAAAAATAAGGAGTATGTTTCCCAAATCACTTGAAGTCCAGGAAAATGCACACTGCATCACTCTTGCATGAACATGCTCTTTCTCCTAATGTGTTGAGAACTTTCAACAAACCGGAAGAGAAGGGTATTTTGCAGTGAAATTCAGACGGGTTTGTAGAAAAGTACATCTCTATTGGCTGCAGAGTGCAAAACCGTGATTGAATTCATGTTCTCGATGAAAACCTTACATTTCCAACTGACCTGAACTAGGACTTTCACAAAAAGATGTGTTTGCGTGTCTCTGGTGAAAGGAGCTCTAGGTTGTGTATTCAGTGCTGGAGAGTGACACACTCACATGGTAACACAGCGTTTTGAGAGCACCAACATGCTGAAAACTGAAACTGCTACAAGGTGTGTGTAGCGTGCAGACAGAAGGCTTGTCATTTCAAAGAAAGAAGAGGAAACCAAAATTCAGGTAGTGAAACGAACACACCAGTATGGGAGATGTGCATGTGGACAGTTTCAAGCAGAGGCTCTTTGTGGACACTTGGAAACAGCGCTGTGAAAAAATTTCCTACGAAGCGGAATTTGGCCAAAGTTGAAAGACCTTCCAAAACCAACCCTAAAGAACTTAGCCAAACAATGAATGTTGCAATAAACTCCTGCAGGAAAGGTGCATCTATGACACAACTCCCGAGCAGGTAGCTACATTCTGCACAGTACAAAATGAATATGAATTCCAGGCTGAAAACTCACTCCAGAAGGAAGCAATGCGTGTGTTTCTCTCTGAGAGAACACTCAGCCAGTAGGCTTTTGCTTGCTCCTTCAAAGTCTTTGTAGAAACGTGTGTTTTCACTGCTGGAATACGTTTTGGGATGCATTGTTTCAATCTCTTGCAAGCCTCATGTTGTTTCTTACACAATGGGGAAAAATAAGGAGTATGTTTCCCAAATCACTTGAAGTCCAGGAAAACGCACACTGCATCACTCTTGCACGAACACGCTCTTTCTCCTAATACGTTGAGAACTTTCAACAAACAAGAAGAGAAGGGTATTTTGCAGTGAAATTCAGACGGGTTTGTAGAAAAGTACATCTCTATGGGCTGCAGAGTGCAAAACCGTGATTGACTTCATGTTCTCGATGAAAACCTTACATTTCCAAGTGACCTGAAGTAGGACTTTCACAAAAAGATGTGTTTGCGTGTCTGTGGTGAAAGGAGCTCTAGGTTGTGTATTCAGTGCTGGAGAGTGACACACTCTACATAGGTTACACAGCGTTTTGAGGGCACCAACATGCTAAAAACTGAAACTGCTACAAGGTTTGTGTAGCGTGCAGAAAGAAGGCTTGTCATTTCAAAGAAAGAAGAGGAAACCAAAATCCAGGTAGTGAAACGAACACACCAGTATGGGAGATGTGCATGTGGACAGTTTCAAGCAGAGGCTCTTTGTGGACACTTGGGAACAGCGCTGTGAAAAAATTTCGTACGAAGCGGGATTTGGCCAAAGTTGAAAGACCTTCCAAAACCAACCCTAAAGAACTTAGCCAAACAATGAATGTTTCAATAAACTCCTGCAGGAAAGGTGCATCTATGACACAACTCCCGAGCAGGTAGCTCCATTCTGCACAGTACAAAATGCATATGAATTCCAGGCTGAAAACTCACTCCAGAAGGAAGCAATGCGTGTGTTTCTCTCTGAAAGAACACTCAGTCAGTAGGCTTTTGCTTGCTCCTTCAAAGTAGTTGTAGAAACGTGTGTTTTCACTGCTGGAATACGTTTTGGGATGCATTGTTTCAATCTCTTGCAAGCCTCATGTTGTTTCTTACACAATGTGGATAAATAAGGAGTATGTTTCCCAAATCACTTGAAGTCCAGGAAAACGCACACTGCATCACTCTTGCACGAACACGCTCTTTCTCCTAATGTGTTGAGAACTTTCAACAAACAAGAAGAGAAGGGTATTTTGCAGTGAAATTCAGACGGGTTTGTAGAAAAGTACATCTCTATTGGCTGCAGAGTGCAAAACCGTGATTGACTTCATGTTCTCGATGAAAACCTTACATTTCCAAGTGACCTGAAGTAGGACTTTCACAAAAAGATGTGTTTGCGTGTCTGTGGTGAAAGGAGCTCTAGGTTGTGTATTCAGTGCTGGAGAGTGACACACTCTACATAGGTTACACAGCGTTTTGAGAGCACCAACATGCTAAAAACTGAAACTGCTTTAAGGTGTGTGTAGCGTGCAGAAAGAAGGCTTGTCATTTCAAAGAAAGAAGAGGAAACCAAAATCCAGGTAGTGAAACGAACACACCAGTATGGGAGATGTGCATGTGGACAGTTTCAAGCAAAGGCTCTTTGTGGACACTTGGAAACAGCGCTGTGAAAAAATTTCGTACGAAGCGGGATTTGGCCAAAGTTGAAAGACCTTCCAAAACCAACCCTAAAGAACTTAGCCAAACAATGAATGTTGCAATAAACTCCTGCAGGAAAGGTGCATCTATGACACAACTCTCGAGCAGTTAGCTACATTCTGCACAGTAAAAAATGCATATGAATTCCAGGCTGAAAACTCACTCCAGAAGGAAGCAATGCGTGTGTTTCTCTCTGAAAGGACACTCAGCCAGTAGTCTTTTGCTTGCTCCTTCAAAGTCTTTGTAGAAACGTGTGTTTTCACTGCTGGAATACGTTTTGGGATGCATTGTTTCAATCTCTTGCAAGCCTCATGCTGTTTCTTACACAATGTGGAAAAATAAGGAGTATGTTTCCCAAATCACTTGAAGTCCAGGAAAACGCACACTGCATCACTCTTGCACGAACACGCTCTTTCTCCTAATACGTTGAGAACTTTCAACAAACAAGAAGAGAAGGGTATTTTGCAGTGAAATTCAGACGGGTTTGTAGAAAAGTACATTTCTATTGGCTGCAGAGTGCAAAACCGTGATTGACTTCATGTTCTCGATGAAAACCTTACATTTCCAAGTGACCTGAAGTAGGACTTTCACAAAAAGATGTGTTTGCGTGTCTGAGGTGAAAGGAGCTCTAGGTTGTGTATTCAGTGCTGGAGAGTGACACACTCTACATAGGTTACACAGCGTTTTGAGAGCACCAACATGCTAAAAACTGAAACTGCTACAAGGTGTGTGTAGCGTGCAGAAAGAAGGCTTGTCATTTCAAAGAAAGAAGAGGAAACCAAAATCCAGGTAGTGAAACGAACACACCAGTATGGGAGATGTGCATGTGGACAGTTTCAAGCAAAGGCTCTTTGTGGACACTTGGAAACAGCGCTGTTAAAAAATTTCGTACGAATCGGGATTTGGCCAAAGGTGAAAGACCTTCCAAAACCAACCCTAAAGAACTTAGCCAAACAAAGAATGTTGCAATAAACTCCTGCAGGAAAGGTGCATCTATGACACAACTCCCGAGCAGGTAGCTACATTCTGCACAGTACAAAATGCATATGAATTCCAGGCTGAAAACTCACTCCAGAAGGAAGCAATGCGTGTGTTTCTCTCTGAAAGGACACTCAGCCACTAGGCTTTTGCTTGCTCCTTCAAAGTCTTTGTAGAAACGTGTGCTTTCACTGCTCGAATACGTTTTGGGATGCATTGTTTCAATCTCTTGTAAGCCTCATGTTGTTTCTTACACAATGGGGAAAAATAAGGAGTATGTTTCCCAAATCACTTGAAGTCCAGGAAAACGCACACTGCATCACTCTTGCACGAACACGCTCTTTCTCCTAATACGTTGAGAACTTTCAACAAACAAGAAGAGAAGTGCATTTTGCAGTGAAATTCAGACGGGTTTGTGGAAAAGTACATTTCTATTGGCTGCAGAGTGCAAAACCGTGATTGACTTCATGTTCTCGATGAAAACCTTACATTTCCAAGTGACCTGAAGTAGGACTTTCACAAAAAGATGTGTTTGCGTGTCTGTGGTGAAAGGAGCTCTAGGTTGTGTATTCAGTGCTGGAGAGTGACACACTCTACATGGTAACACAGCGTTTTGAGAGCACCAACATGCTGAAAACTGAAACTTCTACAAGGTGTGTGTAGCGTGCAGACAGAAGGCTTGTCATTTCAAAGAAAGAAGAGGAAACCTAAATCCAGGTAGTGAAACGAACACACCAGTATGGGAGATGTGCATGTGGACAGTTTCAAGCAGAGGCTCTTTGTGGACACTTGGAAACAGCGCTGTGAAAAAATTTCGTACGAAGCGGGATTTGGCCTAAGTTGAAAGACCTTCCAAAACCAACCCTAAAGAACTTAGCCAAACAATGAATGTTGCAATAAACTCCTGCAGGAAAGGTGCATCTATGACACAACTGCCGAGCAGGTAGCTACATTCTGCACAGTACAAAATGCATATGAATTCCAGGCTGAAAACTCACTCCAGAGGGAAGCAATGCGTGTGTTTTCTCTGAGAGAACACTCAGCCAGTAGGCTTTTGCTTGCTCCTTCAAAGTCTTTGTAGAAACGTGTGCTTTCACTGCTGGAATACGTTTTGGGATGCATTGTTTCAATCTCTTGCAAGCCTCATGTTGTTTCTTACACAATGGGGAAAAATAAGGAGTATGTTTCCCAAATCACTTGAAGTCCAGGAAAACGCACACTGCATCACTCTTGCACGAACACGCTCTTTCTCCTAATACGTTGAGAACTTTCAACAAACAAGAAGAGAAGGGTATTTTGCAGTGAAATTCAGACGGGTTTGTAGAAAAGTACATATCTATGGGCTGCAGAGTGCAAAACCGTGATTGACTTCATGTTCTCGATGAAAACCTTACATTTCCAAGTGACCTGAAGTAGGACTTTCACAAAAAGATGTGTTTGCGTGTCTGTGGTGAAAGGAGCTCTAGGTTGTGTATTCAGTGCTGGAGAGTGACACACTCTACATAGGTTACACAGCGTTTTGAGGGCACCAACATGCTAAAAACTGAAACTGCTACAAGGTGTGTGTAGCGTGCAGAAAGAAGGCTTGTCATTTCAAAGAAAGAAGAGGAAACCAAAATCCAGGTAGTGAAACGAACACACCAGTATGGGAGATGTGCATGTGGACAGTTTCAAGCAGAGGCTCTTTGTGGACACTTGGGAACAGCGCTGTGAAAAAATTTCGTACGAAGCGGGATTTGGCCAAAGTTGAAAGACCTTCCAAAACCAACCCTAAAGAACTTAGCCAAACAATGAATGTTTCAATAAACTCCTGCAGGAAAGGTGCATCTATGACACAACTCCCGAGCAGGTAGCTCCATTCTGCACAGTACAAAATGCATATGAATTCCAGGCTGAAAACTCACTCCAGAAGGAAGCAATGCGTGTGTTTCTCTCTGAAAGAACACTCAGCCAGTAGGCTTTTGCTTGCTCCTTCAAAGTAGTTGTAGAAACGTGTGTTTTCACTGCTGGAATACGTTTTGGGATGCATTGTTTCAATCTCTTGCAAGCCTCATGTTGTTTCTTACACAATGTGGATAAATAAGGAGTATGTTTCCCAAATCACTTGAAGTCCAGGAAAACGCACACTGCATCACTCTTGCACGAACACGCTCTTTCTCCTAATGTGTTGAGAACTTTCAACAAACAAGAAGAGAAGGGTATTTTGCAGTGAAATTCAGACGGGTTTGTAGAAAAGTACATTTCTATTGGCTGCAGAGTGCAAAACCGTGATTGACTTCATGTTCTCGATGAAAACCTTACATTTCCAAGTGACCTGAAGTAGGACTTTCACAAAAAGATGTGTTTGCGTGTCTCTGGTGAAAGGAGCTCTAGGTTGTGTATTCAGTGCTGGAGAGTGACACACTCACATGGTAACACAGCGTTTTGAGAGCACCAACATGCTGAAAACTGAAACTGCTACAAGGTGTGTGTAGCGTGCAGACAGAAGGCTTGTCATTTCAAAGAAAGAAGAGGAAACCAAAATTCAGGTAGTGAAACGAACACACCAGTATGGGAGATGTGCATGTGGACAGTTTCAAGCAGAGGCTCTTTGTGGACACTTGGAAACAGCGCTGTGAAAAAATTTCCTACGAAGCGGGATTTGGCCAAAGTTGAAAGACCTTCCAAAACCAACCCTAAAGAACTTAGCCAAACAATGAATGTTGCAATAAACTCCTGCAGGAAAGGTGCATCTATGACACAACTCCCGAGCAGGTAGCTACATTCTGCACAGTACAAAATGAATATGAATTCCAGGCTGAAAACTCACTCCAGAAGGAAGCAATGCGTGTGTTTTTCTCTGAGAGAACACTCAGCCAGTAGGCTTTTGCTTGCTCCTTCAAAGTCTTTGTAGAAACGTGTGTTTTCACTGCTGGAATACGTTTTGGGATGCATTGTTTCAATCTCTTGCAAGCCTCATGTTGTTTCTTACACAATGTGGAAAAATAAGGAGTATGTTTCCCAAATTACTTGAAGTCCAGAATAACGCACACTGCATCACTCTTGCATGAACACGCCCTTTCTCCTAATGTGTTGAGAACTTTCAACAAACCGGAAAAGAAGGGTATTTTGCAGTGAAATTCAGACGGGTTTGTAGAAAAGTACATCTCTATTGGCTGCAGAGTGCAAAACCGTGATTGACTTCATGTTCTCGATGAAAACCTTACATTTCCAAGTGACCTGAAGTAGGACTTTCACAAAAAGATGTGTTTGCGTGTCTGTGGTGAAAGGAGCTCTAGGTTGTGTATTCAGTGCTGGAGAGTGACACACTCTACATAGGTTACACAGCGTTTTGAGAGCACCAACATGCTAAAAACTGAAACTGCTACAAGGTGTGTGTAGCGTGCAGAAAGAAGGCTTGTCATTTCAAAGAAAGAAGAGGAAACCAAATTCCAGGTAGTGAAACGAACACACCAGTATGGGAGATGTGCATGTGGACAGTTTCAAGCAGAGGCTCTTTGTGGACACTTGGAAACAGCGTTGTTAAAAAATTTCGTACGAATCGGGATTTGGCCAAAGGTGAAAGACCTTCCAAAACCAACCCTAAAGAACTTAGCCAAACAATGAATGTTGCAATAAACTCCTGCAGGAAAGGTGCATCTATGACACAACTCTCGAGCAGGTAGCTACATTCTGCACAGTACAAAATGCATATGAATTCCAGGCTGAAAACTCACTCCAGAAGGAAGCAATGCGTGTGTTTCTCTCTGAAAGGACACTCAGCCACTAGGCTTTTGCTTGCTCCTTCAAAGTCTTTGTAGAAACGTGTGCTTTCACTGCTGGAATACGTTTTGGGATGCATTGTTTCAATCTCTTGCAAGCCTCATGTTGTTTCTTACACAATGGGGAAAAATAAGGAGTATGTTTCCCAAATCACTTGAAGTCCAGGAAAACGCACACTGCATCACTCTTGCACGAACACGCTCTTTCTCCTAATACGTTGAGAACTTTCAACAAACAAGAAGAGAAGTGCATTTTGCAGTGAAATTCAGAGGGGTTTGTGGAAAAGTACATTTCTATTGGCTGCAGAGTGCAAAACCGTGATTGACTTCATGTTCTCGATGAAAACCTTACATTTCCAAGTGACCTGAACTAGGACTTTCACAAAAAGATGTGTTTGCGTGTCTCTGGTGAAAGAAGCTCTAGGTTGTGTATTCAGTGCTGGAGAGTGACACACTCACATGGTAACACAGCGTTTTGAGAGCACCAACATGCTGAAAACTGAAACTGCTACAAGGTGTGTGTAGCGTGCAGACAGAAGGCTTGTCATTTCAAAGAAAGAAGAGGAAACCAAAATCCAGGTAGTGAAACGAACACACCAGTATGGGAGATGTGCATGTGGACAGTTTCAAGCAGAGGCTCTTTGTGGACACTTGGAAACAGCGCTGTGAAAAAATTTCCTACGAAGCGGGATTTGGCCAAAGTTGAAAGACCTTCCAAAACCAACCCTAAAGAACTTAGCCAAACAATGAATGTTGCAATAAACTCCTGCAGGAAAGGTGCATCTATGACACAACTCCCGAGCAGGTAGCTACATTCTGCACAGTACAAAATGAATATGAATTCCAGGCTGAAAACTCACTCCAGAAGGAAGCAATGCGTGTGTTTCTCTCTGAAAGGACACTCAGCCAGTAGGCTTTTGCTTGCTCCTTCAAAGTCTTTGTAGAAACGTGTGTTTTCACTGCTGGAATACGTTTTGGGATGCATTGTTTCAATCTCTTGCAAGCCTCATGTTGTTTCTTACACAATGTGGATAAATAAGGAGTATGTTTCCCAAATCACTTGAAGTCCAGGAAAACGCACACTGCATCACTCTTGCACGAACACGCTCTTTCTCCTAATGTGTTGAGAACTTTCAACAAACAAGAAGAGAAGGGTATTTTGCAGTGAAATTCAGACGGGTTTGTAGAAAAGTACATCTCTATGGGCTGCAGAGTGCAAAACCGTGATTGACTTCATGTTCTCGATGAAAACCTTACATTTCCAAGTGACCTGAAGTAGGACTTTCACAAAAAGATGTGTTTGCGTGTCTGTGGTGAAAGGAGCTCTAGGTTGTGTATTCAGTGCTGGAGAGTGACACACTCTACATAGGTTACACAGCGTTTTGAGGGCACCAACATGCTAAAAACTGAAACTGCTACAAGGTGTGTGTAGCGTGCAGAAAGAAGGCTTGTCATTTCAAAGAAAGAAGAGGAAACCAAAATCCAGCTAGTGAAACGAACACACCAGTATGGGAGATGTGCATGTGGACAGTTTCAAGCAGAGGCTCTTTGTGGACACTTGGGAACAGCGCTGTGAAAAAATTTCGTACGAAGCGGGATTTGGCCAAAGTTGAAAGACCTTCCAAAACCAACCCTAAAGAACTTAGCCAAACAATGAATGTTGCAATAAACTCCTGCAGGAAAGGTGCATCTATGACACAACTCTCGAGCAGTTAGCTACATTCTGCACAGTAAAAAATGCATATGAATTCCAGGCTGAAAACTCACTCCAGAAGGAAGCAATGCGTGTGTTTCTCTCTGAAAGGACACTCAGCCAGTAGTCTTTTGCTTGCTCCTTCAAAGTCTTTGTAGAAACGTGTGTTTTCACTGCTGGAATACGTTTTGGGATGCATTGTTTCAATCTCTTGCAAGCCTCATGTTGTTTCTTACACAATGTGGAAAAATAAGGAGTATGTTTCCCAAATCACTTGAAGTCCAGGAAAACGCACACTGCATCACTCTTGCACGAACACGCTCTTTCTCCTAATGTGTTGAGAACTTTCAACAAACAAGAAGAGAAGGGTATTTTGCAGTGAAATTCAGACGGGTTTGTAGAAAAGTACATTTCTATTGGCTGCAGAGTGCAAAACCGTGATTGACTTCATGTTCTCGATGAAAACCTTACATTTCCAAGTGACCTGAAGTAGGACTTTCACAAAAAGATGTGTTTGCGTGTCTGAGGTGAAAGGAGCTCTAGGTTGTGTATTCAGTGCTGGAGAGTGACACACTCTACATAGGTTACACAGCGTTTTGAGAGCACCAACATGCTAAAAACTGAAACTGCTACAAGGTGTGTGTAGCGTGCAGAAAGAAGGCTTGTCATTTCAAAGAAAGAAGAGGAAACCAAAATCCAGGTAGTGAAACGAACACACCAGTATGGGAGATGTGCATGTGGACAGTTTCAAGCAAAGGCTCTTTGTGGACACTTGGAAACAGCGCTGTGAAAAAATTTCGTACGAAGCGGGATTAGGCCAAAGTTGAAAGACCTTCCAAAACCAACCCTAAAGAACTTAGCCAAACAATGAATGTTGCAATAAACTCCTGCAGTGAAGGTGCATCTATGACACAACTCCCGAGCAGGTAGCTACATTCTGCACAGTACAAAATGCATATGAATTCCAGGCTGAAAACTCACTCCAGAAGGAAGCAATGCGTGTGTTTCTCTCTGAAAGGACACTCAGCCAGTAGTCTTTTGCTTGCTCCTTCAAAGTCTTTGTAGAAACGTGTGTTTTCACTGCTGGAATACGTTTTGGGATGCATTGTTTCAATCTCTTGCAAGCCTCATGTTGTTTCTTACACAATGTGGATAAATAAGGAGTATGTTTCCCAAATCACTTGAAGTCCAGGAAAACGCACACTGCATCACTCTTGAACGAACACGCTCTTTCTCCTAATGTGTTGAGAACTTTCAACAAACAAGAAGAGAAGGGTATTTTGCAGTGAAATTCAGACGGGTTTGTAGAAAAGTACATTTCTATTGGCTGCAGAGTGCAAAACCGTGATTGACTTCATGTTCTCGATGAAAACCTTACATTTCCAAGTGACCTGAAGTAGGACTTTCACAAAAAGATGTGTTTGCGTGTCTGTGGTGAAAGGAGCTCTAGGTTGTGTATTCAGTGCTGGAGAGTGACACACTCTACATAGGTTACACAGCGTTTTGAGAGCACCAACATGCTAAAAACTGAAACTGCTACAAGGTGTGTGTAGCGTGCAGAAAGAAGGCTTGTCATTTCAAAGAAAGAAGAGGAAACCAAAATCCAGGTAGTGAAACGAACACACCAGTATGGGAGATGTGCATGTGGACAGTTTCAAGCAAAGGCTCTTTGTGGACACTTGGAAACAGCGCTGTGAAAAAATTTCGTACGAAGCGGGATTTGGCCAAAGTTGAAAGACCTTCCAAAACCAACCCTAAAGAACTTAGCCAAACAATGAATGTTGCAATAAACTCCTGCAGGAAAGGTGCATCTATGACACAACTCTCGAGCAGTTAGCTACATTCTGCACAGTAAAAAATGCATATGAATTCCAGGCTGAAAACTCACTCCAGAAGGAAGCAATGCGTGTGTTTCTCTCTGAAAGAACACTCAGCCAGTAGGCTTTTGCTTGCTCCTTCAAAGTCTTTGTAGAAACGTGTGTTTTCACTGCTCGAATACGTTTTGGGATGCATTGTTTCAATCTCTTGCAAGCCTCATGTTGTTTCTTACACAATGTGGATAAATAAGGAGTATGTTTCCCAAATCACTTGAAGTCCAGGAAAACGCACACTGCATCACTCTTGCACGAACACGCTCTTTCTCCTAATGTGTTGAGAACTTTCAACAAACAAGAAGAGAAGGGTATTTTGCAGTGAAATTCAGACGGGTTTGTAGAAAAGTACATTTCTATTGGCTGCAGAGTGCAAAACCGTGATTGACTTCATGTTCTCGATGAAAACCTTACATTTCCAACTGACCTGAAGTAGGACTTTCACAAAAAGATGTGTTTGCGTGTCTGTGGTGAAAGGAGCTCTAGGTTGTGTATTCAGTGCTGGAGAGTGACACACTCTACATAGGTTACACAGCGTTTTGAGAGCACCAACATGCTAAAAACTGAAACTGCTACAAGGTGTGTGTAGCGTGCAGAAAGAAGGCTTGTCATTTCAAAGAAAGAAGAGGAAACCAAAATCCAGGTAGTGAAACGAACACACCAGTATGGGAGATGTGCATGTGGACAGTTTCAAGCAAAGGCTCTTTGTGGACACTTGGAAACTGCGCTGTGAAAAAATTTCGTACGAAGCGGGATTTGGCCAAAGTTGAAAGACCTTCCAAAACCAACCCTAAAGAACTTAGCCAAACAATGAATGTTGCAATAAACTCCTGCAGGAAAGGTGCATCTATGACACAACTCTCGAGCAGTTAGCTACATTCTGCACAGTAAAAAATGCATATGAATTCCAGGCTGAAAACTCACTCCAGAAGGAAGCAATGCGTGTGTTTCTCTCTGAAAGAACACTCAGCCAGTAGGCTTTTGCTTACTCCTTCAAAGTCTTTGTAGAAACGTGTGTTTTCACTGCTCGAATACGTTTTGGGATGCATTGTTTCAATCTCTTGCAAGCCTCATGTTGTTTCTTACACAATGGGGAAAAATAAGGAGTATGTTTCCCAAATCACTTGAAGTCCAGGAAAACGCACACTGCATCACTCTTGCACGAACACGCTCTTTCTCCTAATACGTTGAGAACTTTCAACAAACAAGAAGAGAAGGGTATTTTGCAGTGAAATTCAGACGGGTTTGTAGAAAAGTACATCTCTATGGGCTGCAGAGTGCAAAACCGTGATTGACTTCATGTTCTCGATGAAAACCTTACATTTCCAAGTGACCTGAAGTAGGACTTTCACAAAAAGATGTGTTTGCGTGTCTGTGGTGAAAGGAGCTCTAGGTTGTGTATTCAGTGCTGGAGAGTGACACACTCTACATAGGTTACACAGCGTTTTGAGAGCACCAACATGCTAAAAACTGAAACTGCTACAAGGTGTGTGTAGCGTGCAGAAAGAAGGCTTGTCATTTCAAAGAAAGAAGAGGAAACCAAAATCCAGGTAGTGAAACGAACACACCAGTATGGGAGATGTGCATGTGGACAGTTTCAAGCAGAGGCTCTTTGTGGACACTTGGGAACAGCGCTGTGAAAAAATTTCGTACGAAGCGGGATTTGGCCAAAGTTGAAAGACCTTCCAAAACCAACCCTAAAGAACTTAGCCAAACAATGAATGTTTCAATAAACTCCTGCAGGAAAGGTGCATCTATGACACAACTCCCGAGCAGGTAGCTCCATTCTGCACAGTACAAAATGCATATGAATTCCAGGCTGAAAACTCACTCCAGAAGGAAGCAATGCGTGTGTTTCTCTCTGAAAGAACACTCAGTCAGTAGGCTTTTGCTTGCTCCTTCAAAGTAGTTGTAGAAACGTGTGTTTTCACTGCTGGAATACGTTTTGGGATGCATTGTTTCAATCTCTTGCAAGCCTCATGTTGTTTCTTACACAATGTGGATAAATAAGGAGTATGTTTCCCAAATCACTTGAAGTCCAGGAAAACGCACACTGCATCACTCTTGCACTAACACGCTCTTTCTCCTAATGTGTTGAGAACTTTCAACAAACAAGAAGAGAAGGGTATTTTGCAGTGAAATTCAGACGGGTTTGTAGAAAAGTACATCTCTATTGGCTGCAGAGTGCAAAACCGTGATTGACTTCATGTTCTCGATGATAACCTTACATTTCCAAGTGACCTGAAGTAGGACTTTCACAAAAAGATGTGTTTGCGTGTCTGTGGTGAAAGGAGCTCTAGGTTGTGTATTCAGTGCTGGAGAGTGACACACTCTACATAGGTTACACAGCGTTTTGAGAGCACCAACATGCTAAAAACTGAAACTGCTTTAAGGTGTGTGTAGCGTGCAGAAAGAAGGCTTGTCATTTCAAAGAAAGAAGAGGAAACCAAAATCCAGGTAGTGAAACGAACACACCAGTATGGGAGATGTGCATGTGGACAGTTTCAAGCAAAGGCTCTTTGTGGACACTTGGAAACAGCGCTGTGAAAAAATTTCGTACGAAGCGGGATTTGGCCAAAGTTGAAAGACCTTCCAAAACCAACCCTAAAGAACTTAGCCAAACAATGAATGTTGCAATAAACTCCTGCAGGAAAGGTGCATCTATGACACAACTCTCGAGCAGTTAGCTACATTCTGCACAGTAAAAAATGCATATGAATTCCAGGCTGAAAACTCACTCCAGAAGGAAGCAATGCGTGTGTTTCTCTCTGAAAGGACACTCAGCCAGTAGTCTTTTGCTTGCTCCTTCAAAGTCTTTGTAGAAACGTGTGTTTTCACTGCTGGAATACGTTTTGGGATGCATTGTTTCAATCTCTTGCAAGCCTCATGCTGTTTCTTACACAATGTGGAAAAATAAGGAGTATGTTTCCCAAATCACTTGAAGTCCAGGAAAACGCACACTGCATCACTCTTGCACGAACACGCTCTTTCTCCTAATACGTTGAGAACTTTCAACAAACAAGAAGAGAAGGGTATTTTGCAGTGAAATTCAGACGGGTTTGTAGAAAAGTACATTTCTATTGGCTGCAGAGTGCAAAACCGTGATTGACTTCATGTTCTCGATGAAAACCTTACATTTCCAAGTGACCTGAAGTAGGACTTTCACAAAAAGATGTGTTTGCGTGTCTGAGGTGAAAGGAGCTCTAGGTTGTGTATTCAGTGCTGGAGAGTGACACACTCTACATAGGTTACACAGCGTTTTGAGAGCACCAACATGCTAAAAACTGAAACTGCTACAAGGTGTGTGTAGCGTGCAGAAAGAAGGCTTGTCATTTCAAAGAAAGAAGAGGAAACCAAAATCCAGGTAGTGAAACGAACACACCAGTATGGGAGATGTGCATGTGGACAGTTTCAAGCAAAGGCTCTTTGTGGACACTTGGAAACAGCGCTGTTAAAAAATTTCGTACGAATCGGGATTTGGCCAAAGGTGAAAGACCTTCCAAAACCAACCCTAAAGAACTTAGCCAAACAAAGAATGTTGCAATAAACTCCTGCAGGAAAGGTGCATCTATGACACAACTCCCGAGCAGGTAGCTACATTCTGCACAGTACAAAATGCATATGAATTCCAGGCTGAAAACTCACTCCAGAAGGAAGCAATGCGTGTGTTTCTCTCTGAAAGGACACTCAGCCACTAGGCTTTTGCTTGCTCCTTCAAAGTCTTTGTAGAAACGTGTGCTTTCACTGCTCGAATACGTTTTGGGATGCATTGTTTCAATCTCTTGTAAGCCTCATGTTGTTTCTTACACAATGGGGAAAAATAAGGAGTATGTTTCCCAAATCACTTGAAGTCCAGGAAAACGCACACTGCATCACTCTTGCACGAACACGCTCTTTCTCCTAATACGTTGAGAACTTTCAACAAACAAGAAGAGAAGTGCATTTTGCAGTGAAATTCAGACGGGTTTGTGGAAAAGTACATTTCTATTGGCTGCAGAGTGCAAAACCGTGATTGACTTCATGTTCTCGATGAAAACCTTACATTTCCAAGTGACCTGAAGTAGGACTTTCACAAAAAGATGTGTTTGCGTGTCTGTGGTGAAAGGAGCTCTAGGTTGTGTATTCAGTGCTGGAGAGTGACACACTCTACATGGTAACACAGCGTTTTGAGAGCACCAACATGCTGAAAACTGAAACTTCTACAAGGTGTGTGTAGCGTGCAGACAGAAGGCTTGTCATTTCAAAGAAAGAAGAGGAAACCTAAATCCAGGTAGTGAAACGAACACACCAGTATGGGAGATGTGCATGTGGACAGTTTCAAGCAGAGGCTCTTTGTGGACACTTGGAAACAGCGCTGTGAAAAAATTTCGTACGAAGCGGGATTTGGCCTAAGTTGAAAGACCTTCCAAAACCAACCCTAAAGAACTTAGCCAAACAATGAATGTTGCAATAAACTCCTGCAGGAAAGGTGCATCTATGACACAACTCCCGAGCAGGTAGCTACATTCTGCACAGTACAAAATGCATATGAATTCCAGGCTGAAAACTCACTCCAGAGGGAAGCAATGCGTGTGTTTTCTCTGAGAGAACACTCAGCCAGTAGGCTTTTGCTTGCTCCTTCAAAGTCTTTGTAGAAACGTGTGCTTTCACTGCTGGAATACGTTTTGGGATGCATTGTTTCAATCTCTTGCAAGCCTCATGTTGTTTCTTACACAATGGGGAAAAATAAGGAGTATGTTTCCCAAATCACTTGAAGTCCAGGAAAACGCACACTGCATCACTCTTGCACGAACACGCTCTTTCTCCTAATACGTTGAGACCTTCAACAAACAAGAAGAGAAGGGTATTTTGCAGTGAAATTCAGACGGGTTTGTAGAAAAGTACATCTCTATGGGCTGCAGAGTGCAAAACCGTGATTGACTTCATGTTCTCGATGAAAACCTTACATTTCCAAGTGACCTGAAGTAGGACTTTCACAAAAAGATGTGTTTGCGTGTCTGTGGTGAAAGGAGCTCTAGGTTGTGTATTCAGTGCTGGAGAGTGACACACTCTACATAGGTTACACAGCGTTTTGAGGGCACCAACATGCTAAAAACTGAAACTGCTACAAGGTGTGTGTAGCGTGCAGAAAGAAGGCTTGTCATTTCAAAGAAAGAAGAGGAAACCAAAATCCAGGTAGTGAAACGAACACACCAGTATGGGAGATGTGCATGTGGACAGTTTCAAGCAGAGGCTCTTTGTGGACACTTGGGAACAGCGCTGTGAAAAAATTTCGTACGAAGCGGGATTTGGCCAAAGTTGAAAGACCTTCCAAAACCAACCCTAAAGAACTTAGCCAAACAATGAATGTTTCAATAAACTCCTGCAGGAAAGGTGCATCTATGACACAACTCCCGAGCAGGTAGCTCCATTCTGCACAGTACAAAATGCATATGAATTCCAGGCTGAAAACTCACTCCAGAAGGAAGCAATGCGTGTGTTTCTCTCTGAAAGAACACTCAGCCAGTAGGCTTTTGCTTGCTCCTTCAAAGTAGTTGTAGAAACGTGTGTTTTCACTGCTGGAATACGTTTTGGGATGCATTGTTTCAATCTCTTGCAAGCCTCATGTTGTTTCTTACACAATGTGGATAAATAAGGAGTATGTTTCCCAAATCACTTGAAGTCCAGGAAAACGCACACTGCATCACTCTTGCACGAACACGCTCTTTCTCCTAATGTGTTGAGAACTTTCAACAAACAAGAAGAGAAGGGTATTTTGCAGTGAAATTCAGACGGGTTTGTAGAAAAGTACATTTCTATTGGCTGCAGAGTGCAAAACCGTGATTGACTTCATGTTCTCGATGAAAACCTTACATTTCCAAGTGACCTGAAGTAGGACTTTCACAAAAAGATGTGTTTGCGTGTCTCTGGTGAAAGGAGCTCTAGGTTGTGTATTCAGTGCTGGAGAGTGACACACTCACATGGTAACACAGCGTTTTGAGAGCACCAACATGCTGAAAACTGAAACTGCTACAAGGTGTGTGTAGCGTGCAGAAAGAAGGCTTGTCATTTCAAAGAAAGAAGAGGAAACCAAATTCCAGGTAGTGAAACGAACACACCAGTATGGGAGATGTGCATGTGGACAGTTTCAAGCAGAGGCTCTTTGTGGACACTTGGAAACAGCGTTGTTAAAAAATTTCGTACGAATCGGGATTTGGCCAAAGGTGAAAGACCTTCCAAAACCAACCCTAAAGAACTTAGCCAAACAATGAATGTTGCAATAAACTCCTGCAGGAAAGGTGCATCTATGACACAACTCTCGAGCAGGTAGCTACATTCTGCACAGTACAAAATGCATATGAATTCCAGGCTGAAAACTCACTCCAGAAGGAAGCAATGCGTGTGTTTCTCTCTGAAAGGACACTCAGCCACTAGGCTTTTGCTTGCTCCTTCAAAGTCTTTGTAGAAACGTGTGCTTTCACTGCTGGAATACGTTTTGGGATGCATTGTTTCAATCTCTTGCAAGCCTCATGTTGTTTCTTACACAATGGGGAAAAATAAGGAGTATGTTTCCCAAATCACTTGAAGTCCAGGAAAACGCACACTGCATCACTCTTGCACGAACACGCTCTTTCTCCTAATACGTTGAGAACTTTCAACAAACAAGAAGAGAAGTGCATTTTGCAGTGAAATTCAGAGGGGTTTGTGGAAAAGTACATTTCTATTGGCTGCAGAGTGCAAAACCGTGATTGACTTCATGTTCTCGATGAAAACCTTACATTTCCAAGTGACCTGAACTAGGACTTTCACAAAAAGATGTGTTTGCGTGTCTCTGGTGAAAGAAGCTCTAGGTTGTGTATTCAGTGCTGGAGAGTGACACACTCACATGGTAACACAGCGTTTTGAGAGCACCAACATGCTGAAAACTGAAACTGCTACAAGGTGTGTGTAGCGTGCAGACAGAAGGCTTGTCATTTCAAAGAAAGAAGAGGAAACCAAAATCCAGGTAGTGAAACGAACACACCAGTATGGGAGATGTGCATGTGGACAGTTTCAAGCAGAGGCTCTTTGTGGACACTTGGAAACAGCGCTGTGAAAAAATTTCCTACGAAGCGGGATTTGGCCAAAGTTGAAAGACCTTCCAAAACCAACCCTAAAGAACTTAGCCAAACAATGAATGTTGCAATAAACTCCTGCAGGAAAGGTGCATCTATGACACAACTCCCGAGCAGGTAGCTACATTCTGCACAGTACAAAATGAATATGAATTCCAGGCTGAAAACTCACTCCAGAAGGAAGCAATGCGTGTGTTTCTCTCTGAAAGGACACTCAGCCAGTAGGCTTTTGCTTGCTCCTTCAAAGTCTTTGTAGAAACGTGTGTTTTCACTGCTGGAATACGTTTTGGGATGCATTGTTTCAATCTCTTGCAAGCCTCATGTTGTTTCTTACACAATGTGGATAAATAAGGAGTATGTTTCCCAAATCACTTGAAGTCCAGGAAAACGCACACTGCATCACTCTTGCACGAACACGCTCTTTCTCCTAATGTGTTGAGAACTTTCAACAAACAAGAAGAGAAGGGTATTTTGCAGTGAAATTCAGACGGGTTTGTAGAAAAGTACATCTCTATGGGCTGCAGAGTGCAAAACCGTGATTGACTTCATGTTCTCGATGAAAACCTTACATTTCCAAGTGACCTGAAGTAGGACTTTCACAAAAAGATGTGTTTGCGTGTCTGTGGTGAAAGGAGCTCTAGGTTGTGTATTCAGTGCTGGAGAGTGACACACTCTACATAGGTTACACAGCGTTTTGAGGGCACCAACATGCTAAAAACTGAAACTGCTACAAGGTGTGTGTAGCGTGCAGAAAGAAGGCTTGTCATTTCAAAGAAAGAAGAGGAAACCAAAATCCAGGTAGTGAAACGAACACACCAGTATGGGAGATGTGCATGTGGACAGTTTCAAGCAGAGGCTCTTTGTGGACACTTGGGAACAGCGCTGTGAAAAAATTTCGTACGAAGCGGGATTTGGCCAAAGTTGAAAGACCTTCCAAAACCAACCCTAAAGAACTTAGCCAAACAATGAATGTTGCAATAAACTCCTGCAGGAAAGGTGCATCTATGACACAACTCTCGAGCAGTTAGCTACATTCTGCACAGTAAAAAATGCATATGAATTCCAGGCTGAAAACTCACTCCAGAAGGAAGCAATGCGTGTGTTTCTCTCTGAAAGGACACTCAGCCAGTAGTCTTTTGCTTGCTCCTTCAAAGTCTTTGTAGAAACGTGTGTTTTCACTGCTGGAATACGTTTTGGGATGCATTGTTTCAATCTCTTGCAAGCCTCATGTTGTTTCTTACACAATGTGGAAAAATAAGGAGTATGTTTCCCAAATCACTTGAAGTCCAGGAAAACGCACACTGCATCACTCTTGCACGAACACGCTCTTTCTCCTAATGTGTTGAGAACTTTCAACAAACAAGAAGAGAAGGGTATTTTGCAGTGAAATTCAGACGGGTTTGTAGAAAAGTACATTTCTATTGGCTGCAGAGTGCAAAACCGTGATTGACTTCATGTTCTCGATGAAAACCTTACATTTCCAAGTGACCTGAAGTAGGACTTTCACAAAAAGATGTGTTTGCGTGTCTGAGGTGAAAGGAGCTCTAGGTTGTGTATTCAGTGCTGGAGAGTGACACACTCTACATAGGTTACACAGCGTTTTGAGAGCACCAACATGCTAAAAACTGAAACTGCTACAAGGTGTGTGTAGCGTGCAGAAAGAAGGCTTGTCATTTCAAAGAAAGAAGAGGAAACCAAAATCCAGGTAGTGAAACGAACACACCAGTATGGGAGATGTGCATGTGGACAGTTTCAAGCAAAGGCTCTTTGTGGACACTTGGAAACAGCGCTGTGAAAAAATTTCGTACGAAGCGGGATTAGGCCAAAGTTGAAAGACCTTCCAAAACCAACCCTAAAGAACTTAGCCAAACAATGAATGTTGCAATAAACTCCTGCAGTGAAGGTGCATCTATGACACAACTCCCGAGCAGGTAGCTACATTCTGCACAGTACAAAATGCATATGAATTCCAGGCTGAAAACTCACTCCAGAAGGAAGCAATGCGTGTGTTTCTCTCTGAAAGGACACTCAGCCAGTAGTCTTTTGCTTGCTCCTTCAAAGTCTTTGTAGAAACGTGTGTTTTCACTGCTGGAATACGTTTTGGGATGCATTGTTTCAATCTCTTGCAAGCCTCATGTTGTTTCTTACACAATGTGGATAAATAAGGAGTATGTTTCCCAAATCACTTGAAGTCCAGGAAAACGCACACTGCATCACTCTTGCACGAACACGCTCTTTCTCCTAATGTGTTGAGAACTTTCAACAAACAAGAAGAGAAGGGTATTTTGCAGTGAAATTCAGACGGGTTTGTAGAAAAGTACATTTCTATTGGCTGCAGAGTGCAAAACCGTGATTGACTTCATGTTCTCGATGAAAACCTTACATTTCCAACTGACCTGAAGTAGGACTTTCACAAAAAGATGTGTTTGCGTGTCTGTGGTGAAAGGAGCTCTAGGTTGTGTATTCAGTGCTGGAGAGTGACACACTCTACATAGGTTACACAGCGTTTTGAGAGCACCAACATGCTAAAAACTGAAACTGCTACAAGGTGTGTGTAGCGTGCAGAAAGAAGGCTTGTCATTTCAAAGAAAGAAGAGGAAACCAAAATCCAGGTAGTGAAACGAACACACCAGTATGGGAGATGTGCATGTGGACAGTTTCAAGCAAAGGCTCTTTGTGGACACTTGGAAACAGCGCTGTGAAAAAATTTCGTACGAAGCGGGATTTGGCCAAAGTTGAAAGACCTTCCAAAACCAACCCTAAAGAACTTAGCCAAACAATGAATGTTGCAATAAACTCCTGCAGGAAAGGTGCATCTATGACACAACTCTCGAGCAGTTAGCTACATTCTGCACAGTAAAAAATGCATATGAATTCCAGGCTGAAAACTCACTCCAGAAGGAAGCAATGCGTGTGTTTCTCTCTGAAAGAACACTCAGCCAGTAGGCTTTTGCTTACTCCTTCAAAGTCTTTGTAGAAACGTGTGTTTTCACTGCTCGAATACGTTTTGGGATGCATTGTTTCAATCTCTTGCAAGCCTCATGTTGTTTCTTACACAATGTGGAAAAATAAGGAGTATGTTTCCCAAATCACTTGAAGTCCAGGAAAACGCACACTGCATCACTCTTGCACGAACACGCTCTTTCTCCTAATACGTTGAGAACTTTCAACAAACAAGAAGAGAAGGGTATTTTGCAGTGAAATTCAGACGGGTTTGTAGAAAAGTACATCTCTATGGGCTGCAGAGTGCAAAACCGTGATTGACTTCATGTTCTCGATGAAAACCTTACATTTCCAAGTGACCTGAAGTAGGACTTTCACAAAAAGATGTGTTTGCGTGTCTGTGGTGAAAGGAGCTCTAGGTTGTGTATTCAGTGCTGGAGAGTGACACACTCTACATAGGTTACACAGCGTTTTGAGAGCACCAACATGCTAAAAACTGAAACTGCTACAAGGTGTGTGTAGCGTGCAGAAAGAAGGCTTGTCATTTCAAAGAAAGAAGAGGAAACCAAAATCCAGGTAGTGAAACGAACACACCAGTATGGGAGATGTGCATGTGGACAGTTTCAAGCAGAGGCTCTTTGTGGACACTTGGGAACAGCGCTGTGAAAAAATTTCGTACGAAGCGGGATTTGGCCAAAGTTGAAAGACCTTCCAAAACCAACCCTAAAGAACTTAGCCAAACAATGAATGTTTCAATAAACTCCTGCAGGAAAGGTGCATCTATGACACAACTCCCGAGCAGGTAGCTACATTCTGCACAGTACAAAATGCATATGAATTCCAGGCTGAAAACTCACTCCAGAAGGAAGCAATGCGTGTGTTTCTCTCTGAAAGAACACTCAGCCAGTAGGCTTTTGCTTGCTCCTTCAAAGTAGTTGTAGAAACGTGTGTTTTCACTGCTGGAATACGTTTTGGGATGCATTGTTTCAATCTCTTGCAAGCCTCATGTTGTTTCTTACACAATGGGGAAAAATAAGAAGTATGTTTCCCAAATCACTTGAAGTCCAGGAAAACGCACACTGCATCACTCTTGCACGAACACGCTCTTTCTACTAATACGTTGAGAACTTTCAACAAACAAGAAGAGAAGGGTATTTTGCAGTGAAATTCAGACGCGTTTGTAGAAAAGTACATTTCTATTGGCTGCAGAGTGCAAAACCGTGATTGACTTCATGTTCTCGATGAAAACCTTACATTTCCAAGTGACCTGAAGTAGGACTTTCACAAAAAGATGTGTTTGCGTGTCTGTGGTGAAAGGAGCTCTAGGTTGTGCATTCAGTGCTGGAGAGTGACACACTCTACATAGGTTACACAGCGTTTTGAGAGCACCAACATGCTAAAAACTGAAACTGCTACAAGGTGTGTGTAGCGTGCAGAAAGAAGGCTTGTCATTTCAAAGAAAGAAGAGGAAACCAAAATCCAGGTAGTGAAACGAACACACCAGTATGGGAGATGTGCATGTGGACAGTTTCAAGCAAAGGCTCTTGTGGACACTTGGAAACAGCGCTGTGAAAAAATTTCGTACGAAGCGGGATTTGGCCAAAATTGAAAGACCTTCCAAAACCAACCCTAAAGAACTTAGCCAAACAATGAATGTTGCAATAAACTCCTGCAGGAAAGGTGCATCTATGACACAACTCCCGAGCAGGTAGCTACATTCTGCACAGTACAAAATGCATATGAATTCCAGGCTGAAAACTCACTCCAGAAGGAAGCAATGCGTGTGTTTCTCTCTGAAAGGACACTCAGCCAGTAGTCTTTTGCTTGCTCCTTCAAAGTCTTTGTAGAAACGTGTGTTTTCACTGCTGGAATACGTTTTGGGATGCATTGTTTCAATCTCTTGCAAGCCTCATGTTGTTTCTTACACAATGTGGAAAAATAAGGAGTATGTTTCCCAAATCAGTTGAGGTCCAGGAAAACGCACACTGCATCACTCTTGCACGAACACGCTCTTTCTCCTAATACGTTGAGAACTTTCAACAAACAAGAAGAGAAGGGTATTTTGCAGTGAAATTCAGACGGGTTTGTAGAAAAGTACATTTCTATTGGCTGCAGAGTGCAAAACCGGGATTGACTTCATGTTCTCGATGAAAACCTTACATTTCCAAGTGACCTGAAGTAGGACTTTCACAAAAAGATGTGTTTGCGTGTCTGTGGTGAAAGGAGCTCTAGGTTGTGTATTCAGTGCTGGAGAGTGACACACTCTACATAGGTTACACAGCGTTCTGAGAGCACCAACATGCTAAAAACTGAAACTGCTACAAGGTGTGTGTAGCGTGCAGAAAGAAGGCTTGTCATTTCAAAGAAAGAAGAGGAAACCAAAATCCAGGTAGTGAAACGAACACACCAGTATGGGAGATGTGCATGTGGACAGTTTCAAGCAGAGGCTCTTTGTGGACACTTGGAAACAGCGCTGTGAAAAAATTTCGTACGAAGCGGGATTTGGCCAAAGTTGAAAGACCTTCCAAAACCAACCCTAAAGAACTTAGGCAAACAATGAATGTTGCAATAAACTCCTGCAGGAAAGGTGCATCTATGACACAACTCCCGAGCAGGTAGCTACATTCTGCACAGTACAAAATGCATATGAATTCCAGGCTGAAAACTCACTCCAGAAGGAAGCAATGCGTGTGTTTCTCTCTGAAAGGACACTCAGCCAGTAGTCTTTTGCTTGCTCCTTCAAAGTCTTTGTAGAAACGTGTGTTTTCACTGCTGGAATACGTTTTGGGATGCATTGTTTCAATCTCTTGCAAGCCTCATGTTGTTTCTTACACAATGTGGAAAAATAAGGAGTATGTTTCCCAAATCACTTGAAGTCCAGGAAAACGCACACTGCATCACTCTTGCACGAACACGCTCTTTCTCCTAATGTGTTGAGAACTTTCAACAAACAAGAAGAGAAGGGTATTTTGCAGTGAAATTCAGACGGGTTTGTAGAAAAGTACATTTCTATTGGCTGCAGAGTGCAAAACCGTGATTGACTTCATGTTCTCGATGAAAACCTTACATTTCCAAGTGACCTGAAGTAGGACTTTCACATAAAGATGTGTTTGCGTGTCTGAGGTGAAAGGAGCTCTAGGTTGTGTATTCAGTGCTGGAGAGTGACACACTCTACATAGGTTACACAGCGTTTTGAGAGCACCAACATGCTAAAAACTGAAACTGCTACAAGGTGTGTGTAGCGTGCAGAAAGAAGGCTTGTCATTTCAAAGAAAGAAGAGGAAACCAAAATCCAGGTAGTGAAACGAACACACCAGTATGGGAGATGTGCATGTGGACAGTTTCAAGCAAAGGCTCTTTGTGGACACTTGGAAACAGCGCTGTGAAAAAATTTCGTACGAAGCGGGATTAGGCCAAAGTTGAAAGACCTTCCAAAACCAACCCTAAAGAACTTAGCCAAACAATGAATGTTGCAATAAACTCCTGCAGTGAAGGTGCATCTATGACACAACTCCCGAGCAGGTAGCTACATTCTGCACAGTACAAAATGCATATGAATTCCAGGCTGAAAACTCACTCCAGAAGGAAGCAATGCGTGTGTTTCTCTCTGAAAGGACACTCAGCCAGTAGTCTTTTGCTTGCTCCTTCAAAGTCTTTGTAGAAACGTGTGTTTTCACTGCTGGAATACGTTTTGGGATGCATTGTTTCAATCTCTTGCAAGCCTCATGTTGTTTCTTACACAATGTGGATAAATAAGGAGTATGTTTCCCAAATCACTTGAAGTCCAGGAAAACGCACACTGCATCACTCTTGAACGAACACGCTCTTTCTCCTAATGTGTTGAGAACTTTCAACAAACAAGAAGAGAAGGGTATTTTGCAGTGAAATTCAGACGTATTTGTAGAAAAGTACATTTCTATTGGCTGCAGAGTGCAAAACCGTGATTGACTTCATGTTCTCGATGAAAACCTTACATTTCCAAGTGACCTGAAGTAGGACTTTCACAAAAAGATGTGTTTGCGTGTCTGTGGTGAAAGGAGCTCTAGGTTGTGTATTCAGTGCTGGAGAGTGACACACTCTACATAGGTTACACAGCGTTTTGAGGGCACCAACATGCTAAAAACTGAAACTGCTACAAGGTGTGTGTAGTGTGCAGAAAGAAGGCTTGTCATTTCAAAGAAAGAAGAGGAAACCAAAATCCAGGTAGTGAAACGAACACACCAGTATGGGAGATGTGCATGTGGACAGTTTCAAGCAGAGGCTCTTTGTGGACACTTGGGAACAGCGCTGTGAAAAAATTTCGTACGAAGCGGGATTTGGCCAAAGTTGAAAGACCTTCCAAAACCAACCCTAAAGAACTTAGCCAAACAATGAATGTTGCAATAAACTCCTGCAGGAAAGGTGCATCTATGACACAACTCTCGAGCAGTTAGCTACATTCTGCACAGTAAAAAATGCATATGAATTCCAGGCTGAAAACTCACTCCAGAAGGAAGCAATGCGTGTGTTTCTCTCTGAAAGGACACTCAGCCAGTAGTCTTTTGCTTGCTCCTTCAAAGTCTTTGTAGAAACGTGTGTTTTCACTGCTGGAATACGTTTTGGGATGCATTGTTTCAATCTCTTGCAAGCCTCATGTTGTTTCTTACACAATGTGGAAAAATAAGGAGTATGTTTCCCAAATCACTTGAAGTCCAGGAAAACGCACACTGCATCACTCTTGCACGAACACGCTCTTTCTCCTAATGTGTTGAGAACTTTCAACAAACAAGAAGAGAAGGGTATTTTGCAGTGAAATTCAGACGGGTTTGTAGAAAAGTACATTTCTATTGGCTGCAGAGTGCAAAACCGTGATTGACTTCATGTTCTCGATGAAAACCTTACATTTCCAAGTGACCTGAAGTAGGACTTTCACAAAAAGATGTGTTTGCGTGTCTGAGGTGAAAGGAGCTCTAGGTTGTGTATTCAGTGCTGGAGAGTGACACACTCTACATAGGTTACACAGCGTTTTGAGAGCACCAACATGCTAAAAACTGAAACTGCTACAAGGTGTGTGTAGCGTGCAGAAAGAAGGCTTGTCATTTCAAAGAAAGAAGAGGAAACCAAAATCCAGGTAGTGAAACGAACACACCAGTATGGGAGATGTGCATGTGGACAGTTTCAAGCAAAGGCTCTTTGTGGACACTTGGAAACAGCGCTGTGAAAAAATTTCGTACGAAGCGGGATTAGGCCAAAGTTGAAAGACCTTCCAAAACCAACCCTAAAGAACTTAGCCAAACAATGAATGTTGCAATAAACTCCTGCAGTGAAGGTGCATCTATGACACAACTCCCGAGCAGGTAGCTACATTCTGCACAGTACAAAATGCATATGAATTCCAGGCTGAAAACTCACTCCAGAAGGAAGCAATGCGTGTGTTTCTCTCTGAAAGGACACTCAGCCAGTAGTCTTTTGCTTGCTCCTTCAAAGTCTTTGTAGAAACGTGTGTTTTCACTGCTGGAATACGTTTTGGGATGCATTGTTTCAATCTCTTGCAAGCCTCATGTTGTTTCTTACACAATGTGGATAAATAAGGAGTATGTTTCCCAAATCACTTGAAGTCCAGGAAAACGCACACTGCATCACTCTTGAACGAACACGCTCTTTCTCCTAATGTGTTGAGAACTTTCAACAAACAAGAAGAGAAGGGTATTTTGCAGTGAAATTCAGACGGGTTTGTAGAAAAGTACATTTCTATTGGCTGCAGAGTGCAAAACCGTGATTGACTTCATGTTCTCGATGAAAACCTTACATTTCCAAGTGACCTGAAGTAGGACTTTCACAAAAAGATGTGTTTGCGTGTCTGTGGTGAAAGGAGCTCTAGGTTGTGTATTCAGTGCTGGAGAGTGACACACTCTACATAGGTTACACAGCGTTTTGAGAGCACCAACATGCTAAAAACTGAAACTGCTACAAGGTGTGTGTAGCGTGCAGAAAGAAGGCTTGTCATTTCAAAGAAAGAAGAGGAAACCAAAATCCAGGTAGTGAAACGAACACACCAGTATGGGAGATGTGCATGTGGACAGTTTCAAGCAAAGGCTCTTTGTGGACACTTGGAAACAGCGCTGTGAAAAAATTTCGTACGAAGCGGGATTTGGCCAAAGTTGAAAGACCTTCCAAAACCAACCCTAAAGAACTTAGCCAAACAATGAATGTTGCAATAAACTCCTGCAGGAAAGGTGCATCTATGACACAACTCTCGAGCAGTTAGCTACATTCTGCACAGTAAAAAATGCATATGAATTCCAGGCTGAAAACTCACTCCAGAAGGAAGCAATGCGTGTGTTTCTCTCTGAAAGAACACTCAGCCAGTAGGCTTTTGCTTGCTCCTTCAAAGTCTTTGTAGAAACGTGTGTTTTCACTGCTCGAATACGTTTTGGGATGCATTGTTTCAATCTCTTGCAAGCCTCATGTTGTTTCTTACACAATGTGGATAAATAAGGAGTATGTTTCCCAAATCACTTGAAGTCCAGGAAAACGCACACTGCATCACTCTTGCACGAACACGCTCTTTCTCCTAATGTGTTGAGAACTTTCAACAAACAAGAAGAGAAGGGTATTTTGCAGTGAAATTCAGACGGGTTTGTAGAAAAGTACATTTCTATTGGCTGCAGAGTGCAAAACCGTGATTGACTTCATGTTCTCGATGAAAACCTTACATTTCCAACTGACCTGAAGTAGGACTTTCACAAAAAGATGTGTTTGCGTGTCTGTGGTGAAAGGAGCTCTAGGTTGTGTATTCAGTGCTGGAGAGTGACACACTCTACATAGGTTACACAGCGTTTTGAGAGCACCAACATGCTAAAAACTGAAACTGCTACAAGGTGTGTGTAGCGTGCAGAAAGAAGGCTTGTCATTTCAAAGAAAGAAGAGGAAACCAAAATCCAGGTAGTGAAACGAACACACCAGTATGGGAGATGTGCATGTGGACAGTTTCAAGCAAAGGCTCTTTGTGGACACTTGGAAACAGCGCTGTGAAAAAATTTCGTACGAAGCGGGATTTGGCCAAAGTTGAAAGACCTTCCAAAACCAACCCTAAAGAACTTAGCCAAACAATGAATGTTGCAATAAACTCCTGCAGGAAAGGTGCATCTATGACACAACTCTCGAGCAGTTAGCTACATTCTGCACAGTAAAAAATGCATATGAATTCCAGGCTGAAAACTCACTCCAGAAGGAAGCAATGCGTGTGTTTCTCTCTGAAAGAACACTCAGCCAGTAGGCTTTTGCTTGCTCCTTCAAAGTCTTTGTAGAAACGTGTGTTTTCACTGCTCGAATACGTTTTGGGATGCATTGTTTCAATCTCTTGCAAGCCTCATGTTGTTTCTTACACAATGTGGATAAATAAGGAGTATGTTTCCCAAATCACTTGAAGTCCAGGAAAACGCACACTGCATCACTCTTGCACGAACACGCTCTTTCTCCTAATGTGTTGAGAACTTTCAACAAACAAGAAGAGAAGGGTATTTTGCAGTGAAATTCAGACGGGTTTGTAGAAAAGTACATTTCTATTGGCTGCAGAGTGCAAAACCGTGATTGACTTCATGTTCTCGATGAAAACCTTACATTTCCAACTGACCTGAAGTAGGACTTTCACAAAAAGATGTGTTTGCGTGTCTGTGGTGAAAGGAGCTCTAGGTTGTGTATTCAGTGCTGGAGAGTGACACACTCTACATAGGTTACACAGCGTTTTGAGAGCACCAACATGCTAAAAACTGAAACTGCTTTAAGGTGTGTGTAGCGTGCAGAAAGAAGGCTTGTCATTTCAAAGAAAGAAGAGGAAACCAAAATCCAGGTAGTGAAACGAACACACCAGTATGGGAGATGTGCATGTGGACAGTTTCAAGCAAAGGCTCTTTGTGGACACTTGGAAACAGCGCTGTGAAAAAATTTCGTACGAAGCGGGATTTGGCCAAAGTTGAAAGACCTTCCAAAACCAACCCTAAAGAACTTAGCCAAACAATGAATGTTGCAATAAACTCCTGCAGGAAAGGTGCATCTATGACACAACTCTCGAGCAGTTAGCTACATTCTGCACAGTAAAAAATGCATATGAATTCCAGGCTGAAAACTCACTCCAGAAGGAAGCAATGCGTGTGTTTCTCTCTGAAAGAACACTCAGCCAGTAGGCTTTTGCTTACTCCTTCAAAGTCTTTGTAGAAACGTGTGTTTTCACTGCTCGAATACGTTTTGGGATGCATTGTTTCAATCTCTTGCAAGCCTCATGTTGTTTCTTACACAATGTGGAAAAATAAGGAGTATGTTTCCCAAATCACTTGAAGTCCAGGAAAACGCACACTGCATCACTCTTGCACGAACACGCTCTTTCTCCTAATACGTTGAGAACTTTCAACAAACAAGAAGAGAAGGGTATTTTGCAGTGAAATTCAGACGGGTTTGTAGAAAAGTACATCTCTATGGGCTGCAGAGTGCAAAACCGTGATTGACTTCATGTTCTCGATGAAAACCTTACATTTCCAAGTGACCTGAAGTAGGACTTTCACAAAAAGATGTGTTTGCGTGTCTGTGGTGAAAGGAGCTCTAGGTTGTGTATTCAGTGCTGGAGAGTGACACACTCTACATAGGTTACACAGCGTTTTGAGAGCACCAACATGCTAAAAACTGAAACTGCTACAAGGTGTGTGTAGCGTGCAGAAAGAAGGCTTGTCATTTCAAAGAAAGAAGAGGAAACCAAAATCCAGGTAGTGAAACGAACACACCAGTATGGGAGATGTGCATGTGGACAGTTTCAAGCAGAGGCTCTTTGTGGACACTTGGGAACAGCGCTGTGAAAAAATTTCGTACGAAGCGGGATTTGGCCAAAGTTGAAAGACCTTCCAAAACCAACCCTAAAGAACTTAGCCAAACAATGAATGTTTCAATAAACTCCTGCAGGAAAGGTGCATCTATGACACAACTCCCGAGCAGGTAGCTACATTCTGCACAGTACAAAATGCATATGAATTCCAGGCTGAAAACTCACTCCAGAAGGAAGCAATGCGTGTGTTTCTCTCTGAAAGAACACTCAGCCAGTAGGCTTTTGCTTGCTCCTTCAAAGTAGTTGTAGAAACGTGTGTTTTCACTGCTGGAATACGTTTTGGGATGCATTGTTTCAATCTCTTGCAAGCCTCATGTTGTTTCTTACACAATGGGGAAAAATAAGAAGTATGTTTCCCAAATCACTTGAAGTCCAGGAAAACGCACACTGCATCACTCTTGCACGAACACGCTCTTTCTACTAATACGTTGAGAACTTTCAACAAACAAGAAGAGAAGGGTATTTTGCAGTGAAATTCAGACGCGTTTGTAGAAAAGTACATTTCTATTGGCTGCAGAGTGCAAAACCGTGATTGACTTCATGTTCTCGATGAAAACCTTACATTTCCAAGTGACCTGAAGTAGGACTTTCACAAAAAGATGTGTTTGCGTGTCTGTGGTGAAAGGAGCTCTAGGTTGTGTATTCAGTGCTGGAGAGTGACACACTCTACATAGGTTACACAGCGTTTTGAGAGCACCAACATGCTAAAAACTGAAACTGCTACAAGGTGTGTGTAGCGTACAGAAAGAAGGCTTGTCATTTCAAAGAAAGAAGAGGAAACCAAAATCCAGGTAGTGAAACGAACACACCAGTATGGGAGATGTGCATGTGGACAGTTTCAAGCAGAGGCTCTTTGTGGACACTTGGAAACAGCGCTGTGAAAAAATTTCGTACGAAGCGGGATTTGGCCAAAGTTGAAAGACCTTCCAAAACCAACCCTAAAGAACTTAGCCAAACTATGAAAGTTGCAATATACTCCTGCAGGAAAGGTGCATCTATGACACAACTCCCGAGCAGGTAGCTACATTCTGCACAGTACAAAATGCATATGAATTCCAGGCTGAAAACTCACTCCAGAAGGCAGCAATGCGTGTGTTTCTCTCTGAAAGAACACTCAGCCAGTAGGCTTTTGCTTGCTCCTTCAAAGTCTTTGTAGAAACGTGTGTTTTCACTGCTGGAATACGTTTTGGGATGCATTGTTTCAATCTCTTGCAAGCCTCATGTTGTTTCTTACACAATGGGGAAAAATAAGGAGTATGTTTCCCAAATCACTTGAAGTCCAGGAAAACGCACACTGCATCACTCTTGCACGAACACACTCTTTCTCCTAATACGTTGAGAACTTTCAACAAACAAGAAGAGAAGGGTATTTTGCAGTGAAAATCAGACTTGTTTGTAGAAAAGTACATTTCTATTGGCTGCAGAGTGCAAAACCGTGATTGACTTCATGTTCTCGATGAAAACCTTACATTTCCAAGTGACCTGAAGTAGGACTTTCACAAAAAGATGTGTTTGTGTGTCTGTGGTGAAAGGAGCTCTAGGTTGTGTATTCAGTGCTGGAGAGTGACACACTCTACATAGGTTACACAGCGTTTTGAGAGCACCAACATGCTAAAAACAGAAACTGCTACAAGGTGTGTGTGCGTGCAGAAAGAAGGCTTGTCATTTCAAAGAGAGAAGAGGAAACCAAAATCCAGGTAGTGAAACGAACACACCAGTATGGGAGATGTGCATGTGGACAGTTTCAAGCAGAGGCTCTTTGTGGACACTTGGAAACAGCGCTGTGAAAAAATTTCGTACGAAGCAGTATTTGGCCAAAGATGAAAGACCTTCCAAAACCAACCCTAAAGCACTTAGCCAAACAATGAATGTTGCAATAAACTCCTGCAGGAAAGGTGCATCTATGACACAACTCCCGAGCAGGTAGCTACATTCTGCACAGTACAAAATGCATATGAATTCCAGGCTGAAAACGCACTCCAGAAGGAAGCAATGCGTGTGTTTCTCTCTGAAAGAACACTCAGCCAGTAGGCTTTTGCTTGCTCCTTCAAAGTCTTTGTAGAAACGTGTGTTTTCCCTGCTGGAATACGTTTTGGGATGCATTGTTTCAATCTCTTGCAAGCCTCATGTTGTTTCTTACACAATGGGGAAAAATAAGGAGTATGTTTCCCAAATCACTTGAGGTCCAGGAAAACGCACACTGCATCACCCTTGCACGAACACGCTCTTTCTCCTAGTGTTGAGAACTTTCAACAAACCAGAAAAGAAGGGTATTTTGCAGTGAAATTCAGACGGGTTTGTAGAAAAGTACATCTCTATTGGCTGCAGAGTGCAAAACCATGATTGACTTCATGTTCTCGATGAAAACCTTACATTTCCAAGTGACCTGAAGTAGGACTTTCACAAAAAGATGTGTTTGCGTGTCTGTGGTGAAAGGAGCTCTAGGTTGTGTATTCAGTGCTGGAGAGTGACACACTCTACATGGAAACACAGCGTTTTGAGAGCACCAACATGCTAAAAACTGAAACTGCTACAAGGTGTGTGTAGCGTGCAGAAAGAAGGCTTGTCTTTTCAAAGAAAGAAGAGGAAACCAAAATCCAGGTAGTGAAATGAACACACCAGTATGGGAGATGTGCATGTGGACAGTTTCAAGCAGAGGCTCTTTGTGGACACTTGGAAACAGCGCTGTGAAAAAATTTCGTACGAAGCGGGATTTGGCCAAAGTTGAAAGACCTTCCAAAACCAACCCTAAAGAACTTAGCCAAACAATGAATGTTGCAATAAACTCCTGCAGGAAAGGTGCATCTATGACACAACTCCTGAGCAGGTAGCTACATTCTGCACAGTACAAAATGCATATGAATTCCAGGCTGAAACTCACTCCAGAAGGAAGCAATGCGTGCGTTTTCTCTGAGAGAACACTCAGCCAGTAGGCTTTTGCTTGCTCCTTCAAAGTCTTTGTAGAAACGTGTGTTTTCACTGCTGGAATACGTTTTGGGATGCATTGTTTCAATCTCTTGCAAGCCTCATGTTGTTTCTTACACAATGGGGAAAAGTAAGGAGTATGTTTCCCAAATCACTTGAAGTCCAGGAAAACACACACTGCATCACTCTTGCACGAACACGCTCTTACTCCTAATGTGTTGAGAACTTTCAACAAACCGGAAAAGAAGGGTATTTTGCAGTGAAATTCAGACGGGTTTGTAGAAAAGTACATCTCTATTGGCTGCAGAGTGCAAAACCGTGATTGACTTCATGTTCTCGATGAAAACCTTACATTTCCAAGTGACCTGAAGTAGGACTTTCACAAAAAGATGTGTTTGCGTGTCTGTGGTGAAAGGAGCTCTAGGTTGTGTATTCAGTGCTGGAGAGTGACACACTCTACATAGGTTACACAGCGTTTTGAGAGCACCAAAATGCTAAAAACTTAAACTGCTACAAGGTGTGTGTAGCGTGCAGAAAGAAGGCTTGTCATTTCAAAGAAAGAAGAGGAAACCAAAATCCAGGTAGTGAAACGAACACACCAGTATGGGAGATGTGCATGTGGACAGTTTCAAGCAGAGGCTCTTTGTGGACACTTGGAAACAGCGCTGTGAAAAAATTTCGTAGGAAGCGGGATTTGGCCAAAGTTGAAAGACCTTCCAAAACCAACCCTAAAGAACTTAGGCAAACAATGAATGTTGCAATAAACTCCTGCAGGAAAGGTGCATCTATGACACAACTCCCGAGCAGGTAGCTCCATTCTGCACAGTACAAAATGCATATGAATTCCAGGCTGAAAACTCACTCCAGAAGGAAGCAATGCGTGTGTTTCTCTCTGAAAGGACACTCAGCCAGTAGTCTTTTGCTTGCTCCTTCAAAGTCTTTGTAGAAACGTGTGTTTTCCCTGCTGGAATACGTTTTGGGATGCATTGTTTCAATCTCTTGCAAGCCTCATGTTGTTTCTTACACAATGTGGAAAAATAAGGAGTATGTTTCCCAAATCAGTTGAGGTCCAGGAAAACGCACACTGCATCACTCTTGCACGAACACGCTCTTTCTCCTAATACGTTGAGAACTTTCAACAAAAAAGAAGAGAAGGTTATTTTGCAGTGAAATTCAGACGGGTTTGTAGAAAAGTACATTTCTATTGGCTGCAGAGTGCAAAACCGTGATTGACTTCATGTTCTCGATGAAAACCTTACAGTTCCAAGTGACCTGAAGTAGCACTTTCACAAAAAGATGTGTTTGCGTGTCTGTGGTTAAAGGAGCTCTAGGTTGTGTATTCAGTGCTGGAGAGTGACACACTCTACATAGGTTACACAGCGTTTTGAGAGCACCAACACGCTAAAAACTGAAACTGCTACAAGGTGTGTGTAGCGTGTAGAAAGAAGGCTTGTCATTTCAAAGAAAGAAGAGGAAACCAAAATCCAGGTAGTGAAACGAACACACCAGTATGGGAGATGTGCATGTGGACAGTTTCAAGCAGAGGCTCTTTGTGGACACTTGGAAACAGCGCTGTGAAAAAATTTCGTACGAAGCGGGATTAGGCCAAAGTTGAAAGACCTTCCAAAACCAACCCTAAAGAACTTAGCCAAACAATGAATGTTTCAATAAACTCCTGCAGGAAAGGTGCATCTATGACACAACTCCCGAGCAGGTAGCTACATTCTGCACAGTACAAAATGCATATGAATTCCAGGCTGAAAACTCACTCCAGAAGGAAGCAATGCGTGTGTTTCTCTCTGAAAGAACACTCAGCCAGTAGGCTTTTGCTTGCTCCTTCAAAGTAGTTGTAGAAACGTGTGTTTTCACTGCTGGAATACGTTTTGGGATGCATTGTTTCAATCTCTTGCAAGCCTCATGTTGTTTCTTACACAATGGGGAAAAATAAGAAGTATGTTTCCCAAATCACTTGAAGTCCAGGAAAACGCACACTGCATCACTCTTGCACGAACACGCTCTTTCTACTAATACGTTGAGAACTTTCAACAAACAAGAAGAGAAGGGTATTTTGCAGTGAAATTCAGACGCGTTTGTAGAAAAGTACATTTCTATTGGCTGCAGAGTGCAAAACCGTGATTGACTTCATGTTCTCGATGAAAACCTTACATTTCCAAGTGACCTGAAGTAGGACTTTCACAAAAAGATGTGTTTGCGTGTCTGTGGTGAAAGGAGCTCTAGGTTGTGTATTCAGTGCTGGAGAGTGACACACTCTACATAGGTTACACAGCGTTTTGAGAGCACCGACATCCTAAAAACTGAAACTGCTACAAGGTGTGTGTAGCGTGCAGGAAGAAGGCTTGTCATTTCAAAGAAAGAAGAGGAAACCAAAATCCAGGTAGTGAAACGAACACACCAGTATGGGAGATGTGCATGTGGACAGTTTCAAGCAAAGGCTCTTTGTGGACACTTGGAAACAGCGCTGTGAAAAAATTTCGTACGAAGCGGGATTTGGCCAAAGTTGAAAGACCTTCCAAAACCAACCCTAAAGAACTTAGCCAAACAATGAATGTTGCAATAAACTCCTGCAGGAAAGGTGCATCTATGACACAACTCTCGAGCAGTTAGCTACATTCTGCACAGTAAAAAATGCATATGAATTCCAGGCTGAAAACTCACTCCAGAAGGAAGCAATGCGTGTGTTTCTCTCTGAAAGAACACTCAGCCAGTAGGCTTTTGCTTACTCCTTCAAAGTCTTTGTAGAAACGTGTGTTTTCACTGCTCGAATACGTTTTGGGATGCATTGTTTCAATCTCTTGCAAGCCTCATGTTGTTTCTTACACAATGTGGAAAAATAAGGAGTATGTTTCCCAAATCACTTGAAGTCCAGGAAAACGCACACTGCATCACTCTTGCACGAACACGCTCTTTCTCCTAATACGTTGAGAACTTTCAACAAACAAGAAGAGAAGGGTATTTTGCAGTGAAATTCAGACGGGTTTGTAGAAAAGTACATCTCTATGGGCTGCAGAGTGCAAAACCGTGATTGACTTCATGTTCTCGATGAAAACCTTACATTTCCAAGTGACCTGAAGTAGGACTTTCACAAAAAGATGTGTTTGCGTGTCTGTGGTGAAAGGAGCTCTAGGTTGTGTATTCAGTGCTGGAGAGTGACACACTCTACATAGGTTACACAGCGTTTTGAGAGCACCAACATGCTAAAAACTGAAACTGCTACAAGGTGTGTGTAGCGTGCAGAAAGAAGGCTTGTCATTTCAAAGAAAGAAGAGGAAACCAAAATCCAGGTAGTGAAACGAACACACCAGTATGGGAGATGTGCATGTGGACAGTTTCAAGCAGAGGCTCTTTGTGGACACTTGGGAACAGCGCTGTGAAAAAATTTCGTACGAAGCGGGATTTGGCCAAAGTTGAAAGACCTTCCAAAACCAACCCTAAAGAACTTAGCCAAACAATGAATGTTTCAATAAACTCCTGCAGGAAAGGTGCATCTATGACACAACTCCCGAGCAGGTAGCTACATTCTGCACAGTACAAAATGCATATGAATTCCAGGCTGAAAACTCACTCCAGAAGGAAGCAATGCGTGTGTTTCTCTCTGAAAGAACACTCAGCCAGTAGGCTTTTGCTTGCTCCTTCAAAGTAGTTGTAGAAACGTGTGTTTTCACTGCTGGAATACGTTTTGGGATGCATTGTTTCAATCTCTTGCAAGCCTCATGTTGTTTCTTACACAATGGGGAAAAATAAGAAGTATGTTTCCCAAATCACTTGAAGTCCAGGAAAACGCACACTGCATCACTCTTGCACGAACACGCTCTTTCTACTAATACGTTGAGAACTTTCAACAAACAAGAAGAGAAGGGTATTTTGCAGTGAAATTCAGACGCGTTTGTAGAAAAGTACATTTCTATTGGCTGCAGAGTGCAAAACCGTGATTGACTTCATGTTCTCGATGAAAACCTTACATTTCCAAGTGACCTGAAGTAGGACTTTCACAAAAAGATGTGTTTGCGTGTCTGTGGTGAAAGGAGCTCTAGGTTGTGTATTCAGTGCTGGAGAGTGACACACTCTACATAGGTTACACAGCGTTTTGAGAGCACCAACATGCTAAAAACTGAAACTGCTACAAGGTGTGTGTGCGTGCAGAAAGAAGGCTTGTCATTTCAAAGAGAGAAGAGGAAACCAAAATCCAGGTAGTGAAACGAACACACCAGTATGGGAGATGTGCATGTGGACAGTTTCAAGCAGAGGCTCTTTGTGGACACTTGGAAACAGCGCTGTGAAAAAATTTCGTACGAAGCGGTATTTGGCCAAAGATGAAAGACCTTCCAAAACCAACCCTAAAGCACTTAGCCAAACAATGAATGTTGCAATAAACTCCTGCAGGAAAGGTGCATCTATGACACAACTCCCGAGCAGGTAGCTACATTCTGCACAGTACAAAATGCATATGAATTCCAGGCTGAAAACGCACTCCAGAAGGAAGCAATGCATGTGTTTCTCTCTGAAAGAACACTCAGCCAGTAGGCTTTTGCTTGCTCCTTCAAAGTCTTTGTAGAAACGTGTGTTTTCCCTGCTGGAATACGTTTTGGGATGCATTGTTTCAATCTCTTGCAAGCCTCATGTTGTTTCTTACACAATGGGGAAAAATAAGGAGTATGTTTCCCAAATCACTTGAGGTCCAGGAAAACGCACACTGCATCACCCTTGCACGAACACGCTCTTTCTCCTAGTGTTGAGAACTTTCAACAAACCAGAAAAGAAGGGTATTTTGCAGTGAAATTCAGACGGGTTTGTAGAAAAGTACATCTCTATTGGCTGCAGAGTGCAAAACCATGATTGACTTCATGTTCTCGATGAAAACCTTACATTTCCAAGTGACCTGAAGTAGGACTTTCACAAAAAGATGTGTTTGCGTGTCTGTGGTGAAAGGAGCTCTAGGTTGTGTATTCAGTGCTGGAGAGTGACACACTCTACATGGAAACACAGCGTTTTGAGAGCACCAACATGCTAAAAACTGAAACTGCTACAAGGTGTGTGTAGCGTGCAGAAAGAAGGCTTGTCTTTTCAAAGAAAGAAGAGGAAACCAAAATCCAGGTAGTGAAATGAACACACCAGTATGGGAGATGTGCATGTGGACAGTTTCAAGCAGAGGCTCTTTGTGGACACTTGGAAACAGCGCTGTGAAAAAATTTCGTACGAAGCGGGATTTGGCCAAAGTTGAAAGACCTTCCAAAACCAACCCTAAAGAACTTAGCCAAACAATGAATGTTGCAATAAACTCCTGCAGGAAAGGTGCATCTATGACACAACTCCTGAGCAGGTAGCTACATTCTGCACAGTACAAAATGCATATGAATTCCAGGCTGAAACTCACTCCAGAAGGAAGCAATGCGTGCGTTTTCTCTGAGAGAACACTCAGCCAGTAGGCTTTTGCTTGCTCCTTCAAAGTCTTTGTAGAAACGTGTGTTTTCACTGCTGGAATACGTTTTGGGATGCATTGTTTCAATCTCTTGCAAGCCTCATGTTGTTTCTTACACAATGGGGAAAAGTAAGGAGTATGTTTCCCAAATCACTTGAAGTCCAGGAAAACACACACTGCATCACTCTTGCACGAACACGCTCTTACTCCTAATGTGTTGAGAACTTTCAACAAACCGGAAAAGAAGGGTATTTTGCAGTGAAATTCAGACGGGTTTGTAGAAAAGTACATCTCTATTGGCTGCAGAGTGCAAAACCGTGATTGACTTCATGTTCTCGATGAAAACCTTACATTTCCAAGTGACCTGAAGTAGGACTTTCACAAAAAGATGTGTTTGCGTGTCTGTGGTGAAAGGAGCTCTAGGTTGTGTATTCAGTGCTGGAGAGTGACACACTCTACATAGGTTACACAGCGTTTTGAGAGCACCAAAATGCTAAAAACTTAAACTGCTACAAGGTGTGTGTAGCGTGCAGAAAGAAGGCTTGTCATTTCAAAGAAAGAAGAGGAAACCAAAATCCAGGTAGTGAAACGAACACACCAGTATGGGAGATGTGCATGTGGACAGTTTCAAGCAGAGGCTCTTTGTGGACACTTGGAAACAGCGCTGTGAAAAAATTTCGTAGGAAGCGGGATTTGGCCAAAGTTGAAAGACCTTCCAAAACCAACCCTAAAGAACTTAGGCAAACAATGAATGTTGCAATAAACTCCTGCAGGAAAGGTGCATCTATGACACAACTCCCGAGCAGGTAGCTCCATTCTGCACAGTACAAAATGCATATGAATTCCAGGCTGAAAACTCACTCCAGAAGGAAGCAATGCGTGTGTTTCTCTCTGAAAGGACACTCAGCCAGTAGTCTTTTGCTTGCTCCTTCAAAGTCTTTGTAGAAACGTGTGTTTTCCCTGCTGGAATACGTTTTGGGATGCATTGTTTCAATCTCTTGCAAGCCTCATGTTGTTTCTTACACAATGTGGAAAAATAAGGAGTATGTTTCCCAAATCAGTTGAGGTCCAGGAAAACGCACACTGCATCACTCTTGCACGAACACGCTCTTTCTCCTAATACGTTGAGAACTTTCAACAAAAAAGAAGAGAAGGTTATTTTGCAGTGAAATTCAGACGGGTTTGTAGAAAAGTACATTTCTATTGGCTGCAGAGTGCAAAACCGTGATTGACTTCATGTTCTCGATGAAAACCTTACATTTCCAAGTGACCTGAAGTAGGACTTTCACAAAAAGATGTGTTTGCGTGTCTGTGGTGAAAGGAGCTCTAGGTTGTGTATTCAGTGCTGGAGAGTGACACACTCTACATAGGTTACACAGCGTTTTGAGAGCACCGACATCCTAAAAACTGAAACTGCTACAAGGTGTGTGTAGCGTGCAGGAAGAAGGCTTGTCATTTCAAAGAAAGAAGAGGAAACCAAAATCCAGGTAGTGAAAGGAACACACCAGTATGGGAGATGTGCATGTGGACAGTTTCAAGCAGAGGCTCTTTGTGGACACTTGGAAACAGCGCTGTGAAAAAATTTCGTACGAAGCGGGATTTGGCCAAAGTTGAAAGACCTTCCAAAACCAACCCTAAAGAACTTAGCCAAACAATGAATGTTTCAATAAACTCCTGCAGGAAAGGTGCATCTATGACACAACTCCCGAGCAGGTAGCTACATTCTGCACAGTACAAAATGCATATGAATTCCAGGCTGAAAACTCACTCCAGAAGGAAGCAATGCGTGTGTTTCTCTCTGAAAGGACACTCAGCCAGTAGTCTTTTGCTTGCTCCTTCAAAGTCTTTGTAGAAACGTGTGTTTTCACTGCTGGAATACGTTTTGGGATGCATTGTTTCAATCTCTTGCAAGCCTCATGTTGTTTCTTACACAATGTGGAAAAATAAGGAGTATGTTTCCCAAATCAGTTGAGGTCCAGGAAAACGCACACTGCATCACTCTTGCACGAACACGCTCTTTCTCCTAATACGTTGAGAACTTTCAACAAACAAGAAGAGAAGGGTATTTTGCAGTGAAATTCAGACGCGTTTGTAGAAAAGTACATTTCTATTGGCTGCAGAGTGCAAAACCGTGATTGACTTCATGTTCTCGATGAAAACCTTACATTTCCAAGTGACCTGAAGTAGGACTTTCACAAAAAGATGTGTTTGCGTGTCTGTGGTGAAAGGAGCTCTAGGTTGTGTATTCAGTGCTGGAGAGTGACACACTCTACATAGGTTACACAGCGTTTTGAGAGCACCAACATGCTAAAAACTGAAACTGCTACAAGGTGTGTGTAGCGTGCAGGAAGAAGGCTTGTCATTTCAAAGAAAGAAGAGGAAACCAAAATCCAGGTAGTGAAACGAACACACCAGTATGGGAGATGTGCATGTGGACAGTTTCAAGCAGAGGCTCTTTGTGGACACTTGGAAACAGCGCTGTGAAAAAATTTCGTACGAAGCGGGATTTGGCCAAAGTTGAAAGACCTTCCAAAACCAACCCTAAAGAACTTAGCCAAACAATGAATGTTTCAATAAACTCCTGCAGGAAAGGTGCATCTATGACACAACTCCCGAGCAGGTAGCTACATTCTGCACAGGACAAAATGCATATGAATTCCAGGCTGAAAACTCACTCCAGAAGGAAGCAATGCGTGTGTTTCTCTCTGAAAGAACACTCAGCCAGTAGGCTTTTGCTTGCTCCTTCAAAGTAGTTTTAGAAACGTGTGTTTTCACTGCTGGAATACGTTTTGGGATGCATTGTTTCAATCTCTTGCAAGCCTCATGTTGTTTCTTACACAATGTGGAAAAATAAGGAGTATGTTTCCCAAATCAGTTGAGGTCCAGGAAAACGCACACTGCATCACTCTTGCACGAACACGCTCTTTCTCCTAATACGTTGAGAACTTTCAACAAACAAGAAGAGAAGGGTATTTTGCAGTGAAATTCAGACGCGTTTGTAGAAAAGTACATTTCTATTGGCTGCAGAGTGCAAAACCGTGATTGACTTCATGTTCTCGATGAAAACCTTACATTTCCAAGTGACCTGAAGTAGGACTTTCACAAAAAGATGTGTTTGCGTGTCTGTGGTGAAAGGAGCTCTAGGTTGTGTATTCAGTGCTGGAGAGTGACACACTCTACATAGGTTACACAGCGTTTTGAGAGCACCAACATGCTAAAAACTGAAACTGCTACAAGGTGTGTGTAGCGTGCAGGAAGAAGGCTTGTCATTTCAAAGAAAGAAGAGGAAACCAAAATCCAGGTAGTGAAACGAACACACCAGTATGGGAGATGTGCATGTGGACAGTTTCAAGCAGAGGCTCTTTGTGGACACTTGGAAACAGCGCTGTGAAAAAATTTCGTACGAAGCGGGATTTGGCCAAAGTTGAAAGACCTTCCAAAACCAACCCTAAAGAACTTAGCCAAACAATGAATGTTTCAATAAACTCCTGCAGGAAAGGTGCATCTATGACACAACTCCCGAGCAGGTAGCTACATTCTGCACAGGACAAAATGCATATGAATTCCAGGCTGAAAACTCACTCCAGAAGGAAGCAATGCGTGTGTTTCTCTCTGAAAGAACACTCAGCCAGTAGGCTTTTGCTTGCTCCTTCAAAGTAGTTTTAGAAACGTGTGTTTTCACTGCTGGAATACGTTTTGGGATGCATTGTTTCAATCTCTTGCAAGCCTCATGTTGTTTCTTACACAATGGGGAAAAATAAGAAGTATGTTTCCCAAATCACTTGAAGTCCAGGAAAACGCACACTGCATCACTCTTGCACGAACACGCTCTTTCTCCTAATACGTTGAGAACTTTCAACAAACAAGAAGAGAAGGGTATTTTGCAGTGAAATTCAGACGGGTTTGTAGAAAAGTACATTTCTATTGGCTGCAGAGTGCAAAACCGTGATTGACTTCATGTTCTCGATGAAAACCTTACATTTCCAAGTGACCTGAAGTAGGACTTTCACAAAAAGATGTGTTTGCGTGTCTGTGGTGAAAGGAGCTCTAGGTTGTGTATTCAGTGCTGGAGAGTGACACACTCTACATAGGTTACACAGCGTTTTGAGAGCACCAACATGCTAAAAACTGAAACTGCTTTAAGGTGTGTGTAGCGTGCAGAAAGAAGGCTTGTCATTTCAAAGAAAGAAGAGGAAACCAAAATCCAGGTAGTGAAACGAACACACCAGTATGGGAGATGTGCATGTGGACAGTTTCAAGCAGAGGCTCTTTGTGGACACTTGGAAACAGCGCTGTGAAAATAATTTCGTACGAAGCGGGATTTGGCCAAAGTTGAAAGACCTTCCAAAACCAACCCTAAAGAACTTAGCCAAACAATGAATGTTGCAATAAACTCCTGCAGGAAAGGTGCATCTATGACACAACTCCCGAGCAGGCAGCTACATTCTGCACAGTACAAAATGCATATGAATTCCAGGCTGAAATCTCACTCCAGAAGGAAGCAATGCGTGTGTTTCTCTCTGAAAGGACACTCAGCCAGTAGGCTTTTGCTTGCTCCTTCAAAGTCTTTGTAGGAACGTGTGTTTTCACTGCTGGAATACGTTTTGGGATGCATTGTTTCAATCTCTTGCAAGCCTCATGTTGTTTCTTACACAATGGGGAAAAATAAGGAGTATGTTTCCCAATCACTTGAAGTCCAGGAAAACGCACACTGCATCACTCTTGCACGAACACGCTCTTTCTCCTAATACGTTGAGAACTTTCAACAAACAAGAAAGGAGGGTATTTTGCAGTGAAATTCAGACGGGTTTGTAGAAAAGTACATTTCTTTTGGCTGCAGAGTGCAAAACCGTGATTGACTTCATGTTCTCGATGAAAACCTTACATTTCCAAGTGACCTGAAGTAGGACTTTCACAAAAAGATGTGTTTGCGTGTCTGTGGTGAAAGGAGCTCTAGGTTGTGTATTCAGTGCTGGAGAGTGACACACTCTACATAGGTTACACAGCGTTTTCAGAGCACCAACATGCTAAAAACTGAAACTGCTTTAAGGTGTGTGTAGCGTGCAGAAAGAAGGCTTGTCATTTCAAAGAAAGAAGAGGAAACCAAAATCCAGCTAGTGAAACGAACACACCAGTATGGGAGATGTGCATGTGGACAGTTTCAAGCAGAGGCTCTTTGTGGACACTTGGAAACAGCGCTGTGAAAATAATTTCGTACGAAGCGGGATTTGGCCAAAGTTGAAAGACCTTCCAAAACCAACCCTAAAGAACTTAGCCAAACAATGAATGTTGCAATAAACTCCTGCAGGAAAGGTGCATCTATGACACAACTCCCGAGCAGGCAGCTACATTCTGCACAGTACAAAATGCATATGAATTCCAGGCTGAAATCTCACTCCAGAAGGAAGCAATGCGTGTGTTTCTCTCTGAAAGGACACTCAGCCAGTAGGCTTTTGCTTGCTCCTTCAAAGTCTTTGTAGGAACGTGTGTTTTCACTGCTGGAATACGTTTTGGGATGCATTGTTTCAATCTCTTGCAAGCCTCATGTTGTTTCTTACACAATGGGGAAAAATAAGGAGTATGTTTCCCAATCACTTGAAGTCCAGGAAAACGCACACTGCATCACTCTTGCACGAACACGCTCTTTCTCCTAATACGTTGAGAACTTTCAACAAACAAGAAAGGAGGGTATTTTGCAGTGAAATTCAGACGGGTTTGTAGAAAAGTACATTTCTTTTGGCTGCAGAGTGCAAAACCGTGATTGACTTCATGTTCTCGATGAAAACCTTACATTTCCAAGTGACCTGAAGTAGGACTTTCACAAAAAGATGTGTTTGCGTGTCTGTGGTGAAAGGAGCTCTAGGTTGTGTATTCAGTGCTGGAGAGTGACACACTCTACATAGGTTACACAGCGTTTTCAGAGCACCAACATGCTAAAAACTGAAACTGCTACAAGGTGTGTGTAGCGTGCAGAAAGAAGGCTTGTCATTTCAAAGAAAGAAGAGGAAACCAAAATCCAGCTAGTGAAACGAACACACCAGTATGGGAGATGTGCATGTGGACAGTTTCAAGCAGAGGCTCTTTGTGGACACTTGGAAACAGCGCTGTGAAAAAATTTCGTACGAAGCGGGATTTGGCCAAAGTTGAAAGACCTTCCAAAACCAACCCTAAAGAACTTAGCCAAACAATGAATGTTTCAATAAACTCCTGCAGGAAAGGTGCATCTATGACACAACTCCCGAGCAGGTAGCTACATTCTGCACAGGACAAAATGCATATGAATTCCAGGCTGAAAACTCACTCCAGAAGGAAGCAATGCGTGTGTTTCTCTCTGAAAGAACACTCAGCCAGTAGGCTTTTGCTTGCTCCTTCAAAGTAGTTTTAGAAACGTGTGTTTTCACTGCTGGAATACGTTTTGGGATGCATTGTTTCAATCTCTTGCAAGCCTCATGTTGTTTCTTACACAATGGGGAAAAATAAGAAGTATGTTTCCCAAATCACTTGAAGTCCAGGAAAACGCACACTGCATCACTCTTGCATGAACACGCTCTTTCTCCTAATGTGTTGAGAACTTTCAACAAACCGGAAAAGAAGGGTATTTTGCAGTGAAATTCAGACGGGTTTGTAGAAAAGTACATCTCTATTGGCTGCAGAGTGCAAAACCGTGATTGACTTCATGTTCTCGATGAAAACCTTACATTTCCAAGTGACCTGAAGTAGGACTTTCACAAAAAGATGTGTTTGCGTGTCTGTGGTGAAAGGAGCTCTAGGTTGTGTATTCAGTGCTGGAGAGTGACACACTCTACATAGGTTACACAGCGTTTTCAGAGCACCAAAATGCTAAAAACTTAAACGGCTACAAGGTGTGTGTAGCGTGCAGAAAGAAGGCTTGTCATTTCAAAGAAAGAAGAGGAAACCAAAATCCAGGTAGTGAAACGAACACACCAGTATGGGAGATGTGCATGTGGACAGTTTCAAGCAGAGGCTCTTTGTGGACACTTGGAAACAGCGCTGTGAAAAAATTTCGTACGAAGCGGGATTTGGCCAAAGTTGAAAGACCTTCCAAAACCAACCCTAAAGAACTTAGGCAAACAATGAATGTTGCAATAAACTCCTGCAGGAAAGGTGCATCTATGACACAACTCCCGAGCAGGTAGCTACATTCTGCACAGTACAAAATGCATATGAATTCCAGGCTGAAAACTCACTCCAGAAGGAAGCAATGCGTGTGTTTCTCTCTGAAAGGACACTCAGCCAGTAGGCTTTTGCTTGCTCCTTCAAAGTCTTTGTAGAAACGTGTGTTTTCACTGCTGGAATACGTTTTGGGATGCATTGTTTCAATCTCTTGCAAGCCTCATGTTGTTTCGTACACAATGTTGAAAAATAAGGAGTATGTTTCCCAAATCACTTGAAGTCCAGGAAAACGCACACTGCATCACTCTTGCACGAACACGCTCTTTCTCCTAATGTGTTGAGAACTTTCAACAAACAAGAAGAGAAGGGTATTTTGCAGTGAAATTCAGACGGGTTTGTAGAAAAGTACATTTCTATTGGCTGCAGAGTGCAAAACCGTGATTGACTTCATGTTCTCGATGAAAACCTTACATTTCCAAGTGACCTGAAGTAGGACTTTCACAAAAAGATGTGTTTGCGTGTCTGTGGCTAAAGGAGCTCTAGGTTGTGTATTCAGTGCTGGAGAGTGACACACTCTACATAGGTTACACAGCGTTTTGAGAGCACCAACATGCTAAAAACTGAAACTGCTACAAGGTGTGTGTAGCGTGCAGAAAGAAGGCTTGTCATTTCAAATAAAGAAGAGGAAACCAAAATCCAGGTAGTGAAACGAACACACCAGTATGGGAGATGTGCATGTGGACAGTTTCAAGCAAAGGCTCTTTGTGGACACTTGGAAACAGCGCTGTGAAAAAATTTCGTACGAAGCGGGATTAGGCCAAAGTTGAAAGACCTTCCAAAACCAACCCTAAAGAACTTAGCCAAACAATGAATGTTGCAATAAACTCCTGCAGTGAAGGTGCATCTATGACACAACTCCCGAGCAGGTAGCTACATTCTGCACAGTACAAAATGCATATGAATTCCAGGCTGAAAACTCACTCCAGAAGGAAGCAATGCGTGTGTTTCTCTCTGAAAGAACACTCAGCCAGTAGGCTTTTGCTTGCTCCTTCAAAGTCTTTGTAGAAACGTGTGTTTTCACTGCTGGAATACGTTTTGGGATGCATTGTTTCAATCTCTTGCAAGCCTCATGTTGTTTTTTACACAATGGGGAAAAATAAGAAGTATGTTTCCCAAATCACTTGAAGTCCAGGAAAACGCACACTGCATCACTCTTGCACGAACACGCTCTTTCTCCTAATGTGTTGAGAACTTTCAACAAACAAGAAGAGAAGGGTATTTTGCAGTGAAATTCAGACGGGTTTGTAGAAAAGTACATTTCTATTGGCTGCAGAGTGCAAAACCGTGATTGACTTCATGTTCTCGATGAAAACCTTACATTTCCAAGTGACCTGAAGTAGGACTTTCACAAAAAGATGTGTTTGCGTGTCTGTGGTGAAAGGAGCTCTAGGTTGTGTATTCAGTGCTGGAGAGTGACACACTCTACATAGGTTACACAGCGTTTTGAGAGAACCAACATGCTAAAAACTGAAACTGCTACAAGGTGTGTGTAGCGTGCAGGAAGAAGGCTTGTCATTTCAAAGAAAGAAGAGGAAACCAAAATCCAGGTAGTGAAACGAACACACCAGTATGGGAGATGTGCATGTGGACAGTTTCAAGCAGAGGCTCTTTGTGGACACTTGGAAACAGCGCTGTGAAAATAATTTCGTACGAAGCGGGATTTGGCCAAAGTTGAAAGACCTTCCAAAACCAACCCTAAAGAACTTAGCCAAACAATGAATGTTGCAATAAACTCCTGCAGGAAAGGTGCATCTATGACACAACTCCCGAGCAGGTAGCTACATTCTGCACAGGACAAAATGCATATGAATTCCAGGCTGAAAACTCACTCCAGAAGGAAGCAATGCGTGTGTTTCTCTCTGAAAGAACACTCAGCCAGTAGGCTTTTGCTTGCTCCTTCAAAGTCTTTGTAGAAACGTGTGTTTTCACTGCTGGAATACGTTTTGGGATGCATTGTTTCAATCTCTTGCAAGCCTCATGTTGTTTATTACACAATGTGGAAAAATAAGGAGTATGTTTCCCAAATCACTTGAGGTCCAGGAAAACGCACACTGCATCACTCTTGCACGAACACGCTCTTTCTCCTAATACGTTGAGAACTTTCAACAAACCGGAAAAGAAGGGTATTTTGCAGTGAAATTCAGACGGGTTTGTAGAAAAGTACATTTCTATTGGCTGCAGAGTGCAAAACCGTGATTGACTTCATCTTCTCGATGAAAACCTTACATTTCCAAGTGACCTGAAGTAGGACTTTCACAAAAAGATGTGTTTGCGTGTCTGTGGTGAAAGGAGCTCTAGGTTGTGTATTCAGTGCTGGAGAGTGACACACTCTACATGGTTACACAGCGTTTTGAGAGCACCAACATGCCAAAAACTGAAACTGCTACAAGGTGTGTGTAGCGTGCAGAAAGAAGGCTTGTCATTTCAAAGAAAGAAGAGGAAACCAAAATCCAGGTAGTGAAACGAACACACCAGTATGGGAGATGTGCATGTGGACAGTTTCAAGCAGAGGCTCTTTGTGGACGCTTGGAATCAGCGCTGTGAAAAAATTTCGTACGAATCGGGATTTGGCCAAAGGTGAAAGACCTTCCAAAACCAACCCTAAAGAACTTAACCAAACAAAGAATGTTGCAATAAACTCCTGCAGGAAAGGTGCATCTATGACACAACTCCCGAGCAGGTAGCTACATTCTGCACAGTACAAAATGCATATGAATTCCAGGCTGAAAACTCACTCCAGAAGGAAGCAATGCGTGCGTTTTCTCTGAGAGAACACTCAGCCAGTAGGCTTTTGCTTGCTCCTTCAAAGTCTTTGTAGAAACGTGTGTTTTCACTGCTGGAATACGTTTTGGGATGCATTGTTTCAATCTCTTGCAAGGCTCATGTTGTTTCTTACACAATGTGGAAAAATAAGGAGTATGTTTCCCAAATCACTTGAAGTCCAGGAAAACGCACACTGCATCACTCTTGCATGAACACGCTCTTTCTCCTAATGTGTTGAGAACTTTCAACAAACCGGAAAAGAAGGGTATTTTGCAGTGAAATTCAGACGGGTTTGTAGAAAAGTACATCTCTATTGGCTGCAGAGTGCAAAACCGTGATTGACTTCATGTTCTCGATGAAAACCTTACATTTCCAAGTGACCTGAAGTAGGACTTTCACAAAAAGATGTGTTTGCGTGTCTGTGGTGAAAGGAGCTCTAGGTTGTGTATTCAGTGCTGGAGAGTGACACACTCTACATAGGTTACACAGCGTTTTCAGAGCACCAAAATGCTAAAAACTTAAACGGCTACAAGGTTTGTGTAGCGTGCAGAAAGAAGGCTTGTCATTTCAAAGAAAGAAGAGGAAACCAAAATCCAGGTAGTGAAACGAACACACCAGTATGGGAGATGTGCATGTGGACAGTTTCAAGCAGAGGCTCTTTGTGGACACTTGGAAACAGGGCTGTGAAAAAATTTCGTACGAAGCGGGATTGGCCAAAGTTGTAAGACCTTCCAAAACCAACCCTAAAGAACTTAGCCAAACAATGAATGTTGCAATAAACTCCTGCAGTGAAGGTGCATCTATGACACAACTCCCGAGCAGGTAGCTACATTCTGCACAGTACAAAATGCATATGAATTCCAGGCTGAAAACTCACTCCAGAAGGAAGGAATGCGTGTGTTTCTCTCTGAAAGGACACTCAGCCAGTAGTCTTTTGCTTGCTCCTTCAAAGTCTTTGTAGAAACGTGTGTTTTCACTGCTGGAATACGTTTTGGGATGCATTGTTTCAATCTCTTGCAAGCCTCATGTTTTTTCTTACACAATGTGGAAAAATAAGGAGTATGTTTCCCAAATCACTTGAAGTCCAGGAAAACGCACACTGCATCACTCTTGCACGAACACGCTCTTTCTCCTAATGTGTTGAGAACTTTCAACAAACAAGAAGAGAAGGGTATTTTGCAGTGAAATTCAGACGGGTTTGTAGAAAAGTACATTTCTATTGGCTGCAGAGTGCAAAACCGTGATTGACTTCATGTTCTCGATGAAAACCTTACATTTCCAAGTGACCTGAAGTAGGACTTTCACAAAAAGATGTGTTTGCGTGTCTGTGGTGAAAGGAGCTCTAGGTTGTGTATTCAGTGCTGGAGAGTGACACACTCTACATAGGTTACACAGCGTTTTGAGAGCACCAACATGCTAAAAACTGAAACTGCTACAAGGTGTGTGTAGCGTTCAGAAAGAAGGCTTGTCATTTCAAAGAAAGAAGAGGAAACCAAAATCCAGGTAGTGAAACGAACACACCAGTATGGGAGATGTGCATGTGGACAGTTTCAAGCAAAGGCTCTTTGTGGACACTTGGAAACAGCGCTGTGAAAAAATTTCGTACGAAGCGGGATTAGGCCAAAGTTGAAAGACCTTCCAAAACCAACCCTAAAGAACTTAGCCAAACAATGAATGTTGCAATAAACTCCTGCAGTGAAGGTGCATCTATGACACAACTCCCGAGCAGGTAGCTACATTCTGCACAGTACAAAATGCGTATGAATTCCAGGCTGAAAACTCACTCCAGAAGGAAGCAATGCGTGTGTTTCTCTCTGAAAGAACACTCAGCCAGTAGGCTTTTGCTTGCTCCTTCGAAGTAGTTGTAGAAACGTGTGTTTTCACTGCTGGAATACGTTTTGGGATGCATTGTTTCAATCTCTTGCAAGCCTCATGTTGTTTTTTACACAATGGGGAAAAATAAGAAGTATGTTTCCCAAATCACTTGAAGTCCAGGAAAACGCACACTGCATCACTCTTGCACGAACACGCTCTTTCTACTAATACGTTGAGAACTTTCAACAAACAAGAAGAGAAGGGTATTTTGCAGTGAAATTCAGACGGGTTTGTAGAAAAGTACATTTCTATTGGCTGCAGAGTGCAAAACCGTGATTGACTTCATGTTCTCGATGAAAACCTTACATTTCCAAGTGACCTGAAGTAGGACTTTCACAAAAAGATGTGTTTGCGTGTCTGTGGTGAAAGGAGCTCTAGGTTGTGTATTCAGTGCTGGAGAGTGACACACTCTACATAGGTTACACAGCGTTTTGAGAGCACCAACATGCTAAAAACTGAAACTGCTACAAGGTGTGTGTAGCGTGCAGAAAGAAGGCTTGTCATTTCAAAGAAAGAAGAGGAAACCAAAATCCAGGTAGTGAAACGAACACACCAGTATGGGAGATGTGCATGTGGACAGTTTCAAGCAGAGGCTCTTGTGGACACTTGGAAACAGCGCTGTGAAAAAATTTCGTACGAAGCGGGATTTGGCCAAAGTTGAAAGACCTTCCAAAACCAACCCTAAAGAACTTAGCCAAACAATGAATGTTTCAATAAACTCCTGCAGGAAAGGTGCATCTATGACACAACTCCCGAGCAGGTAGCTACATTCTGCACAGGACAAAATGCATATGAATTCCAGGCTGAAAACTCACTCCAGAAGGAAGCAATGCGTGTGTTTCTCTCTTAAAGAACACTCAGCCAGTAGGCTTTTGCTTGCTCCTTCAAAGTAGTTGTAGAAACGTGTGTTTTCACTGCTGGAATACGTTTTGGGATGCATTGTTTCAATCTCTTGCAAGCCTCATGTTGTTTCTTACACAATGGGGAAAAATAAGGAGTATGTTTCCCAAATCACTTGAAGTCCAGGAAAACGCACACTGCATCACTCTTGCACGAACACGCTCTTTCTCCTAATACGTTGAGAACTTTCAACAAACAAGAAGAGAAGGGTATTTTGCAGTGAAATTCAGACGGGTTTGTAGAAAAGTACATTTCTATTGGCTGCAGAGTGCAAAACCGTGATTGACTTCATGTTCTCGATGAAAACCTTACATTTCCAAGTGACCTGAAGTAGGACTTTCACAAAAAGATGTGTTTGCGTGTCTGTGGTGAAAGGAGCTCTAGGTTGTGTATTCAGTGCTGGAGAGTGACACACTCTACATAGGTTACACAGCGTTTTGAGAGCACCAACATGCTAAAAACTGAAACTGCTACAAGGTGTGTGTAGCGTGCAGAAAGAAGGCTTGTCATTTCAAAGAAAGAAGAGGAAACCAAAATCCAGGTAGTGAAACGAACACACCAGTATGGGAGATGTGCATGTGGACAGTTTCAAGCAGAGGCTCTTTGTGGACACTTGGAAACAGCGCTGTGAAAATAATTTCGTACGAAGCGGGATTTGGCCAAAGTTGAAAGACCTTCCAAAACCAACCCTAAAGAACTTAGCCAAACAATGAATGTTGCAATAAACTCCTGCAGGAAAGGTGCATCTATGACACAACTCCCGAGCAGGTAGCTACATTCTGCACAGTACAAAATGCATATGAATTCCAGGCTGAAATCTCACTCCAGAAGGAAGCAATGCGTGTGTTTCTCTCTGAAAGGACACTCAGCCAGTAGGTTTTTGCTTGCTCCTTCAAAGTCTTTGTAGAAACGTGTGTTTTCACTGCTGGAATACGTTTTGGGATGCATTGTTTCAATCTCTTGCAAGCCTCATGTTGTTTCTTACACAATGGGGAAAAATAAGGAGTATGTTTCCCAATCACTTGAAGTCCAGGAAAACGCACACTGCATCACTCTTGCACGAACACGCTCTTTCTCCTAATACGTTGAGAACTTTCAACAAACAAGAAAGGAGGGTATTTTGCAGTGAAATTCAGACGGGTTTGTAGAAAAGTACATTTCTTTTGGCTGTAGAGTGCAAAACCGTGATTGACTTCATGTTCTCGATGAAAACCTTACAATTCCAAGTGACCTGAAGTAGGACTTTCACAAAAAGATGTGTTTGCGTGTCTGTGGTGAAAGGAGCTCTAGGTTGTGTATTCAGTGCTGGAGAGTGACACACTCTACATAGGTTACACAGCGTTTTCAGAGCACCAACATGCTAAAAACTGAAACTGCTACAAGGTGTGTGTAGCGTGCAGAAAGAAGGCTTGTCATTTCAAAGAAAGAAGAGGAAACCAAAATCCAGCTAGTGAAACGAACACACCAGTATGGGAGATGTGCATGTGGACAGTTTCAAGCAGAGGCTCTTTGTGGACACTTGGAAACAGCGCTGTGAAAAAATTTCGTACGAAGCGGGATTTGGCCAAAGATGAAAGACCTTCCAAAACCAACCCTAAAGAACTTAGCCAAACAATGAATGTTGCAATAAACTCCTGCAGGAAAGGTGCATCTATGACACAACTCCCGAGCAGGTAGCTACAGTCTGCACAGGACAAAATGCATATGAATTCCAGGCTGAAATCTCACTCCAGAAGGAAGCAATGCGTGTGTTTCTCTCTGAAAGGACACTCAGCCAGTAGGCTTTTGCTTGCTCCTTCAAAGTCTTTGTAGAAACGTGTGTTTTCACTGCTGGAATACGTTTTGGGATGCATTGTTTCAATCCCTTGCAAGCCTCATGTTGTTTCTTACACAATGGGGAAAAATAAGGAGTATGTTTCCCAATCACTTGAAGTCCAGGAAAACGCACACTGCATCACTCTTGCACGAACACGCTCTTTCTCCTAAGACGTTGAGAACTTTCAACAAACAAGAGAGGAGGGTATTTTGCAGTGAAATTCACACGGGTTTGTAGAAAAGTACATTTCTTTTGGCTGCAGAGTGCAAAACCGTGATTGACTTCATGTTCTCGATGAAAACCTTACATTTCCAAGTGACCTGAAGTAGGACTTTCACAAAAAGATGTGTTTGCGTGTCTGTGGTGAAAGGAGCTCTAGGTTGTGTATTCAGTGCTGGAGAGTGACACACTCTACATAGGTTACACAGCGTTTTCAGAGCACCAACATGCTAAAAACTGAAACTGCTACAAGGTGTGTGTAGCGTGCAGAAAGAAGGCTTGTCATTTCAAAGAAAGAAGAGGAAACCAAAATCCAGCTAGTGAAACGAACACACCAGTATGGGAGATGTGCATGTGGACAGTTTCAAGCAGAGGCTCTTTGTGGACACTTGGAAACAGCGCTGTGAAAAAATTTCGTACGAAGCGGGATTTGGCCAAAGTTGAAAGACCTTCCAAAACCAACCCTAAAGAACTTAGCCAAACAATGAATGTTTCAATAAACTCCTGCAGGAAAGGTGCATCTATGACACAACTCCCGAGCAGGTAGCTACATTCTGCACAGGACAAAATGCATATGAATTCCAGGCTGAAAACTCACTCCAGAAGGAAGCAATGCGTGTGTTTCTCTCTGAAAGAACACTCAGCCACTAGGCTTTTGCTTGCTCCTTCAAAGTAGTTGTAGAAACGTGTGTTTTCACTGCTGGAATACGTTTTGGGATGCATTGTTTCAATCTCTTGCAAGCCTCTTGTTGTTTCTTACACAATGTGGAAAAATAAGGAGTATGTTTCCCAAATCACTTGAAGTCCAGGAAAACGCACACTGCATCACTCTTGCACGAACACGCTCTTTCTCCTAATACGTTGAGAACTTTCAACAAACAAGAAGAGAAGGGTATTTTGCAGTGAAATTCAGACGGGTTTGTAGAAACGTACATCTCTATGGGCTGCAGAGTGCAAAACCGTGATTGACTTCATGTTCTCGATGAAAACCTTACATTTCCAAGTGACCTGAAGTAGGACTTTCACAAAAAGATGTGTTTGCGTGTCTGTGGTGAAAGGAGCTGTAGGTTGTGTATTCAGTGCCGGAGAGTGACACACTCTACATGGGTTACACAGCGTTTTGAGAGCACCAACGTGCTAAAAACTGAAACTGCTACAAGGTGTGTGTAGCGTGCAGAAAGAAGGCTTGTCATTTCAAAAAAAGAAGAGGAAACCAAAATCCAGCTAGTGAAACAAACACACCAGTATGGGAGATGTGCATGTGGACAGTTTCAAGCAGAGGCTCTTTGTGGACACTTGGAAACAGCGCTGTGAAAAAATTTCTTACGAAGCGGGATTTGGCCAAAGTTGAAAGACCTTCCAAAACCAACCTTAAAGAACTTAGCCAAACAATGAATGTTGCAATAAACTCCTGCAGGAAAGGTGCATCTATGACACAACTCCCGAGCAGGTAGCTACATTCTGCACAGTACAAAATGCATATGAATTCCAGGCTGAAAACTCACTCCAGAAAGAAGCAATGCGTGTGTTTCTCTCTGAAAGGACACTCAGCAGGTAGGCTTTTGCTTGCTCCTTCAAAGTCTTTGTAGAAACGTGTGTTTTCACTGCTCGAATACGTTTTGGGATGCATTGTTTCAATCTCTTGCAAGCCTCATGTTGTTTCTTACACAATGTGGAAAAATAAGGAGTATGTTACCCAAATCACTTGAAGTCCAGGAAAACGCACACTGCATCATTCTTGCACGAACACGCTCTTTCTCCTAATGTGTTGAGAACAATCAAGATACCAGAAGAGAAGGGCATTTTGCAGTGAAATTCACACGGGTTTGTAGAAAACTACATTTCTATAGGCAGCAGAGTGCAAAACCGTGATTGACTTCATGTTCTCGATGAAAACCTTACATTTCCAAGTGACCTGAAGTAGGACTTTCACAAAAAGATGTGTTTGCGTGTCTGTGGTGAAAGGAGCTCTAGGTTGTGTGTTCAGTGCTGGAGAGTGACACACTCTACATAGGTTACACAGCGTTTTGAGAGCACCAACATGCTAAAAACTGAAACTGCTACAAGGTGTGTGTAGCGTGCAGAAAGAAGGCTTGTCATTTCAAAGAAAGAAGAGGAAACCAAAATCCAGGTAGTGAAACGAACACACCAGTATGGGAGATGTGCATGTGGACAGTTTCAAGCAGAGGCTCTTTGTGGACACTTGGAAACAGCGCTGTGAAAAAATTTCGTACGAAGCGGGATTAGGCCAAAGTTGAATGACCTTCCAAAACCAACCCTAAAGAACTTAGCCAAACAATGAATGTTGCAATAAACTCCTGCAGGAAAGGTGCATCTATGACACAACTCCCGAGCAGGTAGCTACATTCTGCACAGTACAAAATGCATATGAATTCCAGGCTGAAAACTCACTCCAGAAGGAAGCAATGCGTGTGTTTCTCTCTGAAAGGACACTCAGCAGGTAGACTTTTGCTTGCTCCTTCAAAGTGTTTGTAGAAACGTGTGTTTTCACTGCTGGAATACGTTTTGGGATGCATTGTTTCAATCTCTTGCAAGCCTCATGTTGTTTCTTACACAATGGGGAAAAATAAGGAGTATGTTTCCCAAATCACTTGAAGTCCAGGAAAACGCACACTGCATCACTCTTGCACGAACACGCTCTTTTTCCTAATGTGTTGAGAACTTTCAACAAACCGGAAAAGAAGGATATTTTGCAGTGAAATTCAGACGGGTTTGTAGAAAAGTACATCTCTGTTGGCTGCAGAGTGCAAACCCTGATTGACTTCATGTTCTCGATGAAAACCTTACATTTCCAAGTGACCTGAAGTAGGACTTTCACAAAAAGATGTGTTTGCGTGTCTGTGGTGATAGGAGCTCTAGGTTGTGTATTCAGTGCTGGAGAGTGACACACTCTACATGGTAACACAGCGTTTTGAGAGCACCAACATGCTAAAAACTGAAACTGCTACAAGGTGTGTGTACCGTGCAGACAGAAGGCTTGTCATTTCAAAGAAAGAAGAGGAAACCAAAATCCAGGTAGTGAAATGAACACACCAGTATGGGAGATGTGCATGTGGACAGTTTCAAGCAGAGGCTCTTTGTGGACCCTTGGAAACAGCGCTGTGAAAAAATTTCGTACGAAGCGGGATTTGGCCAAAGTTGAAGACCTTCCAAAACCAACTCTAAGGAACTTAGCCAAACAATGAATGTTGCAATAAACTCCTACAGGAAAGGTGCATCTATGACACAACTCCCGAGCAGGTAGCTACATTCTGCACAGTACAAAATGCATATGAATTCCAGGCTGAAAACTCACTCCAGAAGGAAGCAATGCGTGTGTTTCTCTCTGAAAGAACACTCAGCCAGTAGGCTTTTGCTTGCTCCTTCAAAGTGTTTGTAGAAACGTGTGTTTTCACTGCTGGAATACGTTTTGGGATGCATTGTTTCAATCTCTTGCAAGGCTCATGTTGTTTCGTACACAATGTGGAAAAATAAGGAGTATGTTACCCAAATCACTTGAAGTCCAGGAAAACGCACACTGCATCACTCTTGCACGAACACGCTCTGTCTCCTAATACGTTGAGAACTTTCAACAAACAAGAAGAGAAGTGCATTTTGCAGTGAAATTCAGACGGGTTTGTAGAAAAGTACATTTCTATTGGCAGCAGAGTGCAAAACCGTGATTGACTTCATGTTCTCGAAGAAAACCTTACATTTCCATGTGACCTGAAGTAGGACTTTCACAAAAAGATGTGTTTGCGTGTCTGTGGTGATAGGAGCTCTAGGTTGTGTATTCAGTGCTGGAGAGTGACACACTCTACATGGTAACACAGCGTTTTGAGAGCACCAACATGCTAAAAACTGAAACTGCTACAAGGTGTGTGTACCGTGCAGACAGAAGGCTTGTCATTTCAAAGAAAGAAGAGGAAACCAAAATCCAGGTAGTGAAATGAACACACCAGTATGGGAGATGTGCATGTGGACAGTTTCAAGCAGAGGCTCTTTGTGGACCCTTGGAAACAGCGCTGTGAAAAAATTTCGTACGAAGCGGGATTTGGCCAAAGTTGAAGACCTTCCAAAACCAACTCTAAGGAACTTAGCCAAACAATGAATGTTGCAATAAACTCCTACAGGAAAGGTGCATCTATGACACAACTCCCGAGCAGGTAGCTACATTCTGCACAGTACAAAATGCATATGAATTCCAGGCTGAAAACTCACTCCAGAAGGAAGCAATGCGTGTGTTTCTCTCTGAAAGAACACTCAGCCAGTAGGCTTTTGCTTGCTCCTTCAAAGTGTTTGTAGAAACGTGTGTTTTCACTGCTGGAATACGTTTTGGGATGCATTGTTTCAATCTCTTGCAAGGCTCATGTTGTTTCTTACACAATGGGGAAAAATAAGGAGTATGTTTCCCAAATCACTTGAAGTCCAGGAAATCGCACACTGCATCACTCTTGCACGAACACGCTCTTTCTCCTTATACGTTGAGAACTTTCAACAAACAAGAAGAGAAGGGTATTTTGCAGTGAAATTCAGACGGGTTTGTAGAAATGTACATGTCTATTGGCTGCAGAGTGCAAAAACCGTGATTGACTTCATCTTCTCGATGAAAACCTTACATTTCCAAGTGTCCTGAAGTAGGACTTTCACAAAAAGATGTGTTTGCGTGTCTGTGGTGAAAGGAGCTCTAGGTTGTGTATTCAGTGCTGGAGAGTGACACACTCTACATAGGTTACACAGCGTTTTGAGAGCAACAACATGCTAAAAACTGAAACTGCTACAAGGTGTGTGTAGCGTGCAGAAAGAAGGCTTGTCATTTCAAAGAAAGAAGAGGAAACCAAAATCCAGGTAGTGAAACGAACACACCAGCATGGGAGATGTGCATGTGGACAGTTTCAAGCAGAGGCTCTTTGTGGACACTTGGAAACAGCGCTGTGAAAAAATTTCGTACGAAGCGGGATTTGGCCAAAGTTGAAAGACCTTCCAAAACCAACCCTAAAGAACTTAGCCAAACAATGAATGTTGCAATAAACTCCTGCAGGAAAGGTGCATCTATGACACAACTCCCGAGCAGGTAGCTACATTCTGCACAGTACAAAATGCATATGAATTCCAGGCTGAAAACTCACTCCAGAAGGAAGCAATGCGTGTGTTTTTCTCTGAAAGGACACTCAGCCAGTAGGCTTTTGCTTGCTCCTTCAAAGTCTTTGTAGAAACGTGTGTTTTCACTGCCGGAAAAGGTTTGGGATGCATTGTTTCAATCTCTTGCAAGCCTCATGTTGTTTCTTACACAATGGGGAAAAATAAGGAGTATGTTTCCCAAATCACTTGAAGTCCAGGAAAACGCACACTGCATCACTCTTCACGAACACGCTCTTACTCCTAATGTGTTGAGAACTTTCAACAAACCGGAAAAGAAGGGTATTTTGCAGTGAAATTCAGACGGGTTTGTAGAAATGTACATCTCTATTGGCTGCAGAGTGCAAAACCGTGATTGACTTCATGTTCTCGATGAAAACCTTACATTTCCAAGTGACCTGAAGTAGGACTTTCACAAAAAGATGTGTTTGCGTGTCTGTGGTGAAAGGAGCTCTAGGTTGTGTATTCAGTGCTGGAGAGTGACACACTCTACATGGTAACACAGCGTTTTGAGAGCACCAACATGCTAAAAACTGAAACTGCTACAAGGTGTGTGTAGCGTGCAGAAAGAAGGCTTGTCATTTCAAAGAAAGAAGAGGAAACCAAAATCCAGGTAGTGAAACGAACACACCAGTATGGGAGATGTGCATGTGGACAGTTTCAAGCAGAGGCTCTTTGTGGACACTTGGAAACAGCGCTGTGAAAAAATTTCGTACGAAGCGGGATTTTGCCAAAGTTGAAAGTCCTTCCAAAACCAACCCTAAAGAACTTAGCCAAACAATGAATGTTTCAATAAACTCCTGCAGGAAAGGTGCATCTATGACACAACTCCCGAGCAGGTAGCTACATTCTGCACAGTACAAAATGCATATGAATTCAAGGCTGAAAACTCAGTCCAGAAGGAAGCAATGCGTGTGTTTCTCTCTGAAAGGACACTCAGCCAGTAGGCTTTTGCTTGCTCCTTCAAAGTCTTTGTAGAAACGTGTGTTTTCACTGACGGAAAAGGTTTGGGATGCATTGTTTCAATCTCTTGCAAGCCTCATGTTGTTTCTTACACAATGGGGAAAAATAAGGAGTATGTTTCCCAAATCACTTGAAGTCCAGGAAAACGCACACTGCATCACTCTTGCACGAACACGCTCTTTCTCCTAATGTGTTGAGAACTTTCAACAAACCGGAAAAGAAGGATATTTTGCAGTGAAATTCAGACGGGTTTGTAGAAATGTACATCTCTATTGGCTGCAGAGTGCAAAACCGTGATTGACTTCATGTTCTCGATGAAAACCTTACATTTCCAAGTGACCTGAAGTAGGACTTTCACAAAAAGATGTGTTTGCGTGTCTGTGGTGAAAGGAGCTCTAGGTTGTGTATTCAGGCTGGAGATGACACACTCTACATAGGTTACACAGCGTTTTGAGAGCAACAACATGCTAAAAACTGAAACTGCTACAAGGTGTGTGTAGCGTGCAGAAAGAAGGCTTGTCATTTCAAAGAAAGAAGAGGAAACCAAAATCCAGGTAGTGAAACGAACACACCAGCATGGGAGATGTGCATGTGGACAGTTTCAAGCAGAGGCTCTTTGTGGACACTTGGAAACAGCGCTGTGAAAAAATTTCGTACGAAGCGGGATTTGGCCAAAGTTGAAAGACCTTCCAAAACCAACCCTAAAGAACTTAGCCAAACAATGAATGTTGCAATAAACTCCTGCAGGAAAGGTGCATCTATGACACAACTCCCGAGCAGGTAGCTACATTCTGCACAGTACAAAATGCATATGAATTCCAGGCTGAAAACTCACTCCAGAAGGAAGCAATGCGTGTGTTTTTCTCTGAAAGGACACTCAGCCAGTAGGCTTTTGCTTGCTCCTTCAAAGTCTTTGTAGAAACGTGTGTTTTCACTGCCGGAAAAGGTTTGGGATGCATTGTTTCAATCTCTTGCAAGCCTCATGTTGTTTCTTCCACAATGGGGAAAAATAAGGAGTATGTTTCCCAAATCACTTGAAGTCCAGGAAAACGCACACTGCATCACTCTTCACGAACACGCTCTTACTCCTAATGTGTTGAGAACTTTCAACAAACCGGAAAAGAAGGGTATTTTGCAGTGAAATTCAGACGGGTTTGTAGAAATGTACATCTCTATTGGCTGCAGAGTGCAAAACCGTGATTGACTTCATGTTCTCGATGAAAACCTTACATTTCCAAGTGACCTGAAGTAGGACTTTCACAAAAAGATGTGTTTGCGTGTCTGTGGTGAAAGGAGCTCTAGGTTGTGTATTCAGTGCTGGAGAGTGACACACTCTACATGGTAACACAGCGTTTTGAGAGCACCAACATGCTAAAAACTGAAACTGCTACAAGGTGTGTGTAGCGTGCAGAAAGAAGGCTTGTCATTTCAAAGAAAGAAGAGGAAACCAAAATCCAGGTAGTGAAACGAACACACCAGCATGGGAGATGTGCATGTGGACAGTTTCAAGCAGAGGCTCTTTGTGGACACTTGGAAACAGCGCTGTGAAAAAATTTCGTACGAAGCGGGATTTTGCCAAAGTTGAAAGTCCTTCCAAAACCAACCCTAAAGAACTTAGCCAAACAATGAATGTTTCAATAAACTCCTGCAGGAAAGGTGCATCTATGACACAACTCCCGAGCAGGTAGCTACATTCTGCACAGTACAAAATGCATATGAATTCAAGGCTGAAAACTCACTCCAGAAGGAAGCAATGCGTGTGTTTCTCTCTGAAAGGACACTCAGCCAGTAGGCTTTTGCTTGCTCCTTCAAAGTCTTTGTAGAAACGTGTGTTTTCACTGCCGGAAAAGGTTTGGGATGCATTGTTTCAATCTCTTGCAAGCCTCATGTTGTTTCTTACACAATGGGGAAAAATAAGGAGTATGTTTCCCAAATCACTTGAAGTCCAGGAAAACGCACACTGCATCACTCTTGCACGAACACGCTCTTTCTCCTAATACGTTGAGAACTTTCAACAAACAAGAAGAGAAGGGTATTTTGCAGTGAAATTCAGACTGGTTTGTAGAAAAGTACATTTCTATTGGCAGCAGAGTGCAAAACCGTGATTGACTTCATGTTCTCGATGAAAACCTTACATTTCCAAGTGACCTGAAGTAGGACTTTCACAAAAAGATGTGTTTGCGTGTCTGTGGTGAAAGGAGCTCTAGGTTGTGTATTCAGTGCTGGACAGTGACACACTCTACATGGTAACACAGCGTTTTGAGAGCACCAACATGCTAAAAACTGAAACTGCTACAAGGTGTGTGTACCGTGCAGACAGAAGGCTTGTCATTTCAAAGAAAGAAGAGGAAACCAAAATCCAGGTAGTGAAACGAACACACCAGTATGGGAGATGTGCATGTGGACAGTTTCAAGCAGAGGCTCTTTGTGGACCCTTGGAAACAGCGCTGTGAAAAAATTTCGTACGAAGCGGGATTTGGCCAAAGTTGAAGACCTTCCAAAACCAACTCTAAGGAACTTAGCCAAACAATGAATGTTGCAATAAACTCCTACAGGAAAGGTGCATCTATGACACAACTCCCGAGCAGGTAGCTACATTCTGCACAGTACAAAATGCATATGAATTCCAGGCTGAAAACTCACTCCAGAAGGAAGCAATGCGTGTGTTTCTCTCTGAAAGAACACTCAGCCAGTAGGCTTTTGCTTGCTCCTTCAAAGTGTTTGTAGAAACGTGTGTTTTCACTGCTGGAATACGTTTTGGGATGCATTGTTTCAATCTCTTGCAAGGCTCATGTTGTTTCTTACACAATGGGGAAAAATAAGGAGTATGTTTCCCAAATCACTTGAAGTCCAGGAAATCGCACACTGCATCACTCTTGCACGAACACGCTCTTTCTCCTTATACGTTGAGAACTTTCAACAAACAAGAAGAGAAGGGTATTTTGCAGTGAAATTCAGACGGGTTTGTAGAAATGTACATGTCTATTGGCTGCAGAGTGCAAAAACCGTGATTGACTTCATCTTCTCGATGAAAACCTTACATTTCCAAGTGTCCTGAAGTAGGACTTTCACAAAAAGATGTGTTTGCGTGTCTGTGGTGAAAGGAGCTCTAGGTTGTGTATTCAGTGCTGGAGAGTGACACACTCTACATAGGTTACACAGCGTTTTGAGAGCAACAACATGCTAAAAACTGAAACTGCTACAAGGTGTGTGTAGCGTGCAGAAAGAAGGCTTGTCATTTCAAAGAAAGAAGAGGAAACCAAAATCCAGGTAGTGAAACGAACACACCAGCATGGGAGATGTGCATGTGGACAGTTTCAAGCAGAGGCTCTTTGTGGACACTTGGAAACAGCGCTGTGAAAAAATTTCGTACGAAGCGGGATTTGGCCAAAGTTGAAAGACCTTCCAAAACCAACCCTAAAGAACTTAGCCAAACAATGAATGTTGCAATAAACTCCTGCAGGAAAGGTGCATCTATGACACAACTCCCGAGCAGGTAGCTACATTCTGCACAGTACAAAATGCATATGAATTCCAGGCTGAAAACTCACTCCAGAAGGAAGCAATGCGTGTGTTTTTCTCTGAAAGGACACTCAGCCAGTAGGCTTTTGCTTGCTCCTTCAAAGTCTTTGTAGAAACGTGTGTTTTCACTGCCGGAAAAGGTTTGGGATGCATTGTTTCAATCTCTTGCAAGCCTCATGTTGTTTCTTACACAATGGGGAAAAATAAGGAGTATGTTTCCCAAATCACTTGAAGTCCAGGAAAACGCACACTGCATCACTCTTGCACGAACACGCTCTTTCTCCTAATGTGTTGAGAACTTTCAACAAACCGGAAAAGAAGGATATTTTGCAGTGAAATTCAGACGGGTTTGTAGAAATGTACATCTCTATTGGCTGCAGAGTGCAAAACCGTGATTGACTTCATGTTCTCGATGAAAACCTTACATTTCCAAGTGACCTGAAGTAGGACTTTCACAAAAAGATGTGTTTGCGTGTCTGTGGTGAAAGGAGCTCTAGGTTGTGTATTCAGTGCTGGAGAGTGACACACTCTACATGGTAACACAGCGTTTTGAGAGCACCAACATGCTAAAAACTGAAACTGCTACAAGGTGTGTGTAGCGTGCAGAAAGAAGGCTTGTCATTTCAAAGAAAGAAGAGGAAACCAAAATCCAGGTAGTGAAACGAACACACCAGTATGGGAGATGTGCATGTGGACAGTTTCAAGCAGAGGCTCTTTGTGGACACTTGGAAACAGCGCTGTGAAAAAATTTCGTACGAAGCGGGATTTTGCCAAAGTTGAAAGTCCTTCCAAAACCAACCCTAAAGAACTTAGCCAAACAATGAATGTTTCAATAAACTCCTGCAGGAAAGGTGCATCTATGACACAACTCCCGAGCAGGTAGCTACATTCTGCACAGTACAAAATGCATATGAATTCAAGGCTGAAAACTCACTCCAGAAGGAAGCAATGCGTGTGTTTCTCTCTGAAAGGACACTCAGCCAGTAGGCTTTTGCTTGCTCCTTCAAAGTCTTTGTAGAAACGTGTGTTTTCACTGCCGGAAAAGGTTTGGGATGCATTGTTTCAATCTCTTGCAAGCCTCATGTTGTTTCTTACACAATGGGGAAAAATAAGGAGTATGTTTCCCAAATCACTTGAAGTCCAGGAAAACGCACACTGCATCACTCTTGCACGAACACGCTCTTTCTCCTAATACGTTGAGAACTTTCAACAAACAAGAAGAGAAGGGTATTTTGCAGTGAAATTCAGACTGGATTGTAGAAAAGTACATTTCTATTGGCAGCAGAGTGCAAAACCGTGATTGACTTCATGTTCTCGATGAAAACCTTACATTTCCAAGTGACCTGAAGTAGGACTTTCACAAAAAGATGTGTTTGCGTGTCTGTGGTGAAAGGAGCTCTAGGTTGTGTATTCAGTGCTGGACAGTGACACACTCTACATGGTAACACAGCGTTTTGAGAGCACCAACATGCTAAAAACTGAAACTGCTACAAGGTGTGTGTACCGTGCAGACAGAAGGCTTGTCATTTCAAAGAAAGAAGAGGAAACCAAAATCCAGGTAGTGAAACGAACACACCAGTATGGGAGATGTGCATGTGGACAGTTTCAAGCAGAGGCTCTTTGTGGACCCTTGGAAACAGCGCTGTGAAAAAATTTCGTACGAAGCGGGATTTGGCCAAAGTTGAAGACCTTCCAAAACCAACTCTAAGGAACTTAGCCAAACAATGAATGTTGCAATAAACTCCTACAGGAAAGGTGCATCTATGACACAACTCCCGAGCAGGTAGCTACATTCTGCACAGTACAAAATGCATATGAATTCCAGGCTGAAAACTCACTCCAGAAGGAAGCAATGCGTGTGTTTCTCTCTGAAAGAACACTCAGCCAGTAGGCTTTTGCTTGCTCCTTCAAAGTGTTTGTAGAAACGTGTGTTTTCACTGCTGGAATACGTTTTGGGATGCATTGTTTCAATCTCTTGCAAGGCTCATGTTGTTTCTTACACAATGGGGAAAAATAAGGAGTATGTTTCCCAAATCACTTGAAGTCCAGGAAATCGCACACTGCATCACTCTTGCACGAACACGCTCTTTCTCCTTATACGTTGAGAACTTTCAACAAACAAGAAGAGAAGGGTATTTTGCAGTGAAATTCAGACGGGTTTGTAGAAATGTACATGTCTATTGGCTGCAGAGTGCAAAAACCGTGATTGACTTCATCTTCTCGATGAAAACCTTACATTTCCAAGTGTCCTGAAGTAGGACTTTCACAAAAAGATGTGTTTGCGTGTCTGTGGTGAAAGGAGCTCTAGGTTGTGTATTCAGTGCTGGAGAGTGACACACTCTACATAGGTTACACAGCGTTTTGAGAGCAACAACATGCTAAAAACTGAAACTGCTACAAGGTGTGTGTAGCGTGCAGAAAGAAGGCTTGTCATTTCAAAGAAAGAAGAGGAAACCAAAATCCAGGTAGTGAAACGAACACACCAGCATGGGAGATGTGCATGTGGACAGTTTCAAGCAGAGGCTCTTTGTGGACACTTGGAAACAGCGCTGTGAAAAAATTTCGTACGAAGCGGGATTTGGCCAAAGTTGAAAGACCTTCCAAAACCAACCCTAAAGAACTTAGCCAAACAATGAATGTTTCAATAAACTCCTGCAGGAAAGGTGCATCTATGACACAACTCCCGAGCAGGTAGCTACATTCTGCACAGTACAAAATGCATATGAATTCCAGGCTGAAAACTCACTCCAGAAGGAAGCAATGCGTGTGTTTTTCTCTGAAAGGACACTCAGCCAGTAGGCTTTTGCTTGCTCCTTCAAAGTCTTTGTAGAAACGTGTGTTTTCACTGCCGGAAAAGGTTTGGGATGCATTGTTTCAATCTCTTGCAAGCCTCATGTTGTTTCTTACACAATGGGGAAAAATAAGGAGTATGTTTCCCAAATCACTTGAAGTCCAGGAAAACGCACACTGCATCACTCTTCACGAACACGCTCTTACTCCTAATGTGTTGAGAACTTTCAACAAACCGGAAAAGAAGGGTATTTTGCAGTGAAATTCAGACGGGTTTGTAGAAATGTACATCTCTATTGGCTGCAGAGTGCAAAACCGTGATTGACTTCATGTTCTCGATGAAAACCTTACATTTCCAAGTGACCTGAAGTAGGACTTTCACAAAAAGATGTGTTTGCATGTCTGTGGTGAAAGGAGCTCTAGGTTGTGTATTCAGTGCTGGAGAGTGACACACTCTACATGGTAACACAGCGTTTTGAGAGCACCAACATGCTAAAAACTGAAACTGCTACAAGGTGTGTGTAGCGTGCAGAAAGAAGGCTTGTCATTTCAAAGAAAGAAGAGGAAACCAAAATCCAGGTAGTGAAACGAACACACCAGTATGGGAGATGTGCATGTGGACAGTTTCAAGCAGAGGCTCTTTGTGGACACTTGGAAACAGCGCTGTGAAAAAATTTCGTACGAAGCGGGATTTTGCCAAAGTTGAAAGTCCTTCCAAAACCAACCCTAAAGAACTTAGCCAAACAATGAATGTTTCAATAAACTCCTGCAGGAAAGGTGCATCTATGACACAACTCCCGAGCAGGTAGCTACATTCTGCACAGTACAAAATGCATATGAATTCAAGGCTGAAAACTCACTCCAGAAGGAAGCAATGCGTGTGTTTCTCTCTGAAAGGACACTCAGCCAGTAGGCTTTTGCTTGCTCCTTCAAAGTCTTTGTAGAAACGTGTGTTTTCACTGACGGAAAAGGTTTGGGATGCATTGTTTCAATCTCTTGCAAGCCTCATGTTGTTTCTTACACAATGGGGAAAAATAAGGAGTATGTTTCCCAAATCACTTGAAGTCCAGGAAAACGCACACTGCATCACTCTTGCACGAACACGCTCTTTCTCCTAATGTGTTGAGAACTTTCAACAAACCGGAAAAGAAGGATATTTTGCAGTGAAATTCAGACGGGTTTGTAGAAATGTACATCTCTATTGGCTGCAGAGTGCAAAACCGTGATTGACTTCATGTTCTCGATGAAAACCTTACATTTCCAAGTGACCTGAAGTAGGACTTTCACAAAAAGATGTGTTTGCGTGTCTGTGGTGAAAGGAGCTCTAGGTTGTGTATTCAGGCTGGAGATGACACACTCTACATAGGTTACACAGCGTTTTGAGAGCAACAACATGCTAAAAACTGAAACTGCTACAAGGTGTGTGTAGCGTGCAGAAAGAAGGCTTGTCATTTCAAAGAAAGAAGAGGAAACCAAAATCCAGGTAGTGAAACGAACACACCAGCATGGGAGATGTGCATGTGGACAGTTTCAAGCAGAGGCTCTTTGTGGACACTTGGAAACAGCGCTGTGAAAAAATTTCGTACGAAGCGGGATTTGGCCAAAGTTGAAAGACCTTCCAAAACCAACCCTAAAGAACTTAGCCAAACAATGAATGTTGCAATAAACTCCTGCAGGAAAGGTGCATCTATGACACAACTCCCGAGCAGGTAGCTACATTCTGCACAGTACAAAATGCATATGAATTCCAGGCTGAAAACTCACTCCAGAAGGAAGCAATGCGTGTGTTTTTCTCTGAAAGGACACTCAGCCAGTAGGCTTTTGCTTGCTCCTTCAAAGTCTTTGTAGAAACGTGTGTTTTCACTGCCGGAAAAGGTTTGGGATGCATTGTTTCAATCTCTTGCAAGCCTCATGTTGTTTCTTCCACAATGGGGAAAAATAAGGAGTATGTTTCCCAAATCACTTGAAGTCCAGGAAAACGCACACTGCATCACTCTTCACGAACACGCTCTTACTCCTAATGTGTTGAGAACTTTCAACAAACCGGAAAAGAAGGGTATTTTGCAGTGAAATTCAGACGGGTTTGTAGAAATGTACATCTCTATTGGCTGCAGAGTGCAAAACCGTGATTGACTTCATGTTCTCGATGAAAACCTTACATTTCCAAGTGACCTGAAGTAGGACTTTCACAAAAAGATGTGTTTGCGTGTCTGTGGTGAAAGGAGCTCTAGGTTGTGTATTCAGTGCTGGAGAGTGACACACTCTACATGGTAACACAGCGTTTTGAGAGCACCAACATGCTAAAAACTGAAACTGCTACAAGGTGTGTGTAGCGTGCAGAAAGAAGGCTTGTCATTTCAAAGAAAGAAGAGGAAACCAAAATCCAGGTAGTGAAACGAACACACCAGTATGGGAGATGTGCATGTGGACAGTTTCAAGCAGAGGCTCTTTGTGGACACTTGGAAACAGCGCTGTGAAAAAATTTCGTACGAAGCGGGATTTTGCCAAAGTTGAAAGTCCTTCCAAAACCAACCCTAAAGAACTTAGCCAAACAATGAATGTTTCAATAAACTCCTGCAGGAAAGGTGCATCTATGACACAACTCCCGAGCAGGTAGCTACATTCTGCACAGTACAAAATGCATATGAATTCAAGGCTGAAAACTCACTCCAGAAGGAAGCAATGCGTGTGTTTCTCTCTCAAAGGACACTCAGCCAGTAGGCTTTTGCTTGCTCCTTCAAAGTCTTTGTAGAAACGTGTGTTTTCACTGCCGGAAAAGGTTTGGGATGCATTGTTTCAATCTCTTGCAAGCCTCATGTTGTTTCTTACACAATGGGGAAAAATAAGGAGTATGTTTCCCAAATCACTTGAAGTCCAGGAAAACGCACACTGCATCACTCTTGCACGAACACGCTCTTTCTCCTAATACGTTGAGAACTTTCAACAAACAAGAAGAGAAGGGTATTTTGCAGTGAAATTCAGACTGGTTTGTAGAAAAGTACATTTCTATTGGCAGCAGAGTGCAAAACCGTGATTGACTTCATGTTCTCGATGAAAACCTTACATTTCCAAGTGACCTGAAGTAGGACTTTCACAAAAAGATGTGTTTGCGTGTCTGTGGTGAAAGGAGCTCTAGGTTGTGTATTCAGTGCTGGACAGTGACACACTCTACATGGTAACAAAGCGTTTTGAGAGCACCAACATGCTAAAAACTGAAACTGCTACAAGGTGTGTGTAGCGTGCAGAAAGAAGGCTTGTCATTTCAAAGAAAGAAGAGGAAACCAAAATCCAGGTAGTGAAACGAACACACCAGTATGGGAGATGTGCATGTGGACAGTTTCAAGCAGAGGCTCTTTGTGGACACTTGGAAACAGCGCTGTGAAAAAATTTCGTACGAAGCGGGATTTTGCCAAAGTTGAAAGTCCTTCCAAAACCAACCCTAAAGAACTTAGCCAAACAATGAATGTTTCAATAAACTCCTGCAGGAAAGGTGCATCTATGACACAACTCCCGAGCAGGTAGCTACATTCTGCACAGTACAAAATGCATATGAATTCAAGGCTGAAAACTCACTCCAGAAGGAAGCAATGCGTGTGTTTCTCTCTGAAAGGACACTCAGCCAGTAGGCTTTTGCTTGCTCCTTCAAAGTCTTTGTAGAAACGTGTGTTTTCACTGCCGGAAAAGGTTTGGGATGCATTGTTTCAATCTCTTGCAAGCCTCATGTTGTTTCTTACACAATGGGGAAAAATAAGGAGTATGTTTCCCAAATCACTTGAAGTCCAGGAAAACGCGCACTGCATCACTCTTGCACGAACACGCTCTTTCTCCTAATGTGTTGAGAACTTTCAACAAACCGGAAAAGAAGGATATTTTGCAGTGAAATTCAGACGGGTTTGTAGAAATGTACATCTCTATTGGCTGCAGAGTGCAAAACCGTGATTGACTTCATGTTCTCGATGAAAACCTTACATTTCCAAGTGACCTGAAGTAGGACTTTCACAAAAAGATGTGTTTGCGTGTCTGTGGTGAAAGGAGCTCTAGGTTGTGTATTCAGGCTGGAGATGACACACTCTACATAGGTTACACAGCGTTTTGAGAGCAACAACATGCTAAAAACTGAAACTGCTACAAGGTGTGTGTAGCGTGCAGAAAGAAGGCTTGTCATTTCAAAGAAAGAAGAGGAAACCAAAATCCAGGTAGTGAAACGAACACACCAGCATGGGAGATGTGCATGTGGACAGTTTCAAGCAGAGGCTCTTTGTGGACACTTGGAAACAGCGCTGTGAAAAAATTTCGTACGAAGCGGGATTTGGCCAAAGTTGAAAGACCTTCCAAAACCAACCCTAAAGAACTTAGCCAAACAATGAATGTTGCAATAAACTCCTGCAGGAAAGGTGCATCTATGACACAACTCCCGAGCAGGTAGCTACATTCTGCACAGTACAAAATGCATATGAATTCCAGGCTGAAAACTCACTCCAGAAGGAAGCAATGCGTGTGTTTTTCTCTGAAAGGACACTCAGCCAGTAGGCTTTTGCTTGCTCCTTCAAAGTCTTTGTAGAAACGTGTGTTTTCACTGCCGGAAAAGGTTTGGGATGCATTGTTTCAATCTCTTGCAAGCCTCATGTTGTTTCTTACACAATGGGGAAAAATAAGGAGTATGTTTCCCAAATCACTTGAAGTCCAGGAAAACGCACACTGCATCACTCTTCACGAACACGCTCTTACTCCTAATGTGTTGAGAACTTTCAACAAACCGGAAAAGAAGGGTATTTTGCAGTGAAATTCAGACGGGTTTGTAGAAATGTACATCTCTATTGGCTGCAGAGTGCAAAACCGTGATTGACTTCATGTTCTCGATGAAAACCTTACATTTCCAAGTGACCTGAAGTAGGACTTTCACAAAAAGATGTGTTTGCGTGTCTGTGGTGAAAGGAGCTCTAGGTTGTGTATTCAGTGCTGGAGAGTGACACACTCTACATGGTAACACAGCGTTTTGAGAGCACCAACATGCTAAAAACTGAAACTGCTACAAGGTGTGTGTAGCGTGCAGAAAGAAGGCTTGTCATTTCAAAGAAAGAAGAGGAAACCAAAATCCAGGTAGTGAAACGAACACACCAGTATGGGAGATGTGCATGTGGACAGTTTCAAGCAGAGGCTCTTTGTGGACACTTGGAAACAGCGCTGTGAAAAAATTTCGTACGAAGCGGGATTTTGCCAAAGTTGAAAGTCCTTCCAAAACCAACCCTAAAGAACTTAGCCAAACAATGAATGTTTCAATAAACTCCTGCAGGAAAGGTGCATCTATGACACAACTCCCGAGCAGGTAGCTACATTCTGCACAGTACAAAATGCATATGAATTCAAGGCTGAAAACTCACTCCAGAAGGAAGCAATGCGTGTGTTTCTCTCTCAAAGGACACTCAGCCAGTAGGCTTTTGCTTGCTCCTTCAAAGTCTTTGTAGAAACGTGTGTTTTCACTGCCGGAAAAGGTTTGGGATGCATTGTTTCAATCTCTTGCAAGCCTCATGTTGTTTCTTACACAATGGGGAAAAATAAGGAGTATGTTTCCCAAATCACTTGAAGTCCAGGAAAACGCACACTGCATCACTCTTGCACGAACACGCTCTTTCTCCTAATACGTTGAGAACTTTCAACAAACAAGAAGAGAAGGGTATTTTGCAGTGAAATTCAGACTGGTTTGTAGAAAAGTACATTTCTATTGGCAGCAGAGTGCAAAACCGTGATTGACTTCATGTTCTCGATGAAAACCTTACATTTCCAAGTGACCTGAAGTAGGACTTTCACAAAATGATGTGTTTGCGTGTCTGTGGTGAAAGGAGCTCTAGGTTGTGTATTCAGTGCTGGAGAGTGACACACTCTACATGGTAACAAAGCGTTTTGAGAGCACCAACATGCTAAAAACTGAAACTGCTACAAGGTGTGTGTAGCGTGCAGACAGAAGGCTTGTCATTTCAAAGAAAGAAGAGGAAACCAAAATCCAGGTAGTGAAACGAACACACCAGTATGGGAGATGTGCATGTGGATAGTTTCAAGCAGAGGCTCATTGTGGACACTTGGAAACAGCGCTGTGAAAAAATTTCGTACGAAGCGGGATTTGGCCAAAGTTGAAAGACCTTCCAAAACCAACCCTAAAGAACTTAGCCAAACAATGAATGTTGCAATAAACTCCTGCAGGAAAGGTGCATCTATGACACAACTCCCGAGCAGGTAGCTACATTCTGCACAGTACAAAATGCATATGAATTCCATGCTGAAAACTCACTCCAGAAGGAAGCAATGCGTGTGTTTCTCTCTGAAAGGACACTCAGCCACTAGGCTTTTGCTTGCTCCTTCAAAGTCTTTGTAGAAACGTGTGTTTTCACTGCTGGAATACGTTTTGGGATGCATTGTTTCAATCTCTTGCAAGCCTCATGTTGTTTCTTACACAATGGGGAAAAATAAGGAGTATGTTTCCCAAATCACTTGAAGTCCAGGAAAACGCACACTGCATCACTCTTGCACGAACACGCTCTTACTCCTAATGTGTTGAGAACTTTCAACAAACCGGAAAAGAAGGGTATTTTGCAGTGAAATTCAGACGGGTTTGTAGAAATGTACATCTCTATTGGCTGCAGAGTGCAAAACCGTGATTGACTTCATGTTCTCGATGAAAACCTTACATTTCCAAGTGACCTGAAGTAGGACTTTCACAAAAAGATGTGTTTGCGTGTCTGTGGTGAAAGGAGCTCTAGGTTGTGTATTCAGTGCTGGAGAGTGACACACTCTACAAAGGTTACACAGCGTTTTGAGAGCACCAGCATGCTAAAAACTGAAACTGCTACAAGGTGTGTGTAGCGTGCAGAAAGAAGGCTTGTCATTTCAAAGAAAGAAGAGGAAACCAAAATCCAGGTAGTGAAACGAACACACCAGTATGGGAGATGTGCATGTGGACAGTTTCAAGCAGAGGCTCTTTGTGGACACTTGGTAACAGCGCTGTGAAAAAATTTCGTACGAAGCGGGATTTGGCCAAAGTTGAAAGACCTTCCAAAACCAACCCTAAAGAACTTAGCCAAACAATGAATGTTGCAATAAACTCCTGCAGGAAAGGTGCATCTATGACACAACTCCCGAGCAGGTAGCTACATTCTGCACAGTACAAAATGCATATGAATTCCAGGCTGAAAACTCACTCCAGAAGGAAGCAATGCGTGTGTTTCTCTCTGAAAGGACACTCAGCCAGTAGGCTTTTGCTTGCTCCTTCAAAGTCTTTGTAGAAACCTGTGTTTTCACTGCTGGAATACGTTTTGGGATGCATTGTTTCAATCTCTTGCAAGCCTCATGTTGTTTCTTACACAATGGGGAAAAATAAGGAGTATGTTTCCCAAATCACTTGAAGTCCAGGAAAACGCACACTGCATCACTCTTGCACGAACACGCTCTTACTCCTAATGTGTTGAGAACTTTCAACAAACCGGAAAAGAAGGGTATTTTTCAGTGAAATTCAGACGGGTTTGTAGAAATGTACATCTCTATTGGCTGCAGAGTGCAAAACCGTGATTGACTTCATGTTCTCGATGAAAACCTTACATTTCCAAGTGACCTGAAGTAGGACTGTCACAAAAAGATGTGTTTCCGTGTCTGTGGTGAAAGGAGCTCTAGGTTGTGTATTCAGTGCTGGAGAGTGACACACTCTACATAGGTTACACAGCGTTTTGAGAGCACCAGCATGCTAAAAACTGAAACTGCTACAAGGTGTGTGTAGCGTGCAGAAAGAAGGCTTGTCATTTCAAAGAAAGAAGAGGAAACCAAAATCCAGGTAGTGAAACGAACACACCAGTATGGGAGATGTGCATGTGGACAGTTTCAAGCAGAGGCTCTTTGTGGACACTTGGAAACAGCGCTGTGAAAAAATTTCGTACGAAGCGGGATTTGGCCAAAGTTGAAAGACCTTCCAAAACCAACCCTAAAGAACTTAGCCAAACAATGAATGTTGCAATAAACTCCTGCAGGAAAGGTGCATCTATAACACAACTCCCGAGCAGGTAGCTACATTCTGCACAGTACAAAATGCATATGAATTCCAGGCTGAAAACTCACTCCAGAAGGAAGCAATGCGTGTGTTTCTCTCTGAAAGAACACTCAGCCAGTAGGCTTTTGCTTGCTCCTTCAAAGTCTTTGTAGAAACGTGTGTTTTCACTGCTGGAATACGTTTTGGGATGCATTGTTTCAATCTCTTGCAAGCCTCATGTTGTTTCTTACACAATGGGGAAAAATAAGGAGTATGTTTTCCAAATCACTTGAAGTCCAGGAAAACGCACACTGCATCACTCTTGCACGAACACGCTCTTTCTCCTAATGTGTTGAGAACTTTCAACAAACCAGAAAAGAAGGGTATTTTGCAGTGAAATTCAGACGGGTTTGTAGAAAAGTACATTTCTATTGGCTGCAGAGTGCAAAACCGTGATTGACTTCATGTTCTCGATGAAAACCTTACATTTCCAAGTGACCTGAAGTAGGACTTTCACAAAAAGATGTGTTTGCGTGTCTGTGGTGAAAGTAGCTCTAGGTTGTGTATTCAGTGCTGGAGATGACACACTCTACATAGGTTACACAGCGTTTTGAGAGCAACAACATGCTAAAAACTGAAACTGCTACAAGGTGTGTGTAGCGTGCAGAAAGAAGGCTTGTCATTTCAAAGAAAGAAGAGGAAACCAAAATCCAGGTAGTGAAACGAACACACCAGCATGGGAGATGTGCATGTGGACAGTTTCAAGCAGAGGCTCTTTGTGGACACTTGGAAACAGCGCTGTGAAAAAATTTCGTACGAAGCGGGATTTGGCCAAAGTTGAAAGACCTTCCAAAACCAACCCTAAAGAACTTAGCCGAACAATGAATGTTGCAATAAACTCCTGCAGGAAAGGTGCATCTATGACACAACTCCCGAGCAGGTAGCTACATTCTGCACAGTACAAAATGCATATGAATTCCAGGCTGAAAACTCACTCCAGAAGGAAGCAATGCATGTGTTTCTCTCTGAAAGGACACTCAGCCAGTAGGCTTTTGCTTGCTCCTTCAAAGTCTTTGTAGAAACGTGTGTTTTCACTGCCGGAAAAGGTTTGGGATGCATTGTTTCAATCTCTTGCAAGCCTCATGTTGTTTCTTACACAATGGGGAAAAATAAGGAGTATGTTTCCCAAATCACTTGAAGTCCAGGAAAACGCACACTGCATCACTCTTGCACGAACACGCTCTTACTCCTAATGTGTTGAGAACTTTCAACAAACCGGAAAAGAAGGGTATTTTGCAGTGAAATTCAGACGGGTTTGTAGAAATGTACATCTCTATTGGCTGCAGAGTGCAAAACCGTGATTGACTTCATGTTCTCGATGAAAACCTTACATTTCCAAGTGACCTGAAGTAGGACTTTCACAAAAAGATGTGTTTGCGTGTCTGTGGTGAAAGGAGCTCTAGGTTGTGTATTCAGTGCTGGAGAGTGACACACTCTACATGGTAACACAGCGTTTTGAGAGCACCAACATGCTAAAAACTGAAACTGCTACAAGGTGTGTGTAGCGTGCAGAAAGAAGGCTTGTCATTTCAAAGAAAGAAGAGGAAACCAAAATCCAGGTAGTGAAACGAACACACCAGTATGGGAGATGTGCATGTGGACAGTTTCAAGCAGAGGCTCTTTGTGGACACTTGGAAACAGCGCTGTGAAAAAATTTCGTACGAAGCGGGATTTTGCCAAAGTTGAAAGTCCTTCCAAAACCAACCCTAAAGAACTTAGCCAAACAATGAATGTTTCAATAAACTCCTGCAGGAAAGGTGCATCTATGACACAACTCCCGAGCAGGTAGCTACATTCTGCACAGTACAAAATGCATATGAATTCAAGGCTGAAAACTCACTCCAGAAGGAAGCAATGCGTGTGTTTCTCTCTGAAAGGACACTCAGCCAGTAGGCTTTTGCTTGCTCCTTCAAAGTCTTTGTAGAAACGTGTGTTTTCACTGCCGGAAAAGGTTTGGGATGCATTGTTTCAATCTCTTGCAAGCCTCATGTTGTTTCTTACACAATGGGGAAAAATAAGGAGTATGTTTCCCAAATCACTTGAAGTCCAGGAAAACGCACACTGCATCACTCTTGCACGAACACGCTCTTTCTCCTAATGTGTTGAGAACTTTCAACAAACCGGAAAAGAAGGATATTTTGCAGTGAAATTCAGACGGGTTTGTAGAAATGTACATCTCTATTGGCTGCAGAGTGCAAAACCGTGATTGACTTCATGTTCTCGATGAAAACCTTACATTTCCAAGTGACCTGAAGTAGGACTTTCACAAAAAGATGTGTTTGCGTGTCTGTGGTGAAAGGAGCTCTAGGTTGTGTATTCAGGCTGGAGATGACACACTCTACATAGGTTACACAGCGTTTTGAGAGCAACAACATGCTAAAAACTGAAACTGCTACAAGGTGTGTGTAGCGTGCAGAAAGAAGGCTTGTCATTTCAAAGAAAGAAGAGGAAACCAAAATCCAGGTAGTGAAACGAACACACCAGCATGGGAGATGTGCATGTGGACAGTTTCAAGCAGAGGCTCTTTGTGGACACTTGGAAACAGCGCTGTGAAAAAATTTCGTACGAAGCGGGATTTGGCCAAAGTTGAAAGACCTTCCAAAACCAACCCTAAAGAACTTAGCCAAACAATGAATGTTGCAATAAACTCCTGCAGGAAAGGTGCATCTATGACACAACTCCCGAGCAGGTAGCTACATTCTGCACAGTACAAAATGCATATGAATTCCAGGCTGAAAACTCACTCCAGAAGGAAGCAATGCGTGTGTTTTCTCTGAAAGGACACTCAGCCAGTAGGCTTTTGCTTGCTCCTTCAAAGTCTTTGTAGAAACTTGTGTTTTCACTGCCGGAAAAGGTTTGGGATGCATTGTTTCAATCTCTTGCAAGCCTCATGTTGTTTCTTCCACAATGGGGAAAAATAAGGAGTATGTTTCCCAAATCACTTGAAGTCCAGGAAAACGCACACTGCATCACTCTTCACGAACACGCTCTTACTCCTAATGTGTTGAGAACTTTCAACAAACCGGAAAAGAAGGGTATTTTGCAGTGAAATTCAGACGGGTTTGTAGAAATGTACATCTCTATTGGCTGCAGAGTGCAAAACCGTGATTGACTTCATGTTCTCGATGAAAACCTTACATTTCCAAGTGACCTGAAGTAGGACTTTCACAAAAAGATGTGTTTGCGTGTCTGTGGTGAAAGGAGCTCTAGGTTGTGTATTCAGTGCTGGAGAGTGACACACTCTACATGGTAACACAGCGTTTTGAGAGCACCAACATGCTAAAAACTGAAACTGCTACAAGGTGTGTGTAGCGTGCAGAAAGAAGGCTTGTCATTTCAAAGAAAGAAGAGGAAACCAAAATCCAGGTAGTGAAACGAACACACCAGTATGGGAGATGTGCATGTGGACAGTTTCAAGCAGAGGCTCTTTGTGGACACTTGGAAACAGCGCTGTGAAAAAATTTCGTACGAAGCGGGATTTTGCCAAAGTTGAAAGTCCTTCCAAAACCAACCCTAAAGAACTTAGCCAAACAATGAATGTTTCAATAAACTCCTGCAGGAAAGGTGCATCTATGACACAACTCCCGAGCAGGTAGCTACATTCTGCACAGTACAAAATGCATATGAATTCAAGGCTGAAAACTCACTCCAGAAGGAAGCAATGCGTGTGTTTCTCTCTGAAAGGACACTCAGCCAGTAGGCTTTTGCTTGCTCCTTCAAAGTCTTTGTAGAAACGTGTGTTTTCACTGCCGGAAAAGGTTTGGGATGCATTGTTTCAATCTCTTGCAAGCCTCATGTTGTTTCTTACACAATGGGGAAAAATAAGGAGTATGTTTCCCAAATCACTTGAAGTCCAGGAAAACGCACACTGCATCACTCTTGCACGAACACGCTCTTTCTCCTAATGTGTTGAGAACTTTCAACAAACCGGAAAAGAAGGATATTTTGCAGTGAAATTCAGACGGGTTTGTAGAAATGTACATCTCTATTGGCTGCAGAGTGCAAAACCGTGATTGACTTCATGTTCTCGATGAAAACCTTACATTTCCAAGTGACCTGAAGTAGGACTTTCACAAAAAGATGTGTTTGCGTGTCTGTGGTGAAAGGAGCTCTAGGTTGTGTATTCAGGCTGGAGATGACACACTCTACATAGGTTACACAGCGTTTTGAGAGCAACAACATGCTAAAAACTGAAACTGCTACAAGGTGTGTGTAGCGTGCAGAAAGAAGGCTTGTCATTTCAAAGAAAGAAGAGGAAACCAAAATCCAGGTAGTGAAACGAACACACCAGCATGGGAGATGTGCATGTGGACAGTTTCAAGCAGAGGCTCTTTGTGGACACTTGGAAACAGCGCTGTGAAAAAATTTCGTACGAAGCGGGATTTGGCCAAAGTTGAAAGACCTTCCAAAACCAACCCTAAAGAACTTAGCCAAACAATGAATGTTGCAATAAACTCCTGCAGGAAAGGTGCATCTATGACACAACTCCCGAGCAGGTAGCTACATTCTGCACAGTACAAAATGCATATGAATTCCAGGCTGAAAACTCACTCCAGAAGGAAGCAATGCATGTGTTTCTCTCTGAAAGGACACTCAGCCAGTAGGCTTTTGCTTGCTCCTTCAAAGTCTTTGTAGAAACGTGTGTTTTCACTGCCGGAAAAGGTTTGGGATGCATTGTTCAATCTCTTGCAAGCCTCATGTTGTTTCTTACACAATGGGGAAAAATAAGGAGTATGTTTCCCAAATCACTTGAAGTCCAGGAAAACGCACACTGCATCACTCTTGCACGAACACGCTCTTTCTCCTAATACGTTGAGAACTTTCAACAAACAAGAAAAGAAGGGTATTTTGCAGTGAAATTCAGACGGGTTTGTAGAAAAGTACATTTCTATTGGCAGCAGAGTGCAAAACCGTGATTGACTTCATGTTCTCGATGAAAACCTTACATTTCCAAGTGACCTGAAGTAGGACTTTCACAAAAAGATGTGTTTGCGTGTCTGTGGTGAAAGGAGCTCTAGGTTGTGTATTCAGTGCTGGAGAGTGACACACTCTACATGGTAACACAGCGTTTTGAGAGCTCCAACATGCTAAAAACTGAAACTGCTACAAGGTGTGTGTAGCGTGCAGAAAGAAGGCTTGTCATTTCAAAGAAAGAAGAGGAAACCAAAATCCAGGTAGTGAAACGAACACACCAGTATGGGAGATGTGCATGTGGATAGTTTCAAGCAGAGGCTCTTTGTGGACACTTGGAAACAGCGCTGTGAAAAAATTTCGTACGAAGCGGGATTTGGCCAAAGTTGAAAGACCTTCCAAAACCAACCCTAAAGAACTTAGCCAAACAATGAATGTTGCAATAAACTCCTGCAGGAAAGGTGCATCTATGACACAACTCCCGAGCAGGTAGCTACATTCTGCACAGTACAAAATGCATATGAATTCCAGGCTGAAAACTCACTCCAGAAGGAAGCAATGCGTGTGTTTCTCTCTGAAAGGACACTCAGCCACTAGGCTTTTGCTTGCTCCTTCAAAGTCTTTGTAGAAACGTGTGTTTTCACTGCTGGAATACGTTTTGGGATGCATTGTTTCAATCTCTAGCAAGCCTCATGTTGTTTCTTACACAATGGGGAAAAATAAGGAGTATGTTTCCCAAATCACTTGAAGTCCAGGAAAACGCACACTGCATCACTCTTGCACGAACACGCTCTTTCTCCTAATGTGTTGAGAACTTTCAACAAACCGGAAAAGAAGGATATTTTGCAGTGAAATTCAGACGGGTTTGTAGAAATGTACATGTCTATTGGCTGCAGAGTGCAAAACCGTGATTGACTTCATGTTCTCGATGAAAACCTTACATTTCCAAGTGACCTGAAGTAGGACTTTCACAAAAAGATGTGTTTGCGTGTCTGTGGTGAAAGGAGCTCTAGGTTGTGTATTCAGGCTGGAGATGACACACTCTACATAGGTTACACAGCGTTTTGAGAGCAACAACATGCTAAAAACTGAAACTGCTACAAGGTGTGTGTAGCGTGCAGAAAGAAAGCTTGTCATTTCAAAGAAAGAAGAGGAAACCAAAATCCAGGTAGTGAAACGAACACACCAGCATGGGAGATGTGCATGTGGACAGTTTCAAGCAGAGGGTCTTTGTGGACACTTGGCAACAGCGCTGTGAAAAAATTTCGTACGAAGCGGGATTTGGCCAAAGTTGAAAGACCTTCCAAAACCAACCCTAAAGAACTTAGCCAAACAATGAATGTTGCAATAAACTCCTGCAGGAAAGGTGCATCTATGACACAACTCCCGAGCAGGTAGCTACATTCTGCACAGTACAAAATGCATATGAATTCCAGGCTGAAAACTCACTCCAGAAGGAAGCAATGCGTGTGTTTTTCTCTGAAAGGACACTCAGCCAGTAGGCTTTTGCTTGCTCCTTCAAAGTCTTTGTAGAAACGTGTGTTTTCACTGCCGGAAAAGGTTTGGGATGCATTGTTTCAATCTCTTGCAAGCCTCATGTTGTTTCTTCCACAATGGGGAAAAATAAGGAGTATGTTTCCCAAATCACTTGAAGTCCAGGAAAACGCACACTGCATCACTCTTCACGAACACGCTCTTACTCCTAATGTGTTGAGAACTTTCAACAAACCGGAAAAGAAGGGTATTTTGCAGTGAAATTCAGACGGGTTTGTAGAAATGTACATCTCTATTGGCTGCAGAGTGCAAAACCGTGATTGACTTCATGTTCTCGATGAAAACCTTACATTTCCAAGTGACCTGAAGTAGGACTTTCACAAAAAGATGTGTTTGCGTGTCTGTGGTGAAAGGAGCTCTAGGTTGTGTATTCAGTGCTGGAGAGTGACACACTCTACATGGTAACACAGCGTTTTGAGAGCACCAACATGCTAAAAACTGAAACTGCTACAAGGTGTGTGTAGCGTGCAGAAAGAAGGCTTGTCATTTCAAAGAAAGAAGAGGAAACCAAAATCCAGGTAGTGAAACGAACACACCAGTATGGGAGATGTGCATGTGGACAGTTTCAAGCAGAGGCTCTTTGTGGACACTTGGAAACAGCGCTGTGAAAAAATTTCGTACGAAGCGGGATTTTGCCAAAGTTGAAAGTCCTTCCAAAACCAACCCTAAAGAACTTAGCCAAACAATGAATGTTTCAATAAACTCCTGCAGGAAAGGTGCATCTATGACACAACTCCCGAGCAGGTAGCTACATTCTGCACAGTACAAAATGCATATGAATTCAAGGCTGAAAACTCACTCCAGAAGGAAGCAATGCGTGTGTTTCTCTCTGAAAGGACACTCAGCCAGTAGGCTTTTGCTTGCTCCTTCAAAGTCTTTGTAGAAACGTGAGTTTTCACTGCCGGAAAAGGTTTGGGATGCATTGTTTCAATCTCTTGCAAGCCTCATGTTGTTTCTTACACAATGGGGAAAAATAAGGAGTATGTTTCCCAAATCACTTGAAGTCCAGGAAAACGCACACTGCATCACTCTTGCACGAACACGCTCTTTCTCCTAATACGTTGAGAACTTTCAACAAACAAGAAAAGAAGGGTATTTTGCAGTGAAATTCAGACGGGTTTGTAGAAAAGTACATTTCTATTGGCAGCAGAGTGCAAAACCGTGATTGACTTCATGTTCTCGATGAAAACCTTACATTTCCAAGTGACCTGAAGTAGGACTTTCACAAAAAGATGTGTTTGCGTGTCTGTGGTGAAAGGAGCTCTAGGTTGTGTATTCAGTGCTGGAGAGTGACACACTCTACATGGTAACACAGCGTTTTGAGTGCTCCAACATGCTAAAAACTGAAACTGCTACAAGGTGTGTGTAGCGTGCAGAAAGAAGGCTTGTCATTTCAAAGAAAGAAGAGGAAACCAAAATCCAGGTAGTGAAACGAACACACCAGTATGGGAGATGTGCATGTGGATAGTTTCAAGCAGAGGCTCTTTGTGGACACTTGGAAACAGCGCTGTGAAAAAATTTCGTACGAAGCGGGATTTGGCCAAAGTTGAAAGACCTTCCAAAACCAACCCTAAAGAACTTAGCCAAACAATGAATGATGCAATAAACTCCTGCAGGAAAGGTGCATCTATGACACAACTCCCGAGCAGGTAGCTACATTCTGCACAGTACAAAATGCATATGAATTCCAGGCTGAAAACTCACTCCAGAAGGAAGCAATGCGTGTGTCTCTCTGAAAGAACACCCAGCCAGTAGGCTTTTGCTTACTCCTTCAAAGTCTTTGTTGAAACGTGTGTTTTCACTGCTGGAATAGGTTTTGGGATGCATTGTTTCAATCTCTTGCAAGCCTCATGTTGTTTCTTACACAATGGGGAAAAATAAGGAGTATGTTTCCCAAATCACTTGATGTCCAGGAAAACGCACACTGCATCATTCTTGCACGAACACGCTCTTTCTCCTAATACGTTGGGAACTTTCAACAAATAAGAAGAGAAGTGTATTTTGCATTGAAATTCAGACGGGTTTGTAGAAAAGTACATTTCTATTGGCTGCAGAGTGCAAAACAGTGATTGACTTCATGTTCTCGATGAAAACCTTACATTTCCAAGTGACCTGAAGTAGGACTTTCACAAAAAGATGTGTTTGCGTGTCTGTGGTGAAAGGAGCTCTAGGTTGTGTATTCAGTGCTGGAGAGTGACACACTCTACATAGGTTACACAGCGTTTTGAGAGCAACAACATGCTAAAAACTGAAACTGCTACAAGGTGTGTGTAGCGTGCAGAAAGAAGGCTTCTCATTTCAAAGAAAGAAGAGGAAACCAAAATCCAGGTAGTGAAATGAACACACCAGTATGGGAGATGTGCATGTGGACAGTATCAAGCAGAGGCTCTTTGTGGACACTTGGAAACAGCGCTGTGAAAAAATTTCGTACGAAGCGGGATTTGGCCAAAGTTGAAAGACCTTCCAAAACCAACCCTAAAGAACTTAGCCAAACAATGAATGTTGCAATAAACTCCTGCAGGAAAGGTGCATCTATGACACAACCCCCGAGCAGGTAGCTACATTCTGCACAGGACAAAATGCATATGAATTCCAGGCTGAAAACTCACTCCAGAAGGAAGCAATGCGTGTGTTTCTCTCTGAAAGAACACTCAGCCACTAGGCTTTTGCTTGCTCCTTCAAAGTCTTTGTAGAAACGTGTGTTTTCACTGCTGGAATAGGTTTTGGGATGCATTGTTTCAATCTCTTGCAAGCCTCATGTTGTTTCTTACACAATGGGGAAAAATAAGGAGTATGTTTCCCAAATCACTTGAAGTCCAGGAAAACGCACACTGCATCACTCTTGCACGAACACGCTCTTTCTCCTAATACGTTGAGAACTTTCAACAAACAAGAAGAGAAGGGTATTTTGCAGTGAAATTCAGACGGGTTTGTAGAAAGGTACATCTCTATTGGCTGCAGAGTGCAAAACCGTGATTGACTTCATGTTCTCGATGAAAACCTAACATTTCCAAGTGACCTGAAGTAGGACTTTCACAAAAAGATGTGTTTGCGTGTCTGTGGTGAAAGGAGCTCTAGGTTGTGTATTCAGTGCTGGAGAGTGACACACTCTACATAGGTTACACAGCGTTTTGAGAGCACCAACATGCTAAAAACTGAAACTGCTACAAGGTGTGTGTAGCGTGCAGAAAGAAGGCTTGTCATTTCAAAGAAAGAAGAGGAAACCAAAATCCAGGTAGTGAAACGAACACACCAGTATGGGAGATGTGCATGTGGACAGTTTCAAGCAGAGGCTCTTTGTGGACACTTGGAAACAGCGCTGTGAAAAAATTTCCTACGAAGCGGGATTTGGCCAAAGTTGAAAGACCTTCCAAAACCAACCCTAAAGAACTTAGCCAAACAATGAATGTTGCAATAAACTCCTGCAGGAAAGGTGCATCTATGACACAACTCCCGAGCAGGTAGCTACATTCTGCACAGTACAAAATGCATATGAATTCCAGGCTGAAAACTCACTCCAGAAGGAAGCAATGCGTGTGTTTCTCTCTGAAAGGACACTCAGCCAGTAGGCTTTTGCTTGCTCCTTCAAAGTCTTTGTAGAAACGTGTGTTTTCACTGCTGGAATACGTTTTGGGATGCATTGTTTCAATCTCTTGCAAGGCTCATGTTGTTTCTTACACAATGTGGAAAAATAAGGAGTATGTTTCCCAAATCACTTGAAGTCCAGGAAAACGCACACTGCATCACTCTTGCACGAACACGCTTTCTCCTAATACGTTGAGAACTTTCAACAAACAAGAAGAGAAGGGTATTTTGCAGTGAAATTCAGACGGGTTTGTAGAAAAATACATTTCTATTGGCTGCAGAGTGCAAAACCGTGATTGACTTCATGTTCTCGATGAAAACCTTACATTTCCAAGTGACCTGAAGTAGGATTTTCACAAAAAGATGTGTTTGCGTGTCTGTGGTGAAAGGAGCTCTAGGTTGTGTATTCAGTGCTGGAGAGTGACACACTCTACATGGTAACACAGCGTTTTGAGAGCACCAACATGCTAAAAACTTAAACTGCTACAAGGTGTGTGTAGCGTGCAGAAAGAAGGCTTGTCATTTCAAAGAAAGAAGAGGAAACCAAAATCCAGGTAGTGAAACGAACACACCAGTATGGGAGATGTGCATGTGGACAGTTTCAAGCAGAGGCTCTTTGTGGACACTCGGAAACAGCGCTGTGAAAAAATTTCGTACGAAGCGGGATTTGGCCAAAGTTGAAAGACCTTCCAAAACCAACCCTAAAGAACTTAGCCAAACAATGAATGTTGCAATAAACTCCTGCAGGAAAGGTGCATCTATGACACAACTCCCGAGCAGGTAGCTACATTCTGCACAGTACAAAATGCATATGAATTCCAGGCTGAAAACTCACTCCAGAAGGAAGCAATGCGTGTGTTTCTCTCTGAAAGAACACTCAGCCAGTAGGCTTTTGCTTACTCCTTCAAAGTCTTTGTAGAAACGTGTGTTTTCACTGCTGGAATAGGTTTTGGGATGCATTGTTTCAATCTCTTGCAAGCCTCATGTTGTTTCTTACACAATGGGGAAAAATAAGGAGTATGTTTCCCAAATCACTTGAAGTCCAGGAAAACGCACACTGCATCACTCTTGCACGAACACGCTCTTTCTCCTAATACGTTGGGAACTTTCAACAAACAAGAAGAGAAGTGTATTTTGCAGTGAAATTCAGACGGGTTTGTAGAAAAGTACATTTCTATTGGCTGCAGAGTGCAAAACCGTGATTGACTTCATGTTCTCGATGAAAACCTTACATTTCCAAGTGACCTGAAGTAGGACTTTCACAAAAAGATGTGTTTGCGTGTCTGTGGTGAAAGGAGCTCTAGGTTGTGTATTCAGTGCTGGAGAGTGACACACTCTACATAGGTTACACAGCGTTTTGAGAGCACCAACATGCTAAAAACTGAAACTGCTACAAGGTGTGTGTAGCGTGCAGAAAGAAGGCTTCTCATTTCAAAGAAAGAAGAGGAAACCAAAATCCAGGTAGTGAAACGAACACACCAGCATGGGAGATGTGCATGTGGACAGTATCAAGCAGAGGCTCTTTGTGGACACTTGGAAACAGCGCTGTGAAAAAATTTCGTACGAAGCGGGATTTGGCCAAAGTTGAAAGACCTTCCAAAACCAACCCTAAAGAACTTAGCCAAACAATGAATGTTGCAATAAACTCCTGCAGGAAAGGTGCATCTATGACACAACCCCCGAGCAGGTAGCTACATTCTGCACAGGACAAAATGCATATGAATTCCAGGCTGAAAACTCACTCCAGAAGGAAGCAATGCGTGTGTTTCTCTCTGAAAGAACACTCAGCCAGTAGGCTTTTGCTTGCTCCTTCAAAGTCTTTGTAGAAACGTGTGTTTTCACTGCTGGAATACGTTTTGGAATGCATTGTTTCAATCTCTTGAAAGCCTCATGTTGTTTCTTACACAATGGGGAAAAATAAGGAGTATGTTAGCCAAATCACTTGAAGTCCAGGAAAACGCACACTGCATCACTCTTGCACGAACACGCTCTTTCTCCTAATACGTTGAGAACTTTCAACAAACAAGAAGAGAAGGGTATTTTGCAGTGAAATTCAGACGGGTTTGTAGAAAAGTACATCTCTATTGGCTGCAGAGTGCAAAACCGTGATTGACTTCATGTTCTCGATGAAAACCTTACATTTCCAAGTGACCTGAAGTAGGACTTTCACAAAAAGATGTGTTTGCGTGTCTGTGGTGAAAGGAGCTCTAGGTTGTGTATTCAGTGCTGGAGAGTGACACACTCTACATGGTAACACAGCGTTTTGAGAGCACCAACATGCTAAAAACTGAAACTGCTACAAGGTGTATATAGCGTGCAGAAAGAAGGCTTGTCATTTCAAAGAAAGAAGAGGAAACCAAAATCCAGGTAGTGAAACGAACACACCAGTATGGGAGATGTGCATGTGGACAGTTTCAAGCAGAGGCTCTTTGTGGACACTCGGAAACAGCGCTGTGAAAAAATTTCGTACGAAGCGGGATTTGGCCAAAGTTGAAAGACCTTCCAAAACCAACCCTAAAGAACTTAGCCAAACAATGAATGTTGCAATAAACTCCTGCAGGAAAGGTGCATCTATGACACAACTCCCGAGCAGGTAGCTACATTCTGCACAGTACAAAATGCATATGAATTCCAGGCTGAAAACTCACTCCAGAAGGAAGCAATGCGTGTGTTTCTCTCTGAAAGAACACTCAGCCAGTAGGCTTTTGCTTACTCCTTCAAAGTCTTTGTAGAAACGTGTGTTTTCACTGCTGGAATAGGTTTTGGGATGCATTGTTTCAATCTCTTGCAAGCCTCATGTTGTTTCTTACACAATGGGGAAAAATAAGGAGTATGTTTCCCAAATCACTTGAAGTCCAGGAAAACGCACACTGCATCACTCTTGCACGAACACGCTCTTTCTCCTAATACGTTGGGAACTTTCAACAAACAAGAATAGAAGTGTATTTTGCAGTGAAATTCAGACGGGTTTGTAGAAAACTACATTTCTATTGGCTGCAGAGTGCAAAACCGTGATTGACTTCATGTTCTCGATGAAAACCTTACATTTCCAAGTGACCTGAAGTAGGACTTTCACAAAAAGATGTGTTTGCGTGTCTGTGGTGAAAGGAGCTCTAGGTTGTGTATTCAGTGCTGGAGAGTGACACACTCTACATAGGTTACACAGCGTTTTGAGAGCACCAACATGCTAAAAACTGAAACTGCTACAAGGTGTGTGTAGCGTGCAGAAAGAAGGCTTCTCATTTCAAAGAAAGAAGAGGAAACCAAAATCCAGGTAGAGAAACGAACACACCAGCATGGGAGATGTGCATGTGGACAGTATCAAGCAGAGGCTCTTTGTGGACACTTGGAAACAGCGCTGTGAAAAAATTTCGTACGAAGCGGTATTTGGCCAAAGTTGAAAGACCTTCCAAAACCAACCCTAAAGAACTTAGCCAAACAATGAATGTTGCAATAAACTCCTGCAGGAAAGGTGCATCTATGACACAACCCCCGAGCAGGTAGCTACATTCTGCACAGGACAAAATGCATATGAATTCCAGGCTGAAAACTCACTCCAGAAGGAAGCAATGCGTGTGTTTCTCTCTGAAAGAACACTCAGCCACTAGGCTTTTGCTTGCTCCTTCAAAGTCTTTGTAGAAACGTGTGTTTTCACTGCTGGAATAGGTTTTGGGATGCATTGTTTCAATCTCTTGCAAGCCTCATGTTGTTTCTTACACAATGGGGAAAAATAAGGAGTATGTTTCCCAAATCACTTGAAGTCCAGGAAAACGCACACTGCATCACTCTTGCACGAACACGCTCTTTCTCCTAATACGTTGAGAACTTTCAACAAACAAGAAGAGAAGGGTATTTTGCAGTGAAATTCAGACGGGTTTGTAGAAAGGTACATCTCTATTGGCTGCAGAGTGCAAAACCGTGATTGACTTCATGTTCTCGATGAAAACCTAACATTTCCAAGTGACCTGAAGTAGGACTTTCACAAAAAGATGTGTTTGCGTGTCTGTGGTGAAAGGAGCTCTAGGTTGTGTATTCAGTGCTGGAGAGTGACACACTCTACATAGGTTACACAGCGTTTTGAGAGCACCAACATGCTAAAAACTGAAACTGCTACAAGGTGTGTGTAGCGTGCAGAAAGAAGGCTTGTCATTTCAAAGAAAGAAGAGGAAACCAAAATCCAGGTAGTGAAACGAACACACCAGTATGGGAGATGTGCATGTGGACAGTTTCAAGCAGAGGCTCTTTGTGGACACTTGGAAACAGCGCTGTGAAAAAATTTCCTACGAAGCGGGATTTGGCCAAAGTTGAAAGACCTTCCAAAACCAACCCTAAAGAACTTAGCCAAACAATGAATGTTGCAATAAACTCCTGCAGGAAAGGTGCATCTATGACACAACTCCCGAGCAGGTAGCTACATTCTGCACAGTACAAAATGCATATGAATTCCAGGCTGAAAACTCACTCCAAAAGGAAGCAATGCGTGTGTTTCTCTCTGAAAGGACACTCAGCCAGTAGGCTTTTGCTTGCTCCTTCAAAGTCTTTGTAGAAACATGTGTTTTCACTGCTGGAATACGTTTTGGGATGCATTGTTTCAATCTCTTGCAAGGCTCATGTTGTTTCTTACACAATGTGGAAAAATAAGGAGTATGTTTCCCAAATCACTTGAAGTCCAGGAAAACGCACACTGCATCAGTCTTGCACGAACACGCTTTCTCCTAATACGTTGAGAACTTTCAACAAACAAGAAGAGAAGGGTATTTTGCAGTGAAATTCAGACGGGTTTGTAGAAAAATACATTTCTATTGGCTGCAGAGTGCAAAACCGTGATTGACTTCATGTTCTCGATGAAAACCTTACATTTCCAAGTGACCTGAAGTAGGATTTTCACAAAAAGATGTGTTTGCGTGTCTGTGGTGAAAGGAGCTCTAGGTTGTGTATTCAGTGCTGGAGAGTGACACACTCTACATGGTAAAACAGCGTTTGGAGAGCACCAACATGCTAAAAACTTAAACTGCTACAAGGTGTGTGTAGCGTGCAGAAAGAAGGCTTGTCATTTCAAAGAAAGAAGAGGAAACCAAAATCCAGGTAGTGAAACGAACACACCAGTATGGGAGATGTGCATGTGGACAGTTTCAAGCAGAGGCTCTTTGTGGACACTCGGAAACAGCGCTGTGAAAAAATTTCGTACGAAGCGGGATTTGGCCAAAGTTGAAAGACCTTCCAAAACCAACCCTAAAGAACTTAGCCAAACAATGAATGTTGCAATAAACTCCTGCAGGAAAGGTGCATCTATGACACAACTCCCGAGCAGGTAGCTACATTCTGCACAGTACAAAATGCATATGAATTCCAGGCTGAAAACTCACTCCAGAAGGAAGCAATGCGTGTGTTTCTCTCTGAAAGAACACTCAGCCAGTAGGCTTTTGCTTACTCCTTCAAAGTCTTTGTAGAAACGTGTGTTTTCACTGCTGGTATAGGTTTTGGGATGCATTGTTTCAATCTCTTGCAAGCCTCATGTTGTTTCTTACACAATGGGGAAAAATAAGGAGTATGTTTCCCAAATCACTTGAAGTCCAGGAAAACGCACACTGCATCACTCTTGCACGAACACGCTCTTTCTCCTAATACGTTGGGAACTTTCAACAAACAAGAAGAGAAGTGTATTTTGCAGTGAAATTCAGACGGGTTTGTAGAAAAGTACATTTCTATTGGCTGCAGAGTGCAAAACCGTGATTGACTTCATGTTCTCGATGAAAACCTTACATTTCCAAGTGACCTGAAGTAGGACTTTCACAAAAAGATGTGTTTGCGTGTCTGTGGTGAAAGGAGCTCTAGGTTGTGTATTCAGTGCTGGAGAGTGACACACTCTACATAGGTTACACAGCGTTTTGAGAGCACCAACATGCTAAAAACTGAAACTGCTACAAGGTGTGTGTAGCGTGCAGAAAGAAGGCTTCTCATTTCAAAGAAAGAAGAGGAAACCAAAATCCAGGTAGAAAAACGAACACACCAGCATGGGAGATGTGCATGTGGACAGTATCAAGCAGAGGCTCTTTGTGGACACTTGGAAACAGGGCTGTGAAAAAATTTCGTACGAAGCGGGATTTGGCCAAAGTTGAAAGACCTTCCAAAACCAACCCTAAAGAACTTAGCCAAACAATGAATGTTGCAATAAACTCCTGCAGGAAAGGTGCATCTATGACACAACCCCCGAGCAGGTAGCTACATTCTGCACAGGACAAAATGCATATGAATTCCAGGCTGAAAACTCACTCCAGAAGGAAGCAATGCGTGTGTTTCTCTCTGAAAGAACACTCAGCCACTAGGCTTTTGCTTGCTCCTTCAAAGTCTTTGTAGAAACGTGTGTTTTCACTGCTGGAATACGTTTTGGGATGCATTGTTTCAATCTCTTGCAAGCCTCATGTTGTTTCTTACACAATGGGGAAAAATAAGGAGTATGTTACCCAAATCACTTGAAGTCCAGGAAAACGCACACTGCATCACTCTTGCACGAACACGCTCTTTCTCCTAATACGTTGAGAACGTTCAACAAACAAGAAGAGAAGGATATTTTGCAGTGAAATTCAGACGGGTTTGTAGAAAAGTACATTTCTATGGGCTGCAGAGTGCAAAACCGTGATTGACTTCATGTTCTCGATGAAAACCTTACATTTCCAAGTGACCTGAAGTAGGACTTTCACAAAAAGATGTGTTTGCGTGTCTGTGGTGAAAGGAGCTCTAGGTTGTGTATTCAGTGCTGGAGAGTGACACACTCTACATAGGTTACACAGCGTTTTGAGAGCACCAACATGCTAAAAACTGAAACTGCTACAAAGTGTGTGTAGCGTGCAGAAAGAAGGCTTGTCATTTCAAAGAAAGAAGAGGAAACCAAAATCCAGGTAGTGAAACGAACACACCAGTATGGGAGATGTGCATGTGGACAGTTTCAAGCAGAGGCTCTTTGTGGACACTCGGAAACAGCGCTGTGAAAAAATTTCCTACGAAGCGGGATTTGGCCAAAGTTGAAAGACCTTCCAAAACCAACCCTAAAGAACTTAGCCAAACAATGAATGTTGCAATAAACTCCTGCAGGAAAGGTGCATCTATGACACAACTCCCGAGCAGGTAGCTACATTCTGCACAGTACAAAATGCATATGAATTCCAGGCTGAAAACTCACTCCAAAAGGAAGCAATGCGTGTGTTTCTCTCTGAAAGGACACTCAGCCAGTAGGCTTTTGCTTGCTCCTTCAAAGTCTTTGTAGAAACGTGTGTTTTCACTGCTGGAATACGTTTTGGGATGCATTGTTTCAATCTCTTGCAAGGCTCATGTTGTTTCTTACACAATGTGGAAAAATAAGGAGTATGTTTCCCAAATCACTTGAAGTCCAGGAAAACGCACACTGCATCACTCTTGCACGAACACGCTTTCTCCTAATACGTTGAGAACTTTCAACAAACAAGAAGAGAAGGGTATTTTGCAGTGAAATTCAGACGGGTTTGTAGAAAAATACATTTCTATTGGCTGCAGAGTGCAAAACCGTGATTGACTTCATGTTCTCGATGAAAACCTTACATTTCCAAGTGACCTGAAGTACGATTTTCACAAAAAGATGTGTTTGCGTGTCTGTGGTGAAAGGAGCTCTAGGTTGTGTATTCAGTGCTGGAGAGTGACACACTCTACATGGTAAAACAGCGTTTTGAGAGCACCAACATGCTAAAAACTGAAACTGCTACAAGGTGTGTGTAGCGTGCAGAAAGAAGGCTTGTCATTTCAAAGAAAGAAGAGGAAACCAAAATCCAGGTAGTGAAACGAACACACCAGTATGGGAGATGTGCATGTGGACAGTTTCAAGCAGAGGCTCTTTGTGGACACTCGGAAACAGCGCTGTGAATAAATTTCGTACGAAGCGGGATTTGGCCAAAGCTGAAAGACCTTCCAAAACCAACCCTAAAGAACTTAGCCAAACAATGAATGTGGCAATAAACTCCTGCAGGAAAGGTGCATCTATGACACAACTTCCGAGCAGGTAGCTACATTCTGCACAGTACAAAATGCATATGAATTCCAGGCTGAAAACTCACTCCAGAAGGAAGCAATGCGTGTGTTTCTCTCTGAAAGAACACTCAGCCAGTAGGCTTTTGCTTACTCCTTCAAAGTCTTTGTAGAAACGTGTGTTTTCACTGCTGGAATACGTTTTGGGATGCATTGTTTCAATCTCTTGCAAGGCTCATGTTGTTTCTTACACAATGGGGAAAAATAAGGAGTATGTTTCCCAAATCACTTGAAGTCCAGGAAAACGCACACTGCATCACTCTTGCACGACCACGCTCTTTCTCCTAATACGTTGACAACTTTCAACAAACAAGAAGAGAAGGGTATTTTGCAGTGAAATTCAGACGGGTTTGTAGAAAAGTACATCTCTATTGGCTGCAGAGTGCAAAACTGTCATTGACTTCATGTTCTCGATGAAAACCTTACATTTCCAAGTGACCTGAAGTAGGACTTTCACAAAAAGATGTGTTTGCGTGTCTGTGGTGAAAGGAGCTCTAGCTTGTGTATTCAGTGCTGGAGAGTGACACACTCTACATAGGTTACACAGCGTTTTGAGAGCACCAGCATGCTAAAAACCGAAACTGCTACAAGGTGTGTGTAGCGTGCAAAAGAAGGCTTGTCATTTCAAAGAAAGAAGAGGAAACCAAAATCCAGGTAGTGAAACGAACACACCAGTATGGGAGATGTGCATGTGGACAGTTTCAAGCAGAGGCTCTTTGTGGACACTTGGAAACAGCGCTGTGAAAAAATTTCGTACGAACCGGGATTTGGCCAAAGCTGAAAGACCTTCCAAAACCAACCCTAAAGAACTTAGCCAAACAATGAATGTTGCAATAAACTCCTGCATGAAAGGTGCATCTATGACACAACTCCCGAGCAGGTAGCTACATTCTGCACAGTACAAAATGCATATGAATTCCAGGCTGAAAACTCACTCCAGAAGGAAGCAATGCGTGTGTTTCTCTCTGAAAGGACACTCAGCCAGTAGGCTTTTGCTTGCTCCTTAAAAGTCTTTGTAGAAACGTGTGTTTTCACTGCCGGAAAAGGTTTGGGATGCATTGTTTCAATCTCTTGCAAGCCTCATGTTGTTTCTTACACAATGGGGAAAAATAAGGAGTATGTTTCCCAAATCACTTGAAGTCCAGGAAAACGCACACTGCATCACTCTTGCACGAACACGCTCTTTCTCCTAATACGTTGAGAACTTTCAACAAACAAGAAGAGAAGGGTATTTTGCAGTGAAATTCAGACGGGTTTGTAGAAAAGTACATCTCTATTGGCTGCAGAGTGCAAAACCGTGATTGACTTCATGTTCTCGATGAAAACCTTACATTTCCAAGTGACCTGAAGTAGGATTTTCACAAAAAGATGTGTTTGCGTGTCTGTGGTGAAAGGAGCTCTAGGTTGTGTATTCAGTGCTGGAGAGTGACACACTCTATATGGTAACACAGCGTTTTGAGAGCACCAACATGCTAAAAACTGAAACTGCTACAAGGTGTGTGTAGCGTGCAGAAAGAAGGCTTGTCATTTCAAAGAAAGAAGAGGAAACCAAAATCCAGGTAGTGAAACGAACACACCAGTATGGGAGATGTGCATGTGGATAGTTTCAAGCAGAGGCTCTTTGTGGACACTTGGAAACAGCGCTGTGAAAAAATTTCGTACGAAGCGGGATTTGGCCAAAGTTGAAAGACCTTCCAAAACCAACCCTAAAGAACTTAGCCAAACAATGAATGTTGCAATAAACTCCTGCAGGAAAGGTGCATCTATGACACAACTCCCGAGCAGGTAGCTACATTCTGCACAGTACAAAATGCATATGAATTCCAGGCTGAAAACTCACTCCAGAAGGAAGCAATGCGTGTGTTTCTCTCTGAAAGAACACTCAGCCACTAGGCTTTGCTTGCTCCTTCAAAGTCTTTGTAGAAACGTGTGTTTTCACTGCCGGAATACGTTTTGGGATGCATTGTTTCAATCTCTTGCAAGCCTCATGTTGTTTCTTACACAATGGGGAAAAATAAGGAGTATGTTTCCCAAATCACTTGAAGACCAGGAAAACGCACACTGCATCACTCTTGCACGAACACGCTCTTTCTCCTAATGTGTTGAGAACTTTCAACAAACCGGAAAAGAAGGATATTTTGCAGTGAAATTCAGACGGGTTTGTAGAAATGTACATCTCTATTGGCTGCAGAGTGCAAAACCGTGATTGACTTCATGTTCTCGATGAAAACCTTACATTTCCAAGTGACCTGAAGTAGGACTGTCACAAAAAGATGTGTTTGCGTGTCTGTGGTGAAAGGAGCTCTAGGTTGTGTATTCAGGCTGGAGATGACACACTCTACATAGGTTACACAGCGTTTTGAGAGCAACAACATGCTAAAAACTGAAACTGCTACAAGATGTGTGTAGCGTGCAGAAAGAAGGCTTGTCATTTCAAAGAAAGAAGAGGAAACCAAAATCCAGGTAGTGAAACGAACACACCAGCATGGGAGATGTGCATGTGGACAGTTTCAAGCAGAGGCTCTTTGTGGACACTTGGAAACAGCGCTGTGAAAAAATTTCGTACGAAGCGGGATTTGGCCAAAGTTGAAAGACCTTCCAAAACCAACCCTAAAGAACTTAGCCAAACAATGAATGTTGCAATAAACTCCTGCAGGAAAGGTGCATCTATGACACAACTCCCGAGCAGGTAGCTACATTCTGCACAGTACAAAATGCATATGAATTCCAGGCTGAAAACTCACTCCAGAAGGAAGCAATGCGTGTGTTTTTCTCTGAAAGGACACTCAGCCAGTAGGCTTTTGCTTGCTCCTTCAAAGTCTTTGTAGAAACGTGTGTTTTCACTGCCGGAAAAGGTTGGGGATGCATTGTTTCAATCTCTTGCAAGCCTCATGTTGTTTCTTACACAATGGGGAAAAATAAGGAGTATGTTTCCCAAATCACTTGAAGTCCAGGAAAACGCACACTGCATCACTCTTGCACGAACACGCTCTTACTCCTAATGTGTTGAGAACTTTCAACAAACCGGAAAAGAAGGGTATTTTGCAGTGAAATTCAGACGGGTTTGTAGAAATGTACATCTCTATTGGCTGCAGAGTGCAAAACCGTGATTGACTTCATGTTCTCGATGAAAACCTTACATTTCCAAGTGACCTGAAGTAGGACTTTCACAAAAAGATGTGTTTGCGTGTCTGTGGTGAAAGGAGCTCTAGGTTGTGTATTCAGTGCTGGAGAGTGACACACTCTACATGGTAACACAGCGTTTTGAGAGCACCAACATGCTAAAAACTGAAACTGCTACAAGGTGTGTGTAGCGTGCAGAAAGAAGGCTTGTCATCTCAAAGAAAGAAGAGGAAACCAAAATCCAGGTAGTGAAACGAACACACCAGTATGGGAGATGTGCATGTGGACAGTTTCAAGCAGAGGCTCTTTGTGGACACTTGGAAACAGCGCTGTGAAAAAATTTCGTACGAAGCGGGATTTTGCCAAAGTTGAAAGTCCTTCCAAAACCAACCCTAAAGAACTTAGCCAAACAATGAATGTTTCAATAAACTCCTGCAGGAAAGGTGCATCTATGACACAACTCCCGAGCAGGTAGCTACATTCTGCACAGTACAAAATGCATATGAATTCAAGGCTGAAAACTCACTCCAGAAGGAAGCAATGCGTGTGTTTCTCTCTGAAAGGACACTCAGCCAGTAGGCTTTTGCTTGCTCCTTCAAAGTCTTTGTAGAAACGTGTGTTTTCACTGCCGGAAAAGGTTTGGGATGCATTGTTTCAATCTCTTGCAAGCCTCATGTTGTTTCTTACACAATGGGGAAAAATAAGGAGTATGTTTCCCAAATCACTTGAAGTCCAGGAAAACGCACACTGCATCACTCTTGCACGAACACGCTCTTTCTCCTAATGTGTTGAGAACTTTCAACAAACCGGAAAAGAAGGATATTTTGCAGTGAAATTCAGACGGGTTTGTAGAAATGTACATCTCTATTGGCTGCAGAGTGCAAAACCGTGATTGACTTCATGTTCTCGATGAAAACCTTACATTTCCAAGTGACCTGAAGTAGGACTTTCACAAAAAGATGTGTTTGCGTGTCTGTGGTGAAAGGAGCTCTAGGTTGTGTATTCAGGCTGGAGATGACACACTCTACATAGGTTACACAGCGTTTTGAGAGCAACAACATGCTAAAAACTGAAACTGCTACAAGGTGTGTGTAGCGTGCAGAAAGAAGGCTTGTCATTTCAAAGAAAGAAGAGGAAACCAAAATCCAGGTAGTGAAACGAACACACCAGCATGGGAGATGTGCATGTGGACAGTTTCAAGCAGAGGCTCTTTGTGGACACTTGGAAACAGCGCTGTGAAAAAATTTCGTACGAAGCGGGATTTGGCCAAAGTTGAAAGACCTTCCAAAACCAACCCTAAAGAACTTAGCCAAACAATGAATGTTGCAATAAACTCCTGCAGGAAAGGTGCATCTATGACACAACTCCCGAGCAGGTAGCTACATTCTGCACAGTACAAAATGCATATGAATTCCAGGCTGAAAACTCACTCCAGAAGGAAGCAATGCGTGTGTTTTTCTCTGAAAGGACACTCAGCCAGTAGGCTTTTGCTTGCTCCTTCAAAGTCTTTGTAGAAACGTGTGTTTTCACTGCCGGAAAAGGTTTGGGATGCATTGTTTCAATCTCTTGCAAGCCTCATGTTGTTTCTTACACAATGGGGAAAAATAAGGAGTATGTTTCCCAAATCACTTGAAGTCCAGGAAAACGCACACTGCATCACTCTTCACGAACACGCTCTTACTCCTAATGTGTTGAGAACTTTCAACAAACCGGAAAAGAAGGGTATTTTGCAGTGAAATTCAGACGGGTTTGTAGAAATGTACATCTCTATTGGCTGCAGAGTGCAAAACCGTGATTGACTTCATGTTCTCGATGAAAACCTTACATTTCCAAGTGACCTGAAGTAGGACTTTCACAAAAAGATGTGTTTGCGTGTCTGTGGTGAAAGGAGCTCTAGGTTGTGTATTCAGTGCTGGAGAGTGACACACTCTACATGGTAACACAGCGTTTTGAGAGCACCAACATGCTAAAAACTGAAACTGCTACAAGGTGTGTGTAGCGTGCAGAGAGAAGGCTTGTCATTTCAAAGAAAGAAGAGGAAACCAAAATCCAGGTAGTGAAACGAACACACCAGTATGGGAGATGTGCATGTGGACAGTTTCAAGCAGAGGCTCTTTGTGGACACTTGGAAACAGCGCTGTGAAAAAATTTCGTACGAAGCGGGATTTTGCCAAAGTTGAAAGTCCTTCCAAAACCAACCCTAAAGAACTTAGCCAAACAATGAATGTTGCAATAAACTCCTGCAGGAAAGGTGCATCTATGACACAACTCCCGAGCAGGTAGCTACATTCTGCACAGTACAAAATGCATATGAATTCCAGGCTGAAAACTCACTCCAGAAGGAAGCAATGCGTGTGTTTCTCTCTGAAAGGACACTCAGCCAGTAGGCTTTTGCTTGCTCCTTAAAAGTCTTTGTAGAAACGTGTGTTTTCAATGCTGGAATACGTTTTGGGATGCATTGTTTCAATCTCTTGCAAGCCTCATGTTGTTTCTTACACAATGGGGAAAAATAAGGAGTATGATTCCCAAATCACTTGAAGTCCAGGAAAACGCACACTGCATCACTCTTGCACGAACACGCTCTTTCTCCTAATACGTTGAGAACTTTCAACAAACAAGAAGAGAAGGGTATTTTGCAGTGAAATTCAGACGGGTTTGTAGAAAAGTACATCTCTATTGGCTGCAGAGTGCAAAACCGTGATTGACTTCATGTTCTCGATGAAAACCTTACATTTCCAAGTGACCTGAAGTAGGATTTTCACAAAAAGATGTGTTTGCGTGTCTGTGGTGAAAGGAGCTCTAGGTTGTGTATTCAGTGCTGGAGAGTGACACACTCTATATGGTAACACAGCGTTTTGAGAGCACCAACATGCTAAAAACTGAAACTGCTACAAGGTGTGTGTAGCGTGCAGAAAGAAGGCTTGTCATTTCAAAGAAAGAAGAGGAAACCAAAATCCAGGTAGTGAAACGAACACACCAGTATGGGAGATGTGCATGTGGATAGTTTCAAGCAGAGGCTCTTTGTGGACACTTGGAAACAGCGCTGTGAAAAAATTTCGTACGAAGCGGGATTTGGCCAAAGTTGAAAGACCTTCCAAAACCAACCCTAAAGAACTTAGCCAAACAATGAATGTTGCAATAAACTCCTGCAGGAAAGGTGCATCTATGACACAACTCCCGAGCAGGTAGCTACATTCTGCACAGTACAAAATGCATATGAATTCCAGGCTGAAAACTCACTCCAGAAGGAAGCAATGCGTGTGTTTCTCTCTGAAAGAACACTCAGCCACTAGGCTTTTGCTTGCTCCTTCAAAGTCTTTGTAGAAACGTGTGTTTTCACTGCCGGAATACGTTTTGGGATGCATTGTTTCAATCTCTTGCAAGCCTCATGTTGTTTCTTACACAATGGGGAAAAATAAGGAGTATGTTTCCCAAATCACTTGAAGTCCAGGAAAACGCACACTGCATCACTCTTGCACGAACACGCTCTTTCTCCTAATGTGTTGAGAACTTTCAACAAACCGGAAAAGAAGGATATTTTGCACTGAAATTCAGACGGGTTTGTAGAAATGTACATCTCTATTGGCTGCAGAGTGCAAAACCGTGATTGACTTCATGTTCTCGATGAAAACCTTACATTTCCAAGTGACCTGAAGTAGGACTGTCACAAAAAGATGTGTTTGCGTGTCTGTGGTGAAAGGAGCTCTAGGTTGTGTATTCAGGCTGGAGATGACACACTCTACATAGGTTACACAGCGTTTTGAGAGCAACAACATGCTAAAAACTGAAACTGTTACAAGATGTGTGTAGCGTGCAGAAAGAAGGCTTGTCATTTCAAAGAAAGAAGAGGAAACCAAAATCCAGGTAGTGAAACGAACACACCAGCATGGGAGATGTGCATGTGGACAGTTTCAAGCAGAGGCTCTTTGTGGACACTTGGAAACAGCGCTGTGAAAAAATTTCGTACGAAGCGGGATTTGGCCAAAGTTGAAAGACCTTCCAAAACCAACCCTAAAGAACTTAGCCAAACAATGAATGTTGCAATAAACTCCTGCAGGAAAGGTGCATCTATGACACAACTCCCGAGCAGGTAGCTACATTCTGCACAGTACAAAATGCATATGAATTCCAGGCTGAAAACTCACTCCAGAAGGAAGCAATGCGTGTGTTTTTCTCTGAAAGGACACTCAGCCAGTAGGCTTTTGCTTGCTCCTTCAAAGTCTTTGTAGAAACGTGTGTTTTCACTGCCGGAAAAGGTTGGGGATGCATTGTTTCAATCTCTTGCAAGCCTCATGTTGTTTCTTACACAATGGGGAAAAATAAGGAGTATGTTTCCCAAATCACTTGAAGTCCAGGAAAACGCACACTGCATCACTCTTGCACGAACACGCTCTTACTCCTAATGTGTTGAGAACTTTCAACAAACCGGAAAAGAAGGGTATTTTGCAGTGAAATTCAGACGGGTTTGTAGAAATGTACATCTCTATTGGCTGCAGAGTGCAAAACCGTGATTGACTTCATGTTCTCGATGAAAACCTTACATTTCCAAGTGACCTGAAGTAGGACTTTCACAAAAAGATGTGTTTGCGTGTCTGTGGTGAAAGGAGCTCTAGGTTGTGTATTCAGTGCTGGAGAGTGACACACTCTACATGGTAACACAGCGTTTTGAGAGCACCAACATGCTAAAAACTGAAACTGCTACAAGGTGTGTGTAGCGTGCAGAAAGAAGGCTTGTCATCTCAAAGAAAGAAGAGGAAACCAAAATCCAGGTAGTGAAACGAACACACCAGTATGGGAGATGTGCATGTGGACAGTTTCAAGCAGAGGCTCTTTGTGGACACTTGGAAACAGCGCTGTGAAAAAATTTCGTACGAAGCGGGATTTTGCCAAAGTTGAAAGTCCTTCCAAAACCAACCCTAAAGAACTTAGCCAAACAATGAATGTTTCAATAAACTCCTGCAGGAAAGGTGCATCTATGACACAACTCCCGAGCAGGTAGCTACATTCTGCACAGTACAAAATGCATATGAATTCAAGGCTGAAAACTCACTCCAGAAGGAAGCAATGCGTGTGTTTCTCTCTGAAAGGACACTCAGCCAGTAGGCTTTTGCTTGCTCCTTCAAAGTCTTTGTAGAAACGTGTGTTTTCACTGCCGGAAAAGGTTTGGGATGCATTGTTTCAATCTCTTGCAAGCCTCATGTTGTTTCTTACACAATGGGGAAAAATAAGGAGTATGTTTCCCAAATCACTTGAAGTCCAGGAAAACGCACACTGCATCACTCTTGCACGAACACGCTCTTTCTCCTAATGTGTTGAGAACTTTCAACAAACCGGAAAAGAAGGATATTTTGCAGTGAAATTCAGACGGGTTTGTAGAAATGTACATCTCTATTGGCTGCAGAGTGCAAAACCGTGATTGACTTCATGTTCTCGATGAAAACCTTACATTTCCAAGTGACCTGAAGTAGGACTTTCACAAAAAGATGTGTTTGCGTGTCTGTGGTGAAAGGAGCTCTAGGTTGTGTATTCAGGCTGGAGATGACACACTCTACATAGGTTACACAGCGTTTTGAGAGCAACAACATGCTAAAAACTGAAACTGCTACAAGGTGTGTGTAGCGTGCAGAAAGAAGGCTTGTCATTTCAAAGAAAGAAGAGGAAACCAAAATCCAGGTAGTGAAACGAACACACCAGCATGGGAGATGTGCATGTGGACAGTTTCAAGCAGAGGCTCTTTGTGGACACTTGGAAACAGCGCTGTGAAAAAATTTCGTACGAAGCGGGATTTGGCCAAAGTTGAAAGACCTTCCAAAACCAACCCTAAAGAACTTAGCCAAACAATGAATGTTGCAATAAACTCCTGCAGGAAAGGTGCATCTATGACACAACTCCCGAGCAGGTAGCTACATTCTGCACAGTACAAAATGCATATGAATTCCAGGCTGAAAACTCACTCCAGAAGGAAGCAATGCGTGTGTTTTTCTCTGAAAGGACACTCAGCCAGTAGGCTTTTGCTTGCTCCTTCAAAGTCTTTGTAGAAACGTGTGTTTTCACTGCCGGAAAAGGTTTGGGATGCATTGTTTCAATCTCTTGCAAGCCTCATGTTGTTTCTTACACAATGGGGAAAAATAAGGAGTATGTTTCCCAAATCACTTGAAGTCCAGGAAAACGCACACTGCATCACTCTTCACGAACACGCTCTTACTCCTAATGTGTTGAGAACTTTCAACAAACCGGAAAAGAAGGGTATTTTGCAGTGAAATTCAGACGGGTTTGTAGAAATGTACATCTCTATTGGCTGCAGAGTGCAAAACCGTGATTGACTTCATGTTCTCGATGAAAACCTTACATTTCCAAGTGACCTGAAGTAGGACTTTCACAAAAAGATGTGTTTGCGTGTCTGTGGTGAAAGGAGCTCTAGGTTGTGTATTCAGTGCTGGAGAGTGACACACTCTACATGGTAACACAGCGTTTTGAGAGCACCAACATGCTAAAAACTGAAACTGCTACAAGGTGTGTGTAGCGTGCAGAGAGAAGGCTTGTCATTTCAAAGAAAGAAGAGGAAACCAAAATCCAGGTAGTGAAACGAACACACCAGTATGGGAGATGTGCATGTGGACAGTTTCAAGCAGAGGCTCTTTGTGGACACTTGGAAACAGCGCTGTGAAAAAATTTCGTACGAAGCGGGATTTTGCCAAAGTTGAAAGTCCTTCCAAAACCAACCCTAAAGAACTTAGCCAAACAATGAATGTTGCAATAAACTCCTGCAGGAAAGGTGCATCTATGACACAACTCCCGAGCAGGTAGCTACATTCTGCACAGTACAAAATGCATATGAATTCCAGGCTGAAAACTCACTCCAGAAGGAAGCAATGCGTGTGTTTCTCTCTGAAAGGACACTCAGCCAGTAGGCTTTTGCTTGCTCCTTAAAAGTCTTTGTAGAAACGTGTGTTTTCAATGCTGGAATACGTTTTGGGATGCATTGTTTCAATCTCTTGCAAGCCTCATGTTGTTTCTTACACAATGGGGAAAAATAAGGAGTATGATTCCCAAATCACTTGAAGTCCAGGAAAACGCACACTGCATCACTCTTGCACGAACACGCTCTTTCTCCTAATACGTTGAGAACTTTCAACAAACAAGAAGAGAAGGGTATTTTGCATTGAAATTCAGACGGGTTTGTAGAAAAGTACATCTCTATTGGCTGCAGAGTGCAAAACCGTGATTGACTTCATGTTCTCGATGAAAACCTTACATTTCCAAGTGACCTGAAGTAGGACTTTCACAAAAAGATGTGTTTGCGTGTCTGTGGTGAAAGGAGCTCTAGGTTGTGTATTCAGTGCTGGAGAGTGACACACTCTACATAGGTTACACAGCGTTTTGAGAGCACCAACATGCTAAAAACTGAAACTGCTACAAGGTGTGTGTAGCGTGCAGAAAGAAGGCTTGTCATTTCAAAGAAAGAAGAGGAAACCAAAATCCAGCTAGTGAAACGAACACACCAGTATGGGAGATGTGCATGTGGACAGTTTCAAGCAGAGGCTCTTTGTGGACACTTGGAAACAGCGCTGTGAAAAAATTTCCTACGAAGCGGGATTTGGCCAAAGTTGAAAGACCTTCCAAAACCAACCCTAAAGAACTTAGCCAAACAATGAATGTTTCAATAAACTCCTGCAGGAAAGGTGCATCTATGACACAACTCCCGAGCAGGTAGCTACATTCTGCACAGGACAAAATGCATATGAATTCCAGGCTGAAAACTCACTCCAGAAGGAAGCAATGCGTGTGTTTCTCTCTGAAAGGACACTCAGCGAGTAGGCTTTTGCTTGCTCCTTCAAAGTAGTTGTAGAAACGTGTGTTTCACTGCTGGAATACGTTTTGGGATGCATTGTTTCAATCTCTTGCAAGCCTCATGTTGTTTCTTACACAATGGGGAAAAATAAGGAGTATGTTTCCCAAATCACTTGAAGTCCAGGAAAACGCACACTGCATCACTCTTGCACGAACACGCTCTTTCTCCTAATACGTTGGGAACTTTCAACAAACAAGAAGAGAAGTGTATTTTGCAGTGAAATTCAGACGGGTTTGTAGAAAAGTACATTTCTATTGGCTGCAGAGTGCAAAACCGTGATTGACTTCATGTTCTCGATGAAAACCTTACATTTCCAAGTGACCTGAAGTAGGACTTTCACAAAAAGATGTGTTTGCGTGTCTGTGGTGAAAGGAGCTCTAGGTTGTGTATTCAGTGCTGGAGAGTGACACACTCTACATAGGTTACACAGCGTTTTGAGAGCACCAACATGCTAAAAACTGAAACTGCTACAAGGTGTGTGTAGCGTGCAGAAAGAAGGCTTGTCATTTCAAAGAAAGAAGAGGAAACCAAAATCCAGGTAGAGAAACGAACACACCAGCATGGGAGATGTGCATGTGGACAGTTTCAAGCAGAGGCTCTTTGTGGACACTTGGAAACAGCGCTGTGAAAAAATTTCCTACGAAGCGGGATTTGGCCAAAGTTGAAAGACCTTCCAAAACCAACCCTAAAGAACTTAGCCAAACAATGAATTTTTCAATAAACTCCTGCAGGAAAGGTGCATCTATGACACAACTCCCGAGCAGGTAGCTACATTCTGCACAGGACAAAATGCATATGAATTCCAGGCTGAAAACTCACTCCAGAAGGAAGCAATGCGTGTGTTTCTCTCTGAAAGGACACTCAGCCAGTAGGCTTTTGCTTTCTCCTTCAAAGTAGTTGTAGAAACGTGTGTTTTCACTGCTGGAATACGTTTTGGGATGCATTGTTTCAATCTCTTGCAAGCCTCATGTTGTTTCTTACACAATGGGGAAAAATAAGGAGTATGTTTCCCAAATCACTTGAAGTCCAGGAAAACGCACACTGCATCACTCTTGCACGAACACGCTCTTTCTCCTAATACGTTGAGAACTTTCAACAAACAAGAAGAGAAGGGTATTTTGCAGTGAAATTCAGACGGGTTTGTAGAAAGGTACATCTCTATTGGCTGCAGAGTGCAAAACCGTGATTGACTTCATGTTCTCGATGAAAACCTAACATTTCCAAGTGACCTGAAGTAGGACTTTCACAAAAAGATGTGTTTGCGTGTCTGTGGTGAAAGGAGCTCTAGGTTGTGTATTCAGTGCTGGAGAGTGACACACTCTACATAGGTTACACAGCGTTTTGAGAGCACCAACATGCTAAAAACTGAAACTGCTACAAGGTGTGTGTAGCGTGCAGAAAGAAGGCTTGTCATTTCAAAGAAAGAAGAGGAAACCAAAATCCAGGTAGTGAAACGAACACACCAGTATGGGAGATGTGCATGTGGACAGTTTCAAGCAGAGGCTCTTTGTGGACACTTGGAAACAGCGCTGTGAAAAAATTTCCTACGAAGCGGGATTTGGCCAAAGTTGAAAGACCTTCCAAAACCAACCCTAAAGAACTTAGCCAAACAATGAATGTTGCAATAAACTCCTGCAGGAAAGGTGCATCTATGACACAACTCCCGAGCAGGTAGCTACATTCTGCACAGTACAAAATGCATATGAATTCCAGGCTGAAAACTCACTCCAAAAGGAAGCAATGCGTGTGTTTCTCTCTGAAAGGACACTCAGCCAGTAGGCTTTTGCTTGCTCCTTCAAAGTCTTTGTAGAAACGTGTGTTTTCACTGCTGGAATACGTTTTGGGATGCATTGTTTCAATCTCTTGCAAGGCTCATGTTGTTTCTTACACAATGTGGAAAAATAAGGAGTATGTTTCCCAAATCACTTGAAGTCCAGGAAAACGCACACTGCATCACTCTTGCACGAACACGCTTTCTCCTAATACGTTGAGAACTTTCAACAAACAAGAAGAGAAGGGTATTTTGCAGTGAAATTCAGACGGGTTTGTAGAAAAATACATTTCTATTGGCTGCAGAGTGCAAAACCGTGATTGACTTCATGTTCTCGATGAAAACCTTACATTTCCAAGTGACCTGAAGTAGGATTTTCACAAAAAGATGTGTTTGCGTGTCTGTGGTGAAAGGAGCTCTAGGTTGTGTATTCAGTGCTGGAGAGTGACACACTCTACATGGTAAAACAGCGTTTTGAGAGCACCAACATGCTAAAAACTGAAACTGCTACAAGGTGTGTGTAGCGTGCAGAAAGAAGGCTTGCCATTTCAAAGAAAGAAGAGGAAACCAAAATCCAGGTAGTGAAACGAACACACCAGTATGGGAGATGTGCATGTGGACAGTTTCAAGCAGAGGCTCTTTGCGGACACTCGGAAACAGCGCTGTGAAAAAATTTCGTACGAAGCGGGATTTGGCCAAAGCTGAAAGACCTTCCAAAACCAACCCTAAAGAACTTAGCCAAACAATGAGTGTTGCAATAAACTCCTGCAGGAAAGGTGCATCTATGACACAACTTCCGAGCAGGTAGCTACATTCTGCACAGTACAAAATGCATATGAATTCCAGGCTGAAAACTCACTCCAGAAGGAAGCAATGCGTGTGTTTCTCTCTGAAAGAACACTCAGCCAGTAGGCTTTTGCTTACTCCTTCAAAGTCTTTGTAGAAACGTGTGTTTTCACTGCTGGAATACGTTTTGGGATGCATTGTTTCAATCTCTTGCAAGGCTCATGTTGTTTCTTACACAATGGGGAAAAATAAGGAGTATGTTTCCCAAATCACTTGAAGTCCAGGAAAACGCACACTGCATCACTCTTGCACGACCACGCTCTTTCTCCTAATACGTTGAGAACTTTCAACAAACAAGAAGAGAAGGGTATTTTGCAGTGAAATTCAGACGGGTTTGTAGAAAACTACATCTCTATTGGCTGCAGAGTGCAAAACCGTCATTGACTTCATGTTCTCGATGAAAACCTTACATTTCCAAGTGACCTGAAGTAGGATTTTCACAAAAAGATGTGTTTGCGTGTCTGTGGTGAAAGGAGCTCTAGGTTGTGTATTCAGTGCTGGAGAGTGACACACTCTATATGGTAACAAAGCGTTTTGAGAGCACCAACATGCTAAAAACTGAAACTGCTACAAGGTGTGTGTAGCGTGCAGAAAGAAGGCTTGTCATTTCAAAGAAAGAAGAGGAAACCAAAATCCAGGTAGTGAAACGAACACACCAGTATGGGAGATGTGCATGTGGATAGTTTCAAGCAGAGGCTCTTTGTGGACACTTGGAAACAGCGCTGTGAAAAAATTTCGTACGAAGCGGGATTTGGCCAAAGTTGAAAGACCTTCCAAAACCAACCCTAAAGAACTTAGCCAAACAATGAATGTTGCAATAAACTCCTGCAGGAAAGGTGCATCTATGACACAACTCCCGAGCAGGTAGCTACATTCTGCACAGTACAAAATGCATATGAATTCCAGGCTGAAAACTCACTCCAGAAGGAAGCAATGCGTGTGTTTCTCTCTGAAAGAACACTCAGCCACTAGGCTTTTGCTTGCTCCTTCAAAGTCTTTGTAGAAACGTGTGTTTTCACTGCCGGAATACGTTTTGGGATGCATTGTTTCAATCTCTTGCAAGCCTCATGTTGTTTCTTACACAATGGGGAAAAATAAGGAGTATGTTTCCCAAATCACTTGAAGTCCAGGAAAACGCACACTGCATCACTCTTGCACGAACACGCTCTTTCTCCTAATGTGTTGAGAACTTTCAACAAACCGGAAAAGAAGGATATTTTGCAGTGAAATTCAGACGGGTTTGTAGAAATGTACATCTCTATTGGCTGCAGAGTGCAAAACCGTGATTGACTTCATGTTCTCGATGAAAACCTTACATTTCCAAGTGACCTGAAGTAGGACTTTCACAAAAAGATGTGTTTGCGTGTCTGTGGTGAAAGGAGCTCTAGGTTGTGTATTCAGGCTGGAGATGACACACTCTACATAGGTTACACAGCGTTTTGAGAGCAACAACATGCTAAAAACTGAAACTGCTACAAGGTGTGTGTAGCGTGCAGAAAGAAGGCTTGTCATTTCAAAGAAAGAAGAGGAAACCAAAATCCAGGTAGTGAAACGAACACACCAGCATGGGAGATGTGCATGTGGACAGTTTCAAGCAGAGGCTCTTTGTGGACACTTGGAAACAGCGCTGTGAAAAAATTTCGTACGAAGCGGGATTTGGCCAAAGTTGAAAGACCTTCCAAAACCAACCCTAAAGAACTTAGCCAAACAATGAATGTTGCAATAAACTCCTGCAGGAAAGGTGCATCTATGACACAACTCCCGAGCAGGTAGCTACATTCTGCACAGTACAAAATGCATATGAATTCCAGGCTGAAAACTCACTCCAGAAGGAAGCAATGCGTGTGTTTTTCTCTGAAAGGACACTCAGCCAGTAGGCTTTTGCTTGCTCCTTCAAAGTCTTTGTAGAAACGTGTGTTTTCACTGCCGGAAAAGGTTTGGGATGCATTGTTTCAATCTCTTGCAAGCCTCATGTTGTTTCTTACACAATGGGGAAAAATAAGGAGTATGTTTCCCAAATCACTTGAAGTCCAGGAAAACGCACACTGCATCACTCTTGCACGAACACGCTCTTTCTCCTAATACGTTGAGAACTTTCAACAAACAAGAAGAGAAGGGTATTTTGCAGTGAAATTCAGACGGGTTTGTAGAAATGTACATCTCTATTGGCTGCAGAGTGCAAAACCGTGATTGACTTCATGTTCTCGATGAAAACCTTACATTTCCAAGTGACCTGAAGTAGGACTTTCACAAAAAGATGTGTTTGCGTGTCTGTGGTGAAAGGAGCTCTAGGTTGTGTATTCAGTGCTGGAGAGTGACACACTCTACATGGTAACACAGCGTTTTGAGAGCACCAACATGCTAAAAACTGAAACTGCTACAAGGTGTGTGTAGCGTGCAGAAAGAAGGCTTGTCATTTCAAAGAAAGAAGAGGAAACCAAAATCCAGGTAGTGAAACGAACACACCAGTATGGGAGATGTGCATGTGGACAGTTTCAAGCAGAGGCTCTTTGTGGACACTTGGAAACAGCGCTGTGAAAAAATTTCGTACGAAGCGGGATTTTGCCAAAGTTGAAAGTCCTTCCAAAACCAACCCTAAAGAACTTAGCCAAACAATGAATGTTTCAATAAACTCCTGCAGGAAAGGTGCATCTATGACACAACTCCCGAGCAGGTAGCTACATTCTGCACAGTACAAAATGCATATGAATTCAAGGCTGAAAACTCACTCCAGAAGGAAGCAATGCGTGTGTTTCTCTCTGAAAGGACACTCAGCCAGTAGGCTTTTGCTTGCTCCTTCAAAGTAGTTGTAGAAACGTGTGTTTTCACTGCCGGAAAAGGTTTGGGATGCATTGTTTCAATCTCTTGCAAGCCTCATGTTGTTTCTTACACAATGGGGAAAAATAAGGAGTATGTTTCCCAAATCACTTGAAGTCCAGGAAAACGCACACTGCATCACTCTTGCACGAACACGCTCTTTCTCCTAATGTGTTGAGAACTTTCAACAAACCGGAAAAGAAGGATATTTTGCAGTGAAATTCAGACGGGTTTGTAGAAATGTACATCTCTATTGGCTGCAGAGTGCAAAACCGTGATTGACTTCATGTTCTCGATGAAAACCTAACATTTCCAAGTGACCTGAAGTAGGACTTTCACAAAAAGATGTGTTTGCGTGTCTGTGGTGAAAGGAGCTCTAGGTTGTGTATTCAGTGCTGGAGAGTGACACACTCTACATAGGTTACACAGCGTTTTGAGAGCACCAACATGCTAAAAACTGAAACTGCTACAAGGTGTGTGTAGCGTGCAGAAAGAAGGCTTGTCATTTCAAAGAAAGAAGAGGAAACCAAAATCCAGGTAGTGAAACGAACACACCAGTATGGGAGATGTGCATGTGGACAGTTTCAAGCAGAGGCTCTTTGTGGACACTTGGAAACAGCGCTGTGAAAAAATTTCCTACGAAGCGGGATTTGGCCAAAGTTGAAAGACCTTCCAAAACCAACCCTAAAGAACTTAGCCAAACAATGAATGTTGCAATAAACTCCTGCAGGAAAGGTGCATCTATGACACAACTCCCGAGCAGGTAGCTACATTCTGCACAGTACAAAATGCATATGAATTCCAGGCTGAAAACTCACTCCAAAAGGAAGCAATGCGTGTGTTTCTCTCTGAAAGGACACTCAGCCAGTAGGCTTTTGCTTGCTCCTTCAAAGTCTTTGTAGAAACGTGTGTTTTCACTGCTGGAATACGTTTTGGGATGCATTGTTTCAATCTCTTGCAAGGCTCATGTTGTTTCTTACACAATGTGGAAAAATAAGGAGTATGTTTCCCAAATCACTTGAAGTCCAGGAAAACGCACACTGCATCACTCTTGCACGAACACGCTTTCTCCTAATACGTTGAGAACTTTCAACAAACAAGAAGAGAAGGGTATTTTGCAGTGAAATTCAGACGGGTTTGTAGAAAAATACATTTCTATTGGCTGCAGAGTGCAAAACCGTGATTGACTTCATGTTCTCGATGAAAACCTTACATTTCCAAGTGACCTGAAGTAGGATTTTCACAAAAAGATGTGTTTGCGTGTCTGTGGTGAAAGGAGCTCTAGGTTGTGTATTCAGTGCTGGAGAGTGACACACTCTACATGGTAAAACAGCGTTTTGAGAGCACCAACATGCTAAAAACTGAAACTGCTACAAGGTGTGTGTAGCATGCAGAAAGAAGGCTTGCCATTTCAAAGAAAGAAGAGGAAACCAAAATCCAGGTAGTGAAACGAACACACCAGTATGGGAGATGTGCATGTGGACAGTTTCAAGCAGAGGCTCTTTGCGGACACTCGGAAACAGCGCTGTGAAAAAATTTCGTACGAAGCGGGATTTGGCCAAAGCTGAAAGACCTTCCAAAACCAACCCTAAAGAACTTAGCCAAACAATGAATGTTGCAATAAACTCCTGCAGGAAAGGTGCATCTATGACACAACTTCCGAGCAGGTAGCTACATTCTGCACAGTACAAAATGCATATGAATTCCAGGCTGAAAACTCACTCCAGAAGGAAGCAATGCGTGTGTTTCTCTCTGAAAGAACACTCAGCCAGTAGGCTTTTGCTTACTCCTTCAAAGTCTTTGTAGAAACGTGTGTTTTCACTGCTGGAATACGTTTTGGGATGCATTGTTTCAATCTCTTGCAAGGCTCATGTTGTTTCTTACACAATGGGGAAAAATAAGGAGTATGTTTCCCAAATCACTTGAAGTCCAGGAAAACGCACACTGCATCACTCTTGCACGACCACGCTCTTTCTCCTAATACGTTGAGAACTTTCAACAAACAAGAAGAGAAGGGTATTTTGCAGTGAAATTCAGACGGGTTTGTAGAAAAGTACATCTCTATTGGCTGCAGAGTGCAAAACCGTCATTGACTTCATGTTCTCGATGAAAACCTTACATTTCCAAGTGACCTGAAGTAGGACTTTCACAAAAAGATGTGTTTGCGTGTCTGTGGTGAAAGGAGCTCTAGGTTGTGTATTCAGTGCTGGAGAGTGACACACTCTACATAGGTTACACAGCGTTTTGAGAGCACCAGCATGCTAAAAACCGAAACTGCTACAAGGTGTGTGTAGCGTGCAAAAGAAGGCTTGTCATTTCAAAGAAAGAAGAGGAAACCAAAATCCAGGTAGTGAAACGAACACACCAGTATGGGAGATGTGTATGTGGACAGTTTCAAGCAGAGGCTCTTTGTGGACACTTGGAAACAGCGCTGTGAAAAAATTTCGTACGAAGCGGGATTTGGCCAAAGCTGAAAGACCTTCCAAAACCAACCCTAAAGAACTTAGCCAAACAATGAATGTTGCAATAAACTCCTGCATGAAAGGTGCATCTATGACACAACTCCCGAGCAGGTAGCTACATTCTGCACAGTACAAAATGCATATGAATTCCAGGCTGAAAACTCACTCCAGAAGGAAGCAATGCGTGTGTTTCTCTCTGAAAGGACACTCAGCCAGTAGGCTTTTGCTTGCTCCTTAAAAGTCTTTGTAGAAACGTGTGTTTTCACTGCCGGAAAAGGTTTGGGATGCATTGTTTCAATCTCTTGCAAGCCTCATGTTGTTTCTTACACAATGGGGAAAAATAAGGAGTATGTTTCCCAAATCACTTGAAGTCCAGGAAAACGCACACTGCATCACTCTTGCACGAACACGCTCTTTCTCCTAATACGTTGAGAACTTTCAACAAACAAGAAGAGAAGGGTATTTTGCAGAGAAATTCAGACGGGTTTGTAGAAAAGTACATCTCTATTGGCTGCAGAGTGCAAAACCGTGATTGACTTCATGTTCTCGATGAAAACCTTACATTTCCAAGTGACCTGAAGTAGGATTTTCACAAAAAGATGTGTTTGCGTGTCTGTGGTGAAAGGAGCTCTAGGTTGTGTATTCAGTGCTGGAGAGTGACACACTCTATATGGTAACACAGCGTTTTGAGAGCACAAACATGCTAAAAACTGAAACTGCTACAAGGTGTGTGTAGCGTGCAGAAAGAAGGCTTGTCATTTCAAAGAAAGAAGAGGAAACCAAAATCCAGGTAGTGAAACGAACACACCAGTATGGGAGATGTGCATGTGGATAGTTTCAAGCAGAGGCTCTTTGTGGACACTTGGAAACAGCGCTGTGAAAAAATTTCGTACGAAGCGGGATTTGGCCAAAGTTGAAAGACCTTCCAAAACCAACCCTAAAGAACTTAGCCAAACAATGAATGTTGCAATAAACTCCTGCAGGAAAGGTGCATCTATGACACAACTCCCGAGCAGGTAGCTACATTCTGCACAGTACAAAATGCATATGAATTCCAGGCTGAAAACTCACTCCAGAAGGAAGCAATGCGTGTGTTTCTCTCTGAAAGAACACTCAGCCACTAGGCTTTTGCTTGCTCCTTCAAAGTCTTTGTAGAAACGTGTGTTTTCACTGCCGGAATACGTTTTGGGATGCATTGTTTCAATCTCTTGCAAGGCTCATGTTGTTTCTTACACAATGGGGAAAAATAAGGAGTATGTTTCCCAAATCACTTGAAGTCCAGGAAAACGCACACTGCATCACTCTTGCACGAACACGCTCTTTCTCCTAATGTGTTGAGAACTTTCAACAAACCGGAAAAGAAGGATATTTTGCAGTGAAATTCAGACGGGTTTGTAGAAATGTACATCTCTATTGGCTGCAGAGTGCAAAACCGTGATTGACTTCATGTTCTCGATGAAAACCTTACATTTCCAAGTGACCTGAAGTAGGACTTTCACAAAAAGATGTGTTTGCGTGTCTGTGGTGAAAGGAGCTCTAGGTTGTGTATTCAGGCTGGAGATGACACACTCTACATAGGTTACACAGCGTTTTGAGAGCAACAACATGCTAAAAACTGAAACTGCTACAAGGTGTGTGTAGCGTGGAGAAAGAAGGCTTGTCATTTCAAAGAAAGAAGAGGAAACCAAAATCCAGGTAGTGAAACGAACACACCAGCATGGGAGATGTGCATGTGGACAGTTTCAAGCAGAGGCTCTTTGTGGACACTTGGAAACAGCGCTGTGAAAAAATTTCGTACGAAGCGGGATTTGGCCAAAGTTGAAAGACCTTCCAAAACCAACCCTAAAGAACTTAGCCAAACAATGAATGTTGCAATAAACTCCTGCAGGAAAGGTGCATCTATGACACAACTCCCGAGCAGGTAGCTACATTCTGCACAGTACAAAATGCATATGAATTCCAGGCTGAAAACTCACTCCAGAAGGAAGCAATGCGTGTGTTTTTCTCTGAAAGGACACTCAGCCAGTAGGCTTTTGCTTGCTCCTTCAAAGTCTTTGTAGAAACGTGTGTTTTCACTGCCGGAAAAGGTTTGGGATGCATTGTTTCAATCTCTTGCAAGCCTCATGTTGTTTCTTACACAATGGGGAAAAATAAGGAGTATGTTTCCCAAATCACTTGAAGTCCAGGAAAACGCACACTGCATCACTCTTGCACGAACACGCTCTTTCTCCTAATACGTTGAGAACTTTCAACAAACAAGAAGAGAAGGGTATTTTGCAGTGAAATTCAGACGGGTTTGTAGAAATGTACATCTCTATTGGCTGCAGAGTGCAAAACCGTGATTGACTTCATGTTCTCGATGAAAACCTTACATTTCCAAGTGACCTGAAGTAGGACTTTCACAAAAAGATGTGTTTGCGTGTCTGTGGTGAAAGGAGCTCTAGGTTGTGTATTCAGTGCTGGAGAGTGACACACTCTACATGGTAACACAGCGTTCTGAGAGCACCAACATGCTAAAAACTGAAACTGCTACAAGGTGTGTGTAGCGTGCAGAAAGAAGGCTTGTCATTTCAAAGAAAGAAGAGGAAACCAAAATCCAGGTAGTGAAACGAACACACCAGCATGGGAGATGTGCATGTGGACAGTTTCAAGCAGAGGCTCTTTGTGGACACTTGGAAACAGCGCTGTGAAAAAATTTCGTACGAAGCGGGATTTTGCCAAAGTTGAAAGTCCTTCCAAAACCAACCCTAAAGAACTTAGCCAAACAATGAATGTTTCAATAAACTCCTGCAGGAAAGGTGCATCTATGACACAACTCCCGAGCAGGTAGCTACATTCTGCACAGTACAAAATGCATATGAATTCAAGGCTGAAATCTCACTCCAGAAGGAAGCAATGCGTGTGTTTCTCTCTGAAAGGACACTCAGCCAGTAGGCTTTTGCTTGCTCCTTCAAAGTAGTTGTAGAAACGTGTGTTTTCACTGCCGGAAAAGGTTTGGGATGCATTGTTTCAATCTCTTGCAAGCCTCATGTTGTTTCTTACACAATGGGGAAAAATAAGGAGTATGTTTCCCAAATCACTTGAAGTCCAGGAAAACGCACACTGCATCACTCTTGCACGAACACGCTCTTTCTCCTAATGTGTTGAGAACTTTCAACAAACCGGAAAAGAAGGATATTTTGCAGTGAAATTCAGACGGGTTTGTAGAAATGTACATCTCTATTGGCTGCAGAGTGCAAAACCGTGATTGACTTCATGTTCTCGATGAAAACCTTACATTTCCAAGTGACCTGAAGTAGGACTTTCACAAAAAGATGTGTTTGCGTGTCTGTGGTGAAAGGAGCTCTAGGTTGTGTATTCAGGCTGGAGATGACACACTCTACATAGGTTACACAGCGTTTTGAGAGCAACAACATGCTAAAAACTGAAACTGCTACAAGGTGTGTGTAGCGTGCAGAAAGAAGGCTTGTCATTTCAAAGAAAGAAGAGGAAACCAAAATCCAGGTAGTGAAACGAACACACCAGCATGGGAGATGTGCATGTGGACAGTTTCAAGCAGAGGCTCTTTGTGGACACTTGGAAACAGCGCTGTGAAAAAATTTCGTACGAAGCGGGATTTGGCCAAAGTTGAAAGACCTTCCAAAACCAACCCTAAAGAACTTAGCCAAACAATGAATGTTGCAATAAACTCCTGCAGGAAAGGTGCATCTATGACACAACTCCCGAGCAGGTAGCTACATTCTGCACAGTACAAAATGCATATGAATTCCAGGCTGAAAACTCACTCCAGAAGGAAGCAATGCGTGTGTTTTTCTCTGAAAGGACACTCAGCCAGTAGGCTTTTGCTTGCTCCTTCAAAGTCTTTGTAGAAACGTGTGTTTTCACTGCCGGAAAAGGTTTGGGATGCATTGTTTCAATCTCTTGCAAGCCTCATGTTGTTTCTTACACAATGGGGAAAAATAAGGAGTATGTTTCCCAAATCACTTGAAGTCCAGGAAAACGCACACTGCATCACTCTTCACGAACACGCTCTTACTCCTAATGTGTTGAGAACTTTCAACAAACCGGAAAAGAAGGGTATTTTGCAGTGAAATTCAGACGGGTTTGTAGAAATGTACATCTCTATTGGCTGCAGAGTGCAAAACCGTGATTGACTTCATGTTCTCGATGAAAACCTTACATTTCCAAGTGACCTGAAGTAGGACTTTCACAAAAAGATGTGTTTGCGTGTCTGTGGTGAAAGGAGCTCTAGGTTGTGTATTCAGTGCTGGAGAGTGACACACTCTACATGGTAACACAGCGTTTTGAGAGCACCAACATGCTAAAAACTGAAACTGCTACAAGGTGTGTGTAGCGTGCAGAAAGAAGGCTTGTCATTTCAAAGAAAGAAGAGGAAACCAAAATCCAGGTAGTGAAACGAACACACCAGTATGGGAGATGTGCATGTGGACAGTTTCAAGCAGAGGCTCTTTGTGGACACTTGGAAACAGCGCTGTGAAAAAATTTCGTACGAAGCGGGATTTTGCCAAAGTTGAAAGTCCTTCCAAAACCAACCCTAAAGAACTTAGCCAAACAATGAATGTTTCAATAAACTCCTGCAGGAAAGGTGCATCTATGACACAACTCCCGAGCAGGTAGCTACATTCTGCACAGTACAAAATGCATATGAATTCAAGGCTGAAAACTCACTCCAGAAGGAAGCAATGCGTGTGTTTCTCTCTGAAAGGACACTCAGCCAGTAGGCTTTTGCTTGCTCCTTCAAAGTCTTTGTAGAAACGTGTGTTTTCACTGCCGGAAAAGGTTTGGGATGCATTGTTTCAATCTCTTGCAAGCCTCATGTTGTTTCTTACACAATGGGGAAAAATAAGGAGTATGTTTCCCAAATCACTTGAAGTCCAGGAAAACGCACACTGCATCACTCTTGCACGAACACGCTCTTTCTCCTAATAAGTTGAGAACTTTCAACAAACAAGAAGAGAAGGGTATTTTGCAGTGAAATTCAGACTGGTTTGTAGAAAAGTACATTTCTATTGGCAGCAGAGTGCAAAACCGTGATTGACTTCATGTTCTCGATGAAAACCTTACATTTCCAAGTGACCTGAAGTAGGACTTTCACAAAAAGATGTGTTTGCGTGTCTGTGGTGAAAGGAGCTCTAGGTTGTGTATTCAGTGCTGGAGAGTGACACACTCTACATGGTAACAAAGCGTTTTGAGAGCACCAACATGCTAAAAACTGAAACTGCTACAAGGTGTGTGTAGCGTGCAGAAAGAAGGCTTGTCATTTCAAAGAAAGAAGAGGAAACCAAAATCCAGGTAGTGAAACGAACACACCAGTATGGGAGATGTGCATGTGGACAGTTTCAAGCAGAGGCTCTTTGTGGACACTTGGAAACAGCGCTGTGAAAAAATTTCGTACGAAGCGGGATTTTGCCAAAGTTGAAAGTCCTTCCAAAACCAACCCTAAAGAACTTAGCCAAACAATGAATGTTTCAATAAACTCCTGCAGGAAAGGTGCATCTATGACACAACTTCCGAGCAGGTAGCTACATTCTGCACAGTACAAAATGCATATGAATTCAAGGCTGAAAACTCACTCCAGAAGGAAGCAATGCGTGTGTTTCTCTCTGAAAGGACACTCAGCCAGTAGGCTTTTGCTTGCTCCTTCAAAGTCTTTGTAGAAACGTGTGTTTTCACTGCCGGAAAAGGTTTGGGATGCATTGTTTCAATCTCTTGCAAGCCTCATGTTGTTTCTTACACAATGGGGAAAAATAAGGAGTATGTTTCCCAAATCACTTGAAGTCCAGGAAAACGCACACTGCATCACTCTTGCACGAACACGCTCTTTCTCCTAATGTGTTCAGAACTTTCAACAAACCGGAAAAGAAGGATATTTGGCAGTGAAATTCAGACGGGTTTGTAGAAATGTACATCTCTATTGGCTGCAGAGTGCAAAACCGTGATTGACTTCATGTTCTCGATGAAAACCTTACATTTCCAAGTGACCTGAAGTAGGACTTTCACAAAAAGATGTGTTTGCGTGTCTGTGGTGAAAGGAGCTCTAGGTTGTGTATTCAGGCTGGAGATGACACACTCTACATAGGTTACACAGCGTTTTGAGAGCAACAACATGCTAAAAACTGAAACTGCTACAAGGTGTGTGTAGCGTGCAGAAAGAAGGCTTGTCATTTCAAAGAAAGAAGAGGAAACCAAAATCCAGGTAGTGAAACGAACACACCAGCATGGGAGATGTGCATGTGGACAGTTTCAAGCAGAGGCTCTTTGTGGACACTTGGAAACAGCGCTGTGAAAAAATTTCGTACGAAGCGGGATTTGGCCAAAGTTGAAAGTCCTTCCAAAACCAACCCTAAAGAACTTAGCCAAACAATGAATGTTGCAATAAACTCCTGCAGGAAAGGTGCATCTATGACACAACTCCCGAGCAGGTAGCTACATTCTGCACAGTACAAAATGCATATGAATTCCAGGCTGAAAACTCACTCCAGAAGGAAGCAATGCGTGTGTTTTTCTCTGAAAGGACACTCAGCCAGTAGGCTTTTGCTTGCTCCTTCAAAGTCTTTGTAGAAACGTGTGTTTTCACTGCCGGAAAAGGTTTGGGATGCATTGTTTCAATCTCTTGCAAGCCTCATGTTGTTTCTTACACAATGGGGAAAAATAAGGAGTATGTTCCCCAAATCACTTGAAGTCCAGGAAAACGCACACTGCATCACTCTTCACGAACACGCTCTTACTCCTAATGTGTTGAGAACTTTCAACAAACCGGAAAAGAAGGGTATTTTGCAGTGAAATTCAGACGGGTTTGTAGAAATGTACATCTCTATTGGCTGCAGAGTGCAAAACCGTGATTGACTTCATGTTCTCGATGAAAACCTTACATTTCCAAGTGACCTGAAGTAGGACTTTCACAAAAAGATGTGTTTGCGTGTCTGTGGTGAAAGGAGCTCTAGGTTGTGTATTCAGTGCTGGAGAGTGACACACTCTACATGGTAACACAGCGTTTTGAGAGCACCAACATGCTAAAAACTGAAACTGCTACAAGGTGTGTGTAGCGTGCAGAAAGAAGGCTTGTCATTTCAAAGAAAGAAGAGGAAACCAAAATCCAGGTAGTGAAACGAACACACCAGTATGGGAGATGTGCATGTGGACAGTTTCAAGCAGAGGCTCTTTGTGGACACTTGGAAACAGCGCTGTGAAAAAATTTCGTACGAAGCGGGATTTTGCCAAAGTTGAAAGTCCTTCCAAAACCAACCCTAAAGAACTTAGCCAAACAATGAATGTTTCAATAAACTCCTGCAGGAAAGGTGCATCTATGACACAACTCCCGAGCAGGTAGCTACATTCTGCACAGTACAAAATGCATATGAATTCAAGGCTGAAAACTCACTCCAGAAGGAAGCAATGCGTGTGTTTCTCTCTGAAAGGACACTCAGCCAGTAGGCTTTTGCTTGCTCCTTCAAAGTCTTTGTAGAAACGTGTGTTTTCACTGCCGGAAAAGGTTTGGGATGCATTGTTTCAATCTCTTGCAAGCCTCATGTTGTTTCTTACACAATGGGGAAAAATAAGGAGTATGTTTCCCAAATCACTTGAAGTCCAGGAAAACGCACACTGCATCACTCTTGCACGAACACGCTCTTTCTCCTAATACGTTGAGAACTTTCAACAAACAAGAAGAGAAGGGTATTTTGCAGTGAAATTCAGACTGGTTTGTAGAAAAGTACATTTCTATTGGCAGCAGAGTGCAAAACCGTGATTGACTTCATGTTCTCGATGAAAACCTTACATTTCCAAGTGACCTGAAGTAGGACTTTCACAAAAAGATGTGTTTGCGTGTCTGTGGTGAAAGGAGCTCTAGGTTGTGTATTCAGTGCTGGAGAGTGACACACTCTACATGGTAACAAAGCGTTTTGAGAGCACCAACATGCTAAAAACTGAAACTGCTACAAGGTGTGAGTAGCGTGCAGACAGAAGGCTTGTCATTTCAAAGAAAGAAGAGGAAACCAAAATCCAGGTAGTGAAACGAACACACCAGTATGGGAGATGTGCATGTGGATAGTTTCAAGCAGAGGCTCATTGTGGACACTTGGAAACAGCGCTGTGAAAAAATTTCGTACGAAGCGGGATTTGGCCAAAGTTGAAAGACCTTCCAAAACCAACCCTAAAGAACTTAGCCAAACAATGAATGTTGCAATAAACTCCTGCAGGAAAGGTGCATCTATGACACAACTCCCGAGCAGGTAGCTACATTCTGCACAGTACAAAATGCATATGAATTCCAGGCTGAAAACTCACTCCAGAAGGAAGCAATGCGTGTGTTTCTCTCTGAAAGGACACTCAGCCACTAGGCTTTTGCTTGCTCCTTCAAAGTCTTTGTAGAAACGTGTGTTTTCACTGCTGGAATACGTTTTGGGATGCATTGTTTCAATCTCTTGCAAGCCTCATGTTGTTTCTTACACAATGGGGAAAAATAAGGAGTATGTTTCCCAAATCACTTGAAGTCCAGGAAAACGCACACTGCATCACTCTTGCACGAACACGCTCTTACTCCTAATGTGTTGAGAACTTTCAACAAACCGGAAAAGAAGGGTATTTTGCAGTGAAATTCAGACGGGTTTGTAGAAATGTACATCTCTATTGGCTGCAGAGTGCAAAACCGTGATTGACTTCATGTTCTCGATGAAAACCTTACATTTCCAAGTGACCTGAAGTAGGACTTTCACAAAAAGATGTGTTTGCGTGTCTGTGGTGAAAGGAGCTCTAGGTTGTGTATTCAGTGCTGGAGAGTGACACACTCTACATAGGTTACACAGCGTTTTGAGAGCACCAGCATGCTAAAAACTGAAACTGCTACAAGGTGTGTGTAGCGTGCAGAAAGAAGGCTTGTCATTTCAAAGAAAGAAGAGGAAACCAAAATCCAGGTAGTGAAACGAACACACCAGTATGGGAGATGTGCATGTGGACAGTTTCAAGCAGAGGCTCTTTGTGGACACTTGGAAACAGCGCTGTGAAAAATTTCGTACGAAGCGGGATTTGGCCAAAGTTGAAAGACCTTCCAAAACCAACCCTAAAGAACTTAGCCAAACAATGAATGTTGCAATAAACTCCTGCAGGAAAGGTGCATCTATGACACAACTCCCGAGCAGGTAGCTACATTCTGCACAGTACAAAATGCATATGAATTCCAGGCTGAAAACTCACTCCAGAAGGAAGCAATGCGTGTGTTTCTCTCTGAAAGAACACTCAGCCAGTAGGCTTTTGCTTGCTCCTTCAAAGTCTTTGTAGAAACGTGTGTTTTCACTGTCGGAAAAGGTTTGGGATGCATTGTTTCAATCTCTTGCAAGCCTCATGTTGTTTCTTACACAATGGGGAAAAATAAGGAGTATGTTTCCCAAATCACTTGAAGTCCAGGAAAACGCACACTGCATCACTCTTGCACGAACACGCTCTTTCTCCTAATACGTTGAGAACTTTCAACAAACAAGAAAAGAAGGGTATTTTGCAGTGAAATTCAGACGGGTTTGTAGAAAAGTACATTTCTATTGGCAGCAGAGTGCAAAACCGTGATTGACTTCATGTTCTCGATGAAAACCTTACATTTCCAAGTGACCTGAAGTAGGACTTTCACAAAAAGATGTGTTTGCGTGTCTGTGGTGAAAGGAGCTCTAGGTTGTGTATTCAGTGCTGGAGAGTGACACACTCTACATGGTAACACAGCGTTTTGAGAGCTCCAACAAGCTAAAAACTGAAACTGCTACAAGGTGTGTGTAGCGTGCAGAAAGAAGGCTTGTCATTTCAAAGAAAGAAGAGGAAACCAAAATCCAGGTAGTGAAACGAACACACCAGTATGGGAGATGTGCATGTGGATAGTTTCAAGCAGAGGCTCTTTGTGGACACTTGGAAACAGCGCTGTGAAAAAATTTCGTACGAAGCGGGATTTGGCCAAAGTTGAAAGACCTTCCAAAACCAACCCTAAAGAACTTAGCCAAACAATGAATGTTGCAATAAACTCCTGCAGGAAAGGTGCATCTATGACACAACTCCCGAGCAGGTAGCTACATTCTGCACAGTACAAAATGCATATGAATTCCAGGCTGAAAACTCACTCCAGAAGGAAGCAATGCGTGTGTTTCTCTCTGAAAGGACACTCAGCCACTAGGCTTTTGCTTGCTCCTTGAAAGTCTTTGTAGAAACGTGTGTTTTCACTGCTGGAATACGTTTTGGGATGCATTGTTTCAATCTCTTGCAAGCCTCATGTTGTTTCTTACACAATGGGGAAAAATAAGGAGTATGTTTCCCAAATCACTTGAAGTCCAGGAAAACGCACACTGCATTACTCTTGCACGAACACGCTCTTACTCCTAATGTGTTGAGAACTTTCAACAAACCGGAAAAGAAGGGTATTTTGCAGTGAAATTCAGACGGGTTTGTAGAAATGTACATCTCTATTGGCTGCAGAGTGCAAAACCGTGATTGACTTCATGTTCTCGATGAAAACCTTACATTTCCAAGTGACCTGAAGTAGGACTTTCACAAAAAGATGTGTTTGCGTGTCTGTGGTGAAAGGAGCTCTAGGTTGTGTATTCAGTGCTGGAGATGACACACTCTACATAGGTTACACAGCGTTTTGAGAGCAACAACATGCTAAAAACTGAAACTGCTACAAGGTGTGTGTAGCGTGCAGAAAGAAGGCTTGTCATTTCAAAGAAAGAAGAGGAAACCAAAATCCAGGTAGTGAAACGAACACACCAGCATGGGAGATGTGCATGTGGACAGTTTCAAGCAGAGGCTCTTTGTGGACACTTGGAAACAGCGCTGTGAAAAAATTTCGTACGAAGCGGGATTTGGCCAAAGTTGAAAGACCTTCCAAAACCAACCCTAAAGAACTTAGCCAAACAATGAATGTTGCAATAAACTCCTGCAGGAAAGGTGCATCTATGACACAACTCCCGAGCAGGTAGCTACATTCTGCACAGTACAAAATGCATATGAATTCCAGGCTGAAAACTCACTCCAGAAGGAAGCAATGCGTGTGTTTCTCTCTGAAAGAACACTCAGCCAGTAGGCTTTTGTTTGCTCCTTCAAAGTCTTTGTAGAAACGTGTGTTTTCACTGCTGGAATACGTTTTGGGATGCATTGTTTCAATCTCTTGCAAGCCTCATGTTGTTTCTTACACAATGGGGAAAAATAAGGAGTATGTTTCCCAAATCACTTGAAGTCCAGGAAAACGCACACTGCATCACTCCTGCACGAACACGCTCTTTCTCCTAATGTGTTGAGAACTTTCAACAAACAAGTAAAGAAGGGTATTTTGCAGTGAAATTCAGACGGGTTTGTAGAAAAGTACATTTCTATTGGCTGCAGAGTGCAAAACCGTGATTGACTTCATGTTCTCGATGAAAACCTTACATTTCCAAGTGACCTGAAGTAGGACTTTCACAAAAAGATGTGTTTGCGTGTCTGTGGTGAAAGGAGCTCTAGGTTGTGTATTCAGTGCTGGAGATGACACACTCTACATAGGTTACACAGCGTTTTGAGAGCAACAACATGCTAAAAACTGAAACTGCTACAAGGTGTGTGTAGCGTGCAGACAGAAGGCTTGTCATTTCAAAGAAAGAAGAGGAAACCAAAATCCAGGTAGTGAAATGAACACACCAGCATGGGAGATGTGCATGTGGACAGTTTCAAGCAGAGGCTCTTTGTGGACACTTGGAAACAGCGCTGTGAAAAAATTTCGTACGAAGCGGGATTTGGCCAAAGTTGAAAGACCTTCCAAAACCAACCCTAAAGAACTTAGCCAAACAATGAATGTTGCAATAAACTCCTGCAGGAAAGGTGCATCTATGACACAACTCCCGAGCAGGTAGCTACATTCTGCACAGTACAAAATGCATATGAATTCCATGCTGAAAACTCACTCCAGAAGGAAGCAATGCGTGTGTTTCTCTCTGAAAGGACACTCAGCCAGTAGGCTTTTGCTTGCTCCTTCAAAGTCTTTGTAGAAACGTGTGTTTTCACTGCTGGAATACGTTTTGGGATGCATTGTTTCAATCTCTTGCAAGCCTCATGTTGTTGCTTACACAATGGGGAAAAATAAGGAGTATGTTTCCCAAATCACTTGAAGTCCAGGAAAACGCACACTGCATCACTCTTGCACGAACACGCTCTTTCTCCTAATACGTTGAGAACTTTCAACAAACAAGAAAAGAAGGGTATTTTGCAGTGAAATTCAGACGGGTTTGTAGAAAAGTACATTTCTATTGGCAGCAGAGTGCAAAACCGTGATTGACTTCATGTTCTCGATGAAAACCTTACATTTCCAAGTGACCTGAAGTAGGAGTTTCACAAAAAGATGTGTTTGCGTGTCTGTGGTGAAAGGAGCTGTAGGTTGTGTATTCAGTGCTGGAGAGTGACACACTCTACATGGTAACACAGCGTTTTGAGAGCACCAACATGCTAAAAACTGAAACTGCTACAAGGTGTGTGTAGCGTGCAGAAAGAAGGCTTGTCATTTCAAAGAAAGAAGAGGAAACCAAAATCCAGGTAGTGAAACGAACACACCAGTATGGGAGATGTGCATGTGGATAGTTTCAAGCAGAGGCTCTTTGTGGACACTTGGAAACAGCGCTGTGAAAAAATTTCGTACGAAGCGGTATTTGGCCAAAGTTGAAAGACCTTCCAAAACCAACCCTAAAGAACTTAGCCAAACAATGAATGTTGCAATAAACTCCTGCAGGAAAGGTGCATCTATGACACAACTCCCGAGCAGGTAGCTACATTCTGCACAGTACAAAATGCATATGAATTCCAGGCTGAAAACTCACTCCAGAAGGAAGCAATGCCTGTGTTTTTCTCTGAAAGGACACTCAGCCAGTAGGCTTTTGCTTGCTCCTTCAAAGTCTTTGTAGAAACGTGTGTTTTCACTGCTGGAATAGGTTTTGGGATGCATTGTTTCAATCTCTTGCAAGCCTCATGTTGTTTCTTACACAATGGGGAAAAATAAGGAGTATGTTTCCCAAATCACTTGAAGTCCAGGAAAACGCACACTGCATCACTCTTGCACGAACACGCTCTTTCTCCTAATACGTTGGGAACTTTCAACAAACAAGAAGAGAAGTGTATTTTGCAGTGAAATTCAGACGGGTTTGTAGAAAAGTACATTTCTATTGGCTGCAGAGTGCAAAACCGTGATTGACTTCATGTTCTCGATGAAAACCTTACATTTCCAAGTGACCTGAAGTAGGACTTTCACAAAAAGATGTGTTTGCGTGTCTGTGGTGAAAGGAGCTCTAGGTTGTGTATTCAGTGCTGGAGAGTGACACACTCTACATAGGTTACACAGCGTTTTGAGAGCACCAACATGCTAAAAACTGAAACTGCTACAAGGTGTGTGTAGCGTGCAGAAAGAAGGCTTCTCATTTCAAAGAAAGAAGAGGAAACCAAAATCCAGGTAGAGAAACGAACACACCAGCATGGGAGATGTGCATGTGGACAGTATCAAGCAGAGGCTCTTTGTGGACACTTGGAAACAGCGCTGTGAAAAAATTTCGTACGAAGCGGGATTTGGCCAAAGCTGAAAGACCTTCCAAAACCAACCCTAAAGAACTTAGCCAAACAATGAATGTTGCAATAAACCCCTGCAGGAAAGGTGCATCTATGACACAACTCCCGAGCAGGTAGCTACATTCTGCACAGTACAAAATGCATATGAATTCCAGGCTGAAAACTCACTCCAGAAGGAAGCAATGCGTGTGTTTCTCTCTGAAACGACATTCAGCCTGTAGGCTTTTGCTTGCTCCTTAAGAGTCTTTGTAGAAACGTGTGTTTTCACTGCCGGAAAAGGTTTGGGATGCATTGTTTCAATCTCTTGCAAGCCTCATGTTGTTTCTTACACAACGGGGAAAAATAAGGAGTATGTTTCCCAAATCACTTGAAGTCCAGGAAAACGCACACTGCATCACTCTTGCACGAACACGCTCTTTCTCCTAATACGTTGAGAACTTTCAACAAACAAGAAGAGAAGGGTATTTTGCAGTGAAATTCAGACGGGTTTGTAGAAAAGTACATCTCTATTGGCTGCAGAGTGCAAAACCGTGATTGACTTCATGTTCTCGATGAAAACCTTACATTTCCAAGTGACCTGAAGTAGGACTTTCACAAAAAGATGTGTTTGCGTGTCTGTGGTGAAAGGAGCTCTAGGTTGTGTATTCAGTGCTGGAGAGTGACACACTCTACATGGTAACACAGCGTTTTGAGAGCACCAACATGCTAAAAACTGAAACTGCTACAAGGTGTGTGTAGCGTGCAGAAAGAAGGCTTCTCATTTCAAAGAAAGAAGAGGAAACCAAAATCCAGGTAGTGAAACGAACACACCAGTATGGGAGATGTGCATGTGGACAGTTTCAAGCAGAGGCTCTTTGTGGACACTCGGAAACAGCGCTGTGAAAAAATTTCGTACGAAGCGGGATTTGGCCAAAGTTGAAAGACCTTCCAAAACCAACCCTAAAGAACTTAGCCAAACAATAAATGTTGCAATAAACTCCTGCAGGAAAGGTGCATCTATGACACAACTCCCGAGCAGGTAGCTACATTCTGCACAGTACAAAATGCATATGAATTCCAGGCTGAAAACTCACTCCAGAAGGAAGCAATGCGTGTGTTTCTCTCTGAAAGAACACTCAGCCAGTAGGCTTTTGCTTACTCCTTCAAAGTCTTTGTAGAAACGTGTGTTTTCACTGCTGGAATAGGTTTTGGGATGCATTGTTTCAATCTCTTGCAAGCCTCATGTTGTTTCTTACACAATGGGGAAAAATAAGGAGTATGTTTCCCAAATCACTTGAAGTCCAGGAAAACGCACACTGCATCACTCTTGCACGAACACGCTCTTTCTCCTAATACGTTGGGAACTTTCAACAAACAAGAAGAGAAGTGTATTTTGCAGTGAAATTCAGACGGGTTTGTAGAAAAGTACATTTCTATTGGCTGCAGAGTGCAAAACCGTGATTGACTTCATGTTCTCGATGAAAACCTTACATTTCCAAGTGACCTGAAGTAGGACTTTCACAAAAAGATGTGTTTCCGTGTCTGTGGTGAAAGGAGCTCTAGGTTGTGTATTCAGTGCTGGAGAGTGACACACTCTACATAGGTTACACAGCGTTTTGAGAGCACCAACATGCTAAAAACTGAAACTGCTACAAGGTGTGTGTAGCGTGCAGAAAGAAGGCTTCTCATTTCAAAGAAAGAAGAGGAAACCAAAATCCAGGTAGAGAAACGAACACACCAGCATGGGAGATGTGCATGTGGACAGTATCAAGCAGAGGCTCTTTGTGGACACTTGGAAACAGCGCTGTGAAAAAATTTCCTACGAAGCGGGATTTGGCCAAAGTTGAAAGACCTTCCAAAACCAACCCTAAAGAACTTAGCCAAACAATGAATGTTGCAATAAACTCCTGCAGGAAAGGTGCATCTATGACACAACCCCCGAGCAGGTAGCTACATTCTGCACAGGACAAAATGCATATGAATTCCAGGCTGAAAACTCACTCCAGAAGGAAGCAATGCGTGTGTTTCTCTCTGAAAGAACACTCAGCCACTAGGCTTTTGCTTGCTCCTTCAAAGTCTTTGTAGAAACGTGTGTTTTCACTGCTGGAATACGTTTTGGGATGCATTGTTTCAATCTCTTGCAAGCCTCATATTGTTTCTTACACAGTGGGGAAAAATAAGGAGTATGTTACCCAAATCACTTGAAGTCCAGGAAAACGCACACTGCATCACTCTTGCACGAACACGCTCTTTCTCCTAATACGTTGAGAACTTTCAACAAACAAGAAGAGAAGGGTATTTTGCAGTGAAATTCAGACGGGTTTGTAGAAAAGTACATCTCTATTGGCTGCAGAGTGCAAAACCGTCATTGACTTCATGTTATCGATGAAAACCTTACATTTCCAAGTGACCTGAAGTAGGACTTTCACAAAAAGATGTGTTTGCGTGTCTGTGGTGAAAGGAGCTCTAGGTTGTGTATTCAGTGCTGGAGAGTGACACACTCTACATGGTAACACAGCGTTTTGAGAGCACCAACATGCTAAAAACTGAAACTGCTACAAGGTGTGTGTAGCGTGCAGAAAGAAGGCTTGTCATTTCAAAGAAAGAAGAGGAAACCAAAATCCAGGTAGTGAAACGAACACACCAGTATGGGAGATGTGCATGTGGACAGTTTCAAGTAGAGGCTCTTTGTGGACACTCGGAAACAGCGCTGTGAAAAAATTTCGTACGAAGCGGGATTTGGCCAAAGTTGAAAGACCTTCCAAAACCAACCCTAAAGAACTTAGCCAAACAATGAATGTTGCAATAAACTCCTGCAGGAAAGGTGCATCTATGACACAACTCCCGAGCAGGTAGCTACATTCTGCACAGTACAAAATGCATATGAATTCCAGGCTGAAAACTCACTCCAGAAGGAAGCAATGCGTGTGTTTCTCTCTGAAAGGACAATCAGCCTGTAGGCTTTTGCTTGCTCCTTAAAAGTCTTTGTAGAAACGTGTGTTTTCACTGCCGGAAAAGGTTTGGGATGCATTGTTTCAATCTCTTGCAAGCCTCATGTTGTTTCTTACACAATGGGGAAAAATAAAGAGTATGTTTCCCAAATCACTTGAAGTCCAGGAAAACGCACACTGCATCACTCTTGCACGAACACGCTCTTTCTCCTAATACGTTGAGAACTTTCAACAAACAAGAAGAGAAGGGTATTTTGCAGTGAAATTCAGACGGGTTTGTAGAAAAGTACATCTCTATTGGCTGCAGAGTGCAAAACCGTGATTGACTTCATGTTCTCGATGAAAACCTTACATTTCCAAGTGAACTGAAGTAGGACTTTCACAAAAAGATGTGTTTGCGTGTCTGTGGTGAAAGGAGCTCTAGGTTGTGTATTCAGTGCTGGAGAGTGACACACTCTACATGGTAACACAGCGTTTTGAGAGCACCAACATGCTAAAAACTGAAACTGCTACAAGGTGTGTGTAGCGTGCAGAAAGAAGGCTTGTCATTTCAAAGAAAGAAGAGGAAACCAAAATCCAGGTAGTGAAACGAACACACCAGTATGGGAGATGTGCATGTGGACAGTTTCAAGCAGAGGCTCTTTGTGGACACTCGGAAACAGCGCTGTGAAAAAATTTCGTACGAAGCGGGATTTGGCCAAAGTTGAAAGACCTTCCAAAACCAACCCTAAAGAACTTAGCCAAACAATGAATGTTGCAATAAACTCCTGCAGGAAAGGTGCATCTATGACACAACTCCCGAGCAGGTAGCTACATTCTGCACAGTACAAAATGCATATGAATTCCAGGCTGAAAACTCACTCCAGAAGGAAGCAATGCGTGTGTTTCTCTCTGAAAGAACACTCAGCCAGTAGGCTTTTGCTTACTCCTTCAAAGTCTTTGTAGAAACGTGTGTTTTCACTGCTGGAATAGGTTTTGGGATGCATTGTTTCAATCTCTTGCAAGCCTCATGTTGTTTCTTACACAATGGGGAAAAATAAGGAGTATGTTTCCCAAATCACTTGAAGTCCAGGAAAACGCACACTGCATCACTCTTGCACGAACACGCTCTTTCTCCTAATACGTTGGGAACTTTCAACAAACAAGAAGAGAAGTGTATTTTGCAGTGAAATTCAGACGGGTTTGTAGAAAAGTACATTTCTATTGGCTGCAGAGTGCAAAACCGTGATTGACTTCATGTTCTCGATGAAAACCTTACATTTCCAAGTGACCTGAAGTAGGACTTTCACAAAAAGATGTGTTTGCGTGTCTGTGGTGAAAGGAGCTCTAGGTTGTGTATTCAGTGCTGGAGAGTGACACACTCTACATAGGTTACACAGCGTTTTGAGAGCACCAACATGCTAAAAACTGAAACTGCTACAAGGTGTGTGTAGCGTGCAGAAAGAAGGCTTCTCATTTCAAAGAAAGAAGAGGAAACCAAAATCCAGGTAGAGAAACGAACACACCAGCATGGGAGATGTGCATGTGGACAGTATCAAGCAGAGGCTCTTTGTGGACACTTGGAAACAGCACTGTGAAAAAATTTCGTACGAAGCGGGATTTGGCCAAAGCTGAAAGACCTTCCAAAACCAACCCTAAAGAACTTAGCCAAACAATGAATGTTGCAATAAACTCCTGCAGGAGAGGTGCATCTATGACACAACTCCCGAGCAGGTAGCTACATTCTGCACAGTACAAAATGCATATGAATTCCAGGCTGAAAACTCACTCCAGAAGGAAGCAATGCGTGTGTTTCTCTCTGAAAGGACAATCAGCCTGTAGGCTTTTGCTTGCTCCTTAAAAGTCTTTGTAGAAACGTGTGTTTTCACTGCCGGAAAAGGTTTGGGATGCATTGTTTCAATCTCTTGCAAGCCTCATGTTGTTTCTTACACAATGGGGAAAAATAAGGAGTATGTTTCCCAAATCACTTGAAGTCCAGGAAAACGCACACTGCATCACTCTTGCACGAACACGCTCTTTCTCCTAATACGTTGAGAACTTTCAACAAACAAGAAGAGAAGGGTATTTTGCAGTGAAATTCAGACGGGTTTGTAGAAAAGTACATCTCTATTGGCTGCAGAGTGCAAAACCGTGATTGACTTCATGTTCTCGATGAAAACCTTACATTTCCAAGTGACCTGAAGTAGGACTTTCACAAAAAGATGTGTTTGCGTGTCTGTGGTGAAAGGAGCTCTAGGTTGTGTATTCAGTGCTGGAGAGTGACACACTCTACATGGTAACACAGCGTTTTGAGAGCACCAACATGCTAAAACTGAAACTGCTACAAGGTGTGTGTAGCGTGCAGAAAGAAGGCTTCTCATTTCAAAGAAAGAAGAGGAAACCAAAATCCAGGTAGTGAAACGAACACACCAGTATGGGAGATGTGCATGTGGACAGTTTCAAGCAGAGGCTCTTTGTGGACACTCGGAAACAGCGCTGTGAAAAAATTTCGTACGAAGCGGGATTTGGCCAAAGTTGAAAGACCTTCCAAAACCAACCCTAAAGAACTTAGCCAAACAATGAATGTTGCAATAAACTCCTGCAGGAAAGGTGCATCTATGACACAACTCCCGAGCAGGTAGCTACATTCTGCACAGTACAAAATGCATATGAATTCCAGGCTGAAAACTCACTCCAGAAGGAAGCAATGCGTGTGTTTCTCTCTGAAAGAACACTCAGCCAGTAGGCTTTTGCTTACTCCTTCAAAGTCTTTGTAGAAACGTGTGTTTTCACTGCTGGAATACGTTTTGGGATGCATTGTTTCAATCTCTTGCAAGCCTCATGTTGTTTCTTACACAATGGGGAAAAATAAGGAGTATGTTTCCCAAATCACTTGAAGTCCAGGAAAACGCACACTGCATCACTCTTGCACGAACACGCTCTTTCTCCTAATACGTTGGGAACTTTCAACAAACAAGAAGAGAAGGGTATTTTGCAGTGAAATTCAGACGGGTTTGTAGAAAAGTACATTTCTATTGGCTGCAGAGTGCAAAACCGTGATTGACTTCATGTTCTCGATGAAAACCTTACATTTCCAAGTGACCTGAAGTAGGACTTTCACAAAAAGATGTGTTTGCGTGTCTGTGGTGAAAGGAGCTCTAGGTTGTGTATTCAGTGCTGGAGAGTGACACACTCTACATAGGTTACACAGCGTTTTGAGAGCACCAACATGCTAAAAACTGAAACTGCTACAAGGTGTGTGTAGCGTGCAGAAAGAAGGCTTCTCATTTCAAAGAAAGAAGAGGAAACCAAAATCCAGGTAGAGAAACGAACACACCAGCATGGGAGATGTGCATGTGGACAGTATCAAGCAGAGGCTCTTTGTGGACACTTGGAAACAGCGCTGTGAAAAAATTTCGTACGAAGCGGGATATGGCCAAAGTTGAAAGACCTTCCAAAACCAACCCTAAAGAACTTAGCCAAACAATGAATGTTGCAATAAACTCCTGCAGGAAAGGTGCATCTATGACACAACCCCCGAGCAGGTAGCTACATTCTGCACAGGACAAAATGCATATGAATTCCAGGCTGAAAACTCACTCCAGAAGGAAGCAATGCGTGTGTTTCTCTCTGAAAGAACACTCAGCCAGTAGGCTTTTGCTTGCTCCTTCAAAGTCTTTGTAGAAACGTGTTTTTTCACTGCTGGAATACGTTTTGGGATGCATTGTTTCAATCTCTTGCAAGCCTCATGTTGTTTCTTACACAATGGGGAAAAATAAGGAGTATGTTACCCAAATCACTTGAAGTCCAGGAAAACGCACACTGCATCACTCTTGCACGAACACGCTCTTTCTCCTAATACGTTGAGAACGTTCAACAAACAAGAAGAGAAGGATATTTTGCAGTGAAATTCAGACGGGTTTGTAGAAAAGTACATTTCTGTGGGCTGCAGAGTGCAAAACCGTGATTGACTTCATGTTCTCGATGAAAACCTTACATTTCCAAGTGACCTGAAGTAGGACTTTCACAAAAAGATGTGTTTGCGTGTCTGTGGTGAAAGGAGCTCTAGGTTGTGTATTCAGTGCTGGAGAGTGACACACTCTACATAGGTTACACAGCGTTTTGAGAGCACCAACATGCTAAAAACTGAAACTGCTACAAGGTGTGTGTAGCGTGCAGAAAGAAGGCTTGTCATTTCAAAGAAAGAAGAGGAAACCAAAATCCAGGTAGTGAAACGAACACACCAGTATGGGAGATGTGCATGTGGACAGTTTCAAGCAGAGGCTCTTTGTGGACACTCGGAAACAGCGCTGTGAAAAAATTTCGTACGAAGCGGGATTTGGCCAAAATTGAAAGACCTTCCAAAACCAACCCTAAAGAACTTAGCCAAACAATGAATGTTGCAATAAACTCCTGCAGGAAAGGTGCATCTATGACACAACTCCCGAGCAGGTAGCTACATTCTGCACAGTACAAAATGCATATGAATTCCAGGCTGAAAACTCACTCCAGAAGGAAGCAATGCGTGTGTTTCTCTCTGAAAGGACACTCAGCCAGTAGGCTTTTGCTTGCTCCTTAAAAGTCTTTGTAGAAACGTGTGTTTTCACTGCTGGAATACGTTTTGGGATGCATTGTTTCAATCTCTTGCAAGCCTCATGTTGTTTCTTACACAATGGGGAAAAATAAGGAGTATGATTCCCAAATCACTTGAAGTCCAGGAAAACGCACACTGCATCACTCTTGCACGAACACGCTCTTTCTCCTAATACGTTGAGAACTTTCAACAAACAAGAACAGAAGGGTAGTTTGCAGTGAAATTCAGACGGGTTTGTAGAAAAGTACATCTCTATTGGCTGCAGAGTGCAAAACCGTGATTGACTTCATGTTCTCGATGAAAACCTTACATTTCCAAGTGACCTGAAGTAGGACTTTCACAAAAAGATGTGTTTGCGTGTCTGTGGTGAAAGGAGCTCTAGGTTGTGTATTCAGTGCTGGAGAGTGACACACTCTACATAGGTTACACAGCGTTTTGAGAGCACCAACATGCTAAAAACTGAAACTGCTACAAGGTGTGTGTAGCGTGCAGAAAGAAGGCTTGTCATTTCAAAGAAAGAAGAGGAAACCAAAATCCAGGTAGTGAAACGAACACACCAGTATGGGAGATGTGCATGTGGACAGTTTCAAGCAGAGGCTCTTTGTGGACACTCGGAAACAGCGCTGTGAAAAAATTTCGTACGAAGCGGGATTTGGCCAAAATTGAAAGACCTTCCAAAACCAACCCTAAAGAACTTAGCCAAACAATGAATGTTGCAATAAACTCCTGCAGGAAAGGTGCATCTATGACACAACTCCCGAGCAGGTAGCTACATTCTGCACAGTACAAAATGCATATGAATTCCAGGCTGAAAACTCACTCCAGAAGGAAGCAATGCGTGTGTTTCTCTCTGAAAGGACACTCAGCCAGTAGGCTTTTGCTTGCGCCTTCAAAGTAGTTGTAGAAACGTGTGTTTTCACTGCTGGAATACGTTTTGGGATGCATTGTTTCAATCTCTTGCAAGCCTCATGTTGTTTCTTACACAATGGGGAAAAATAAGGAGTATGTTTCCCAAAGCACTTGAAGTCCAGGAAAACGCACACTGCATCACTCTTGCACGAACACGCTCTTTCTCCTAATACGTTGAGAACTTTCAACAAACAAGAAGAGAAGGGTATTTTGCAGTGAAATTCAGACGGGTTTGTAGAAAGGTACATTTCTATTGGCTGCAGAGTGCAAAACCGTGATTGACTTCATGTTCTCGATGAAAACCTAACATTTCCAAGTGACCTGAAGTAGGACTTTCACAAAAAGATGTGTTTGCGTGTCTGTGGTGAAAGGAGCTCTAGGTTGTGTATTCAGTGCTGGAGAGTGACACACTCTACATAGGTTACACAGCGTTCTGAGAGCACCAACATGCTAAAAAGTGAAACTGCTACAAGGTGTGTGTAGCGTGCAGAAAGAAGGCTTTCATTTCAAAGAAAGAAGAGGAAACCAAAATCCAGGTAGTGAAACGAACACACCAGTATGGGAGATGTGCATGTGGACAGTTTCAAGCAGAGGCTCTTTGTGGACACTTGGAAACAGCGCTGTGAAAAAATTTCCTACGAAGCGGTATTTGGCCAAAGTTGAAAGACCTTCCAAAACCAACCCTAAAGAACTTAGCCAAACAATGAATGTTGCAATAAACTCCTGCAGGAAAGGTGCATCTATGACACAACTCCCGAGCAGGTAGCTACATTCTGCACAGTACAAAATGCATATGAATTCCAGGCTGAAAACTCACTCCAAAAGGAAGCAATGCGTGTGTTTCTCTCTGAAAGGACACTCAGCCAGTAGGCTTTTGCTTGCTCCTTCAAAGTCTTTGTATAAACGTGTGTTTTCACTGCTGGAATACGTTTTGGGATGCATTGTTTCAATCTCTTGCAAGGCTCATGTTGTTTCTTACACAATGTGGAAAAATAAGGAGTATGTTTCCCAAATCACTTGAAGTCCAGGAAAACGCACACTGCATCACTCTTGCACGAACACGCTTTCTCCTAATACGTTGAGAACTTTCAACAAACAAGAAGAGAAGGGTATTTTGCAGTGAAATTCAGACGGGTTTGTAGAAAAATACATTTCTATTGGCTGCAGAGTGCAAAACCGTGATTGACTTCATGTTCTCGATGAAAACCTTACATTTCCAAGTGACCTGAAGTAGGATTTTCACAAAAAGATGTGTTTGCGTGTCTGTGGTGAAAGGAGCTCTAGGTTGTGTATTCAGTGCTGGAGAGTGACACACTCTACATAGGTTACACAGCGTTTTGAGAGCACCAGCATGCTAAAAACCGAAACTGCTACAAGGTGTGTGTAGCGTGCAAAAGAAGGCTTGTCATTTCAAAGAAAGAAGAGGAAACCAAAATCCAGGTAGTGAAACGAACACACCAGTATGGGAGATGTGCATGTGGACAGTTTCAAGCAGAGGCTCTTTGTGGACACTTGGAAACAGCGCTGTGAAAAAATTTCGTACGAAGCTGGATTTGGCCAAAGCTGAAAGACCTTCCAAAACCAACCCTAAAGAACTTAGCCAAATAATGAATGTTGCAATAAACTCCTGCAGGAAAGGTGCATCTATGACACAACTCCCGAGCAGGTAGCTACATTCTGCACAGTACAAAATGCATATGAATTCCAGGCTGAAAACTCACTCCAGAAGGAAGCAATGCGTGTGTTTCTCTCTGAAAGGACACTCAGCCAGTAGGCTTTTGCTTGCTCCTTAAAAGTCTTTGTAGAAACGTGTGTTTTCACTGCCGGAAAAGGTTTGGGATGCATTGTTTCAATCTCTTGCAAGCCTCATGTTGTTTCTTACACAATGGGGAAAAATAAGGAGTATGTTTCCCAAATCACTTGAAGTCCAGGAAAACGCACACTGCATCACTCTTGCACGAACACGCTCTTTCTCCTAATACGTTGAGAACTTTCAACAAACAAGAAGAGAAGGGTATTTTGCAGTGAAATTCAGACGGGTTTGTAGAAAAGTACATCTCTATTGGCTGCAGAGTGCAAAACCGTGATTGACTTCATGTTCTCGATGAAAACCTTACATTTCCAAGTGACCTGAAGTAGGACTTTCACAAAAAGATGTGTTTGCGTGTCTGTGGTGAAAGGAGCTCTAGGTTGTGTATTCAGTGCTGGAGAGTGACACACTCTACATGGTAACACAGCGTTTTGAGAGCACCAACATGCTAAAAACTGAAACTGCTACAAGGTGTGTGTAGCGTGCAGAAAGAAGGCTTCTCATTTCAAAGAAAGAAGAGGAAACCAAAATCCAGGTAGTGAAACGAACACACCAGTATGGGAGATGTGCATGTGGACAGTTTCAAGCAGAGGCTCTTTGTGGACACTCGGAAACAGCGCTGTGAAAAAATTTCGTACGAAGCGGGATTTGGCCAAAGTTGAAAGACCTTCCAAAACCAACCCTAAAGAACTTAGCCAAACAATGAATGTTGCAATAAACTCCTGCAGGAAAGGTGCATCTATGACACAACTCCCGAGCAGGTAGCTACATTCTGCACAGTACAAAATGCATATGAATTCCAGGCTGAAAACTCACTCCAGAAGGAAGCAATGCGTGTGTTTCTCTCTGAAAGAACACTCAGCCAGTAGGCTTTTGCTTACTCCTTCAAAGTCTTTGTAGAAACGTGTGTTTTCACTGCTGGAATAGGTTTTGGGATGCATTGTTTCAATCTCTTGCAAGCCTCATGTTGTTTCTTACACAATGGGGAAAAATAAGGAGTATGTTTCCCAAATCACTTGAAGTCCAGGAAAACGCACACTGCATCACTCTTGCACGAACACGCTCTTTCTCCTAATACGTTGGGAACTTTCAACAAACAAGAAGAGAAGGGTATTTTGCAGTGAAATTCAGACGGGTTTGTAGAAAAGTACATTTCTATTGGCTGCAGAGTGCAAAACCGTGATTGACTTCATGTTCTCGATGAAAACCTTACATTTCCAAGTGACCTGAAGTAGGACTTTCACAAAAAGATGTGTTTGCGTGTCTGTGGTGAAAGGAGCTCTAGGTTGTGTATTCAGTGCTGGAGAGTGACACACTCTACATAGGTTACACAGCGTTTTGAGAGCACCAACATGCTAAAAACTGAAACTGCTACAAGGTGTGTGTAGCGTGCAGAAAGAAGGCTTCTCATTTCAAAGAAAGAAGAGGAAACCAAAATCCAGGTAGAGAAACGAACACACCAGCATGGGAGATGTGCATGTGGACAGTATCAAGCAGAGGCTCTTTGTGGACACTTGGAAACAGCGCTGTGAAAAAATTTCGTACGAAGCGGGATATGGCCAAAGTTGAAAGACCTTCCAAAACCAACCCTAAAGAACTTAGCCAAACAATGAATGTTGCAATAAACTCCTGCAGGAAAGGTGCATCTATGACACAACCCCCGAGCAGGTAGCTACATTCTGCACAGGACAAAATGCATATGAATTCCAGGCTGAAAACTCACTCCAGAAGGAAGCAATGCGTGTGTTTCTCTCTGAAAGAACACTCAGCCACTAGGCTTTTGCTTGCTCCTTCAAAGTCTTTGTAGAAACGTGTGTTTTCACTGCTGGAATACGTTTTGGGATGCATTGTTTCAATCTCTTGCAAGCCTCATGTTGTTTCTTACACAATGGGGAAAAATAAGGAGTATGTTACCCAAATCACTTGAAGTCCAGGAAAACGCACACTGCATCACTCTTGCACGAACACGCTCTTTCTCCTAATACGTTGAGAACTTTCAACAAACAAGAAGAGAAGGGTATTTTGCAGTGAAATTCAGACGGGTTTGTAGAAAAGTACATCTCTATTGGCTGCAGAGTGCAAAACCGTGATTGACTTCATGTTCTCGATGAAAACCTTACATTTCCAAGTGACCTGAAGTAGGACTTTCACAAAAAGATGTGTTTGCGTGTCTGTGGTGAAAGGAGCTCTAGGTTGTGTATTCAGTGCTGGAGAGTGACACACTCTACATGGTAACACAGCGTTTTGAGAGCACCAACATGCTAAAAACTGAAACTGCTACAAGGTGTGTGTAGCGTGCAGAAAGAAGGCTTGTCATTTCAAAGAAAGAAGAGGAAACCAAAATCCAGGTAGTGAAACGAACACACCAGTATGGGAGATGTGCATGTGGACAGTTTCAAGCAGAGGCTCTTTGTGGACACTCGGAAACAGCGCTGTGAAAAAATTTCGTACGAAGCGGGATTTGGCCAAAGTTGAAAGACCTTCCAAAACCAACCCTAAAGAACTTAGCCAAACAATGAATGTTGCAATAAACTCCTGCAGGAAAGGTGCATCTATGACACAACTCCCGAGCAGGTAGCTACATTCTGCACAGTACAAAATGCATATGAATTCCAGGCTGAAAACTCACTCCAGAAGGAAGCAATGCGTGTGTTTCTCTCTGAAAGAACACTCAGCCAGTAGGCTTTTGCTTACTCCTTCAAAGTCTTTGTAGAAACGTGTGTTTTCACTGCTGGAATAGGTTTTGGGATGCATTGTTTCAATCTCTTGCAAGCCTCATGTTGTTTCTTACACAATGGGGAAAAATAAGGAGTATGTTTCCCAAATCACTTGAAGTCCAGGAAAACGCACACTGCATCACTCTTGCACGAACACGCTCTTTCTCCTAATACGTTGGGAACTTTCAACAAACAAGAAGAGAAGTGTATTTTGCAGTGAAATTCAGACGGGTTTGTAGAAAAGTACATTTCTATTGGCTGCAGAGTGCAAAACCGTGATTGACTTCATGTTCTCGATGAAAACCTTACATTTCCAAGTGACCTGAAGTAGGACTTTCACAAAAAGATGTGTTTGCGTGTCTGTGGTGAAAGGAGCTCTAGGTTGTGTATTCAGTGCTGGAGAGTGACACACTCTACATAGGTTACACAGCGTTTTGAGAGCACCAACATGCTAAAAACTGAAACTGCTACAAGGTGTGTGTAGCGTGCAGAAAGAAGGCTTCTCATTTCAAAGAAAGAAGAGGAAACCAAAATCCAGGTAGAGAAACGAACACACCAGCATGGGAGATGTGCATGTGGACAGTATCAAGCAGAGGCTCTTTGTGGACACTTGGAAACAGCGCTGTGAAAAAATTTCGTACGAAGCGGGATTTGGCCAAAGTTGAAAGACCTTCCAAAACCAACCCTAAAGAACTTAGCCAAACAATGAATGTTGCAATAAACTCCTGCAGGAAAGGTGCATCTATGACACAACCCCCGAGCAGGTAGATACATTCTGCACAGGACAAAATGCATATGAATTCCAGGCTGAAAACTCACTCCAGAAGGAAGCAATGCGTGTGTTTCTCTCTGAAAGAACACTCAGCCAGTAGGCTTTTGCTTGCTCCTTCAAAGTCTTTGTAGAAACGTGTGTTTTCACTGCTGGAATACGTTTTGGGATGCATTGTTTCAATCTCTTGCAAGCCTCATCTTGTTTCTTACACAATGGGGAAAAATAAGGAGTATGTTTCCCAAAGCACTTGAAGTCCAGGAAAACGCACACTGCATCACTCTTGCACGAACACGCTCTTTCTCCTAATACGTTGAGAACTTTCAACAAACAAGAAGAGAAGGGTATTTTGCAGTGAAATTCAGACGGGTTTGTAGAAAGGTACATTTCTATTGGCTGCAGAGTGCAAAACCGTGATTGACTTCATGTTCTCGATGAAAACCTAACATTTCCAAGTGACCTGAAGTAGGACTTTCACAAAAAGATGTGTTTGCGTGTCTGTGGTGAAAGGAGCTCTAGGTTGTGTATTCAGTGCTGGAGAGTGACACACTCTACATAGGTTACACAGCGTTCTGAGAGCACCAACATGCTAAAAACTGAAACTGCTACAAGGTGTGTGTAGCGTGCAGAAAGAAGGCTTGTCATTTCAAAGAAAGAAGAGGAAACCAAAATCCAGGTAGTGAAACGAACACACCAGTATGGGAGATGTGCATGTGGACAGTTTCAAGCAGAGGCTCTTTGTGGACACTTGGAAACAGCGCTGTGAAAAAATTTCCTACGAAGCGGTATTTGGCCAAAGTTGAAAGACCTTCCAAAACCAACCCTAAAGAACTTAGCCAAACAATGAATGTTGCAATAAACTCCTGCAGGAAAGGTGCATCTATGACACAATTCCCGAGCAGGTAGCTACATTCTGCACAGTACAAAATGCATATGAATTCCAGGCTGAAAACTCACTCCAAAAGGAAGCAATGCGTGTGTTTCTCTCTGAAAGGGCACTCAGCCAGTAGGCTTTTGCATGCTCCTTCAAAGTCTTTGTATAAACGTGTGTTTTCACTGCTGGAATACGTTTTGGGATGCATTGTTTCAATCTCTTGCAAGGCTCATGTTGTTTCTTACACAATGTGGAAAAATAAGGAGTATGTTTCCCAAATCACTTGAAGTCCAGGAAAACGCACACTGCATCACTCTTGCACGAACACGCTTTCTCCTAATACGTTGAGAACTTTCAACAAACAAGAAGAGAAGGGTATTTTGCAGTGAAATTCAGACGGGTTTGTAGAAAAATACATTTCTATTGGCTGCAGAGTGCAAAACCGTGATTGACTTCATGTTCTCGATGAAAACCTTACATTTCCAAGTGACCTGAAGTAGGATTTTCACAAAAAGATGTGTTTGCGTGTCTGTGGTGAAAGGAGCTCTAGGTTGTGTATTCAGTGCTGGAGAGTGACACACTCTACATGGTAAAACAGCGTTTTGAGAGCACCAGCATGCTAAAAACTGAAACTGCTACAAGGTGAGTGTAGCGTGCAGAAAGAAGGCTTGTCATTTCAAAGAAAGAAGAGGAAGCCAAAATCCAGCTAGTGAAACGAACACACCAGTATGGGAGATGTGCATGCGGACAGTTTCAAGCAGAGGCTCTTTGTGGACACTTGGAAACAGCGCTGTGAAAAAATTTCGTACGAAGCGGGATTTGGCCAAAGTTGAAAGACCTTCCAAAACCAACCCTAAAGAACTTAGCCAAACAATGAATGTTGCAATAAACTCCTGCAGGAAAGGTGCATCTATGACACATCTCCCGAGCAGGTAGCTATATTCTGCACAGTACAAAATGCATATGAATTCCAGGCTGAAAACTCACTCCAGAAGGAAGCAATGCGTGTGTTTGTCTCTGAAAGAACACTCAGCCAGTAGGCTTTTGCTTACTCCTTCAAAGTCTTTGTAGAAACGTGTGTTTTCACTGCTGGAATACGTTTTGGGATGCATTGTTTCAATCTCTTGCAAGGCTCATGTTGTTTCTTACACAATGGGGAAAAATAAGGAGTATGTTTCCCAAATCACTTGAAGTCCAGGAAAACGCACACTGCATCACTCTTGCACGACCACGCTCTTTCTCCTAATACGTTGAGAACGTTCAACAAACAAGAAGAGAAGGATATTTTGCAGTGAAATTCAGACGGGTTTGTAGAAAAGTACATTTCTATTGGCTGCAGAGTGCAAAACCGTGATTGACTTCATGTTCTCGATGAAAACCTTACATTTCCAAGTGACCTGAAGTAGGACTTTCACAAAAAGATGTGTTTGCGTGTCTGTGGTGAAAGGAGCTCTAGGTTGTGTATTCAGTGCTGGAGAGTGACACACTCTACATAGGTTACACAGCGTTTTGAGAGCACCAACATGCTAAAAACTGAAACTGCTACAAGGTGTGTGTAGCGTGCAGAAAGAAGGCTTCTCATTTCAAAGAAAGAAGAGGAAACCAAAATCCAGGTAGAGAAACGAACACACCAGCATGGGAGATGTGCATGTGGACAGTATCAAGCAGAGGCTCTTTGTGGACACTTGGAAACAGCGCTGTGAAAAAATTTCGTACGAAGCGGGATTTGGCCAAAGTTGAAAGACCTTCCAAAACCAACCCTAAAGAACTTAGCCAAACAATGAATGTTGCAATAAACTCCTGCAGGAAAGGTGCATCTATGACACAACCCCCGAGCAGGTAGATACATTCTGCACAGGACAAAATGCATATGAATTCCAGGCTGAAAACTCACTCCAGAAGGAAGCAATGCGTGTGTTTCTCTCTGAAAGAACACTCAGCCAGTAGGCTTTTGCTTGCTCCTTCAAAGTCTTTGTAGAAACGTGTGTTTTCACTGCTGGAATACGTTTTGGGATGCATTGTTTCAATCTCTTGCAAGCCTCATGTTGTTTCTTACACAATGGGGAAAAATAAGGAGTATGTTTCCCAAAGCACTTGAAGTCCAGGAAAACGCACACTGCATCACTCTTGCACGAACACGCTCTTTCTCCTAATACGTTGAGAACTTTCAACAAACAAGAAGAGAAGGGTATTTTGCAGTGAAATTCAGACGGGTTTGTAGAAAGGTACATTTCTATTGGCTGCAGAGTGCAAAACCGTGATTGACTTCATGTTCTCGATGAAAACCTAACATTTCCAAGTGACCTGAAGTAGGACTTTCACAAAAAGATGTGTTTGCGTGTCTGTGGTGAAAGGAGCTCTAGGTTGTGTATTCAGTGCTGGAGAGTGACACACTCTACATAGGTTACACAGCGTTCTGAGAGCACCAACATGCTAAAAACTGAAACTGCTACAAGGTGTGTGTAGCGTGCAGAAAGAAGGCTTGTCATTTCAAAGAAAGAAGAGGAAACCAAAATCCAGGTAGTGAAACGAACACACCAGTATGGGAGATGTGCATGTGGACAGTTTCAAGCAGAGGCTCTTTGTGGACACTTGGAAACAGCGCTGTGAAAAAATTTCGTACGAAGCGGGATTTGGCCAAAGTTGAAAGACCTTCCAAAACCAACCCTAAAGAACTTAGCCAAACAATGAATGTTGCAATAAACTCCTGCAGGAAAGGTGCATCTATGACACATCTCCCGAGCAGGTAGCTATATTCTGCACAGTACAAAATGCATATGAATTCCAGGCTGAAAACTCACTCCAGAAGGAAGCAATGCGTGTGTTTGTCTCTGAAAGAACACTCAGCCAGTAGGCTTTTGCTTACTCCTTCAAAGTCTTTGTAGAAACGTGTGTTTTCACTGCTGGAATACGTTTTGGGATGCATTGTTTCAATCTCTTGCAAGGCTCATGTTGTTTCTTACACAATGGGGAAAAATAAGGAGTATGTTTCCCAAATCACTTGAAGTCCAGGAAAACGCACACTGCATCACTCTTGCACGACCACGCTCTTTCTCCTAATACGTTGAGAACGTTCAACAAACAAGAAGAGAAGGATATTTTGCAGTGAAATTCAGACGGGTTTGTAGAAAAGTACATTTCTATTGGCTGCAGAGTGCAAAACCGTGATTGACTTCATGTTCTCGATGAAAACCTTACATTTCCAAGTGACCTGAAGTAGGACTTTCACAAAAAGATGTGTTTGCGTGTCTGTGGTGAAAGGAGCTCTAGGTTGTGTATTCAGTGCTGGAGAGTGACACACTCTACATAGGTTACACAGCGTTTTGAGAGCACCAACATGCTAAAAACTGAAACTGCTACAAGGTGTGTGTAGCGTGCAGAAAGAAGGCTTCTCATTTCAAAGAAAGAAGAGGAAACCAAAATCCAGGTAGAGAAACGAACACACCAGCATGGGAGATGTGCATGTGGACAGTATCAAGCAGAGGCTCTTTGTGGACACTTGGAAACAGCGCTGTGAAAAAATTTCGTACGAAGCGGGATTTGGCCAAAGTTGAAAGACCTTCCAAAACCAACCCTAAAGAACTTAGCCAAACAATGAATGTTGCAATAAACTCCTGCAGGAAAGGTGCATCTATGACACAACCCCCGAGCAGGTAGATACATTCTGCACAGGACAAAATGCATATGAATTCCAGGCTGAAAACTCACTCCAGAAGGAAGCAATGCGTGTGTTTCTCTCTGAAAGAACACTCAGCCAGTAGGCTTTTGCTTGCTCCTTCAAAGTCTTTGTAGAAACGTGTGTTTTCACTGCTGGAATACGTTTTGGGATGCATTGTTTCAATCTCTTGCAAGCCTCATGTTGTTTCTTACACAATGGGGAAAAATAAGGAGTATGTTTCCCAAAGCACTTGAAGTCCAGGAAAACGCACACTGCATCACTCTTGCACGAACACGCTCTTTCTCCTAATACGTTGAGAACTTTCAACAAACAAGAAGAGAAGGGTATTTTGCAGTGAAATTCAGACGGGTTTGTAGAAAGGTACATTTCTATTGGCTGCAGAGTGCAAAACCGTGATTGACTTCATGTTCTCGATGAAAACCTAACATTTCCAAGTGACCTGAAGTAGGACTTTCACAAAAAGATGTGTTTGCGTGTCTGTGGTGAAAGGAGCTCTAGGTTGTGTATTCAGTGCTGGAGAGTGACACACTCTACATAGGTTACACAGCGTTCTGAGAGCACCAACATGCTAAAAACTGAAACTGCTACAAGGTGTGTGTAGCGTGCAGAAAGAAGGCTTGTCATTTCAAAGAAAGAAGAGGAAACCAAAATCCAGGTAGTGAAACGAACACACCAGTATGGGAGATGTGCATGTGGACAGTTTCAAGCAGAGGCTCTTTGTGGACACTTGGAAACAGCGCTGTGAAAAAATTTCCTACGAAGCGGTATTTGGCCAAAGTTGAAAGACCTTCCAAAACCAACCCTAAAGAACTTAGCCAAACAATGAATGTTGCAATAAACTCCTGCAGGAAAGGTGCATCTATGACACAATTCCCGAGCAGGTAGCTACATTCTGCACAGTACAAAATGCATATGAATTCCAGGCTGAAAACTCACTCCAAAAGGAAGCAATGCGTGTGTTTCTCTCTGAAAGGGCACTCAGCCAGTAGGCTTTTGCATGCTCCTTCAAAGTCTTTGTATAAACGTGTGTTTTCACTGCTGGAATACGTTTCGGGATGCATTGTTTCAATCTCTTGCAAGGCTCATGTTGTTTCTTACACAATGTGGAAAAATAAGGAGTATGTTTCCCAAATCACTTGAAGTCCAGGAAAACGCACACTGCATCACTCTTGCACGAACACGCTTTCTCCTAATACGTTGAGAACTTTCAACAAACAAGAAGAGAAGGGTATTTTGCAGTGAAATTCAGACGGGTTTGTAGAAAAATACATTTCTATTGGCTGCAGAGTGCAAAACCGTGATTGACTTCATGTTCTCGATGAAAACCTTACATTTCCAAGTGACCTGAAGTAGGATTTTCACAAAAAGATGTGTTTGCGTGTCTGTGGTGAAAGGAGCTCTAGGTTGTGTATTCAGTGCTGGAGAGTGACACACTCTACATGGTAAAACAGCGTTTTGAGAGCACCAGCATGCTAAAAACTGAAACTGCTACAAGGTGAGTGTAGCGTGCAGAAAGAAGGCTTGTCATTTCAAAGAAAGAAGAGGAAGCCAAAATCCAGCTAGTGAAACGAACACACCAGTATGGGAGATGTGCATGCGGACAGTTTCAAGCAGAGGCTCTTTGTGGACACTTGGAAACAGCGCTGTGAAAAAATTTCGTACGAAGCGGGATTTGGCCAAAGTTGAAAGACCTTCCAAAACCAACCCTAAAGAACTTAGCCAAACAATGAATGTTGCAATAAACTCCTGCAGGAAAGGTGCATCTATGACACATCTCCCGAGCAGGTAGCTATATTCTGCACAGTACAAAATGCATATGAATTCCAGGCTGAAAACTCACTCCAGAAGGAAGCAATGCGTGTGTTTGTCTCTGAAAGAACACTCAGCCAGTAGGCTTTTGCTTACTCCTTCAAAGTCTTTGTAGAAACGTGTGTTTTCACTGCTGGAATACGTTTTGGGATGCATTGTTTCAATCTCTTGCAAGGCTCATGTTGTTTCTTACACAATGGGGAAAAATAAGGAGTATGTTTCCCAAATCACTTGAAGTCCAGGAAAACGCACACTGCATCACTCTTGCACGACCACGCTCTTTCTCCTAATACGTTGAGAACGTTCAACAAACAAGAAGAGAAGGATATTTTGCAGTGAAATTCAGACGGGTTTGTAGAAAAGTACATCTCTATGGGCTGCAGAGTGCAAAACCGTGATTGACTTCATGTTCTCGATGAAAACCTTACATTTCCAAGTGACCTGAAGTAGGACTTTCACAAAAAGATGTGTTTGCGTGTCTGTGGTGAAAGGAGCTCTAGGTTGTGTATTCAGTGCTGGAGAGTGACACACTCTACATAGGTTACACAGCGTTTTGAGAGCACCAACATGCTAAAAACTGAAACTGCTACAAGGTGTGTGTAGCGTGCAGAAAGAAGGCTTCTCATTTCAAAGAAAGAAGAGGAAACCAAAATCCAGGTAGAGAAACGAACACACCAGCATGGGAGATGTGCATGTGGACAGTATCAAGCAGAGGCTCTTTGTGGACACTTGGAAACAGCGCTGTGAAAAAATTTCGTACGAAGCGGGATTTGGCCAAAGTTGAAAGACCTTCCAAAACCAACCCTAAAGAACTTAGCCAAACAATGAATGTTGCAATAAACTCCTGCAGGAAAGGTGCATCTATGACACAACCCCCGAGCAGGTAGATACATTCTGCACAGGACAAAATGCATATGAATTCCAGGCTGAAAACTCACTCCAGAAGGAAGCAATGCGTGTGTTTCTCTCTGAAAGAACACTCAGCCAGTAGGCTTTTGCTTGCTCCTTCAAAGTCTTTGTAGAAACGTGTGTTTTCACTGCTGGAATACGTTTTGGGATGCATTGTTTCAATCTCTTGCAAGCCTCATGTTGTTTCTTACACAATGGGGAAAAATAAGGAGTATGTTTCCCAAAGCACTTGAAGTCCAGGAAAACGCACACTGCATCACTCTTGCACGAACACGCTCTTTCTCCTAATACGTTGAGAACTTTCAACAAACAAGAAGAGAAGGGTATTTTGCAGTGAAATTCAGACGGGTTTGTAGAAAGGTACATTTCTATTGGCTGCAGAGTGCAAAACCGTGATTGACTTCATGTTCTCGATGAAAACCTAACATTTCCAAGTGACCTGAAGTAGGACTTTCACAAAAAGATGTGTTTGCGTGTCTGTGGTGAAAGGAGCTCTAGGTTGTGTATTCAGTGCTGGAGAGTGACACACTCTACATAGGTTACACAGCGTTCTGAGAGCACCAACATGCTAAAAACTGAAACTGCTACAAGGTGTGTGTAGCGTGCAGAAAGAAGGCTTGTCATTTCAAAGAAAGAAGAGGAAACCAAAATCCAGGTAGTGAAACGAACACACCAGTATGGGAGATGTGCATGTGGACAGTTTCAAGCAGAGGCTCTTTGTGGACACTTGGAAACAGCGCTGTGAAAAAATTTCCTACGAAGCGGTATTTGGCCAAAGTTGAAAGACCTTCCAAAACCAACCCTAAAGAACTTAGCCAAACAATGAATGTTGCAATAAACTCCTGCAGGAAAGGTGCATCTATGACACAATTCCCGAGCAGGTAGCTACATTCTGCACAGTACAAAATGCATATGAATTCCAGGCTGAAAACTCACTCCAAAAGGAAGCAATGCGTGTGTTTCTCTCTGAAAGGGCACTCAGCCAGTAGGCTTTTGCATGCTCCTTCAAAGTCTTTGTATAAACGTGTGTTTTCACTGCTGGAATACGTTTCGGGATGCATTGTTTCAATCTCTTGCAAGGCTCATGTTGTTTCTTACACAATGTGGAAAAATAAGGAGTATGTTTCCCAAATCACTTGAAGTCCAGGAAAACGCACACTGCATCACTCTTGCACGAACACGCTTTCTCCTAATACGTTGAGAACTTTCAACAAACAAGAAGAGAAGGGTATTTTGCAGTGAAATTCAGACGGGTTTGTAGAAAAATACATTTCTATTGGCTGCAGAGTGCAAAACCGTGATTGACTTCATGTTCTCGATGAAAACCTTACATTTCCAAGTGACCTGAAGTAGGATTTTCACAAAAAGATGTGTTTGCGTGTCTGTGGTGAAAGGAGCTCTAGGTTGTGTATTCAGTGCTGGAGAGTGACACACTCTACATGGTAAAACAGCGTTTTGAGAGCACCAGCATGCTAAAAACTGAAACTGCTACAAGGTGAGTGTAGCGTGCAGAAAGAAGGCTTGTCATTTCAAAGAAAGAAGAGGAAGCCAAAATCCAGCTAGTGAAACGAACACACCAGTATGGGAGATGTGCATGCGGACAGTTTCAAGCAGAGGCTCTTTGTGGACACTTGGAAACAGCGCTGTGAAAAAATTTCGTACGAAGCGGGATTTGGCCAAAGTTGAAAGACCTTCCAAAACCAACCCTAAAGAACTTAGCCAAACAATGAATGTTGCAATAAACTCCTGCAGGAAAGGTGCATCTATGACACATCTCCCGAGCAGGTAGCTATATTCTGCACAGTACAAAATGCATATGAATTCCAGGCTGAAAACTCACTCCAGAAGGAAGCAATGCGTGTGTTTGTCTCTGAAAGAACACTCAGCCAGTAGGCTTTTGCTTACTCCTTCAAAGTCTTTGTAGAAACGTGTGTTTTCACTGCTGGAATACGTTTTGGGATGCATTGTTTCAATCTCTTGCAAGGCTCATGTTGTTTCTTACACAATGGGGAAAAATAAGGAGTATGTTTCCCAAATCACTTGAAGTCCAGGAAAACGCACACTGCATCACTCTTGCACGACCACGCTCTTTCTCCTAATACGTTGAGAACGTTCAACAAACAAGAAGAGAAGGATATTTTGCAGTGAAATTCAGACGGGTTTGTAGAAAAGTACATCTCTATGGGCTGCAGAGTGCAAAACCGTGATTGACTTCATGTTCTCGATGAAAACCTTACATTTCCAAGTGACCTGAAGTAGGACTTTCACAAAAAGATGTGTTTGCGTGTCTGTGGTGAAAGGAGCTCTAGGTTGTGTATTCAGTGCTGGAGAGTGACACACTCTACATAGGTTACACAGCGTTTTGAGAGCACCAACATGCTAAAAACTGAAACTGCTACAAGGTGTGTGTAGCGTGCAGAAAGAAGGCTTCTCATTTCAAAGAAAGAAGAGGAAACCAAAATCCAGGTAGAGAAACGAACACACCAGCATGGGAGATGTGCATGTGGACAGTATCAAGCAGAGGCTCTTTGTGGACACTTGGAAACAGCGCTGTGAAAAAATTTCGTACGAAGCGGGATTTGGCCAAAGTTGAAAGACCTTCCAAAACCAACCCTAAAGAACTTAGCCAAACAATGAATGTTGCAATAAACTCCTGCAGGAAAGGTGCATCTATGACACAACCCCCGAGCAGGTAGATACATTCTGCACAGGACAAAATGCATATGAATTCCAGGCTGAAAACTCACTCCAGAAGGAAGCAATGCGTGTGTTTCTCTCTGAAAGAACACTCAGCCAGTAGGCTTTTGCTTGCTCCTTCAAAGTCTTTGTAGAAACGTGTGTTTTCACTGCTGGAATACGTTTTGGGATGCATTGTTTCAATCTCTTGCAAGCCTCATGTTGTTTCTTACACAATGGGGAAAAATAAGGAGTATGTTTCCCAAATCACTTGAAGTCCAGGAAAACGCACACTGCATCACTCTTCACGAACACGCTCTTACTCCTAATGTGTTGAGAACTTTCAACAAACCGGAAAAGAAGGGTATTTTGCAGTGAAATTCAGACGGGTTTGTAGAAATGTACATCTCTATTGGCTGCAGAGTGCAAAACCGTGATTGACTTCATGTTCTCGATGAAAACCTTACATTTCCAAGTGACCTGAAGTAGGACTTTCACAAAAAGATGTGTTTGCGTGTCTGTGGTGAAAGGAGCTCTAGGTTGTGTATTCAGTGCTGGAGAGTGACACACTCTACATGGTAACACAGCGTTTTGAGAGCACCAACATGCTAAAAACTGAAACTGCTACAAGGTGTGTGTAGCGTGCAGAAAGAAGGCTTGTCATTTCAAAGAAAGAAGAGGAAACCAAAATCCAGGTAGTGAAACGAACACACCAGTATGGGAGATGTGCATGTGGACAGTTTCAAGCAGAGGCTCTTTGTGGACACTTGGAAACAGCGCTGTGAAAAAATTTCGTACGAAGCGGGATTTTGCCAAAGTTGAAAGTCCTTCCAAAACCAACCCTAAAGAACTTAGCCAAACAATGAATGTTTCAATAAACTCCTGCAGGAAAGGTGCATCTATGACACAACTCCCGAGCAGGTAGCTACATTCTGCACAGTACAAAATGCATATGAATTCAAGGCTGAAAACTCACTCCAGAAGGAAGCAATGCGTGTGTTTCTCTCTGAAAGGACACTCAGCCAGTAGGCTTTTGCTTGCTCCTTCAAAGTCTTTGTAGAAACGTGTGTTTTCACTGCCGGAAAAGGTTTGGGATGCATTGTTTCAATCTCTTGCAAGCCTCATGTTGTTTCTTACACAATGGGGAAAAATAAGGAGTATGTTTCCCAAATCACTTGAAGTCCAGGAAAACGCACACTGCATCACTCTTGCACGAACACGCTCTTTCTCCTAATAAGTTGAGAACTTTCAACAAACAAGAAGAGAAGGGTATTTTGCAGTGAAATTCAGACTGGTTTGTAGAAAAGTACATTTCTATTGGCAGCAGAGTGCAAAACCGTGATTGACTTCATGTTCTCGATGAAAACCTTACATTTCCAAGTGACCTGAAGTAGGACTTTCACAAAAAGATGTGTTTGCGTGTCTGTGGTGAAAGGAGCTCTAGGTTGTGTATTCAGTGCTGGAGAGTGACACACTCTACATGGTAACAAAGCGTTTTGAGAGCACCAACATGCTAAAAACTGAAACTGCTACAAGGTGTGTGTAGCGTGCAGAAAGAAGGCTTGTCATTTCAAAGAAAGAAGAGGAAACCAAAATCCAGGTAGTGAAACGAACACACCAGAATGGGAGATGTGCATGTGGACAGTTTCAAGCAGAGGCTCTTTGTGGACACTTGGAAACAGCGCTGTGAAAAAATTTCGTACGAAGCGGGATTTTGCCAAAGTTGAAAGTCCTTCCAAAACCAACCCTAAAGAACTTAGCCAAACAATGAATGTTTCAATAAACTCCTGCAGGAAAGGTGCATCTATGACACAACTTCCGAGCAGGTAGCTACATTCTGCACAGTACAAAATGCATATGAATTCCAGGCTGAAAACTCACTCCAGAAGGAAGCAATGCGTGTGTTTCTCTCTGAAAGGACACTCAGACAGTAGGCTTTTGCTTGCTCCTTCAAAGTCTTTGTAGAAACGTGTGTTTTCACTGCCGGAAAAGGTTTGGGATGCATTGTTTCAATCTCTTGCAAGCCTCATGTTGTTTCTTACACAATGGGGAAAAATAAGGAGTATGTTTCCCAAATCACTTGAAGTCCATGAAAACGCACACTGCATCACTCTTGCACGAACACGCTCTTTCTCCTAATGTGTTCAGAACTTTCAACAAACCGGAAAAGAAGGATATTTGGCAGTGAAATTCAGACGGGTTTGTAGAAATGTACATCTCTATTGGCTGCAGAGTGCAAAACCGTGATTGACTTCATGTTCTCGATGAAAACCTTACATTTCCAAGTGACCTGAAGTAGGACTTTCACAAAAAGATGTGTTTGCGTGTCTGTGGTGAAAGGAGCTCTAGGTTGTGTATTCAGGCTGGAGATGACACACTCTACATAGGTTACACAGCGTTTTGAGAGCAACAACATGCTAAAAACTGAAACTGCTACAAGGTGTGTGTAGCGTGCAGAAAGAAGGCTTGTCATTTCAAAGAAAGAAGAGGAAACCAAAATCCAGGTAGTGAAACGAACACACCAGCATGGGAGATGTGCATGTGGACAGTTTCAAGCAGAGGCTCTTTGTGGACACTTGGAAACAGCGCTGTGAAAAAATTTCGTACGAAGCGGGATTTGGCCAAAGTTGAAAGTCCTTCCAAAACCAACCCTAAAGAACTTAGCCAAACAATGAATGTTGCAATAAACTCCTGCAGGAAAGGTGCATCTATGACACAACTCCCGAGCAGGTAGCTACATTCTGCACAGTACAAAATGCATATGAATTCCAGGCTGAAAACTCACTCCAGAAGGAAGCAATGCGTGTGTTTTTCTCTGAAAGGACACTCAGCCAGTAGGCTTTTGCTTGCTCCTTCAAAGTCTTTGTAGAAACGTGTGTTTTCACTGCCGGAAAAGGTTTGGGATGCATTGTTTCAATCTCTTGCAAGCCTCATGTTGTTTCTTACACAATGGGGAAAAATAAGGAGTATGTTCCCCAAATCACTTGAAGTCCAGGAAAACGCACACTGCATCACTCTTCACGAACACGCTCTTACTCCTAATGTGTTGAGAACTTTCAACAAACCGGAAAAGAAGGGTATTTTGCAGTGAAATTCAGACGGGTTTGTAGAAATGTACATCTCTATTGGCTGCAGAGTGCAAAACCGTGATTGACTTCATGTTCTCGATGAAAACCTTACATTTCCAAGTGACCTGAAGTAGGACTTTCACAAAAAGATGTGTTTGCGTGTCTGTGGTGAAAGGAGCTCTAGGTTGTGTATTCAGTGCTGGAGAGTGACACACTCTACATGGTAACACAGCGTTTTGAGAGCACCAACATGCTAAAAACTGAAACTGCTACAAGGTGTGTGTAGCGTGCAGAAAGAAGGCTTGTCATTTCAAAGAAAGAAGAGGAAACCAAAATCCAGGTAGTGAAACGAACACACCAGTATGGGAGATGTGCATGTGGACAGTTTCAAGCAGAGGCTCTTTGTGGACACTTGGAAACAGCGCTGTGAAAAAATTTCGTACGAAGCGGGATTTTGCCAAAGTTGAAAGTCCTTCCAAAACCAACCCTAAAGAACTTAGCCAAACAATGAATGTTTCAATAAACTCCTGCAGGAAAGGTGCATCTATGACACAACTCCCGAGCAGGTAGCTACATTCTGCACAGTACAAAATGCATATGAATTCAAGGCTGAAAACTCACTCCAGAAGGAAGCAATGCGTGTGTTTCTCTCTCAAAGGACACTCAGCCAGTAGGCTTTTGCTTGCTCCTTCAAAGTCTTTGTAGAAACGTGTGTTTTCACTGCCGGAAAAGGTTTGGGATGCATTGTTTCAATCTCTTGCAAGCCTCATGTTGTTTCTTACACAATGGGGAAAAATAAGGAGTATGTTTCCCAAATCACTTGAAGTCCAGGAAAACGCACACTGCATCACTCTTGCACGAACACGCTCTTTCTCCTAATACGTTGAGAACTTTCAACAAACAAGAAGAGAAGGGTATTTTGCAGTGAAGTTCAGACTGGTTTGTAGAAAAGTACATTTCTATTGGCAGCAGAGTGCAAAACCGTGATTGACTTCATGTTCTCGATGAAAACCTTACATTTCCAAGTGACCTGAAGTAGGACTTTCACAAAAAGATGTGTTTGCGTGTCTGTGGTGAAAGGAGCTCTAGGTTGTGTATTCAGTGCTGGAGAGTGACACACTCTACATGGTAACAAAGCGTTTTGAGAGCACCAACATGCTAAAAACTGAAACTGCTACAAGGTGTGAGTAGCGTGCAGACAGAAGGCTTGTCATTTCAAAGAAAGAAGAGGAAACCAAAATCCAGGTAGTGAAACGAACACACCAGTATGGGAGATGTGCATGTGGATAGTTTCAAGCAGAGGCTCATTGTGGACACTTGGAAACAGCGCTGTGAAAAAATTTCGTACGAAGCGGGATTTGGCCAAAGTTGAAAGACCTTCCAAAACCAACCCTAAAGAACTTAGCCAAACAATGAATGTTGCAATAAACTCCTGCAGGAAAGGTGCATCTATGACACAACTCCCGAGCAGGTAGCTACATTCTGCACAGTACAAAATGCATATGAATTCCAGGCTGAAAACTCACTCCAGAAGGAAGCAATGCGTGTGTTTCTCTCTGAAAGGACACTCAGCCACTAGGCTTTTGCTTGCTCCTTCAAAGTCTTTGTAGAAACGTGTGTTTTCACTGCTGGAATACGTTTTGGGATGCATTGTTTCAATCTCTTGCAAGCCTCATGTTGTTTCTTACACAATGGGGAAAAATAAGGAGTATGTTTCCCAAATCACTTGAAGTCCAGGAAAACGCACACTGCATCACTCTTGCACGAACACGCTCTTACTCCTAATGTGTTGAGAACTTTCAACAAACCGGAAAAGAAGGGTATTTTGCAGTGAAATTCAGACGGGTTTGTAGAAATGTACATCTCTATTGGCTGCAGAGTGCAAAACCGTGATTGACTTCATGTTCTCGATGAAAACCTTACATTTCCAAGTGACCTGAAGTAGGACTTTCACAAAAAGATGTGTTTGCGTGTCTGTGGTGAAAGGAGCTCTAGGTTGTGTATTCAGTGCTGGAGAGTGACACACTCTACATAGGTTACACAGCGTTTTGAGAGCACCAGCATGCTAAAAACTGAAACTGCTACAAGGTGTGTGTAGCGTGCAGAAAGAAGGCTTGTCATTTCAAAGAAAGAAGAGGAAACCAAAATCCAGGTAGTGAAACGAACACACCAGTATGGGAGATGTGCATGTGGACAGTTTCAAGCAGAGGCTCTTTGTGGACACTTGGAAACAGCGCTGTGAAAAATTTCGTACGAAGCGGGATTTGGCCAAAGTTGAAAGACCTTCCAAAACCAACCCTAAAGAACTTAGCCAAACAATGAATGTTGCAATAAACTCCTGCAGGAAAGGTGCATCTATGACACAACTCCCGAGCAGGTAGCTACATTCTGCACAGTACAAAATGCATATGAATTCCAGGCTGAAAACTCACTCCAGAAGGAAGCAATGCGTGTGTTTCTCTCTGAAAGAACACTCAGCCAGTAGGCTTTTGCTTGCTCCTTCAAAGTCTTTGTAGAAACGTGTGTTTTCACTGTCGGAAAAGGTTTGGGATGCATTGTTTCAATCTCTTGCAAGCCTCATGTTGTTTCTTACACAATGGGGAAAAATAAGGAGTATGTTTCCCAAATCACTTGAAGTCCAGGAAAACGCACACTGCATCACTCTTGCACGAACACGCTCTTTCTCCTAATACGTTGAGAACTTTCAACAAACAAGAAAAGAAGGGTATTTTGCAGTGAAATTCAGACGGGTTTGTAGAAAAGTACATTTCTATTGGCAGCAGAGTGCAAAACCGTGATTGACTTCATGTTCTCGATGAAAACCTTACATTTCCAAGTGACCTGAAGTAGGACTTTCACAAAAAGATGTGTCTGCGTGTCTGTGGTGAAAGGAGCTCTAGGTTGTGTATTCAGTGCTGGAGAGTGACACACTCTACATGGTAACACAGCGTTTTGAGAGCTCCAACAAGCTAAAAACTGAAACTGCTACAAGGTGTGTGTAGCGTGCAGGAAGAAGGCTTGTCATTTCAAAGAAAGAAGAGGAAACCAAAATCCAGGTAGTGAAACGAACACACCAGTATGGGAGATGTGCATGTGGATAGTTTCAAGCAGAGGCTCTTTGTGGACACTTGGAAACAGCGCTGTGAAAAAATTTCGTACGAAGCGGGATTTGGCCAAAGTTGAAAGACCTTCCAAAACCAACCCTAAAGAACTTAGCCAAACAATGAATGTTGCAATAAACTCCTGCAGGAAAGGTGCATCTATGACACAACTCCCGAGCAGGTAGCTACATTCTGCACAGTACAAAATGCATATGAATTCCAGGCTGAAAACTCACTCCAGAAGGAAGCAATGCGTGTGTTTCTCTCTGAAAGGACACTCAGCCACTAGGCTTTTGCTTGCTCCTTGAAAGTCTTTGTAGAAACGTGTGTTTTCACTGCTGGAATACGTTTTGGGATGCATTGTTTCAATCTCTTGCAAGCCTCATGTTGTTTCTTACACAATGGGGAAAAATAAGGAGTATGTTTCCCAAATCACTTGAAGTCCAGGAAAACGCACACTGCATTACTCTTGCACGAACACGCTCTTACTCCTAATGTGTTGAGAACTTTCAACAAACCGGAAAAGAAGGGTATTTTGCAGTGAAATTCAGACGGGTTTGTAGAAATGTACATCTCTATTGGCTGCAGAGTGCAAAACCGTGATTGACTTCATGTTCTCGATGAAAACCTTACATTTCCAAGTGACCTGAAGTAGGACTTTCACAAAAAGATGTGTTTGCGTGTCTGTGGTGAAAGGAGCTCTAGGTTGTGTATTCAGTGCTGGAGAGTGACACACTCTACATAGGTTACACAGCGTTTTGAGAGCACCAGCATGCTAAAAACTGAAACTGCTACAAGGTGTGTGTAGCGTGCAGAAAGAAGGCTTGTCATTTCAAAGAAAGAAGAGGAAACCAAAATCCAGGTAGTGAAACGAACACACCAGTATGGGAGATGTGCATGTGGACAGTTTCAAGCAGAGGCTCTTTGTGGACACTTGGAAACAGCGCTGTGAAAAAATTTCGTACGAAGCGGGATTTGGCCAAAGTTGAAAGACCTTCCAAAACCAACCCTAAAGAACTTAGCCAAACAATGAATGTTGCAATAAACTCCTGCAGGAATGGTGCATCTATGACACAACTCCCGAGCAGGTAGCTACATTCTGCACAGTACAAAATGCATATGAATTCCAGGCTGAAAACTCACTCCAGAAGGAAGCAATGCGTGTGTTTCTCTCTGAAAGGACACTCAGCCACTAGGCTTTTGCTTGCTCCTTCAAAGTCTTTGTAGAAACGTGTGTTTTCACTGCTGGAATACGTTTTGGGATGCATTGTTTCAATCTCTTGCAAGCCTCATGTTGTTTCTTACACAATGGGGAAAAAAAAGGAGTATGTTTCCCAAATCACTTGAAGTCCAGGAAAACGCACACTGCATCACTCTTGCACGAACACGCTCTTACTCCTAATGTGTTGAGAACTTTCAACAAACCGGAAAAGAAGGGTATTTTGCAGTGAAATTCAGACGGGTTTGTAGAAATGTACATCTCTATTGGCTGCAGAGTGCAAAACCGTGATTGACTTCACGTTCTCGATGAAAACCTTACATTTCCAAGTGACCTGAAGTAGGACTTTCACAAAAAGATGTGTTTGCGTGTCTGTGGTGAAAGGAGCTCTAGGTTGTGTATTCAGTGCTGGAGATGACACACTCTACATAGGTTACACAGCGTTTTGAGAGCAACAACATGCTAAAAACTGAAACTGCTACAAGGTGTGTGTAGCGTGCAGAAAGAAGGCTTGTCATTTCAAAGAAAGAAGAGGAAACCAAAATCCAGGTAGTGAAACGAACACACCAGCATGGGAGATGTGCATGTGGACAGTTTCAAGCAGAGGCTCTTTGTGGACACTTGGAAACAGCGCTGTGAAAAAATTTCGTACGAAGCGGGATTTGGCCAAAGTTGAAAGACCTTCCAAAACCAACCCTAAAGAACTTAGCCAAACAATGAATGTTGCAATAAACTCCTGCAGGAAAGGTGCATCTATGACACAACTCCCGAGCAGGTAGCTACATTCTGCACAGTACAAAATGCATATGAATTCCAGGCTGAAAACTCACTCCAGAAGGAAGCAATGCGTGTGTTTCTCTCTGAAAGAACACTCAGCCAGTAGGCTTTTGTTTGCTCCTTCAAAGTCTTTGTAGAAACGTGTGTTTTCACTGCTGGAATACGTTTTGGGATGCATTGTTTCAATCTCTTGCAAGCCTCATGTTGTTTCTTACACAATGGGGAAAAATAAGGAGTATGTTTCCCAAATCACTTGAAGTCCAGGAAAACGCACACTGCATCACTCCTGCACGAACACGCTCTTTCTCCTAATGTGTTGAGAACTTTCAACAAACAAGTAAAGAAGGGTATTTTGCAGTGAAATTCAGACGGGTTTGTAGAAAAGTACATTTCTATTGGCTGCAGAGTGCAAAACCGTGATTGACTTCATGTTCTCGATGAAAACCTTACATTTCCAAGTGACCTGAAGTAGGACTTTCACAAAAAGATGTGTTTGCGTGTCTGTGGTGAAAGGAGCTCTAGGTTGTGTATTCAGTGCTGGAGATGACACACTCTACATAGGTTACACAGCGTTTTGAGAGCAACAACATGCTAAAAACTGAAACTGCTACAAGGTGTGTGTAGCGTGCAGACAGAAGGCTTGTCATTTCAAAGAAAGAAGAGGAAACCAAAATCCAGGTAGTGAAATGAACACACCAGCATGGGAGATGTGCATGTGGACAGTTTCAAGCAGAGGCTCTTTGTGGACACTTGGAAACAGCGCTGTGAAAAAATTTCGTACGAAGCGGGATTTGGCCAAAGTTGAAAGACCTTCCAAAACCAACCCTAAAGAACTTAGCCAAACAATGAATGTTGCAATAAACTCCTGCAGGAAAGGTGCATCTATGACACAACTCCCGAGCAGGTAGCTACATTCTGCACAGTACAAAATGCATATGAATTCCAGGCTGAAAACTCACTCCAGAAGGAAGCAATGCGTGTGTTTCTCTCTGAAAGGACACTCAGCCAGTAGGCTTTTGCTTGCTCCTTCAAAGTCTTTGTAGAAACGTGTGTTTTCACTGCTGGAATACGTTTTGGGATGCATTGTTTCAATCTCTTGCAAGCCTCATGTTGTTGCTTACACAATGGGGAAAAATAAGGAGTATGTTTCCCAAATCACTTGAAGTCCAGGAAAACGCACACTGCATCACTCTTGCACGAACACGCTCTTTCTCCTAATACGTTGAGAACTTTCAACAAACAAGAAAAGAAGGGTATTTTGCAGTGAAATTCAGACGGGTTTGTAGAAAAGTACATTTCTATTGGCAGCAGAGTGCAAAACCGTGATTGACTTCATGTTCTCGATGAAAACCTTACATTTCCAAGTGACCTGAAGTAGGAGTTTCACAAAAAGATGTGTTTGCGTGTCTGTGGTGAAAGGAGCTGTAGGTTGTGTATTCAGTGCTGGAGAGTGACACACTCTACATGGTAACACAGCGTTTTGAGAGCACCAACATGCTAAAAACTGAAACTGCTACAAGGTGTGTGTAGCGTGCAGAAAGAAGGCTTGTCATTTCAAAGAAAGAAGAGGAAACCAAAATCCAGGTAGTGAAACGAACACACCAGTATGGGAGATGTGCATGTGGATAGTTTCAAGCAGAGGCTCTTTGTGGACACTTGGAAACAGCGCTGTGAAAAAATTTCGTACGAAGCGGTATTTGGCCAAAGTTGAAAGACCTTCCAAAACCAACCCTAAAGAACTTAGCCAAACAATGAATGTTGCAATAAACTCCTGCAGGAAAGGTGCATCTATGACACAACTCCCGAGCAGGTAGCTACATTCTGCACAGTACAAAATGCATATGAATTCCAGGCTGAAAACTCACGCCAGAAGGAAGCAATGCCTGTGTTTTTCTCTGAAAGGACACTCAGCCAGTAGGCTTTTGCTTGCTCCTTCAAAGTCTTTGTAGAAACGTGTGTTTTCACTGCTGGAATACGTTTTGGGATGCATTGTTTCAATCTCTTGCAAGCCTCATGTTGTTTCTTACACAATGGGGAAAAATAAGGAGTATGTTTCCCAAATCACTTGAAGTCCAGGAAAACGCACACTGCATCACTCTTGCACGAACACGCTCTTACTCCTAATGTGTTGAGAACTTTCAACAAACCGGAAAAGAAGGGTATTTTGCAGTGAAATTCAGACGGGTTTGTAGAAATGTACATCTCTATTGGCTGCAGAGTGCAAAACCGTGATTGACTTCATGTTCTCGATGAAAACCTTACATTTCCAAGTGACCTGAAGTAGGACTTTCACAAAAAGATGTGTTTGCGTGTCTATGGTGAAAGGAGCTCTAGGTTGTGTATTCAGTGCTGGAGAGTGACACACTCTACATGGTAACACAGCGTTTTGAGAGCACCAACATGCTAAAAACTGAAACTGCTACAAGGTGTGTGTAGCGTGCAGAAAGAAGGCTTGTCATTTCAAAGAAAGAAGAGGAAACCAAAATCCAGGTAGTAAAACGAACACACCAGTATGGGAGATGTGCATGTGGATAGTTTCAAGCAGAGGCTCTTTGTGGACACTTGGAAACAGCGCTGTGAAAAAATTTCGTACGAAGCGGGATTTGGCCAAAGTTGAAAGACCTTCCAAAACCAACCCTAAAGAACTTAGCCAAACAATGAATGTTGCAATAAACTCCTGCAGGAAAGGTGCATCTATGACACAACTCCCGAGCAGGTAGCTACATTCTGCACAGTACAAAATGCATATGAATTCCAGGCTGAAAACTCACTCCAGAAGGAAGCAATGCGTGTGTTTCTCTCTGAAAGGACAATCAGCCTGTAGGCTTTTGCTTGCTCCTTAAAAGTCTTTGTAGAAACGTGTGTTTTCACTGCCGGAAAAGGTTTGGGATGCATTGTTTCAATCTCTTGCAAGCCTCATGTTGTTTCTTACACAATGGGGAAAAATAAGGAGTATGTTTCCCAAATCACTTGAAGTCCAGGAAAACGCACACTGCATCACTCTTGCACGAACACGCTCTTTCTCCTAATACGTTGAGAACTTTCAACAAACAAGAAGAGAGGGGTATTTTGCAGTGAAATTCAGACGGGTTTGTAGAAAAGTACATCTCTATTGGCTGCAGAGTGCAAAACCGTGATTGACTTCATGTTCTCGATGAAAACCTTACATTTCCAAGTGAACTGAAGTAGGACTTTCACAAAAAGATGTGTTTGCGTGTCTGTGGTGAAAGGAGCTCTAGGTTGTGTATTCAGTGCTGGAGAGTGACACACTCTACATGGTAACACAGCGTTTTGAGAGCACCAACATGCTAAAAACTGAAACTGCTACAAGGTGTGTGTAGCGTGCAGAAAGAAGGCTTGTCATTTCAAAGAAAGAAGAGGAAACCAAAATCCAGGTAGTGAAACGAACACACCAGTATGGGAGATGTGCATGTGGACAGTTTCAAGCAGAGGCTCTTTGTGGACACTCGGAAACAGCGCTGTGAAAAAATTTCGTACGAAGCGGGATTTGGCCAAAGTTGAAAGACCTTCCAAAACCAACCCTAAAGAACTTAGCCAAACAATGAATGTTGCAATAAACTCCTGCAGGAAAGGTGCATCTATGACACAACTCCCGAGCAGGTAGCTACATTCTGCACAGTACAAAATGCATATGAATTCCAGGCTGAAAACTCACTCCAGAAGGAAGCAATGCGTGTGTTTCTCTCTGAAAGAACACTCAGCCAGTAGGCTTTTGCTTACTCCTTCAAAGTCTTTGTAGAAACGTGTGTTTTCACTGCTGGAATAGGTTTTGGGATGCATTGTTTCAATCTCTTGCAAGCCTCATGTTGTTTCTTACACAATGGGGAAAAATAAGGAGTATGTTTCCCAAATCACTTGAAGTCCAGGAAAACGCACACTGCATCACTCTTGCACGAACACGCTCTTTCTCCTAATACGTTGGGAACTTTCAACAAACAAGAAGAGAAGTGTATTTTGCAGTGAAATTCAGACGGGTTTGTAGAAAAGTACATTTCTATTGGCTGCAGAGTGCAAAACCGTGATTGACTTCATGTTCTCGATGAAAACCTTACATTTCCAAGTGACCTGAAGTAGGACTTTCACAAAAAGATGTGTTTGCGTGTCTGTGGTGAAAGGAGCTCTAGGTTGTGTATTCAGTGCTGGAGAGTGACACACTCTACATAGGTTACACAGCGTTTTGAGAGCACCAACATGCTAAAAACTGAAACTGCTACAAGGTGTGTGTAGCGTGCAGAAAGAAGGCTTCTCATTTCAAAGAAAGAAGAGGAAACCAAAATCCAGGTAGAGAAACGAACACACCAGCATGGGAGATGTGCATGTGGACAGTATCAAGCAGAGGCTCTTTGTGGACACTTGGAAACAGCGCTGTGAAAAAATTTCGTACGAAGCGGGATTTGGCCAAAGCTGAAAGACCTTCCAAAACCAACCCTAAAGAACTTAGCCAAACAATGAATGTTGCAATAAACCCCTGCAGGAAAGGTGCATCTATGACACAACTCCCGAGCAGGTAGCTACATTCTGCACAGTACAAAATGCATATGAATTCCAGGCTGAAAACTCACTCCAGAAGGAAGCAATGCGTGTGTTTCTCTCTGAAAGGACAATCAGCCTGTAGGCTTTTGCTTGCTCCTTAAGAGTCTTTGTAGAAACGTGTGTTTTCACTGCCGGAAAAGGTTTGGGATGCATTGTTTCAATCTCTTGCAAGCCTCATGTTGTTTCTTACACAACGGGGAAAAATAAGGAGTATGTTTCCCAAATCACTTGAAGTCCAGGAAAACGCACACTGCATCACTCTTGCACGAACACGCTCTTTCTCCTAATACGTTGAGAACTTTCAACAAACAAGAAGAGAAGGGTATTTTGCAGTGAAATTCAGACGGGTTTGTAGAAAAGTACATCTCTATTGGCTGCAGAGTGCAAAACCGTGATTGACTTCATGTTCTCGATGAAAACCTTACATTTCCAAGTGACCTGAAGTAGGACTTTCACAAAAAGATGTGTTTGCGTGTCTGTGGTGAAAGGAGCTCTAGGTTGTGTATTCAGTGCTGGAGAGTGACACACTCTACATGGTAACACAGCGTTTTGAGAGCACCAACATGCTAAAAACTGAAACTGCTACAAGGTGTGTGTAGCGTGCAGAAAGAAGGCTTCTCATTTCAAAGAAAGAAGAGGAAACCAAAATCCAGGTAGTGAAACGAACACACCAGTATGGGAGATGTGCATGTGGACAGTTTCAAGCAGAGGCTCTTTGTGGACACTCGGAAACAGCGCTGTGAAAAAATTTCGTACGAAGCGGGATTTGGCCAAAGTTGAAAGACCTTCCAAAACCAACCCTAAAGAACTTAGCCAAACAATAAATGTTGCAATAAACTCCTGCAGGAAAGGTGCATCTATGACACAACTCCCGAGCAGGTAGCTACATTCTGCACAGTACAAAATGCATATGAATTCCAGGCTGAAAACTCACTCCAGAAGGAAGCAATGCGTGTGTTTCTCTCTGAAAGAACACTCAGCCAGTAGGCTTTTGCTTACTCCTTCAAAGTCTTTGTAGAAACGTGTGTTTTCACTGCTGGAATAGGTTTTGGGATGCATTGTTTCAATCTCTTGCAAGCCTCATGTTGTTTCTTACACAATGGGGAAAAATAAGGAGTATGTTTCCCAAATCACTTGAAGTCCAGGAAAACGCACACTGCATCACTCTTGCACGAACACGCTCTTTCTCCTAATACGTTGGGAACTTTCAACAAACAAGAAGAGAAGTGTATTTTGCAGTGAAATTCAGACGGGTTTGTAGAAAAGTACATTTCTATTGGCTGCAGAGTGCAAAACCGTGATTGACTTCATGTTCTCGATGAAAACCTTACATTTCCAAGTGACCTGAAGTAGGACTTTCACAAAAAGATGTGTTTGCGTGTCTGTGGTGAAAGGAGCTCTAGGTTGTGTATTCAGTGCTGGAGAGTGACACACTCTACATAGGTTACACAGCGTTTTGAGAGCACCAACATGCTAAAAACTGAAACTGCTACAAGGTGTGTGTAGCGTGCAGAAAGAAGGCTTCTCATTTCAAAGAAAGAAGAGGAAACCAAAATCCAGGTAGAGAAACGAACACACCAGCATGGGAGATGTGCATGTGGACAGTATCAAGCAGAGGCTCTTTGTGGACACTTGGAAACAGCGCTGTGAAAAAATTTCCTACGAAGCGGGATTTGGCCAAAGTTGAAAGACCTTCCAAAACCAACCCTAAAGAACTTAGCCAAACAATGAATGTTGCAATAAACTCCTGCAGGAAAGGTGCATCTATGACACAACCCCCGAGCAGGTAGCTACATTCTGCACAGGACAAAATGCATATGAATTCCAGGCTGAAAACTCACTCCAGAAGGAAGCAATGCGTGTGTTTCTCTCTGAAAGAACACTCAGCCACTAGGCTTTTGCTTGCTCCTTCAAAGTCTTTGTAGAAACGTGTGTTTTCACTGCTGGAATACGTTTTGGGATGCATTGTTTCAATCTCTTGCAAGCCTCATATTGTTTCTTACACAGTGGGGAAAAATAAGGAGTATGTTACCCAAATCACTTGAAGTCCAGGAAAACGCACACTGCATCACTCTTGCACGAACACGCTCTTTCTCCTAATACGTTGAGAACTTTCAACAAACAAGAAGAGAAGGGTATTTTGCAGTGAAATTCAGACGGGTTTGTAGAAAAGTACATCTCTATTGGCTGCAGAGTGCAAAACCGTCATTGACTTCATGTTATCGATGAAAACCTTACATTTCCAAGTGACCTGAAGTAGGACTTTCACAAAAAGATGTGTTTGCGTGTCTGTGGTGAAAGGAGCTCTAGGTTGTGTATTCAGTGCTGGAGAGTGACACACTCTACATGGTAACACAGCGTTTTGAGAGCACCAACATGCTAAAAACTGAAACTGCTACAAGGTGTGTGTAGCGTGCAGAAAGAAGGCTTGTCATTTCAAAGAAAGAAGAGGAAACCAAAATCCAGGTAGTGAAACGAACACACCAGTATGGGAGATGTGCATGTGGACAGTTTCAAGTAGAGGCTCTTTGTGGACACTCGGAAACAGCGCTGTGAAAAAATTTCGTACGAAGCGGGATTTGGCCAAAGTTGAAAGACCTTCCAAAACCAACCCTAAAGAACTTAGCCAAACAATGAATGTTGCAATAAACTCCTGCAGGAAAGGTGCATCTATGACACAACTCCCGAGCAGGTAGCTACATTCTGCACAGTACAAAATGCATATGAATTCCAGGCTGAAAACTCACTCCAGAAGGAAGCAATGCGTGTGTTTCTCTCTGAAAGGACAATCAGCCTGTAGGCTTTTGCTTGCTCCTTAAAAGTCTTTGTAGAAACGTGTGTTTTCACTGCCGGAAAAGGTTTGGGATGCATTGTTTCAATCTCTTGCAAGCCTCATGTTGTTTCTTACACAATGGGGAAAAATAAGGAGTATGTTTCCCAAATCACTTGAAGTCCAGGAAAACGCACACTGCATCACTCTTGCACGAACACGCTCTTTCTCCTAATACGTTGAGAACTTTCAACAAACAAGAAGAGAAGGGTATTTTGCAGTGAAATTCAGACGGGTTTGTAGAAAAGTACATCTCTATTGGCTGCAGAGTGCAAAACCGTGATTGACTTCATGTTCTCGATGAAAACCTTACATTTCCAAGTGAACTGAAGTAGGACTTTCACAAAAAGATGTGTTTGCGTGTCTGTGGTGAAAGGAGCTCTAGGTTGTGTATTCAGTGCTGGAGAGTGACACACTCTACATGGTAACACAGCGTTTTGAGAGCACCAACATGCTAAAAACTGAAACTGCTACAAGGTGTGTGTAGCGTGCAGAAAGAAGGCTTGTCATTTCAAAGAAAGAAGAGGAAACCAAAATCCAGGTAGTGAAACGAACACACCAGTATGGGAGATGTGCATGTGGACAGTTTCAAGCAGAGGCTCTTTGTGGACACTCGGAAACAGCGCTGTGAAAAAATTTCGTACGAAGCGGGATTTGGCCAAAGTTGAAAGACCTTCCAAAACCAACCCTAAAGAACTTAGCCAAACAATGAATGTTGCAATAAACTCCTGCAGGAAAGGTGCATCTATGACACAACTCCCGAGCAGGTAGCTACATTCTGCACAGTACAAAATGCATATGAATTCCAGGCTGAAAACTCACTCCAGAAGGAAGCAATGCGTGTGTTTCTCTCTGAAAGAACACTCAGCCAGTAGGCTTTTGCTTACTCCTTCAAAGTCTTTGTAGAAACGTGTGTTTTCACTGCTGGAATAGGTTTTGGGATGCATTGTTTCAATCTCTTGCAAGCCTCATGTTGTTTCTTACACAATGGGGAAAAATAAGGAGTATGTTTCCCAAATCACTTGAAGTCCAGGAAAACGCACACTGCATCACTCTTGCACGAACACGCTCTTTCTCCTAATACGTTGGGAACTTTCAACAAACAAGAAGAGAAGTGTATTTTGCAGTGAAATTCAGACGGGTTTGTAGAAAAGTACATTTCTATTGGCTGCAGAGTGCAAAACCGTGATTGACTTCATGTTCTCGATGAAAACCTTACATTTCCAAGTGACCTGAAGTAGGACTTTCACAAAAAGATGTGTTTGCGTGTCTGTGGTGAAAGGAGCTCTAGGTTGTGTATTCAGTGCTGGAGAGTGACACACTCTACATAGGTTACACAGCGTTTTGAGAGCACCAACATGCTAAAAACTGAAACTGCTACAAGGTGTGTGTAGCGTGCAGAAAGAAGGCTTCTCATTTCAAAGAAAGAAGAGGAAACCAAAATCCAGGTAGAGAAACGAACACACCAGCATGGGAGATGTGCATGTGGACAGTATCAAGCAGAGGCTCTTTGTGGACACTTGGAAACAGCGCTGTGAAAAAATTTCGTACGAAGCGGGATTTGGCCAAAGCTGAAAGACCTTCCAAAACCAACCCTAAAGAACTTAGCCAAACAATGAATGTTGCAATAAACTCCTGCAGGAGAGGTGCATCTATGACACAACTCCCGAGCAGGTAGCTACATTCTGCACAGTACAAAATGCATATGAATTCCAGGCTGAAAACTCACTCCAGAAGGAAGCAATGCGTGTGTTTCTCTCTGAAAGGACAATCAGCCTGTAGGCTTTTGCTTGCTCCTTAAAAGTCTTTGTAGAAACGTGTGTTTTCACTGCCGGAAAAGGTTTGGGATGCATTGTTTCAATCTCTTGCAAGCCTCATGTTGTTTCTTACACAATGGGGAAAAATAAGGAGTATGTTTCCCAAATCACTTGAAGTCCAGGAAAACGCACACTGCATCACTCTTGCACGAACACGCTCTTTCTCCTAATACGTTGAGAACTTTCAACAAACAAGAAGAGAAGGGTATTTTGCAGTGAAATTCAGACGGGTTTGTAGAAAAGTACATCTCTATTGGCTGCAGAGTGCAAAACCGTGATTGACTTCATGTTCTCGATGAAAACCTTACATTTCCAAGTGACCTGAAGTAGGACTTTCACAAAAAGATGTGTTTGCGTGTCTGTGGTGAAAGGAGCTCTAGGTTGTGTATTCAGTGCTGGAGAGTGACACACTCTACATGGTAACACAGCGTTTTGAGAGCACCAACATGCTAAAACTGAAACTGCTACAAGGTGTGTGTAGCGTGCAGAAAGAAGGCTTCTCATTTCAAAGAAAGAAGAGGAAACCAAAATCCAGGTAGTGAAACGAACACACCAGTATGGGAGATGTGCATGTGGACAGTTTCAAGCAGAGGCTCTTTGTGGACACTCGGAAACAGCGCTGTGAAAAAATTTCGTACGAAGCGGGATTTGGCCAAAGTTGAAAGACCTTCCAAAACCAACCCTAAAGAACTTAGCCAAACAATGAATGTTGCAATAAACTCCTGCAGGAAAGGTGCATCTATGACACAACTCCCGAGCAGGTAGCTACATTCTGCACAGTACAAAATGCATATGAATTCCAGGCTGAAAACTCACTCCAGAAGGAAGCAATGCGTGTGTTTCTCTCTGAAAGAACACTCAGCCAGTAGGCTTTTGCTTACTCCTTCAAAGTCTTTGTAGAAACGTGTGTTTTCACTGCTGGAATACGTTTTGGGATGCATTGTTTCAATCTCTTGCAAGCCTCATGTTGTTTCTTACACAATGGGGAAAAATAAGGAGTATGTTTCCCAAATCACTTGAAGTCCAGGAAAACGCACACTGCATCACTCTTGCACGAACACGCTCTTTCTCCTAATACGTTGGGAACTTTCAACAAACAAGAAGAGAAGGGTATTTTGCAGTGAAATTCAGACGGGTTTGTAGAAAAGTACATTTCTATGGGCTGCAGAGTGCAAAACCGTGATTGACTTCATGTTCTCGATGAAAACCTTACATTTCCAAGTGACCTGAAGTAGGACTTTCACAAAAAGATGTGTTTGCGTGTCTGTGGTGAAAGGAGCTCTAGGTTGTGTATTCAGTGCTGGAGAGTGACACACTCTACATAGGTTACACAGCGTTTTGAGAGCACCAACATGCTAAAAACTGAAACTGCTACAAGGTGTGTGTAGCGTGCAGAAAGAAGGCTTCTCATTTCAAAGAAAGAAGAGGAAACCAAAATCCAGGTAGAGAAACGAACACACCAGCATGGGAGATGTGCATGTGGACAGTATCAAGCAGAGGCTCTTTGTGGACACTTGGAAACAGCGCTGTGAAAAAATTTCGTACGAAGCGGGATATGGCCAAAGTTGAAAGACCTTCCAAAACCAACCCTAAAGAACTTAGCCAAACAATGAATGTTGCAATAAACTCCTGCAGGAAAGGTGCATCTATGACACAACCCCCGAGCAGGTAGCTACATTCTGCACAGGACAAAATGCATATGAATTCCAGGCTGAAAACTCACTCCAGAAGGAAGCAATGCGTGTGTTTCTCTCTGAAAGAACACTCAGCCAGTAGGCTTTTGCTTGCTCCTTCAAAGTCTTTGTAGAAACGTGTGTTTTCACTGCTGGAATACGTTTTGGGATGCATTGTTTCAATCTCTTGCAAGCCTCATGTTGTTTCTTACACAATGGGGAAAAATAAGGAGTATGTTACCCAAATCACTTGAAGTCCAGGAAAACGCACACTGCATCACTCTTGCACGAACACGCTCTTTCTCCTAATACGTTGAGAACGTTCAACAAACAAGAAGAGAAGGATATTTTGCAGTGAAATTCAGACGGGTTTGTAGAAAAGTACATTTCTGTGGGCTGCAGAGTGCAAAACCGTGATTGACATCATGTTCTCGATGAAAACCTTACATTTCCAAGTGACCTGAAGTAGGACTTTCACAAAAAGATGTGTTTGCGTGTCTGTGGTGAAAGGAGCTCTAGGTTGTGTATTCAGTGCTGGAGAGTGACACACTCTACATAGGTTACACAGCGTTTTGAGAGCACCAACATGCTAAAAACTGAAACTGCTACAAGGTGTGTGTAGCGTGCAGAAAGAAGGCTTGTCATTTCAAAGAAAGAAGAGGAAACCAAAATCCAGGTAGTGAAACGAACACACCAGTATGGGAGATGTGCATGTGGACAGTTTCAAGCAGAGGCTCTTTGTGGACACTCGGAAACAGCGCTGTGAAAAAATTTCGTACGAAGCGGGATTTGGCCAAAATTGAAAGACCTTCCAAAACCAACCCTAAAGAACTTAGCCAAACAATGAATGTTGCAATAAACTCCTGCAGGAAAGGTGCATCTATGACACAACTCCCGAGCAGGTAGCTACATTCTGCACAGTACAAAATGCATATGAATTCCAGGCTGAAAACTCACTCCAGAAGGAAGCAATGCGTGTGTTTCTCTCTGAAAGGACACTCAGCCAGTAGGCTTTTGCTTGCTCCTTAAAAGTCTTTGTAGAAACGTGTGTTTTCACTGCTGGAATACGTTTTGGGATGCATTGTTTCAATCTCTTGCAAGCCTCATGTTGTTTCTTACACAATGGGGAAAAATAAGGAGTATGTTTCCCAAAGCACTTGAAGTCCAGGAAAACGCACACTGCATCACTCTTGCACGAACACGCTCTTTCTCCTAATACGTTGAGAACTTTCAACAAACAAGAAGAGAAGGGTATTTTGCAGTGAAATTCAGACGGGTTTGTAGAAAGGTACATTTCTATTGGCTGCAGAGTGCAAAACCGTGATTGACTTCATGTTCTCGATGAAAACCTAACATTTCCAAGTGACCTGAAGTAGGACTTTCACAAAAAGATGTGTTTGCGTGTTTGTGGTGAAAGGAGCTCTAGGTTGTGTATTCAGTGCTGGAGAGTGACACACTCTACATAGGTTACACAGCGTTCTGAGAGCACCAACATGCTAAAAAGTGAAACTGCTACAAGGTGTGTGTAGCGTGCAGAAAGAAGGCTTTCATTTCAAAGAAAGAAGAGGAAACCAAAATCCAGGTAGTGAAACGAACACACCAGTATGGGAGATGTGCATGTGGACAGTTTCAAGAGAGGCTCTTTGTGGACACTTGGAAACAGCGCTGTGAAAAAATTTCCTACGAAGCGGTATTTGGCCAAAGTTGAAAGACCTTCCAAAACCAACCCTAAAGAACTTAGCCAAACAATGAATGTTGCAATAAACTCCTGCAGGAAAGGTGCATCTATGACACAACTCCCGAGCAGGTAGCTACATTCTGCACAGTACAAAATGCATATGAATTCCAGGCTGAAAACTCACTCCAAAAGGAAGCAATGCGTGTGTTTCTCTCTGAAAGGACACTCAGCCAGTAGGCTTTTGCTTGCTCCTTCAAAGTCTTTGTATAAACGTGTGTTTTCACTGCTGGAATACGTTTTGGGATGCATTGTTTCAATCTCTTGCAAGCCTCATGTTGTTTCTTACACAATGTGGAAAAATAAGGAGTATGTTTCCCAAATCACTTGAAGTCCAGGAAAACGCACACTGCATCACTCTTGCACGAACACGCTTTCTCCTAATACGTTGAGAACTTTCAACAAACAAGAAGAGAAGGGTATTTTGCAGTGAAATTCAGACGGGTTTGTAGAAAGGTACATTTCTATTGGCTGCAGAGTGCAAAACCGTGATTGACTTCATGTTCTCGATGAAAACCTTACATTTCCTAGTGACCTGAAGTAGGATTTTCACAAAAAGATGTGTTTGCGTGTCTGTGGTGAAAGGAGCTCTAGGTTGTGTATTCAGTGCTGGAGAGTGACACACTCTACATAGGTTACACAGCGTTTTGAGAGCACCAGCATGCTAAAAACCGAAACTGCTACAAGGTGTGTGTAGCGTGCAAAAGAAGGCTTGTCATTTCAAAGAAAGAAGAGGAAACCAAAATCCAGGTAGTGAAACGAACACACCAGTATGGGAGATGTGCATGTGGACAGTTTCAAGCAGAGGCTCTTTGTGGACACTTGGAAACAGCGCTGTGAAAAAATTTCCTACGAAGCGGTATTTGGCCAAAGTTGAAAGACCTTCCAAAACCAACCCTAAAGAACTTAGCCAAACAATGAATGTTGCAATAAACTCCTGCAGGAAAGGTGCATCTATGACACAATTCCCGAGCAGGTAGCTACATTCTGCACAGTACAAAATGCATATGAATTCCAGGCTGAAAACTCACTCCAAAAGGAAGCAATGCGTGTGTTTCTCTCTGAAAGGGCACTCAGCCAGTAGGCTTTTGCATGCTCCTTCAAAGTCTTTGTATAAACGTGTGTTTTCACTGCTGGAATACGTTTTGGGATGCATTGTTTCAATCTCTTGCAAGGCTCATGTTGTTTCTTACACAATGTGGAAAAATAAGGAGTATGTTTCCCAAATCACTTGAAGTCCAGGAAAACGCACACTGCATCACTCTTGCACGAACACGCTTTCTCCTAATACGTTGAGAACTTTCAACAAACAAGAAGAGAAGGGTATTTTGCAGTGAAATTCAGACGGGTTTGTAGAAAAATACATTTCTATTGGCTGCAGAGTGCAAAACCGTGATTGACTTCATGTTCTCGATGAAAACCTTACATTTCCAAGTGACCTGAAGTAGGATTTTCACAAAAAGATGTGTTTGCGTGTCTGTGGTGAAAGGAGCTCTAGGTTGTGTATTCAGTGCTGGAGAGTGACACACTCTACATGGTAAAACAGCGTTTTGAGAGCACCAGCATGCTAAAAACTGAAACTGCTACAAGGTGAGTGTAGCGTGCAGAAAGAAGGCTTGTCATTTCAAAGAAAGAAGAGGAAGCCAAAATCCACCTAGTGAAACGAACACACCAGTATGGGAGATGTGCATGCGGACAGTTTCAAGCAGAGGCTCTTTGTGGACACTTGGAAACAGCGCTGTGAAAAAATTTCGTACGAAGCGGGATTTGGCCAAAGTTGAAAGACCTTCCAAAACCAACCCTAAAGAACTTAGCCAAACAATGAATGTTGCAATAAACTCCTGCAGGAAAGGTGCATCTATGACACAACTCCCGAGCAGGTAGCTATATTCTGCACAGTACAAAATGCATATGAATTCCAGGCTGAAAACTCACTCCAGAAGGAAGCAATGCGTGTGTTTGTCTCTGAAAGAACACTCAGCCAGTAGGCTTTTGCTTACTCCTTCAAAGTCTTTGTAGAAACGTGTGTTTTCACTGCTGGAATACGTTTTGGGATGCATTGTTTCAATCTCTTGCAAGGCTCATGTTGTTTCTTACACAATGGGGAAAAATAAGGAGTATGTTTCCCAAATCACTTGAAGTCCAGGAAAACGCACACTGCATCACTCTTGCACGACCACGCTCTTTCTCCTAATACGTTGAGAACGTTCAACAAACAAGAAGAGAAGGATATTTTGCAGTGAAATTCAGACGGGTTTGTAGAAAAGTACATCTCTATGGGCTGCAGAGTGCAAAACCGTGATTGACTTCATGTTCTCGATGAAAACCTTACATTTCCAAGTGACCTGAAGTAGGACTTTCACAAAAAGATGTGTTTGCGTGTCTGTGGTGAAAGGAGCTCTAGGTTGTGTATTCAGTGCTGGAGAGTGACACACTCTACATAGGTTACACAGCGTTTTGAGAGCACCAACATGCTAAAAACTGAAACTGCTACAAGGTGTGTGTAGCGTGCAGAAAGAAGGCTTGTCATTTCAAAGAAAGAAGAGGAAACCAAAATCCAGGTAGTGAAACGAACACACCAGTATGGGAGATGTGCATGTGGACAGTTTCAAGCAGAGGCTCTTTGTGGACACTTGGAAACAGCGCTGTGAAAAAATTTCCTACGAAGCGGGATTTGGCCAAAGTTGAAAGACCTTCCAAAACCAACCCTAAAGAACTTAGCCAAACAATGAATGTTTCAATAAACTCCTGCAGGAAAGGTGCATCTATGACACAACTCCCGAGCAGGTAGCTACATTCTGCACAGGACAAAATGCATATGAATTCCAGGCTGAAAACTCACTCCAGAAGGAAGCAATGCGTGTGTTTCTCTCTGAAAGGACACTCAGCCAGTAGGCTTTTGCTTGCGCCTTCAAAGTAGTTGTAGAAACGTGTGTTTTCACTGCTGGAATACGTTTTGGGATGCATTGTTTCAATCTCTTGCAAGCCTCATGTTGTTTCTTACACAATGGGGAAAAATAAGGAGTATGTTTCCCAAAGCACTTGAAGTCCAGGAAAACGCACACTGCATCACTCTTGCACGAACACGCTCTTTCTCCTAATACGTTGAGAACTTTCAACAAACAAGAAGAGAAGGGTATTTTGCAGTGAAATTCAGACGGGTTTGTAGAAAGGTACATTTCTATTGGCTGCAGAGTGCAAAACCGTGATTGACTTCATGTTCTCGATGAAAACCTAACATTTCCAAGTGACCTGAAGTAGGACTTTCACAAAAAGATGTGTTTGCGTGTCTGTGGTGAAAGGAGCTCTAGGTTGTGTATTCAGTGCTGGAGAGTGACACACTCTACATAGGTTACACAGCGTTCTGAGAGCACCAACATGCTAAAAACTGAAACTGCTACAAGGTGTGTGTAGCGTGCAGAAAGAAGGCTTGTCATTTCAAAGAAAGAAGAGGAAACCAAAATCCAGGTAGTGAAACGAACACACCAGTATGGGAGATGTGCATGTGGACAGTTTCAAGCAGAGGCTCTTTGTGGACACTTGGAAACAGCGCTGTGAAAAAATTTCCTACGAAGCGGTATTTGGCCAAAGTTGAAAGACCTTCCAAAACCAACCCTAAAGAACTTAGCCAAACAATGAATGTTGCAATAAACTCCTGCAGGAAAGGTGCATCTATGACACAATTCCCGAGCAGGTAGCTACATTCTGCACAGTACAAAATGCATATGAATTCCAGGCTGAAAACTCACTCCAAAAGGAAGCAATGCGTGTGTTTCTCTCTGAAAGGGCACTCAGCCAGTAGGCTTTTGCATGCTCCTTCAAAGTCTTTGTATAAACGTGTGTTTTCACTGCTGGAATACGTTTTGGGATGCATTGTTTCAATCTCTTGCAAGGCTCATGTTGTTTCTTACACAATGTGGAAAAATAAGGAGTATGTTTCCCAAATCACTTGAAGTCCAGGAAAACGCACACTGCATCACTCTTGCACGAACACGCTTTCTCCTAATACGTTGAGAACTTTCAACAAACAAGAAGAGAAGGGTATTTTGCAGTGAAATTCAGACGGGTTTGTAGAAAAATACATTTCTATTGGCTGCAGAGTGCAAAACCGTGATTGACTTCATGTTCTCGATGAAAACCTTACATTTCCAAGTGACCTGAAGTAGGATTTTCACAAAAAGATGTGTTTGCGTGTCTGTGGTGAAAGGAGCTCTAGGTTGTGTATTCAGTGCTGGAGAGTGACACACTCTACATGGTAAAACAGCGTTTTGAGAGCACCAGCATGCTAAAAACTGAAACTGCTACAAGGTGAGTGTAGCGTGCAGAAAGAAGGCTTGTCATTTCAAAGAAAGAAGAGGAAGCCAAAATCCAGCTAGTGAAACGAACACACCAGTATGGGAGATGTGCATGCGGACAGTTTCAAGCAGAGGCTCTTTGTGGACACTTGGAAACAGCGCTGTGAAAAAATTTCGTACGAAGCGGGATTTGGCCAAAGTTGAAAGACCTTCCAAAACCAACCCTAAAGAACTTAGCCAAACAATGAATGTTGCAATAAACTCCTGCAGGAAAGGTGCATCTATGACACATCTCCCGAGCAGGTAGCTATATTCTGCACAGTACAAAATGCATATGAATTCCAGGCTGAAAACTCACTCCAGAAGGAAGCAATGCGTGTGTTTGTCTCTGAAAGAACACTCAGCCAGTAGGCTTTTGCTTACTCCTTCAAAGTCTTTGTAGAAACGTGTGTTTTCACTGCTGGAATACGTTTTGGGATGCATTGTTTCAATCTCTTGCAAGGCTCATGTTGTTTCTTACACAATGGGGAAAAATAAGGAGTATGTTTCCCAAATCACTTGAAGTCCAGGAAAACGCACACTGCATCACTCTTGCACGACCACGCTCTTTCTCCTAATACGTTGAGAACGTTCAACAAACAAGAAGAGAAGGATATTTTGCAGTGAAATTCAGACGGGTTTGTAGAAAAGTACATCTCTATGGGCTGCAGAGTGCAAAACCGTGATTGACTTCATGTTCTCGATGAAAACCTTACATTTCCAAGTGACCTGAAGTAGGACTTTCACAAAAAGATGTGTTTGCGTGTCTGTGGTGAAAGGAGCTCTAGGTTGTGTATTCAGTGCTGGAGAGTGACACACTCTACATGGTAACACAGCGTTTTGAGAGCACCAACATGCTAAAAACTGAAACTGCTACAAGGTGTGTGTAGCGTGCAGAAAGAAGGCTTGTCATTTCAAAGAAAGAAGAGGAAACCAAAATCCAGGTAGTGAAACAAACACACCAGTATGGGAGATGTGCATGTGGACAGTTTCAAGCAGAGGCTCTTTGTGGACACTTGGAAACAGCGCTGTGAAAAAATTTCGTACGAAGCGGGATTTGGCCAAAGTTGAAAGACCTTCCAAAACCAACCCTAAAGAACTTAGCCAAACAATGAATGTTGCAATAAACTCCTGCAGGAAAGGTGCATCTATGACACAACTCCCGAGCAGGTAGCTACATTCTGCACAGGACAAAATGCATATGAATTCCAGGCTGAAAACTCACTCCAGAAGGAAGCAATGCGTGTGTTTCTCTCTGAAAGGACACTCAGCCAGTAGGCTTTTGCTTGCTCCTTAAAAGTCTTTGTAGAAACGTGTGTTTTCACTGCCGGAAAAGGTTTGGGATGCATTGTTTCAATCTCTTGCAAGCCTCATGTTGTTTCTTACACAATGGGGAAAAATAAGGAGTATGTTTCCCAAATCACTTGAAGTCCACGAAAACGCACACTGCATCACTCTTGCACGAACACGCTCTTTCTCCTAATACGTTGAGAACTTTCAACAAACAGGAAGAGAAGGGTATTTTGCAGTGAAATTCAGACGGGTTTGTAGAAAAGTACATCTCTATTGGCTGCAGAGTGCAAAACCGTGATTGACTTCATGTTCTCGATGAAAACCTTACATTTCCAAGTGACCTGAAGTAGGATTTTCACAAAAAGATGTGTTTGCGTGTCTGTGGTGAAAGGAGCTCTAGGTTGTGTATTCAGTTCTGGAGAGTGACACACTCTACATGGTAACACAGCGTTTTGAGAGCACCAACATGCTAAAAACTGAAATTGCTACTAGGTGTGTGTAGCGTGCAGAAAGAAGTCTTGTCATTTCAAAGAAAGAAGAGGAAACCAAAATCCAGGTAGTGAAACAAACACACCAGTATGGGAGATGTGCATGTGGACAGTTTCAAGCAGAGGCTCTTTGTGGACACTTGGAAACAGCGCTGTGAAAAAATTTCGTACGAAGCTGGATTTGGCCAAAGTTGAAAGACCTTCCAAAACCAACCCTAAAGAACTTAGCCAAACAATGAATGTTGCAATAAACTCCTGCAGGAAAGGTGCATCTATGACACAACTCCCGAGCAGGTAGCTACATTCTGCACAGTACAAAATGCATATGAATTCCAGGCTGAAAACTCACTCCAGAAGGAAGCAATGCGTGTGTTTTTCTCTGAAAGGACACTCAGCCAGTAGGCTTTTGCTTGCTCCTTCAAAGTCTTTGTAGAAACGTGTGTTTTCACTGCTGGAATACGTTTTGGGATGCATTGTTTCAATCTCTTGCAAGGCTCATGTTGTTTCTTACACAATGTGGAAAAATAAGGAGTATGTTTCCCAAATCACTTGAAGTCCAGGAAAACGCACACTGCATCACTCTTGCACGAACACGCTCTTTCTCCTAATACGTTGAGAACGTTCAACAAACAAGAAGAGAAGGATATTTTGCAGTGAAATTCAGACGGGTTTGTAGAAAAGTACATCTCTATGGGCTGCAGAGTGCAAAACCGTGATTGACTTCATGTTCTCGATGAAAACCTTACATTTCCAAGTGACCTGAAGTAGGACTTTCACAAAAAGATGTGTTTGCGTGTCTGTGGTGAAAGGAGCTCTAGGTTGTGTATTCAGTGCTGGAGAGTGACACACTCTACATGGTAACACAGCGTTTTGAGAGCACCAACATGCTAAAAACTGAAACTGCTACAAGGTGTGTGTAGCGTGCAGAAAGAAGGCTTGTCATTTCAAAGAAAGAAGAGGAAACCAAAATCCAGGTAGTGAAACAAACACACCAGTATGGGAGATGTGCATGTGGACAGTTTCAAGCAGAGGCTCTTTGTGGACACTTGGAAACAGCGCTGTGAAAAAATTTCGTACGAAGCGGGATTTGGCCAAAGTTGAAAGACCTTCCAAAACCAACCCTAAAGAACTTAGCCAAACAATGAATGTTGCAATAAACTCCTGCAGGAAAGGTGCATCTATGACACAACTCCCGAGCAGGTAGCTACATTCTGCACAGGACAAAATGCATATGAATTCCAGGCTGAAAACTCACTCCAGAAGGAAGCAATGCGTGTGTTTCTCTCTGAAAGGACACTCAGCCAGTAGGCTTTTGCTTGCTCCTTCAAAGTCTTTGTAGAAACGTGTGTTTTCACTGCTGGAATACGTTTTGGGATGCATTGTTTCAATCTCTTGCAAGCCTCATGTTGTTTCTTACACAATGTGGAAAAATAAGGAGTATGTTTCCCAAAGCACTTGAAGTCCAGGAAAACGCACACTGCATCACTCTTGCACGAACACGCTCTTTCTCCTAATGAGTTGAGAACTTTCAACAAACAAGAAGAGAAGGGTATTTTGCAGTGAAATTCAGACGGGTTTGTAGAAAGGTACATCTCTATTGGCTGCAGAGTGCAAAACCGTGATTGACTTCATGTTCTCGATGAAAACCTAACATTTCCAAGTGACCTGAAGTAGGACTTTCACAAAAAGATGTGTTTGCGTGTCTGTGGTGAAAGGAGCTCTAGGTTGTGTATTCAGTGCTGGAGAGTGACACACTCTACATAGGTTACACAGCGTTCTGAGAGCACCAACATGCTAAAAACTGAAACTGCTACAAGGTGTGTGTAGCGTGCAGAAAGAAGGCTTGTCATTTCAAAGAAAGAAGAGGAAACCAAAATCCAGGTAGTGAAACGAACACACCAGTATGGGAGATGTGCATGTGGACAGTTTCAAGCAGAGGCTCTTTGTGGACACTTGGAAACAGCGCTGTGAAAAAATTTCCTACGAAGCGGTATTTGGTCAAAGCTGAAAGACCTTCCAAAACCAACCCTAAAGAACTTAGCCAAACAATGAATGTTGCAATAAACTCCTGCAGGAAAGGTGCATCTATGACACAACTCCCGAGCAGGTAGCTACATTCTGCACAGTACAAAATGCATATGAATTCCAGGCTGAAAACTCACTCCAAAAGGAAGCAATGCGTGTGTTTCTCTCTGAAAGGACACTCAGCCAGTAGGCTTTTGCATGCTCCTTCAAAGTCTTTGTATAAACGTGTGTTTTCACTGCCGGAATACGTTTTGGGATGCATTGTTTCAATCTCTTGCAAGGCTCATGTTGTTTCTTACACAATGTGGAAAAATAAGGAGTATGTTTCCCAAATCACTTGAAGTCCAGGAAAACGCACACTGCATCACTCTTGCACGAACACGCTCTTTCTCCTAATGTGTTGAGAACTTTCAACAAACAAGAAGAGAAGGGTATTTTGCAGTGAAATTCAGACGGGTTTGTAGAAAAGTACATCTCTATTGGCTGCAGAGTGCAAAACCGTCATTGACTTCATGTTCTCGATGAAAACCTTACATTTCCAAGTGACCTGAAGTAGGATTTTCACAAAAAGATGTGTTTGCGTGTCTGTGGTGAAAGGAGCTCTAGGTTGTGTATTCAGTGCTGGAGAGTGACACACTCTACATGGTAACACAGCGTTTTGAGAGCACCAACATGCTAAAAACTGAAACTGCTACAAGGTGTGTGTAGCGTGCAGAAAGAAGGCTTGCCATTTCAAAGAAAGAAGAGGAAACCAAAATCCAGGTAGTGAAACAAACACACCAGTATGGGAGATGTGCATGTGGACAGTTTCAAGCAGAGGCTCTTTGTGGACACTTGGAAACAGCGCTGTGAAAAAATTTCGTACGAAGCGGGATTTGGCCAAAGTTGAAAGACCTTCCAAAACCAACCCTAAAGAACTTAGCCAAACAATGAATGTTGCAATAAACTCCTGCAGGAAAGGTGCATCTATGACACAACTCCCGAGCAGGTAGCTACATTCTGCACAGTACAAAATCCATATGAATTCCAGGCTGAAAACTCACTCCAGAAGGAAGCAATGCGTGTGTTTCTCTCTGAAAGGACACTCAGCCAGTATGCTTTTGCTTGCTCCTTCAAAGTCTTTGTAGAAACGTGTGTTTTCACTGCTGGAATACGTTTTGGGATGCATTGTTTCAATCTCTTGCAAGCCTCATGTTGTTTCTTACACAATGTGGAAAAATAAGGAGTATGTTTCCCAAATCACTTGAAGTCCAGGAAAACGCACACTGCATCACTCTTGCACGAACACGCTCTTTCTCCTAATGAGTTGAGAACTTTCAACAAACAAGAAGAGAAGGGTATTTTGCAGTGAAATTCAGACGGGTTTGTAGAAAAGTACATCTCTATTGGCTGCAGAGTGCAAAACCGTCATTGACTTCATGTTCTCGATGGAAACCTTACATTTCCAAGTGACCTGAAGTAGGACTTTCACAAAAAGATGTGTTTGCGTGTGTGTGGTGAAAGGAGCTCTAGGTTGTGTATTCAGTGCTGGAGAGTGACACACTCTACATGGTAAAACAGCGTTTTGAGAGCACCAACATGCTAAAAACTGAAACTGCACTAAGGTGTGTGTAGCGTGCAGAAAGAAGGCTTGTCATTTCAAAGAAAGAAGAGGAAACCAAAATCCAGGTAGTGAAACGAACACACCAGTATGGGAGATGTGCATGTGGACAGTTTCAAGCAGAGGCTCTTTTTGGACACTTGGAAACAGCGCTGTGAAAAAATTTCGTACGAAGCGGGATTTGGCCAAAGCTGAAAGACCTTCCAAAACCAACCCTAAAGAACTTAGCCAAACAATGAATGTTGCAATAAACTCCTGCAGGAAAGGTGCATCTATGACACAACTCCCGAGCAGGTAGCTACATTCTGCACAGTACAAAATGCATATGAATTCCAGGCTGAAAACTCACTCCAGAAGGAAGCAATGCGTGTGTTTCTCTCTGAAAGGACACTCAGCCAGTAGGCTTTTGCTTGCTCCTTCAAAGTCTTTGTAGAAACGTGTGTTTTCACTGCCGGAAAAGGTTTGGGATGCATTGCTTCAATCTCTTGCAAGCCTCATGTTGTTTCTTACACAATGGGGAAAAATAAGGAGTATGTTTCCCAAATCACTTGAAGTCCAGGAAAACGCACACTGCATCACTCTTGCACGAACACGCTCTTTCTCCTAATACGTTGAGAACTTTCAACAAACATGAAGAGAAGGGTATTTTGCAGTGAAATTCAGACGGGTTTGTAGAAAAGTACATCTCTATTGGCTGCAGAGTGCAAAACCGTGATTGACTTCATATTCTCGATGAAAACCTTACATTTCCAAGTGACCTGAAGTAGGACGTTCACAAAAAGATGTGTTTGCGTGTCTGTGGTGAAAGGAGCTCTAGGTTGTGTATTCAGTGCTGGAGAGTGACACACTCTACATAGGTTACACAGCGTTTTGAGAGCACCAGCATGCTAAAAACTGAAACTGCTACAAGGTGAGTGTAGCGTGCAGAAAGAAGGCTTGTCATTTCAAAGAAAAAAGAGGAAGCCAAAATCCAGCTAGTGAAACGAACACACCAGTATGGGAGATGTGCATGCGGACAGTTTCAAGCAGAGGCTCTTTGTGGACACTTGGAAACAGCGCTGTGAAAAAATTTCGTACGAAGCGGGATTTGGCCAAAGTTGAAAGACCTTCCAAAACCAACCCTAAAGAACTTAGCCAAACAATGAATGTTGCAATAAACTCCTGCAGGAAAGGTGCATCTATGACACATCTCCCGAGCAGGTAGCTATATTCTGCACAGTACAAAATGCATATGAATTCCAGGCTGAAAACTCACTCCAGAAGGAAGCAATGCGTGTGTTTGTCTCTGAAAGAACACTCAGCCAGTAGGCTTTTGCTTACTCCTTCAAAGTCTTTGTAGAAACGTGTGTTTTCACTGCTGGAATACGTTTTGGGATGCATTGTTTCAATCTCTTGCAAGCCTCATGTTGTTTCTTACACAATGGGGAAAAATAAGGAGTATGTTTCCCAAATCACTTGAAGTCCAGGAAAACGCACACTGCATCACTCTTGCACGAACACGCTCTTTCTCCTAATACGTTGAGAACTTTCAACAAACAAGAAGAGAAGGGTATTTTGCAGTGAAATTCAGACAGGTTTGTAGGAAAGTACATTTCTATTGGCTGCAGAGTGCAAAACCGTGATTGACTTCATGTTCTCGATGAAAACCTTACATTTCCAAGTGACCTGAAGTAGGACTTTCACAAAAAGATGTGTTTGCGTGTCTGTGGTGAAAGGAGCTCTAGGTTGTGTATTCAGTGCTGGAGAGTGACACACTCTACATAGGTGACACAGCGTTTTGAGAGCACCAACATGCTAAAAACTGAAACTGCTACAAGGTGTGTGTAGCGTGCAGAAAGAAGGCTTCTCATTTCAAAGAAAGAAGAGGAAACCAAAATCCAGGTAGTGAAACGAACACACCAGCATGGGAGATGTGCATGTGGACAGTTTCAAGCAGAGGCTCTTTGTGGACACTTGGAAACAGCGCTGTGAAAAAATTTCGTAGGAAGCGGGATTTGGCCAAAGTTGAAAGACCTTCCAAAACCAACCCTAAAGAACTTACCCAGACAATGAATGTTTCAATAAACTCCCGCAGGAAAGGTGCGTCTATGACACAACTCCCGAGCAGGTAGCTTCATTCTGCACAGTACAAAATGCATATGAATTCCAGGCTGAAAACTCACTCCAGAAGGAAGCAATGCGTGTGTTTCTCTCTGAAAGAACACTCAGCCACTAGGCTTTTGCTTGCTCCTTCAAAGTCTTTGTAGAAACGTGTGTTTTCACTGCTGGAATACGTTTTCGGATGCATTGTTTCAATCTCTTGCAAGCCTCATGTTGTTTCTTACACAATGGGGAAAAATAAGGAGTATGTTTCCCAAATCACTTGAAGTCCAGGAAAACGCACACTGCATCACTCTTGCACGAACACGCTCTTTTTCCTAATGTGTTGAGAACTTTCAACAAACCAGAAAAGAAGGGTATTTTGCAGTGAAATTCAGACGGGTTTGTAGAAAAGTACATTTCTATTGGCTGCAGAGTGCAAAACCGTGATTGACTTCATGTTCTCGATGAAAACCTTACATTTCCAAGTGACCTGAAGTAGGACTTTCACAAAAAGATGTGTTTGCGTGTCTGTGGTGAAAAGAGCTCTAGGTTGTGTATTCAGTGCTGTAGAGTGACACACTCTACATAGGTGACACAGCGTTTTGAGAGCACCAACATGCTTCAAACTGAAACTGCTACAAGGTGTGTGTAGCGTGCAGAAAGAAGGCTTGTCATTTCAAAGAAAGAAGAGGAAACCAAAATCCAGGTAGTGAAACGAACACACCAGTATGGGAGATGTGCATGTGGACAGTTTCAAGCAGAGGCTCTTTGTGGACACTTGGAAACAGCGCTGTGAAAAAATTTCCTACGAAGCGGGATTTGGCCAAAGTTGAAAGACCTTCCAAAACCAACCCTAAAGAACTTAGCCAAACAATGAATGTTTCAATAAACTCCTGTAGGAAAGGTGCGTCTATGACACAACTCCCGAGCAGGTAGCTACATTCTGCACAGTACAAAATGCATATGAATTCCAGGCTGAAAACTCACTCCAGAAGGAAGCAATGCGTGTGTTTCTCTCTGAAAGAACACTCAGCCAGTAGGCTTTTGCTTACTCCTTCAAAGTCTTTGTAGAAACGTGTGTTTTCACTGCTGGAATAGGTTTTGGGATGCATTGTTTCAATCTCTTGCAAGCCTCATGTTGTTTCTTACACAATGGGGAAAAATAAGGAGTATGTTTCCCAAATCACTTGAAGTCCAGGAAAACGCACACTGCATCACTCTTGCACGAACACGCTCTTTCTCCTAATACGTTGGGAACTTTCAACAAACAAGAAGAGAAGTGTATTTTGCAGTGAAATTCAGACGGGTTTGTAGAAAAGTACATTTCTATTGGCTGCAGAGTGCAAAACCGTGATTGACTTCATGTTCTCGATGAAAACCTTACATTTCCAAGTGACCTGAAGTAGGACTTTCACAAAAAGATGTGTTTGCGTGTCTGTGGTGAAAGGAGCTCTAGGTTGTGTATTCAGTGCTGGAGAGTGACACACTCTACATAGGTTACACAGCGTTTTGAGAGCACCAACATGCTAAAAACTGAAACTGCTACAAGGTGTGTGTAGCGTGCAGAAAGAAGGCTTCTCATTTCAAAGAAAGAAGAGGAAACCAAAATCCAGGTAGAGAAACGAACACACCAGCATGGGAGATATGCATGTGGACAGTATCAAGCAGAGGCTCTTTGTGGACACTTGGAAACAGCGCTGTGAAAAAATTTCGTACGAAGCGGGATTTGGCCAAAGTTGAAAGACCTTCCAAAACCAACCCTAAAGAACTTAGCCAAACAATGAATGTTGCAATAAACTCCTGCAGGAAAGGTGCATCTATGACACAACCCCCGAGCAGGTAGCTACATTCTGCACAGGACAAAATGCATATGAATTCCAGGCTGAAAACTCACTCCAGAAGGAAGCAATGCGTGTGTTTCTCTCTGAAAGAACACTCAGCCAGTAGGCTTTTGCTTGCTCCTTCAAAGTCTTTGTAGAAACGTGTGTTTTCACTGCTGGAATACGTTTTGGGATGCATTGTTTCAATCTCTTGCAAGCCTCATGTTGTTTCTTACACAATGGGGAAAAATAAGGAGTATGTTACCCAAATCACTTGAAGTCCAGGAAAACGCACACTGCATCACTCTTGCACGAACACGCTCTTTCTCCTAATACGTTGAGAACATTCAACAAACAAGAAGAGAAGGGTATTTTGCAGTGAAATTCAGACGGGTTTGTAGAAAGGTACATTTCTATTGGCTGCAGAGTGCAAAACCGTGATTGACTTCATGTTCTCGATGAAAACCTAACATTTCCAAGTGACCTGAAGTAGGACTTTCACAAAAAGATGTGTTTGCGTGTCTGTGGTGAAAGGAGCTCTAGGTTGTGTATTCAGTGCTGGAGAGTGACACACTCTACATAGGTTACACAGCGTTCTGAGAGCACCAACATGCTAAAAACTGAAACTGCTACAAGGTGTGTGTAGCGTGCAGAAAGAAGGCTTGTCATTTCAAAGAAAGAAGAGGAAACCAAAATCCAGGTAGTGAAACGAACACACCAGTATGGGAGATGTGCATGTGGACAGTTTCAAGCAGAGGCTCTTTGTGGACACTTGGAAACAGCGCTGTGAAAAAATTTCCTACGAAGCGGTATTTGGCCAAAGTTGAAAGACCTTCCAAAACCAACCCTAAAGAACTTAGCCAAACAATGAATGTTGCAATAAACTCCTGCAGGAAAGGTGCATCTATGACACAACTCCCGAGCAGGTAGCTACATTCTGCACAGTACAAAATGCATATGAATTCCAGGCTGAAAACTCACTCCAGAAGGAAGCAATGCGTGTGTTTCTCTCTGAAAGGACACTCAGCCAGTAGGCTTTTGCATGCTCCTTCAAAGTCTTTGTATAAACGTGTGTTTTCACTGCTGGAATACGTTTTGGGATGCATTGTTTCAATCTCTTGCAAGGCTCATGTTGTTTCTTACACAATGTGGAAAAATAAGGAGTATGTTTCCCAAATCACTTGAAGTCCAGGAAAACGCACACTGCATCACTCTTGCACGAACACGCTTTCTCCTAATACGTTGAGAACTTTCAACAAACAAGAAGAGAAGGGTATTTTGCAGTGAAATTCAGACGGGTTTGTAGAAAAATACATTTCTATTGGCTGCAGAGTGCAAAACCGTGATTGACTTCATGTTCTCGATGAAAACCTTACATTTCCAAGTGACCTGAAGTAGGATTTTCACAAAAAGATGTGTTTGCGTGTCTGTGGTGAAAGGAGCTCTAGGTTGTGTATTCAGTGCTGGAGAGTGACACACTCTACATGGTAAAACAGCGTTTTGAGAGCACCAACATGCTAAAAACTGAAACTGCTACAAGGTGTGTGTAGCGTGCAGAAAGAAGGCTTGTCATTTCAAAGAAAGAAGAGGAAACCAAAATCCAGGTAGTGAAACGAACACACCAGTATGGGAGATGTGCATGTGGACAGTTTCAAGCAGAGGCTCTTTGTGGACACTCGGAAACAGCGCTGTGAAAAAATTTCGTACGAAGCGGGATTTGGCCAAAGATGAAAGACCTTCCAAAACCAACCCTAAAGAACTTAGCCAAACAATGAATGTTGCAATAAACTCCTGCAGGAAAGGTGCATCTATGACACAACTTCCGAGCAGGTAGCTACATTTTGCACAGTACAAAATGCATATGAATTCCAGGCTGAAAACTCACTCCAGAAGGAAGCAATGCGTGTGTTTCTCTCTGAAAGAACACTCAGCCAGTAGGCTTTTGCTTACTCCTTCAAAGTCTTTGTAGAAACGTGTGTTTTCACTGCTGGAATACGTTTTGGGATGCATTGTTTCAATCTCTTGCAAGGCTCATGTTGTTTCTTACACAATGGGGAAAAATAAGGAGTATGTTTCCCAAATCACTTGAAGTCCAGGAAAACGCACACTGCATCACTCTTGCACGACCACGCTCTTTCTCCTAATACGTTGAGAACTTTCAACAAACAAGAAGAGAAGGGTATTTTGCAGTGAAATTCAGACGGGTTTGTAGAAAAGTACATCTCTATTGGCTGCAGAGTGCAAAACCGTCATTGACTTCATGTTCTCGATGAAAACCTTACATTTCCAAGTGACCTGAAGTAGGACTTTCACAAAAAGATGTGTTTGCGTGTCTGTGGTGAAAGGAGCTCTAGGTTGTGTATTCAGTGCTGGAGAGTGACACACTCTACATAGGTTACACAGCGTTTTGAGAGCACCAGCATGCTAAAAACCGAAACTGCTACAAGGTGTGTGTAGCGTGCAAAAGAAGGCTTGTCATTTCAAAGAAAGAAGAGGAAACCAAAATCCAGGTAGTGAAACGAACACACCAGTATGGGAGATGTGCATGTGGTCAGTTTCAAGCAGAGGCTCTTTGTGGACACTTGGAAACAGCGCTGTGAAAAAATTTCGTACGAAGCGGGATTTGGCCAAACTGAAAGACCTTCCAAAACCAACCCTAAAGAACTTAGCCAAACAATGAATGTTGCAATAAACTCCTGCAGGAAAGGTGCATCTATGACACAACTCCCGAGCAGGTAGCTACATTCTGCACAGTACAAAATGCTTTTGAATTCCAGGCTGAAAACTCACTCCAGAAGGAAGCAATGCGTGTGTTTCTCTCTGAAAGGACACTCAGCCAGTAGGCTTTTGCTTGCTCCTTAAAAGTCTTTGTAGAAACGTGTGTTTTCACTGCCGGAAAAGGTTTGGGATGCATTGTTTCAATCTCTTGCAAGCCTCATGTTGTTTCTTACACAATGGGGAAAAATAAGGAGTATGTTTCCCAAATCACTTGAAGTCCAGGAAAACGCACACTGCATCACTCTTGCACGAACACGCTCTTTCTCCTAATACGTTGAGAACTTTCAACAAACAAGAAGAGAAGGGTATTTTGCAGTGAAATTCAGACGGGTTTGTAGAAAAGTACATCTCTATTGGCTGCAGAGTGCAAAACCGTGATTGACTTCATGTTCTCGATGAAAACCTTACATTTCCAAGTGACCTGAAGTAGGACTTTCACAAAAAGATGTGTTTGCGTGTCTGTGGTGAAAGGAGCTCTAGGTTGTGTATTCAGTGCTGGAGAGTGACACACTCTACATGGTAACACAGCGTTTTGAGAGCACCAACATGCTAAAAACTGAAACTGCTACAAGGTGTGTGTAGCGTGCAGAAAGAAGGCTTCTCATTTCAAAGAAAGAAGAGGAAACCAAAATCCAGGTAGTGAAACGAACACACCAGTATGGGAGATGTGCATGTGGACAGTTTCAAGCAGAGGCTCTTTGTGGACACTCGGAAACAGCGCTGTGAAAAAATTTCGTACGAAGCGGGATTTGGCCAAAGTTGAAAGACCTTCCAAAACCAACCCTAAAGAACTTAGCCAAACAATGAATGTTGCAATAAACTCCTGCAGGAAAGGTGCATCTATGACACAACTCCCGAGCAGGTAGCTACATTCTGCACAGTACAAAATGCATATGAATTCCAGGCTGAAAACTCACTCCAGAAGGAAGCAATGCGTGTGTTTCTCTCTGAAAGAACACTCAGCCAGTAGGCTTTTGCTTACACCTTCAAAGTCTTTGTAGAAACGTGTGTTTTCACTGCTGGAATAGGTTTTGGGATGCATTGTTTCAATCTCTTGCAAGCCTCATGTTGTTTCTTACACAATGGGGAAAAATAAGGAGTATGTTTCCCAAATCACTTGAAGTCAGGAAAACGCACACTGCATCACTCTTGCACGAACACGCTCTTTCTCCTAATACGTTGGGAACTTTCAACAAACAAGAAGAGAAGGGTATTTTGCAGTGAAATTGAGACGGGTTTGTAGAAAAGTACATTTCTATTGGCTGCAGAGTGCAAAACCGTGATTGACTTCATGTTCTCGATGAAAACCTTACATTTCCAAGTGACCTGAAGTAGGACTTTCACAAAAAGATGTGTTTGCGTGTCTGTGGTGAAAGGAGCTCTAGGTTGTGTATTCAGTGCTGGAGAGTGACACACTCTACATAGGTTACACAGCGTTTTGAGAGCACCAACATGCTAAAAACTGAAACTGCTACAAGGTGTGTGTAGCGTGCAGAAAGAAGGCTTCTCATTTCAAAGAAAGAAGAGGAAACCAAAATCCAGGTAGAGAAACGAACACACCAGCATGGGAGATGTGCATGTGGACAGTATCAAGCAGAGGCTCTTTGTGGACACTTGGAAACAGCGCTGTGAAAAAATTTCGTACGAAGCGGGATATGGCCAAAGTTGAAAGACCTTCCAAAACCAACCCTAAAGAACTTAGCCAAACAATGAATGTTGCAATAAACTCCTGCAGGAAAGGTGCATCTATGACACAACCCCCGAGCAGGTAGCTACATTCTGCACAGGACAAAATGCATATGAATTCCAGGCTGAAAACTCACTCCAGAAGGAAGCAATGCGTGTGTTTCTCTCTGAAAGAACACTCAGCCACTAGGCTTTTGCTTGCTCCTTCAAAGTCTTTGTAGAAACGTGTGTTTTCACTGCTGGAATACGTTTTGGGATGCATTGTTTCAATCTCTTGCAAGCCTCATGTTGTTTCTTACACAATGGGGAAAAATAAGGAGTATGTTACCCAAATCACTTGAAGTCCAGGAAAACGCACACTGCATCACTCTTGCACGAACACGCTCTTTCTCCTAATACGTTGAGAACTTTCAACAAACAAGAAGAGAAGGGTATTTTGCAGTGAAATTCAGACGGGTTTGTAGAAAAGTACATCTCTATTGGCTGCAGAGTGCAAAACCGTGATTGACTTCATGTTCTCGATGAAAACCTTACATTTCCAAGTGACCTGAAGTAGGACTTTCACAAAAAGATGTGTTTGCGTGTCTGTGGTGAAAGGAGCTCTAGGTTGTGTATTCAGTGCTGGAGAGTGACACACTCTACATGGTAACACAGCGTTTTGAGAGCACCAACATGCTAAAAACTGAAACTGCTACAAGGTGTGTGTAGCGTGCAGAAAGAAGGCTTGTCATTTCAAAGAAAGAAGAGGAAACCAAAATCCAGGTAGTGAAACGAACACACCAGTATGGGAGATGTGCATGTGGACAGTTTCAAGCAGAGGCTCTTTGTGGACACTCGGAAACAGCGCTGTGAAAAAATTTCGTACGAAGCGGGATTTGGCCAAAGTTGAAAGACCTTCCAAAACCAACCCTAAAGAACTTAGCCAAACAATGAATGTTGCAATAAACTCCTGCAGGAAAGGTGCATCTATGACACAACTCCCGAGCAGGTAGCTACATTCTGCACAGTACAAAATGCATATGAATTCCAGGCTGAAAACTCACTCCAGAAGGAAGCAATGCGTGTGTTTCTCTCTGAAAGAACACTCAGCCAGTAGGCTTTTGCTTACTCCTTCAAAGTCTTTGTAGAAACGTGTGTTTTCACTGCTGGAATAGGTTTTGGGATGCATTGTTTCAATCTCTTGCAAGCCTCATGTTGTTTCTTACACAATGGGGAAAAATAAGGAGTATGTTTCCCAAATCACTTGAAGTCCAGGAAAACGCACACTGCATCACTCTTGCACGAACACGCTCTTTCTCCTAATACGTTGAGAACTTTCAACAAACAAGAAGAGAAGGGTATTTTGCAGTGAAATTCAGACGGGTTTGTAGAAAAGTACATCTCTATTGGCTGCAGAGTGCAAAACCGTGATTGACTTCATGTTCTCGATGAAAACCTTACATTTCCAAGTGACCTGAAGTAGGACTTTCACAAAAAGATGTGTTTGCGTGTCTGTGGTGAAAGGAGCTCTAGGTTGTGTATTCAGTGCTGGAGAGTGACACACTCTACATGGTAACACAGCGTTTTGAGAGCACCAACATGCTAAAAACTGAAACTGCTACAAGGTGTGTGTAGCGTGCAGAAAGAAGGCTTGTCATTTCAAAGAAAGAAGAGGAAACCAAAATCCAGGTAGTGAAACGAACACACCAGTATGGGAGATGTGCATGTGGACAGTTTCAAGCAGAGGCTCTTTGTGGACACTCGGAAACAGCGCTGTGAAAAAATTTCGTACGAAGCGGGATTTGGCCAAAGTTGAAAGACCTTCCAAAACCAACCCTAAAGAACTTAGCCAAACAATGAATGTTGCAATAAACTCCTGCAGGAAAGGTGCATCTATGACACAACTCCCGAGCAGGTAGCTACATTCTGCACAGTACAAAATGCATATGAATTCCAGGCTGAAAACTCACTCCAGAAGGAAGCAATGCGTGTGTTTCTCTCTGAAAGGACAATCAGCCTGTAGGCTTTTGCTTGCTCCTTAAAAGTCTTTGTAGAAACGTGTGTTTTCACTGCCGGAAAAGGTTTGGGATGCATTGTTTCAATCTCTTGCAAGCCTCATGTTGTTTCTTACACAATGGGGAAAAATAAGGAGTATGTTACCCAAATCACTTGAAGTCCAGGAAAACGCACACTGCATCACTCTTGCACGAACACGCTCTTTCTCCTAATACGTTGAGAACTTTCAACAAACAAGAAGAGAAGGGTATTTTGCAGTGAAATTCAGACGGGTTTGTAGAAAAGTACATCTCTATTGGCTGCAGAGTGCAAAACCGTGATTGACTTCATGTTCTCGATGAAAACCTTACATTTCCAAGTGACCTGAAGTAGGACTTTCACAAAAAGATGTGTTTGCGTGTCTGTGGTGAAAGGAGCTCTAGGTTGTGTATTCAGTGCTGGAGAGTGACACACTCTACATAGGTTACACAGCGTTTTGAGAGCACCAACATGCTAAAAACTGAAACTGCTACAAGGTGTGTGTAGCGTGCAGAAAGAAGGCTTGTCATTTCAAAGAAAGAAGAGGAAACCAAAATCCAGGTAGAGAAACGAACACACCAGCATGGGAGATGTGCATGTGGACAGTATCAAGCAGAGGCTCTTTGTGGACACTTGGAAACAGCGCTGTGAAAAAATTTCGTACGAAGCGGGATTTGGCCAAAGCTGAAAGACCTTCCAAAACCAACCCTAAAGAACTTAGACAAACAATGAATGTTGCAATAAACTCCTGCAGGAAAGGTGCATCTATGACACAACTCCCGAGCAGGTAGCTACATTCTGCACAGTACAAAATGCATATGAATTCCAGGCTGAAAACTCACTCCAGAAGGAAGCAATGCGTGTGTTTCTCTCTGAAAGGACAATCAGCCTGTAGGCTTTTGCTTGCTCCTTAAAAGTCTTTGTAGAAACGTGTGTTTTCACTGCCGGAAAAGGTTTGGGATGCATTGTTTCAATCTCTTGCAAGCCTCATGTTGTTTCTTACACAATGGGGAAAAATAAGGAGTATGTTACCCAAATCACTTGAAGTCCAGGAAAACGCACACTGCATCACTCTTGCACGAACACGCTCTTTCTCCTAATACGTTGAGAACTTTCAACAAACAAGAAGAGAAGGGTATTTTGCAGTGAAATTCAGACGGGTTTGTAGAAAAGTACATCTCTATTGGCTGCAGAGTGCAAAACCGTGATTGACTTCATGTTCTCGATGAAAACCTTACATTTCCAAGTGACCTGAAGTAGGACTTTCACAAAAAGATGTGTTTGCGTGTCTGTGGTGAAAGGAGCTCTAGGTTGTGTATTCAGTGCTGGAGAGTGACACACTCTACATGGTAACACAGCGTTTTGAGAGCACCAACATGCTAAAAACTGAAACTGCTACAAGGTGTGTGTAGCGTGCAGAAAGAAGGCTTGTCATTTCAAAGAAAGAAGAGGAAACCAAAATCCAGGTAGTGAAACGAACACACCAGTATGGGAGATGTGCATGTGGACAGTTTCAAGCAGAGGCTCTTTGTGGACACTCGGAAACAGCGCTGTGAAAAAATTTCGTACGAAGCGGGATTTGGCCTAAGTTGAAAGACCTTCCAAAACCAACCCTAAAGAACTTAGCCAAACAATGAATGTTGCAATAAACTCCTGCAGGAAAGGTGCATCTATGACACAACCCCCGAGCAGGTAGATACATTCTGCACAGGACAAAATGCATATGAATTCCAGGCTGAAAACTCACTCCAGAAGGAAGCAATGCGTGTGTTTCTCTCTGAAAGAACACTCAGCCAGTAGGCTTTTGCTTGCTCCTTCAAAGTCTTTGTAGAAACGTGTGTTTTCACTGCTGGAATACGTTTTGGGATGCATTGTTTCAATCTCTTGCAAGCCTCATGTTGTTTCTTACACAATGGGGAAAAATAAGGAGTATGTTACCCAAATCACTTGAAGTCCAGGAAAACGCACACTGCATCACTCTTGCACGAACACGCTCTTTCTCCTAATACGTTGAGAACGTTCAACAAACAAGAAGAGAAGGATATTTTGCAGTGAAATTCAGACGGGTTTGTAGAAAAGTACATCTCTATGGGCTGCAGAGTGCAAAACCGTGATTGACTTCATGTTCTCGATGAAAACCTTACATTTCCAAGTGACCTGAAGTAGGACTTTCACAAAAAGATGTGTTTGCGTGTCTGTGGTGAAAGGAGCTCTAGGTTGTGTATTCAGTGCTGGAGAGTGACACACTCTACATAGGTTACACAGCGTTTTGAGAGCACCAACATGCTAAAAACTGAAACTGCTACAAGGTGTGTGTAGCGTGCAGAAAGAAGGCTTGTCATTTCAAAGAAAGAAGAGGAAACCAAAATCCAGGTAGTGAAACGAACACACCAGTATGGGAGATGTGCATGTGGACAGTTTCAAGCAGAGGCTCTTTGTGGACACTTGGAAACAGCGCTGTGAAAAAATTTCCTACGAAGCGGGATTTGGCCAAAGTTGAAAGACCTTCCAAAACCAACCCTAAAGAACTTAGCCAAACAATGAATGTTTCAATAAACTCCTGCAGGAAAGGTGCATCTATGACACAACTCCCGAGCAGGTAGCTACATTCTGCACAGGACAAAATGCATATGAATTCCAGGCTGAAAACTCACTCCAGAAGGAAGCAATGCGTGTGTTTCTCTCTGAAAGGACACTCAGCCAGTAGGCTTTTGCTTGCGCCTTCAAAGTAGTTGTAGAAACGTGTGTTTTCACTGCTGGAATACGTTTTGGGATGCATTGTTTCAATCTCTTGCAAGCCTCATGTTGTTTCTTACACAATGGGGAAAAATAAGGAGTATGTTTCCCAAAGCACTTGAAGTCCAGGAAAACGCACACTGCATCACTCTTGCACGAACACGCTCTTTCTCCTAATACGTTGAGAACTTTCAACAAACAAGAAGAGAAGGGTATTTTGCAGTGAAATTCAGACGGGTTTGTAGAAAGGTACATTTCTATTGGCTGCAGAGTGCAAAACCGTGATTGACTTCATGTTCTCGATGAAAACCTAACATTTCCAAGTGACCTGAAGTAGGACTTTCACAAAAAGATGTGTTTGCGTGTCTGTGGTGAAAGGAGCTCTAGGTTGTGTATTCAGTGCTGGAGAGTGACACACTCTACATAGGTTACACAGCGTTCTGAGAGCACCAACATGCTAAAAACTGAAACTGCTACAAGGTGTGTGTAGCGTGCAGAAAGAAGGCTTTCATTTCAAAGAAAGAAGAGGAAACCAAAATCCAGGTAGTGAAACGAACACACCAGTATGGGAGATGTGCATGTGGACAGTTTCAAGCAGAGGCTCTTTGTGGACACTTGGAAACAGCGCTGTGAAAAAATTTCCTACGAAGCGGTATTTGGCCAAAGTTGAAAGACCTTCCAAAACCAACCCTAAAGAACTTAGCCAAACAATGAATGTTGCAATAAACTCCTGCAGGAAAGGTGCATCTATGACACAACTCCCGAGCAGGTAGCTACATTCTGCACAGTACAAAATGCATATGAATTCCAGGCTGAAAACTCACTCCAAAAGGAAGCAATGCGTGTGTTTCTCTCTGAAAGGACACTCAGCCAGTAGGCTTTTGCTTGCTCCTTCAAAGTCTTTGTAGAAACGTGTGTTTTCACTGCTGGAATACGTTTTGGGATGCATTGTTTCAATCTCTTGCAAGGCTCATGTTGTTTCTTACACAATGTGGAAAAATAAGGAGTATGTTTCCCAAATCACTTGAAGTCCAGGAAAACGCACACTGCATCACTCTTGCACGAACACGCTTTCTCCTAATACGTTGAGAACTTTCAACAAACAAGAAGAGAAGGGTATTTTGCAGTGAAATTCAGACGGGTTTGTAGAAAAATACATTTCTATTGGCTGCAGAGTGCAAAACCGTGATTGACTTCATGTTCTCGATGAAAACCTTACATTTCCAAGTGACCTGAAGTAGGATTTTCACAAAAAGATGTGTTTGCGTGTCTGTGGTGAAAGGAGCTCTAGGTTGTGTATTCAGTGCTGGAGAGTGACACACTCTACATGGTAAAACAGCGTTTTGAGAGCACCAACATGCTAAAAACTGAAACTGCTACAAGGTGTGTGTAGCGTGCAGAAAGAAGGCTTGTCATTTCAAAGAAAGAAGAGGAAACCAAAATCCAGGTAGTGAAACGAACACACCAGTATGGGAGATGTGCATGTGGACAGTTTCAAGCAGAGGCTCTTTGTGGACACTCGGAAACAGCGCTGTGAAAAAATTTCGTACGAAGCGGGATTTGGCCAAAGCTGAAAGACCTTCCAAAACCAACCCTAAAGAACTTAGCCAAACAATGAATGTTGCAATAAACTCCTGCAGGAAAGGTGCATCTATGACACAACTTCCGAGCAGGTAGCTACATTTTGCACAGTACAAAATGCATATGAATTCCAGGCTGAAAACTCACTCCAGAAGGAAGCAATGCGTGTGTTTCTCTCTGAAAGAACACTCAGCCAGTAGGCTTTTGCTTACTCCTTCAAAGTCTTTGTAGAAACGTGTGTTTTCACTGCTGGAATACGTTTTGGGATGCATTGTTTCAATCTCTTGCAAGGCTCATGTTGTTTCTTACACAATGGGGAAAAATAAGGAGTATGTTTCCCAAATCACTTGAAGTCCAGGAAAACGCACACTGCATCACTCTTGCACGACCACGCTCTTTCTCCTAATACGTTGAGAACTTTCAACAAACAAGAAGAGAAGGGTATTTTGCAGTGAAATTCAGACGGGTTTGTAGAAAAGTACATCTCTATTGGCTGCAGAGTGCAAAACCGTCATTGACTTCATGTTCTCGATGAAAACCTTACATTTCCAAGTGACCTGAAGTAGGACTTTCACAAAAAGATGTGTTTGCGTGTCTGTGGTGAAAGGAGCTCTAGGTTGTGTATTCAGTGCTGGAGAGTGACACACTCTACATAGGTTACACAGCGTTTTGAGAGCACCAGCATGCTAAAAACCGAAACTGCTACAAGGTGTGTGTAGCGTGCAAAAGAAGGCTTGTCATTTCAAAGAAAGAAAAGGAAACCAAAATCCAGGTAGTGAAACGAACACACCAGTATGGGAGATGTGCATGTGGACAGTTTCAAGTAGAGGCTCTTTGTGGACACTTGGAAACAGCGCTGTGAAAAAATTTCGTACGAAGCGGGATTTGGCCAAAGCTGAAAGACCTTCCAAAACCAACCCTAAAAAACTTAGCCAAACAATGAATGTTGCAATAAACTCCTGCAGGAAAGGTGCATCTATGACACAACTCCCGAGCAGGTAGCTACATTCTGCACAGTACAAAATGCATATGAATTCCAGGCTGAAAACTCACTCCAGAAGGAAGCAATGCGTGTGTTTCTCTCTGAAAGGACACTCAGCCAGTAGGCTTTTGCTTGCTCCTTAAAAGTCTTTGTAGAAACGTGTGTTTTCACTGCCGGAAAAGGTTTGGGATGCATTGTTTCAATCTCTTGCAAGCCTCATGTTGTTTCTTACACAATGGGGAAAAATAAGGAGTATGTTTCCCAAATCACTTGAAGTCCAGGAAAACGCACACTGCATCACTCTTGCACGAACACGCTCTTTCTCCTAATACGTTGAGAACTTTCAACACACAAGAAGAGAAGGGTATTTTGCAGTGAAATTCAGACGGGTTTGTAGAAAAGTACATCTCTATTGGCTGCAGAGTGCAAAACCGTGATTGACTTCATGTTCTCGATGAAAACCTTACATTTCCAAGTGACCTGAAGTAGGATTTTCACAAAAAGATGTGTTTGCGTGTCTGTGGTGAAAGGAGCTCTAGGTTGTGTATTCAGTGCTGGAGAGTGACACACTCTACATGGTAACACAGCGTTTTGAGAGCACCAACATGCTAAAAACTGAAACTGCTACAAGGTGTGTGTAGCGTGCAGAAAGAAGGCTTGTCATTTCAAAGAAAGAAGAGGAAACCAAAATCCAGGTAGTGAAACAAACACACCAGTATGGGAGATGTGCATGTGGACAGTTTCAAGCAGAGGCTCTTTGTGGACACTTGGAAACAGCGCTGTGAAAAAATTTCGTACGAAGCGGGATTTGGCCAAAGTTGAAAGACCTTCCAAAACCAACCCTAAAGAACTTAGCCAAACAATGAATGTTGCAATAAACTCCTGCAGGAAAGGTGCATCTATGACACAACTCCCGAGCAGGTAGCTACATTCTGCACAGTACAAAATCCATATGAATTCCAGGCTGAAAACTCACTCCAGAAGGAAGCAATGCGTGTGTTTCTCTCTGAAAGGACACTCAGCCAGTAGGCTTTTGCTTGCTCCTTCAAAGTCTTTGTAGAAACGTGTGTTTTCACTGCTGGAATACGTTTTGGGATGCATTGTTTCAATCTCTTGCAAGCCTCATGTTGTTTCTTACACAATGTGGAAAAATAAGGAGTATGTTTCCCAAATCACTTGAAGTCCAGGAAAACGCACACTGCATCACTCTTGCACGAACACGCTCTTTCTCCTAATGAGTTGAGAACTTTCAACAAACAAGAAGAGAAGGGTATTTTGCAGTGAAATTCAGACGGGTTTGTAGAAAAGTACATCTCTATTGGCTGCAGAGTGCAAAACCGTCATTGACTTCATGTTCTCGATGGAAACCTTACATTTCCAAGTGACCTGAAGTAGGACTTTCACAAAAAGATGTGTTTGCGTGTGTGTGGTGAAAGGAGCTCTAGGTTGTGTATTCAGTGCTGGAGAGTGACACACTCTACATGGTAAAACAGCGTTTTGAGAGCACCAACATGCTAAAAACTGAAACTGCACTAAGGTGTGTGTAGTGTGCAGAAAGAAGGCTTGTCATTTCAAAGAAAGAAGAGGAAACCAAAATCCAGGTAGTGAAACGAACACACCAGTATGGGAGATGTGCATGTGGACAGTTTCAAGCAGAGGCTCTTTGTGGACACTTGGAAACAGCGCTGTGAAAAAATTTCGTACGAAGCGGGATTTGGCCAAAGCTGAAAGACCTTCCAAAACCAACCCTAAAGAACTTAGCCAAACAATGAATGTTGCAATAAACTCCTGCAGGAAAGGTGCATCTATGACACAACTCCCGAGCAGGTAGCTACATTCTGCACAGTACAAAATGCATATGAATTCCAGGCTGAAAACTCACTCCAGAAGGAAGCAATGCGTGTGTTTCTCTCTGAAAGGACACTCAGCCAGTAGGCTTTTGCTTGCTCCTTCAAAGTCTTTGTAGAAACGTGTGTTTTCACTGCCGGAAAAGGTTTGGGATGCATTGTTTCAATCTCTTGCAAGCCTCATGTTGTTTCTTACACAATGGGGAAAAATAAGGAGTATGTTTCCCAAATCACTTGAAGTCCAGGAAAACGCACACTGCATCACTCTTGCACGAACACGCTCTTTCTCCTAATACGTTGAGAACTTTCAACAAACATGAAGAGAAGGGTATTTTGCAGTGAAATTCAGACGGGTTTGTAGAAAAGTACATCTCTATTGGCTGCAGAGTGCAAAACCGTGATTGACTTCATATTCTCGATGAAAACCTTACATTTCCAAGTGACCTGAAGTAGGACTTTCACAAAAAGATGTGTTTGCGTGTCTGTCGTGAAAGGAGCTCTAGGTTGTGTATTCAGTGCTGGAGAGTGACACACTCTACATAGGTTACACAGCGTTTTGAGAGCACCAGCATGCTAAAAACTGAAACTGCTACAAGGTGAGTGTAGCGTGCAGAAAGAAGGCTTGTCATTTCAAAGAAAAAAGAGGAAGCCAAAATCCAGCTAGTGAAACGAACACACCAGTATGGGAGATGTGCATGCGGACAGTTTCAAGCAGAGGCTCTTTGTGGACACTTGGAAACAGCGCTGTGAAAAAATTTCGTACGAAGCGGGATTTGGCCAAAGTTGAAAGACCTTCCAAAACCAACCCTAAAGAACTTAGCCAAACAATGAATGTTGCAATAAACTCCTGCAGGAAAGGTGCATCTATGACACATCTCCCGAGCAGGTAGCTATATTCTGCACAGTACAAAATGCATATGAATTCCAGGCTGAAAACTCACTCCAGAAGGAAGCAATGCGTGTGTTTGTCTCTGAAAGAACACTCAGCCAGGAGGCTTTTGCTTACTCCTTCAAAGTCTTTGTAGAAACGTGTGTTTTCACTGCTGGAATACGTTTTGGGATGCATTGTTTCAATCTCTTGCAAGCCTCATGTTGTTTCTTACACAATGGGGAAAAATAAGGAGTATGTTTCCCAAATCACTTGAAGTCCAGGAAAACGCACACTGCATCACTCTTGCACGAACACGCTCTTTCTCCTAATACGTTGAGAACTTTCAACAAACAAGAAGAGAAGGGTATTTTGCAGTGAAATTCAGACGGGTTTGTAGGAAAGTACATTTCTATTGGCTGCAGAGTGCAAAACCGTGATTGACTTCATGTTCTCGATGAAAACCTTACATTTCCAAGTGACCTGAAGTAGGACTTTCACAAAAAGATGTGTTTGCGTGTCTGTGGTGAAAGGAGCTCTAGGTTGTGTATTCAGTGCTGGAGAGTGACACACTCTACATAGGTGACACAGCGTTTTGAGAGCACCAACATGCTAAAAACTGAAACTGCTACAAGGTGTGTGTAGCATGCAGAAAGAAGGCTTCTCATTTCAAAGAAAGAAGAGGAAACCAAAATCCAGGTAGTGAAACGAACACACCAGCATGGGAGATGTGCATGTGGACAGTTTCAAGCAGAGGCTCTTTGTGGACACTTGGAAACAGCGCTGTGAAAAAATTTCGTAGGAAGCGGGATTTGGCCAAAGTTGAAAGACCTTCCAAAACCAACCCTAAAGAACTTACCCAGACAATGAATGTTTCAATAAACTCCCGCAGGAAAGGTGCGTCTATGACACAACTCCCGAGCAGGTAGCTACATTCTGCACAGTACAAAATGCATATGAATTCCAGGCTGAAAACTCACTCCAGAAGGAAGCAATGCGTGTGCTTCTCTCTGAAAGAACACTCAGCCACTAGGCTTTTGCTTGCTCCTTCAAAGTCTTTGTAGAAACGTGTGTTTTCACTGCTGGAATACGTTTTCGGATGCATTGTTTCAATCTCTTGCAAGCCTCATGTTGTTTCTTACACAATGGGGAAAAATAAGGAGTATGTTTCCCAAATCACTTGAAGTCCAGGAAAACGCACACTGCATCACTCTTGCACGAACACGCTCTTTTTCCTAATGTGTTGAGAACTTTCAACAAACCAGAAAAGAAGGGTATTTTGCAGTGAAATTCAGACGGGTTTGTAGAAAAGTACATTTCTATTGGCTGCAGAGTGCAAAACCGTGATTGACTTCATGTTCTCGATGAAAACCTTACATTTCCAAGTGACCTGAAGTAGGACTTTCACAAAAAGATGTGTTTGCGTGTCTGTGGTGAAAAGAGCTCTAGGTTGTGTATTCAGTGCTGTAGAGTGACACACTCTACATAGGTGACACAGCGTTTTGAGAGCACCAACATGCTTCAAACTGAAACTGCTACAAGGTGTGTGTAGCGTGCAGAAAGAAGGCTTGTCATTTCAAAGAAAGAAGAGGAAACCAAAATCCAGGTAGTGAAACGAACACACCAGTATGGGAGATGTGCATGTGGACAGTTTCAAGCAGAGGCTCTTTGTGGACACTTGGAAACAGCGCTGTGAAAAAATTTCCTACGAAGCGGGATTTGGCCAAAGTTGAAAGACCTTCCAAAACCAACCCTAAAGAACTTAGCCAAACAATGAATGTTTCAATAAACTCCTGTAGGAAAGGTGCGTCTATGACACAACTCCCGAGCAGGTAGCTACATTCTGCACAGTACAAAATGCATATGAATTCCAGGCTGAAAACTCACTCCAGAAGGAAGCAATGCGTGTGTTTCTCTCTGAAAGAACACTCAGCCACTAGGCTTTTGCTTGCTCCTTCAAAGTCTTTGTAGAAACGTGTGTTTTCACTGCTGGAATACGTTTTGGGTTGCATTGTTTCAATCTCTTGCAAGCCTCATGTTGTTTCTTACACAATGGGGAAAAATAAGGAGTATGTTTCCCAAATCACTTGAAGTCCAGGAAAACGCATACTGCATCACTCTTGCACGAACACGCTCTTTCTCCTAATGTGTTGAGAACTTTCAACAAAGCAGAAAAGAAGGGTATTTTGCAGTGAAATTCAGACGGGTTTGTAGAAAAGTACATTTCTATTGGCTGCAGAGTGCAAAACCGTGATTGACTTCATGTTCTCGATGAAAACCTTACATTTCCAAGTGACCTGAAGTAGGACTTTCACAAAAAGATGTGTTTGCGTGTCTGTGGTGAAAGGAGCTCTAGGTTGTGTATTCAGTGCTGGAGAGTGACACACTCTACATAGGTTACACAGCGTTTTGAGAGCACGAACATGCTAAAAATTGAAACTGCTACAAGGTGTGTGTAGCGTGCAGAAAGAAGGCTTGTCATTTCAAAGAAAGAAGAGGAAACCAAAATCCAGGTAGTGAAACGAACACACCAGCATGGGAGATGTGCATGCGGACAGTTTCAAGCAGAGGCTCTTTGTGGACACTTGGAAACAGCGCTGTGAAAAAATTTCGTACGAAGCGGGATTTGGCCAAAGTTGAAAGACCTTCCAAAACCAACCCTAAAGAACTTAGCCAAACAATGAATGTTGCAATAAACTCCTGCAGGAAAGGTGCATCTATGACACAACTCCCGAGCAGGTAGCTACATTCTGCACAGTACAAAATGCATATGAATTCCAGGCTGAAAACTCACTCCAGAAGGAAGCAATGCGTGTGTTTCTCTCTGAAAGAACACTCAGCCACTAGGCTTTTGCTTACTCCTTCAAAGTCTTTGTAGAAACGTGTGTTTTCACTGCTGGAATAGGTTTTGGGATGCATTGTTTCAATCTCTTGCAAGCCTCATGTTGTTTCTTACACAATGGGGAAAAATAAGGAGTATGTTTCCCAAATCACTTGAAGTCCAGGAAAACGCACACTGCATCACTCTTGCACGAACACGCTCTTTCTCCTAATACGTTGAGAACTTTCAACAAACAAGAAGAGAAGGATATTTTGCAGTGAAATTCAGACGGGTTTGTAGAAAAGTACATTTCTATTGGCTGCAGAGTGCAAAACCGTGATTGACTTCATGTTCTCGAGGAAAACCTTACATTTCCAAGTGACCTGAAGTAGGACTTTCACAAAAAGATGTGTTTGCGTGTCTGTGGTGAAAGGAGCTCTAGGTTGTGTATTCAGTGCTGGAGAGTGACACACTCTACATAGGTTACACAGCGTTTTGAGAGCACCAACATGCTAAAAACTGAAACTGCTACAAGGTGTATGTAGCGTGCAGAAAGAAGGCTTGTCATTTCAAAGAAAGAAGAGGAAACCAAAATCCAGGTAGTGAAACGAACACACCAGTACGGGAGATATGCATGTGGACAGTTTCAAGAAGAGGCTCTTTGTGGACACTTGGAAACAGCGCTGTGAAAAATTTTGTACGAAGCGGGATTTGGCCAAAGTTGAAAGACCTTCCAAAACAAACCCTAAAGAACTTAGCCAAACAATGAATGTTTCAATAAACTCCTGCAGGAAAGGTGCGTCTATGACACAACTCCCGAGCAGGTAGCTACATTCTGCACAGTACAAAATGCATATGAATTCCAGGCTGAAAACTCACTCCAGAAGGAAGCAATGCGTGTGTTTCTCTTTGAAAGAACACTCAGCCACTAGGCTTTTGCTTGCTCCTTCAAAGTCTTTGTAGAAACGTGTGTTTTCACTGCTGGAATACGTTTTGGGATGCATTGTTTCAATCTCTTGCAAGCCTCATGTTGTTTCTTACACAATGGGGAAAAATAAGGAGTATGTTTCCCAAATCACATGAAGTCCAGGAAAACGCACACTGAATCACTCTTGCACGAACACGCTCTTTTTCCTAATGTGTTGAGAACTTTCAACAAACCATAAAAGAAGGGTATTTTGCAGTGAAATTCAGACTGGTTTGTAGAAAAGTACATTTCTATGGGCTGCAGAGTGCAAAACCGTCATTGACTTCATGTTCTCGATGAAAACCTTACATTTCCAAGTGACCTGAAGTAGGACTTTCACAAAAAGAAGTGTTTGCGTGTCTGTGGTGAAAGGAGCTCTAGGTTGTGTATTCAGTGCTGGAGAGTGACACACTCTACATAGGTTACACAGCGTTTTGAGAGCACGAACATGCTAAAAACTGAAACTGCTACAAGGTGTGTGTAGCGTGCAGAAAGAAGGCTTGTCATTTCAAAGAAAGAAGAGGAAACCAAAATCCAGGTAGTGAAACGAACACACCAGTATGGGAGATGTGCATGTGGACAGCTTCAAGCAGAGGCTCTTTGTGGACACTTGGAAACAGCGCTGTGAAAAAATTTCGTACGAAGCGGGATTTGGCCAAAGTTGAAAGACCTTCCAAAACCAACCCTAAAGAACTTAGCCAAACAATGAATGTTGCAATAAACTCCTGCAGGAAAGGTGCATCTATGACACAACTCCCGAGCAGGTATCTACATTCTGCACAGTACAAAATGCATATGAATTCCAGGCTGAAAACTCACTCCAGAAGGAAGCAATGCGTGTGTTTCTCTCTGAAAGGACACTCAGCCACTAGGCTTTTGCTTGCTCCTTCAAAGTCTTTGTAGAAACGTGTGTTTTCAGTGCTGGAATACGTTTTGGGATGCATTGTTTCAATCTCTTGCAAGCCTCATGTTGTTTCTTACACAATGGGGAAAAATAAGGAGTATGTTTCCCAAATCACTTGAAGTCCAGGAAAACGCACACTGCATCACTCTTGCACGAACACGCTCTTTCTCCTAATACGTTGAGAACTTTCAACAAACAAGAAGAGAAGGATATTTTGCAGTGAAATTCAGACGGGTTTGTAGAAAAGTACATTTCTATTGGCTGCAGAGTGCAAAACCGTGATTGACTTCATGTTCTCGAGGAAAACCTTACATTTCCAAGTGACCTGAAGTAGGACTTTCACAAAAAGATGTGTTTGCGTGTCTGTGGTGAAAGGAGCTCTAGGTTGTGTATTCAGTGCTGGAGAGTGACACACTCTACATGGTAACACAGCGTTTTGAGAGCACCAACATGCTAAAAACTGAAACTGCTACAAGGTGTGTGTAGCGTGCAGAAAGAAGGCTTGTCATTTCAAAGAAAGAAGAGGAAACCAAAATCCAGGTAGTGAAACGAACACACCAGTATGGGAGATGTGCATGTGGACAGTTTCAAGCAGAGGCTCTTTGTGGACACTCGGAAACAGCGCTGTGAAAAAATTTCGTACGAAGCGGGATTTGGCCAAAGTTGAAAGACCTTCCAAAACCAACCCTAAAGAACTTAGCCAAACAATGAATGTTGCAATAAACTCCTGCAGGAAAGGTGCATCTATGACACAACTCCCGAGCAGGTAGCTACATTCTGCACAGTACAAAATGCATATGAATTCCAGGCTGAAAACTCACTCCAGAAGGAAGCAATGCGTGTGTTTCTCTCTGAAAGAACACTCAGCCAGTAGGCTTTTGCTTACTCCTTCAAAGTCTTTGTAGAAACGTGTGTTTTCACTGCTGGAATAGGTTTTGGGATGCATTGTTTCAATCTCTTGCAAGCCTCATGTTGTTTCTTACACAATGGGGAAAAATAAGGAGTATGTTTCCCAAATCACTTGAAGTCCAGGAAAACGCACACTGCATCACTCTTGCACGAACACGCTCTTTCTCCTAATACGTTGGGAACTTTCAACAAACAAGAAGAGAAGTGTATTTTGCAGTGAAATTCAGACGGGTTTGTAGAAAAGTACATTTCTATTGGCTGCAGAGTGCAAAACCGGGATTGACTTCATGTTCTCGATGAAAACCTTACATTTCCAAGTGACCTGAAGTAGGACTTTCACAAAAAGATGTGTTTGCGTGTCTGTGGTGAAAGGAGCTCTAGGTTGTGTATTCAGTGCTGGAGAGTGACACACTCTACATAGGTTACACAGCGTTTTGAGAGCACCAACATGCTAAAAACTGAAACTGCTACAAGGTGTGTGTAGCGTGCAGAAAGAAGGCTTCTCATTTCAAAGAAAGAAGAGGAAACCAAAATCCAGGTAGAGAAACGAACACACCAGCATGGGAGATGTGCATGTGGACAGTATCAAGCAGAGGCTCTTTGTGGACACTTGGAAACAGCGCTGTGAAAAAATTTCGTACGAAGCGGGATTTGGCCAAAGCTGAAAGACCTTCCAAAACCAACCCTAAAGAACTTAGACAAACAATGAATGTTGCAATAAACTCCTGCAGGAAAGGTGCATCTATGACACAACTCCCGAGCAGGTAGCTACATTCTGCACAGTACAAAATGCATATGAATTCCAGGCTGAAAACTCACTCCAGAAGGAAGCAATGCGTGTGTTTCTCTCTGAAAGGACAATCAGCCTGTAGGCTTTTGCTTGCTCCTTAAAAGTCTTTGTAGAAACGTGTGTTTTCACTGCCGGAAAAGGTTTGGGATGCATTGTTTCAATCTCTTGCAAGCCTCATGTTGTTTCTTACACAATGGGGAAAAATTAGGAGTATGTTACCCAAATCACTTGAAGTCCAGGAAAACGCACACTGCATCACTCTTGCACGAACACGCTCTTTCTCCTAATACGTTGAGAACTTTCAACAAACAAGAAGAGAAGGGTATTTTGCAGTGAAATTCAGACGGGTTTGTAGAAAAGTACATCTCTATTGGCTGCAGAGTGCAAAACCGTGATTGACTTCATGTTCTCGATGAAAACCTTACATTTCCAAGTGACCTGAAGTAGGACTTTCACAAAAAGATGTGTTTGCGTGTCTGTGGTGAAAGGAGCTCTAGGTTGTGTATTCAGTGCTGGAGAGTGACACACTCTACATAGGTTACACAGCGTTTTGAGAGCACCAACATGCTAAAAACTGAAACTGCTACAAGGTGTGTGTAGCGTGCAGAAAGAAGGCTTGTCATTTCAAAGAAAGAAGAGGAAACCAAAATCCAGGTAGAGAAACGAACACACCAGCATGGGAGATGTGCATGTGGACAGTATCAAGCAGAGGCTCTTTGTGGACACTTGGAAACAGCGCTGTGAAAAAATTTCGTACGAAGCGGGATTTGGCCAAAGCTGAAAGACCTTCCAAAACCAACCCTAAAGAACTTAGACAAACAATGAATGTTGCAATAAACTCCTGCAGGAAAGGTGCATCTATGACACAACTCCCGAGCAGGTAGCTACATTCTGCACAGTACAAAATGCATATGAATTCCAGGCTGAAAACTCACTCCAGAAGGAAGCAATGCGTGTGTTTCTCTCTGAAAGAACACTCAGCCAGTAGGCTTTTGCTTGCTCCTTCAAAGTCTTTGTAGAAACGTGTGTTTTCACTGCTGGAATACGTTTTGGGATGCATTGTTTCAATCTCTTGCAAGCCTCATGTTGTTTCTTACACAATGGGGAAAAATAAGGAGTATGTTATCCAAATCACTTGAAGTCCAGGAAAACGCACACTGCATCACTCTTGCACGAACACGCTCTTTCTCCTAATACGTTGAGAACGTTCAACAAACAAGAAGAGAAGGATATTTTGCAGTGAAATTCAGACGGGTTTGTAGAAAAGTACATCTCTATGGGCTGCAGAGTGCAAAACCGTGATTGACTTCATGTTCTCGATGAAAACCTTACATTTCCAAGTGACCTGAAGTAGGACTTTCACAAAAAGATGTGTTTGCGTGTCTGTGGTGAAAGGAGCTCTAGGTTGTGTATTCAGTGCTGGAGAGTGACACACTCTACATAGGTTACACAGCGTTTTGAGAGCACCAACATGCTAAAAACTGAAACTGCTACAAGGTGTGTGTAGCGTGCAGAAAGAAGGCTTGTCATTTCAAAGAAAGAAGAGGAAACCAAAATCCAGGTAGTGAAACGAACACACCAGTATGGGAGATGTGCATGTGGACAGTTTCAAGCAGAGGCTCTTTGTGGACACTTGGAAACAGCGCTGTGAAAAAATTTCCTACGAAGCGGGATTTGGCCAAAGTTGAAAGACCTTCCAAAACCAACCCTAAAGAACTTAGCCAAACAATGAATGTTTCAATAAACTCCTGCAGGAAAGGTGCATCTATGACACAACTCCCGAGCAGGTAGCTACATTCTGCACAGGACAAAATGCATATGAATTCCAGGCTGAAAACTCACTCCAGAAGGAAGCAATGCGTGTGTTTCTCTCTGAAAGGACACTCAGCCAGTAGGCTTTTGCTTGCGCCTTCAAAGTAGTTGTAGAAACGTGTGTTTTCACTGCTGGAATACGTTTTGGGATGCATTGTTTCAATCTCTTGCAAGCCTCATGTTGTTTCTTACACAATGGGGAAAAATAAGGAGTATGTTTCCCAAAGCACTTGAAGTCCAGGAAAACGCACACTGCATCACTCTTGCACGAACACGCTCTTTCTCCTAATACGTTGAGAACTTTCAACAAACAAGAAGAGAAGGGTATTTTGCAGTGAAATTCAGACGGGTTTGTAGAAAGGTACATTTCTATTGGCTGCAGAGTGCAAAACCGTGATTGACTTCATGTTCTCGATGAAAACCTAACATTTCCAAGTGACCTGAAGTAGGACTTTCACAAAAAGATGTGTTTGCGTGTCTGTGGTGAAAGGAGCTCTAGGTTGTGTATTCAGTGCTGGAGAGTGACACACTCTACATAGGTTACACAGCGTTCTGAGAGCACCAACATGCTAAAACTGAAACTGCTACAAGGTGTGTGTAGCGTGCAGAAAGAAGGCTTTCATTTCAAAGAAAGAAGAGGAAACCAAAATCCAGGTAGTGAAACGAACACACCAGTATGGGAGATGTGCATGTGGACAGTTTCAAGCAGAGGCTCTTTGTGGACACTTGGAAACAGCGCTGTGAAAAAATTTCCTACGAAGCGGTATTTGGCCAAAGTTGAAAGACCTTCCAAAACCAACCCTAAAGAACTTAGCCAAACAATGAATGTTGCAATAAACTCCTGCAGGAAAGGTGCATCTATGACACAACTCCCGAGCAGGTAGCTACATTCTGCACAGTACAAAATGCATATGAATTCCAGGCTGAAAACTCACTCCAAAAGGAAGCAATGCGTGTGTTTCTCTCTGAAAGGACACTCAGCCAGTAGGCTTTTGCTTGCTCCTTCAAAGTCTTTGTAGAAACGTGTGTTTTCACTGCTGGAATACGTTTTGGGATGCATTGTTTCAATCTCTTGCAAGGCTCATGTTGTTTCTTACACAATGTGGAAAAATAAGGAGTATGTTTCCCAAATCACTTGAAGTCCAGGAAAACGCACACTGCATCACTCTTGCACGAACACGCTTTCTCCTAATACGTTGAGAACTTTCAACAAACAAGAAGAGAAGGGTATTTTGCAGTGAAATTCAGACGGGTTTGTAGAAAAATACATTTCTATTGGCTGCAGAGTGCAAAACCGTGATTGACTTCATGTTCTCGATGAAAACCTTACATTTCCAAGTGACCTGAAGTAGGATTTTCACAAAAAGATGTGTTTGCGTGTCTGTGGTGAAAGGAGCTCTAGGTTGTGTATTCAGTGCTGGAGAGTGACACACTCTACATGGTAAAACAGCGTTTTGAGAGCACCAACATGCTAAAAACTGAAACTGCTACAAGGTGTGTGTAGCGTGCAGAAAGAAGGCTTGTCATTTCAAAGAAAGAAGAGGAAACCAAAATCCAGGTAGTGAAACGAACACACCAGTATGGGAGATGTGCATGTGGACAGTTTCAAGCAGAGGCTCTTTGTGGACACTCGGAAACAGCGCTGTGAAAAAATTTCGTACGAAGCGGGATTTGGCCAAAGCTGAAAGACCTTCCAAAACCAACCCTAAAGAACTTAGCCAAACAATGAATGTTGCAATAAACTCCTGCAGGAAAGGTGCATCTATGACACAACTTCCGAGCAGGTAGCTACATTTTGCACAGTACAAAATGCATATGAATTCCAGGCTGAAAACTCACTCCAGAAGGAAGCAATGCGTGTGTTTCTCTCTGAAAGAACACTCAGCCAGTAGGCTTTTGCTTACTCCTTCAAAGTCTTTGTAGAAACGTGTGTTTTCACTGCTGGAATACGTTTTGGGATGCATTGTTTCAATCTCTTGCAAGGCTCATGTTGTTTCTTACACAATGGGGAAAAATAAGGAGTATGTTTCCCAAATCACTTGAAGTCCAGGAAAACGCACACTGCATCACTCTTGCACGACCACGCTCTTTCTCCTAATACGTTGAGAACTTTCAACAAACAAGAAGAGAAGGGTATTTTGCAGTGAAATTCAGACGGGTTTGTAGAAAAGTACATCTCTATTGGCTGCAGAGTGCAAAACCGTCATTGACTTCATGTTCTCGATGAAAACCTTACATTTCCAAGTGACCTGAAGTAGGACTTTCACAAAAAGATGTGTTTGCGTGTCTGTGGTGAAAGGAGCTCTAGGTTGTGTATTCAGTGCTGGAGAGTGACACACTCTACATAGGTTACACAGCGTTTTGAGAGCACCAGCATGCTAAAAACCGAAACTGCTACAAGGTGTGTGTAGCGTGCAAAAGAAGGCTTGTCATTTCAAAGAAAGAAAAGGAAACCAAAATCCAGGTAGTGAAACGAACACACCAGTATGGGAGATGTGCATGTGGACAGTTTCAAGTAGAGGCTCTTTGTGGACACTTGGAAACAGCGCTGTGAAAAAATTTCGTACGAAGCGGGATTTGGCCAAAGCTGAAAGACCTTCCAAAACCAACCCTAAAAAACTTAGCCAAACAATGAATGTTGCAATAAACTCCTGCAGGAAAGGTGCATCTATGACACAACTCCCGAGCAGGTAGCTACATTCTGCACAGTACAAAATGCATATGAATTCCAGGCTGAAAACTCACTCCAGAAGGAAGCAATGCGTGTGTTTCTCTCTGAAAGGACACTCAGCCAGTAGGCTTTTGCTTGCTCCTTAAAAGTCTTTGTAGAAACGTGTGTTTTCACTGCCGGAAAAGGTTTGGGATGCATTGTTTCAATCTCTTGCAAGCCTCATGTTGTTTCTTACACAATGGGGAAAAATAAGGAGTATGTTTCCCAAATCACTTGAAGTCCAGGAAAACGCACACTGCATCACTCTTGCACGAACACGCTCTTTCTCCTAATACGTTGAGAACTTTCAACACACAAGAAGAGAAGGGTATTTTGCAGTGAAATTCAGACGGGTTTGTAGAAAAGTACATCTCTATTGGCTGCAGAGTGCAAAACCGTGATTGACTTCATGTTCTCGATGAAAACCTTACATTTCCAAGTGACCTGAAGTAGGATTTTCACAAAAAGATGTGTTTGCGTGTCTGTGGTGAAAGGAGCTCTAGGTTGTGTATTCAGTGCTGGAGAGTGACACACTCTACATGGTAACACAGCGTTTTGAGAGCACCAACATGCTAAAAACTGAAACTGCTACAAGGTGAGTGTAGCGTGCAGAAAGAAGGCTTGTCATTTCAAAGAAAAAAGAGGAAGCCAAAATCCAGCTAGTGAAACGAACACACCAGTATGGGAGATGTGCATGCGGACAGTTTCAAGCAGAGGCTCTTTGTGGACACTTGGAAACAGCGCTGTGAAAAAATTTCGTACGAAGCGGGATTTGGCCAAAGTTGAAAGACCTTCCAAAACCAACCCTAAAGAACTTAGCCAAACAATGAATGTTGCAATAAACTCCTGCAGGAAAGGTGCATCTATGACACATCTCCCGAGCAGGTAGCTATATTCTGCACAGTACAAAATGCATATGAATTCCAGGCTGAAAACTCACTCCAGAAGGAAGCAATGCGTGTGTTTGTCTCTGAAAGAACACTCAGCCAGGAGGCTTTTGCTTACTCCTTCAAAGTCTTTGTAGAAACGTGTGTTTTCACTGCTGGAATACGTTTTGGGATGCATTGTTTCAATCTCTTGCAAGCCTCATGTTGTTTCTTACACAATGGGGAAAAATAAGGAGTATGTTTCCCAAATCACTTGAAGTCCAGGAAAACGCACACTGCATCACTCTTGCACGAACACGCTCTTTCTCCTAATACGTTGAGAACTTTCAACAAACAAGAAGAGAAGGGTATTTTGCAGTGAAATTCAGACGGGTTTGTAGGAAAGTACATTTCTATTGGCTGCAGAGTGCAAAACCGTGATTGACTTCATGTTCTCGATGAAAACCTTACATTTCCAAGTGACCTGAAGTAGGACTTTCACAAAAAGATGTGTTTGCGTGTCTGTGGTGAAAGGAGCTCTAGGTTGTGTATTCAGTGCTGGAGAGTGACACACTCTACATAGGTGACACAGCGTTTTGAGAGCACCAACATGCTAAAAACTGAAACTGCTACAAGGTGTGTGTAGCATGCAGAAAGAAGGCTTCTCATTTCAAAGAAAGAAGAGGAAACCAAAATCCAGGTAGTGAAACGAACACACCAGCATGGGAGATGTGCATGTGGACAGTTTCAAGCAGAGGCTCTTTGTGGACACTTGGAAACAGCGCTGTGAAAAAATTTCGTAGGAAGCGGGATTTGGCCAAAGTTGAAAGACCTTCCAAAACCAACCCTAAAGAACTTACCCAGACAATGAATGTTTCAATAAACTCCCGCAGGAAAGGTGCGTCTATGACACAACTCCCGAGCAGGTAGCTACATTCTGCACAGTACAAAATGCATATGAATTCCAGGCTGAAAACTCACTCCAGAAGGAAGCAATGCGTGTGCTTCTCTCTGAAAGAACACTCAGCCACTAGGCTTTTGCTTGCTCCTTCAAAGTCTTTGTAGAAACGTGTGTTTTCACTGCTGGAATACGTTTTCGGATGCATTGTTTCAATCTCTTGCAAGCCTCATGTTGTTTCTTACACAATGGGGAAAAATAAGGAGTATGTTTCCCAAATCACTTGAAGTCCAGGAAAACGCACACTGCATCACTCTTGCACGAACACGCTCTTTTTCCTAATGTGTTGAGAACTTTCAACAAACCAGAAAAGAAGGGTATTTTGCAGTGAAATTCAGACGGGTTTGTAGAAAAGTACATTTCTATTGGCTGCAGAGTGCAAAACCGTGATTGACTTCATGTTCTCGATGAAAACCTTACATTTCCAAGTGACCTGAAGTAGGACTTTCACAAAAAGATGTGTTTGCGTGTCTGTGGTGAAAAGAGCTCTAGGTTGTGTATTCAGTGCTGTAGAGTGACACACTCTACATAGGTGACACAGCGTTTTGAGAGCACCAACATGCTTCAAACTGAAACTGCTACAAGGTGTGTGTAGCGTGCAGAAAGAAGGCTTGTCATTTCAAAGAAAGAAGAGGAAACCAAAATCCAGGTAGTGAAACGAACACACCAGTATGGGAGATGTGCATGTGGACAGTTTCAAGCAGAGGCTCTTTGTGGACACTTGGAAACAGCGCTGTGAAAAAATTTCCTACGAAGCGGGATTTGGCCAAAGTTGAAAGACCTTCCAAAACCAACCCTAAAGAACTTAGCCAAACAATGAATGTTTCAATAAACTCCTGTAGGAAAGGTGCGTCTATGACACAACTCCCGAGCAGGTAGCTACATTCTGCACAGTACAAAATGCATATGAATTCCAGGCTGAAAACTCACTCCAGAAGGAAGCAATGCGTGTGTTTCTCTCTGAAAGAACACTCAGCCACTAGGCTTTTGCTTGCTCCTTCAAAGTCTTTGTAGAAACGTGTGTTTTCACTGCTGGAATACGTTTTGGGTTGCATTGTTTCAATCTCTTGCAAGCCTCATGTTGTTTCTTACACAATGGGGAAAAATAAGGAGTATGTTTCCCAAATCACTTGAAGTCCAGGAAAACGCATACTGCATCACTCTTGCACGAACACGCTCTTTCTCCTAATGTGTTGAGAACTTTCAACAAAGCAGAAAAGAAGGGTATTTTGCAGTGAAATTCAGACGGGTTTGTAGAAAAGTACATTTCTATTGGCTGCAGAGTGCAAAACCGTGATTGACTTCATGTTCTCGATGAAAACCTTACATTTCCAAGTGACCTGAAGTAGGACTTTCACAAAAAGATGTGTTTGCGTGTCTGTGGTGAAAGGAGCTCTAGGTTGTGTATTCAGTGCTGGAGAGTGACACACTCTACATAGGTTACACAGCGTTTTGAGAGCACGAACATGCTAAAAATTGAAACTGCTACAAGGTGTGTGTAGCGTGCAGAAAGAAGGCTTGTCATTTCAAAGAAAGAAGAGGAAACCAAAATCCAGGTAGTGAAACGAACACACCAGCATGGGAGATGTGCATGCGGACAGTTTCAAGCAGAGGCTCTTTGTGGACACTTGGAAACAGCGCTGTGAAAAAATTTCGTACGAAGCGGGATTTGGCCAAAGTTGAAAGACCTTCCAAAACCAACCCTAAAGAACTTAGCCAAACAATGAATGTTGCAATAAACTCCTGCAGGAAAGGTGCATCTATGACACAACTCCCGAGCAGGTAGCTACATTCTGCACAGTACAAAATGCATATGAATTCCAGGCTGAAAACTCACTCCAGAAGGAAGCAATGCGTGTGTTTCTCTCTGAAAGAACACTCAGCCACTAGGCTTTTGCTTACTCCTTCAAAGTCTTTGTAGAAACGTGTGTTTTCACTGCTGGAATAGGTTTTGGGATGCATTGTTTCAATCTCTTGCAAGCCTCATGTTGTTTCTTACACAATGGGGAAAAATAAGGAGTATGTTTCCCAAATCACTTGAAGTCCAGGAAAACGCACACTGCATCACTCTTGCACGAACACGCTCTTTCTCCTAATACGTTGAGAACTTTCAACAAACAAGAAGAGAAGGATATTTTGCAGTGAAATTCAGACGGGTTTGTAGAAAAGTACATTTCTATTGGCTGCAGAGTGCAAAACCGTGATTGACTTCATGTTCTCGAGGAAAACCTTACATTTCCAAGTGACCTGAAGTAGGACTTTCACAAAAAGATGTGTTTGCGTGTCTGTGGTGAAAGGAGCTCTAGGTTGTGTATTCAGTGCTGGAGAGTGACACACTCTACATAGGTTACACAGCGTTTTGAGAGCACCAACATGCTAAAAACTGAAACTGCTACAAGGTGTATGTAGCGTGCAGAAAGAAGGCTTGTCATTTCAAAGAAAGAAGAGGAAACCAAAATCCAGGTAGTGAAACGAACACACCAGTACGGGAGATATGCATGTGGACAGTTTCAAGAAGAGGCTCTTTGTGGACACTTGGAAACAGCGCTGTGAAAAATTTTGTACGAAGCGGGATTTGGCCAAAGTTGAAAGACCTTCCAAAACAAACCCTAAAGAACTTAGCCAAACAATGAATGTTTCAATAAACTCCTGCAGGAAAGGTGCGTCTATGACACAACTCCCGAGCAGGTAGCTACATTCTGCACAGTACAAAATGCATATGAATTCCAGGCTGAAAACTCACTCCAGAAGGAAGCAATGCGTGTGTTTCTCTTTGAAAGAACACTCAGCCACTAGGCTTTTGCTTGCTCCTTCAAAGTCTTTGTAGAAACGTGTGTTTTCACTGCTGGAATACGTTTTGGGATGCATTGTTTCAATCTCTTGCAAGCCTCATGTTGTTTCTTACACAATGGGGAAAAATAAGGAGTATGTTTCCCAAATCACATGAAGTCCAGGAAAACGCACACTGAATCACTCTTGCACGAACACGCTCTTTTTCCTAATGTGTTGAGAACTTTCAACAAACCATAAAAGAAGGGTATTTTGCAGTGAAATTCAGACTGGTTTGTAGAAAAGTACATTTCTATGGGCTGCAGAGTGCAAAACCGTCATTGACTTCATGTTCTCGATGAAAACCTTACATTTCCAAGTGACCTGAAGTAGGACTTTCACAAAAAGAAGTGTTTGCGTGTCTGTGGTGAAAGGAGCTCTAGGTTGTGTATTCAGTGCTGGAGAGTGACACACTCTACATAGGTTACACAGCGTTTTGAGAGCACGAACATGCTAAAAACTGAAACTGCTACAAGGTGTGTGTAGCGTGCAGAAAGAAGGCTTGTCATTTCAAAGAAAGAAGAGGAAACCAAAATCCAGGTAGTGAAACGAACACACCAGTATGGGAGATGTGCATGTGGACAGCTTCAAGCAGAGGCTCTTTGTGGACACTTGGAAACAGCGCTGTGAAAAAATTTCGTACGAAGCGGGATTTGGCCAAAGTTGAAAGACCTTCCAAAACCAACCCTAAAGAACTTAGCCAAACAATGAATGTTGCAATAAACTCCTGCAGGAAAGGTGCATCTATGACACAACTCCCGAGCAGGTATCTACATTCTGCACAGTACAAAATGCATATGAATTCCAGGCTGAAAACTCACTCCAGAAGGAAGCAATGCGTGTGTTTCTCTCTGAAAGGACACTCAGCCACTAGGCTTTTGCTTGCTCCTTCAAAGTCTTTGTAGAAACGTGTGTTTTCAGTGCTGGAATACGTTTTGGGATGCATTGTTTCAATCTCTTGCAAGCCTCATGTTGTTTCTTACACAATGGGGAAAAATAAGGAGTATGTTTCCCAAATCACTTGAAGTCCAGGAAAACGCACACTGCATCACTCTTGCACGAACACGCTCTTTCTCCTAATACGTTGAGAACTTTCAACAAACAAGAAGAGAAGGATATTTTGCAGTGAAATTCAGACGGGTTTGTAGAAAAGTACATTTCTATTGGCTGCAGAGTGCAAAACCGTGATTGACTTCATGTTCTCGAGGAAAACCTTACATTTCCAAGTGACCTGAAGTAGGACTTTCACAAAAAGATGTGTTTGCCTGTCTGTGGTGAAAGGAGCTCTAGGTTGTGTATTCAGTGCTGGAGAGTGACACACTCTACATAGGTTACACAGCGTTTTGAGAGCACCAACATGCTAAAAACTGAAACTGCTACAAGGTGTGTGTAGCGTGCAGAAAGAAGGCTTGTCATTTCAAAGAGAGAAGAGGAAACCCAAATCCAGGTAGTGAAACAAACACACCAGTATGGGAGATGTGCATGTAGACAGTTTCAAGCAGAGGCTCTTTGTGGACACTTGGAAACAGCGCTGTGAAAAAATTTCGTACGAAGCGGGATTTGGCCAAAGTTGAAAGACCTTCCAAAACCAACCCTAAAGAACTTAGCCAAACAATGAATGTTGCAATAAACTCCTGCAGGAAAGGTGCATCTATGACACAACTCCCGAGCAGGTAGCTACATTCTGCACAGTACAAAATGCATATGAATTCCAGGCTGAAAACTCACTCCAGAAGGAAGCAATGCGTGTGTTTCTCTCTGAAAGAACACTCAGCCACTAGGCTTTTGCTTGCTCCTTCAAAGTCTTTGTAGAAACGTGTGTTTTCACTGCTGGAATACGTTTTGGGATGCATTGTTTCAATCTCTTGCAAGCCTCATGTTGTTTCTTACACAATGGGGAAAAATAAGGAGTATGTTTCCCAAATCACTTGTAGTCCAGGAAAACGCACACTGCATCACTCTTGCACGAACACGCTCTTTTTCCTAATGTGTTGAGAACTTTCAACAAACCAGAAAAGAAGGGTATTTTGCCGTGAAATTCAGACGGGTTTGTAGAAAAGTACATTTCTATTGGCTGCAGAGTGCAAAACCGTGATTGACTTCATGTTCTCGATGAAAACCTTACATTTCCAAGTGACCTGAAGTAGGACTTTCACAAAAAGATGTGTTTGCGTGTCTGTGGTGAAAGGAGCTCTAGGTTGTGTATTCAGTGCTGGAGAGTGACACACTCTACATAGGTTACACAGCGTTTTGAGAGCACCAACATGCTAAAAACTGAAACTGCTACAAGGTGTGTGTAGCGTGCAGAAAGAAGGCTTGTCATTTCAAAGAGAGAAGAGGAAACCAAAATCCAGGTAGTGAAACGAACACACCAGTATGGGAGATGTGCATGTGGACAGTTTCAAGCAGAGGCTCTTTGTGGACACTTGGAAACAGCGCTGTGAAAAAATTTCGTACGAAGCGGGATTTGGCCAAAGTTGAAAGACCTTCCAAAACCAACCCTAAAGAACTTAGCCAAACAATGAATGTTTCAATAAACTCCTGCAGGAAAGGTGCGTCTATGACACAACTCCCGAGCAGGTAGCTACATTCTGCACAGTACAAAATGCATATGAATTCCAGGCTGAAAACTCACTCCAGAAGGAAGCAATGCGTGTGTTTCTCTCTGAAAGAACACTCAGCCACTAGGCTTTTGCTTGCTCCTTCAAAGTCTTTGTAGAAACGTGTGTTTTCACTGCTGGAATACGTTTTGGGATGAATTGTTTCAATCTCTTGCAAGCCTCATGTTGTTTCATACACAATGGGGAAAAATAAGGAGTATGTTTCCCAAATCACTTGAAGTCCAGGAATACGCACACTGCATCACTCTTGCACGAACACGCCCTTTCCCCTAATACGTTGAGAACTTTCAACAAACAAGAAGAGAAGGATATTTTGCAGTGAAATTCAGACGGGTTTGTAGAAAAGTACATTTCTATGGGCTGCAGAGTGCAAAACCGTCATTGACTTCATGTTCTCGATGAAAACCTTACATTTCCAAGTGACCTGAACTAGGACTTTCACAAAAAGATGTGTTTGCGTGTCTGTGGTGAAAGGAGCTCTAGGTTGTGTATTCAGTGCTGGAGAGTGACACACTCTACATAGGTTACACAGCGTTTTCAGAGCACCAACATGCTAAAAACTGAAACTGCTACAAGGTGTGTGTAGCGTGCAGAAAGAAGGCTTGTCATTTCAAAGAAAGAAGAGGAAACCAAAATCCAGGTAGTGAAACGAACACACCAGTATGGGAGATGTGCATGTGGACAGTATCAAGCAGAGGCTCTTTGTGGACACTTGGAAACAGGGCTGTGAAAAAATTTCGTACGAAGCGGGATTTGGACAAAGTTGAAAGACCTTCCAAAACCAACCCTAAAGAACTTAGCCAAACAATGAATGTTGCAATAAACTCCTGCAGGAAAGGTGCATCTATGACACAACTTCCGAGCAGGTAGCTACATTCTGCACAGTACAAAATGCATATGAATTCCAGGCTGAAAACTCACTCCAGAAGGAAGCAATGCGTGTGTTTCTCTCTGAAAGAACACTCAGCCAGTAGGCTTTTGCTTGCTCCTTCAAAGTCTTTGTAGAAACGTGTGTTTTCACTGCTGGAATACGTTTTGGGATGCATTGTTTCAATCTCTTGCAAGGCTCATGTTGTTTCTTACACAATGGGGAAAAATAAGGAGTATGTTTCCCAAATCACTTGAAGTCCAGGAAAACGCACACTGCATCACTCTTGCACGAACACGCTCTTTCTCCTAATACGTTGAAAACTTTCAACAAACATGAAGAGAAGGGTATTTTGCAGTGAAATTCAGACGGGTTTGTAGAAAAGTACATTTCTATTGGCTGCAGAGTGCAAAACCGTCATTGACTTCATGTTCTCGATGAAAACCTTACATTTCCAAGTGACCTGAAGTAGGACTTTCACAAAAAGATGTGTTTGCGTGTCTGTGGTGAAAGGAGCTCTAGGTTGTGTATTCAGTGCTGGAGAGTGACACACTCTACATGGTAACACAGCGTTTTGAGAGCACCAACATGCTAAAAACTGAAACTGCTACAAGGTGTGTGTAGCGTGCAGAAAGAAGGCTTGTCATTTCAAAGAAAGAAGAGGAAACCAAAATCCAGGTAGTGAAACAAACACACCAGTATGGGAGATGTGCATGTGGACAGTTTCAAGCAGAGGCTCTTTGTGGACACTTGGAAACAGCGCTGTGAAAAAATTTCGTACGAAGCGGGATTTGGCCAAAGTTGAAAGACCTTCCAAAACCAACCCTAAAGAACTTAGCCAAACAATGAATGTTGCAATAAACTCCTGCAGGAAAGGTGCATCTATGACACAACTCCCGAGCAGGTAGCTACATTCTGCACAGTACAAAATCCATATGAATTCCAGGCTGAAAACTCACTCCAGAAGGAAGCAATGCGTGTGTTTCTCTCTGAAAGGACACTCAGCCAGTAGGCTTTTGCTTGCTCCTTCAAAGTCTTTGTAGAAACGTGTGTTTTCACTGCTGGAATACGTTTTGGGATGCATTGTTTCAATCTCTTGTAAGGCTCATGTTGTTTCTTACACAATGTGGAAAAATAAGGAGTATGTTTCCCAAATCACTTGAAGTCCAGGAAAACGCACACTGCATCACTCTTGCACGAACACGCTCTTTCTCCTAATGAGTTGAGAACTTTCAACAAACAAGAAGAGAAGGGTATTTTGCAGTGAAATTCAGACGGGTTTGTAGAAAAGTACATCTCTATTGGCTGCAGAGTGCAAAACCGTCATTGACTTCATGTTCTCGATGGAAACCTTACATTTCCAAGTGACCTGATGTAGGACTTTCACAAAAAGATGTGTTTGCGTGTGTGTGGTGAAAGGAGCTCTAGGTTGTGTATTCAGTGCTGGAGAGTGACACACTCTACATGGTAAAACAGCGTTTTGAGAGCACCAACATGCTAAAAACTGAAACTGCTACAAGGTGAGTGTAGCGTGCAGAAAGAAGGCTTGTCATTTCAAAGAAAGAAGAGGAAGCCAAAATCCAGCTAGTGAAACGAACACACCGGTATGGGAGATGTGCATGCGGACAGTTTCAAGCAGAGGCTCTTTGTGGACACTTGGAAACAGCGCTGTGAAAAAATTTCGTACGAAGCGGGATTTGGCCAAAGTTGAAAGACCTTCCAAAACCAACCCTAAAGAACTTAGCCAAACAATGAATGTTGCAATAAACTCCTGCAGGAAAGGTGCATCTATGACACATCTCCCGAGCAGGTAGCTATATTCTGCACAGTACAAAATGCATATGAATTCCAGGCTGAAAACTCACTCCAGAAGGAAGCAATGCGTGTGTTTGTCTCTGAAAGAACACTCAGCCAGTAGGCTTTTGCTTACTCCTTCAAAGTCTTTGTAGAAACGTGTGTTTTCACTGCTGGAATACGTTTTGGGATGCATTGTTTCAATCTCTTGCAAGCCTCATGTTGTTTCTTACACAATGGGGAAAAATAAGGAGTATGTTTCCCAAATCACTTGAAGTCCAGGAAAACGCACACTGCATCACTCTTGCACGAACACGCTCTTTCTCCTAATACGTTGAGAACTTTCAACAAACAAGAAGAGAAGGGTATTTTGCAGTGAAATTCAGACGGGTTTGTAGAAAAGTACATTTCTATTGGCTGCAGAGTGCAAAACAGTGATTGACTTCATGTTCTCGATGAAAACCTTACATTTCCAAGTGACCTGAAGTAGGACTTTCACAAAAAGATGTGTTTGCGTGTCTGTGGTGAAAGGAGCTCTAGGTTGTGTATTCAGTGCTGGAGAGTGACACACTCTACATAGGTGACACAGCGTTTTGAGAGCACCAACATGCTAAAAACTGAAACTGCTACAAGGTGTGTGTAGCGTGCAGAAAGAAGGCTTGTCATTTCAAAGAAAGAAGAGGAAACCAAAATCCAGGTAGTGAAACGAACACACCAGCATGGGAGATGTGCATGTGGACAGTTTCAAGCAGAGGCTCTTTGTGGACACTTGCAAACAGCGCTGTGAAAAAATTTCGTAGGAAGCGGGATTTGGCCAAAGTTGAAAGACCTTCCAAAACCAACCCTAAAGAACTTAGCCAAACAATGAATGTTTCAATAAACTCCTGCAGGAAAGGTGCGTCTATGACACAACTCCCGAGCAGGTAGCTACATTCTGCACAGTACAAAATGCATATGAATTCCAGGCTGAAAACTCACTCCAGAAGGAAGCAATGCGTGTGTTTCTCTCTGAAAGAACACTCAGCCACTAGGCTTTTGCTTGCTCCTTCAAAGTCTTTGTAGAAACGTGTGTTTTCACTGCTGGAATACGTTTTCGGATGCATTGTTTCAATCTCTTGCACGCCTCATGTTGTTTCTTACACAATGGGGAAAAATAAGGAGTATGTTTCCCAAATCACTTGAAGTCCAGGAAAACGCACACTGCATCACTCTTGCACGAACACGCTCTTTTTCCTAATGTGTTGAGAACTTTCAACAAACCAGAAAAGAAGGGTATTTTGCAGTGAAATTCAGACGGGTTTGTAGAAAAGTACATTTCTATTGGCTGCAGAGTGCAAAACCGTGATTGACTTCATGTTCTCGATGAAAACCTTACATTTCCAAGTGACCTGAAGTAGGACTTTCACAAAAAGATGTGTTTGCGTGTCTGTGGTGAAAGGAGCTCTAGGTTGTGTATTCAGTGCTGGAGAGTGACACACTCTACATAGGTGACACAGCGTTTTGAGAGCACCAACATGCTTCAAACTGAAACTGCTACAAGGTGTGTGTAGCGTGCAGAAAGAAGGCTTGTCATTTCAAAGAAAGAAGAGGAAACCAAAATCCAGGTAGTGAAACGAACACACCAGTATGGGAGATGTGCATGTGGACAGTTTCAAGCAGAGGCTCTTTGTGGACACTTGGAAACAGCGCTGTGAAAAAATTTCCTACGAAGCGGGATTTGGCCAAAGTTGAAAGACTTTCCAAAACCAACCCTAAAGAACTTAGCCAAACAATGAATGTTTCTATAAACTCCTGCAGGAAAGGTGCGTCTATGACACAACTCCCGAGCAGGTAGCTACATTCTGCACAGTACAAAATGCATATGAATTCCAGGCTGAAAACTCACTCCAGAAGGAAGCAATGCGTGTGTTTCTCTCTGAAAGAACACTCAGCCACTAGGCTTTTGCTTGCTCCTTCAAAGTCTTTGTAGAAACGTGTGTTTTCACTGCTGGAATACGTTTTGGGATGCATTGTTTCAATCTCTTGCAAGCCTCATGTTGTTTCTTACACAATGGGGAAAAATAAGGAGTATGTTTCCCAAATCACTTGAAGTCCAGGAAAACGCACACTGCATCACTCTTGCACGAACACGCTCTTTCTCCTAATGTGTTGAGAACTTTCAGCAAAGCAGAAAAGAAGGGTATTTTGCAGTGAAATTCAGACGGGTTTGTAGAAAAGTACATTTCTATGGGCTGCAGAGTGCAAAACCGTCATTGACTTCATGTTCTCGATGAAAACCTTACATTTCCAAGTGACCTGAAGTAGGACTTTCACAAAAAGATGTGTTTGCGTGTCTGTGGTGAAAGGAGCTCTAGGTTGTGTATTCAGTGCTGGAGAGTGACACACTCTACATAGGTTACACAGCGTTTTGAGAGCACCAACATGCTAAAAACTGAAACTGCTACAAGGTGTGTGTAGCGTGCAGAAAGAAGGCTTGTCATTTCAAAGAAAGAAGAGGAAACCAAAATCCAGGTAGTGAAACGAACACACCAGCATGGGAGATGTGCATGTGGACAGTTTCAAGCAGAGGCTCTTTGTGGACACTTGGAAACAGCGCTGTGAAAAAATTTCGTACGAAGCGGGATTTGTCCAAAGTTGATAGACCTTCCAAAACCAACCCTAAAGAACTTAGCCAAACAATGAATGTTGCAATAAACTCCTCCAGGAAAGGTGCGTCTATGACACAACTCCCGAGCAGGTAGCTACATTCTGCACAGTACAAAATGCATATGAATTCCAGGCTGAAAACTCACTCCAGAAGGAAGCAATGCGTGTGTTTCTCTCTGAAAGAACACTCAGCCACTAGGCTTTTGCTTGCTCCTTCAAAGTCTTTGTAGAAACGTGTGTTTTCACTGCTGGAATACGTTTTCGGATGCATTGTTTCAATCTCTTGCAAGCCTCATGTTGTTTCTTACACAATGGGGAAAAATAAGGAGTATGTTTCCCAAATCACTTGAAGTCCAGGAATACGCACACTGCATCACTCTTGCACGAACACGCCCTTTCCCCTAATACGTTGAGAACTTTCAACAAACAAGAAGAGAAGGATATTTTGCAGTGAAATTCAGACGGGTTTGTAGAAAAGTACATTTCTATGGGCTGCAGAGTGCAAAACCGTCATTGATTTCATGTTCTCGATGAAAACCTTACATTTCCAAGTGACCTGAAGTAGGACTTTCACAAAAAGATGTGTTTGCGTGTCTGTGGTGAAAGGAGCTCTAGGTTGTGTATTCAGTGCTGGAGAGTGACACACTCTACATAGGTTACACAGCGTTTTGAGAGCACCAACATGCTAAAAACTGAAACTGCTACAAGGTGTGTGTAGCGTGCAGAAAGAAGGCTTGTCATTTCAAAGAAAGAAGAGGAAACCAAAATCCAGGTAGTGAAACGAACACACCAGTATGGGAGATGTGCATGTGGACAGTATCAAGCAGAGGCTCTTTGTGGACACTTGGAAACAGGGCTGTGAAAAAATTTCGTACGAAGCGGGATTTGGCCAAAGTTGAAAGACCTTCCAAAACCAACCCTAAAGAACTTAGCCAAACAATGAATATTTCAATAAACTCCTGCAGGAAAGGTGCACCTATGACACAACTCCCGAGCAGGTAGCTACATTCTGCACAGTACAAAATGCATATGAATTCCAGGCTGAAAACTCACTCCAGAAGGAAGCAATGCGTGTGTTTCTCTCTGAAAGAACACTCAGCCACTAGGCTTTTGCTTGCTCCTTCAAAGTCTTTGTAGAAACGTGTGTTTTCACTGCTGGAATAAGTTTTGGGATGCACTATTTCAATCTCTTGCAAGCCTCATGTTGTTTCTTACACAATGGGGAAAAATAAGGAGTATGTTACCCAAATCACTTGAAGTCCAGGAAAACGCACACTGCATCACTCTTGCACGAACACGCTCTTTTTCCTAATGTGTTGAGAACTTTCAACAAACCAGAAAAGAAGGGTATTTTGCAGTGAAATTCAGACGGGTTTGTAGAAAAGTACATTTCTATTGGCTGCAGAGTGCAAAACCATGATTGACTTCATGTTCTCGATGAAAACCTTACATTTCCAAGTGACCTGAAGTAGGACTTTCACAAAAAGATGTGTTTGCGTGTCTGTGGTGAAAGGAGCTCTAGGTTGTGTATTCAGTGCTGGAGAGTGACACACTCTACATAGGTTACACAGCGTTTTGAGAGCACCAACATGCTAAAAACTGAAACTGCTACAAGGTGTGTGTAGCGTGCAGAAAGAAGGCTTGTCATTTCAAAGAGAGAAGAGGAAACCAAAATCCAGGTAGTGAAACGAACACACCAGTATGGGAGATGTGCATGTGGACAGTTTCAAGCAGAGGCTCTTTGTGGACACTTGGAAACAGCGCTGTGAAAAAATTTCGTACGAAGCGGGATTTGGCCAAAGTTGAAAGACCTTCCAAAACCAACCCTAAAGAACTTAGCCAAACAATGAATGTTGCAATAAACTCCTGCAGGAAAGGTGCCTCTATGACACAACTCCCGAGCAGGTAGCTACATTCTGCACAGTACAAAATGCATATGAATTCCAGGCTGAAAACTCACTCCAGAAGGAAGCAATGCAGTGTTTCTCTCTGAAAGAACACTCAGCCACTAGGCTTTTGCTTGCTCCTTCAAAGTCTTTGTAGAAACGTGTGTTTTCACTGCTGGAATACGTTTTGGGATGCATTGTTTCAATCTCTTGCAAGCCTCATGTTGTTTCTTACACAATGGGGAAAAATAAGGAGTATGTTACCCAAATCACTTGAAGTCCAGGAAAACGCACACTGCATCACTCTTGAACGAACACGCTCTTTCTCCTAATGTGTTGAGAACTTTTAACAAACCAAAAAAAGGGGATTTTGCAGTGAAATTCAGACGGGTTTGTAGAAAAGTACATTTCTATTGGCTGCAGAGTGCAAAACCGTGATTGACTTCATGTTCTCGATGAAAACCTTACATTTCCAAGTGACCTGAAGTAGGACTTTCACAAAAAGATGTGTTTGCGTGTCTGTGGTGAAAGGAGCTCTAGGTTGTGTATTCAGTGCTGGAGAGTGACACACTCTACATAGGTTACACAGCGTTTTGAGAGCACCAACATGCTAAAAACTGAAACTGCTACAAGGTGTGTGTAGCGTGCAGAAAGAAGGCTTGTCATTTCAAAGAAAGAAGAGGAATCCAAAATCCAGGTAGTGAAACGAACACACCAGTATGGGAGATGTGCATGTGGACAGTTTCAAGCAGAGGCTCTTTGTGGACACTTGGAAACAGCGCTGTGAAAAAATTTCGTACGAAGCGGGATTTGGCCAAAGCTGAAAGACCTTCCAAAACCAACCCTAAAGAACTTAGCCAAACAATGAATGTTTCAATAAACTCCTGCAGGAAAGGTGCGTCTATGACACAACTCCCGAGCAGGTAGCTACATTCTGCACAGTACAAAATGCATATGAATTCCAGGCTGAAAACTCACTCCAGAAGGAAGCAATGCGTGTGTTTCTCTCTGAAAGAACACTCAGCCACTAGGCTTTTGCTTGCTCCTTCAAAGTCTTTGTAGAAACGTGTGTTTTCACTGCTGGAATCCATTTTGGGATGCACTGTTTCAATCTCTTGCAAGCCTCATGTTGTTTCTTACACAATGGGGAAAAATAAGGAGTATGTTTCCCAAATCACTTGAAGTCCAGGAAAAAGCACACTGCATCACTCTTGCACGAACACGCTCTTTCTCCTAATGTGTTGAGAACTTTCAACAAACCAGAAAAGAAGGGTATTTTGCAGTGAAATTCAGATGGGTTTGTAGAAAAGTACATTTCTATTGGCTGCAGAGTGCAAAACCGTGATTGACTTCATGTTCTCGATGAAAACCTTACATTTCCAAGTGACCTGAAGTAGGACTTTCACAAAAACATGTGTTTGCGTGTCTGTGGTGAAAGGAGCTCTAGGTTGTGTATTCAGTGCTGGAGAGTGACACACTCTACATAGGTTACACAGGGTTTTGAGAGCACGAACATGCTAAAAACTGAACGTGCTACAAGGTGTGTGTAGCGTGCAGATAGAAGGCTTGTCATTTCAAAGAAAGAAGAGGAAACCAAAAACCAGGTAGTGAAACGAACACACCAGTATGGGAGATGTGCATGTGGACAGTTTCAAGCAGAGGCTCTTTGTGGACACTTGGAAACAGCGCTGTGAAAAAATTTCGTACAAAGCGGGATTTGGCCAAAGTTGAAAGACCTTCCAAAACCAACCCTAAAGAACTTAGCCAAACAATGAATGTTGCAATAAACTCCTGCAGGAAAGGTGCATCTATGACACAACCCCCGAGCAGGTAGCTACATTCTGCACAGGACAAAATGCATATGAATTCCAGGCTGAAAACTCACTCCAGAAGGAAGCAATGTGTGTGTTTCTCTCTGAAAGAACACGCAGCCACTAGGCTTTTGCTTGCTCCTTCAAAGTCTTTGTAGAAACGTGTGTTCTCACTGCTGGAATATGTTTTGGGATGCATTGTTTCAATCTCTTGCAAGCCTCATGTTGTTTCTTACACAATGGAGAAAAATAAGGAGTATGTTTCCCAAATCACTTGAAGTCCAGGAAAACGCACACTGCATCACTCTTGCACGAACACGCTCTTTCTCCTAATACGTTGAGAACTTTCAACAAACAAGAAGAGAAGGATATTTTGAAGTGAAATTCAGACGGGTTTGTAGAAAAGTACATTTCTATGGGCTGCAGAGTGCAAAACCGTGATTGACTTCATGTTCTCGATGAAAACCTTACATTTCCAAGTGACCTGAAGTAGGACTTTCACAAAAAGATGTGTTTGCGTGTCTGTGGTGAAAGGAGCTCTAGGTTGTGTATTCAGTGCTGGAGAGTGACACACTCTACATAGGTTACACAGCGTTTTGAGAGCACCAACATGCTAAAAACTGAAACTGCTACAAGGTGTGTGTAGCGTGCAGAAAGAAGGCTTGTCATTTCAAAGAAAGAAGAGGAATCCAAAATCCAGGTAGTGAAACAAACACACCAGTATGGGAGATGTGCATGTGGACAGTTTCAAGCAGAGGCTATTTGTGGACACTTGGAAACAGCGCTGTGAAAAAATTTCGTACGAAGCGGGCTTTGGCCAAAGTTGAAAGACCTTCCAAAACCAACCCTAAAGAACTTAGCCAAACAATGAATGTTGCAATAAACTCCTGCAGGAAAGGTGCATCTATGACACAACTCCCGAGCAGGTAACTACATTCTGCACAGTACAAAATGCATATGAATTCCAGGCTGAAAACTCACTCCAGAAGGAAGCAATGTGTGTGTTTCTCTCTGAAAGAACACTCAGCCACTAGGCTTTTGCTTGCTCCTTCAAAGTCTTTGTACAAACGTGTGTTTTCACTGCTGGAATACGTTTTGGGATGAATTGTTTCAATCGCTTGCAAGCCTCATGTTGTTTCTTACACAATGGGGAAAAATAAGGAGTATGTTTCCCAAATCACTTGAAGTCCAGGAAAACGCACACTGCATCACTCTTGCACGAAAACGCTCTTTCTCCTAATACGTTGAGAACTTTCAACAAACAAGAAGAGAAGGATATTTTGCACTGAAATTCAGACGGATTTGTAGAAAAGTACATTTCTATGGGCTGCAGAGTGCAAAACCGTGATTGACTTCATGTTCTCGATGAAAACCTTACATTTCCAAGTGACCTGAAGTAGGACTTTCACAAAAAGATGTGTTTGCGAGTCTGTGGTGAAAGGAGCTCTCGGTTGTGTATTCAGTGCTGGAGAGTGACACACTCTACATGGTAACACAGCGTTTTGAGAGCACCAACATGCTAAAAACTGAAACTGCTACAAGGTGTGTGTAGCGTGCAGAAAGAAGGCTTGTCATTTCAAAGAAAGAAGAGGAAACCAAAATCCAGGTAGTGAAACGAACACACCAGTATGGGAGATGTGCATGTGGACAGTTTCAAGCAGAGGCTCTTTGTGGACACTTGGAAACAGCGCTGTGAAAAAATTTCGTACGAAGCGGGATTTGGCCAAAGTTGAAAGACCTTCCAAAACCAACCCTAAAGAACTTAGCCAAACAATGAATGTTGCAATAAACTCCTGCAGGAAAGGTGCATCTATGACACAAGTCCCGAGCAGGTAGCTACATTCTGCACAGTACAAAATGCATATGAATTCCAGGCTGAAAACTCACTCCAGAAGGAAGCAATGCGTGTGTTTTTCTCTGAAAGGACACTCAGCCACTAGGCTTTTGCTTTCTCCTTCAAAGTCTTTGTAGAAACGTGTGTTTTCACTGCTGGAATACGTTTTGGGATGCATTGTTTCAATCTCTTGCAAGCCTCATGTTGTTTCTTACACAATGGGGAAAAATAAGGAGTATGATTCCCAAATCACTTGAAGTCCAGGAAAACGCACACTGCATCACTCTTGCACGAACACGCTCTTTCTCCTAATGTGTAGAGAACATTCAAGATACCAGAAGAGAAGGGCAATTTGCAGTGAAATTCACACGGGTTTGTAGAAAAGTACATTTCTATTGGCTGCAGAGTGCAAAACCGTGATTGACTTCATATTCTCGAGGAAAACCTTACATTTCCAAGTGACCTGAAGTAGGACTTTCACAAAAAGATGTGTTTGCGTGTCTGTGGTGAAAGGAGCTCTAGGTTGTGTATTCAGTGCTGGAGAGTGACACACTCTACATAGCATACACAGCGTTTTGAGCACGAACATGCTAAAAACTGAAACTGCTACAAGGTGTGTGTAGCGTGCAGAAAGTAGGCTTGTCATTTCAAAGAAAGAAGAGGAAACCAAAATCCAGCTAGTGAAATGAACACACCAGTATGGGAGATGTGCATGTGGACAGTTTCAAGCAGAGGCTGTTTGTGGACACTTGGAAACAGCGCTGTGAAAAAATTTCGTACGAAACGGGATTTCGCCAAGTTGAAAGACCTTCCAAAACCAACCCTAAAGAACTTAGCCAAACAATGAAAGTTGCAATAAACTCCTGCAGGAAAGGTGCATCTATGACACAACTCCCGAGCACGTAGCTACATTCTGCACAGTACAAAATGCATATGAATTCCAGGCTGAAAACTCACTCCAGAAGGAAGCAATGCGTGTGTTTCTCTCTGAAGGGACACTCAGCCAGTAGGCTTTTGCTTGCTCCTTCAGAGTCTTTGTAGAAACGTGTGTTTTCACTGCTGGAATACGTTTTGGGATGCATTGTTTCAATCTCTTGAAAGCCTCATGTTGTTTCTTACACAATGGAGAAAAATAAGGAGTATGTTTCCCAAATCACTTGAAGTCCAGGAAAACGCACACTGCATCACTCTTGCACGAACACGCCCTTTCTCCTAGTACGTTGAGAACTTTCAACAAACAAGAAGAGTAGGTATTTTGCAGTGAAATTCAGACTGGTTTGTAGAAAAGTACATTTCTATTGGCTGCAGAGTGCAAAACCGTGATTGACTTCATGTTCTCGATGAAAACCTTACATTTCCAAGTGACCTGAAGTAGGACTTTCACAAAAAGATGTGTTTGCGTGTCTGTGGTGATAGGAGCTCTAGGTTGTGTATTCAGTGCTGGGGAGTGACACACTCTACATAGGTTACACAGCGTTTTGAGAGCACCAACATGCTAAAAACTGAAACTGCTACAAGGTGTGTGTAGCGTGCAGAAAGAAAGCTTGTCATTTCAAAGAGAGAAGAGGAAACCAAAATCCAGGTAGTGAAACGAACACACCAGTATGGGAGATGTGCATGTGGACAGTTTCAAGCAGAGGCTCTTTGTGGACACTTGGAAACAGCGCTGTGAAAAAGTTTCGTACGAAGCGGGATTTGGCCAAAGTTGAAAGACCTTCCAAAACCAACCCTAAAGAACTTAGCCAAACAATGAATGTTGCAATAAACTCCTGCAGGAAAGGTGCGTCTATGACACAACTCCCGAGCAGGTAGCTACATTCTGCACAGTACAAAATGCATATGAATTCCAGGCTGAAAACTCACTCCAGAAGGAAGCAATGCGTGTGTTTCTCTCTGAAAGAACACTCAGCCACTAGGCTTTTGCTTGCTCCTTCAAAGTCTTTGTAGAAACGTGTGTTTTCACTGCTGGAATACGTTTTGGGATGCATTGTTTCAATCTCTTGCAAGCCTCATGTTGTTTCTTATACAATGGGGAAAAATAAGGAGTATGTTTCCCAAATCACTTGAAGTCCAGGAAAACGCACACTGCATCACTCTTGCACGAACACGCTCTTTCTCCTAATGTGTTGAGAACTTTTAACAAACCAGAAAAGAAGGGTATTTTGCAGTGAAATTCAGACGTGTTTGTAGAAAAGTACATTTCTCTTGGCTGCAGAGTGCAAAACCGTGATTGACTTCATGTTCTCGATGAAAACCTTACATTTCCAGTGACCTGAAGTAGGACTTTCAAAAAAAGATGTGTTTGCGTGTCTGTGGTGAAAGGAGCTCTAGGTTGTGTATTCAGTGCTGGAGAGTGACACACTCTACATAGGTTACACAGCGTTTTGAGAGCACCAACATTCTAAAAACTGAAACTGCTACAAGGTGTGTGTAGCGTGCAGAAAGAAGGCTTGTCATTTCAAAGAGAGAAGAGGAAACCAAAATCCAGGTAGTGAAACGAACACACCAGTATGGGAGATGTGCATGTGGACAGTTTCAAGCAGAGGCTCTTTGTGGACACTTGGAAACAGCGCTGTGAAAAAATTTCGTACGAAGCGGGATTTGGCCAAAGTTGAAAGACCTTCCAAAACCAACCCTAAAGAACTTAGCCAAACAATGAATGTTGCAATAAACTCCTGCAGGAAAGGTGCATCTATGACACAACTCCCGAGCAGGTAGCTACATTCTGCACAGTACAAAATGCATATGAATTCCAGGCTGAAAACTCACTCCAGAAGGAAGCAATGCGTCTGTTTCTCTCTGAAAGAACACTCAGCCACTAGGCTTTTGCTTGCTCCTTCAAAGTCTTTGTAGAAACGTGTGTTTTCACTGCTGGAATACGTTTTGGGATGCATTGTTTCAATCTCTTGCAAGCCTCATGTTGTTTCTTACACAATGGGGAAAAATAAGGAGTATGTTTCCCAAATCACTTGAAGTCCAGGAAAACGCACACTGCATCACTCTTGCACGAACACGCTCTTTCTCCTAATGTGTTGAGAACTTTTAACAAACCAGAAAAGAAGGGTATTTGCACTGAAATTCAGACGGGTTTGTAGAAAAGTACATTTCTATGGGCTGCAGAGTGCAAAACCGTCATTGACTTCATGTTCTCGATGAAAACCTTACATTTCCAGTGTCCTGAAGTAGGAATTTCACAAAAAGATGTGTTTGCGTGTCTGTGGTGAAAGGAGCTATAGGTTGTGTATTCAGTGCTGGAGAGTGACACACTCTACATAGGTTACACAGCGTTTTGAGAGCACCAACATGCTAAAAACTGAAACTGCTACAAGGTGTGTGTAGCGTGCAGAAAGAAGGCTTGTCATTTCAAAGAGAGAAGAGGAAACCAAAATCCAGGTAGTGAAACGAACACACCAGTATGGGAGATGTGCATGTGGACAGTTTCAAGCAGAGGCTCTTTGTGGACACTTGGAAACAGCGCTGTGAAAAAATTTCGTACGAAGCGGGATTTGGCCAAAGTTGAAAGACCTTCCAAAACCAACCCAAAAGAACTTAGCCAAACAATGAATGTTGCAATAAACTCCTGCAGGAAAGGTGCATCTATGACACAACTCCCGAGCAGGTAGCTACACTCTGCACAGTACAAAATGCATATGAATTCCAGGCTGAAAACTCACTCCAGAAGGAAGCAATGCGTGTGTTTCTCTCTGAAAGGACACTCAGCCACTAGGCTTTTGCTTGCTCCTTCAAAGTCTTTGTAGAAACGTGTGATTTCACTGCTGGAATACGTTTTGGGATGCATTGTTTCAATCTCTTGCAAGCCTCATGTTGTTTCTTACACAATGGGGAAAAATAAGGAGTATGTTTCCCAAATCACTTGAAATCCAGGAAAACGCACACTGCATCACTCTTGCACGAACACGCTCTTTCTCCTAATACGTTGAGAACTTTCAACAAACATGAAGAGAAGGGTATTTTGCAGTGAAATTCAGACGGGTTTGTAGAAAAGTACATTTCTATGGGCTGGAGAGTGCAAAACCGTCATTGACTTCATGTTCTCGATGAAAACCTTACATTTCCAAGTGACCTGAAGTAGGACTTTCACAAAAAGATGTGTTTGCGTGTCTGTGGTGAAAGGAGCTCTAGGTTGTGTATTCAGTGCTGGAGAGTGACACACTCTACATAGGTTACACAGTGTTTTGAGAGCACCAACATGCTAAAAACTGAAACTGCTACAAGGTGTGTGTAGCGTGCAGAAAGAAGACTTGTCATTTCAAAGAAAGAAGAGGAAACCAAAATCCAGGTAGTGAAACGAACACACCAGTATGGGAGATGTGCATGTGGACAGTTTCAAGCAGAGGCTCTTTGTGGACACTTGGAAACAGCGCTGTGAAAAAATTTCGTACGAAGCGGGATTTGGCCAAAGTTGAAAGACCTTCCAAAACCAATCCTAAAGAACTTAGCCAAACAATGAATGTTTCAATAAACTCCTGCAGGAAAGGTGCGTCTATGACACAACTCCCGAGCAGGTAGCTACATTCTGCACAGTACAAAATGCATATGAATTCCAGGCTGAAAACTCACTCCAGAAGGAAGCAATGCGTGTGTTTCTCTCTGAAAGGACACTCAGCCACTAGGCTTCTGCTTGCTCCTTCAAAGTCTTTGTAGAAACGTGTGTTTTCACTGCTGGAATACGTTTTGGGATGCATTGTTTCAATCTCTTGCAAGCCTCATGTTGTTTCTTACACAATGGGGAAAAATAAGGAGTATGTTTCCCAAATCACTTGAAGTCCAGGAAAACGCACACTGCATCACTCTTGCACGAACACGCTCTTTTTCCTAATGTGTTGAGAACTTTCAGCAAACCAGAAAAGCAGGGTATTTTGCAGTGAAATTCAGACGGGTTTGTAGAAAAGTACATTTCTATGGGCTGCAGAGTGCAAAACCGTCATTGACTTCATGTTCTCGATGAAAACCTTACATTTCCAAGTGACCTGAAGTAGGACTTTCACAAAAAGATGTGTTTGCGTGTCTGTGGTGAAAGGAGCTCTAGGTTGTGTATTCAGTGCTGGAGAGTGACACACTCTACATAGGTTACACAGCGTTTTGAGAGCACCAACATGCTAAAAACTGAAACTGCTACAAGGTGTGTGTAGCGTGCAGAAAGAAGGCTTGTCATTTCAAAGAAAGAAGAGGAAACCAAAATCCAGGTAGTGAAACGAACACACCAGTATGGGAGATGTGCATGTGGACAGTTTCAAGCAGAGGCTCTTTGTGGACACTTGGAAACAGCGCTGTGAAAAAATTTCGTACGAAGCGGGATTTGGCCAAAGTTGAAAGACCTTCCAAAACCAACCCTAAAGAACTTAGCCAAACAATGAATGTTGCAGTAAACTCCTGCAGGAAAGGTGCATCTATGACACAAGTCCCGAGCAGGTAGCTACATTCTGCACAGTACAAAATGCATATGAATTCCAGGCTGAAAACTCACTCCAGAAGGAAGCAATGCGTGTGTTTTTCTCTGAAAGGACACTCAGCCAGTAGGCTTTTGCTTGCTCCTTCAAAGTCTTTGTAGAAACGTGTGTTTTCACTGCCGGAAAAGGTTTGGGATGCATTGTTTCAATCTCTTGCAAGCCTCATGTTGTTTCTTACACAATGGGGAAAAATAAGGAGTATGTTTCCCAAATCACTTGAAGTCCAGGAAAACGCACACTGCATCACTCTTCACGAACACGCTCTTACTCCTAATGTGTTGAGAACTTTCAACAAACCGGAAAAGAAGGGTATTTTGCAGTGAAATTCAGACGGGTTTGTAGAAATGTACATCTCTATTGGCTGCAGAGTGCAAAACCGTGATTGACTTCATGTTCTCGATGAAAACCTTACATTTCCAAGTGACCTGAAGTAGGACTTTCACAAAAAGATGTGTTTGCGTGTCTGTGGTGAAAGGAGCTCTAGGTTGTGTATTCAGTGCTGGAGAGTGACACACTCTACATGGTAACACAGCGTTTTGAGAGCACCAACATGCTAAAAACTGAAACTGCTACAAGGTGTGTGTAGCGTGCAGAAAGAAGGCTTGTCATTTCAAAGAAAGAAGAGGAAACCAAAATCCAGGTAGTGAAACGAACACACCAGTATGGGAGATGTGCATGTGGACAGTTTCAAGCAGAGGCTCTTTGTGGACACTTGGAAACAGCGCTGTGAAAAAATTTCGTACGAAGCGGGATTTGGCCAAAGTTGAAAGTCCTTCCAAAACCAACCCTAAAGAACTTAGCCAAACAATGAATGTTTCAATAAACTCCTGCAGGAAAGGTGCATCTATGACACAACTCCCGAGCAGGTAGCTACATTCTGCACAGTACAAAATGCATATGAATTCAAGGCTGAAAACTCACTCCAGAAGGAAGCAATGCGTGTGTTTCTCTCTGAAAGGACACTCAGCCAGTAGGCTTTTGCTTGCTCCTTCAAAGTCTTTGTAGAAACGTGTGTTTTCACTGCCGGAAAAGGTTTGGGATGCATTGTTTCAATCTCTTCCAAGCCTCATGTTGTTTCTTACACAATGGGGAAAAATAAGGAGTATGTTTCCCAAATCACTTGAAGTCCAGGAAAACGCACACTGCATCACTCTTGCACGAACACGCTCTTTCTCCTAATACGTTGAGAACTTTCAACAAACAAGAAGAGAAGGGTATTTTGCAGTGAAATTCAGACTGGTTTGTAGAAAAGTACATTTCTATTGGCAGCAGAGTGCAAAACCGTGATTGACTTCATGTTCTCGATGAAAACCTTACATTTCCAAGTGACCTGAAGTAGGACTTTCACAAAAAGATGTGTTTGCGTGTCTGTGGTGAAAGGAGCTCTAGGTTGTGTATTCAGTGCTGGAGAGTGACACACTCTACATGGTAACAAAGCGTTTTGAGAGCACCAACATGCTAAAAACTGAAACTGCTACAAGGTGTGTGTAGCGTGCAGACAGAAGGCTTGTCATTTCAAAGAAAGAAGAGGAAACCAAAATCCTGGTAGTGAAACGAACACACCAGTATGGGAGATGTGCATGTGGATAGTTTCAAGCAGAGGCTCATTGTGGACACTTGGAAACAGCGCTGTGAAAAAATTTCGTACGAAGCGGGATTTGGCCAAAGTTGAAAGACCTTCCAAAACCAACCCTAAAGAACTTAGCCAAACAATGAATGTTGCAATAAACTCCTGCAGGAAAGGTGCATCTATGACACAACTCCCGAGCAGGTAGCTACATTCTGCACAGTACAAAATGCATATGAATTCCAGGCTGAAAACTCACTCCAGAAGGAAGCAATGCGTGTGTTTCTCTCTGAAAGGACACTCAGCCACTAGGCTTTTGCTTGCTCCTTCAAAGTCTTTGTAGAAACGTGTGTTTTCACTGCTGGAATACGTTTTGGGATGCATTGTTTCAATCTCTTGCAAGCCTCATGTTGTTTCTTACACAATGGGGAAAAATAAGGAGTATGTTTCCCAAATCACTTGAAGTCCAGGAAAACGCACACTGATCCCTCTTGCACGAACACGCTCTTACTCCTAATGTGTTGAGAACTTTCAACAAACCGGAAAAGAAGGGTATTTTGCAGTGAAATTCAGACGGGTTTGTAGAAATGTACATCTCTATTGGCTGCAGAGTGCAAAACCGTGATTGACTTCATGTTCTCGATGAAAACCTTACATTTCCAAGTGACCTGAAGTAGGACTGTCACAAAAAGATGTGTTTGCGTGTCTGTGGTGAAAGGAGCTCTAGGTTGTGTATTCAGTGCTGGAGAGTGACACACTCTACATAGGTTACACAGCGTTTTGAGAGCACCAGCATGCTAAAAACTGAAACTGCTACAAGGTGTGTGTAGCGTGCAGAAAGAAGGCTTGTCATTTCAAAGAAAGAAGAGGAAACCAAAATCCAGGTAGTGAAACGAACACACCAGTATGGGAGATGTGCATGTGGACAGTTTCAAGCAGAGGCTCTTTGTGGACACTTGGAAACAGCGCTGTGAAAAAATTTCATACGAAGCGGGATTTGGCCAAAGTTGAAAGACCTTCCAAAACCAACCCTAAAGAACTTAGCCAAACAATGAATGTTGCAATAAACTCCTGCAGGAAAGGTGCATCTATGACACAACTCCCGAGCAGGTAGCTACATTCTGCACAGTACAAAATGCATATGAATTCCAGGCTGAAAACTCACTCCAGAAGGAAGCAATGCGTGTGTTTCTCTCTGAAAGGACACTCAGCCAGTAGGCTTTTGCTTGCTCCTTCAAAGTCTTTGTAGAAACGTGTGTTTTCACTGCTGGAATACGTTTTGGGATGCATTGTTTCAATCTCTTGCAAGCCTCATGTTGTTTCTTACACAATGGGGAAAAATAAGGAGTATGTTTCCCAAATCACTTGAAGTCCAGGAAAACGCACACTGCATCACTCTTGCAGGAACACGCTCTTACTCCTAATGTGTTGAGAACTTTCAACAAACCGGAAAAGAAGGGTATTTTGCAGTGAAATTCAGACGGGTTTGTAGAAATGTACATCTCTATTGGCTGCAGAGTGCAAAACCGTGATTGACTTCATGTTCTCGATGAAAACCTTACATTTCCAAGTGACCTGAAGTAGGACTTTCACAAAAAGATGTGTTTGCGTGTCTGTGGTGAAAGGAGCTCTAGGTTGTGTATTCAGTGCTGGAGATGACACACTCTACATAGGTTACACAGCGTTTTGAGAGCAACAACATGCTAAAAACTGAAACTGCTACAAGGTGTGTGTAGCGTGCAGAAAGAAGGCTTGTCATTTCAAAGAAAGAAGAGGAAACCAAAATCCAGGTAGTGAAACGAACAAACCAGCATGGGAGATGTGCATGTGGACAGTTTCAAGCAGAGGCTCTTTGTGGACACTTGGAAACAGCGCTGTGAAAAAATTTCGTACGAAGCGGGATTTGGCCAAAGTTGAAAGACCTTCCAAAACCAACCCTAAAGAACTTAGCCAAACAATGAATGTTGCAATAAACTCCTGCAGGAAAGGTGCATCTATGACACAACTCCTGAGCAGGTAGCTACATTCTGCACAGTACAAAATGCATATGAATTCCAGGCTGAAAACTCACTCCAGAAGGAAGCAATGCGTGTGTTTCTCTCTGAAAGAACACTCAGCCAGTAGGCTTTTGCTTGCTCCTTCAAAGTCTTTGTAGAAACGTGTGTTTTCACTGTCGGAAAAGGTTTGGGATGCATTGTTTCAATCTCTTGCAAGCCTCATGTTGTTTCTTACACAATGGGGAAAAATAAGGAGTATGTTTCCCAAATCACTTGAAGTCCAGGAAAACGCACACTGCATCACTCTTGCACGAACACGCTCTTTCTCCTAATACGTTGAGAACTTTCAACAAACAAGAAAAGAAGGGTATTTTGCAGTGAAATTCAGACGGGTTTGTAGAAAAGTACATTTCTATTGGCAGCAGAGTGCAAAACCGTGATTGACTTCATGTTCTCGATGAAAACCTTACATTTCCAAGTGACCTGAAGTAGGACTTTCACAAAAAGATGTGTTTGCGTGTCTGTGGTGAAAGGAGCTCTAGGTTGTGTATTCAGTGCTGGAGAGTGACACACTCTACATGGTAACACAGCGTTTTGAGAGCACCAACATGCTAAAAACTGAAACTGCTACAAGGTGTGTGTAGCGTGCAGAAAGAAGGCTTGTCATTTCAAAGAAAGAAGAGGAAACCAAAATCCAGGTAGTGAAACGAACACACCAGTATGGGAGATGTGCATGTGGACAGTTTCAAGCAGAGGCTCTTTGTGGACACTTGGAAACAGCGCTGTGAAAAAATTTCGTACGAAGCGGGATTTGGCCAAAGTTGAAAGTCCTTCCAAAACCAACCCTAAAGAACTTAGCCAAACAATGAATGTTTCAATAAACTCCTGCAGGAAAGGTGCATCTATGACACAACTCCCGAGCAGGTAGCTACATTCTGCACAGTACAAAATGCATATGAATTCAAGGCTGAAAACTCACTCCAGAAGGAAGCAATGCGTGTGTTTCTCTCTGAAAGGACACTCAGCCAGTAGGCTTTTGCTTGCTCCTTCAAAGTCTTTGTAGAAACGTGTGTTTTCACTGCCGGAAAAGGTTTGGGATGCATTGTTTCAATCTCTTCCAAGCCTCATGTTGTTTCTTACACAATGGGGAAAAATAAGGAGTATGTTTCCCAAATCACTTGAAGTCCAGGAAAACGCACACTGCATCACTCTTGCACGAACACGCTCTTTCTCCTAATACGTTGAGAACTTTCAACAAACAAGAAGAGAAGGGTATTTTGCAGTGAAATTCAGACTGGTTTGTAGAAAAGTACATTTCTATTGGCAGCAGAGTGCAAAACCGTGATTGACTTCATGTTCTCGATGAAAACCTTACATTTCCAAGTGACCTGAAGTAGGACTTTCACAAAAAGATGTGTTTGCGTGTCTGTGGTGAAAGGAGCTCTAGGTTGTGTATTCAGTGCTGGAGAGTGACACACTCTACATGGTAACAAAGCGTTTTGAGAGCACCAACATGCTAAAAACTGAAACTGCTACAAGGTGTGTGTAGCGTGCAGACAGAAGGCTTGTCATTTCAAAGAAAGAAGAGGAAACCAAAATCCTGGTAGTGAAACGAACACACCAGTATGGGAGATGTGCATGTGGATAGTTTCAAGCAGAGGCTCATTGTGGACACTTGGAAACAGCGCTGTGAAAAAATTTCGTACGAAGCGGGATTTGGCCAAAGTTGAAAGACCTTCCAAAACCAACCCTAAAGAACTTAGCCAAACAATGAATGTTGCAATAAACTCCTGCAGGAAAGGTGCATCTATGACACAACTCCCGAGCAGGTAGCTACATTCTGCACAGTACAAAATGCATATGAATTCCAGGCTGAAAACTCACTCCAGAAGGAAGCAATGCGTGTGTTTCTCTCTGAAAGGACACTCAGCCACTAGGCTTTTGCTTGCTCCTTCAAAGTCTTTGTAGAAACGTGTGTTTTCACTGCTGGAATACGTTTTGGGATGCATTGTTTCAATCTCTTGCAAGCCTCATGTTGTTTCTTACACAATGGGGAAAAATAAGGAGTATGTTTCCCAAATCACTTGAAGTCCAGGAAAACGCACACTGATCCCTCTTGCACGAACACGCTCTTACTCCTAATGTGTTGAGAACTTTCAACAAACCGGAAAAGAAGGGTATTTTGCAGTGAAATTCAGACGGGTTTGTAGAAATGTACATCTCTATTGGCTGCAGAGTGCAAAACCGTGATTGACTTCATGTTCTCGATGAAAACCTTACATTTCCAAGTGACCTGAAGTAGGACTGTCACAAAAAGATGTGTTTGCGTGTCTGTGGTGAAAGGAGCTCTAGGTTGTGTATTCAGTGCTGGAGAGTGACACACTCTACATAGGTTACACAGCGTTTTGAGAGCACCAGCATGCTAAAAACTGAAACTGCTACAAGGTGTGTGTAGCGTGCAGAAAGAAGGCTTGTCATTTCAAAGAAAGAAGAGGAAACCAAAATCCAGGTAGTGAAACGAACACACCAGTATGGGAGATGTGCATGTGGACAGTTTCAAGCAGAGGCTCTTTGTGGACACTTGGAAACAGCGCTGTGAAAAAATTTCATACGAAGCGGGATTTGGCCAAAGTTGAAAGACCTTCCAAAACCAACCCTAAAGAACTTAGCCAAACAATGAATGTTGCAATAAACTCCTGCAGGAAAGGTGCATCTATGACACAACTCCCGAGCAGGTAGCTACATTCTGCACAGTACAAAATGCATATGAATTCCAGGCTGAAAACTCACTCCAGAAGGAAGCAATGCGTGTGTTTCTCTCTGAAAGGACACTCAGCCAGTAGGCTTTTGCTTGCTCCTTCAAAGTCTTTGTAGAAACGTGTGTTTTCACTGCTGGAATACGTTTTGGGATGCATTGTTTCAATCTCTTGCAAGCCTCATGTTGTTTCTTACACAATGGGGAAAAATAAGGAGTATGTTTCCCAAATCACTTGAAGTCCAGGAAAACGCACACTGCATCACTCTTGCAGGAACACGCTCTTACTCCTAATGTGTTGAGAACTTTCAACAAACCGGAAAAGAAGGGTATTTTGCAGTGAAATTCAGACGGGTTTGTAGAAATGTACATCTCTATTGGCTGCAGAGTGCAAAACCGTGATTGACTTCATGTTCTCGATGAAAACCTTACATTTCCAAGTGACCTGAAGTAGGACTTTCACAAAAAGATGTGTTTGCGTGTCTGTGGTGAAAGGAGCTCTAGGTTGTGTATTCAGTGCTGGAGATGACACACTCTACATAGGTTACACAGCGTTTTGAGAGCAACAACATGCTAAAAACTGAAACTGCTACAAGGTGTGTGTAGCGTGCAGAAAGAAGGCTTGTCATTTCAAAGAAAGAAGAGGAAACCAAAATCCAGGTAGTGAAACGAACAAACCAGCATGGGAGATGTGCATGTGGACAGTTTCAAGCAGAGGCTCTTTGTGGACACTTGGAAACAGCGCTGTGAAAAAATTTCGTACGAAGCGGGATTTGGCCAAAGTTGAAAGACCTTCCAAAACCAACCCTAAAGAACTTAGCCAAACAATGAATGTTGCAATAAACTCCTGCAGGAAAGGTGCATCTATGACACAACTCCTGAGCAGGTAGCTACATTCTGCACAGTACAAAATGCATATGAATTCCAGGCTGAAAACTCACTCCAGAAGGAAGCAATGCGTGTGTTTCTCTCTGAAAGAACACTCAGCCAGTAGGCTTTTGCTTGCTCCTTCAAAGTCTTTGTAGAAACGTGTGTTTTCACTGTCGGAAAAGGTTTGGGATGCATTGTTTCAATCTCTTGCAAGCCTCATGTTGTTTCTTACACAATGGGGAAAAATAAGGAGTATGTTTCCCAAATCACTTGAAGTCCAGGAAAACGCACACTGCATCACTCTTGCACGAACACGCTCTTTCTCCTAATACGTTGAGAACTTTCAACAAACAAGAAAAGAAGGGTATTTTGCAGTGAAATTCAGACGGGTTTGTAGAAAAGTACATTTCTATTGGCAGCAGAGTGCAAAACCGTGATTGACTTCATGTTCTCGATGAAAACCTTACATTTCCAAGTGACCTGAAGTAGGACTTTCACAAAAAGATGTGTTTGCGTGTCTGTGGTGAAAGGAGCTCTAGGTTCTGTATTCAGTGCTGGAGAGTGACACACTCTACATGGTAAAACAGCGTTTTGAGAGCTCCAACATGCTAAAAACTGAAACTGCTACAAGGTGTGTGTAGCGTGCAGAAAGAAGGCTTGACATTTCAAAGAAAGAAGAGGAAACCAAAATCCAGGTAGTGAAACGAACACACCAGTATGGGAGATGTGCATGTGTATAGTTTCAAGCAGAGGCTCTTTGTGGACACTTGGAAACAGCGCTGTGAAAAAATTTCGTACGAAGCGGGATTTGGCCAAAGTTGAAAGACCTTCCAAAACCAACCCTAAAGAACTTAGCCAAACAATGAATGTTGCAATAAACTCCTGCAGGAAAGGTGCATCTATGACACAACTCCCGAGCAGGTAGCTACATTCTGCACAGTACAAAATGCATATGAATTCCAGGCTGAAAACTCACTCCAGAAGGAAGCAATGCGTGTGTTTCTCTCTGAAAGGACACTCAGCCACTAGGCTTTTGCTTGCTCCTTCAAAGTCTTTGTAGAAACGTGTGTTTTCACTGCTGGAATACGTTTTGGGATGCATTGTTTCAATCTCTTGCAAGCCTCATGTTGTTTCTTACACAATGGGGAAAAATAAGGAGTATGTTTCCCAAATCACTTGAAGTCCAGGAAAAAGCACACTGCATTACTCTTGCACGAACACGCTCTTACTCCTAATGTGTTGAGAACTTTCAACAAACCGGAAAAGAAGGGTATTTTGCAGTGAAATTCAGACGGGTTTGTAGAAATGTACATCTCTATTGGCTGCAGAGTGCAAAACCGTGATTGACTTCATGTTCTCGATGAAAACCTTACATTTCCAAGTGACCTGAAGTAGGACTTTCACAAAAAGATGTGTTTGCGTGTCTGTGGTGAAAGGAGCTCTAGGTTGTGTATTCAGTGCTGGAGATGACACACTCTACATAGGTTACACAGCGTTTTGAGAGCAACAACATGCTAAAAACTGAAACTGCTACAAGGTGTGTGTAGCGTGCAGAAAGAAGGCTTGTCATTTCAAAGAAAGAAGAGGAAACCAAAATCCAGGTAGTGAAACGAACACACCAGCATGGGAGATGTGCATGTGGACAGTTTCAAGCAGAGGCTCTTTGTGGACACTTGGAAACAGCGCTGTGAAAAAATTTCGTACGAAGCGGGATTTGGCCAAAGTTGAAAGACCTTCCAAAACCAACCCTAAAGAACTTAGCCAAACAATGAATGTTGCAATAAACTCCTGCAGGAAAGGTGCATCTATGACACAACTCCCGAGCAGGTAGCTACATTCTGCACAGTACAAAATGCATATGAATTCCAGGCTGAAAACTCACTCCAGAAGGAAGCAATGCGTGTGTTTCTCTCTGAAAGGACACTCAGCCACTAGGCTTTTGCTTGCTCCTTCAAAGTCTTTGTAGAAACGTGTGTTTTCACTGCTGGAATACGTTTTGGGATGCATTGTTTCAATCTCTTGCAAGCCTCATGTTGTTTCTTACACAATGGGGAAAAATAAGGAGTATGTTTCCCAAATCACTTGAAGTCCAGGAAAACGCACACTGCATTACTCTTGCACGAACACGCTCTTACTCCTAATGTGTTGAGAACTTTCAACAAACCGGAAAAGAAGGGTATTTTGCAGTGAAATTCAGACGGGTTTGTAGAAATGTACATCTCTATTGGCTGCAGAGTGCAAAACCGTGATTGACTTCATGTTCTCGATGAAAACCTTACATTTCCAAGTGACCTGAAGTAGGACTTTCACAAAAAGATGTGTTTGCGTGTCTGTGGTGAAAGGAGCTCTAGGTTGTGTATTCAGTGCTGGAGAGTGACACACTCTACATAGGTTACACAGCGTTTTGAGAGCACCAGCGTGCTAAAAACTGAAACTGCTACAAGGTGTGTGTAGCGTGCAGAAAGAAGGCTTGTCATTTCAAAGAAAGAAGAGGAAACCAAAATCCAGGTAGTGAAACGAACACACCAGTATGGGAGATGTGCATGTGGACAGTTTCAAGCAGAGGCTCTTTGTGGACACTTGGAAACAGCGCTGTGAAAAAATTTCGTACGAAGCGGGATTTGGCCAAAGCTGAAAGACCTTCCAAAACCAACCCTAAAGAACTTAGCCAAACAATGAATGTTGCAATAAACTCCTGCAGGAATGGTGCATCTATGACACAACTCCCGAGCAGGTAGCTACATTCTGCACAGTACAAAATGCATATGAATTCCAGGCTGAAAACTCACTCCAGAAGGAAGCAATGCGTGTGTTTCTCTCTGAAAGGACACTCAGCCACTAGGCTTTTGCTTGCTCCTTCAAAGTCTTTGTAGAAACGTGTGTTTTCACTGCTGGAATACGTTTTGGGATGCATTGTTTCAATCTCTTGCAAGCCTCATGTTGTTTCTTACACAATGGGGAAAAATAAGGAGTATGTTTCCCAAATCACTTGAAGTCCAGGAAAACGCACACTGCATCACTCTTGCACGAACACGCTCTTACTCCTAATGTGTTGAGAACTTTCAACAAACCGGAAAAGGAGGGTATTTTGCAGTGAAATTCAGACGGGTTTGTAGAAATGTACATCTCTATTGGCTGCAGAGTGCAAAACCGTGATTGACTTCATGTTCTCGATGAAAACCTTACATTTCCAAGTGACCTGAAGTAGGACTTTCACAAAAAGATGTGTTTGCGTGTCTGTGGTGAAAGGAGCTCTAGGTTGTGTATTCAGTGCTGGAGATGACACACTCTACATAAGTTACACAGCGTTTTGAGAGCAACAACATGCTAAAAACTGAAACTGCTACAAGGTGTGTGTAGCGTGCAGAAAGAAGGCTTGTCATTTCAAAGAAAGAAGAGGAAACCAAAATCCAGGTAGTGAAACGAACACACCAGCATGGGAGATGTGCATGTGGACAGTTTCAAGCAGAGGCTCTTTGTGGACACTTGGAAACAGCGCTGTGAAAAAATTTCGTACGAAGCGGGATTTGGCCAAAGTTGAAAGACCTTCCAAAACCAACCCTAAAGAACTTAGCCAAACAATGAATGTTGCAATAAACTCCTGCAGGAAAGGTGCATCTATGACACAACTCCCGAGCAGGTAGCTACATTCTGCACAGTACAAAATGCATATGAATTCCAGGCTGAAAACTCACTCCAGAAGGAAGCAATGTGTGTGTTTCTCTCTGAAAGAACACTCAGCCAGTAGGCTTTTGCTTGCTCCTTCAAAGTCTTTGTAGAAACGTGTGTTTTCACTGCTGGAATACGTTTTGGGATGCATTGTTTCAATCTCTTGCAAGCCTCATGTTGTTTCTTACACAATGGGGAAAAATAAGGAGTATGTTTCCCAAATCACTTGAAGTCCAGGAAAACGCACACTGCATCACTCTTGCACGAACACGCTCTTTCTAATAATGTGTTGAGAACTTTCAACAAACAAGTAAAGAAGGGTATTTTGCAGTGAAATTCAGACGGGTTTGTAGAAAAGTACATTTCTATTGGCTGCAGAGTGCAAAACCGTGATTGACTTCATGTTCTCGATGAAAACCTTACATTTCCAAGTGACCTGAAGTAGGACTTTCACAAAAAGATGTGTTTGCGTGTCTGTGGTGAAAGGAGCTCTAGGTTGTGTATTCAGGCTGGAGATGACACACTCTACATAGGTTACACAGCGTTTTGAGAGCAACAACATGCTAAAAACTGAAACTGCTACAAGGTGTGTGGAGCGTGCAGAGAGAAGGCTTGTCATTTCAAAGAAAGAAGAGGAAACCAAAATCCAGGTAGTGAAATGAACACACCAGCATGGGAGATGTGCATGTGGACAGTTTCAAGCAGAGGCTCTTTGTGGACACTTGGAAACAGCGCTGTGAAAAAATTTCGTACGAAGCGGGATTTGGCCAAAGTTGAAAGACCTTCCAAAACCAACCCTAAAGAACTTAGCCAAACAATGAATGTTGCAATAAACTCCTGCAGGAAAGGTGCATCTATGACACAACTCCCGAGCAGGTAGCTACATTCTGCACAGTACAAAATGCATATGAATTCCAGGCTGAAAACTCACTCCAGAAGGAAGCAATGCGTGTGTTTCTCTCTGAAAGGACACTCAGCCAGTAGGCTTTTGCTTGCTCCTTCAAAGTCTTTGTAGAAACGTGTGTTTTCACTGCTGGAATACGTTTTGGGATGCATTGTTTCAATCTCTTGCAAGCCTCATGTTGTTGCTTACACAATGGGGAAAAATAAGGAGTATGTTTCCCAAATCACTTGAAGTCCAGGAAAACGCACACTGCATCACTCTTGCACGAACACGCTCTTTCTCCTAATACGTTGAGAACTTTCAACAAACAAGAAAAGAAGGGTATTTTGCAGTGAAATTCAGACGGGTTTGTAGAAAAGTACATTTCTATTGGCAGCAGAGTGCAAAACCGTGATTGACTTCATGTTCTCGATGAAAACCTTACATTTCCAAGTGACCTGAAGTAGGAGTTTCACAAAAAGATGTGTTTGCGTGTCTGTGGTGAAAGGAGCTGTAGGTTGTGTATTCAGTGCTGGAGAGTGACACACTCTACATGGTAACACAGCGTTTTGAGAGCACCAACATGCTAAAAACTGAAACTGCTACAAGGTGTGTGTAGCGTGCAGAAAGAAGGCTTGTCATTTCAAAGAAAGAAGAGGAAACCAAAATCCAGGTAGTGAAACGAACACACCAGTATGGGAGATGTGCATGTGGATAGTTTCAAGCAGAGGCTCTTTGTGGACACTTGGAAACAGCGCTGTGAAAAAATTTCGTACGAAGCGGGATTTGGCCAAAGTTGAAAGACCTTCCAAAACCAACCCTAAAGAACTTAGCCAAACAATGAATGTTGCAATAAACTCCTGCAGGAAAGGTGCATCTATGACACAACTCCCGAGCAGGTAGCTACATTCTGCACAGTACAAAATGCATATGAATTCCAGGCTGAAAACTCACTCCAGAAGGAAGCAATGCGTGTGTTTCTCTCTGAAAGGACACTCAGCCAGTAGGCTTTTGCTTGCTCCTTCAAAGTCTTTGTAGAAACGTGTGTTTTCACAGCCGGAATACGTTTTGGGATGCATTGTTTCAATCTCTTGCAAGCCTCATGTTGTTTCTTACACAATGGGGAAAAATAAGGAGTATGTTTCCCAAATCACTTGAAGTCCAGGAAAACGCACACTGCATCACTCTTGCACGAACACGCTCTTTCCCCTAATGTGTTGAGAACTTTCAACAAACAAGAAAAGAAGGGTATTTTGCAGTGAAATTCAGACGGGTTTGTAGAAAAGTACATTTCTATTGGCTGCAGAGTGCAAAACCGTGATTGACTTCATGTTCTCGATGAAAACCTTACATTTCCAAGTGACCTGAAGTAGGACTTTCACAAAAAGATGTGTTTGCGTGTCTGTGGTGAAAGGAGCTCTAGGTTGTGTATTCAGTGCTGGAGAGTGACACACTCTACATGGTAACACAGCGTTTTGAGAGCTCCAACATGCTAAAAACTGAAACTGCTACAAGGTGTGTGTAGCGTGCAGAAAGAAGGCTTGTCATTTCAAAGAAAGAAGAGGAAACCAAAATCCAGGTAGTGAAACGAACACACCAGTATGGGAGATGTGCATGTGGACAGTTTCAAGCAGAGGCTCTTTGTGGACACTTGGAAACAGCGCTGTGAAAAAATTTCGTACGAAGCGGGATTTGGCCAAAGCTGAAAGACCTTCCAAAACCAACCCTAAAGAACTTAGCCAAACAATGAATGTTGCAATAAACTCCTGCAGGAAAGGTGCATCTATGACACAACTCCCGAGCAGGTAGCTACATTCTGCACAGTACAAAATGCATATGAATTCCAGGCTGAAAACTCACTCCAGAAGGAAGCAATGCGTGTGTTTCTCTCTGAAAGGACACTCAGCCACTAGGCTTTTGCTTGCTCCTTCAAAGTCTTTGTAGAAACGTGTGTTTTCACTGCTGGAATACGTTTTGGGATGCATTGTTTCAATCTCTTGCAAGCCTCATGTTGTTTCTTACACAATGGGGAAAAATAAGGAGTATGTTTCCCAAATCACTTGAAGTCCAGGAAAACGCACACTGCATTACTCTTGCACGAACACGCTCTTACTCCTAATGTGTTGAGAACTTTCAACAAACCGGAAAAGAAGGGTATTTTGCAGTGAAATTCAGACGGGTTTGTAGAAATGTACATCTCTATTGGCTGCAGAGTGCAAAACCGTGATTGACTTCATGTTCTCGATGAAAACCTTACATTTCCAAGTGACCTGAAGTAGGACTTTCACAAAAAGATGTGTTTGCGTGTCTGTGGTGAAAGGAGCTCTAGGTTGTGTATTCAGTGCTGGAGAGTGACACACTCTACATAGGTTACACAGCGTTTTGAGAGCACCAGCGTGCTAAAAACTGAAACTGCTACAAGGTGTGTGTAGCGTGCAGAAAGAAGGCTTGTCATTTCAAAGAAAGAAGAGGAAACCAAAATCCAGGTAGTGAAACGAACACACCAGTATGGGAGATGTGCATGTGGACAGTTTCAAGCAGAGGCTCTTTGTGGACACTTGGAAACAGCGCTGTGAAAAAATTTCGTACGAAGCGGGATTTGGCCAAAGCTGAAAGACCTTCCAAAACCAACCCTAAAGAACTTAGCCAAACAATGAATGTTGCAATAAACTCCTGCAGGAATGGTGCATCTATGACACAACTCCCGAGCAGGTAGCTACATTCTGCACAGTACAAAATGCATATGAATTCCAGGCTGAAAACTCACTCCAGAAGGAAGCAATGCGTGTGTTTCTCTCTGAAAGGACACTCAGCCACTAGGCTTTTGCTTGCTCCTTCAAAGTCTTTGTAGAAACGTGTGTTTTCACTGCTGGAATACGTTTTGGGATGCATTGTTTCAATCTCTTGCAAGCCTCATGTTGTTTCTTACACAATGGGGAAAAATAAGGAGTATGTTTCCCAAATCACTTGAAGTCCAGGAAAACGCACACTGCATCACTCTTGCACGAACACGCTCTTACTCCTAATGTGTTGAGAACTTTCAACAAACCGGAAAAGGAGGGTATTTTGCAGTGAAATTCAGACGGGTTTGTAGAAATGTACATCTCTATTGGCTGCAGAGTGCAAAACCGTGATTGACTTCATGTTCTCGATGAAAACCTTACATTTCCAAGTGACCTGAAGTAGGACTTTCACAAAAAGATGTGTTTGCGTGTCTGTGGTGAAAGGAGCTCTAGGTTGTGTATTCAGTACTGGAGATGACACACTCTACATAAGTTACACAGCGTTTTGAGAGCAACAACATGCTAAAAACTGAAACTGCTACAAGGTGTGTGTAGCGTGCAGAAAGAAGGCTTGTCATTTCAAAGAAAGAAGAGGAAACCAAAATCCAGGTAGTGAAACGAACACACCAGCATGGGAGATGTGCATGTGGACAGTTTCAAGCAGAGGCTCTTTGTGGACACTTGGAAACAGCGCTGTGAAAAAATTTCGTACGAAGCGGGATTTGGCCAAAGTTGAAAGACCTTCCAAAACCAACCCTAAAGAACTTAGCCAAACAATGAATGTTGCAATAAACTCCTGCAGGAAAGGTGCATCTATGACACAACTCCCGAGCAGGTAGCTACATTCTGCACAGTACAAAATGCATATGAATTCCAGGCTGAAAACTCACTCCAGAAGGAAGCAATGTGTGTGTTTCTCTCTGAAAGAACACTCAGCCAGTAGGCTTTTGCTTGCTCCTTCAAAGTCTTTGTAGAAACGTGTGTTTTCACTGCTGGAATACGTTTTGGGATGCATTGTTTCAATCTCTTGCAAGCCTCATGTTGTTTCTTACACAATGGGGAAAAATAAGGAGTATGTTTCCCAAATCACTTGAAGTCCAGGAAAACGCACACTGCATCACTCTTGCACGAACACGCTCTTTCTCCTAATGTGTTGAGAACTTTCAACAAACAAGTAAAGAAGGGTATTTTGCAGTGAAATTCAGACGGGTTTGTAGAAAAGTACATTTCTATTGGCTGCAGAGTGCAAAACCGTGATTGACTTCATGTTCTCGATGAAAACCTTACATTTCCAAGTGACCTGAAGTAGGACTTTCACAAAAAGATGTGTTTGCGTGTCTGTGGTGAAAGGAGCTCTAGGTTGTGTATTCAGGCTGGAGATGACACACTCTACATAGGTTACACAGCGTTTTGAGAGCAACAACATGCTAAAAACTGAAACTGCTACAAGGTGTGTGTAGCGTGCAGAGAGAAGGCTTGTCATTTCAAAGAAAGAAGAGGAAACCAAAATCCAGGTAGTGAAATGAACACACCAGCATGGGAGATGTGCATGTGGACAGTTTCAAGCAGAGGCTCTTTGTGGACACTTGGAAACAGCGCTGTGAAAAAATTTCGTACGAAGCGGGATTTGGCCAAAGTTGAAAGACCTTCCAAAACCAACCCTAAAGAACTTAGCCAAACAATGAATGTTGCAATAAACTCCTGCAGGAAAGGTGCATCTATGACACAACTCCCGAGCAGGTAGCTACATTCTGCACAGTACAAAATGCATATGAATTCCAGGCTGAAAACTCACTCCAGAAGGAAGCAATGCGTGTGTTTCTCTCTGAAAGGACACTCAGCCAGTAGGCTTTTGCTTGCTCCTTCAAAGTCTTTGTAGAAACGTGTGTTTTCACTGCTGGAATACGTTTTGGGATGCATTGTTTCAATCTCTTGCAAGCCTCATGTTGTTGCTTACACAATGGGGAAAAATAAGGAGTATGTTTCCCAAATCACTTGAAGTCCAGGAAAACGCACACTGCATCACTCTTGCACGAACACGCTCTTTCTCCTAATACGTTGAGAACTTTCAACAAACAAGAAAAGAAGGGTATTTTGCAGTGAAATTCAGACGGGTTTGTAGAAAAGTACATTTCTATTGGCAGCAGAGTGCAAAACCGTGATTGACTTCATGTTCTCGATGAAAACCTTACATTTCCAAGTGACCTGAAGTAGGAGTTTCACAAAAAGATGTGTTTGCGTGTCTGTGGTGAAAGGAGCTGTAGGTTGTGTATTCAGTGCTGGAGAGTGACACACTCTACATGGTAACACAGCGTTTTGAGAGCACCAACATGCTAAAAACTGAAACTGCTACAAGGTGTGTGTAGCGTGCAGAAAGAAGGCTTGTCATTTCAAAGAAAGAAGAGGAAACCAAAATCCAGGTAGTGAAACGAACACACCAGTATGGGAGATGTGCATGTGGATAGTTTCAAGCAGAGGCTCTTTGTGGACACTTGGAAACAGCGCTGTGAAAAAATTTCGTACGAAGCGGGATTTGGCCAAAGTTGAAAGACCTTCCAAAACCAACCCTAAAGAACTTAGCCAAACAATGAATGTTGCAATAAACTCCTGCAGGAAAGGTGCATCTATGACACAACTCCCGAGCAGGTAGCTACATTCTGCACAGTACAAAATGCATATGAATTCCAGGCTGAAAACTCACTCCAGAAGGAAGCAATGCGTGTGTTTCTCTCTGAAAGGACACTCAGCCAGTAGGCTTTTGCTTGCTCCTTCAAAGTCTTTGTAGAAACGTGTGTTTTCACAGCCGGAATACGTTTTGGGATGCATTGTTTCAATCTCTTGCAAGCCTCATGTTGTTTCTTACACAATGGGGAAAAATAAGGAGTATGTTTCCCAAATCACTTGAAGTCCAGGAAAACGCACACTGCATCACTCTTGCACGAACACGCTCTTTCCCCTAATGTGTTGAGAACTTTCAACAAACAAGAAAAGAAGGGTATTTTGCAGTGAAATTCAGACGGGTTTGTAGAAAAGTACATTTCTATTGGCTGCAGAGTGCAAAACCGTGATTGACTTCATGTTCTCGATGAAAACCTTACATTTCCAAGTGACCTGAAGTAGGACTTTCACAAAAAGATGTGTTTGCGTGTCTGTGGTGAAAGGAGCTCTAGGTTGTGTATTCAGTGCTGGAGAGTGACACACTCTACATGGTAACACAGCGTTTTGAGAGCTCCAACATGCTAAAAACTGAAACTGCTACAAGGTGTGTGTAGCGTGCAGAAAGAAGGCTTGTCATTTCAAAGAAAGAAGAGGAAACCAAAATCCAGGTAGTGAAACGAACACACCAGTATGGGAGATGTGCATGTGGACAGTTTCAAGCAGAGGCTCTTTGTGGACACTTGGAAACAGCGCTGTGAAAAAATTTCGTACGAAGCGGGATTTGGCCAAAGCTGAAAGACCTTCCAAAACCAACCCTAAAGAACTTAGCCAAACAATGAATGTTGCAATAAACTCCTGCAGGAATGGTGCATCTATGACACAACTCCCGAGCAGGTAGCTACATTCTGCACAGTACAAAATGCATATGAATTCCAGGCTGAAAACTCACTCCAGAAGGAAGCAATGCGTGTGTTTCTCTCTGAAAGGACACTCAGCCACTAGGCTTTTGCTTGCTCCTTCAAAGTCTTTGTAGAAACGTGTGTTTTCACTGCTGGAATACGTTTTGGGATGCATTGTTTCAATCTCTTGCAAGCCTCATGTTGTTTCTTACACAATGGGGAAAAATAAGGAGTATGTTTCCCAAATCACTTGAAGTCCAGGAAAACGCACACTGCATCACTCTTGCACGAACACGCTCTTACTCCTAATGTGTTGAGAACTTTCAACAAACCGGAAAAGGAGGGTATTTTGCAGTGAAATTCAGACGGGTTTGTAGAAATGTACATCTCTATTGGCTGCAGAGTGCAAAACCGTGATTGACTTCATGTTCTCGATGAAAACCTTACATTTCCAAGTGACCTGAAGTAGGACTTTCACAAAAAGATGTGTTTGCGTGTCTGTGGTGAAAGGAGCTCTAGGTTGTGTATTCAGTGCTGGAGATGACACACTCTACATAAGTTACACAGCGTTTTGAGAGCAACAACATGCTAAAAACTGAAACTGCTACAAGGTGTGTGTAGCGTGCAGAAAGAAGGCTTGTCATTTCAAAGAAAGAAGAGGAAACCAAAATCCAGGTAGTGAAACGAACACACCAGCATGGGAGATGTGCATGTGGACAGTTTCAAGCAGAGGCTCTTTGTGGACACTTGGAAACAGCGCTGTGAAAAAATTTCGTACGAAGCGGGATTTGGCCAAAGTTGAAAGACCTTCCAAAACCAACCCTAAAGAACTTAGCCAAACAATGAATGTTGCAATAAACTCCTGCAGGAAAGGTGCATCTATGACACAACTCCCGAGCAGGTAGCTACATTCTGCACAGTACAAAATGCATATGAATTCCAGGCTGAAAACTCACTCCAGAAGGAAGCAATGCGTGTGTTTCTCTCTGAAAGAACACTCAGCCAGTAGTCTTTTGCTTGCTCCTTCAAAGTCTTGGTAGAAACGTGTGTTTTCACTGCTGGAATACGTTTTGGGATGCATTGTTTCAATCTCTTGCAAGCCTCATGTTGTTTCTTACACAATGGGGAAAAATAAGGAGTATGTTTCCCAAATCACTTGAAGTCCAGGAAAACGCACACTGCATCACTCTTGCACGAACACGCTCTTTCTCCTAATGTGTTGAGAACTTTCAACAAACAAGTAAAGAAGGGTATTTTGCAGTGAAATTCAGACGGGTTTGTAGAAAAGTACATTTCTATTGGCTGCAGAGTGCAAAACCGTGATTGACTTCATGTTCTCGATGAAAACCTTACATTTCCAAGTGACCTGAAGTAGGACTTTCACAAAAAGATGTGTTTGCGTGTCTGTGGTGAAAGGAGCTCTAGTTGTGTATTCAGTGCTGGAGATGACACACTCTACATAGGTTACACAGCGTTTTGAGAGCAACAACATGCTAAAAACTGAAACTGCTACAAGGTGTGTGTAGCGTGCAGAGAGAAGGCTTGTCATTTCAAAGAAAGAAGAGGAAACCAAAATCCAGGTAGTGAAACGAACACACCAGCATGGGAGATGTGCATGTGGACAGTTTCAAGCAGAGGCTCTTTGTGGACACTTGGAAACAGCGCTGTGAAAAAATTTCGTACGAAGCGGGATTTGGCCAAAGTTGAAAGACCTTCCAAAACCAACCCTAAAGAACTTAGCCAAACAATGAATGTTGCAATAAACTCCTGCAGGAAAGGTGCATCTATGACACAACTCCCGAGCAGGTAGCTACATTCTGCACAGTACAAAATGCATATGAATTTCAGGCTGAAAACTCACTCCAGAAGGAAGCAATGCGTGTGTTTCTCTCTGAAAGAACACTCAGCCAGTAGGCTTTTGCTTGCTCCTTCAAAGTCTTTGTAGAAACGTGTGTTTTCACTGCTGGAATACGTTTTGGGATGCATTGTTTCAATCTCTTGCAAGCCTCATGTTGTTGCTTACACAATGGGGAAAAATAAGGAGTATGTTTCCCAAATCACTTGAAGTCCAGGAAAACGCACACTGCATCACTCTTGCACGAACACGCTCTTTCTCCTAATACGTTGAGAACTTTCAACAAACAAGAAAAGAAGGGTATTTTGCAGTGAAATTCAGACGGGTTTGTAGAAAAGTACATTTCTATTGGCAGCAGAGTGCAAAACCGTGATTGACTTCATGTTCTCGATGAAAACCTTACATTTCCAAGTGACCTGAAGTAGGAGTTTCACAAAAAGATGTGTTTGCGTGTCTGTGGTGAAAGGAGCTGTAGGTTGTGTATTCAGTGCTGGAGAGTGACACACTCTACATGGTAACACAGCGTTTTGAGAGCACCAACATGCTAAAAACTGAAACTGCTACAAGGTGTGTGTAGCGTGCAGAAAGAAGGCTTGTCATTTCAAAGAAAGAAGAGGAAACCAAAATCCAGGTAGTGAAACGAACACACCAGTATGGGAGATGTGCATGTGGACAGTTTCAAGCAGAGGCTCTTTGTGGACACTTGGAAACAGCGCTGTGAAAAAATTTCGTACGAAGCGGGATTTGGCCAAAGTTGAAAGACCTTCCAAAACCAACCCTAAAGAACTTAGCCAAACAATGAATGTTGCAATAAACTCCTGCAGGAAAGGTGCATCTATGACACAACTCCCGAGCAGGTAGCTACATTCTGCACAGTACAAAATGCATATGAATTCCAGGCTGAAAACTCACTCCAGAAGGAAGCAATGCGTGTGTTTCTCTCTGAAAGGACACTCAGCCAGTAGGCTTTTGCTTGCTCCTTCAAAGTCTTTGTAGAAACGTGTGTTTTCACTGCTGGAATACGTTTTGGGATGCATTGTTTCAATCTCTTGCAAGGCTCATGTTGTTTCTTACACAATGGGGAAAAATAAGGAGTATGATTCCCAAATCACTTGAAGTCCAGGAAAACGCACACTGCATCACTCTTGCACGAACACGCTCTTTCTCCTAATACGTTGAGAACTTTCAACAAACAAGAAGAGAAGGGTATTTTGCAGTGAAATTCAGACGGGTTTGTAGAAATGTACATCTCTATTGGCTGCAGAGTGCAAAACCGTGATTGACTTCATGTTCTCGATGAAAACCTTACATTTCCAAGTGACCTGAAGTAGGACTTTCACAAAAAGATGTGTTTGCGTGTCTGTGGTGAAAGGAGCTCTAGGTTGTGTATTCAGTGCTGGAGAGTGACACACTCTACATAGGTTACACAGTGTTTTGAGAGCACCAACATGCTAAAAACTGAAACTGCTACAAGGTGTGTGTAGCGTGCAGAAAGAAGGCTTGTCATTTCAAAGAAAGAAGAGGAAACCAAAATCCAGGTAGTGAAACGAACACACCAGTATGGGAGATGTGCATGTGGATAGTTTCAAGCAGAGGCTCTTTGTGGACACTTGGAAACAGCGCTGTGAAAAAATTTCGTACGAAGCGGGATTTGGCCAAAGTTGAAAGACCTTCCAAAACCAACCCTAAAGAACTTAGCCAAACAATGAATGTTGCAATAAACTCCTGCAGAAAAGGTGCATCTATGACACAACTCCCGAGCAGGTAGCTACATTCTGCACAGTACAAAATGCATATGAATTCCAGGCTGAAAACTCACTCCAGAAGGAAGCAATGCGTGTGTTTCTCTCTGAAAGGACACTCAGCCACTAGGCTTTTGCTTGCTCCTTCAAAGTCTTTGTAGAAACGTGTGTTTTCACTGCTGGAATACGTTTTGGGATGCATTGTTTCAATCTCTTGCAAGCCTCATGTTGTTTCTTACACAATGGGGAAAAATAAGGAGTATGTTTCCCAAATCACTTGAAGTCCAGGAAAACGCACACTGCATTACTCTTGCACGAACACGCTCTTACTCCTAATGTGTTGAGAACTTTCAACAAACCGGAAAAGAAGGGTATTTTGCAGTGAAATTCAGACGGGTTTGTAGAAATGTACATCTCTATTGGCTGCAGAGTGCAAAACCGTGATTGACTTCATGTTCTCGATGAAAACCTTACATTTCCAAGTGACCTGAAGTAGGACTTTCACAAAAAGATGTGTTTGCGTGTCTGTGGTGAAAGGAGCTCTAGGTTGTGTATTCAGTGCTGGAGAGTGACACACTCTACATAGGTTACACAGCGTTTTGAGAGCACCAGCATGCTAAAAACTGAAACTGCTACAAGGGGTGTGTAGCGTGCAGAAAGAAGGCTTGTCATTTCAAAGAAAGAAGAGGAAACCAAAATCCAGGTAGTGAAACGAACACACCAGTATGGGAGATGTGCATGTGGACAGTTTCAAGCAGAGGCTCTTTGTGGACACTTGGAAACAGCGCTGTGAAAAAATTTCGTACGAAGCGGGATTTGGCCAAAGTTGAAAGACCTTCCAAAACCAACCCTAAAGAACTTAGCCAAACAATGAATGTTGCAATAAACTCCTGCAGGAATGGTGCATCTATGACACAACTCCCGAGCAGGTAGCTACATTCTGCACAGTACAAAATGCATATGAATTCCAGGCTGAAAACTCACTCCAGAAGGAAGCAATGCGTGTGTTTCTCTCTGAAAGGACACTCAGCCACTAGGCTTTTGCTTGCTCCTTCAAAGTCTTTGTAGAAACGTGTGTTTTCACTGCTGGAATACGTTTTGGGATGCATTGTTTCAATCTCTTGCAAGCCTCATGTTGTTTCTTACACAATGGGGAAAAATAAGGAGTATGTTTCCCAAATCACTTGAAGTCCAGGAAAACGCACACTGCATAACTCTTGCACGAACACGCTCTTACTCCTAATGTGTTGAGAACTTTCAACAAACCGGAAAAGAAGGGTATTTTGCAGTGAAATTCAGACGGGTTTGTAGAAATGTACATCTCTATTGGCTGCAGAGTGCAAAACCGTGATTGACTTCATGTTCTCGATGAAAACCTTACATTTCCAAGTGACCTGAAGTAGGACTTTCACAAAAAGATGTGTTTCCGTGTCTGTGGTGAAAGGAGCTCTAGGTTGTGTATTCAGTGCTGGAGATGACACACTCTACATAGGTTACACAGCGTTTTGAGAGCAACAACATGCTAAAAACTGAAACTGCTACAAGGTGTGTGTAGCGTGCAGACAGAAGGCTTGTCATTTCAAAGAAAGAAGAAGAAACCAAAATCCAGGTAGTGAAACGAACACACCAGCATGGGAGATGTGCATGTGGACAGTTTCAAGCAGAGGCTCTTTGTGGACACTTGGAAACAGCGCTGTGAAAAAATTTCGTACGAAGCGGGATTTGGCCAAAGTTGAAAGACCTTCCAAAACCAACCCTAAAGAACTTAGCCAAACAATGAATGTTGCAATAAACTCCTGCAGGAAAGGTGCATCTATGACACAACTCCCGAGCAGGTAGCTACATTCTGCACAGTACAAAATGCATATGAATTCCAGGCTGAAAACTCACTCCAGAAGGAAGCAATGCGTGTGTTTCTCTCTGAAAGAACACTCAGCCAGTAGGCTTTTGCTTGCTCCTTCAAAGTCTTTGTAGAAACGTGTGTTTTCACTGCTGGAATACGTTTTGGGATGCATTGTTTCAATCTCTTGCAAGGCTCATGTTGTTTCTTACACAATGGGCAAAAATAAGGAGTATGTTTCCCAAATCACTTGAAGTCCAGGAAAACGCACACTGCATTACTCTTGCACGAACACGCTCTTACTCCTAATGTGTTGAGAACTTTCAACAAACCGGAAAAGAAGGGTATTTTGCAGTGAAATTCAGACGGGTTTGTAGAAATGTACATCTCTATTGGCTGCAGAGTGCAAAACCGTGATTGACTTCATGTTCTCGATGAAAACCTTACATTTCCAAGTGACCTGAAGTAGGACTTTCACAAAAAGATGTGTTTGCGTGTCTGTGGTGAAAGGAGCTCTAGGTTGTGTATTCAGTGCTGGAGAGTGACACACTCTACATAGGTTACACAGCGTTTTGAGAGCACCAGCATGCTAAAAACTGAAACTGCTACAAGGTGTGTGTAGCGTGCAGAAAGAAGGCTTGTCATTTCAAAGAAAGAAGAGGAAACCAAAATCCAGGTAGTGAAACGAACACACCAGTATGGGAGATGTGCATGTGGACAGTTTCAAGCAGAGGCTCTTTGTGGACACTTGGAAACAGCGCTGTGAAAAAATTTCGTACGAAGCGGGATTTGGCCAAAGTTGAAAGACCTTCCAAAACCAACCCTAAAGAACTTAGCCAAACAATGAATGTTGCAATAAACTCCTGCAGGAATGGTGCATCTATGACACAACTCCCGAGCAGGTAGCTACATTCTGCACAGTACAAAATGCATATGAATTCCAGGCTGAAAACTCACTCCAGAAGGAAGCAATGCGTGTGTTTCTCTCTGAAAGGACACTCAGCCACTAGGCTTTTGCTTGCTCCTTCAAAGTCTTTGTAGAAACGTGTGTTTTCACTGCTGGAATACGTTTTGGGAAGCATTGTTTCAATCTCTTGCAAGCCTCATGTTGTTTCTTACACAATGGGGAAAAATAAGGAGTATGTTTCCCAAATCACTTGAAGTCCAGGAAAACGCACACTGCATCACTCTTGCACGAACACGCTCTTACTCCTAATGTGTTGAGAACTTTCAACAAACCGGAAAAGAAGGGTATTTTGCAGTGAAATTCAGACGGGTTTGTAGAAATGTACATCTCTATTGGCTGCAGAGTGCAAAACCGTGATTGACTTCATGTTCTCGATGAAAACCTTACATTTCCAAGTGACCTGAAGTAGGACTTTCACAAAAAGATGTGTTTGCGTGTCTGTGGTGAAAGGAGCTCTAGGTTGTGTATTCAGTGCTGGAGATGACACACTCTACATAGGTTACACAGCGTTTTGAGAGCAACAACATGCTAAAAACTGAAACTGCTACAAGGTGTGTGTAGCGTGCAGAAAGAAGGCTTGTCATTTCAAAGAAAGAAGAGGAAACCAAAATCCAGGTAGTGAAACGAACACACCAGCATGGGAGATGTGCATGTGGACAGTTTCAAGCAGAGGCTCTTTGTGGACACTTGGAAACAGCGCTGTGAAAAAATTTCGTACGAAGCGGGATTTGGCCAAAGTTGAAAGACCTTCCAAAACCAACCCTAAAGAACTTAGCCAAACAATGAATGTTGCAATAAACTCCTGCAGGAAAGGTGCATCTATGACACAACTCCCGAGCAGGTAGCTACATTCTGCACAGTACAAAATGCATATGAATTCCAGGCTGAAAACTCACTCCAGAAGGAAGCAATGCGTGTGTTTCTCTCTGAAAGAACACTCAGCCAGTAGGCTTTTGCTTGCTCCTTCAAAGTCTTTGTAGAAACGTGTGTTTTCACTGCTGGAATACGTTTTGGGATGCATTGTTTCAATCTCTTGCAAGCCTCATGTTGTTTCTTACACAATGGGGAAAAATAAGGAGTATGTTTCCCAAATCACTTGAAGTCCAGGAAAACGCACACTGCATCACTCTTGCACGAACACGCTCTTTCTCCTAATGTGTTGAGAACTTTCAACAAACAAGTAAAGAAGGGTATTTTGCAGTGAAATTCAGACGGGTTTGTAGAAAAGTACATTTCTATTGGCTGCAGAGTGCAAAACCGTGATTGACTTCATGTTCTCGATGAAAACCTTACATTTCCAAGTGACCTGAAGTAGGACTTTCACAAAAAGATGTGTTTGCGTGTCTGTGGTGAAAGGAGCTCTAGGTTGTGTATTCAGTGCTGGAGATGACACACTTTACATAGGTTACACAGCGTTTTGAGAGCAACAACATGCTAAAAACTGAAACTGCTACAAGGTGTGTGTAGCGTGCAGAGAGAAGGCTTGTCATTTCAAAGAAAGAAGAGGAAACCAAAATCCAGGTAGTGAAATGAACACACCAGCATGGGAGATGTGCATGTGGACAGTTTCAAGCAGAGGCTCTTTGTGGACACTTGGAAACAGCGCTGTGAAAAAATTTCGTACGAAGCGGGATTTGGCCAAAGTTGAAAGACCTTCCAAAACCAACCCTAAAGAACTTAGCCAAACAATGAATGTTGCAATAAACTCCTGCAGGAAAGGTGCATCTATGACACAACTCCCGAGCAGGTAGCTACATTCTGCACAGTACAAAATGCATATGAATTCCAGGCTGAAAACTCACTCCAGAAGGAAGCAATGCGTGTGTTTCTCTCTGAAAGGACACTCAGCCAGTAGGCTTTTGCTTGCTCCTTCAAAGTCTTTGTAGAAACGTGTGTTTTCACTGCTGGAATACGTTTTGGGATGCATTGTTTCAATCTCTTGCAAGCCTCATGTTGTTGCTTACACAATGGGGAAAAATAAGGAGTATGTTTCCCAAATCACTTGAAGTCCAGAAAAACGCACACTGCATCACTCTTGCACGAACACGCTCTTTCTCCTAATACGTTGAGAACTTTCAACAAACAAGAAAAGAAGGGTATTTTGCAGTGAAATTCAGACGGGTTTGTAGAAAAGTACATTTCTATTGGCAGCAGAGTGCAAAACCGTGATTGACTTCATGTTCTCGATGAAAACCTTACATTTCCAAGTGACCTGAAGTACGAGTTTCACAAAAAGATGTGTTTGCGTGTCTGTGGTGAAAGGAGCTGTAGGTTGTGTATTCAGTGCTGGAGAGTGACACACTCTACATGGTAACACAGCGTTTTGAGAGCACCAACATGCTAAAAACTGAAACTGCTACAAGGTGTGTGTAGCGTGCAGAAAGAAGGCTTGTCATTTCAAAGAAAGAAGAGGAAACCAAAATCCAGGTAGTGAAACGAACACACCAGTATGGGAGATGTGCATGTGGATAGTTTCAAGCAGAGGCTCTTTGTGGACACTTGGAAACAGCGCTGTGAAAAAATTTCGTACGAAGCGGGATTTGGCCAAAGTTGAAAGACCTTCCAAAACCAACCCTAAAGAACTTAGCCAAACAATGAATGTTGCAATAAACTCCTGCAGGAAAGGTGCATCTATGACACAACTCCCGAGCAGGTAGCTACATTCTGCACAGTACAAAATGCATATGAATTCCAGGCTGAAAACTCACTCCAGAAGGAAGCAATGCGTGTGTTTCTCTCTGAAAGGACACTCAGCCAGTAGGCTTTTGCTTGCTCCTTCAAAGTCTTTGTAGAAACGTGTGTTTTCACAGCCGGAATACGTTTTGGGATGCATTGTTTCAATCTCTTGCAAGCCTCATGTTGTTTCTTACACAATGGGGAAAAATAAGGAGTATGTTTCCCAAATCACTTGAAGTCAGGAAAACGCACACTGCATCACTCTTGCACGAACACGCTCTTTCCCCTAATGTGTTGAGAACTTTCAACAAACCGGAAAAGAAGGATATTTTGCAGTGAAATTCAGACGGGTTTGTAGAAATGTACATCTCTATTGGCTGCAGAGTGCAAAACCGTGATTGACTTCATGTTCTCGATGAAAACCTTACATTTCCAAGTGACCTGAAGTAGGACTTTCACAAAAAGATGTGTTTGCGTGTCTGTGGTGAAAGGAGCTCTAGGTTGTGTATTCAGTGCTGGAGATGACACACTCTACATAGGTTACACAGCGTTTTGAGAGCAACAACATGCTAAAAACTGAAACTGCTACAAGGTGTGTGTAGCGTGCAGACAGAAGGCTTGTCATTTCAAAGAAAGAAGAGGAAACCAAAATCCAGGTAGTGAAACGAACACACCAGCATGGGAGATGTGCATGTGGACAGTTTCAAGCAGAGGCTCTTTGTGGACACTTGGAAACAGCGCTGTGAAAAAATTTCGTACGAAGCGGGATTTGGCCAAAGTTGAAAGACCTTCCAAAACCAACCCTAAAGAACTTAGCCAAACAATGAATGTTGCAATAAACTCCTGCAGGAAAGGTGCATCTATGACACAACTCCCGAGCAGGTAGCTACATTCTGCACAGTACAAAATGCATATGAATTCCAGGCTGAAAACTCACTCCAGAAGGAAGCAATGCGTGTGTTTCTCTCTGAAAGAACACTCAGCCAGTAGGCTTTTGCTTGCTCCTTCAAAGTCTTTGTAGAAACGTGTGTTTTCACTGCTGGAATACGTTTTGGGATGCATTGTTTCAATCTCTTGCAAGGCTCATGTTGTTTCTTACACAATGGGCAAAAATAAGGAGTATGTTTCCCAAATCACTTGAAGTCCAGGAAAACGCACACTGCATTACTCTTGCACGAACACGCTCTTACTCCTAATGTGTTGAGAACTTTCAACAAACCGGAAAAGAAGGGTATTTTGCAGTGAAATTCAGACGGGTTTGTAGAAATGTACATCTCTATTGGCTGCAGAGTGCAAAACCGTGATTGACTTCATGTTCTCGATGAAAACCTTACATTTCCAAGTGACCTGAAGTAGGACTTTCACAAAAAGATGTGTTTGCGTGTCTGTGGTGAAAGGAGCTCTAGGTTGTGTATTCAGTGCTGGAGAGTGACACACTCTACATAGGTTACACAGCGTTTTGAGAGCACCAGCATGCTAAAAACTGAAACTGCTACAAGGTGTGTGTAGCGTGCAGAAAGAAGGCTTGTCATTTCAAAGAAAGAAGAGGAAACCAAAATCCAGGTAGTGAAACGAACACACCAGTATGGGAGATGTGCATGTGGACAGTTTCAAGCAGAGGCTCTTTGTGGACACTTGGAAACAGCGCTGTGAAAAAATTTCGTACGAAGCGGGATTTGGCCAAAGTTGAAAGACCTTCCAAAACCAACCCTAAAGAACTTAGCCAAACAATGAATGTTGCAATAAACTCCTGCAGGAATGGTGCATCTATGACACAACTCCCGAGCAGGTAGCTACATTCTGCACAGTACAAAATGCATATGAATTCCAGGCTGAAAACTCACTCCAGAAGGAAGCAATGCGTGTGTTTCTCTCTGAAAGGACACTCAGCCACTAGGCTTTTGCTTGCTCCTTCAAAGTCTTTGTAGAAACGTGTGTTTTCACTGCTGGAATACGTTTTGGGAAGCATTGTTTCAATCTCTTGCAAGCCTCATGTTGTTTCTTACACAATGGGGAAAAATAAGGAGTATGTTTCCCAAATCACTTGAAGTCCAGGAAAACGCACACTGCATCACTCTTGCACGAACACGCTCTTTCTCCTAATGTGTTGAGAACTTTCAACAAACAAGTAAAGAAGGGTATTTTGCAGTGAAATTCAGACGGGTTTGTAGAAAAGTACATTTCTATTGGCTGCAGAGTGCAAAACCGTGATTGACTTCATGTTCTCGATGAAAACCTTACATTTCCAAGTGACCTGAAGTAGGACTTTCACAAAAAGATGTGTTTGCGTGTCTGTGGTGAAAGGAGCTCTAGGTTGTGTATTCAGTGCTGGAGATGACACACTCTACATAGGTTACACAGCGTTTTGAGAGCAACAACATGCTAAAAACTGAAACTGCTACAAGGTGTGTGTAGCGTGCAGAGAGAAGGCTTGTCATTTCAAAGAAAGAAGAGGAAACCAAAATCCAGGTAGTGAAATGAACACACCAGCATGGGAGATGTGCATGTGGACAGTTTCAAGCAGAGGCTCTTTGTGGACACTTGGAAACAGCGCTGTGAAAAAATTTCGTACGAAGCGGGATTTGGCCAAAGTTGAAAGACCTTCCAAAACCAACCCTAAAGAACTTAGCCAAACAATGAATGTTGCAATAAACTCCTGCAGGAAAGGTGCATCTATGACACAACTCCCGAGCAGGTAGCTACATTCTGCACAGTACAAAATGCATATGAATTCCAGGCTGAAAACTCACTCCAGAAGGAAGCAATGCGTGTGTTTCTCTCTGAAAGGACACTCAGCCAGTAGGCTTTTGCTTGCTCCTTCAAAGTCTTTGTAGAAACGTGTGTTTTCACTGCTGGAATACGTTTTGGGATGCATTGTTTCAATCTCTTGCAAGCCTCATGTTGTTTCTTACACAATGGGGAAAAATAAGGAGTATGTTTCCCAAATCACTTGAAGTCCAGGAAAACGCACACTGCATCACTCTTGCACGAACACGCTCTTTCTCCTAATGTGTTGAGAACTTTCAACAAACCAGAAAAGAAGGGTATTTTGCAGTGAAATTCAGACGGGTTTGTAGAAAAGTACATTTCTATTGGCTGCAGAGTGCAAAACCGTGATTGACTTCATGTTCTCGATGAAAACCTTACATTTCCAAGTGACCTGAAGTAGGACTTTCACAAAAAGATGTGTTTGCGTGTCTGTGGTGAAAGGAGCTCTAGGTTGTGTATTCAGTGCTGGAGAGTGACACACTCTACATGGTAAAACAGCGTTTTGAGAGCACCAACATGCGAAAAACTGAAACTGCTACAAGGTGTGTGTAGCGTGCAGAAAGAAGGCTTGTCATTTCAAAGAAAGAAGAGGAAACCAAAATCCAGGTAGTGAAACGAACACACCAGTATGGGAGATGTGCATGTGGACAGTTTCAAGCAGAGGCTCTTTGTGGACACTCGGAAACAGCGCTGTGAAAAAATTTCGTACAAAGCGGGATTTGGCCAAAGCTGAAAGACCTTCCAAAACCAACCCTAAAGAACTTAGCCAAACAATGAATGTTGCAATAAACTCCTGCAGGAAAGGTGCATCTATGACACAACTTCCGAGCAGGTAGCTACATTCTTCACAGTACAAAATGCATATGAAATCCAGGCTGAAAACTCACTCCAGAAGGAAGCAATGCGTGTGTTTTTCTCTGAAAGGACACTCAGCCAGTAGGCTTTGCTTGCTCCTTAAAAGTCCGTGTAGAAACGTGTGTTTTCACTGCCGGAAAAGGTTTGGGATGCATTGTTTCAATCTCTTGCAAGCCTCATGTTGTTTCTTACACAATGGGGAAAAATAAGGAGTATGTTTCCCAAATCACTTGAAGTCCAGGAAAACGCACACTGCATCACTCTTGCACGAACACGCTCTTTCTCCTAATACGTTGAGAACTTTCAACAAACAAGAAGAGAAGGGTATTTTGCAGTGAAATTCAGACGGGTTTGTAGAAAAGTACATCTCTATTGGCTGCAGAGTGCAAAACCGTGATTGACTTCATGTTCTCGATGAAAACCTTACATTTCCAAGTGACCTGAAGTAGGACTTTCAAAAAAGATGTGTTTGCGTGTCTGTAGTGAAAGGAGCTCTAGGTTTTGTATTCAGTGCTGGAGAGTGACACACTCTACATAGGTTACACAGCGTTTTGAGAGCACCAGCATGCTAAAAACTGAAACTGCTACAAGGTGAGTGTAGCGTGCAGAAAGAAGGCTTGTCATTTCAAAGAAAGAAGAGGAAGCCAAAATCCAGCTGGTGAAACGAACACACGAGTATGGGAGATGTGCATGTGGACAGTTTCAAGCAGAGGCTCTTTGTGGACACTTGGAAACAGCGCTGTGAAAAAATTTCGTACGAAGCGGGATTTGGCCAAAGTTGAAAGACCTTCCAAAACCAACCCTAAAGAACTTAGCCAAACAATGAATGTTGCAATAAACTCCTGCAGGAAAGGTGCATCTATGACACAACTCCCGAGCAGGTAGCTACATTCTGCACAGTACAAAATGCATATGAATTCCAGGCTGAAAACTCACTCCAAAAGGAAGCAATGCGTGTGTTTCTCTCTGAAAGGACACTCAGCCAGTAGGCTTTTGCTTGCTCCTTCAAAGTCTTTGTAGAAACGTGTGTTTTCACTGCTGGAATACGTTTTGGGATGCATTGTTTCAATCTCTTGCAAGCCTCATGTTGTTTCTTACACAATGGGGAAAAATAAGGAGTATGTTTCCCAAATCACTTGAAGTCCAGGAAAACGCACACTGCATCACTCTTGCACGAACACGCTCTTTCTCCTAATACGTTGAGAACTTTCAACAAACAAGAAGAGAAGGGTATTTTGCAGTGAAATTCAGACGGGTTTGTAGAAAAGTACATTTCTATTGGCTGCAGAGTGCAAAACCGTGATTGACTTCATATTCTCGATGAAAACCTTACATTTCCAAGTGACCTGAAGTAGGACTTTCACAAAAAGATGTGTTTGCGTGTCTGTGGTGAAAGGAGCTCTAGGTTGTGTATTCAGGGCTGGAGAGTGACACACTCTACATGGTAAAACAGCGTTTTGAGAGCACCAACATGCAAAAAACTGAAACTGCTACAAGGTGTGTGTAGCGTGCAGAAAGAAGGCTTGTCATTTCAAAGAAAGAAGAGGAAACCAAAATCCAGGTAGTGAAACGAACACACCAGTATGGGAGATGTGCATGTGGACAGTTTCAAGCAGAGGCTCTTTGTGGACACTCGGAAACAGCGCTGTGAAAAAATTTCGTACGAAGCGGGATTTGGCCAAAGCTGAAAGACCTTCCAAAACCAACCCTAAAGAACTTAGCCAAACAATGAATGTTGCAATAAACTCCTGCAGGAAAGGTGCATCTATGACACAACTCCCGAGCAGGTAGCTACATTCTGCACAGTACAAAATGCATATGAATTCCAGGCTGAAAACTCACTCCAGAAGGAAGCAATGCGTGTGTTTCTCTCTGAAAGGACAATCAGCCTGTAGGCTTTTGCTTGCTCCTTAAAAGTCTTTGTAGAAACGTGTGTTTTCACTGCCGGAAAAGGTTTGGGATGCATTGTTTCATCCTCTGGCAAGCCTCATGTTGTTTCTTACACAATGGGGAAAAATAAGGAGTATGTTTCCCAAATCACTTGAAGTCCAGGAAAACGCACACTGCATCACTCTTGCACGAACACGCTCTTTCTCCTAATACGTTGAGAACTTTCAACAAACAAGAAGAGAAGGGTATTTTGCAGTGAAATTCAGACGGGTTTGTAGAAAAGTACATCTCTATTGGCTGCAGAGTGCAAAACCGTGATTGACTTCATGTTCTCGATGAAAACCTTACATTTCCAAGTGACCTGAAGTAGGACTTTCACAAAAAGATGTGTTTGCGTGTCTGTGGTGAAAGGAGCTCTAGGTTGTGTATTCAGTGCTGGAGAGTGACACACTCTACATGGTAACACAGCGTTTTGAGAGCACCAACATGCTAAAAACTGAAACTGCTACAAGGTGTGTGTAGCGTGCAGAAAGAAGGCTTGTCATTTCAAAGAAAGAAGAGGAAACCAAAATCCAGGTAGTGAAACGAACACACCAGTATGGGAGATGTGCATGTGGACAGTTTCAAGCAGAGGCTCTTTGTGGACACTTGGAAACAGCGCTGTGAAAAAATTTCGTACGAAGCGGGATTTGGCCAAAGTTGAAAGACCTTCCAAAACCAACCCTAAAGAACTTAGCCAAACAATGAATGTTGCAATAAACTCCTGCAGGAAAGGTGCATCTATGACACAACTCCCGAGCAGGTAGCTACATTCTGCACAGTACAAAATGCATATGAATTCCAGGCTGAAAACTCACTCCAGAAGGAAGCAATGCGTGTGTTTCTCTCTGAAAGGACACTCAGCCACTAGGCTTTTGCTTGCTCCTTCAAAGTCTTTGTAGAAACGTGTGTTTTCACTGCTGGAATACGTTTTGGGATGCATTGTTTCAATCTCTTGCAAGCCTCATGTTGTTTCTTACACAATGGGGAAAAATAAGGAGTATGTTTCCCAAATCACTTGAAGTCCAGGAAAAAGCACACTGCATTACTCTTGCACGAACACGCTCTTACTCCTAATGTGTTGAGAACTTTCAACAAACCGGAAAAGAAGGGTATTTTGCAGTGAAATTCAGACGGGTTTGTAGAAATGTACATCTCTATTGGCTGCAGAGTGCAAAACCGTGATTGACTTCATGTTCTCGATGAAAACCTTACATTTCCAAGTGACCTGAAGTAGGACTTTCACAAAAAGATGTGTTTGCGTGTCTGTGGTGAAAGGAGCTCTAGGTTGTGTATTCAGTGCTGGAGAGTGACACACTCTACATAGGTTACACAGCGTTTTGAGAGCACCAGCATGCTAAAAACTGAAACTGCTACAAGGTGTGTGTAGCGTGCAGAAAGAAGGCTTGTCATTTCAAAGAAAGAAGAGGAAACCAAAATCCAGGTAGTGAAACGAACACACCAGTATGGGAGATGTGCATGTGGACAGTTTCAAGCAGAGGCTCTTTGTGGACACTTGGAAACAGCGCTGTGAAAAAATTTCGTACGAAGCGGGATTTGGCCAAAGCTGAAAGACCTTCCAAAACCAACCCTAAAGAACTTAGCCAAACAATGAATGTTGCAATAAACTCCTGCAGGAATGGTGCATCTATGACACAACTCCCGAGCAGGTAGCTACATTCTGCACAGTACAAAATGCATATGAATTCCAGGCTGAAAACTCACTCCAGAAGGAAGCAATGCGTGTGTTTCTCTCTGAAAGGACACTCAGCCACTAGGCTTTTGCTTGCTCCTTCAAAGTCTTTGTAGAAACGTGTGTTTTCACTGCTGGAATACGTTTTGGGATGCATTGTTTCAATCTCTTGCAAGCCTCATGTTGTTTCTTACACAATGGGGAAAAATAAGGAGTATGTTTCCCAAATCACTTGAAGTCCAGGAAAACGCACACTGCATCACTCTTGCACGAACACGCTCTTACTCCTAATGTGTTGAGAACTTTCAACAAACCGGAAAAGGAGGGTATTTTGCAGTGAAATTCAGACGGGTTTGTAGAAATGTACATCTCTATTGGCTGCAGAGTGCAAAACCGTGATTGACTTCATGTTCTCGATGAAAACCTTACATTTCCAAGTGACCTGAAGTAGGACTTTCACAAAAAGATGTGTTTGCGTGTCTGTGGTGAAAGGAGCTCTAGGTTGTGTATTCAGTGCTGGAGATGACACACTCTACATAGGTTACACAGCGTTTTGAGAGCAACAACATGCTAAAAACTGAAACTGCTACAAGGTGTGTGTAGCGTGCAGAAAGAAGGCTTGTCATTTCAAAGAAAGAAGAGGAAACCAAAATCCAGGTAGTGAAACGAACACACCAGCATGGGAGATGTGCATGTGGACAGTTTCAAGCAGAGGCTCTTTGTGGACACTTGGAAACAGCGCTGTGAAAAAATTTCGTACGAAGCGGGATTTGGCCAAAGTTGAAAGACCTTCCAAAACCAACCCTAAAGAACTTAGCCAAACAATGAATGTTGCAATAAACTCCTGCAGGAAAGGTGCATCTATGACACAACTCCCGAGCAGGTAGCTACATTCTGCACAGTACAAAATGCATATGAATTCCAGGCTGAAAACTCACTCCAGAAGGAAGCAATGCGTGTGTTTCTCTCTGAAAGGACACTCAGCCACTAGGCTTTTGCTTGCTCTTTCAAAGTCTTTGTAGAAACGTGTGTTTTCACTGCTGGAATACGTTTTGGGATGCATTGTTTCAATCTCTTGCAAGCCTCATGTTGTTTCTTACACAATGGGGAAAAATAAGGAGTATGTTTCCCAAATCACTTGAAGTCCAGGAAAACGCACACTGCATTACTCTTGCACGAACACGCTCTTACTCCTAATGTGTTGAGAACTTTCAACAAACCGGAAAAGAAGGGTATTTTGCAGTGAAATTCAGACGGGTTTGTAGAAATGTACATCTCTATTGGCTGCAGAGTGCAAAACCGTGATTGACTTCATGTTCTCGATGAAAACCTTACATTTCCAAGTGACCTGAAGTAGGACTTTCACAAAAAGATGTGTTTGCGTGTCTGTGGTGAAAGGAGCTCTAGGTTGTGTATTCAGTGCTGGAGAGTGACACACTCTACATAGGTTACACAGCGTTTTGAGAGCACCAGCGTGCTAAAAACTGAAACTGCTACAAGGTGTGTGTAGCGTGCAGAAAGAAGGCTTGTCATTTCAAAGAAAGAAGAGGAAACCAAAATCCAGGTAGTGAAACGAACACACCAGTATGGGAGATGTGCATGTGGACAGTTTCAAGCAGAGGCTCTTTGTGGACACTTGGAAACAGCGCTGTGAAAAAATTTCGTACGAAGCGGGATTTGGCCAAAGCTGAAAGACCTTCCAAAACCAACCCTAAAGAACTTAGCCAAACAATGAATGTTGCAATAAACTCCTGCAGGAATGGTGCATCTATGACACAACTCCCGAGCAGGTAGCTACATTCTGCACAGTACAAAATGCATATGAATTCCAGGCTGAAAACTCACTCCAGAAGGAAGCAATGCGTGTGTTTCTCTCTGAAAGGACACTCAGCCACTAGGCTTTTGCTTGCTCCTTCAAAGTCTTTGTAGAAACGTGTGTTTTCACTGCTGGAATACGTTTTGGGATGCATTGTTTCAATCTCTTGCAAGCCTCATGTTGTTTCTTACACAATGGGGAAAAATAAGGAGTATGTTTCCCAAATCACTTGAAGTCCAGGAAAACGCACACTGCATCACTCTTGCACGAACACGCTCTTACTCCTAATGTGTTGAGAACTTTCAACAAACCGGAAAAGGAGGGTATTTTGCAGTGAAATTCAGACGGGTTTGTAGAAATGTACATCTCTATTGGCTGCAGAGTGCAAAACCGTGATTGACTTCATGTTCTCGATGAAAACCTTACATTTCCAAGTGACCTGAAGTAGGACTTTCACAAAAAGATGTGTTTGCGTGTCTGTGGTGAAAGGAGCTCTAGGTTGTGTATTCAGTGCTGGAGATGACACACTCTACATAAGTTACACAGCGTTTTGAGAGCAACAACATGCTAAAAACTGAAACTGCTACAAGGTGTGTGTAGCGTGCAGAAAGAAGGCTTGTCATTTCAAAGAAAGAAGAGGAAACCAAAATCCAGGTAGTGAAACGAACACACCAGCATGGGAGATGTGCATGTGGACAGTTTCAAGCAGAGGCTCTTTGTGGACACTTGGAAACAGCGCTGTGAAAAAATTTCGTACGAAGCGGGATTTGGCCAAAGTTGAAAGACCTTCCAAAACCAACCCTAAAGAACTTAGCCAAACAATGAATGTTGCAATAAACTCCTGCAGGAAAGGTGCATCTATGACACAACTCCCGAGCAGGTAGCTACATTCTGCACAGTACAAAATGCATATGAATTCCAGGCTGAAAACTCACTCCAGAAGGAAGCAATGTGTGTGTTTCTCTCTGAAAGAACACTCAGCCAGTAGGCTTTTGCTTGCTCCTTCAAAGTCTTTGTAGAAACGTGTGTTTTCACTGCTGGAATACGTTTTGGGATGCATTGTTTCAATCTCTTGCAAGCCTCATGTTGTTTCTTACACAATGGGGAAAAATAAGGAGTATGTTTCCCAAATCACTTGAAGTCCAGGAAAACGCACACTGCATCACTCTTGCACGAACACGCTCTTTCTAATAATGTGTTGAGAACTTTCAACAAACAAGTAAAGAAGGGTATTTTGCAGTGAAATTCAGACGGGTTTGTAGAAAAGTACATTTCTATTGGCTGCAGAGTGCAAAACCGTGATTGACTTCATGTTCTCGATGAAAACCTTACATTTCCAAGTGACCTGAAGTAGGACTTTCACAAAAAGATGTGTTTGCGTGTCTGTGGTGAAAGGAGCTCTAGGTTGTGTATTCAGGCTGGAGATGACACACTCTACATAGGTTACACAGCGTTTTGAGAGCAACAACATGCTAAAAACTGAAACTGCTACAAGGTGTGTGGAGCGTGCAGAGAGAAGGCTTGTCATTTCAAAGAAAGAAGAGGAAACCAAAATCCAGGTAGTGAAATGAACACACCAGCATGGGAGATGTGCATGTGGACAGTTTCAAGCAGAGGCTCTTTGTGGACACTTGGAAACAGCGCTGTGAAAAAATTTCGTACGAAGCGGGATTTGGCCAAAGTTGAAAGACCTTCCAAAACCAACCCTAAAGAACTTAGCCAAACAATGAATGTTGCAATAAACTCCTGCAGGAAAGGTGCATCTATGACACAACTCCCGAGCAGGTAGCTACATTCTGCACAGTACAAAATGCATATGAATTCCAGGCTGAAAACTCACTCCAGAAGGAAGCAATGCGTGTGTTTCTCTCTGAAAGGACACTCAGCCAGTAGGCTTTTGCTTGCTCCTTCAAAGTCTTTGTAGAAACGTGTGTTTTCACTGCTGGAATACGTTTTGGGATGCATTGTTTCAATCTCTTGCAAGCCTCATGTTGTTGCTTACACAATGGGGAAAAATAAGGAGTATGTTTCCCAAATCACTTGAAGTCCAGGAAAACGCACACTGCATCACTCTTGCACGAACACGCTCTTTCTCCTAATACGTTGAGAACTTTCAACAAACAAGAAAAGAAGGGTATTTTGCAGTGAAATTCAGACGGGTTTGTAGAAAAGTACATTTCTATTGGCAGCAGAGTGCAAAACCGTGATTGACTTCATGTTCTCGATGAAAACCTTACATTTCCAAGTGACCTGAAGTAGGAGTTTCACAAAAAGATGTGTTTGCGTGTCTGTGGTGAAAGGAGCTGTAGGTTGTGTATTCAGTGCTGGAGAGTGACACACTCTACATGGTAACACAGCGTTTTGAGAGCACCAACATGCTAAAAACTGAAACTGCTACAAGGTGTGTGTAGCGTGCAGAAAGAAGGCTTGTCATTTCAAAGAAAGAAGAGGAAACCAAAATCCAGGTAGTGAAACGAACACACCAGTATGGGAGATGTGCATGTGGATAGTTTCAAGCAGAGGCTCTTTGTGGACACTTGGAAACAGCGCTGTGAAAAAATTTCGTACGAAGCGGGATTTGGCCAAAGTTGAAAGACCTTCCAAAACCAACCCTAAAGAACTTAGCCAAACAATGAATGTTGCAATAAACTCCTGCAGGAAAGGTGCATCTATGACACAACTCCCGAGCAGGTAGCTACATTCTGCACAGTACAAAATGCATATGAATTCCAGGCTGAAAACTCACTCCAGAAGGAAGCAATGCGTGTGTTTCTCTCTGAAAGGACACTCAGCCAGTAGGCTTTTGCTTGCTCCTTCAAAGTCTTTGTAGAAACGTGTGTTTTCACAGCCGGAATACGTTTTGGGATGCATTGTTTCAATCTCTTGCAAGCCTCATGTTGTTTCTTACACAATGGGGAAAAATAAGGAGTATGTTTCCCAAATCACTTGAAGTCCAGGAAAACGCACACTGCATCACTCTTGCACGAACACGCTCTTTCCCCTAATGTGTTGAGAACTTTCAACAAACAAGAAAAGAAGGGTATTTTGCAGTGAAATTCAGACGGGTTTGTAGAAAAGTACATTTCTATTGGCTGCAGAGTGCAAAACCGTGATTGACTTCATGTTCTCGATGAAAACCTTACATTTCCAAGTGACCTGAAGTAGGACTTTCACAAAAAGATGTGTTTGCGTGTCTGTGGTGAAAGGAGCTCTAGGTTGTGTATTCAGTGCTGGAGAGTGACACACTCTACATGGTAACACAGCGTTTTGAGAGCTCCAACATGCTAAAAACTGAAACTGCTACAAGGTGTGTGTAGCGTGCAGAAAGAAGGCTTGTCATTTCAAAGAAAGAAGAGGAAACCAAAATCCAGGTAGTGAAACGAACACACCAGTATGGGAGATGTGCATGTGGACAGTTTCAAGCAGAGGCTCTTTGTGGACACTTGGAAACAGCGCTGTGAAAAAATTTCGTACGAAGCGGGATTTGGCCAAAGCTGAAAGACCTTCCAAAACCAACCCTAAAGAACTTAGCCAAACAATGAATGTTGCAATAAACTCCTGCAGGAAAGGTGCATCTGTGACACAACTCCCGAGCAGGTAGCTACATTCTGCACAGTACAAAATGCATATGAATTCCAGGCTGAAAACTCACTCCAGAAGGAAGCAATGCGTGTGTTTCTCTCTGAAAGGACACTCAGCCACTAGGCTTTTGCTTGCTCCTTCAAAGTCTTTGTAGAAACGTGTGTTTTCACTGCTGGAATACGTTTTGGGATGCATTGTTTCAATCTCTTGCAAGCCTCATGTTGTTTCTTACACAATGGGGAAAAATAAGGAGTATGTTTCCCAAATCACTTGAAGTCCAGGAAAACGCACACTGCATTACTCTTGCACGAACACGCTCTTACTCCTAATGTGTTGAGAACTTTCAACAAACCGGAAAAGAAGGGTATTTTGCAGTGAAATTCAGACGGGTTTGTAGAAATGTACATCTCTATTGGCTGCAGAGTGCAAAACCGTGATTGACTTCATGTTCTCGATGAAAACCTTACATTTCCAAGTGACCTGAAGTAGGACTTTCACAAAAAGATGTGTTTGCGTGTCTGTGGTGAAAGGAGCTCTAGGTTGTGTATTCAGTGCTGGAGAGTGACACACTCTACATAGGTTACACAGCGTTTTGAGAGCACCAGCGTGCTAAAAACTGAAACTGCTACAAGGTGTGTGTAGCGTGCAGAAAGAAGGCTTGTCATTTCAAAGAAAGAAGAGGAAACCAAAATCCAGGTAGTGAAACGAACACACCAGTATGGGAGATGTGCATGTGGACAGTTTCAAGCAGAGGCTCTTTGTGGACACTTGGAAACAGCGCTGTGAAAAAATTTCGTACGAAGCGGGATTTGGCCAAAGCTGAAAGACCTTCCAAAACCAACCCTAAAGAACTTAGCCAAACAATGAATGTTGCAATAAACTCCTGCAGGAATGGTGCATCTATGACACAACTCCCGAGCAGGTAGCTACATTCTGCACAGTACAAAATGCATATGAATTCCAGGCTGAAAACTCACTCCAGAAGGAAGCAATGCGTGTGTTTCTCTCTGAAAGGACACTCAGCCACTAGGCTTTTGCTTGCTCCTTCAAAGTCTTTGTAGAAACGTGTGTTTTCACTGCTGGAATACGTTTTGGGATGCATTGTTTCAATCTCTTGCAAGCCTCATGTTGTTTCTTACACAATGGGGAAAAATAAGGAGTATGTTTCCCAAATCACTTGAAGTCCAGGAAAACGCACACTGCATCACTCTTGCACGAACACGCTCTTACTCCTAATGTGTTGAGAACTTTCAACAAACCGGAAAAGGAGGGTATTTTGCAGTGAAATTCAGACGGGTTTGTAGAAATGTACATCTCTATTGGCTGCAGAGTGCAAAACCGTGATTGACTTCATGTTCTCGATGAAAACCTTACATTTCCAAGTGACCTGAAGTAGGACTATCACAAAAAGATGTGTTTGCGTGTCTGTGGTGAAAGGAGCTCTAGGTTGTGTATTCAGTACTGGAGATGACACACTCTACATAAGTTACACAGCGTTTTGAGAGCAACAACATGCTAAAAACTGAAACTGCTACAAGGTGTGTGTAGCGTGCAGAAAGAAGGCTTGTCATTTCAAAGAAAGAAGAGGAAACCAAAATCCAGGTAGTGAAACGAACACACCAGCATGGGAGATGTGCATGTGGACAGTTTCAAGCAGAGGCTCTTTGTGGACACTTGGAAACAGCGCTGTGAAAAAATTTCGTACGAAGCGGGATTTGGCCAAAGTTGAAAGACCTTCCAAAACCAACCCTAAAGAACTTAGCCAAACAATGAATGTTGCAATAAACTCCTGCAGGAAAGGTGCATCTATGACACAACTCCCGAGCAGGTAGCTACATTCTGCACAGTACAAAATGCATATGAATTCCAGGCTGAAAACTCACTCCAGAAGGAAGCAATGTGTGTGTTTCTCTCTGAAAGAACACTCAGCCAGTAGGCTTTTGCTTGCTCCTTCAAAGTCTTTGTAGAAACGTGTGTTTTCACTGCTGGAATACGTTTTGGGATGCATTGTTTCAATCTCTTGCAAGCCTCATGTTGTTTCTTACACAATGGGGAAAAATAAGGAGTATGTTTCCCAAATCACTTGAAGTCCAGGAAAACGCACACTGCATCACTCTTGCACGAACACGCTCTTTCTCCTAATGTGTTGAGAACTTTCAACAAACAAGTAAAGAAGGGTATTTTGCAGTGAAATTCAGACGGGTTTGTAGAAAAGTACATTTCTATTGGCTGCAGAGTGCAAAACCGTGATTGACTTCATGTTCTCGATGAAAACCTTACATTTCCAAGTGACCTGAAGTAGGACTTTCACAAAAAGATGTGTTTGCGTGTCTGTGGTGAAAGGAGCTCTAGGTTGTGTATTCAGGCTGGAGATGACACACTCTACATAGGTTACACAGCGTTTTGAGAGCAACAACATGCTAAAAACTGAAACTGCTACAAGGTGTGTGTAGCGTGCAGAGAGAAGGCTTGTCATTTCAAAGAAAGAAGAGGAAACCAAAATCCAGGTAGTGAAATGAACACACCAGCATGGGAGATGTGCATGTGGACAGTTTCAAGCAGAGGCTCTTTGTGGACACTTGGAAACAGCGCTGTGAAAAAATTTCGTACGAAGCGGGATTTGGCCAAAGTTGAAAGACCTTCCAAAACCAACCCTAAAGAACTTAGCCAAACAATGAATGTTGCAATAAACTCCTGCAGGAAAGGTGCATCTATGACACAACTCCCGAGCAGGTAGCTACATTCTGCACAGTACAAAATGCATATGAATTCCAGGCTGAAAACTCACTCCAGAAGGAAGCAATGCGTGTGTTTCTCTCTGAAAGGACACTCAGCCAGTAGGCTTTTGCTTGCTCCTTCAAAGTCTTTGTAGAAACGTGTGTTTTCACTGCTGGAATACGTTTTGGGATGCATTGTTTCAATCTCTTGCAAGCCTCATGTTGTTGCTTACACAATGGGGAAAAATAAGGAGTATGTTTCCCAAATCACTTGAAGTCCAGGAAAACGCACACTGCATCACTCTTGCACGAACACGCTCTTTCTCCTAATACGTTGAGAACTTTCAACAAACAAGAAAAGAAGGGTATTTTGCAGTGAAATTCAGACGGGTTTGTAGAAAAGTACATTTCTATTGGCAGCAGAGTGCAAAACCGTGATTGACTTCATGTTCTCGATGAAAACCTTACATTTCCAAGTGACCTGAAGTAGGAGTTTCACAAAAAGATGTGTTTGCGTGTCTGTGGTGAAAGGAGCTGTAGGTTGTGTATTCAGTGCTGGAGAGTGACACACTCTACATGGTAACACAGCGTTTTGAGAGCACCAACATGCTAAAAACTGAAACTGCTACAAGGTGTGTGTAGCGTGCAGAAAGAAGGCTTGTCATTTCAAAGAAAGAAGAGGAAACCAAAATCCAGGTAGTGAAACGAACACACCAGTATGGGAGATGTGCATGTGGATAGTTTCAAGCAGAGGCTCTTTGTGGACACTTGGAAACAGCGCTGTGAAAAAATTTCGTACGAAGCGGGATTTGGCCAAAGTTGAAAGACCTTCCAAAACCAACCCTAAAGAACTTAGCCAAACAATGAATGTTGCAATAAACTCCTGCAGGAAAGGTGCATCTATGACACAACTCCCGAGCAGGTAGCTACATTCTGCACAGTACAAAATGCATATGAATTCCAGGCTGAAAACTCACTCCAGAAGGAAGCAATGCGTGTGTTTCTCTCTGAAAGGACACTCAGCCAGTAGGCTTTTGCTTGCTCCTTCAAAGTCTTTGTAGAAACGTGTGTTTTCACAGCCGGAATACGTTTTGGGATGCATTGTTTCAATCTCTTGCAAGCCTCATGTTGTTTCTTACACAATGGGGAAAAATAAGGAGTATGTTTCCCAAATCACTTGAAGTCCAGGAAAACGCACACTGCATCACTCTTGCACGAACACGCTCTTTCCCCTAATGTGTTGAGAACTTTCAACAAACAAGAAAAGAAGGGTATTTTGCAGTGAAATTCAGACGGGTTTGTAGAAAAGTACATTTCTATTGGCTGCAGAGTGCAAAACCGTGATTGACTTCATGTTCTCGATGAAAACCTTACATTTCCAAGTGACCTGAAGTAGGACTTTCACAAAAAGATGTGTTTGCGTGTCTGTGGTGAAAGGAGCTCTAGGTTGTGTATTCAGTGCTGGAGAGTGACACACTCTACATGGTAACACAGCGTTTTGAGAGCTCCAACATGCTAAAAACTGAAACTGCTACAAGGTGTGTGTAGCGTGCAGAAAGAAGGCTTGTCATTTCAAAGAAAGAAGAGGAAACCAAAATCCAGGTAGTGAAACGAACACACCAGTATGGGAGATGTGCATGTGGACAGTTTCAAGCAGAGGCTCTTTGTGGACACTTGGAAACAGCGCTGTGAAAAAATTTCGTACGAAGCGGGATTTGGCCAAAGCTGAAAGACCTTCCAAAACCAACCCTAAAGAACTTAGCCAAACAATGAATGTTGCAATAAACTCCTGCAGGAATGGTGCATCTATGACACAACTCCCGAGCAGGTAGCTACATTCTGCACAGTACAAAATGCATATGAATTCCAGGCTGAAAACTCACTCCAGAAGGAAGCAATGCGTGTGTTTCTCTCTGAAAGGACACTCAGCCACTAGGCTTTTGCTTGCTCCTTCAAAGTCTTTGTAGAAACGTGTGTTTTCACTGCTGGAATACGTTTTGGGATGCATTGTTTCAATCTCTTGCAAGCCTCATGTTGTTTCTTACACAATGGGGAAAAATAAGGAGTATGTTTCCCAAATCACTTGAAGTCCAGGAAAACGCACACTGCATCACTCTTGCACGAACACGCTCTTACTCCTAATGTGTTGAGAACTTTCAACAAACCGGAAAAGGAGGGTATTTTGCAGTGAAATTCAGACGGGTTTGTAGAAATGTACATCTCTATTGGCTGCAGAGTGCAAAACCGTGATTGACTTCATGTTCTCGATGAAAACCTTACATTTCCAAGTGACCTGAAGTAGGACTTTCACAAAAAGATGTGTTTGCGTGTCTGTGGTGAAAGGAGCTCTAGGTTGTGTATTCAGTGCTGGAGATGACACACTCTACATAAGTTACACAGCGTTTTGAGAGCACCAACATGCTAAAAACTGAAACTGCTACAAGGTGTGTGTAGCGTGCAGAAAGAAGGCTTGTCATTTCAAAGAAAGAAGAGGAAACCAAAATCCAGGTAGTGAAACGAACACACCAGCATGGGAGATGTGCATGTGGACAGTTTCAAGCAGAGGCTCTTTGTGGACACTTGGAAACAGCGCTGTGAAAAAATTTCGTACGAAGCGGGATTTGGCCAAAGTTGAAAGACCTTCCAAAACCAACCCTAAAGAACTTAGCCAAACAATGAATGTTGCAATAAACTCCTGCAGGAAAGGTGCATCTATGACACAACTCCCGAGCAGGTAGCTACATTCTGCACAGTACAAAATGCATATGAATTCCAGGCTGAAAACTCACTCCAGAAGGAAGCAATGCGTGTGTTTCTCTCTGAAAGAACACTCAGCCAGTAGTCTTTTGCTTGCTCCTTCAAAGTCTTGGTAGAAACGTGTGTTTTCACTGCTGGAATACGTTTTGGGATGCATTGTTTCAATCTCTTGCAAGCCTCATGTTGTTTCTTACACAATGGGGAAAAATAAGGAGTATGTTTCCCAAATCACTTGAAGTCCAGGAAAACGCACACTGCATCACTCTTGCACGAACACGCTCTTTCTCCTAATGTGTTGAGAACTTTCAACAAACAAGTAAAGAAGGGTATTTTGCAGTGAAATTCAGACGGGTTTGTAGAAAAGTACATTTCTATTGGCTGCAGAGTGCAAAACCGTGATTGACTTCATGTTCTCGATGAAAACCTTACATTTCCAAGTGACCTGAAGTAGGACTTTCACAAAAAGATGTGTTTGCGTGTCTGTGGTGAAAGGAGCTCTAGTTGTGTATTCAGTGCTGGAGATGACACACTCTACATAGGTTACACAGCGTTTTGAGAGCAACAACATGCTAAAAACTGAAACTGCTACAAGGTGTGTGTAGCGTGCAGAGAGAAGGCTTGTCATTTCAAAGAAAGAAGAGGAAACCAAAATCCAGGTAGTGAAACGAACACACCAGCATGGGAGATGTGCATGTGGACAGTTTCAAGCAGAGGCTCTTTGTGGACACTTGGAAACAGCGCTGTGAAAAAATTTCGTACGAAGCGGGATTTGGCCAAAGTTGAAAGACCTTCCAAAACCAACCCTAAAGAACTTAGCCAAACAATGAATGTTGCAATAAACTCCTGCAGGAAAGGTGCATCTATGACACAACTCCCGAGCAGGTAGCTACATTCTGCACAGTACAAAATGCATATGAATTTCAGGCTGAAAACTCACTCCAGAAGGAAGCAATGCGTGTGTTTCTCTCTGAAAGAACACTCAGCCAGTAGGCTTTTGCTTGCTCCTTCAAAGTCTTTGTAGAAACGTGTGTTTTCACTGCTGGAATACGTTTTGGGATGCATTGTTTCAATCTCTTGCAAGCCTCATGTTGTTGCTTACACAATGGGGAAAAATAAGGAGTATGTTTCCCAAATCACTTGAAGTCCAGGAAAACGCACACTGCATCACTCTTGCACGAACACGCTCTTTCTCCTAATACGTTGAGAACTTTCAACAAACAAGAAAAGAAGGGTATTTTGCAGTGAAATTCAGACGGGTTTGTAGAAAAGTACATTTCTATTGGCAGCAGAGTGCAAAACCGTGATTGACTTCATGTTCTCGATGAAAACCTTACATTTCCAAGTGACCTGAAGTAGGAGTTTCACAAAAAGATGTGTTTGCGTGTCTGTGGTGAAAGGAGCTGTAGGTTGTGTATTCAGTGCTGGAGAGTGACACACTCTACATGGTAACACAGCGTTTTGAGAGCACCAACATGCTAAAAACTGAAACTGCTACAAGGTGTGTGTAGCGTGCAGAAAGAAGGCTTGTCATTTCAAAGAAAGAAGAGGAAACCAAAATCCAGGTAGTGAAACGAACACACCAGTATGGGAGATGTGCATGTGGACAGTTTCAAGCAGAGGCTCTTTGTGGACACTTGGAAACAGCGCTGTGAAAAAATTTCGTACGAAGCGGGATTTGGCCAAAGTTGAAAGACCTTCCAAAACCAACCCTAAAGAACTTAGCCAAACAATGAATGTTGCAATAAACTCCTGCAGGAAAGGTGCATCTATGACACAACTCCCGAGCAGGTAGCTACATTCTGCACAGTACAAAATGCATATGAATTCCAGGCTGAAAACTCACTCCAGAAGGAAGCAATGCGTGTGTTTCTCTCTGAAAGGACACTCAGCCAGTAGGCTTTTGCTTGCTCCTTCAAAGTCTTTGTAGAAACGTGTGTTTTCACTGCTGGAATACGTTTTGGGATGCATTGTTTCAATCTCTTGCAAGGCTCATGTTGTTTCTTACACAATGGGGAAAAATAAGGAGTATGATTCCCAAATCACTTGAAGTCCAGGAAAACGCACACTGCATCACTCTTGCACGAACACGCTCTTTCTCCTAATACGTTGAGAACTTTCAACAAACAAGAAGAGAAGGGTATTTTGCAGTGAAATTCAGACGGGTTTGTAGAAATGTACATCTCTATTGGCTGCAGAGTGCAAAACCGTGATTGACTTCATGTTCTCGATGAAAACCTTACATTTCCAAGTGACCTGAAGTAGGACTTTCACAAAAAGATGTGTTTGCGTGTCTGTGGTGAAAGGAGCTCTAGGTTGTGTATTCAGTGCTGGAGAGTGACACACTCTACATAGGTTACACAGTGTTTTGAGAGCACCAACATGCTAAAAACTGAAACTGCTACAAGGTGTGTGTAGCGTGCAGAAAGAAGGCTTGTCATTTCAAAGAAAGAAGAGGAAACCAAAATCCAGGTAGTGAAACGAACACACCAGTATGGGAGATGTGCATGTGGATAGTTTCAAGCAGAGGCTCTTTGTGGACACTTGGAAACAGCGCTGTGAAAAAATTTCGTACGAAGCGGGATTTGGCCAAAGTTGAAAGACCTTCCAAAACCAACCCTAAAGAACTTAGCCAAACAATGAATGTTGCAATAAACTCCTGCAGAAAAGGTGCATCTATGACACAACTCCCGAGCAGGTAGCTACATTCTGCACAGTACAAAATGCATATGAATTCCAGGCTGAAAACTCACTCCAGAAGGAAGCAATGCGTGTGTTTCTCTCTGAAAGGACACTCAGCCACTAGGCTTTTGCTTGCTCCTTCAAAGTCTTTGTAGAAAGGTGTGTTTTCACTGCTGGAATACGTTTTGGGATGCATTGTTTCAATCTCTTGCAAGCCTCATGTTGTTTCTTACACAATGGGGAAAAATAAGGAGTATGTTTCCCAAATCACTTGAAGTCCAGGAAAACGCACACTGCATTACTCTTGCACGAACACGCTCTTACTCCTAATGTGTTGAGAACTTTCAACAAACCGGAAAAGAAGGGTATTTTGCAGTGAAATTCAGACGGGTTTGTAGAAATGTACATCTCTATTGGCTGCAGAGTGCAAAACCGTGATTGACTTCATGTTCTCGATGAAAACCTTACATTTCCAAGTGACCTGAAGTAGGACTTTCACAAAAAGATGTGTTTGCGTGTCTGTGGTGAAAGGAGCTCTAGGTTGTGTATTCAGTGCTGGAGAGTGACACACTCTACATAGGTTACACAGCGTTTTGAGAGCACCAGCATGCTAAAAACTGAAACTGCTACAAGGGGTGTGTAGCGTGCAGAAAGAAGGCTTGTCATTTCAAAGAAAGAAGAGGAAACCAAAATCCAGGTAGTGAAACGAACACACCAGTATGGGAGATGTGCATGTGGACAGTTTCAAGCAGAGGCTCTTTGTGGACACTTGGAAACAGCGCTGTGAAAAAATTTCGTACGAAGCGGGATTTGGCCAAAGTTGAAAGACCTTCCAAAACCAACCCTAAAGAACTTAGCCAAACAATGAATGTTGCAATAAACTCCTGCAGGAATGGTGCATCTATGACACAACTCCCGAGCAGGTAGCTACATTCTGCACAGTACAAAATGCATATGAATTCCAGGCTGAAAACTCACTCCAGAAGGAAGCAATGCGTGTGTTTCTCTCTGAAAGGACACTCAGCCACTAGGCTTTTGCTTGCTCCTTCAAAGTCTTTGTAGAAACGTGTGTTTTCACTGCTGGAATACGTTTTGGGATGCATTGTTTCAATCTCTTGCAAGCCTCATGTTGTTTCTTACACAATGGGGAAAAATAAGGAGTATGTTTCCCAAATCACTTGAAGTCCAGGAAAACGCACACTGCATAACTCTTGCACGAACACGCTCTTACTCCTAATGTGTTGAGAACTTTCAACAAACCGGAAAAGAAGGGTATTTTGCAGTGAAATTCAGACGGGTTTGTAGAAATGTACATCTCTATTGGCTGCAGAGTGCAAAACCGTGATTGACTTCATGTTCTCGATGAAAACCTTACATTTCCAAGTGACCTGAAGTAGGACTTTCACAAAAAGATGTGTTTCCGTGTCTGTGGTGAAAGGAGCTCTAGGTTGTGTATTCAGTGCTGGAGATGACACACTCTACATAGGTTACACAGCGTTTTGAGAGCAACAACATGCTAAAAACTGAAACTGCTACAAGGTGTGTGTAGCGTGCAGACAGAAGGCTTGTCATTTCAAAGAAAGAAGAAGAAACCAAAATCCAGGTAGTGAAACGAACACACCAGCATGGGAGATGTGCATGTGGACAGTTTCAAGCAGAGGCTCTTTGTGGACACTTGGAAACAGCGCTGTGAAAAAATTTCGTACGAAGCGGGATTTGGCCAAAGTTGAAAGACCTTCCAAAACCAACCCTAAAGAACTTAGCCAAACAATGAATGTTGCAATAAACTCCTGCAGGAAAGGTGCATCTATGACACAACTCCCGAGCAGGTAGCTACATTCTGCACAGTACAAAATGCATATGAATTCCAGGCTGAAAACTCACTCCAGAAGGAAGCAATGCGTGTGTTTCTCTCTGAAAGAACACTCAGCCAGTAGGCTTTTGCTTGCTCCTTCAAAGTCTTTGTAGAAACGTGTGTTTTCACTGCTGGAATACGTTTTGGGATGCATTGTTTCAATCTCTTGCAAGGCTCATGTTGTTTCTTACACAATGGGCAAAAATAAGGAGTATGTTTCCCAAATCACTTGAAGTCCAGGAAAACGCACACTGCATTACTCTTGCACGAACACGCTCTTACTCCTAATGTGTTGAGAACTTTCAACAAACCGGAAAAGAAGGGTATTTTGCAGTGAAATTCAGACGGGTTTGTAGAAATGTACATCTCTATTGGCTGCAGAGTGCAAAACCGTGATTGACTTCATGTTCTCGATGAAAACCTTACATTTCCAAGTGACCTGAAGTAGGACTTTCACAAAAAGATGTGTTTGCGTGTCTGTGGTGAAAGGAGCTCTAGGTTGTGTATTCAGTGCTGGAGAGTGACACACTCTACATAGGTTACACAGCGTTTTGAGAGCACCAGCATGCTAAAAACTGAAACTGCTACAAGGTGTGTGTAGCGTGCAGAAAGAAGGCTTGTCATTTCAAAGAAAGAAGAGGAAACCAAAATCCAGGTAGTGAAACGAACACACCAGTATGGGAGATGTGCATGTGGACAGTTTCAAGCAGAGGCTCTTTGTGGACACTTGGAAACAGCGCTGTGAAAAAATTTCGTACGAAGCGGGATTTGGCCAAAGTTGAAAGACCTTCCAAAACCAACCCTAAAGAACTTAGCCAAACAATGAATGTTGCAATAAACTCCTGCAGGAATGGTGCATCTATGACACAACTCCCGAGCAGGTAGCTACATTCTGCACAGTACAAAATGCATATGAATTCCAGGCTGAAAACTCACTCCAGAAGGAAGCAATGCGTGTGTTTCTCTCTGAAAGGACACTCAGCCACTAGGCTTTTGCTTGCTCCTTCAAAGTCTTTGTAGAAACGTGTGTTTTCACTGCTGGAATACGTTTTGGGAAGCATTGTTTCAATCTCTTGCAAGCCTCATGTTGTTTCTTACACAATGGGGAAAAATAAGGAGTATGTTTCCCAAATCACTTGAAGTCCAGGAAAACGCACACTGCATCACTCTTGCACGAACAAGCTCTTACTCCTAATGTGTTGAGAACTTTCAACAAACCGGAAAAGAAGGGTATTTTGCAGTGAAATTCAGACGGGTTTGTAGAAATGTACATCTCTATTGGCTGCAGAGTGCAAAACCGTGATTGACTTCATGTTCTCGATGAAAACCTTACATTTCCAAGTGACCTGAAGTAGGACTTTCACAAAAAGATGTGTTTGCGTGTCTGTGGTGAAAGGAGCTCTAGGTTGTGTATTCAGTGCTGGAGATGACACACTCTACATAGGTTACACAGCGTTTTGAGAGCAACAACATGCTAAAAACTGAAACTGCTACAAGGTGTGTGTAGCGTGCAGAAAGAAGGCTTGTCATTTCAAAGAAAGAAGAGGAAACCAAAATCCAGGTAGTGAAACGAACACACCAGCATGGGAGATGTGCATGTGGACAGTTTCAAGCAGAGGCTCTTTGTGGACACTTGGAAACAGCGCTGTGAAAAAATTTCGTACGAAGCGGGATTTGGCCAAAGTTGAAAGACCTTCCAAAACCAACCCTAAAGAACTTAGCCAAACAATGAATGTTGCAATAAACTCCTGCAGGAAAGGTGCATCTATGACACAACTCCCGAGCAGGTAGCTACATTCTGCACAGTACAAAATGCATATGAATTCCAGGCTGAAAACTCACTCCAGAAGGAAGCAATGCGTGTGTTTCTCTCTGAAAGAACACTCAGCCAGTAGGCTTTTGCTTGCTCCTTCAAAGTCTTTGTAGAAACGTGTGTTTTCACTGCTGGAATACGTTTTGGGATGCATTGTTTCAATCTCTTGCAAGCCTCATGTTGTTTCTTACACAATGGGGAAAAATAAGGAGTATGTTTCCCAAATCACTTGAAGTCCAGGAAAACGCACACTGCATCACTCTTGCACGAACACGCTCTTTCTCCTAATGTGTTGAGAACTTTCAACAAACAAGTAAAGAAGGGTATTTTGCAGTGAAATTCAGACGGGTTTGTAGAAAAGTACATTTCTATTGGCTGCAGAGTGCAAAACCGTGATTGACTTCATGTTCTCGATGAAAACCTTACATTTCCAAGTGACCTGAAGTAGGACTTTCACAAAAAGATGTGTTTGCGTGTCTGTGGTGAAAGGAGCTCTAGGTTGTGTATTCAGTGCTGGAGATGACACACTTTACATAGGTTACACAGCGTTTTGAGAGCAACAACATGCTAAAAACTGAAACTGCTACAAGGTGTGTGTAGCGTGCAGAGAGAAGGCTTGTCATTTCAAAGAAAGAAGAGGAAACCAAAATCCAGGTAGTGAAATGAACACACCAGCATGGGAGATGTGCATGTGGACAGTTTCAAGCAGAGGCTCTTTGTGGACACTTGGAAACAGCGCTGTGAAAAAATTTCGTACGAAGCGGGATTTGGCCAAAGTTGAAAGACCTTTCAAAACCAACCCTAAAGAACTTAGCCAAACAATGAATGTTGCAATAAACTCCTGCAGGAAAGGTGCATCTATGACACAACTCCCGAGCAGGTAGCTACATTCTGCACAGTACAAAATGCATATGAATTCCAGGCTGAAAACTCACTCCAGAAGGAAGCAATGCGTGTGTTTCTCTCTGAAAGGACACTCAGCCAGTAGGCTTTTGCTTGCTCCTTCAAAGTCTTTGTAGAAACGTGTGTTTTCACTGCTGGAATACGTTTTGGGATGCATTGTTTCAATCTCTTGCAAGCCTCATGTTGTTGCTTACACAATGGGGAAAAATAAGGAGTATGTTTCCCAAATCACTTGAAGTCCAGAAAAACGCACACTGCATCACTCTTGCACGAACACGCTCTTTCTCCTAATACGTTGAGAACTTTCAACAAACAAGAAAAGAAGGGTATTTTGCAGTGAAATTCAGACGGGTTTGTAGAAAAGTACATTTCTATTGGCAGCAGAGTGCAAAACCGTGATTGACTTCATGTTCTCGATGAAAACCTTACATTTCCAAGTGACCTGAAGTACGAGTTTCACAAAAAGATGTGTTTGCGTGTCTGTGGTGAAAGGAGCTGTAGGTTGTGTATTCAGTGCTGGAGAGTGACACACTCTACATGGTAACACAGCGTTTTGAGAGCACCAACATGCTAAAAACTGAAACTGCTACAAGGTGTGTGTAGCGTGCAGAAAGAAGGCTTGTCATTTCAAAGAAAGAAGAGGAAACCAAAATCCAGGTAGTGAAACGAACACACCAGTATGGGAGATGTGCATGTGGATAGTTTCAAGCAGAGGCTCTTTGTGGACACTTGGAAACAGCGCTGTGAAAAAATTTCGTACGAAGCGGGATTTGGCCAAAGTTGAAAGACCTTCCAAAACCAACCCTAAAGAACTTAGCCAAACAATGAATGTTGCAATAAACTCCTGCAGGAAAGGTGCATCTATGACACAACTCCCGAGCAGGTAGCTACATTCTGCACAGTACAAAATGCATATGAATTCCAGGCTGAAAACTCACTCCAGAAGGAAGCAATGCGTGTGTTTCTCTCTGAAAGGACACTCAGCCAGTAGGCTTTTGCTTGCTCCTTCAAAGTCTTTGTAGAAACGTGTGTTTTCACAGCCGGAATACGTTTTGGGATGCATTGTTTCAATCTCTTGCAAGCCTCATGTTGTTTCTTACACAATGGGGAAAAATAAGGAGTATGTTTCCCAAATCACTTGAAGTCAGGAAAACGCACACTGCATCACTCTTGCACGAACACGCTCTTTCCCCTAATGTGTTGAGAACTTTCAACAAACCGGAAAAGAAGGATATTTTGCAGTGAAATTCAGACGGGTTTGTAGAAATGTACATCTCTATTGGCTGCAGAGTGCAAAACCGTGATTGACTTCATGTTCTCGATGAAAACCTTACATTTCCAAGTGACCTGAAGTAGGACTTTCACAAAAAGATGTGTTTGCGTGTCTGTGGTGAAAGGAGCTCTAGGTTGTGTATTCAGTGCTGGAGATGACACACTCTACATAGGTTACACAGCGTTTTGAGAGCAACAACATGCTAAAAACTGAAACTGCTACAAGGTGTGTGTAGCGTGCAGACAGAAGGCTTGTCATTTCAAAGAAAGAAGAGGAAACCAAAATCCAGGTAGTGAAACGAACACACCAGCATGGGAGATGTGCATGTGGACAGTTTCAAGCAGAGGCTCTTTGTGGACACTTGGAAACAGCGCTGTGAAAAAATTTCGTACGAAGCGGGATTTGGCCAAAGTTGAAAGACCTTCCAAAACCCACCCTAAAGAACTTAGCCAAACAATGAATGTTGCAATAAACTCCTGCAGGAAAGGTGCATCTATGACACAACTCCCGAGCAGGTAGCTACATTCTGCACAGTACAAAATGCATATGAATTCCAGGCTGAAAACTCACTCCAGAAGGAAGCAATGCGTGTGTTTCTCTCTGAAAGAACACTCAGCCAGTAGGCTTTTGCTTGCTCCTTCAAAGTCTTTGTAGAAACGTGTGTTTTCACTGCTGGAATACGTTTTGGGATGCATTGTTTCAATCTCTTGCAAGGCTCATGTTGTTTCTTACACAATGGGCAAAAATAAGGAGTATGTTTCCCAAATCACTTGAAGTCCAGGAAAACGCACACTGCATTACTCTTGCACGAACACGCTCTTACTCCTAATGTGTTGAGAACTTTCAACAAACCGGAAAAGAAGGGTATTTTGCAGTGAAATTCAGACGGGTTTGTAGAAATGTACATCTCTATTGGCTGCAGAGTGCAAAACCGTGATTGACTTCATGTTCTCGATGAAAACCTTACATTTCCAAGTGACCTGAAGTAGGACTTTCACAAAAAGATGTGTTTGCGTGTCTGTGGTGAAAGGAGCTCTAGGTTGTGTATTCAGTGCTGGAGAGTGACACACTCTACATAGGTTACACAGCGTTTTGAGAGCACCAGCATGCTAAAAACTGAAACTGCTACAAGGTGTGTGTAGCGTGCAGAAAGAAGGCTTGTCATTTCAAAGAAAGAAGAGGAAACCAAAATCCAGGTAGTGAAACGAACACACCAGTATGGGAGATGTGCATGTGGACAGTTTCAAGCAGAGGCTCTTTGTGGACACTTGGAAACAGCGCTGTGAAAAAATTTCGTACGAAGCGGGATTTGGCCAAAGTTGAAAGACCTTCCAAAACCAACCCTAAAGAACTTAGCCAAACAATGAATGTTGCAATAAACTCCTGCAGGAATGGTGCATCTATGACACAACTCCCGAGCAGGTAGCTACATTCTGCACAGTACAAAATGCATATGAATTCCAGGCTGAAAACTCACTCCAGAAGGAAGCAATGCGTGTGTTTCTCTCTGAAAGGACACTCAGCCACTAGGCTTTTGCTTGCTCCTTCAAAGTCTTTGTAGAAACGTGTGTTTTCACTGCTGGAATACGTTTTGGGAAGCATTGTTTCAATCTCTTGCAAGCCTCATGTTGTTTCTTACACAATGGGGAAAAATAAGGAGTATGTTTCCCAAATCACTTGAAGTCCAGGAAAACGCACACTGCATCACTCTTGCTCGAACACGCTCTTTCTCCTAATGTGTTGAGAACTTTCAACAAACAAGTAAAGAAGGGTATTTTGCAGTGAAATTCAGACGGGTTTGTAGAAAAGTACATTTCTATTGGCTGCAGAGTGCAAAACCGTGATTGACTTCATGTTCTCGATGAAAACCTTACATTTCCAAGTGACCTGAAGTAGGACTTTCACAAAAAGATGTGTTTGCGTGTCTGTGGTGAAAGGAGCTCTAGGTTGTGTATTCAGTGCTGGAGATGACACACTCTACATAGGTTACACAGCGTTTTGAGAGCAACAACATGCTAAAAACTGAAACTGCTACAAGGTGTGTGTAGCGTGCAGAGAGAAGGCTTGTCATTTCAAAGAAAGAAGAGGAAACCAAAATCCAGGTAGTGAAATGAACACACCAGCATGGGAGATGTGCATGTGGACAGTTTCAAGCAGAGGCTCTTTGTGGACACTTGGAAACAGCGCTGTGAAAAAATTTCGTACGAAGCGGGATTTGGCCAAAGTTGAAAGACCTTCCAAAACCAACCCTAAAGAACTTAGCCAAACAATGAATGTTGCAATAAACTCCTGCAGGAAAGGTGCATCTATGACACAACTCCCGAGCAGGTAGCTACATTCTGCACAGTACAAAATGCATATGAATTCCAGGCTGAAAACTCACTCCAGAAGGAAGCAATGCGTGTGTTTCTCTCTGAAAGGACACTCAGCCAGTAGGCTTTTGCTTGCTCCTTCAAAGTCTTTGTAGAAACGTGTGTTTTCACTGCTGGAATACGTTTTGGGATGCATTGTTTCAATCTCTTGCAAGCCTCATGTTGTTTCTTACACAATGGGGAAAAATAAGGAGTATGTTTCCCAAATCACTTGAAGTCCAGGAAAACGCACACTGCATCACTCTTGCACGAACACGCTCTTTCTCCTAATGTGTTGAGAACTTTCAACAAACCAGAAAAGAAGGGTATTTTGCAGTGAAATTCAGACGGGTTTGTAGAAAAGTACATTTCTATTGGCTGCAGAGTGCAAAACCGTGATTGACTTCATGTTCTCGATGAAAACCTTACATTTCCAAGTGACCTGAAGTAGGACTTTCACAAAAAGATGTGTTTGCGTGTCTGTGGTGAAAGGAGCTCTAGGTTGTGTATTCAGTGCTGGAGAGTGACACACTCTACATGGTAAAACAGCGTTTTGAGAGCACCAACATGCGAAAAACTGAAACTGCTACAAGGTGTGTGTAGCGTGCAGAAAGAAGGCTTGTCATTTCAAAGAAAGAAGAGGAAACCAAAATCCAGGTAGTGAAACGAACACACCAGTATGGGAGATGTGCATGTGGACAGTTTCAAGCAGAGGCTCTTTGTGGACACTCGGAAACAGCGCTGTGAAAAAATTTCGTACAAAGCGGGATTTGGCCAAAGCTGAAAGACCTTCCAAAACCAACCCTAAAGAACTTAGCCAAACAATGAATGTTGCAATAAACTCCTGCAGGAAAGGTGCATCTATGACACAACTTCCGAGCAGGTAGCTACATTCTTCACAGTACAAAATGCATATGAATTCCAGGCTGAAAACTCACTCCAGAAGGAAGCAATGCGTGTGTTTTTCTCTGAAAGGACACTCAGCCAGTAGGCTTTGCTTGCTCCTTAAAAGTCCGTGTAGAAACGTGTGTTTTCACTGCCGGAAACGGTTTGGGATGCATTGTTTCAATCTCTTGCAAGCCTCATGTTGTTTCTTACACAATGGGGAAAAATAAGGAGTATGTTTCCCAAATCACTTGAAGTCCAGGAAAACGCACACTGCATCACTCTTGCACGAACACGCTCTTTCTCCTAATACGTTGAGAACTTTCAACAAACAAGAAGAGAAGGGTATTTTGCAGTGAAATTCAGACGGGTTTGTAGAAAAGTACATCTCTATTGGCTGCAGAGTGCAAAACCGTGATTGACTTCATGTTCTCGATGAAAACCTTACATTTCCAAGTGACCTGAAGTAGGACTTTCAAAAAAGATGTGTTTGCGTGTCTGTGGTGAAAGGAGCTCTAGGTTTTGTATTCAGTGCTGGAGAGTGACACACTCTACATAGGTTACACAGCGTTTTGAGAGCACCAGCATGCTAAAAACTGAAACTGCTACAAGGTGAGTGTAGCGTGCAGAAAGAAGGCTTGTCATTTCAAAGAAAGAAGAGGAAGCCAAAATCCAGCTGGTGAAACGAACACACGAGTATGGGAGATGTGCATGTGGACAGTTTCAAGCAGAGGCTCTTTGTGGACACTTGGAAACAGCGCTGTGAAAAAATTTCGTACGAAGCGGGATTTGGCCAAAGTTGAAAGACCTTCCAAAACCAACCCTAAAGAACTTAGCCAAACAATGAATGTTGCAATAAACTCCTGCAGGAAAGGTGCATCTATGACACAACTCCCGAGCAGGTAGCTACATTCTGCACAGTACAAAATGCATATGAATTCCAGGCTGAAAACTCACTCCAAAAGGAAGCAATGCGTGTGTTTCTCTCTGAAAGGACACTCAGCCAGTAGGCTTTTGCTTGCTCCTTCAAAGTCTTTGTAGAAACGTGTGTTTTCACTGCTGGAATACGTTTTGGGATGCATTGTTTCAATCTCTTGCAAGCCTCATGTTGTTTCTTACACAATGGGGAAAAATAAGGAGTATGTTTCCCAAATCACTTGAAGTCCAGGAAAACGCACACTGCATCACTCTTGCACGAACACGCTCTTTCTCCTAATACGTTGAGAACTTTCAACAAACAAGAAGAGAAGGGTATTTTGCAGTGAAATTCAGACGGGTTTGTAGAAAAGTACATTTCTATTGGCTGCAGAGTGCAAAACCGTGATTGACTTCATATTCTCGATGAAAACCTTACATTTCCAAGTGACCTGAAGTAGGACTTTCACAAAAAGATGTGTTTGCGTGTCTGTGGTGAAAGGAGCTCTAGGTTGTGTATTCAGGGCTGGAGAGTGACACACTCTACATGGTAAAACAGCGTTTTGAGAGCACCAACATGCAAAAAACTGAAACTGCTACAAGGTGTGTGTAGCGTGCAGAAAGAAGGCTTGTCATTTCAAAGAAAGAAGAGGAAACCAAAATCCAGGTAGTGAAACGAACACACCAGTATGGGAGATGTGCATGTGGACAGTTTCAAGCAGAGGCTCTTTGTGGACACTCGGAAACAGCGCTGTGAAAAAATTTCGTACGAAGCGGGATTTGGCCAAAGCTGAAAGACCTTCCAAAACCAACCCTAAAGAACTTAGCCAAACAATGAATGTTGCAATAAACTCCTGCAGGAAAGGTGCATCTATGACACAACTCCCGAGCAGGTAGCTACATTCTGCACAGTACAAAATGCATATGAATTCCAGGCTGAAAACTCACTCCAGAAGGAAGCAATGCGTGTGTTTCTCTCTGAAAGGACAATCAGCCTGTAGGCTTTTGCTTGCTCCTTAAAAGTCTTTGTAGAAACGTGTGTTTTCACTGCCGGAAAAGGTTTGGGATGCATTGTTTCAATCTCTTGCAAGCCTCATGTTGTTTCTTACACAATGGGGAAAAATAAGGAGTATGTTTCCCAAATCACTTGAAGTCCAGGAAAACGCACACTGCATCACTCTTGCACGAACACGCTCTTTCTCCTAATACGTTGAGAACTTTCAACAAACAAGAAGAGAAGGGTATTTTGCAGTGAAATTCAGACGGGTTTGTAGAAAAGTACATCTCTATTGGCTGCAGAGTGCAAAACCGTGATTGACTTCATGTTCTCGATGAAAACCTTACATTTCCAAGTGACCTGAAGTAGGACTTTCACAAAAAGATGTGTTTGCGTGTCTGTGGTGAAAGGAGCTCTAGGTTGTGTATTCAGTGCTGGAGAGTGACACACTCTACATGGTAACACAGCGTTTTGAGAGCACCAACATGCTAAAAACTGAAACTGCTACAAGGTGTGTGTAGCGTGCAGAAAGAAGGCTTGTCATTTCAAAGAAAGAAGAGGAAACCAAAATCCAGGTAGTGAAACGAACACACCAGTATGGGAGATGTGCATGTGGACAGTTTCAAGCAGAGGCTCTTTGTGGACACTCGGAAACAGCGCTGTGAAAAAATTTCGTACGAAGCGGGATTTGGCCAAAGTTGAAAGACCTTCCAAAACCAACCCTAAAGAACTTAGCCAAACAATGAATGTTGCAATAAACTCCTGCAGGAAAGGTGCATCTATGACACAACTCCCGAGCAGGTAGCTACATTCTGCACAGTACAAAATGCATATGAATTCCAGGCTGAAAACTCACTCCAGAAGGAAGCAATGCGTGTGTTTCTCTCTGAAAGGACAATCAGCCTGTAGGCTTTTGCTTGCTCCTTAAAAGTCTTTGTAGAAACGTGTGTTTTCACTGCCGGAAAAGGTTTGGGATGCATTGTTTCAATCTCTTGCAAGCCTCATGTTGTTTCTTACACAATGGGGAAAAATAAGGAGTATGTTTCCCAAATCACTTGAAGTCCAGGAAAACGCACACTGCATCACTCTTGCACGAACACGCTCTTTCTCCTAATACGTTGAGAACTTTCAACAAACAAGAAGAGAAGGGTATTTTGCAGTGAAATTCAGACGGGTTTGTAGAAAAGTACATCTCTATTGGCTGCAGAGTGCAAAACCGTCATTGACTTCATGTTCTCGATGAAAACCTTACATTTCCAAGTGAACTGAAGTAGGACTTTCACAAAAAGATGTGTTTGCGTGTCTGTGGTGAAAGGAGCTCTAGGTTGTGTATTCAGTGCTGGAGAGTGACACACTCTACATAGGTTACACAGCGTTTTGAGAGCACCAGCATGCTAAAAACTGAAACTGCTACAAGGTGAGTGTAGCGTACAGAAAGAAGGCTTGTCATTTCAAAGAAAGAAGAGGAAGCCAAAATCCAGCTAGTGAAACGAACACACCAGTATGGGAGATGTGCATGTGGACAGTTTCAAGCAGAGGCTCTTTGTGGACACTTGGAAACAGCGCTGTGAAAAAATTTCGTACGAAGCGGGATTTGGCCAAAGTTGAAAGACTTTCCAAAACCAACCCTAAAGAACTTAGCCAAACAATGAATGTTGCAATAAACTCCTGCAGGAAAGGTGCATCTCTGACACATCTCCCGAGCAGGTAGCTATATTCTGCACAGTACAAAATGCATATGAATTCCAGGCTGAAAACTCACTCCAGAAGGAAGCAATGCGTGTGTTTCTCTCTGAAAGAACACTCAGCCAGTAGGCTTTTGCTTACTCCTTCAAAGTCTTTGTAGAAACGTGTGTTTTCACTGCTGGAATACGTTTTGGGATGCATTGTTTCAATCTCTTGCAAGGCTCATGTTGTTTCTTACACAATGGGGAAAAATAAGGAGTATGTTTCCCAAATCACTTGAAGTCCAGGAAAACGCACACTGCATCACTCTTGCACGAACACGCTCTTTCTCCTAATACGTTGAGAACTTTCAACAAACAAGAAGAGAAGGGTATTTTGTAGTGAAATTCAGACGGGTTTGTAGAAAGGTACATCTCCATTGGCTGCAGAGTGCAAAACCGTGATTGACTTCATGTTCTCGGTGAAAACCTAACATTTCCAAGTGACCTGAAGTAGGACTTTCACAAAAAGATGTGTTTGCGTGTCTGTGGTGAAAGGAGCTCTAGGTTGTGTATTCAGTGCTGGAGAGTGACACACTCTACATAGGTTACACAGCGTTTTGAGAGCACCAACATGCTAAAAACTGAAACTGCTACAAGGTGTGTGTAGCGTGCAGAGAGAAGGCTTGTCATTTCAAAGAAAGAAGAGGAAACCAAAATCCAGGTAGTGAAACGAACACACCAGTATGGGAGATGTGCATGTGGACAGTTTCAAGCAGAGGCTCTTTGTGGACACTTGGAAACAGCGCTGTGAAAAAATTTCCTACGAAGCGGGATTTGGCCAAAGTTGAAAGACCTTCCAAAACCAACCCTAAAGAACTTAGCCAAACAATGAATGTTGCAATAAACTCCTGCAGGAAAGGTGCATCTATGACACAACTCCCGAGCAGGTAGCAACATTCTGCACAGTACAAAATGCATATGAATTCCAGGCTGAAAACTCACTCCAAAAGGAAGCAATGCGTGTGTTTCTCTCTGAAAGGACACTCAGCCAGTAGGCTTTTGCTTGCTCCTTCAAAGTCTTTGTAGAAACGTGTGTTTTCACTGCTGGAATACGTTTTGGGATGCATTGTTTCAATCTCTTGCAAGGCTCATGTTGTTTCTTACACAATGTGGAAAAATAAGGAGTATGTTTCCCAAATCACTTGAAGTCCAGGAAAACGCACACTGCATCACTCTTGCACGAACACGCTCTTTCTCCTAATACGTTGAGAACTTTCAACAAACAAGAAGAGAAGGGTATTTTGCAGTGAAATTCAGACGGGTTTGTAGAAAAGTACATTTCTATTGGCTGCAGAGTGCAAAACCGTGATTGACTTCATGTTCTCGATGAAAACCTTACATTTCCAAGTGACCTGAAGTAGGACTTTCACAAAAAGATGTGTTTGCGTGTCTGTGGTGAAAGGAGCTCTAGGTTGTGTATTCAGTGCTGGAGAGTGACACACTCTACATAGGTTACACAGCGTTTTGAGAGCACCAACATGCTAAAAACTGAAACTGCTACAAGGTGTGTGTAGCGTGCAGAAAGAAGGCTTCTCATTTCAAAGAAAGAAGAGGAAACCAAAATCCAGGTAGAGAAACGAACACACCAGCATGGGAGATGTGCATGTGGACAGTATCAAGCAGAGGCTCTTTGTGGACACTTGGAAACAGCGCTGTGAAAAAATTTCGTACGAAGCGGGATTTGGCCAAAGTTGAAAGACCTTCCAAAACCAACCCTAAAGAACTTAGCCAAACAATGAATGTTGCAATAAACTCCTGCAGGAAAGGTGCATCTATGACACAACCCCCGAGCAGGTAGCTACATTCTGCACAGGACAAAATGCATATGAATTCCAGGCTGAAAACTCACTCCAGAAGGAAGCAATGCGTGTGTTTCTCTCTGAAAGAACACTCAGCCACTAGGCTTTTGCTTGCTCCTTCAAAGTCTTTGTAGAAACGTGTGTTTTCACTGCTGGAATACGTTTTGGGATGCATTGTTTCAATCTCTTGCAAGCCTCATATTGTTTCTTACACAGTGGGGAAAAATAAGGAGTATGTTACCCAAATCACTTGAAGTCCAGGAAAACGCACACTGCATCACTCTTGCACGAACACGCTCTTTCTCCTAATACGTTGAGAACTTTCAACAAACAAGAAGAGAAGGGTATTTTGCAGTGAAATTCAGACGGGTTTGTAGAAAAGTACATCTCTATTGGCTGCAGAGTGCAAAACCGTCATTGACTTCATGTTCTCGATGAAAACCTTACATTTCCAAGTGAACTGAAGTAGGACTTTCACAAAAAGATGTGTTTGCGTGTCTGTGGTGAAAGGAGCTCTAGGTTGTGTATTCAGTGCTGGAGAGTGACACACTCTACATGGTAACACAGCGTTTTGAGAGCACCAACATGCTAAAAACTGAAACTGCTACAAGGTGTGTGTAGCGTGCAGAAAGAAGGCTTGTCATTTCAAAGAAAGAAGAGGAAACCAAAATCCAGGTAGTGAAACGAACACACCAGTATGGGAGATGTGCATGTGGACAGTTTCAAGCAGAGGCTCTTTGTGGACACTCGGAAACAGCGCTGTGAAAAAATTTCGTACGAAGCGGGATTTGGCCAAAGTTGAAAGACCTTCCAAAACCAACCCTAAAGAACTTAGCCAAACAATGAATGTTGCAATAAACTCCTGCAGGAAAGGTGCATCTATGACACAACTCCCGAGCAGGTAGCTACATTCTGCACAGTACAAAATGCATATGAATTCCAGGCTGAAAACTCACTCCAGAAGGAAGCAATGCGTGTGTTTCTCTCTGAAAGGACAATCAGCCTGTAGGCTTTTGCTTGCTCCTTCAAAGTCTTTGTAGAAACGTGTGTTTTCACTGCCGGAAAAGGTTTGGGATGCATTGTTTCAATCTCTTGCAAGCCTCATGTTGTTTCTTACACAATGGGGAAAAATAAGGAGTATGTTTCCCAAATCACTTGAAGTCCAGGAAAACGCACACTGCATCACTCTTGCACGAACACGCTCTTTCTCCTAATACGTTGAGAACTTTCAACAAACAAGAAGAGAAGGGTATTTTGCAGTGAAATTCAGACGGGTTTGTAGAAAAGTACATCTCTATTGGCTGCAGAGTGCAAAACCGTCATTGACTTCATGTTCTCGATGAAAACCTTACATTTCCAAGTGAACTGAAGTAGGACTTTCACAAAAAGATGTGTTTGCGTGTCTGTGGTGAAAGGAGCTCTAGGTTGTGTATTCAGTGCTGGAGAGTGACACACTCTACATGGTAACACAGCGTTTTGAGAGCACCAACATGCTAAAAACTGAAACTGCTACAAGGTGTGTGTAGCGTGCAGAAAGAAGGCTTGTCATTTCAAAGAAAGAAGAGGAAACCAAAATCCAGGTAGTGAAACGAACACACCAGTATGGGAGATGTGCATGTGGACAGTTTCAAGCAGAGGCTCTTTGTGGACACTCGGAAACAGCGCTGTGAAAAAATTTCGTACGAAGCGGGATTTGGCCAAAGTTGAAAGACCTTCCAAAACCAACCCTAAAGAACTTAGCCAAACAATGAATGTTGCAATAAACTCCTGCAGGAAAGGTGCATCTATGACACAACTCCCGAGCAGGTAGCTACATTCTGCACAGTACAAAATGCATATGAATTCCAGGCTGAAAACTCACTCCAGAAGGAAGCAATGCGTGTGTTTCTCTCTGAAAGAACACTCAGCCAGTAGGCTTTTGCTTACTCCTTCAAAGTCTTTGTAGAAACGTGTGTTTTCACTGCTGGAATAGGTTTTGGGATGCATTGTTTCAATCTCTTGCAAGCCTCATGTTGTTTCTTACACAATGGGGAAAAATAAGGAGTATGTTTCCCAAATCACTTGAAGTCCAGGAAAACGCACACTGCATCACTCTTGCACGAACACGCTCTTTCTCCTAATACGTTGGGAACTTTCAACAAACAAGAAGAGAAGTGTATTTTGCAGTGAAATTCAGACGGGTTTGTAGAAAAGTACATTTCTATTGGCTGCAGAGTGCAAAACCGTGATTGACTTCATGTTCTCGATGAAAACCTTACATTTCCAAGTGACCTGAAGTAGGACTTTCACAAAAAGATGTGTTTGCGTGTCTGTGGTGAAAGGAGCTCTAGGTTGTGTATTCAGTGCTGGAGAGTGACACACTCTACATAGGTTACACAGCGTTTTGAGAGCACCAACATGCTAAAAACTGAAACTGCTACAAGGTGTGTGTAGCGTGCAGAAAGAAGGCTTCTCATTTCAAAGAAAGAAGAGGAAACCAAAATCCAGGTAGTGAAACGAACACACCAGTATGGGAGATGTGCATGTGGACAGTTTCAAGCAGAGGCTCTTTGTGGACACTCGGAAACAGCGCTGTGAAAAAATTTCGTACGAAGCGGGATTTGGCCAAAGTTGAAAGACCTTCCAAAACCAACCCTAAAGAACTTAGCCAAACAATGAATGTTGCAATAAACTCCTGCAGGAAAGGTGCATCTATGACACAACTCCCGAGCAGGTAGCTACATTCTGCACAGTACAAAATGCATATGAATTCCAGGCTGAAAACTCACTCCAGAAGGAAGCAATGCGTGTGTTTCTCTCTGAAAGGACAATCAGCCTGTAGGCTTTTGCTTGCTCCTTAAAAGTCTTTGTAGAAACGTGTGTTTTCACTGCCGGAAAAGGTTTGGGATGCATTGTTTCAATCTCTTGCAAGCCTCATGTTGTTTCTTACACAATGGGGAAAAATAAGGAGTATGTTTCCCAAATCACTTGAAGTCCAGGAAAACGCACACTGCATCACTCTTGCACGAACACGCTCTTTCTCCTAATACGTTGAGAACTTTCAACAAACAAGAAGAGAAGGGTATTTTGCAGTGAAATTCAGACGGGTTTGTAGAAAAGTACATCTCTATTGGCTGCAGAGTGCAAAACCGTCATTGACTTCATGTTCTCGATGAAAACCTTACATTTCCAAGTGAACTGAAGTAGGACTTTCACAAAAAGATGTGTTTGCGTGTCTGTGGTGAAAGGAGCTCTAGGTTGTGTATTCAGTGCTGGAGAGTGACACACTCTACATGGTAACACAGCGTTTTGAGAGCACCAACATGCTAAAAACTGAAACTGCTACAAGGTGTGTGTAGCGTGCAGAAAGAAGGCTTCTCATTTCAAAGAAAGAAGAGGAAACCAAAATCCAGGTAGTGAAACGAACACACCAGTATGGGAGATGTGCATGTGGACAGTTTCAAGCAGAGGCTCTTTGTGGACACTCGGAAACAGCGCTGTGAAAAAATTTCGTACGAAGCGGGATTTGGCCAAAGTTGAAAGACCTTCCAAAACCAACCCTAAAGAACTTAGCCAAACAATGAATGTTGCAATAAACTCCTGCAGGAAAGGTGCATCTATGACACAACTCCCGAGCAGGTAGCTACATTCTGCACAGTACAAAATGCATATGAATTCCAGGCTGAAAACTCACTCCAGAAGGAAGCAATGCGTGTGTTTCTCTCTGAAAGAACACTCAGCCAGTAGGCTTTTGCTTACTCCTTCAAAGTCTTTGTAGAAACGTGTGTTTTCACTGCTGGAATAGGTTTTGGGATGCATTGTTTCAATCTCTTGCAAGCCTCATGTTGTTTCTTACACAATGGGGAAAAATAAGGAGTATATTTCCCAAATCACTTGAAGTCCAGGAAAACGCACACTGCATCACTCTTGCACGAACACGCTCTTTCTCCTAATACGTTGGGAACTTTCAACAAACAAGAAGAGAAGGGTATTTTGCAGTGAAATTCAGACGGGTTTGTAGAAAAGTACATTTCTATTGGCTGCAGAGTGCAAAACCGTGATTGACTTCATGTTCTCGATGAAAACCTTACATTTCCAAGTGACCTGAAGTAGGACTTTCACAAAAAGATGTGTTTGCGTGTCTGTGGTGAAAGGAGCTCTAGGTTGTGTATTCAGTGCTGGAGAGTGACACACTCTACATAGGTTACACAGCGTTTTGAGAGCACCAACATGCTAAAAACTGAAACTGCTACAAGGTGTGTGTAGCGTGCAGAAAGAAGGCTTCTCATTTCAAAGAAAGAAGAGGAAACCAAAATCCAGGTAGAGAAACGAACACACCAGCATGGGAGATGTGCATGTGGACAGTATCAAGCAGAGGCTCTTTGTGGACACTTGGAAACAGCGCTGTGAAAAAATTTCGTACGAAGCGGGATATGGCCAAAGTTGAAAGACCTTCCAAAACCAACCCTAAAGAACTTAGCCAAACAATGAATGTTGCAATAAACTCCTGCAGGAAAGGTGCATCTATGACACAACCCCCGAGCAGGTAGCTACATTCTGCACAGGACAAAATGCATATGAATTCCAGGCTGAAAACTCACTCCAGAAGGAAGCAATGCGTGTGTTTCTCTCTGAAAGAACACTCAGCCAGTAGGCTTTTGCTTGCTCCTTCAAAGTAGTTGTAGAAACGTGTGTTTTCACTGCTGGAATACGTTTTGGGATGCATTGTTTCAATCTCTTGCAAGGCTCATGTTGTTTCTTACACAATGTGGAAAAATAAGGAGTATGTTTCCCAAATCACTTGAAGTCCAGGAAAACGCACACTGCATCACTCTTGCACGAACACGCTTTCTCCTAATACGTTGAGAACTTTCAACAAACAAGAAGAGAAGGGTATTTTGCAGTGAAATTCAGACGGGTTTGTAGAAAAATACATTTCTATTGGCTGCAGAGTGCAAAACCGTGATTGACTTCATGTTCTCGATGAAAACCTTACATTTCCAAGTGACCTGAAGTAGGATTTTCACAAAAAGATGTGTTTGCGTGTCTGTGGTGAAAGGAGCTCTAGGTTGTGTATTCAGTGCTGGAGAGTGACACACTCTACATGGTAAAACAGCGTTTTGAGAGCACCAACATGCTAAAAACTGAAACTGCTACAAGGTGTGTGTAGCGTGCAGAAAGAAGGCTTGTCATTTCAAAGAAAGAAGAGGAAACCAAAATCCAGGTAGTGAAACGAACACACCAGTATGGGAGATGTGCATGTGGACAGTTTCAAGCAGAGGCTCTTTGTGGACACTCGGAAACAGCGCTGTGAAAAAATTTCGTACGAAGCGGGATTTGGCCAAAGCTGAAAGACCTTCCAAAACCAACCCTAAAGAACTTAGCCAAACAATGAATGTTGCAATAAACTCCTGCAGGAAAGGTGCATCTATGACACAACTTCCGAGCAGGTAGCTACATTTTGCACAGTACAAAATGCATATGAATTCCAGGCTGAAAACTCACTCCAGAAGGAAGCAATGCGTGTGTTTCTCTCTGAAAGAACACTCAGCCAGTAGGCTTTTGCTTACTCCTTCAAAGTCTTTGTAGAAACGTGTGTTTTCACTGCTGGAATACGTTTTGGGATGCATTGTTTCAATCTCTTGCAAGGCTCATGTTGTTTCTTACACAATGGGGAAAAATAAGGAGCATGTTTCCCAAATCACTTGAAGTCCAGGAAAACGCACACTGCATCACTCTTGCACGACCACGCTCTTTCTCCTAATACGTTGAGAACTTTCAACAAACAAGAAGAGAAGGGTATTTTGCAGTGAAATTCAGACGGGTTTGTAGAAAAGTACATTTCTATTGGCTGCAGAGTGCAAAACCGTGATTGACTTCATGTTCTCGATGAAAACCTTACATTTCCAAGTGACCTGAAGTAGGACTTTCACAAAAAGATGTGTTTGCGTGTCTGTGGTGAAAGGAGCTCTAGGTTGTGTATTCAGTGCTGGAGAGTGACACACTCTACATAGGTTACACAGCGTTTTGAGAGCACCAACATGCTAAAAACTGAAACTGCTACAAGGTGTGTGTAGCGTGCAGAAAGAAGGCTTCTCATTTCAAAGAAAGAAGAGGAAACCAAAATCCAGGTAGAGAAACGAACACACCAGCATGGGAGATGTGCATGTGGACAGTATCAAGCAGAGGCTCTTTGTGGACACTTGGAAACAGCGCTGTGAAAAAATTTCGTACGAAGCGGGATTTGGCCAAAGTTGAAAGACCTTCCAAAACCAACCCTAAAGAACTTAGCCAAACAATGAATGTTGCAATAAACTCCTGCAGGAAAGGTGCATCTATGACACAACCCCCGAGCAGGTAGCTACATTCTGCACAGGACAAAATGCATATGAATTCCAGGCTGAAAACTCACTCCAGAAGGAAGCAATGCGTGTGTTTCTCTCTGAAAGAACACTCAGCCACTAGGCTTTTGCTTGCTCCTTCAAAGTCTTTGTAGAAACGTGTGTTTTCACTGCTGGAATACGTTTTGGGATGCATTGTTTCAATCTCTTGCAAGCCTCATATTGTTTCTTACACAGTGGGGAAAAATAAGGAGTATGTTACCCAAATCACTTGAAGTCCAGGAAAACGCACACTGCATCACTCTTGCACGAACACGCTCTTTCTCCTAATACGTTGAGAACTTTCAACAAACAAGAAGAGAAGGGTATTTTGCAGTGAAATTCAGACGGGTTTGTAGAAAAGTACATCTCTATTGGCTGCAGAGTGCAAAACCGTCATTGACTTCATGTTCTCGATGAAAACCTTACATTTCCAAGTGAACTGAAGTAGGACTTTCACAAAAAGATGTGTTTGCGTGTCTGTGGTGAAAGGAGCTCTAGGTTGTGTATTCAGTGCTGGAGAGTGACACACTCTACATGGTAACACAGCGTTTTGAGAGCACCAACATGCTAAAAACTGAAACTGCTACAAGGTGTGTGTAGCGTGCAGAAAGAAGGCTTGTCATTTCAAAGAAAGAAGAGGAAACCAAAATCCAGGTAGTAAAACGAACACACCAGTATGGGAGATGTGCATGTGGACAGTTTCAAGCAGAGGCTCTTTGTGGACACTCGGAAACAGCGCTGTGAAAAAATTTCGTACGAAGCGGGATTTGGCCAAAGTTGAAAGACCTTCCAAAACCAACCCTAAAGAACTTAGCCAAACAATGAATGTTGCAATAAACTCCTGCAGGAAAGGTGCATCTATGACACAACTCCCGAGCAGGTAGCTACATTCTGCACAGTACAAAATGCATATGAATTCCAGGCTGAAAACTCACTCCAGAAGGAAGCAATGCGTGTGTTTCTCTCTGAAAGGACAATCAGCCTGTAGGCTTTTGCTTGCTCCTTCAAAGTCTTTGTAGAAACGTGTGTTTTCACTGCCGGAAAAGGTTTGGGATGCATTGTTTCAATCTCTTGCAAGCCTCATGTTGTTTCTTACACAATGGGGAAAAATAAGGAGTATGTTTCCCAAATCACTTGAAGTCCAGGAAAACGCACACTGCATCACTCTTGCACGAACACGCTCTTTCTCCTAATACGTTGAGAACTTTCAACAAACAAGAAGAGAAGGGTATTTTGCAGTGAAATTCAGACGGGTTTGTAGAAAAGTACATCTCTATTGGCTGCAGAGTGCAAAACCGTCATTGACTTCATGTTCTCGATGAAAACCTTACATTTCCAAGTGAACTGAAGTAGGACTTTCACAAAAAGATGTGTTTGCGTGTCTGTGGTGAAAGGAGCTCTAGGTTGTGTATTCAGTGCTGGAGAGTGACACACTCTACATGGTAACACAGCGTTTTGAGAGCACCAACATGCTAAAAACTGAAACTGCTACAAGGTGTGTGTAGCGTGCAGAAAGAAGGCTTGTCATTTCAAAGAAAGAAGAGGAAACCAAAATCCAGGTAGTGAAACGAACACACCAGTATGGGAGATGTGCATGTGGACAGTTTCAAGCAGAGGCTCTTTGTGGACACTCGGAAACAGCGCTGTGAAAAAATTTCGTACGAAGCGGGATTTGGCCAAAGTTGAAAGACCTTCCAAAACCAACCCTAAAGAACTTAGCCAAACAATGAATGTTGCAATAAACTCCTGCAGGAAAGGTGCATCTATGACACAACTCCCGAGCAGGTAGCTACATTCTGCACAGTACAAAATGCATATGAATTCCAGGCTGAAAACTCACTCCAGAAGGAAGCAATGCGTGTGTTTCTCTCTGAAAGAACACTCAGCCAGTAGGCTTTTGCTTACTCCTTCAAAGTCTTTGTAGAAACGTGTGTTTTCACTGCTGGAATAGGTTTTGGGATGCATTGTTTCAATCTCTTGCAAGCCTCATGTTGTTTCTTACACAATGGGGAAAAATAAGGAGTATGTTTCCCAAATCACTTGAAGTCCAGGAAAACGCACACTGCATCACTCTTGCACGAACACGCTCTTTCTCCTAATACGTTGGGAACTTTCAACAAACAAGAAGAGAAGTGTATTTTGCAGTGAAATTCAGACGGGTTTGTAGAAAAGTACATTTCTATTGGCTGCAGAGTGCAAAACCGTGATTGACTTCATGTTCTCGATGAAAACCTTACATTTCCAAGTGACCTGAAGTAGGACTTTCACAAAAAGATGTGTTTGCGTGTCTGTGGTGAAAGGAGCTCTAGGTTGTGTATTCAGTGCTGGAGAGTGACACACTCTACATAGGTTACACAGCGTTTTGAGAGCACCAACATGCTAAAAACTGAAACTGCTACAAGGTGTGTGTAGCGTGCAGAAAGAAGGCTTCTCATTTCAAAGAAAGAAGAGGAAACCAAAATCCAGGTAGTGAAACGAACACACCAGTATGGGAGATGTGCATGTGGACAGTTTCAAGCAGAGGCTCTTTGTGGACACTCGGAAACAGCGCTGTGAAAAAATTTCGTACGAAGCGGGATTTGGCCAAAGTTGAAAGACCTTCCAAAACCAACCCTAAAGAACTTAGCCAAACAATGAATGTTGCAATAAACTCCTGCAGGAAAGGTGCATCTATGACACAACTCCCGAGCAGGTAGCTACATTCTGCACAGTACAAAATGCATATGAATTCCAGGCTGAAAACTCACTCCAGAAGGAAGCAATGCGTGTGTTTCTCTCTGAAAGGACAATCAGCCTGTAGGCTTTTGCTTGCTCCTTAAAAGTCTTTGTAGAAACGTGTGTTTTCACTGCCGGAAAAGGTTTGGGATGCATTGTTTCAATCTCTTGCAAGCCTCATGTTGTTTCTTACACAATGGGGAAAAATAAGGAGTATGTTTCCCAAATCACTTGAAGTCCAGGAAAACGCACACTGCATCACTCTTGCACGAACACGCTCTTTCTCCTAATACGTTGAGAACTTTCAACAAACAAGAAGAGAAGGGTATTTTGCAGTGAAATTCAGACGGGTTTGTAGAAAAGTACATCTCTATTGGCTGCAGAGTGCAAAACCGTCATTGACTTCATGTTCTCGATGAAAACCTTACATTTCCAAGTGAACTGAAGTAGGACTTTCACAAAAAGATGTGTTTGCGTGTCTGTGGTGAAAGGAGCTCTAGGTTGTGTATTCAGTGCTGGAGAGTGACACACTCTACATGGTAACACAGCGTTTTGAGAGCACCAACATGCTAAAAACTGAAACTGCTACAAGGTGTGTGTAGCGTGCAGAAAGAAGGCTTCTCATTTCAAAGAAAGAAGAGGAAACCAAAATCCAGGTAGTGAAACGAACACACCAGTATGGGAGATGTGCATGTGGACAGTTTCAAGCAGAGGCTCTTTGTGGACACTCGGAAACAGCGCTGTGAAAAAATTTCGTACGAAGCGGGATTTGGCCAAAGTTGAAAGACCTTCCAAAACCAACCCTAAAGAACTTAGCCAAACAATGAATGTTGCAATAAACTCCTGCAGGAAAGGTGCATCTATGACACAACTCCCGAGCAGGTAGCTACATTCTGCACAGTACAAAATGCATATGAATTCCAGGCTGAAAACTCACTCCAGAAGGAAGCAATGCGTGTGTTTCTCTCTGAAAGAACACTCAGCCAGTAGGCTTTTGCTTACTCCTTCAAAGTCTTTGTAGAAACGTGTGTTTTCACTGCTGGAATAGGTTTTGGGATGCATTGTTTCAATCTCTTGCAAGCCTCATGTTGTTTCTTACACAATGGGGAAAAATAAGGAGTATATTTCCCAAATCACTTGAAGTCCAGGAAAACGCACACTGCATCACTCTTGCACGAACACGCTCTTTCTCCTAATACGTTGGGAACTTTCAACAAACAAGAAGAGAAGGGTATTTTGCAGTGAAATTCAGACGGGTTTGTAGAAAAGTACATTTCTATTGGCTGCAGAGTGCAAAACCGTGATTGACTTCATGTTCTCGATGAAAACCTTACATTTCCAAGTGACCTGAAGTAGGACTTTCACAAAAAGATGTGTTTGCGTGTCTGTGGTGAAAGGAGCTCTAGGTTGTGTATTCAGTGCTGGAGAGTGACACACTCTACATAGGTTACACAGCGTTTTGAGAGCACCAACATGCTAAAAACTGAAACTGCTACAAGGTGTGTGTAGCGTGCAGAAAGAAGGCTTCTCATTTCAAAGAAAGAAGAGGAAACCAAAATCCAGGTAGAGAAACGAACACACCAGCATGGGAGATGTGCATGTGGACAGTATCAAGCAGAGGCTCTTTGTGGACACTTGGAAACAGCGCTGTGAAAAAATTTCGTACGAAGCGGGATATGGCCAAAGTTGAAAGACCTTCCAAAACCAACCCTAAAGAACTTAGCCAAACAATGAATGTTGCAATAAACTCCTGCAGGAAAGGTGCATCTATGACACAACCCCCGAGCAGGTAGCTACATTCTGCACAGGACAAAATGCATATGAATTCCAGGCTGAAAACTCACTCCAGAAGGAAGCAATGCGTGTGTTTCTCTCTGAAAGAACACTCAGCCAGTAGGCTTTTGCTTGCTCCTTCAAAGTAGTTGTAGAAACGTGTGTTTTCACTGCTGGAATACGTTTTGGGATGCATTGTTTCAATCTCTTGCAAGGCTCATGTTGTTTCTTACACAATGTGGAAAAATAAGGAGTATGTTTCCCAAATCACTTGAAGTCCAGGAAAACGCACACTGCATCACTCTTGCACGAACACGCTTTCTCCTAATACGTTGAGAACTTTCAACAAACAAGAAGAGAAGGGTATTTTGCAGTGAAATTCAGACGGGTTTGTAGAAAAATACATTTCTATTGGCTGCAGAGTGCAAAACCGTGATTGACTTCATGTTCTCGATGAAAACCTTACATTTCCAAGTGACCTGAAGTAGGATTTTCACAAAAAGATGTGTTTGCGTGTCTGTGGTGAAAGGAGCTCTAGGTTGTGTATTCAGTGCTGGAGAGTGACACACTCTACATGGTAAAACAGCGTTTTGAGAGCACCAACATGCTAAAAACTGAAACTGCTACAAGGTGTGTGTAGCGTGCAGAAAGAAGGCTTGTCATTTCAAAGAAAGAAGAGGAAACCAAAATCCAGGTAGTGAAACGAACACACCAGTATGGGAGATGTGCATGTGGACAGTTTCAAGCAGAGGCTCTTTGTGGACACTCGGAAACAGCGCTGTGAAAAAATTTCGTACGAAGCGGGATTTGGCCAAAGCTGAAAGACCTTCCAAAACCAACCCTAAAGAACTTAGCCAAACAATGAATGTTGCAATAAACTCCTGCAGGAAAGGTGCATCTATGACACAACTTCCGAGCAGGTAGCTACATTTTGCACAGTACAAAATGCATATGAATTCCAGGCTGAAAACTCACTCCAGAAGGAAGCAATGCGTGTGTTTCTCTCTGAAAGAACACTCAGCCAGTAGGCTTTTGCTTACTCCTTCAAAGTCTTTGTAGAAACGTGTGTTTTCACTGCTGGAATACGTTTTGGGATGCATTGTTTCAATCTCTTGCAAGGCTCATGTTGTTTCTTACACAATGGGGAAAAATAAGGAGCATGTTTCCCAAATCACTTGAAGTCCAGGAAAACGCACACTGCATCACTCTTGCACGACCACGCTCTTTCTCCTAATACGTTGAGAACTTTCAACAAACAAGAAGAGAAGGGTATTTTGCAGTGAAATTCAGACGGGTTTGTAGAAAAGTACATCTCTATTGGCTGCAGAGTGCAAAACCGTCATTGACTTCATGTTCTCGATGAAAACCTTACATTTCCAAGTGAACTGAAGTAGGACTTTCACAAAAAGATGTGTTTGCGTGTCTGTGGTGAAAGGAGCTCTAGGTTGTGTATTCAGTGCTGGAGAGTGACACACTCTACATGGTAACACAGCGTTTTGAGAGCACCAACATGCTCAAAACTGAAACTGCTACAAGGTGTATGTAGCGTGCAGAAAGAAGGCTTGTTATTTCAAAGAAAGAAGAGGAAACCAAAATCCAGGTAGTGAAACGAACACACCAGTATGGGAGATGTGCATGTGGACAGTTTCAAGCAGAGGCTCTTTGTGGACACTCGGAAACAGCGCTGTGAAAAAATTTCGTACGAAGCGGGATTTGGCCAAAGTTGAAAGACCTTCCAAAACCAACCCTAAAGAACTTAGCCAAACAATGAATGTTGCAATAAACTCCTGCAGGAAAGGTGCATCTATGACACAACTCCCGAGCAGGTAGCTACATTCTGCACAGTACAAAATGCATATGAATTCCAGGCTGAAAACTCACTACAGAAGGAAGCAATGCGTGTGTTTCTCTCTGAAAGGACACTCAGCCAGTAGGCTTTTGCTTGCTCCTTCAAAGTCTTTGTAGAAACGTGTGTTTTCACTGCCGGAAAAGGTTTGGGATGCATTGTTTCAATCTCTTGCAAGCCTCATGTTGTTTCTTACACAATGGGGAAAAATAAGGAGTATGTTTCCCAAATCCCTTGAAGTCCAGGAAAACGCACACTGCATCACTCTTGCACGAACACGCTCTTTCTCCTAATACGTTGAGAACTTTCAACAAACATGAAGAGAAGGGTATTTTGCAGTGAAATTCAGACGGGTTTGTAGAAAAGTACATCTCTATTGGCTGCAGAGTGCAAAACCGTGATTGACTTCATGTTCTCGATGAAAACCTTACATTTCCAAGTGACCTGAAGTAAGACTTTCACAAAAAGATGTGTTTGCGTGTCTGTGGTGAAAGGAGCTCTAGGTTGTGTATTCAGTGCTGGAGAGTGACACACTCTACATAGGTTACACAGCGTTTTGAGAGCACCAGCATGCTAAAAACTGAAACTGCTACAAGGTGAGTGTAGCGTGCAGAAAGAAGGCTTGTCATTTCAAAGAAAGAAGAGGAAGCCAAAATCCAGCTAGTGAAACGAACACACCAGTATGGGAGATGTGCATGCGGACAGTTTCAAGCAGAGGCTCTTTGTGGACACTTGGAAACAGCGCTGTGAAAAAATTTCGTACGAAGCGGGATTTGGCCAAAGTTGAAAGACCTTCCAAAACCAACCCTAAAGAACTTAGCCAAACAATGAATGTTGCAATAAACTCCTGCAGGAAAGGTGCATCTATGACACATCTCCCGAGCAGGTAGCTATATTCTGCACAGTACAAAATGCATATGAATTCCAGGCTGAAAACTCACTCCAGAAGGAAGCAATGCGTGTGTTTGTCTCTGAAAGAACACTCAGCCAGTAGGCTTTTGCTTACTCCTTCAAAGTCTTTGTAGAAACGTGTGTTTTCACTGCTGGAATACGTTTTCGGATGCATTGTTTCAATCTCTTGCAAGCCTCATGTTGTTTCTTACACAATGGGGAAAAATAAGGAGTATGTTTCCCAAATCACTTGAAGTCCAGGAAAACGCACACTGCATCACTCTTGCACGAACACGCTCTTTCTCCTAATACGTTGAGAACTTTCAACAAACAAGAAGAGAAGGGTATTTTGCAGTGAAATTCAGACGGGTTTGTAGAAAAGTACATTTCTATTGGCTGCAGAGTGCAAAACCGTGATTGACTTCATGTTCTCGATGAAAACCTTACATTTCCAAGTGACCTGAAGTAGGACTTTCACAAAAAGATGTGTTTGCGTGTCTGTGGTGAAAGGAGCTCTAGGTTGTGTATTCAGTGCTGGAGAGTGACACACTCTACATAGGTGACACAGCGTTTTGAGAGCACCAACATGCTAAAAACTGAAACTGCTACAAGGTGTGTGTAGCGTGCAGAAAGAAGGCTTCTCATTTCAAAGAAAGAAGAGGAAACCAAAATCCAGGTAGTGAAACGAACACACCAGCATGGGAGATGTGCATGTGGACAGTTTCAAGCAGAGGCTCTTTGTGGACACTTGGAAACAGTGCTGTGAAAAAATTTCGTAGGAAGCGGGATTTGGCCAAAGTTGAAAGACCTTCCAAAACCAACCCTAAAGAACTTACCCAGACAATGAATGTTTCAATAAACTCCTGCAGGAAAGGTGCGTCTATGACACAACTCCCGAGCAGGTAGCTACATTCTGCACAGTACAAAATGCATATGAATTCCAGGCTGAAAACTCACTCCAGAAGGAAGCAATGCGTGTGTTTCTCTCTGAAAGAACACTCAGCCACTAGGCTTTTGCTTGCTCCTTCAAAGTCTTTGTAGAAACGTGTGTTTTCACTGCTGGAATACGTTTTCGGATGCATTGTTTCAATCTCTTGCAAGCCTCATGTTGTTTCTTACACAATGGGGAAAAATAAGGAGTATGTTTCCCAAATCACTTGAAGTCCAGGAAAACGCACACTGCATCACTCTTGCACGAACACGCTCTTTTTCCTAATGTGTTGAGAACTTTCAACAAACCAGAAAAGAAGGGTATTTTGCAGTGAAATTCAGACGGGTTTGTAGAAAAGTACATTTCTATTGGCTGCAGAGTGCAAAACCGTGATTGACTTCATGTTCTCGATGAAAACCTTACATTTCCAAGTGACCTGAAGTAGGACTTTCACAAAAAGATGTGTTTGCGTGTCTGTGGTGAAAGGAGCTCTAGGTTGTGTATTCAGTGCTGGAGAGTGACACACTCTACATAGGTGACACAGCGTTTTGAGAGCACCAACATGCTTCAAACTGAAACTGCTACAAGGTGTGTGTAGCGTGCAGAAAGAAGGCTTGTCATTTCAAAGAAAGAAGAGGAAACCAAAATCCAGGTAGTGAAACGAACACACCAGTATGGGAGATGTGCATGTGGACAGTTTCAAGCAGAGGCTCTTTGTGGACACTTGGAAACAGCGCTGTGAAAAAATTTCGTACGAAGCGGGATTTGGCCAAAGTTGAAAGACCTTCCAAAACCAACACTAAAGAACTTAGCCAAACAATGAATGTTTCAATAAACTCCTGCAGGAAAGGTGCGTCTATGACACAACTCCCGAGCAGGTAGCTACATTCTGCACAGTACAAAATGCATATGAATTCCAGGCTGAAAACTCACTCCAGAAGGAAGCAATGCGTGTGTTTCTCTCTGAAAGAACACTCAGCCACTAGGCTTTTGCTTGCTCCTTCAAAGTCTTTGTAGAAACGTGTGTTTTCACTGCTGGAATACGTTTTGGGATGCATTGTTTCAATCTCTTGCAAGCCTCTTGTTGTTTCTTACACAATGGGGAAAAATAAGGAGTATGTTTCCCAAATCACTTGAAGTCCAGGAAAACGCACACTGCATCACTCTTGCACGAACACGCTCTTTCTCCTAATACGTTGAGAACTTTCAACAAACAAGAAGAGAAGGATATTTTGCAGTGAAATTCAGACGGGTTTGTAGAAAAGTACATTTCTATTGGCTGCAGAGTGCAAAACCGTGATTGACTTCATGTTCTCGAGGAAAACCTTACATTTCCAAGTGACCTGAAGTAGGACTTTCACAAAAAGATGTGTTTGCGTGTCTGTGGTGAAAGGAGCTCTAGGTTGTGTATTCAGTGCTGGAGAGTGACACACTCTACATAGGTTACACAGCGTTTTGAGAGCACCAACATGCTAAAAACTGAAACTGCTACAAGGTGTGTGTAGCGTGCAGAAAGAAGGCTTGTCATTTCAAAGAAAGAAGAGGAAACCAAAATCCAGGTAGTGAAACGAACACACCAGTACGGGAGATATGCATGTGGACAGTTTCAAGAAGAGGCTCTTTGTGGACACTTGGAAACAGCGCTGTGAAAAATTTTGTACGAAGCGGGATTTGGCCAAAGTTGAAAGACCTTCCAAAACAAACCCTAAAGAACTTAGCCAAACAATGAATGTTTCAATAAACTCCTGCAGGAAAGGTGCGTCTATGACACAACTCCCGAGCAGGTAGCTACATTCTGCACAGTACAAAATGCATATGAATTCCAGGCTGAAAACTCACTCCAGAAGGAAGCAATGCGTGTATTTCTCTTTGAAAGAACACTCAGCCACTAGGCTTTTGCTTGCTCCTTCAAAGTCTTTGTAGAAACGTGTGTTTTCACTGCTGGAATACGTTTTGGGATGCATTGTTTCAATCTCTTGCAAGCCTCATGTTGTTTCTTACACAATGGGGAAAAATAAGGAGTATGTTTCCCAAATCACATGAAGTCCAGGAAAACGCACACTGCATCACTCTTGCACGAACACGCTCTTTTTCCTAATGTGTTGAGAACTTTCAACAAACCATAAAAGAAGGGTATTTTGCAGTGAAATTCAGACTGGTTTGTAGAAAAGTACATTTCTATGGGCTGCAGAGTGCAAAACCGTCATTGACTTCATGTTCTCGATGAAAACCTTACATTTCCAAGTGACCTGAAGTAGGACTTTCACAAAAAGAAGTGTTTGCGTGTCTGTGGTGAAAGGAGCTCTAGGTTGTGTATTCAGTGCTGGAGAGTGACACACTCTACATAGGTTACACAGCGTTTTGAGAGCACGAACATGCTAAAAACTGAAACTGCTACAAGGTGTGTGTAGCGTGCAGAAAGAAGGCTTGTCATTTCAAAGAAAGAAGAGGAAACCAAAATCCAGGTAGTGAAACGAACACACCAGTATGGGAGATGTGCATGTGGACAGCTTCAAGCAGAGGCTCTTTGTGGACACTTGGAAACAGCGCTGTGAAAAAATTTCGTACGAAGCGGGATTTGGCCAAAGTTGAAAGACCTTCCAAAACCAACCCTAAAGAACTTAGCCAAACAATGAATGTTGCAATAAACTCCTGCAGGAAAGGTGCATCTATGACACAACTCCCGAGCAGGTATCTACATTCTGCACAGTACAAAATGCATATGAATTCCAGGCTGAAAACTCACTCCAGAAGGAAGCAATGCGTGTGTTTCTCTCTGAAAGGACACTCAGCCACTAGGCTTTTGCTTGCTCCTTCAAAGTCTTTGTAGAAACGTGTGTTTTCATTGCTGGAATACGTTTTGGGATGCATTGTTTCAATCTCTTGCAAGCCTCATGTTGTTTCTTACACAATGGGGAAAAATAAGGAGTAGGTTTCCCAAATCACTTGAAATCCAGGAAAACGCACACTGCATCACTCTTGCACGAACACGCTCTTTCTCCTAATACGTTGAGAACTTTCAACAAACATGAAGAGAAGGGTATTTTGCAGTGAAATTCAGACGGGTTTGTAGAAAAGTACATTTCTATTGGCTGCAGAGTGCAAAACCGTCATTGACTTCATGTTCTCGATGAAAACCTTACATTTCCAAGTGACCTGAAGTAGGACTTTCACAAAAAGATGTGTTTGCGTGTCTGTGGTGAAAGGAGCTCTAGGTTGTGTATTCAGTGCTGGAGAGTGACACACTCTACATAGGTTACACAGTGTTTTGAGAGCACCAACATGCTAAAAACTGAAACTGCTACAAGGTGTGTGTAGCGTGCAGAAAGAAGACTTGTCATTTCAAAGAAAGAAGAGGAAACCAAAATCCCAGTAGTGAAACAAACACACCAGTGTGGGAGATGTGCATGTGGACAGTTTCAAGCAGAGGCTCTTTGTGGACACTTGGAAACAGCGCTGTGAAAAAATTTCCTACGAAGCGGGATTTGGCCAAAGTTGAAAGACCTTCCAAAACCAACCCTAAATAACTTAGCCAAACAATGAATGTTTCAATAAACTCCTGCAGGAAAGGTGCGCCTATGACACAACTCCCGAGTAGGTAGCTACATTCTGCACAGTACAAAATGCATATGAATTCCAGGCTGAAAACTCACTCCAGAAGGAAGCAATGCGTGTGTTTCTCTCTGAAAGAACACTCAGCCACTAGGCTTTTGCTTGCTCCTTCAAAGTCTTTGTAGAAACGTGTGTTTTCAGTGCTGGAATACGTTTTGGGATGCATTGTTTCAATCTCTTGCAAGCCTCATGTTGTTTCTTACACAATGGGGAAAAATAAGGAGTATGTTTCCCAAATCACTTGAAGTCCAGGAAAACGCACACTGCATCACTCTTGCACGAACACGCTCTTTCTCCTAATGTGTTGAGAACTTTCAACAAACCAGAAAAGAAGGGTATTTTGCAGTGAAATTCAGACGGGTTTGTAGAAAACTACATTTCTATTGGCTGCAGAGTGCAAAACCGTCATTGACTTCATGTTCTCGATGAAAACCTTACATTTCCAGTGACCTGAAGTAGGACTTTCACAAAAAGATGTGTTTGCGTGTCTGTGGTGAAAGGAGCTCTAGGTTGTGTATTCAGTGCTGGAGAGTGACACACTCTACATAGGTTACACAGCGTTTTGAGAGCACCAACATGCTAAAAACTGAAACTGCTACAAGGTGTGTGTAGCGTGCAGAAAGAAGGCTTGTCATTTCAAAGAGAGAAGAGGAAACCCAAATCCAGGTAGTGAAACAAACACACCAGTATGGGAGATGTGCATGTGGACAGTTTCAAGCAGAGGCTCTTTGTGGACACTTGGAAACAGCGCTGTGAAAAAATTTCGTACGAAGCGGGATTTGGCCAAAGTTGAAAGACCTTCCAAAACCAACCCTAAAGAACTTAGCCAAACAATGAATGTTGCAATAAACTCCTGCAGGAAAGGTGCATCTATGACACAACTCCCGAGCAGGTAGCTACATTCTGCACAGTACAAAATGCATATGAATTCCAGGCTGAAAACTCACTCCAGAAGGAAGCAATGCGTGTGTTTCTCTCTGAAAGAACACTCAGCCACTAGGCTTTTGCTTGCTCCTTCAAAGTCTTTGTAGAAACGTGTGTTTTCACTGCTGGAATACGTTTTGGGATGCATTGTTTCAATCTCTTGCAAGCCTCATGTTGTTTCTTACACAATGGGGAAAAATAAGGAGTATGTTTCCCAAATCACTTGTAGTCCAGGAAAACGCACACTGCATCACTCTTGCACGAACACGCTCTTTTTCCTAATGTGTTGAGAACTTTCAACAAACCAGAAAAGAAGGGTATTTTGCAGTGAAATTCAGACGGGTTTGTAGAAAAGTACATTTCTATTGGCTGAAGAGTGCAAAACCGTGATTGACTTCATGTTCTCGATGAAAACCTTACATTTCCAAGTGACCTGAAGTAGGACTTTCACAAAAAGATGTGTTTGCGTGTCTGTGGTGAAAGGAGCTCTAGGTTGTGTATTCAGTGCTGGAGAGTGACACACTCTACATAGGTTACACAGCGTTTTGAGAGCACCAACATGCTAAAAACTGAAACTGCTACAAGGTGTGTGTAGCGTGCAGAAAGAAGGCTTGTCATTTCAAAGAGAGAAGAGGAAACCAAAATCCAGGTAGTGAAACGAACACACCAGTATGGGAGATGTGCATGTGGACAGTTTCAAGCAGAGGCTCTTTGTGGACACTTGGAAACAGCGCTGTGAAAAAATTTCGTACGAAGCGGGATTTGGCCAAAGTTGAAAGACCTTCCAAAACCAACCCTAAAGAACTTAGCCAAACAATGAATGTTTCAATAAACTCCTCCAGGAAAGGTGCGTCTATGACACAACTCCCGAGCAGGTAGCTACATTCTGCACAGGACAAAATGCATATGAATTCCAGGCTGAAAACTCACTCCAGAAGGAAGCAATGCGTGTGTTTCTCTCTGAAAGAACACTCAGCCACTAGGCTTTTGCTTGCTCCTTCAAAGTCTTTGTAGAAACGTGTGTTTTCACTGCTGGAATACGTTTTGGGATGAATTGTTTCAATCTCTTGCAAGCCTCATGTTGTTTCATACACAATGGGGAAAAATAAGGAGTATGTTTCCCAAATCACTTGAAGTCCAGGAATACGCACACTGCATCACTCTTGCACGAACACGCCCTTTCCCCTAATACGTTGAGAACTTTCAACAAACAAGAAGAGAAGGATATTTTGCAGTGAAATTCAGACGGGTTTGTAGAAAAGTACATTTCTATGGGCTGCAGAGTGCAAAACCGTCATTGACTTCATGTTCTCGATGAAAACCTTACATTTCCAAGTGACCTGAAGTAGGACTTTCACAAAAAGATGTGTTTGCGTGTCTGTGGTGAAAGGAGCTCTAGGTTGTGTATTCAGTGCTGGAGAGTGACACACTCTACATAGGTTACACAGCGTTTTGAGAGCACCAGCATGCTAAAAACCGAAACTGCTACAAGGTGTGTGTAGCGTGCAAAAGAAGGCTTGTCATTTCAAAGAAAGAAGAGGAAACCAAAATCCAGGTAGTGAAACGAACACACCAGTATGGGAGATGTGCATGTGGACAGTTTCAAGCAGAGGCTCTTTGTGGACACTTGGAAACAGCGCTGTGAAAAAATTTCGTACGAAGCGGGATTTGGCCAAAGCTGAAAGACCTTCCAAAACCAACCCTAAAGAACTTAGCCAAACAATGAATGTTGCAATAAACTCCTGCAGGAAAGGTGCATCTATGACACAACTCCCGAGCAGGTAGCTACATTCTGCACAGTACAAAATGCATATGAATTCCAGGCTGAAAACTCACTCCAGAAGGAAGCAATGCGTGTGTTTCTCTCTGAAAGGACACTCAGCCAGTAGGCTTTTGCTTGCTCCTTAAAAGTCTTTGTAGAAACGTGTGTTTTCACTGCCGGAAAAGGTTTGGGATGCATTGTTTCAATCTCTTGCAAGCCTCATGTTGTTTCTTACACAATGGGGAAAAATAAGGAGTATGTTTCCCAAATCACTTGGAATCAAGGAAAACGCACACTGCATCACTCTTGCACAAACACGCTCTTTCTCCTAATGCATTGAGAACATTCAAGATACCAGAAAAGAAGGGCATTTTGCAGTGAAATTCAGACGGGTTTGTAGAAAAGTACATTTCTATTGGCTGCAGAGTGCAAAACCATGATTGACTTCATGGTCTCGATGAAAACCTTACATTTCCAAGTGACCTGAAGTAGGACGTTCACAAAAGGATGTGTTTGAGTGTCTGTGGTGAAAGGAGCTCTAAGTTGTGTATTCAGTGCTGGTAGTGACACACTCTACATAGGTTAGACAGCGTTTTGAGAGCACCAACATGCTTCAAACTGAAACTGCTACAAGGTGTGTGTAGCGTGCAGAAAGAAGGCTTGTCATTTCAAAGAAAGAAGAGGAAACCAAAATCCAGGTAGTGAAACGAACACACCAGTATGGGAGATGTGCATGTGGACAGTTTCAAGCAGAGGCTCTTTGTGGACACTTGGAAACAGCGCTGTGAAAAAATTTCGTACGAAGCGGGATTTGGCCAAAGCTGAAAGACCTTCCAAAACCAACCCTAAAGAACTTAACCAAACAATGAATGTTGCAATAAACTCCTGCAGGAAAGGTGCATCTATGACACAACTCCCGAGCAGGTAGCTACATTCTGCACAGTACAAAATGCATATGAATTCCAGGCTGAAAACTCACTCCAGAAGGAAGCAATGCGTGTGTTTCTCTCTGAAAGGATACTCAGCCAGTAGGCTTTTGCTTGCTCCTTAAAAGTCTTTGTAGAAACGTGTGTTTTCACTGCCGGAAAAGGTTTGGGATGCATTGTTTCAATCTCTTGCAAGCCTCATGTTGTTTCTTACACAATGGGGAAAAATAAGGAGTATGTTTCCCAAATCACTTGGAATCAAGGAAAACGCACACTGCATCACTCTTGCACAAACACGCTCTTTCTCCTAATGCATTGAGAACATTCAAGATACCAGAAAAGAAGGGAATTTTGCAGTGAAATTCAGTCGGGTTTGTAGAAAAGTACATTTCTATTGGCTGCAGAGTGCAAAACCATGATTGACTTCATGGTCTCGATGAAAACCTTACATTTCCAAGTGACCTGAAGTAGGACGTTCACAAAAGGATGTGTTTGAGTGTCTGTGGTGAAAGGAGCTCTAAGTTGTGTAATCAGTGCTGGTAGTGACACACTCTACATAGGTTAGACAGCGTTTTGAGAGCACCAACATGCTTCAAACTGAAACTGCTACAAGGTGTGTGTAGCGTGCAGAAAGAAGGCTTGTCATTTCAAAGAAAGAAGAGGAAACCAAAATCCAGGTAGTGAAACGAACACACCAGCATGGGAGATGTGCATGTGGACAGTTTCAAGCAGAGGCTCTTTGTGGACACTTGGAAACAGCGCTGTGAAAAAATTTCGTACGAAGCGGGATTTGGCCAAAGTTGAAAGACCTTCCAAAACCAACCCTAAAGAACTTAGCCAAACAATGAATGTTTCAATAAACTCCTGCAGGAAAGGTGCGTCTATGACACAACTCCCGAGCAGGTAGCTACATTCTGCACAGTACAAAATGCATATGAATTCCAGGCTGAAAACTCACTCCAGAAGGAAGCAATGCGTGTGTTTCTCTCTGAAAGAACACTCAGCCACTAGGCTTTTGCTTGCTCCTTCAAAGTCTTTGTAGAAACGTGTGTTTTCACTGCTGGAATACGTTTTGGGATGAATTGTTTCAATCTCTTGCAAGCCTCCTGTTGTTTCATACACAATGGGGAAAAATAAGGAGTATGTTTCCCAAATCACTTGAAGTCCAGGAATACGCACACTGCATCACTCTTGCACGAACACGCCCTTTCCCCTAATACGTTGAGAACTTTCAACAAACAAGAAGAGAAGGATATTTTGCAGTGAAATTCAGACGGGTTTGTAGAAAAGTACATTTCTATGGGCTGCAGAGTGCAAAACCGTCATTGACTTCATGTTCTCGATGAAAACCTTACATTTCCAAGTGACCTGAAGTAGGACTTTCACAAAAAGATGTGTTTGCGTGTCTGTGGTGAAAGGAGCTCTAGGTTGTGTATTCAGTGCTGGAGAGTGACACACTCTACATAGGTTACACAGCGTTTTGAGAGCACCAACATGCTAAAAACTGAAACTGCTACAAGGTGTGTGTAGCGTGCAGAAAGAAGGCTTGTCATTTCAAAGAAAGAAGAGGAAACCAAAATCCAGGTAGTGAAACGAACACACCAGTATGGGAGATGTGCATGTGGACAGTATCAAGCAGAGGCTCTTTGTGGACACTTGGAAACAGGGCTGTGAAAAAATTTCGTACGAAGCGGATTTGGACAAAGTTGAAAGACCTTCCAAAACCAACCCTAAAGAACTTAGCCAAACAATGAATGTTGCAATAAACTCCTGCAGGAAAGGTGCATCTATGACACAACTCCCGAGCAGGTAGCTACATTCTGCACAGTACAAAATGCATATGAATTCCAGGCTGAAAACTCACTCCAGAAGGAAGCAATGCGTGTGTTTCTCTCTGAAAGAACACTCAGCCACTAGGCTTTTGCTTGCTCCTTCAAAGTCTTTGTAGAAACGTGTGTTTTCACTGCTGGAATACGTTTGGGATGCACTGTTTCAATCTCTTGCAAGCCTCATGTTGTTTCTTACACAATGGGGAAAAATAAGGAGTATGTTACCCAAATCACATGAAGTCCAGGAAAACGCACACTGCATCACTCTTGCACGAACACGCTCTTTCTCCTAATACGTTGAGAACGTTCAACAAACAAGAAGAGAAGGATATTTTGCAGTGAAATTCAGACGGGTTTGTAGAAAAGTACATTTCTATGGGCTGCAGAGTGCAAAACCGTGATTGACTTCATGTTCTCGATGAAAACCTTACATTTCCAAGTGACCTGAAGTAGGACTTTCACAAAAAGATGTGTTTGCGTGTCTGTGGTGAAAGGAGCTCTAGGTTGTGTATTCAGTGCTGGAGAGTGACACACTCTACATAGGTTACACAGCGTTTTGAGAGCACCAACATGCTAAAAACTGAAACTGCTACAAGGTGTGTGTAGCGTGCAGAAAGAAGGCTTGTCATTTCAAAGAAAGAAGAGGAAACCAAAATCCAGGTAGTGAAACGAACACACCAGTATGGGAGATGTGCATGTGGACAGTTTCAAGCAGAGGCTCTTTGTGGACACTCGGAAACAGCGCTGTGAAAAAATTTCGTACGAAGCGGGATTTGGCCAAAGCTGAAAGACCTTCCAAAACCAACCCTAAAGAACTTAGCCAAACAATGAATGTTGCAATAAACTCCTGCAGGAAAGGTGCATCTATGACAGAACTTCCGAGAAGGTAGCTACATTCTGCACAGTACAAAATGCATATGAATTCCAGGCTGAAAACTCACTCCAGAAGGAAGCAATGCGTGTGTTTCTCTCTGAAAGAACACTCAGCCAGGAGGCTTTTGCTTACTCCTTCAAAGTCTTTGTAGAAACGTGTGTTTTCACTGCTGGAATACGTTTTGGGATGCATTGTTTCAATCTCTTGCAAGGCTCATGTTGTTTCTTACACAATGGGGAAAAATAAGGAGTATGTTTCCCAAATCACTTGAAGTCCAGGAAAACGCACACTGCATCACTCTTGCACGACCACGCTCTTTCTCCTAATACGTTGAGAACTTTCAACAAACAAGAAGAGAAGGGTATTTTGCAGGGAAATTCAGACGGGTTTGTAGAAAAGTACATTTCTATTGGCTGCAGAGTGCAAAACCGTGATTGACTTCATGTTCTCGATGAAAACCTTATATTTCCAAGGGACCTGAAGTAGGATTTTCACAAAAAGATGTGTTTGCGTGTCTGTGGTGAAAGGAACTCTAGGTTGTGTATTCAGTGCTGGAGAGTGACACACTCTACATGGTAACACAGCGTTTTGAGAGCACCAACATGCTAAAAACTGAAACTGCTACAAGGTGTGTGTAGCGTGCAGAAAGAAGTCTTGTCATTTCAAAGAAAGAAGAGGAAACCAAAATCCAGGTAGTGAAACAAACACACCAGTATGGGAGATGTGCATGTGGACAGTTTCAAGCAGAGGCTCTTTGTGGACACTTGGAAACAGCGCTGTGAAAAAATTTCGTACGAAGCGGGATTTGGCCAAAGTTGAAAGACCTTCCAAAACCAACCCTAAAGAACTTAGCCAAACAATGAATGTTGCAATAAACTCCTGCAGGAAAGGTGCATCTATGACACAACTCCCGAGCAGGTAGCTACATTCTGCACAGTACAAAATGCATATGAATTCCAGGCTGAAAACTCACTCCAGAAGGAAGCAATGCGTGTGTTTCTCTCTGAAAGGACACTCAGCCAGTAGGCTTTTGCTTGCTCCTTCAAAGTCTTTGTAGCAACGTGTGTTTTCACTGCTGGAATACGTTTTGGGATGCATTGTTTCAATCTCTTGCAAGGCTCATGTTGTTTCTTACACAATGTGGAAAAATAAGGAGTATGTTTCCCAAATCACTTGAAGTCCAGGAAAACGCACACTGCATCACTCTTGCACGAACACGCTCTTTCTCCTAATGTGTTGAGAACTTTCAACAAACAAGAAGAGAAGGGTATTTTGCAGTGAAATTCAGACGGGTTTGTAGAAAAGTACATCTCTATTGGCTGCAGAGTGCAAAACCGTCATTGACTTCATGTTCTCGATGAAAACCTTACATTTCCAAGTGACCTGAAGTAGGATTTTCACAAAAAGATGTGTTTGCGTGTCTGTGGTGAAAGGAGCTCTAGGTTGTGTATTCAGTGCTGGAGAGTGACACACTCTACATGGTAACACAGCGTTTTGAGAGCACCAACATGCTAAAAACTGAAACTGCTACAAGGTGTGTGTAGCGTGCAGAAAGAAGGCTTGTCATTTCAAAGAAAGAAGAGGAAACCAAAATCCAGGTAGTGAAACGAACACACTAGTATGGGAGATGTGCATGTGGACAGTTTCAAGCAGAGGCTCTTTGTGGACACTTGGAAACAGCGCTGTGAAAAAATTTCGTACGAAGCGGGATTTGGCCAAAGCTGAAAGACCTTCCAAAACCAACCCTAAAGAACTTAGCCAAACAATGAATGTTGCAATAAACTCCTGCAGGAAAGGTGCGCCTATGACACAACTCCCGAGCAGGTAGCTACATTCTGCACAGTACAAAATGCATATGAATTCCAGGCTGAAAACTCACTCCAGAAGGAAGCAATGCGTGTGTTTCTCTCTGAAAGGACACTCAGCCAGTAGGCTTTTGCTTGCTCCTTAAAAGTCTTTGTAGAAACGTGTGTTTTCACTGCCGGAAAAGGTTTGGGATGCATTGTTTCAATCTCTTGCAAGCCTCATGTTGTTTCTTACACAATGGGGAAAAATAAGGAGTATGTTTCCCAAATCACTTGAAGTCCAGGAAAACGCACACTGCATCACTCTTGCACGAACACGCTCTTTCTCCTAATACGTTGAGAACTTTCAACAAACATGAAGAGAAGGGTATTTTGCAGTGAAATTCACACGGGTTTGTAGAAAAGTACATCTCTATTGGCTGCAGAGTGCAAAACCGTGATTGACTTCATGTTCTCGATGAAAACCTTACATTTCCAAGTGACCTGAAGTAGGACTTTCACAAAAAGATGTGTTTGCGTGTCTGTGGTGAAAGGAGCTCTAGGTTGTGTATTCAGTGCTGGAGAGTGACACACTCTACATAGGTTACACAGCGTTTTGAGAGCACCAGCACGCTAAAAACTGAAACTGCTACAAGGTGAGTGTAGCGTGCAGAAAGAAGGCTTGTCATTTCAAAGAAAGAAGAGGAAGCCAAAATCCAGCTAGTGAAACGAACACACCGGTATGGGAGATGTGCATGCGGACAGTTTCAAGCAGAGGCTCTTTGTGGACACTTGGAAACAGCGCTGTGAAAAAATTTCGTACGAAGCGGGATTTGGCCAAAGTTGAAAGACCTTCCAAAACCAACCCTAAAGAACTTAGCCAAACAATGAATGTTGCAATAAACTCCTGCAGGAAAGGTGCATCTATGACACATCTCCCGAGCAGGTAGCTATATTCTGCACAGTACAAAATGCATATGAATTCCAGGCTGAAAACTCACTCCAGAAGGAAGCAATGCGTGTGTTTGTCTCTGAAAGAACACTCAGCCAGTAGGCTTTTGCTTACTCCTTCAAAGTCTTTGTAGAAACGTGTGTTTTCACTGCTGGAATACGTTTTGGGATGCATTGTTTCAATCTCTTGCAAGCCTCATGTTGTTTCTTACACAATGGGGAAAAATAAGGAGTATGTTTCCCAAATCACTTGAAGTCCAGGAAAACGCACACTGCATCACTCTTGCACGAACACGCTCTTTCTCCTAATACGTTGAGAACTTTCAACAAACAAGAAGAGAAGGGTATTTTGCAGTGAAATTCAGACGGGTTTGTAGAAAAGTACATTTCTATTGGCTGCAGAGTGCAAAACCGTGATTGACTTCATGTTCTCGATGAAAACCTTACATTTCCAAGTGACCTGAAGTAGGACTTTCACAAAAAGATGTGTTTGCGTGTCTGTGGTGAAAGGAGCTCTAGGTTGTGTATTCAGTGCTGGAGAGTGACACACTCTACATAGGTGACACAGCGTTTTGAGGCAACCAACATGCTAAAAACTGAAACTGCTACAATGTGTGTGTAGCGTGCAGAAAGAAGGCTTCTCATTTCAAAGAAAGAAGAGGAAACCAAAATCCAGGTAGTGAAACGAACACACCAGTATGGGAGATGTGCATGTGGACAGTTTCAAGCAGAGGCTCTTTGTGGACACTTGGAAACAGCGCTGTGAAAAAATTTCGTACGAAGCGGGATTTGGCCAAAGTTGAAAGACCTTCCAAAACCAACCCTAAAGAACTTAGCCAAACAATGAATGTTTCAATAAACTCCTGCAGGAAAGGTGCGTCTATGACACAACCCCCGAGCAGGTAGCTACATTCTGCACAGTACAAAATGCATATGAATTCCAGGCTGAAAACTCACTCCAGAAGGAAGCAATGCGTGTGTTTCTCTCTGAAAGAACACTCAGCCACTAGGCTTTTGCTTGCTCCTTCAAAGTCTTTGTAGAAACGTGTGTTTTCACTGCTGGAATACGTTTTCGGATGCATTGTTTCAATCTCTTGCAAGCCTCATGTTGTTTCTTACACAATGGGGAAAAATAAGGAGTATGTTTCCCAAATCACTTGAAGTCCAGGAAAACGCACACTGCATCACTCTTGCACGAACACGCTCTTTTTCCTAATGTGTTGAGAACTTTCAACAAACCAGAAAAGAAGGGTATTTTGCAGTGAAATTCAGACGGGTTTGTAGAAAAGTACATTTCTATTGGCTGCAGAGTGCAAAACCGTGATTGACTTCATGTTCTCGATGAAAACCTTACATTTCCAAATGACCTGAAGTAGGACTTTCACAAAAAGATGTGTTTGCGTGTCTGTGGTGAAAGGAGCTCTAGGTTGTGTATTCAGTGCTGGAGAGTGACACACTCTACATAGGTGACACAGCGTTTTGAGAGCACCAACATGCTTCAAACTGAAACTGCTACAAGGTGTGTGTAGCGTGCAGAAAGAAGGCTTGTCATTTCAAAGAAAGAAGAGGAAACCAAAATCCAGGTAGTGAAACGAACACACCAGTATGGGAGATGTGCATGTGGACAGTTTCAAGCAGAGGCTCTTTGTGGACACTTGGAAACAGCGCTGTGAAAAAATTTCCTACGAAGCGGGATTTGGCCAAAGTTGAAAGACCTTCCAAAACCAACCCTAAAGAACTTAGCCAAACAATGAATGTTGCAATAAACTCCTGCAGGAAAGGTGCATCTATGACACAACTCCCGAGCAGGTAGCTACATTCTGCACAGTACAAAATGCATATGAATTCCAGGCTGAAAACTCACTCCAGAAGGAAGCAATGCCTGTGTTTCTCTCTGAAAGGACACTCAGCCAGTAGGCTTTTGCTTGCTCCTTCAAAGTCTTTGTAGAAACGTGTGTTTTCACTGCTGGAATACGTTTTGGGATGCATTGTTTCAATCTCTTGCAAGCCTCATGTTGTTTCTTACACAATGGGGAAAAATAAGGAGTATGTTTCCCAAATCACTTGAAGTCCATGAAAACGCACACTGCATCACTCTTGCACGAACACGCTCTTTCTCCTAATACGTTGAGAACTTTCAACAAACAAGAAGAGAAGGATATTTTGCAGTGAAATTCAGACGGGTTTGTAGAAAAGTACATTTCTATTGGCTGCAGAGTGCAAAACCGTGATTGACTTCATGTTCTCGATGAAAACCTTACATTTCCAAGTGACCTGAAGTAGGACTTTCACAAAAAGAAGTGTTTGCGTGTCTGTGGTGAAAGGAGCTCTAGGTTGTGTATTCAGTGCTGGAGAGTGACACACTCTACATAGGTTACACAGCGTTTTGAGAGCACGAACATGCTAAAAACTGAAACTGCTACAAGGTGTGTGTAGCGTGCAGAAAGAAGGCTTGTCATTTCAAAGAAAGAAGAGGAAACCAAAATCCAGGTAGTGAAACGAACACACCAGTATGGGAGATGTTCATGTGGACAGCTTCAAGCAGAGGCTCTTTGTGGACACTTGGAAACAGCGCTGTGAAAAAATTTCGTACGAAGCGGGATTTGGCCAAAGTTGAAAGACCTTCCAAAACCAACCCTAAAGAACTTAGCCAAACAATGAATGTTGCAATAAACTCCTGCAGGAAAGGTGCATCTATGACACAACTCCCGAGCAGGTAGCTACATTCTGCACAGTACAAAATGCATATGAATTCCAGGCTGAAAACTCACTCCAGAAGGAAGCAATGCGTGTGTTTCTCTCTGAAAGAACACTCAGCCACTAGGCTTTTGCTTGCTCCTTCAAAGTCTTTGTAGAAACGTGTGTTTTCACTGCTGGAATACGTTTTGGGATGCATTGTTTCAATCTCTTGCAAGCCTCATGTTGTTTCTTACACAATTGGGAAAAATAAGGAGTATGTTTCCCAAATCACTTGAAGTCCAGGAATACGCACACTGCATCACTCTTGCACGAACACGCCCTTTCCCCTAATACGTTGAGAACTTTCAACAAACAAGAAGAGAAGGATATTTTGCAGTGAAATTCAGACGGGTTTGTAGAAAAGTACATTTCTATGGGCTGCAGAGTGCAAAACCGTCATTGACTTCATGTTCTCGATGAAAACCTTACATTTCCAAGTGACCTGAAGTAGGACTTTCACAAAAAGATGTGTTTGCGTGTCTGTGGTGAAAGGAGCTCTAGGTTGTGTATTCAGTGCTGGAGAGTGACACACTCTACATAGGTTACACAGCGTTTTGAGAGCACCAGCACGCTAAAAACTGAAACTGCTACAAGGTGAGTGTAGCGTGCAGAAAGAAGGCTTGTCATTTCAAAGAAAGAAGAGGAAGCCAAAATCCAGCTAGTGAAACGAACACACCGGTATGGGAGATGTGCATGCGGACAGTTTCAAGCAGAGGCTCTTTGTGGACACTTGGAAACAGCGCTGTGAAAAAATTTCGTACGAAGCGGGATTTGGCCAAAGTTGAAAGACCTTCCAAAACCAACCCTAAAGAACTTAGCCAAACAATGAATGTTGCAATAAACTCCTGCAGGAAAGGTGCATCTATGACACATCTCCCGAGCAGGTAGCTATATTCTGCACAGTACAAAATGCATATGAATTCCAGGCTGAAAACTCACTCCAGAAGGAAGCAATGCGTGTGTTTGTCTCTGAAAGAACACTCAGCCAGTAGGCTTTTGCTTACTCCTTCAAAGTCTTTGTAGAAACGTGTGTTTTCACTGCTGGAATACGTTTTGGGATGCATTGTTTCAATCTCTTGCAAGCCTCATGTTGTTTCTTACACAATGGGGAAAAATAAGGAGTATGTTTCCCAAATCACTTGAAGTCCAGGAAAACGCACACTGCATCACTCTTGCACGAACACGCTCTTTCTCCTAATACGTTGAGAACTTTCAACAAACAAGAAGAGAAGGGTATTTTGCAGTGAAATTCAGACGGGTTTGTAGAAAAGTACATTTCTATTGGCTGCAGAGTGCAAAACCGTGATTGACTTCATGTTCTCGATGAAAACCTTACATTTCCAAGTGACCTGAAGTAGGACTTTCACAAAAAGATGTGTTTGCGTGTCTGTGGTGAAAGGAGCTCTAGGTTGTGTATTCAGTGCTGGAGAGTGACACACTCTACATAGGTGACACAGCGTTTTGAGGCAACCAACATGCTAAAAACTGAAACTGCTACAAGGTGTGTGTAGCGTGCAGAAAGAAGGCTTCTCATTTCAAAGAAAGAAGAGGAAACCAAAATCCAGGTAGTGAAACGAACACACCAGTATGGGAGATGTGCATGTGGACAGTTTCAAGCAGAGGCTCTTTGTGGACACTTGGAAACAGCGCTGTGAAAAAATTTCGTACGAAGCGGGATTTGGCCAAAGTTGAAAGACCTTCCAAAACCAACCCTAAAGAACTTAGCCAAACAATGAATGTTTCAATAAACTCCTGCAGGAAAGCTGCGTCTATGACACAACCCCCGAGCAGGTAGCTACATTCTGCACAGTACAAAATGCATATGAATTCCAGGCTGAAAACTCACTCCAGAAGGAAGCAATGCGTGTGTTTCTCTCTGAAAGAACACTCAGCCACTAGGCTTTTGCTTGCTCCTTCAAAGTCTTTGTAGAAACGTGTGTTTTCACTGCTGGAATACGTTTTCGGATGCATTGTTTCAATCTCTTGCAAGCCTCATGTTGTTTCTTACACAATGGGGAAAAATAAGGAGTATGTTTCCCAAATCACTTGAAGTCCAGGAAAACGCACACTGCATCACTCTTGCACGAACACGCTCTTTTTCCTATTGTGTTGAGAACTTTCAACAAACCAGAAAAGAAGGGTATTTTGCAGTGAAATTCAGACGGGTTTGTAGAAAAGTACATTTCTATTGGCTGCAGAGTGCAAAACCGTGATTGACTTCATGTTCTCGATGAAAACCTTACATTTCCAAATGACCTGAAGTAGGACTTTCACAAAAAGATGTGTTTGCGTGTCTGTGGTGAAAGGAGCTCTAGGTTGTGTATTCAGTGCTGGAGAGTGACACACTCTACATAGGTGACACAGCGTTTTGAGAGCACCAACATGCTAAAAACTGAAACTGCTACAAGGTGTGTGTAGCGTGAAGAAAGAAGGCTTGTCATTTCAAAGAAAGAAGAGGAAACCAAAATCCAGGTAGTGAAACGAACACACCAGTATGGGAGATGTGCATGTGGACAGTTTCAAGCAGAGGCTCTTTGTGGACACTTGGAAACAGCGCTGTGAAAAAATTTCCTACGAAGCGGGATTTGGCCAAAGTTGAAAGACTTTCCAAAACCAACCCTAAAGAACTTAGCCAAACAATGAATGTTTCAATAAACTCCTGCAGGAAAGGTGCGTCTATGACACAACTCCCGAGCAGGTAGCTACATTCTGCACAGTACAAAATGCATATGAATTCCAGGCTGAAAACTCACTCCAGAAGGAAGCAATGCGTGTGTTTCTCTCTGAAAGAACACTCAGCCACTAGGCTTTTGCTTGCTCCTTCAAAGTCTTTGTAGAAACGTGTGTTTTCACTGCTGGAATACGTTTTGGGATGCATTGTTTCAATCTCTTGCAAGCCTCATGTTGTTTCTTACACAATGGGGAAAAATAAGGAGTATGTTTCCCAAATCACTTGGGTCCAGGAAAACGCACACTGCATCACTCTTGCATGAACACGCTCTTTCTCCTAATGTGTTGAGAACTTTCAGCAAAGCAGAAAAGAAGGGTATTTTGCAGTGAAATTCAGACGCGTTTGTAGAAAAGTACATTTCTATTGGCTGCAGAGTGCAAAACCGTGATTGACTTCATGTTCTCGATGAAAACCTTACATTTCCAAGTGACCTGAAGTAGGACTTTCACAAAAAGATGTGTTTGCGTGTCTGTGGTGAAAGGAGCTCTAGGTTGTGTATTCAGTGCTGGAGAGTGACACACTCTACATAGGTTACACAGCGTTTTGAGAGCACGAACATGCTAAAAACTGAAACTTCTACAAGGTGTGTGTAGCGTGCAGAAAGAAGGCTTGTCATTTCAAAGAAAGAAGAGGAAACCAAAATCCAGGTATTGAAACGAACACACCAGCATGGGAGATGTGCATGTGGACAGTTTCAAGCAGAGGCTCTTTGTGGACACTTGGAAACAGCGCTGTGAAAAAATTTCGTACGAAGCAGGATTTGGCCAAAGTTGAAAGACCTTCCAAAACCAACCCTAAAGAACTTAGCCAAACAATGAATGTTGCAATAAACTCCTGCAGGAAAGGTGCATCTATGACACAACTCCCGAGCAGGTAGCTACATTCTGCACAGTACAAAATGCATATGAATTCCAGGCTGAAAACTCACTCCAGAAGGAAGCAATGCCTGTGTTTCTCTCTGAAAGGACACTCAGCCAGTAGGCTTTTGCTTGCTCCTTCAAAGTCTTTGTAGAAACGTGTGTTTTCACTGCTGGAATACGTTTTGGGATGCATTGTTTCAATCTCTTGCAAGCCTCATGTTGTTTCTTACACAATGGGGAAAAATAAGGAGTATGTTTCCCAAATCACTTGAAGTCCATGAAAACGCACACTGCATCACTCTTGCACGAACACGCTCTTTCTCCTAATACGTTGAGAACTTTCAACAAACAAGAAGAGAAGGATATTTTGCAGTGAAATTCAGACGGGTTTGTAGAAAAGTACATTTCTATTGGCTGCAGAGTGCAAAACCGTGATTGACTTCATGTTCTCGATGAAAACCTTACATTTCCAAGTGACCTGAAGTAGGACTTTCACAAAAAGAAGTGTTTGCGTGTCTGTGGTGAAAGGAGCTCTAGGTTGTGTATTCAGTGCTGGAGAGTGACACACTCTACATAGGTTACACAGCGTTTTGAGAGCACGAACATGCTAAAAACTGAAACTGCTACAAGGTGTGTGTAGCGTGCAGAAAGAAGGCTTGTCATTTCAAAGAAAGAAGAGGAAACCAAAATCCAGGTAGTGAAACGAACACACCAGTATGGGAGATGTGCATGTGGACAGCTTCAAGCAGAGGCTCTTTGTGGACACTTGGAAACAGCGCTGTGAAAAAATTTCGTACGAAGCGGGATTTGGCCAAAGTTGAAAGACCTTCCAAAACCAACCCTAAAGAACTTAGCCAAACAATGAATGTTGCAATAAACTCCTGCAGGAAAGGTGCATCTATGACACAACTCCCGAGCAGGTAGCTACATTCTGCACAGTACAAAATGCATATGAATTCCAGGCTGAAAACTCACTCCAGAAGGAAGCAATGCGTGTGTTTCTCTCTGAAAGAACACTCAGCCACTAGGCTTTTGCTTGCTCCTTCAAAGTCTTTGTAGAAACGTGTGTTTTCACTGCTGGAATACGTTTTGGGATGCATTGTTTCAATCTCTTGCAAGCCTCATGTTGTTTCTTACACAATTGGGAAAAATAAGGAGTATGTTTCCCAAATCACTTGAAGTCCAGGAATACGCACACTGCATCACTCTTGCACGAACACGCCCTTTCCCCTAATACGTTGAGAACTTTCAACAAACAAGAAGAGAAGGATATTTTGCAGTGAAATTCAGACGGGTTTGTAGAAAAGTACATCTCTATTGGCTGCAGAGTGCAAAACCGTCATTGACTTCATGTTCTCGATGAAAACCTTACATTTCCAAGTGACCTGAAGTAGGACTTTCACAAAAAGATGTGTTTGCGTGTCTGTGGTGAAAGGAGCTCTAGGTTGTGTATTCAGTGCTGGAGAGTGACACACTCTACATAGGTTACACAGCGTTTTGAGAGCACCAACATGCTAAAAACTGAAACTGCTACAAGGTGTGTGTAGCGTGCAGAAAGAAGGCTTGTCATTTCAAAGAAAGAAGAGGAAACCAAAATCCAGGTAGTGAAACGAACACACCAGTATGGGAGATGTGCATGTGGACAGTATCAAGCAGAGGCTCTTTGTGGACACTTGGAAACAGGGCTGTGAAAAAATTTCGTACGAAGCGGGATTTGGCCAAAGTTGAAAGACCTTCCAAAACCAACCCTAAAGAACTTAGCCAAACAATGAATGTTGCAATAAACTCCTGCAGGAAAGGTGCATCTATGACACAACTCCCGAGCAGGTAGCTACATTCTGCACAGTACAAAATGCATATGAATTCCAAGCTGAAAACTCACTCCAGAAGGAAGCAATGCGTGTGTTTCTCTCTGAAAGAACACTTAGCCACTAGGCTTTTGCTTGCTCCTTCAAAGTCTTTGTAGAAACGTGTGTTTTCACTGCTGGAATACGTTTTGGGATGCACTGTTTCAATCTCTTGCAAGCCTCATTTTGTTTCTTACACAATGGGGAAAAATAAGGAGTATGTTACCCAAATCACATGAAGTCCAGGAAAACGCACACTGCATCACTCTTGCACGAACACGCTCTTTCTCCTAATACGTTGAGAACGTTCAACAAACAAGAAGAGAAGGATATTTTGCAGTGAAATTCAGACGGGTTTGTAGAAAAGTACATTTCTATGGGCTGCAGAGTGCAAAACCGTGATTGATTCATGTTCTCGATGAAAACCTTACATTTCCAAGTGACCTGAAGTAGGACTTTCACAAAAAGATGTGTTTGCGTGTCTGTGGTGAAAGGAGCTCTAGGTTGTGTATTCAGTGCTGGAGAGTGACACACTCTACATAGGTTACACAGCGTTTTGAGAGCACCAACATGCTAAAAACTGAAACTGCTACAAGGTGTGTGTAGCGTGCAGAAAGAAGGCTTGTCATTTCAAAGAAAGAAGAGGAAACCAAAATCCAGGTAGTGAAACGAACACACCAGTATGGGAGATGTGCATTTGGACAGTTTCAAGCAGAGGCTCTTTGTGGACACTTGGAAACAGCGCTGTGAAAAAATTTCGTACGAAGCGGGATTTGGCCAAAGTTGAAAGACCTTCCAAAACCAACCCTAAAGAACTTAGCCAAACAATGAATGTTTCAATAAACTCCTGCAGGAAAGGTGCGTCTATGACACAACCCCCGAGCAGGTAGCTACATTCTGCACAGTACAAAATGCATATGAATTCCAGGCTGAAAACTCACTCCAGAAGGAAGCAATGCGTGTGTTTCTCTCTGAAAGAACACTCAGCCACTAGGCTTTTGCTTGCTCCTTCAAAGTCTTTGTAGAAACGTGTGTTTTCACTGCTGGAATACGTTTTGGGATGCATTGTTTCAATCTCTTGCAAGCCTCATGTTGTTTCTTACACAATGGGGAAAAATAAGGAGTATGTTTCCCAAATCACTTGAAGTCCAGGAAAACGCACACTGCATCACTCTTGCACGAACACGCTCTTTTTCCTAATGTGTTGAGAACTTTCAACAAACCAGAAAAGAAGGGTATTTTGCAGTGAAATTCAGACGGGTTTGTAGAAAAGTACATTTCTATTGGCTGCAGAGTGCAAAACCGTCATTGACTTCATGTTCTCGATGAAAACCCTACATTTCCAAGTGACCTGAAGTAGGACTTTCACAAAAAGATGTGTTTGCGTGTCTGTGGTGAAAGGAGCTGTAGGTTGTGTATTCAGTGCTGGAGAGTGACACACTCTACATAGGTTACACAGCGTTTTGTGAGCACCAACATGCTAAAAACTGAAACTGCTACAAGGTGTGTGTAGCGTGCAGAAAGAAGGCTTGTCATTTCAAAGAAAGAAGAGGAAACCAAATTCCAGGTAGTGAAACGAACACACCAGTATGGGAGATGTGCATGTGGACAGTTTCAAGCAGAGGCTCTTTGTGGACACTTGGAAACAGCGCTGTGAAAAAATTTCGTACGAAGCGGGATTTGGCCAAAGTTGAAAGACCTTCCAAAACCAACCCTAAAGAACTTAGCGAAACAATGAATGTTGCAATAAACTCCTGCAGGAAAGGTGCATCTATGACACAACTCCCGAGCAGGTAGCTACATTCTGCACAGTACAAAATGCATATGAATTCCAGGCTGAAAACTCACTCCAGAAGGAAGCAATGCGTGTGTTTCTCTCTGAAAGAACACTCAGCCACTAGGCTTTTGCTTGCTCCTTCAAAGTCTTTGTAGAAACGTGTGTTTTCACTGCTGGAATACGTTTTGGGATGCATTGTTTCAATCTCTTGCAAGCCTCATGTTGTTTCTTACACAATGGGGAAAAATAAGGAGTATGTTTCCCAAATCACTTGAAGTCCAGGAAAACGCACACTGCATCACTCTTGCACGAACACGCTCCTTTTCCTAATGTGTTGAGAACTTTCAACAAACCAGAAAAGAAGGGTATTTTGCAGTGAAATTCAGACGGGTTTGTAGAAAAGTACATTTCTATGGGCTGCAGAGTGCAAAACCGTCATTGACTTCATGTTCTCGATGAAAACCTTACATTTCCAAGTGACCTGAAGTAGGACTTTCACAAAAAGATGTGTTTGCGTGTCTGTGGTGAAAGGAGCTCTAGGTTGTGTATTCAGTGCTGGAGAGTGACACACTCTACATAGGTTACACAGCGTTTTGAGAGCACCAACATGCTAAAAACTGAAATTGCTACAAGGTTTGTGTAGTGTGCAGAAAGAAGACTTGTCGTTTCAAAGAGAGAAGAGGAAACCAAAATCCAGGTAGTGAAACGAACACACCAGTATGGGAGATGTGCATGTGGACAGTTTCAAGCAGAGGCTCTTTGTGGACACTTGGAAACAGCGCTGTGAAAAAATTTCGTACGAAGCGGGATTTGGCCAAAGTTGAAAGACCTTCCAAAACCAACCCTAAAGAACTTAGCCAAACAATGAATGTTGCAATAAACTCCTGCAGGAAAGGTGCATCTATGACACAACTCCCGAGCAGATAGCTACATTCTGCACAGTACAAAATGCATATGAATTCCAGGCTGAAAACTCACTCCAGAAGGAAGCAATGCGTGTGTTTCTCTCTGAAAGAACACTCAGCCACTAGGCTTTTGCTTGCTCCTTCAAAGTCTTTGTAGAAACGTGTGTTTTCACTGCTGGAATACGTTTTGGGATGCATTGTTTCAATCTCTTGCAAGCCTCATGTTGTTTCATACACAATGGGGAAAAATAAAGAGTATGTTTCCCAAATCACTTGAAGTCCAGGAATACGCACACTGCATCACTCTTGCACGAACACACCCTTTCCCCTAATACGTTGAGAACTTTCAACAAACAAGAAGAGAAGGATATTTTGCAGTGAAATTCAGACGGGTTTGTAGAAAAGTATATTTCTATGGGCTGCAGAGTGCAAAACCGTCATTGACTTCATGTTCTCGATGAAAACCTTACATTTCCAAGTGACCTGAAGTAGGACTTTCACAAAAAGATGTGTTTGCGTGTCTGTGGTGAAAGGAGCTCTAGGTTGTGTATTCAGTGCTGGAGAGTGACACACTCTACATAGGTTACACAGCGTTTTGAGAGCACCAACATGCTAAAAACTGAAACTGCTACAAGGTGTGTGTAGCGTGCAGAAAGAAGGCTTGTCATTTCAAAGAAAGAAGAGGAAACCAAAATCCAGGTAGTGAAACGAACACACCAGTATGGGAGATGTGCATGTGGACAGTATCAAGCAGAGGCTCTTTGTGGACACTTGGAAACAGGGCTGTGAAAAAATTTCGTACGAAGCGGGATTTGGCCAAAGTTGAAAGACCTTCCAAAACCATCCCTAAAGAACTTAGCCAAACAATGAATGTTGCAATAAACTCCTGCAGGAAAGGTGCATCTATGACACAACTCCCGAGCAGGTAGCTACATTCTGCACAGTACAAAATGCATATGAATTCCAAGCTGAAAACTCACTCCAGAAGGAAGCAATGCGTGTGTTTCTCTCTGAAAGAACACTCAGCCACTAGGCTTTTGCTTGCTCCTTCAAAGTCTTTGTAGAAACGTGTGTTTTCACTGCTGGAATACGTTTTGGGATGCACTGTTTCAATCTCTTGCAAGCCTCATGTTGTTTCTTACACAATGGGGAAAAATAAGGAGTATGTTACCCAAATCACTTGAAGTCCAGGAAAACGCACACTGCATCACTCTTGCACGAACACGCTCTTTTTCCTAATGTGTTGAGAACTTTCAACAAACCAGAAAAGAAGGGTATTTTGCAGTGAAATTCAGACGGGTTTGTAGAAAAGTACATTTCTATTGGCTGCAGAGTGCAAAACCGTCATTGACTTCATGTTCTCGATGAAAACCTTACATTTCCAAGTGACCTGAAGTAGGACTTTCACAAAAAGATGTGTTTGCGTGTCTGTGGTGAAAGGAGCTCTAGGTTGTGTATTCAGTGCTGGAGAGTGACACACTCTACATAGGTTACACAGCGTTTTGAGAGCACCAACATGCTAAAAACTGAAACTGCTACAAGGTGTGTGTAGCGTGCAGAAAGAAGGCTTGTCATTTCAAAGAGAGAAGAGGAAACCAAAATCCAGGTAGTGAAACGAACACACCAGTATGGGAGATGTGCATGTGGACAGTTTCAAGCAGAGGCTCTTTGTGGACACTTGGAAACAGCGCTGTGAAAAAATTTCGTACGAAGCGGGATTTGGCCAAAGTTGAAAGACCTTCCAAAACCAACCCTAAAGAACTTAGCCAAACAATGAATGTTGCAATAAACTCCTGCAGGAAAGGTGCATCTATGACACAACTCCCGAGCAGGTAGCTACATTCTGCACAGTACAAAATGCATATGAATTCCAGGCTGAAAACTCACTCCAGAAGGAAGCAATGCAGTGTTTCTCTCTGAAAGAACACTCAGCCACTAGGCTTTTGCTTGCTCCTTCAAAGTCTTTGTAGAAACGTGTGTTTTCACTGCTGGAATCCATTTTGGGATGCACTGTTTCAATCTCTTGCAAGCCTCATGTTGTTTCTTACACAATGGGGAAAAATAAGGAGTATGTTTCCCAAATCACTTGAAGTCCAGGAAAAAGCACACTGCATCACTCTTGCACGAACACGCTCTTTCTCCTAATGTGTTGAGAACTTTCAACAAACCAGAAAAGAAGGGTATTTTGCAGTGAAATTCAGATGGGTTTGTAGAAAAGTACATTTCTATTGGCTGCAGAGTGCAAAACCGTGATTGACTTCATGTTCTCGATGAAAACCTTACATTACCAAGTGACCTGAAGTAGGACTTTCACAAAAAGATGTGTTTGCGTGTCTGTGGTGAAAGGAGCTCTAGGTTGTGTATTCAGTGCTGGAGAGTGACACACTCTACATAGGTTACACAGCGTTTTGAGAGCACGAACATGCTAAAAACTGAACGTGCTACAAGGTGTGTGTAGCGTGCAGATAGAAGGCTTGTCATTTCAAAGAAAGAAGAGGAAACCAAAATCCAGGTAGTGAAACGAACACACCAGTATGGGAGATGTGCATGTGGACAGTTTCAAGCAGAGGCTCTTTGTGGACACTTGGAAACAGCGCTGTGAAAAAATTTCGTACAAAGCGGGATTTGGCCAAAGATGAAAGACCTTCCAAAACCAACCCTAAAGAACTTAGCCAAACAATGAATGTTGCAATAAACTCCTGCAGGAAAGGTGCATCTATGACACAACCCCTGAGCAGGTAGCTACATTCTGCACAGGACAAAATGCATATGAATTCCAGGCTGAAAACTCACTCCAGAAGGAAGCAATGCGTGTGTTTCTCTCTGAAAGAACACTCAGCCACTAGGCTTTTGCTTGCTCCTTCAAAGTCTTTGTAGAAACCTGTGTTTTCACTGCTAGAATACGTTTTGGGATGCATTGTTTCAATCTCTTGCAAGCCTCATGTTGTTTCTTACACAATGGGGAAAAATAAGGAGTATGTTTCCCAAATCACTTGAAGTCCAGGAAAACGCACACTGCATCACTCTTGCACGAACACGCTCTTTTTCCTAATGTGTTGAGAACTTTCAACACACATGAAGAGAAGGGTATTTTGCAGTGAAATTCAGACGGGTTTGTAGAAAAGTACATTTCTATGGGCTGCAGAGTGCAAAACCGTGATTGACTTCATGTTCTCGATGAAAACCTTACATTTCCAGTGACCTGAAGCAGGACTTTCACAAAAAGATGTGTTTGCGTGTCTGTGGTGAAAGGAGCTCTAGGTTGTGTATTCAGTGCTGGAGAGTGACACACTCTGCATAGGTTACACAGCGTTTTGAGAGCACCAACATGCTAAAAACTGAAACTGCTACAAGGTGTGTGTAGCGTGCAGAAAGAAGGCTTGTCATTTCAAACAGAGAAGAGGAAACCAAAATCCAGGTAGTGAAACGAACACACCAGTATGGGAGATGTGCATGTGGACAGTTTCAAGCAGAGGCTCTTTGTGGACACTTGGAAACAGCGCTGTGAAAAAATTTCGTACGAAGCGGAATTTGGCCAAAGTTGAAAGACCTTCCAAAACCAACCCTAAAGAACTTAGCCAAACAATGAATGTTGCAATAAACTCCTGCAGGAAAGGTGCATCTATGACACAACTCCCGAGCAGGTAGCTACATTCTGCACAGTACAAAATGCATATGAATTCCAGGCTGAAAACTCACTCCAGAAGGAATCAATGCGTGTGTTTCTCTCTGAAAGGACACTCAGCCACTAGGCTTTTGCTTGCTCCTTCAAAGTCTTTGTAGAAACGTGTGTTTTCACTGCTGGAATACGTTTTGGGATGCATTGTTTCAATCTCTTGCAAGCCTCATGTTGTTTCTTACACAATGGGGAAAAATAAGGAGTATGTTTCCCAAATCACTTGAAATCCAGGAAAACGCACACTGCATCACTCTTGCACGAACACGCTCTTTCTCCTAATACGTTGAGAACTTTCAACAAACATGAAGAGAAGGGTATTTTGCAGTGAAATTCAGACGGGTTTGTAGAAAAGTACATTTCTATGGGCTGCAGAGTGCAAAACCGTCATTGACTTCATGTTCTCGATGAAAACCTTACATTTCCAGTGACCTGAAGTAGGACTTTCACAAAAAGATGTGTTTGCGTGTCTGTGGTGAAAGGAGCTCTAGGTTGTGTATTCAGTGCTGGAGAGTGACACACTCTACATAGGTTACACAGCGTTTTGAGAGCACCAACATGCTAAAAACTGAAACTGCTACAAGGTGTGTGTAGCGTGCAGAAAGAAGGCTTGTCATTTCAAAGAGAGAAGAGGAAACCAAAATCCAGGTAGTGAAACGAACACACCAGTATGGGAGATGTGCATGTGGACAGTTTCAAGCAGAGGCTCTTTGTGGACACTTGGAAACAGCGCTGTGAAAAAATTTCGTACGAAGCGGGATTTGGCCAAAGTTGAAAGACCTTCCAAAACCAACCCTAAAGAACTTAGCCAAACAATGAATGTTGCAATAAACTCCTGCAGGAAAGGTGCATCTATGACACAACTCCCGAGCAGGTAGCTACATTCTGCACAGTACAAAATGCATATGAATTCCAGGCTGAAAACTCACTCCAGAAGGAAGCAATTCGTGTGTTTCTCTCTGAAAGGACACTCAGCCACTAGGCTTTTGCTTGCTCCTTCAAAGTCTTTGTAGAAACGTGTGATTTCACTGCTGGAATACGTTTTGGGATGCATTGTTTCAATCTCTTGCAAGCCTCATGTTGTTTCTTACACAATGGGGAAAAATAAGGAGTATGTTTCCCAAATCACTTGAAATCCAGGAAAACGCACACTGCATCACTCTTGCACGAACACGCTCTTTCTCCTAATACGTTGAGAACTTTCAACAAACATGAAGAGAAGGGTATTTTGCAGTGAAATTCAGACGGGTTTGTAGAAAAGTACATTTCTATGGGCTGCAGAGTGCAAAACCGTCATTGACTTCATGTTCTCGATGAAAACCTTACATTTCCAAGTGACCTGAAGTAGGACTTTCACAAAAAGATGTGTTTGCGTGTCTGTGGTGAAAGGAGCTCTAGGTTGTGTATTCAGTGCTGGAGAGTGACACACTCTACATAGGTTACACAGTGTTTTGAGAGCACCAACATGCTAAAAACTGAAACTGCTACAAGGTGTGTGTAGCGTGCAGAAAGAAGACCTGTCATTTCAAAGAAAGAAGAGGAAACCAAAATCCAGGTAGTGAAACGAACACACCAGTATGGGAGATGTGCATGTGGACAGTTTCAAGCAGAGGCTCTTTGTGGACACTTGGAAACAGCGCTGTGAAAAAATTTCGTACGAAGCGGGATTTGGCCAAAGTTGAAAGACCTTCCAAAACCAACCCTAAAGAACTTAGCCAAACAATGAATGTTTCAATAAACTCCTGCAGGAAAGGTGCGTCTATGACACAACTCCCGAGCAGGTAGCTACATTCTGCACAGTACAAAATGCATATGAATTCCAGGCTGAAAACTCACTCCAGAAGTAAGCAATGCGTGTGTTTCTCTCTGAAAGAACACTCAGACACTAGGCTTTTGCTTGCTCCTTCAAAGTCTTTGTAGAAACGTGTGTTTTCACTGCTGGAATACGTTTTGGGATGCATTGTTTCAATCTCTTGCAAGCCTCATGTTGTTTCTTACACAATGGGGAAAAATAAGGAGTATGTTTCCCAAATCACTTGAAGTCCAGGAAAACGCACACTGCATCACTCTTGCACGAACACGCTCTTTCTCCTAATGTGTTGAGAACTTTCAACAAACCAGAAAAGAAGGGTATTTTGCAGTGAAATTCAGACGGGTTTGTAGAAAAGTACATTTCTATTGGCTGCAGAGTGCAAAACCGTGATTGACTTCATGTTCTCGATGAAAACCTTACATTTCCAAGTGACCTGAAGTAGGACTTTCACAAAAAGATGTGTTTGTGTGTCTGTGTTGAAAGGAGCTCTAGGTTGTGTATTCAGTGCTGGAGAGTCACACACTCTGCATAGGTTACACAGCGTTTTGAGAGCACCAACATGCTAAAAACTGAAACTGCTACAAGGTGTGTGTAGCGTGCAGAAAGAAGGCTTGTCATTTCAAAGAGAGAAGAGGAAACCAAAATCCAGGTAGTGAAACGAACACACCAGTATGGGAGATGTGCATGTGGACAGTTTCAAGCAGAGGCTCTTTGTGGACACTTGGAAACAGCGCTGTGAAAAAATTTCGTACGAAGCGGGATTTGGCCAAAGTTGAAAGACCTTCCAAAACCAACCCTAAGGAACTTAGCCAAACAATGAATGTTGCAATAAACTCCTGCAGGAAAGGTGCATCTATGACACAAGTCCCGAGCAGGTAGCTACATTCTGCACAGTACAAAATGCATATGAATTCCAGGCTGAAAACTCACTCCAGAAGGAAGCAATGCGTGTGTTTCTCTCTGAAAGGACACTCAGCCACTAGGCTTTTGCTTGCTCCTTCAAAGTCTTTGTAGAAACGTGTGTTTTCACTGCTGGAATACGTTTTGGGATGCATTGTTTCAATCTCTTGCAAGCCTCATGTTGTTTCTTACACAATGGGGAAAAATAAGGAGTATGTTTCCCAAATCACTTGAAGTCCAGGAAAACGCACACTGCATCACTCTTGCACGAACACGCTCTTTCTCCTAATACGTTGAGAACTTTCAACAAACAAGAAGAGAAGGGTATTTTGCAGTGAAATTCAGACGGGTTTGTAGAAAAGTACATTTCTATGGGCTGCAGAGTGCAAAACCGTGATTGACTTCATGTTCTCGATGAAAACCTTACATTTCCAGTGACCTGAAGCAGGACTTTCACAAAAAGATGTGTTTGCGTGTCTGTGGTGAAAGGAGCTCTAGGTTGTGTATTCAGTGCTGGAGAGTGACACACTCTACATAGGTTACACAGCGTTTTGAGAGCACCAACATGCTAAAAACTGAAACTGCTACAAGGTGTGTGTAGCGTGCAGAAAGAAGGCTTGTCATTTCAAAGAGAGAAGAGGAAACCAAAATCCAGGTAGTGAAACGAACACACCAGTATGGGAGATGTGCATGTGGACAGTTTCAAGCAGAGGCTCTTTGTGGACACTTGGAAACAGCGCTGTGAAAAAATTTCGTAGGAAGCGGGATTTGGCCAAAGTTGAAAGACCTTCCAAAACCAACCCTAAAGAACTTAGCCAAACAATGAATGTTTCAATAAACTCCTGCAGGAAAGGTGCATCTATGACACAACTCCCGAGCAGGTAGCTACATTCTGCACAGTACAAAATGCATATGAATTCCAGGCTGAAAACTCACTCCAGAAGGAAGCAATGCGTGTGTTTCTGTCTGAAAGAACACTCAGCCACTAGGCTTTTGCTTGCTCCTTCAAAGTCTTTGTAGAAACGTGTGTTTTCACTGCTGGAATACGTTTTGGGATGCATTGTTTCAATCTCTTGCAAGCCTCATGTTGTTTCTTACACAATGGGGAAAAATAAGGAGTATGTTTCCCAAATCACTTGAAGTCCAGGAAAACGCACACTGCATCACTCTTCCACGAACACGCTCTTTCTCCTAATACGTTGAGAACTTTCAACAAACAAGAAGAGAAGGGTATTTTGCAGTGAAATTCAGACGGGTTTGTAGAAAAGTACATTTCTATGGGCTGCAGAGTGCAAAACCGTGATTGACTTCATGTTCTCGATGAAAACCTTACATTTCCAGTGACCTGAAGCAGGACTTTCACAAAAAGATGTGTTTGCGTGTCTGTGGTGAAAGGAGCTCTAGGTTGTGTATTCAGTGCTGGAGAGTGACACACTCTACATAGGTTACACAGCGTTTTGAGAGCACCAACATGCTAAAAACTGAAACTGCTACAAGGTGTGTGTAGCGTGCAGAAAGAAGGCTTGTCATTTCAAAGAGAGAAGAGGAAACCAAAATCCAGGTAGTGAAACGAACACACCAGTATGGGAGATGTGCATGTGGACAGTTTCAAGCAGAGGCTCTTTGTGGACACTTGGAAACAGCGCTGTGAAAAAATTTCGTAGGAAGCGGGATTTGCCCAAAGTTGAAAGACCTTCCAAAACCAACCCTAAAGAACTTAGCCAAACAATGAATGTTGCAATAAACTCCTGCAGGAAAGGTGCATCTATGACACAACTCCCGAGCAGGTAGCTACATTCTGCACAGTACAAAATGCATATGAATTCCAGGCTGAAAACTCACTCCAGAAGGAAGCAATGCGTGTGTTTCTCTCTGAAAGGACACTCAGCCACTAGGCTTTTGCTTGCTCCTTCAAAGTCTTTGTAGAAACGTGTGTTTTCACTGCTGGAATACGTTTTGGGATGCATTGTTTCAATCTCTTGCAAGCCTCATGTTGTTTCTTACACAATGGGGAAAAATAAGGAGTATGTTTCCCAAATCACTTGAAATCCAGGAAAACGCACACTGCATCACTCTTGCACGAACACGCTCTTTCTCCTAATACGTTGAGAACTTTCAACAAACATGAAGAGAAGTGTATTTTGCAGTGAAATTCAGACGGGTTTGTAGAAAAGTACATTTCTATGGGCTGCAGAGTGCAAAACCGTCATTGACTTCATGTTCTCGATGAAAACCTTACATTTCCAGTGACCTGAAGTAGGACTTTCACAAAAAGATGTGTTTGCGTGTCTGTGGTGAAAGGAGCTCTAGGTTGTGTATTCAGTGCTGGAGAGTGACACACTCTACATAGGTTACACAGTGTTTTGAGAGCACCAACATGCTAAAAACTGAAACTGCTACAAGGTGTGTGTAGCGTGCAGAAAGAAGACTTGTCATTTCAAAGAAAGAAGAGGAAACCAAAATCCAGGTAGTGAAACGAACACACCAGTATGGGAGATGTGCATGTGGACAGTTTCAAGCAGAGGCTCTTTGTGGACACTTGGAAACAGCGCTGTGAAAAAATTTCGTAAGAAGCGGGATTTGGCCAAAGTTGAAAGACCTTCCAAAACCAACCCTAAAGAACTTAGCCAAACAATGAATGTTTCAATAAACTCCTGCAGGAAAGGTGCGTCTATGACACAACTCCCGAGCAGGTAGCTACATTCTGCACAGTACAAAATGCATATGAATTCCAGGCTGAAAACTCACTCCAGAAGGAAGCAATGCGTGTGTTTCTCTCTGAAAGAACACTCAGCCACTAGGCTTTTGCTTGCTCCTTCAAAGTCTTTGTAGAAACGTGTGTTTTCACTGCTGGAATACGTTTTGGGATGCATTGTTTCAATCTCTTGCAAGCCTCATGTTGTTTCTTACACAATGGGGAAAAATAAGGAGTATGTTTCCCAAATCACTTGAAGTCCAGGAAAACGCACACTGCATCACTCTTGCACGAACACGCTCTTTCTCCTAATGTGTTGAGAACTTTTAACAAACCAGAAAAGAAGGGTATTTTGCAGTGAAATTCAGACGTGTTTGTAGAAAAGTACATTTCTATGGGCTGCAGAGTGCAAAACCGTGATTGACTTCATGTTCTCGATGAAAACCTTACATTTCCAGTGACCTGAAGCAGGACTTTCACAAAAAGATGTGTTTGCGTGTCTGTGGTGAAAGGAGCTCTAGGTTGTGTATTCAGTGCTGGAGAGTGACACACTCTACATAGGTTACACAGCGTTTTGAGAGCACCAACATGCTAAAAACTGAAACTGCTACAAGGTGTGTGTAGCGTGCAGAAAGAAGGCTTGTCATTTCAAAGAGAGAAGAGGAAACCAAAATCCAGGTAGTGAAACGAACACACCAGTATGGGAGATGTGCATGTGGACAGTTTCAAGCAGAGGCTCTTTGTGGACACTTGGAAACAGCGCTGTGAAAAAATTTCGTACGAAGCGGGATTTGGCCAAAGTTGAAAGACCTTCCAAAACCAACCCTAAAGAACTTAGCCAAACAATGAATGTTGCAATAAACTCCTGCAGGAAAGGTGCATCTATGACACAACTCCCGAGCAGGTAGCTACATTCTGCACAGTACAAAATGCATATGAATTCCAGGCTGAAAACTCACTCCAGAAGGAAGCAATTCGTGTGTTTCTCTCTGAAAGGACACTCAGCCACTAGGCTTTTGCTTGCTCCTTCAAAGTCTTTGTAGAAACGTGTGATTTCACTGCTGGAATACGTTTTGGGATGCATTGTTTCAATCTCTTGCAAGCCTCATGTTGTTTCTTACACAATGGGGAAAAATAAGGAGTATGTTTCCCAAATCACTTGAAATCCAGGAAAACGCACACTGCATCACTCTTGCACGAACACGCTCTTTCTCCTAATACGTTGAGAACTTTCAACAAACATGAAGAGAAGGGTATTTTGCAGTGAAATTCAGACGGGTTTGTAGAAAAGTACATTTCTATGGGCTGCAGAGTGCAAAACCGTCATTGACTTCATGTTCTCGATGAAAACCTTACATTTCCAAGTGACCTGAAGTAGGACTTTCACAAAAAGATGTGTTTGCGTGTCTGTGGTGAAAGGAGCTCTAGGTTGTGTATTCAGTGCTGGAGAGTGACACACTCTACATAGGTTACACAGTGTTTTGAGAGCACCAACATGCTAAAAACTGAAACTGCTACAAGGTGTGTGTAGCGTGCAGAAAGAAGACTTGTCATTTCAAAGAAAGAAGAGGAAACCAAAATCCAGGTAGTGAAACGAACACACCAGTATGGGAGATGTGCATGTGGACAGTTTCAAGCAGAGGCTCTTTGTGGACACTTGGAAACAGCGCTGTGAAAAAATTTCGTACGAAGCGGGATTTGGCCAAAGTTGAAAGACCTTCCAAAACCAACCCTAAAGAACTTAGCCAAACAATGAATGTTTCAATAAACTCCTGCAGGAAAGGTGCGTCTATGACACAACTCCCGAGCAGGTAGCTACATTCTGCACAGTACAAAATGCATATGAATTCCAGGCTGAAAACTCACTCCAGAAGTAAGCAATGCGTGTGTTTCTCTCTGAAAGAACACTCAGCCACTAGGCTTTTGCTTGCTCCTTCAAAGTCTTTGTAGAAACGTGTGTTTTCACTGCTGGAATACGTTTTGGGATGCATTGTTTCAATCTCTTGCAAGCCTCATGTTGTTTCTTACACAATGGGGAAAAATAAGGAGTATGTTTCCCAAATCACTTGAAGTCCAGGAAAACGCACACTGCATCACTCTTGCACGAACACGCTCTTTCTCCTAATGTGTTGAGAACTTTCAACAAACCAGAAAAGAAGGGTATTTTGCAGTGAAATTCAGACGGGTTTGTAGAAAAGTACATTTCTATTGGCTGCAGAGTGCAAAACCGTGATTGACTTCATGTTCTCGATGAAAACCTTACATTTCCAAGTGACCTGAAGTAGGACTTTCACAAAAAGATGTGTTTGTGTGTCTGTGTTGAAAGGAGCTCTAGGTTGTGTATTCAGTGCTGGAGAGTCACACACTCTGCATAGGTTACACAGCGTTTTGAGAGCACCAACATGCTAAAAACTGAAACTGCTACAAGGTGTGTGTAGCGTGCAGAAAGAATGCTTGTCATTTCAAAGAGAGAAGAGGAAACCAAAATCCAGGTAGTGAAACGAACACACCAGTATGGGAGATGTGCATGTGGACAGTTTCAAGCAGAGGCTCTTTGTGGACACTTGGAAACAGCGCTGTGAAAAAATTTCGTACAAAGCGGGATTTGGCCAAAGTTGAAAGACCTTCCAAAACCAACCCTAAGGAACTTAGCCAAACAATGAATGTTGCAATAAACTCCTGCAGGAAAGGTGCATCTATGACACAAGTCCCGAGCAGGTAGCTACATTCTGCACAGTACAAAATGCATATGAATTCCAGGCTGAAAACTCACTCCAGAAGGAAGCAATGCGTGTGTTTCTCTCTGAAAGGACACTCAGCCACTAGGCTTTTGCTTGCTCCTTCAAAGTCTTTGTAGAAACGTGTGTTTTCACTGCTGGAATACGTTTTGGGATGCATTGTTTCAATCTCTTGCAAGCCTCATGTTGTTTCTTACACAATGGGGAAAAATAAGGAGTATGTTTCCCAAATCACTTGAAGTCCAGGAAAACGCACACTGCATCACTCTTGCACGAACACGCTCTTTTTCCTAATGTGTTGAGAACTTTTAACAAACCAGAAAAGAAGGGTATTTTGCAGTGAAATTCAGACGTGTTTGTAGAAAAGTACATTTCTATGGGCTGCAGAGTGCAAAACCGTGATTGACTTCATGTTCTCGATGAAAACCTTACATTTCCAGTGACCTGAAGCAGGACTTTCACAAAAAGATGTGTTTGCGTGTCTGTGGTGAAAGGAGCTCTAGGTTGTGTATTCAGTGCTGGAGAGTGACACACTCTACATAGGTTACACAGCGTTTTGAGAGCACCAACATGCTAAAAACTGAAACTGCTACAAGGTGTGTGTAGCGTGCAGAAAGAAGGCTTGTCATTTCAAAGAGAGAAGAGGAAACCAAAATCCAGGTAGTGAAACGAACACACCAGTATGGGAGATGTGCATGTGGACAGTTTCAAGCAGAGGCTCTTTGTGGACACTTGGAAACAGCGCTGTGAAAAAATTTCGTACGAAGCGGAATTTGGCCAAAGTTGAAAGACCTTCCAAAACCAACCCTAAAGAACTTAGCCAAACAATGAATGTTGCAATAAACTCCTGCAGGAAAGGTGCATCTATGACACAACTCCCGAGCAGGTAGCTACATTCTGCACAGTACAAAATGCATATGAATTCCAGGCTGAAAACTCACTCCAGAAGGAAGCAATGCGTGTGTTTCTCTCTGAAAGGACACTCAGCCACTAGGCTTTTGCTTACTCCTTCAAAGTCTTTGTAGAAACGTGTGTTTTCACTGCTGGAATACGTTTTGGGATGCATTGTTTCAATCTCTTGCAAGCCTCATGTTGTTTCTTACACAATGGGGAAAAATAAGGAGTATGTTTCCCAAATCACTTGAAATCCAGGAAAACGCACACTGCATCACTCTTGCACGAACACGCTCTTTCTCCTAATACGTTGAGAACTTTCAACAAACATGAAGAGAAGGGTATTTTGCAGTGAAATTCAGACGGGTTTGTAGAAAAGTACATTTCTATGGGCTGCAGAGTGCAAAACCGTCATTGACTTCATGTTCTCGATGAAAACCTTACATTTCCAGTGACCTGAAGTAGGACTTTCACAAAAAGATGTGTTTGCGTGTCTGTGGTGAAAGGAGCTCTAGGTTGTGTATTCAGTGCTGGAGAGTGACACACTCTACATAGGTTACACAGCGTTTTGAGAGCACCAACATGCTAAAAACTGAAACTGCTACAAGGTGTGTGTAGCGTGCAGAAAGAAGGCTTGTCATTTCAAAGAGAGAAGAGGAAACCAAAATCCAGGTAGTGAAACGAACACACCAGTATGGGAGATGTGCATGTGGACAGTTTCAAGCAGAGGCTCTTTGTGGACACTTGGAAACAGCGCTGTGAAAAAATTTCGTACGAAGCGGGATTTGGCCAAAGTTGAAAGACCTTCCAAAACCAACCCTAAAGAACTTAGCCAAACAATGAATGTTGCAATAAACTCCTGCAGGAAAGGTGCATCTATGACACAACTCCCGAGCAGGTAGCTACATTCTGCACAGTACAAAATGCATATGAATTCCAGGCTGAAAACTCACTCCAGAAGGAAGCAATTCGTGTGTTTCTCTCTGAAAGGACACTCAGCCACTAGGCTTTTGCTTGCTCCTTCAAAGTCTTTGTAGAAACGTGTGATTTCACTGCTGGAATACGTTTTGGGATGCATTGTTTCAATCTCTTGCAAGCCTCATGTTGTTTCTTACACAATGGGGAAAAATAAGGAGTATGTTTCCCAAATCACTTGAAGTCCAGGAAAACGCACACTGCATCACTCTTGCACGAACACGCTCTTTCTCCTAATACGTTGAGAACTTTCAACAAACATGAAGAGAAGGGTATTTTGCAGTGAAATTCAGACGGGTTTGTAGAAAAGTACATTTCTATGGGCTGCAGAGTGCAAAACCGTCATTGACTTCATGTTCTCGATGAAAACCTTACATTTCCAAGTGACCTGAAGTAGGACTTTCACAAAAAGATGTGTTTGCGTGTCTGTGGTGAAAGGAGCTCTAGGTTGTGTATTCAGTGCTGGAGAGTGACACACTCTACATAGGTTACACAGTGTTTTGAGAGCACCAACATGCTAAAAACTGAAACTGCTACAAGGTGTGTGTAGCGTGCAGAAAGAAGACTTGTCATTTCAAAGAAAGAAGAGGAAACCAAAATCCAGGTAGTGAAACGAACACACCAGTATGGGAGATGTGCATGTGGACAGTTTCAAGCAGAGGCTCTTTGTGGACACTTGGAAACAGCGCTGTGAAAAAATTTCGTACGAAGCGGGATTTGGCCAAAGTTGAAAGACCTTCCAAAACCAACCCTAAAGAACTTAGCCAAACAATGAATGTTTCAATAAACTCCTGCAGGAAAGGTGCGTCTATGACACAACTCCCGAGCAGGTAGCTACATTCTGCACAGTACAAAATGCATATGAATTCCAGGCTGAAAACTCACTCCAGAAGTAAGCAATGCGTGTGTTTCTCTCTGAAAGAACACTCAGCCACTAGGCTTTTGCTTGCTCCTTCAAAGTCTTTGTAGAAACGTGTGTTTTCACTGCTGGAATACGTTTTGGGATGCATTGTTTCAATCTCTTGCAAGCCTCATGTTGTTTCTTACACAATGGGGAAAAATAAGGAGTATGTTTCCCAAATCACTTGAAGTCCAGGAAAACGCACACTGCATCACTCTTGCACGAACACGCTCTTTCTCCTAATGTGTTGAGAACTTTCAACAAACCAGAAAAGAAGGGTATTTTGCAGTGAAATTCAGACGGGTTTGTAGAAAAGTACATTTCTATTGGCTGCAGAGTGCAAAACCGTGATTGACTTCATGTTCTCGATGAAAACCTTACATTTCCAAGTGACCTGAAGTAGGACTTTCACAAAAAGATGTGTTTGTGTGTCTGTGTTGAAAGGAGCTCTAGGTTGTGTATTCAGTGCTGGAGAGTCACACACTCTGCATAGGTTACACAGCGTTTTGAGAGCACCAACATGCTAAAAACTGAAACTGCTACAAGGTGTGTGTAGCGTGCAGAAAGAAGGCTTGTCATTTCAAAGAGAGAAGAGGAAACCAAAATCCAGGTAGTGACACGAACACACCAGTATGGGAGATGTGCATGTGGACAGTTTCAAGCAGAGGCTCTTTGTGGACACTTGGAAACAGCGCTGTGAAAAAATTTCGTACAAAGCGGGATTTGGCCAAAGTTGAAAGACCTTCCAAAACCAACCCTAAGGAACTTAGCCAAACAATGAATGTGCAATAAACTCCTGCAGGAAAGGTGCATCTATGACACAAGTCCCGAGCAGGTAGCTACATTCTGCACAGTACAAAATGCATATGAATTCCAGGCTGAAAACTCACTCCAGAAGGAAGCAATGCGTGTGTTTCTCTCTGAAAGGACACTCAGCCACTAGGCTTTTGCTTGCTCCTTCAAAGTCTTTGTAGAAACGTGTGTTTTCACTGCTGGAATACGTTTTGGGATGCATTGTTTCAATCTCTTGCAAGCCTCATGTTGTTTCTTACACAATGGGGAAAAATAAGGAGTATGTTTCCCAAATCACTTGAAGTCCAGGAAAACGCACACTGCATCACTCTTGCACGAACACGCTCTTTCTCCTAATACGTTGAGAACTTTCAACAAACAAGAAGAGAAGGGTATTTTGCAGTGAAATTCAGACGGGTTTGTAGAAAAGTACATTTCTATGGGCTGCAGAGTGCAAAACCGTGATTGACTTCATGTTCTCGATGAAAACCTTACATTTCCAGTGACCTGAAGCAGGACTTTCACAAAAAGATGTGTTTGCGTGTCTGTGGTGAAAGGAGCTCTAGGTTGTGTATTCAGTGCTGGAGAGTGACACACTCTACATAGGTTACACAGCGTTTTGAGAGCACCAACATGCTAAAAACTGAAACTGCTACAAGGTGTGTGTAGCGTGCAGAAAGAAGGCTTGTCATTTCAAAGAGAGAAGAGGAAACCAAAATCCAGGTAGTGAAACGAACACACCAGTATGGGAGATGTGCATGTGGACAGTTTCAAGCAGAGGCTCTTTGTGGACACTTGGAAACAGCGCTGTGAAAAAATTTCGTAGGAAGCGGGATTTGGCCAAAGTTGAAAGACCTTCCAAAACCAACCCTAAAGAACTTAGCCAAACAATGAATGTTTCAATAAACTCCTGCAGGAAAGGTGCATCTATGACACAACTCCCGAGCAGGTAGCTACATTCTGCACAGTACAAAATGCATATGAATTCCAGGCTGAAAACTCACTCCAGAAGGAAGCAATGCGTGTGTTTCTGTCTGAAAGAACACTCAGCCACTAGGCTTTTGCTTGCTCCTTCAAAGTCTTTGTAGAAACGTGTGTTTTCACTGCTGGAATACGTTTTGGGATGCATTGTTTCAATCTCTTGCAAGCCTCATGTTGTTTCTTACACAATGGGGAAAAATAAGGAGTATGTTTCCCAAATCACTTGAAGTCCAGGAAAACGCACACTGCATCACTCTTGCACGAACACGCTCTTTCTCCTAATGTGTTGAGAACTTTTAACAAACCAGAAAAGAAGGGTATTTTGCAGTGAAATTCAGACGTGTTTGTAGAAAAGTACATTTCTATGGGCTGCAGAGTGCAAAACCGTGATTGACTTCATGTTCTCGATGAAAACCTTACATTTCCAGTGACCTGAAGCAGGACTTTCACAAAAAGATGTGTTTGCGTGTCTGTGGTGAAAGGAGCTCTAGGTTGTGTATTCAGTGCTGGAGAGTGACACACTCTACATAGGTTACACAGCGTTTTGAGAGCACCAACATGCTAAAAACTGAAACTGCTACAAGGTGTGTGTAGCGTGCAGAAAGAAGGCTTGTCATTTCAAAGAAAGAAGAGGAAACCAAAATCCAGGTAGTGAAACGAACACACCAGTATGGGAGATGTGCATGTGGACAGTTTCAAGCAGAGGCTCTTTGTGGACACTTGGAAACAGCGCTGTGAAAAAATTTCGTACAAAGCGGGATTTGGCCAAAGTTGAAAGACCTTCCAAAACCAACCCTAAGGAACTTAGCCAAACAATGAATGTTGCAATAAACTCCTGCAGGAAAGGTGCATCTATGACACAAGTAGCGAGCAGGTAGCTACATTCTGCACAGTACAAAATGCATATGAATTCCAGGCTGAAAACTCACTCCAGAAGGAAGCAATGCGTGTGTTTCTCTCTGAAAGGACACTCAGCCACTAGGCTTTTGCTTGCTCCTTCAAAGTGTGTTTTCACTGCTGGAATACGTTTTGGGATGCATTGTTTCAATCTCTTGCAAGCCTCATGTTGTTTCTTACACAATGGGGAAAAATAAGGAGTATGTTTCCCAAATCACTTGAAGTCCAGGAAAACGCACACTGCATCACTCTTGCACGAACACGCTCTTTCTCCTAATACGTTGAGAACTTTCAACAAACAAGAAGAGAAGGGTATTTTGCAGTGAAATTCAGACGGGTTTGTAGAAAAGTACATTTCTATGGGCTGCAGAGTGCAAAACCGTGATTGACTTCATGTTCTCGATGAAAACCTTACATTTCCAGTGACCTGAAGCAGGACTTTCACAAAAAGATGTGTTTGCGTGTCTGTGGTGAAAGGAGCTCTAGGTTGTGTATTCAGTGCTGGAGAGTGACACACTCTACATAGGTTACACAGCGTTTTGAGAGCACCAACATGCTAAAAACTGAAACTGCTACAAGGTGTGTGTAGCGTGCAGAAAGAAGGCTTGTCATTTCAAAGAGAGAAGAGGAAACCAAAATCCAGGTAGTGAAACGAACACACCAGTATGGGAGATGTGCATGTGGACAGTTTCAAGCAGAGGCTCTTTGTGGACACTTGGAAACAGCGCTGTGAAAAAATTTCGTAGGAAGCGGGATTTGGCCAAAGTTGAAAGACCTTCCAAAACCAACCCTAAAGAACTTAGCCAAACAATGAATGTTTCAATAAACTCCTGCAGGAAAGGTGCATCTATGACACAACTCCCGAGCAGGTAGCTACATTCTGCACAGTACAAAATGCATATGAATTCCAGGCTGAAAACTCACTCCAGAAGGAAGCAATGCGTGTGTTTCTGTCTGAAAGAACACTCAGCCACTAGGCTTTTGCTTGCTCCTTCAAAGTCTTTGTAGAAACGTGTGTTTTCACTGCTGGAATACGTTTTGGGATGCATTGTTTCAATCTCTTGCAAGCCTCATGTTGTTTCTTACACAATGGGGAAAAATAAGGAGTATGTTTCCCAAATCACTTGAAGTCCAGGAAAACGCACACTGCATCACTCTTGCACGAACACGCTCTTTCTCCTAATGTGTTGAGAACTTTTAACAAACCAGAAAAGAAGGGTATTTTGCAGTGAAATTCAGACGTGTTTGTAGAAAAGTACATTTCTATGGGCTGCAGAGTGCAAAACCGTGATTGACTTCATGTTCTCGATGAAAACCTTACATTTCCAGTGACCTGAAGCAGGACTTTCACAAAAAGATGTGTTTGCGTGTCTGTGGTGAAAGGAGCTCTAGGTTGTGTATTCAGTGCTGGAGAGTGACACACTCTACATAGGTTACACAGCGTTTTGAGAGCACCAACATGCTAAAAACTGAAACTGCTACAAGGTGTGTGTAGCGTGCAGAAAGAAGGCTTGTCATTTCAAAGAGAGAAGAGGAAACCAAAATCCAGGTAGTGAAACGAACACACCAGTATGGGAGATGTGCATGTGGACAGTTTCAAGCAGAGGCTCTTTGTGGACACTTGGAAACAGCGCTGTGAAAAAATTTCGTACGAAGCGGGATTTGGCCAAAGTTGAAAGACCTTCCAAAACCAACCCTAAAGAACTTAGCCAAACAATGAATGTTGCAATAAACTCCTGCAGGAAAGGTGCATCTATGACACAACTCCCGAGCAGGTAGCTACATTCTGCACAGTACAAAATGCATATGAATTCCAGGCTGAAAACTCACTCAGAAGGAAGCAATGCGTGTGTTTCTCTCTGAAAGGACACTCAGCCACTAGGCTTTTGCTTGCTCCTTCAAAGTCTTTGTAGAAACGTGTGATTTCACTGCTGGAATACGTTTTGGGATGCATTGTTTCAATCTCTTGCAAGCCTCATGTTGTTTCTTACACAATGGGGAAAAATAAGGAGTATGTTTCCCAAATCACTTGAAATCCAGGAAAACGCACACTGCATCACTCTTGCACGAACACGCTCTTTCTCCTAATACGTTGAGAACTTTCAACAAACATGAAGAGAAGGGTATTTTGCAGTGAAATTCAGACGGGTTTGTAGAAAAGTACATTTCTATGGGCTGCAGAGTGCAAAACCGTCATTGACTTCATGTTCTCGATGAAAACCTTACATTTCCAAGTGACCTGAAGTAGGACTTTCACAAAAAGATGTGTTTGCGTGTCTGTGGTGAAAGGAGCTCTAGGTTGTGTATTCAGTGCTGGAGAGTGACACACTCTACATAGGTTACACAGTGTTTTGAGAGCACCAACATGCTAAAAACTGAAACTGCTACAAGGTGTGTGTAGCGTGCAGAAAGAAGACTTGTCATTTCAAAGAAAGAAGAGGAAACCAAAATCCAGGTAGTGAAACGAACACACCAGTATGGGAGATGTGCATGTGGACAGTTTCAAGCAGAGGCTCTTTGTGGACACTTGGAAACAGCGCTGTGAAAAAATTTCGTAAGAAGCGGGATTTGGCCAAAGTTGAAAGACCTTCCAAAACCAACCCTAAAGAACTTAGCCAAACAATGAATGTTTCAATAAACTCCTGCAGGAAAGGTGCGTCTATGACACAACTCCCGAGCAGGTAGCTACATTCTGCACAGTACAAAATGCATATGAATTCCAGGCTGAAAACTCACTCCAGAAGTAAGCAATGCGTGTGTTTCTCTCTGAAAGAACACTCAGCCACTAGGCTTTTGCTTGCTCCTTCAAAGTCTTTGTAGAAACGTGTGTTTTCACTGCTGGAATACGTTTTGGGATGCATTGTTTCAATCTCTTGCAAGCCTCATGTTGTTTCTTACACAATGGGGAAAAATAAGGAGTATGTTTCCCAAATCACTTGAAGTCCAGGAAAACGCACACTGCATCACTCTTGCACGAACACGCTCTTTCTCCTAATGTGTTGAGAACTTTCAACAAACCAGAAAAGAAGGGTATTTTGCAGTGAAATTCAGACGGGTTTGTAGAAAAGTACATTTCTATTGGCTGCAGAGTGCAAAACCGTGATTGACTTCATGTTCTCGATGAAAACCTTACATTTCCAAGTGACCTGAAGTAGGACTTTCACAAAAAGATGTGTTTGTGTGTCTGTGTTGAAAGGAGCTCTAGGTTGTGTATTCAGTGCTGGAGAGTGACACACTCTGCATAGGTTACACAGCGTTTTGAGAGCACCAACATGCTAAAAACTGAAACTGCTACAAGTTGTGTGTAGCGTGCAGAAAGAAGGCTTGTCATTTCAAAGAGAGAAGAGGAAACCAAAATCCAGGTAGTGAAACGAACACACCAGTATGGGAGATGTGTATGTGGACAGTTTCAAGCAGAGGCTCTTTGTGGACACTTGGAAACAGCGCTGTGAAAAAATTTCGTACGAAGCGGGATTTGGCCAAAGTTGAAAGACCTTCCAAAACCAACCCTAAAGAACTTAGCCAAACAATGAATGTTTCAATAAACTCCTGCAGGAAAGGTGCGTCTATGACACAACTCCCGAGCAGGTAGCTACATTCTGCACAGTACAAAATGCATATGAATTCCAGGTTGAAAACTCACTCCAGAAGGAAGCAATGCGTGTGTTTCTCTCTGAAAGAACACTCAGCCACTAGGCTTTTGCTTGCTCCTTCAAAGTCTTTGTAGAAACGTGTGTTTTCACTGCTGGAATACGTTTTGGGATGCATTGTTTCAATCTCTTGCAAGCCTCATGTTGTTTCTTACACAATGGGGAAAAATAAGGAGTATGTTTCCCAAATCACTTGAAATCCAGGAAAACGCACACTGCATCACTCTTGCACGAACACGCTCTTTCTCCTAATGTGTTGAGAACTTTCAACAAACCAGAAAAGAAGGGTATTTTGCAGTGAAATTCAGACGGGTTTGTAGAAAAGTACATTTCTATTGGCTGCAGAGTGCAAAACCGTGATTGACTTCATGTTCTCGATGAAAACCTTACATTTCCAAGTGACCTGAAGTAGGACTTTCACAAAAAGATGTGTTTGCGTGTCTGTGGTGAAAGGAGCTCTAGGTTGTGTATTCAGTGCTGGAGAGTGACACACTCTACGTAGGTTACACAGTGTTTTGAGAGCACCAACATGCTAAAAACTGAAACTGCTACAAGGTGTGTGTAGCGTGCAGAAAGAAGACTTGTCATTTCAAAGAAAGAAGAGGAAACCAAAATCCAGGTAGTGAAACGAACACACCAGTACGGGAGATGTGCATGTGGACAGTTTCAAGCAGAGGCTCTTTGTGGACACTTGGAAACAGCGCTGTGAAAAAATTTCGTACGAAGCGGGATTTGGCCAAAGTTGAAAGACCTTCCAAAACCAACCCTAAAGAACTTAGCCAAACAATGAATGTTTCAATAAACTCCTGCAGGAAAGGTGCGTCTATGACACAACTCCCGAGCAGGTAGCTACATTCTGCACAGTACAAAATGCATATGAATTCCAGGCTGAAAACTCACTCCAGAAGGAAGCAATGCGTGTGTTTCTCTCTGAAAGGACACTCAGCCACTAGGCTTTTGCTTGCTCCTTCAAAGTCTTTGTAGAAACGTGTGTTTTCACTGCTGGAATACGTTTTGGGATGCATTGTTTCAATCTCTTGCAAGCCTCATGTTGTTTCTTACACAATGGGGAAAAATAAGGTGTATGTTTCCCAAATCACTTGAAGTCCAGGAAAACGCACACTGCATCACTCTTGCACGAACACGCTCTTTCTCCTAATGTGTTGAGAACTTTCAACAAACCAGAAAAGAAGGGTATTTTGCAGTGAAATTCAGACGGGTTTGTAGAAAAGTACATTTCTATTGGCTGCAGAGTGCAAAACCGTGATTGACTTCATGTTCTCGATGAAAACCTTACATTTCCAAGTGACCTGAAGTAGGACTTTCACAAAAAGATGTGTTTGTGTGTCTGTGTTGAAAGGAGCTCTAGGTTGTGTATTCAGTGCTGGAGAGTGACACACTCTGCATAGGTTACATAGCGTTTTGAGAGCACCAACATGCTAAAAACTGAAACTGCTACAAGGTGTGTGTAGCGTGCAGAAAGAAGGCTTGTCATTTCAAAGAGAGAAGAGGAAACCAAAATCCAGGTAGTGAAACGAACACACCAGTATGGGAGATGTGCATGTGGACAGTTTCAAGCAGAGGCTCTTTGTGGACACTTGGAAACAGCGCTGTGAAAAAATTTCGTACGAAGCGGGATTTGGCCAAAGTTGAAAGACCTTCCAAAACCAACCCTAAAGAACTTAGCCAAACAATGAATGTTGCAATAAACTCCTGGAGGAAAGGTGCATCTATGACACAAGTCCCGAGCAGGTAGCTACATTCTGCACAGTACAAAATGCATATGAATTCCAGGCTGAAAACTCACTCCAGAAGGAAGCAATGCGTGTGTTTCTCTCTGAAAGGACACTCAGCCACTAGGCTTTTGCTTGCTCCTTCAAAGTCTTTGTAGAAACGTGTGGTTTCACTGCTGGAATACGTTTTGGGATGCATTGTTTCAATCTCTTGCAAGCCTCATGTTGTTTCTTACACAATGGGGAAAAATAAGGAGTATGTTTCCCAAATCACTTGAAGTCCAGGAAAACGCACACTGCATCACTCTTGCACGAACACGCTCTTTCTCCTAATACGTTGAGAACTTTCAACAAACAAGAAGAGAAGGGTATTTTGCAGTGAAATTCAGACGGGTTTGTAGAAAAGTACATTTCTATGGGCTCCAGAGTGCAAACCGTCATTGACTTCATGTTCTCGATGAAAACCTTACATTTAAGTGACCTGAAATAGGACTTTCACAAAAAGATGTGTTTGCGTGTCTGTGGTGAAAGGAGCTCTAGGTTGTGTATTCAGTGCTGGAGAGTGACACACTCTACATAGGTTACACAGCGTTTTGAGAGCACCAACACGCTAAAAACTGAAACTGCTACAAGGTGTGTGTAGCGTGCAGAAAGAAGGCTTGTCATTTCAAAGAGAGAAGAGGAAACCAAAATCCAGGTAGTGAAACGAACACACCAGTATGGGAGATGTGCATGTGGACAGTTTCAAGCAGAGGCTCTTTGTGGACACTTGGAAACAGCGCTGTGAAAAAATTTCGTACGAAGCGGGATTTGGCCAAAGTTGAAAGACCTTCCAAAACCAACCCTAAAGAACTTAGCCAAACAATGAATGTTTCAATAAACTCCTGCAGGAAAGGTGCATCTATGACACAACTCCCGAGCAGGTAGCTACATTCTGCACAGTACAAAATGAATATGAATTCCAGGTTGAAAACTCACTCCAGAAGGAAGCAATGCGTGTGTTTCTCTCTGAAAGAACACTCAGCCACTAGGCTTTTGCTTGCTCCTTCAAAGTCTTTGTAGAAACGTGTGTTTTCACTGCTGGAATACGTTTTGGGATGCATTGTTTCAATCTCTTGCAAGCCTCATGTTGTTTCTTACACAATGGGGAAAAATAAGGAGTATGTTTCCCAAATCACTTGAAGTCCAGGAAAACGCACACTGCATCACTCTTGCACGAACACGCTCTTTCTCCTAATGTGTTGAGAACTTTCAACAAACCAGAAAAGAAGGGTATTTTGCAGTGAAATTCAGACGGGTTTGTAGAAAAGTACATTTCTATTGGCTGCAGAGTGCAAAACCGTGATTGACTTCATGTTCTCGATGAAAACCTTACATTTCCAAGTGACCTGAAGTAGGACTTTCACAAAAAGATGTGTTTGTGTGACTGTGTATAAAGGAGCTCTAGGTTGTGTATTCAGTGCTGGAGAGTGACACACTCTGCATAGGTTACACAGCGTTTTGAGAGCACCAACATGCTAAAAACTGAAACTGCTACAAGGTGTGTGTAGCGTGCAGAAAGAAGGCTTGTCATTTCAAAGAGAGAAGAGGAAACCAAAATCCAGGTAGTGAAACGAACACACCAGTATGGGAGATGTGCATGTGGACAGTTTCAAGCAGAGGCTCTTTGTGGACACTTGGAAACAACGCTGTGAAAAAATTTCGTACGAAGCGGGATTTGGCCAAAGTTGAAAGACCTTCCAAAACCAACCCTAAAGAACTTAGCCAAACAATGAATGTTGCAATAAACTCCTGCAGGAAAGGTGCATCTATGACACAAGTCCCGAGCAGGTAGCTACATTCTGCACAGTACAAAATGCATATGAATTCCAGGCTGAAAACTCACTCCAGAAGGAAGCAATGCGTGTGTTTCTCTCTGAAAGGACACTCAGCCACTAGGCTTTTGCTTGCTCCTTCAAAGTCTTTGTAGAAACGTGTGTTTTCATTGCTGGAATACGTTTTGGGATGCATTGTTTCAATCTCTTGCAAGCCTCATGTTGTTTCTTACACAATGGGGAAAAATAAGGAGTATGTTTCCCAAATCACTTGAAGTCCAGGAAAACGCACACTGCATCACTCTTGCACGAACACGCTCTTTCTCCTAATACGTTGAGAACTTTCAACAAACAAGAAGAGAAGGGTATTTTGCAGTGAAATTCAGACGGGTTTGTAGAAAAGTACATTTCTATGGGCTCCAGAGTGCAAACCGTCATTGACTTCATGTTCTCGATGAAAACCTTACATTTAAGTGACCTGAAATAGGACTTTCACAAAAAGATGTGTTTGCGTGTCTGTGGTGAAAGGAGCTCTAGGTTGTGTATTCAGTGCTGGAGAGTGACACACTCTACATAGGTTACACAGCGTTTTGAGAGCACCAACACGCTAAAAACTGAAACTGCTACAAGGTGTGTGTAGCGTGCAGAAAGAAGGCTTGTCATTTCAAAGAGAGAAGAGGAAACCAAAATCCAGGTAGTGAAACGAACACACCAGTATGGGAGATGTGCATGTGGACAGTTTCAAGCAGAGGCTCTTTGTGGACACTTGGAAACAGCGCTGTGAAAAAATTTCGTACGAAGCGGGATTTCGCCAAAGTTGAAAGACCTTCCAAAACCAACCCTAAAGAACTTAGCCAAACAATGAATGTTTCAATAAACTCCTGCAGGAAAGGTGCATCTATGACACAACTCCCGAGCAGGTAGCTACATTCTGCACAGTACAAAATGAATATGAATTCCAGGTTGAAAACTCACTCCAGAAGGAAGCAATGCGTGTGTTTCTCTCTGAAAGAACACTCAGCCACTAGGCTTTTGCTTGCTCCTTCAAAGTCTTTGTAGAAACGTGTGTTTTCACTGCTGGAATACGTTTTGGGATGCATTGTTTCAATCTCTTGCAAGCCTCATGTTGTTTCTTACACAATGGGGAAAAATAAGGAGTATGTTTCCCAAATCACTTGAAGTCCAGGAAAACGCACACTGCATCACTCTTGCACGAACACGCTCTTTCTCCTAATGTGTTGAGAACTTTCAACAAACCAGAAAAGAAGGGTATTTTGCAGTGAAATTCAGACGGGTTTGTAGAAAAGTACATTTCTATTGGCTGCAGAGTGCAAAACCGTGATTGACTTCATGTTCTCGATGAAAACCTTACATTTCCAAGTGACCTGAAGTAGGACTTTCACAAAAAGATGTGTTTGTGTGTCTGTGTTGAAAGGAGCTCTAGGTTGTGTATTCAGTGCTGGAGAGTGACACACTCTACATAGGTTACCCAGCGTTTTGAGAGCACCAACATGCTAAAAACTGAAACTGCTACAAGGTGTGTGTAGCGTGCAGAAAGAAGGCTTGTCATTTCAAAGAAAGAAGAGGAAACCAAAATCCAGGTAGTGAAACGAACACACCAGTATGGGAGATGTGCATGTGGACAGTTTCAAGCAGAGGCTCTTTGTGGACACTTGGAAACAGCGCTGTGAAAAAATTTCGTACGAAGCGGGATTTGGCCAAAGTTGAAAGACCTTCCAAAACCAACCCTAAAGAACTTAGCCAAACAATGAATTTTGCAATAAACTCCTACAGGAAAGGTGCGTCTATGACACAACTCCCGAGCAGGTAGCTACATTCTGCACAGTACAAAATGCATATGAATTCCAGGCTGAAAACTCACTCCAGAAGGAAGCAATGCGTGTGTTTCTCTCTGAAAGAACACTCAGCCACTAGGCTTTTGCTTGCTCCTTCAAAGTCTTTGTAGAAACGTGTGTTTTCACTGCTGGAATACGTTTTGGGATGAATTGTTTCAATCTCTTGCAAGCCTCATGTTGTTTCTTACACAATGAAGAAAAATAAGGAGTATGTTTCCCAAATCACTTGATGTCCAGGAAAACGCACACTGCATCACTCTTGCACGAACACGCCCTTTCTCCTAATACGTTGAGAACTTTCAACAAACAAGAAGAGAAGGATATTTTGCAGTGAAATTCAGACGGGTTTGTAGAAAAGTACATTTCTATGGGCTGCAGAGTGCAAAACCGTCATTGACTTCATGTTCTCGATGAAAACCTTACATTTCCAAGTGACCTGAAGTAGGACTTTCACAAAAAGATGTGTTTGCGTGTCTGTGGTGAAAGGAGCTCTAGGTTGTGTATTCAGTGCTGGAGAGTGACACACTCTACATAGGTTACACAGCGTTTTGAGAGCACCAACACGCTAAAAACTGAAACTGCTACAAGGTGTGTGTAGCGTGCAGAAAGAAGGCTTGTCATTTCAAAGAAAGAAGAGGAAACCAAAATCCAGGTAGTGAAACGAACACACCAGGATGGGAGATGTGCATGTGGACAGTTTCAAGCAGAGGCTCTTTGTGGACACTTGGAAACAGCGCTGTGAAAAAATTTCGTACGAAGAGGGATTTGGCCAAAGTTGAAAGACCTTCCAAAACCAACCCTAAAGAACTTAGCCAAACAATGAATGTTGCAATAAACTCCTGCAGGAAAGGTGCATCTATGACACAACTCCCGAGCAGGTAGCTACATTCTGCACAGTACAAAATGCATATGAATTCCAGGCTGAAAACTCACTCCAGAAGGAAGCAATGCGTGTGTTTCTCTCTGAAAGGACACTCAGTCACTAGGCTTTTGCTTGCTCCTTCAAAGTCTTTGTAGAAACGTGTGATTTCACTGCTGGAATACGTTTTGGGATGCATTGTTTCAATCTCTTGCAAGCCTCATGTTGTTTCTTACACAATGGGGAAAAATAAGGAGTATGTTTCCCAAATCACTTGAAATCCAGGAAAACGCACACTGCATCACTCTTGCATGAACACGCTCTTTCTCCTAATACGTTGAGAACTTTCAACAAACATGAAGAGAAGGGTATTTTGCAGTGAAATTCAGACGGGTTTGTAGAAAAGTACATTTCTATGGGCTGCAGAGTGCAAAACCGTCATTGACTTCATGTTCTCGAAGAAAACCTTACATTTCCAAGTGACCTGAAGTAGGACTTTCACAAAAAGATGTGTTTGCGTGTCTGTGGTGAAAGGAGCTCTAGGTTGTGTATTCAGTGCTGGAGAGTGACACACTCTACATAGGTTACACAGTGTTTTGAGAGCACCAACATGCTAAAAACTGAAACTGCTACAAGGTGTGTGTAGCGTGCAGAAAGAAGGCTTGTCATTTCAAAGAAAGAAGAGGAAACCAAAATCCAGGTAGTGAAACGAACACACCAGTATGGGAGATGTGCATGTGGACAGTTTCAAGCAGAGGCTCTTTGTGGACACTTGGAAACAGCGCTGTGAAAAAATTTCGTACGAAGCGGGATATGGCCAAAGTTGAAAGACCTTCCAAAACCAATCCTAAAGAACTTAGCCAAACAATGAATGTTTCAATAAACTCCTGCAGGAAAGGTGCGTCTATGACACAACTCCCGAGCAGGTAGCTACATTCTGCACAGTACAAAATGCATATGAATTCCAGGCTGAAAACTCACTCCAGAAGGAAGCAATGCGTGTGTTTCTCTCTGAAAGAACACTCAGCCACTAGGCTTCAGCTTGCTCCTTCAAAGTCTTTGTAGAAACGTGTGTTTTCACTGCTGGAATACGTTTTGGGATGCATTGTTTCAATCTCTTGCAAGCCTCATGTTGTTTCTTACACAATGGGGAAAAATAAGGAGTATGTTTCCCAAATCACTTGAAGTCCAGGAAAACGCACACTGCATCACTCTTGCACGAACACGCTCTTTTTCCTAATGTGTTGAAAACTTTCAACAAACCAGAAAAGAAGGGTATTTTGCAGTGAAATTCAGACGGGTTTGTAGAAAAGTACATTTCTATGGGCTGCAGAGTGCAAAACCGTCATTGACTTCATGTTCTCGATGAAAACCTTACATTTCCAAGTGACCTGAAGTAGGACCTTCACAAAAAGATGTGTTTGCGTGTCTGTGGTGAAAGGAGCTCTAGGTTGTGTATTCAGTGCTGGAGAGTGACACACTCTACATAGGTTACACAGCGTTTTGAGAGCACCAACACGCTAAAAACTGAAACTGCTACAAGGTGTGTGTAGCGTGCAGAAAGAAGGCTTGTCATTTCAAAGAAAGAAGAGGAAACCAAAATCCAGGTAGTGAAACGAACACACCAGGATGGGAGATGTGCATGTGGACAGTTTCAAGCAGAGGCTCTTTGTGGACACTTGGAAACAGCGCTGTGAAAAAATTTCGTACGAAGCGGGATATGGCCAAAGTTGAAAGACCTTCCAAAACCAATCCTAAAGAACTTAGCCAAACAATGAATGTTGCAATAAACTCCTGCAGGAAAGGTGCATCTATGACACAACTCCCGAGCAGGTAGCTACATTCTGCACAGTACAAAATGCATATGAATTCCAGGCTGAAAACTCACTCCAGAAGGAAGCAATGCGTGTGTTTCTCTCTGAAAGGACACTCAGTCACTAGGCTTTTGCTTGCTCCTTCAAAGTCTTTGTAGAAACGTGTGATTTCACTGCTGGAATACGTTTTGGGATGCATTGTTTCAATCTCTTGCAAGCCTCATGTTGTTTCTTACACAATGGGGAAAAATAAGGAGTATGTTTCCCAAATCACTTGAAATCCAGGAAAACGCACACTGCATCACTCTTGCACGAACACGCTCTTTCTCCTAATACGTTGAGAACTTTCAACAAACATGAAGAGAAGGGTATTTTGCAGTGAAATTCAGACGGGTTTGTAGAAAAGTACATTTCTATGGGCTGCAGAGTGCAAAACCGTCATTGACTTCATGTTCTCGATGAAAACCTTACATTTCCAAGTGACCTGAAGTAGGACTTTCACAAAAAGATGTGTTTGCGTGTCTGTGGTGAAAGGAGCTCTAGGTTGTGTATTCAGTGCTGGAGAGTGACACACTCTACATAGGTTACACAGCGTTTTGAGAGCACCAACATGCTAAAAACTGAAACTGCTACAAGGTGTGTGTAGCGTGCAGAAAGAAGACTTGTCATTTCAAAGAAAGAAGAGGAAACCAAAATCCAGGTAGTGAAACGAACACACCAGTATGGGAGATGTGCATGTGGACAGTTTCAAGCAGAGGCTCTTTGTGGACACTTGGAAACAGCGCTGTGAAAAAATTTCGTACGAAGCGGGATATGGCCAAAGTTGAAAGACCTTCCAAAACCAATCCTAAAGAACTTAGCCAAACAATGAATGTTTCAATAAACTCCTGCAGGAAAGGTGCGTCTATGACACAACTCCCGAGCAGGTAGCTACATTCTGCACAGTACAAAATGCATATGAATTCCAGGCTGAAAACTCACTCCAGAAGGAAGCAATGCGTGTGTTTCTCTCTGAAAGGACACTCAGCCACTAGGCTTTTGCTTGCTCCTTCAAAGTCTTTGTAGAAACGTGTGTTTTCACTGCTGGAATACGTTTTGGGATGCATTGTTTCAATCTCTTGCAAGCCTCATGTTGTTTCTTACACAATGGGGAAAAATAAGGAGTATGTTTCCCAAATCACTTGAAATCCAGGAAAACGCACAATGCATCACTCTTGCACGAACACGCTCTTTCTCCTAATACGTTGAGAACTTTCAACAAACATGAAGAGAAGGGTATTTTGCAGTGATATTCAGACGGGTTTGTACAAAAGTACATTTCTATGGGCTGCAGAGTGCAAAACCGTCATTGACTTCATGTTCTCGATGAAAACCTTACATTTCCAGTGACCTGAAGCAGGACTTTCACAAAAAGATGTGTTTGCGTGTCTGTGGTGAAAGGAGCTCTAGGTTGTGTATTCAGTGCTGGAGAGTGACACACTCTACATAGGTTACACAGCGTTTTGAGAGCACCAACATGCTAAAAACTGAAACTGCTACAAGGTGTGTGTAGCGTGCAGAAAGAAGGCTTGTCATTTCAAAGAGAGAAGAGGAAACCAAAATCCAGGTAGTGAAACGAACACACCAGTATGGGAGATGTGCATGTGGACAGTTTCAAGCAGAGGCTCTTTGTGGACACTTGGAAACAGCGCTGTGAAAAAATTTCGTACGAAGCGGGATTTGGCCAAAGTTGAAAGACCTTCCAAAACCAACCCTAAAGAACTTAGCCAAACAATGAATGTTGCAATAAACTCCTGCAGGAAAGGTGCATCTATGACACAACTCCCGAGCAGGTAGCTACATTCTGCACAGTACAAAATGCATATGAATTCCAGGCTGAAAACTCACTCCAGAAGGAAGCAATGCAGTGTTTCTCTCTGAAAGGACACTCAGCCACTAGGCGTTTGCTTGCTCCTTCAAAGTCTTTGTAGAAACGTGTGATTTCACTGCTGGAATACGTTTTGGGATGCATTGTTTCAATCTCTTGCAAGCCTCATGTTCTTTCTTACACAATGGGGAAAAATAAGAAGTATGTTTCCCAAATCACTTGAAATCCAGGAAAACGCACACTGCATCACTCTTGCATGAACACGCTCTTTCTCCTAATACGTTGAGAACTTTCAACAAACATGAAGAGAAGGGTATTTTGCAGTGAAATTCAGACGGGTTTGTAGAAAAGTACATTTCTATGGGCTGCAGAGTGCAAAACCGTCATTGACTTCATGTTCTCGATGAAAACCTTACATTTCCAAGTGACCTGAAGTAGGACTTTCACAAAAAGATGTGTTTGCGTGTCTGTGGTGAAAGGAGCTCTAGGTTGTGTATTCAGTGCTGGAGAGTGACACACTCTACGTAGGTTACACAGTGTTTTGAGAGCACCAACATGCTAAAAACTGAAACTGCTACAAGGTGTGTGTAGCGTGCAGAAAGAAGACTTGTCATTTCAAAGAAAGAAGAGGAAACCAAAATCCAGGTAGTGAAACGAACACACCAGTATGGGAGATGTGCATGTGGACAGTTTCAAGCAGAGGCTCTTTGTGGACACTTGGAAACAGCGCTGTGAAAAAATTTCGTACGAAGCGGGATTTGGCCAAAGTTGAAAGACCTTCCAAAACCAACCCTAAAGAACTTAGCCAAACAATGAATGTTTCAATAAACTCCTTCAGGAAAGCTGCGTCTATGACACAACTCCCGAGCAGGTAGCTACATTCTGCACAGTACAAAATGCATATGAATTCCAGGCTGAAAACTCACTCCAGAAGTAAGCAATGCGTGTGTTTCTCTCTGAAAGAACACTCAGCCACTAGGCTTTTGCTTGCTCCTTCAAAGTCTTTGTAGAAACGTGTGTTTTCACTGCTGGAATACGTTTTGGGATGCATTGTTTCAATCTCTTGCAAGGCTCATGTTGTTTCTTACACAATGTGGAAAAATAAGGAGTATGTTTCCCAAATCACTTGAAGTCCAGGAAAACGCACACTGCATCACTCTTGCACGAACACGCTCTTTCTCCTAATGTGTTGAGAACTTTCAACAAACCAGAAAAGAAGGGTATTTTGCAGTGAAATTCAGACGGGTTTGTAGAAAAGTACATTTCTATTGGCTGCAGAGTGCAAAACCGTGATTGACTTCATGTTCTCGATGAAAACCTTACATTTCCAAGTGACCTGAAGTAGGACTTTCACAAAAAGATGTGTTTGTGTGTCTGTGTTGAAAGGAGCTCTAGGTTGTGTATTCAGTGCTGGAGAGTGACACACTCTGCATAGGTTACACAGCGTTTTGAGAGCACCAACATGCTAAAAACTGAAACTGCTACAAGGTGTGTGTAGCGTGCAGAAAGAAGGCTTGTCATTTCAAAGAGAGAAGAGGAAACCAAAATCCAGGTAGTGAAACGAACACACCAGTATGGGAGATGTGCATGTGGACAGTTTCAAGCAGAGGCTCTTTGTGGACACTTGGAAACAGCGCTGTGAAAAAATTTCGTACGAAGCGGGATTTGGCCAAAGTTGAAAGACCTTCCAAAACCAACCCTAAGGAACTTAGCCAAACAATGAATGTTGCAATAAACTCCTGCAGGAAAGGTGCATCTATGACACAAGTCCCGAGCAGGTAGCTACATTCTGCACAGTACAAAATGCATATGAATTCCAGGCTGAAAACTCACTCCAGAAGGAAGCAATGCGTGTGTTTCTCTCTGAAAGGACACTCAGCCACTAGGCTTTTGCTTGCTCCTTCAAAGTCTTTGTAGAAACGTGTGTTTTCACTGCTGGAATACGTTTTGGGATGCATTGTTTCAATCTCTTGCAAGCCTCATGTTGTTTCTTACACAATGGGGAAAAATAAGGAGTATGTTTCCCAAATCACTTGAAGTCCAGGAAAACGCACACTGCATCACTCTTGCACGAACACGCTCTTTCTCCTAATACGTTGAGAACTTTCAACAAACAAGAAGAGAAGGGTATTTTGCAGTGAAATTCAGACGGGTTTGTAGAAAAGTACATTTCTATGGGCTGCAGAGTGCAAAACCGTGATTGACTTCATGTTCTCGATGAAAACCTTACATTTCCAGTGACCTGAAGCAGGACTTTCACAAAAAGATGTGTTTGCGTGTCTGTGGTGAAAGGAGCTCTAGGTTGTGTATTCAGTGCTGGAGAGTGACACACTCTACATAGGTTACACAGCGTTTTGAGAGCACCAACATGCTAAAAACTGAAACTGCTACAAGGTGTGTGTAGCGTGCAGAAAGAAGGCATGTCATTTCAAAGAGAGAAGAGGAAACCAAAATCCAGGTAGTGAAACGAACACACCAGTATGGGAGATGTGCATGTGGACAGTTTCAAGCAGAGGCTCTTTGTGGACACTTGGAAACAGCGCTGTGAAAAAATTTCGTACGAAGCGGGATATGGCCAAAGTTGAAAGACCTTCCAAAACCAATCCTAAAGAACTTAGCCAAACAATGAATGTTTCAATAAACTCCTGCAGGAAAGGTGCGTCTATGACACAACTCCCGAGCAGGTAGCTACATTCTGCACAGTACAAAATGCATATGAATTCCAGGCTGAAAACTCACTCCAGAAGGAAGCAATGCGTGTGTTTCTCTCTGAAAGAACACTCAGCCACTAGGCTTCAGCTTGCTCCTTCAAAGTCTTTGTAGAAACGTGTGTTTTCACTGCTGGAATACGTTTTGGGATGCATTGTTTCAATCTCTTGCAAGCCTCATGTTGTTTCTTACACAATGGGGAAAAATAAGGAGTATGTTTCCCAAATCACTTGAAGTCCAGGAAAACGCACACTGCATCACTCTTGCACGAACACGCTCTTTTTCCTAATGTGTTGAAAACTTTCAACAAACCAGAAAAGAAGGGTATTTTGCAGTGAAATTCAGACGGGTTTGTAGAAAAGTACATTTCTATGGGCTGCAGAGTGCAAAACCGTCATTGACTTAATGTTCTCGATGAAAACCTTACATTTCCAAGTGACCTGAAGTAGGACCTTCACAAAAAGATGTGTTTGCGTGTCTGTGGTGAAAGGAGCTCTAGGTTGTGTATTCAGTGCTGGAGAGTGACACACTCTACATAGGTTACACAGCGTTTTGAGAGCACCAACATGCTAAAAACTGAAACTGCTACAAGGTGTGTGTAGCGTGCAGAAAGAAGACTTGTCATTTCAAAGAAAGAAGAGGAAACCAAAATCCAGGTAGTGAAACGAACACACCAGTATGGGAGATGTGCATGTGGACAGTTTCAAGCAGAGGCTCTTTGTGGACACTTGGAAACAGCGCTGTGAAAAAATTTCGTACGAAGTGGGATATGGCCAAAGTTGAAAGACCTTCCAAAACCAATCCTAAAGAACTTAGCCAAACAATGAATGTTTCAATAAACTCCTGCAGGAAAGGTGCGTCTATGACACAACTCCCGAGCAGGTAGCTACATTCTGCACAGTACAAAATGCATATGAATTCCAGGCTGAAAACTCACTCCAGAAGGAAGCAATGCGTGTGTTTCTCTCTGAAAGGACACTCAGCCACTAGGCTTTTGCTTGCTCCTTCAAAGTCTTTGTAGAAACGTGTGTTTTCACTGCTGGAATACGTTTTGGGATGCATTGTTTCAATCTCTTGCAAGCCTCATGTTGTTTCTTACACAATGGGGAAAAATAAGGAGTATGTTTCCCAAATCACTTGAAATCCAGGAAAACGCACAATGCATCACTCTTGCACGAACACGCTCTTTCTCCTAATACGTTGAGAACTTTCAACAAACATGAAGAGAAGGGTATTTTGCAGTGATATTCAGACGGGTTTGTAGAAAAGTACATTTCTATGAGCTGCAGAGTGCAAAACCGTCATTGACTTCATGTTCTCGATGAAAACCTTACATTTCCAGTGACCTGAAGCAGGACTTTCACAAAAAGATGTGTTTGCGTGTCTGTGGTGAAAGGAGCTCTAGGTTGTGTATTCAGTGCTGGAGAGTGACACACTCTACATAGGTTACACAGCGTTTTGAGAGCACCAACATGCTAAAAACTGAAACTGCTACAAGGTGTGTGTAGCGTGCAGAAAGAAGGCTTGTCATTTCAAAGAGAGAAGAGGAAACCAAAATCCAGGTAGTGAAACGAACACACCAGTATGGGAGATGTGCATGTGGACAGTTTCAAGCAGAGGCTCTTTGTGGACACTTGGAAACAGCGCTGTGAAAAAATTTCGTACGAAGCGGGATTTGGCCAAAGTTGAAAGACCTTCCAAAACCAACCCTAAAGAACTTAGCCAAACAATGAATGTTGCAATAAACTCCTGCAGGAAAGGTGCATCTATGACACAACTCCCGAGCAGGTAGCTACATTCTGCACAGTACAAAATGCATATGAATTCCAGGCTGAAAACTCACTCCAGAAGGAAGCAATGCAGTGTTTCTCTCTGAAAGGACACTCAGCCACTAGGCTTTTGCTTGCTCCTTCAAAGTCTTTGTAGAAACGTGTGATTTCACTGCTGGAATACGTTTTGGGATGCATTGTTTCAATCTCTTGCAAGCCTCATGTTCTTTCTTACACAATGGGGAAAAATAAGAAGTATGTTTCCCAAATCACTTGAAATCCAGGAAAACGCACACTGCATCACTCTTGCATGAACACGCTCTTTCTCCTAATACGTTGAGAACTTTCAACAAACATGAAGAGAAGGGTATTTTGCAGTGAAATTCAGACGGGTTTGTAGAAAAGTACATTTCTATGGGCTGCAGAGTGCAAAACCGTCATTGACTTCATGTTCTCGATGAAAACCTTACATTTCCAAGTGACCTGAAGTAGGACTTTCACAAAAAGATGTGTTTGCGTGTCTGTGGTGAAAGGAGCTCTAGGTTGTGTATTCAGTGCTGGAGAGTGACACACTCTACGTAGGTTACACAGTGTTTTGAGAGCACCAACATGCTAAAAACTGAAACTGCTACAAGGTGTGTGTAGCGTGCAGAAAGAAGACTTGTCATTTCAAAGAAAGAAGAGGAAACCAAAATCCAGGTAGTGAAACGAACACACCAGTATGGGAGATGTGCATGTGGACAGTTTCAAGCAGAGGCTCTTTGTGGACACTTGGAAACAGCGCTGTGAAAAAATTTCGTACGAAGCGGGATTTGGCCAAAGTTGAAAGACCTTCCAAAACCAACCCTAAAGAACTTAGCCAAACAATGAATGTTTCAATAAACTCCTTCAGGAAAGCTGCGTCTATGACACAACTCCCGAGCAGGTAGCTACATTCTGCACAGTACAAAATGCATATGAATTCCAGGCTGAAAACTCACTCCAGAAGTAAGCAATGCGTGTGTTTCTCTCTGAAAGAACACTCAGCCACTAGGCTTTTGCTTGCTCCTTCAAAGTCTTTGTAGAAACGTGTGTTTTCACTGCTGGAATACGTTTTGGGATGCATTGTTTCAATCTCTTGCAAGGCTCATGTTGTTTCTTACACAATGTGGAAAAATAAGGAGTATGTTTCCCAAATCACTTGAAGTCCAGGAAAACGCACACTGCATCACTCTTGCACGAACACGCTCTTTCTCCTAATGTGTTGAGAACTTTCAACAAACCAGAAAAGAAGGGTATTTTGCAGTGAAATTCAGACGGGTTTGTAGAAAAGTACATTTCTATTGGCTGCAGAGTGCAAAACCGTGATTGACTTCATGTTCTCGATGAAAACCTTACATTTCCAAGTGACCTGAAGTAGGACTTTCACAAAAAGATGTGTTTGTGTGTCTGTGTTGAAAGGAGCTCTAGGTTGTGTATTCAGTGCTGGAGAGTGACACACTCTGCATAGGTTACACAGCGTTTTGAGAGCACCAACATGCTAAAAACTGAAACTGCTACAAGGTGTGTGTAGCGTGCAGAAAGAAGGCTTGTCATTTCAAAGAGAGAAGAGGAAACCAAAATCCAGGTAGTGAAACGAACACACCAGTATGGGAGATGTGCATGTGGACAGTTTCAAGCAGAGGCTCTTTGTGGACACTTGGAAACAGCGCTGTGAAAAAATTTCGTACGAAGCGGGATTTGGCCAAAGTTGAAAGACCTTCCAAAACCAACCCTAAGGAACTTAGCCAAACAATGAATGTTGCAATAAACTCCTGCAGGAAAGGTGCATCTATGACACAAGTCCCGAGCAGGTAGCTACATTCTGCACAGTACAAAATGCATATGAATTCCAGGCTGAAAACTCACTCCAGAAGGAAGCAATGCGTGTGTTTCTCTCTGAAAGGACACTCAGCCACTAGGCTTTTGCTTGCTCCTTCAAAGTCTTTGTAGAAACGTGTGTTTTCACTGCTGGAATACGTTTTGGGATGCATTGTTTCAATCTCTTGCAAGCCTCATGTTGTTTCTTACACAATGGGGAAAAATAAGGAGTATGTTTCCCAAATCACTTGAAGTCCAGGAAAACGCACACTGCATCACTCTTGCACGAACACGCTCTTTCTCCTAATACGTTGAGAACTTTCAACAAACAAGAAGAGAAGGGTATTTTGCAGTGAAATTCAGACGGGTTTGTAGAAAAGTACATTTCTATGGGCTGCAGAGTGCAAAACCGTGATTGACTTCATGTTCTCGATGAAAACCTTACATTTCCAGTGACCTGAAGCAGGACTTTCACAAAAAGATGTGTTTGCGTGTCTGTGGTGAAAGGAGCTCTAGGTTGTGTATTCAGTGCTGGAGAGTGACACACTCTACATAGGTTACACAGCGTTTTGAGAGCACCAACATGCTAAAAACTGAAACTGCTACAAGGTGTGTGTAGCGTGCAGAAAGAAGGCATGTCATTTCAAAGAGAGAAGAGGAAACCAAAATCCAGGTAGTGAAACGAACACACCAGTATGGGAGATGTGCATGTGGACAGTTTCAAGCAGAGGCTCTTTGTGGACACTTGGAAACAGCGCTGTGAAAAAATTTCGTACGAAGCGGGATATGGCCAAAGTTGAAAGACCTTCCAAAACCAATCCTAAAGAACTTAGCCAAACAATGAATGTTTCAATAAACTCCTGCAGGAAAGGTGCGTCTATGACACAACTCCCGAGCAGGTAGCTACATTCTGCACAGTACAAAATGCATATGAATTCCAGGCTGAAAACTCACTCCAGAAGGAAGCAATGCAGTGTTTCTCTCTGAAAGGACACTCAGCCACTAGGCTTTTGCTTGCTCCTTCAAAGTCTTTGTAGAAACGTGTGATTTCACTGCTGGAATACGTTTTGGGATGCATTGTTTCAATCTCTTGCAAGCCTCATGTTCTTTCTTACACAATGGGGAAAAATAAGAAGTATGTTTCCCAAATCACTTGAAATCCAGGAAAACGCACACTGCATCACTCTTGCATGAACACGCTCTTTCTCCTAATACGTTGAGAACTTTCAACAAACATGAAGAGAAGGGTATTTTGCAGTGAAATTCAGACGGGTTTGTAGAAAAGTACATTTCTATGGGCTGCAGAGTGCAAAACCGTCATTGACTTCATGTTCTCGATGAAAACCTTACATTTCCAAGTGACCTGAAGTAGGACTTTCACAAAAAGATGTGTTTGCGTGTCTGTGGTGAAAGGAGCTCTAGGTTGTGTATTCAGTGCTGGAGAGTGACACACTCTACGTAGGTTACACAGTGTTTTGAGAGCACCAACATGCTAAAAACTGAAACTGCTACAAGGTGTGTGTAGCGTGCAGAAAGAAGACTTGTCATTTCAAAGAAAGAAGAGGAAACCAAAATCCAGGTAGTGAAACGAACACACCAGTATGGGAGATGTGCATGTGGACAGTTTCAAGCAGAGGCTCTTTGTGGACACTTGGAAACAGCGCTGTGAAAAAATTTCGTACGAAGCGGGATTTGGCCAAAGTTGAAAGACCTTCCAAAACCAACCCTAAAGAACTTAGCCAAACAATGAATGTTTCAATAAACTCCTTCAGGAAAGCTGCGTCTATGACACAACTCCCGAGCAGGTAGCTACATTCTGCACAGTACAAAATGCATATGAATTCCAGGCTGAAAACTCACTCCAGAAGTAAGCAATGCGTGTGTTTCTCTCTGAAAGAACACTCAGCCACTAGGCTTTTGCTTGCTCCTTCAAAGTCTTTGTAGAAACGTGTGTTTTCACTGCTGGAATACGTTTTGGGATGCATTGTTTCAATCTCTTGCAAGGCTCATGTTGTTTCTTACACAATGTGGAAAAATAAGGAGTATGTTTCCCAAATCACTTGAAGTCCAGGAAAACGCACACTGCATCACTCTTGCACGAACAAGCTCTTTCTCCTAATGTGTTGAGAACTTTCAACAAACCAGAAAAGAAGGGTATTTTGCAGTGAAATTCAGACGGGTTTGTAGAAAAGTACATTTCTATTGGCTGCAGAGTGCAAAACCGTGATTGACTTCATGTTCTCGATGAAAACCTTACATTTCCAAGTGACCTGAAGTAGGACTTTCACAAAAAGATGTGTTTGTGTGTCTGTGTTGAAAGGAGTTCTAGGTTGTGTATTCAGTGCTGGAGAGTGACACACTCTGCATAGGTTACACAGCGTTTTGAGAGCACCAACATGCTAAAAACTGAAACTGCTACAAGGTGTGTGTAGCGTGCAGAAAGAAGGCTTGTCATTTCAAAGAGAGAAGAGGAAACCAAAATCCAGGTAGTGAAACGAACACACCAGTATGGGAGATGTGCATGTGGACAGTTTCAAGCAGAGGCTCTTTGTGGACACTTGGAAACAGCGCTGTGAAAAAATTTCGTACGAAGCGGGATTTGGCCAAAGTTGAAAGACCTTCCAAAACCAACCCTAAAGAACTTAGCCAAACAATGAATGTTTCAATAAACTCCTGCAGGAAAGGTGCATCTATGACACAACTCCCGAGCAGGTAGCTACATTCTGCACAGTACAAAATGCATATGAATTCCAGGCTGAAAACTCACTCCAGAAGGAAGCAATGCGAGTGTTTCTCTCTGAAAGAACACTCAGCCACTAGGCTTTTGCTTGCTCCTTCAAAGTCTTTGTAGAAACGTGTGTTTTCACTGCTGGAATACGTTTTGGGATGCATTGTTTCAATCTCTTGCAAGCCTCATGTTGTTTCTTACACAATGGGGAAAAATAAGGAGTATGTTTCCCAAATCACTTGAAGTCCAGGAAAACGCACACTGCATCACTCTTGCACGAACACGCTCTTTCTCCTAATGTGTTGAGAACTTTTAACAAACCAGAAAAGAAGGGTATTTTGCAGTGAAATTCAGAAGTGTTTGTAAAAAAGTACATTTCTATGGGCTGCAGAGTGCAAAACCGTGATTGACTTCATGTTCTCGATGAAAACCTTACATTTCCAGTGACCTGAAGCAGGACTTTCACAAAAAGATGTGTTTGCGTGTCTGTGGTGAAAGGAGCTCTAGGTTGTGTATTCAGTGCTGGAGAGTGACACACTCTACATAGGTTACACAGCGTTTTGAGAGCACCAACATGCTAAAAACTGAAACTGCTACAAGGTGTGTGTAGCGTGCAGAAAGAAGGCTTGTCATTTCAAAGAGAGAAGAGGAAACCAAAATCCAGGTAGTGAAACGAACACACCAGTATGGGAGATGTGCATGTGGACAGTTTCAAGCAGAGGCTCTTTGTGGACACTTGGAAACAGCGCTGTGAAAAAATTTCGTACGAAGCGGAATTTGGCCAAAGTTGAAAGACCTTCCAAAACCAACCCTAAAGAACTTAGCCAAACAATGAATGTTGCAATAAACTCCTGCAGGAAAGGTGCATCTATGACACAACTCCCGAGCAGGTAGCTACATTCTGCACAGTACAAAATGCATATGAATTCCAGGCTGAAAACTCACTCCAGAAGGAAGCAATGCGTGTGTTTCTCTCTGAAAGGACACTCAGCCACTAGGCTTTTGCTTGCTCCTTCAAAGTCTTTGTAGAAACGTGTGTTTTCACTGCTGGAATACGTTTTGGGATGCATTGTTTCAATCTCTTGCAAGCCTCATGTTGTTTCTTACACAATGGGGAAAAATAAGGAGTATGTTTCCCAAATCACTTGAAATCCAGGAAAACGCACACTGCATCACTCTTGCACGAACACGCTCTTTCTCCTAATACGTTGAGAACTTTCAACAAACATGAAGAGAAGGGTATTTTGCAGTGAAATTCAGACGGGTTTGTAGAAAAGTACATTTCTATGGGCTGCAGAGTGCAAAACCGTCATTGACTTCATGTTCTCGATGAAAACCTTACATTTCCAGTGACCTGAAGTAGGACTTTCACAAAAAGATGTGTTTGCGTGTCTGTGGTGAAAGGAGCTCTAGGTTGTGTATTCAGTGCTGGAGAGTGACACACTCTACATAGGTTACACAGCGTTTTGAGAGCACCAACATGCTAAAAACTGAAACTGCTACAAGGTGTGTGTAGCGTGCAGAAAGAAGGCTTGTCATTTCAAAGAGAGAAGAGGAAACCAAAATCCAGGTAGTGAAACGAACACACCAGTATGGGAGATGTGCATGTGGACAGTTTCAAGCAGAGGCTCTTTGTGGACACTTGGAAACAGCGCTGTGAAAAAATTTCGTACGAAGCGGGATTTGGCCAAAGTTGAAAGACCTTCCAAAACCAACCCTAAAGAACTTAGCCAAACAATGAATGTTGCAATAAACTCCTGCAAGAAAGGTGCATCTATGACACAACTCCCGAGCAGGTAGCTACATTCTGCACAGTACAAAATGCATATGAATTCCAGGCTGAAAACTCACTCCAGAAGGAAGCAATGCGTGTGTTTCTCTCTGAAAGGACACTCAGCCACTAGGCTTTTGCTTGCTCCTTCAAAGTCTTTGTAGAAACGTGTGATTTCACTGCTGGAATACGTTTTGGGATGCATTGTTTCAATCTCTTGCAAGCCTCATGTTGTTTCTTACACAATGGGGAAAAATAAGGAGTATGTTTCCCAAATCACTTGAAATCCAGGAAAACGCACACTGCATCACTCTTGCACGAACACGCTCTTTCTCCTACTACGTTGAGAACTTTCAACAAACATGAAGAGAAGGGTATTTTGCAGTGAAATTCAGACGGGTTTGTAGAAAAGTACATTTCTATGGGCTGCAGAGTGCAAAACCGTCATTGACTTCATGTTCTCGATGAAAACCTTACATTTCCAAGTGACCTGAAGTAGGACTTTCACAAAAAGATGTGTTTGCGTGTCTGTGGTGAAAGGAGCTCTAGGTTGTGTATTCAGTGCTGGAGAGTGACACACTCTACATAGGTTACACAGTGTTTTGAGAGCACCAACATGCTAAAAACTGAAACTGCTACAAGGTGTGTGTAGCGTGCAGAAAGAAGACTTGTCATTTCAAAGAAAGAAGAGGAAACCAAAATCCAGGTAGTGAAACGAACACACCAGTATGGGAGATGTGCATGTGGACAGTTTCAAGCAGAGGCTCTTTGTGGACACTTGGAAACAGCGCTGTGAAAAAATTTCGTACGAAGCGGGATTTGGCCAAAGTTGAAAGACCTTCCAAAACCAACCCTAAAGAACTTAGCCAAACAATGAATGTTGCAATAAACTCCTGCAGGAAAGGTGCATCTATGACACAACTCCCGAGCAGGTAGCTACATTCTGCACAGTACAAAATGCATATGAATTCCAGGCTGAAAACTCGCTCCAGAAGGAAGCAATGCGTGTGTTTCTCTCTGAAAGGACACTCAGCCACTAGGCTTTTGCTTGCTTCTTCAAAGTCTTTGTAGAAACGTGTGTTTTCACTGCTGGAATACGTTTTGGGATGCATTGTTTCAATCTCTTGCAAGCCTCATGTTGTTTCTTACACAATGGGGAAAAATAAGGAGTATGTTTCCCAAATCACTTGAAGTCCAGGAAAACGCACACTGCATCACTCTTGCACGAACACGCTCTTTCTCCTAATACGTTGAGAACTTTCAACAAACAAGAAGAGAAGGGTATTTTGCAGTGAAATTCAGACGGGTTTGTAGAAAAGTACATTTCTATGGGCTGCAGAGTGCAAAACCGTGATTGACTTCATGTTCTCGATGAAAACCTTACATTTCCAGTGACCTGAAGCAGGACTTTCACAAAAAGATGTGTTTGCGTGTCTGTGGTGAAAGGAGCTCTAGGTTGTGTATTCAGTGCTGGAGAGTGACACACTCTACATAGGTTACACAGCGTTTTGAGAGCACCAACATGCTAAAAACTGAAACTGCTACAAGGTGTGTGTAGCGTGCAGAAAGAAGGCTTGTCATTTCAAAGAGAGAAGAGGAAACCAAAATCCAGGTAGTGAAACGAACACACCAGTATGGGAGATGTGCATGTGGACAGTTTCAAGCAGAGGCTCTTTGTGGACACTTGGAAACAGCGCTGTGAAAAAATTTCGTAGGAAGCGGGATTTGGCCAAAGTTGAAAGACCTTCCAAACCAACCCTAAAGAACTTAGCCAAACAATGAATGTTTCAATAAACTCTGCAGGAAAGGTGCATCTATGACACAACTCCCGAGCAGGTAGCTACATTCTGCACAGTACAAAATGCATATGAATTCCAGGCTGAAAACTCACTCCAGAAGGAAGCAATGCGTGTGTTTCTCTCTGAAAGAACACTCAGCCACTAGGCTTTTGCTTGCTCCTTCAAAGTCTTTGTAGAAACGTGTGTTTTCACTGCTGGAATACGTTTTGGGATGCATTGTTTCAATCTCTTGCAAGCCTCATGTTGTTTCTTACACAATGGGGAAAAATAAGGAGTATGTTTCCCAAATCACTTGAAGTCCAGGAAAACGCACACTGCATCACTCTTGCACGAACACGCTCTTTCTCCTAATGTGTTGAGAACTTTTAACAAACCAGAAAAGAAGGGTATTTTGCAGTGAAATTCAGACGTGTTTGTAGAAAAGTACATTTCTATGGGCTGCAGAGTGCAAAACCGTGATTGACTTCATGTTCTCGATGAAAACCTTACATTTCCAGTGACCTGAAGCAGGACTTTCACAAAAAGATGTGTTTGCGTGTCTGTGGTGAAAGGAGCTCTAGGTTGTGTATTCAGTGCTGGAGAGTGACACACTCTACATAGGTTACACAGCGTTTTGAGAGCACCAACATGCTAAAAACTGAAACTGCTACAAGGTGTGTGTAGCGTGCAGAAAGAAGGCTTGTCATTTCAAAGAGAGAAGAGGAAACCAAAATCCAGGTAGTGAAACGAACACACCAGTATGGGAGATGTGCATGTGGACAGTTTCAAGCAGAGGCTCTTTGTGGACACTTGGAAACAGCGCTGTGAAAAAATTTCGTACGAAGCGGGATTTGGCCAAAGTTGAAAGACCTTCCAAAACCAACCCTAAAGAACTTAGCCAAACAATGAATGTTGCAATAAACTCCTGCAGGAAAGGTGCATCTATGACACAACTCCCGAGCAGGTAGCTACATTCTGCACAGTACAAAATGCATATGAATTCCAGGCTGAAAACTCACTCCAGAAGGAAGCAATGCGTGTGTTTCTCTCTGAAAGGACACTCAGCCACTAGGCTTTTGCTTGCTCCTTCAAAGTCTTTGTAGAAACGTGTGTTTTCACTGCTGGAATACGTTTTGGGATGCATTGTTTCAATCTCTTGCAAACCTCATGTTGTTTCTTACACAATGGGGAAAAATAAGGAGTATGTTTCCCAAATCACTTGAAATCCAGGAAAACGCACACTGCATCACTCTTGCACGAACACGCTCTTTCTCCTAATACGTTGAGAACTTTCAACAAACATGAAGAGAAGGGTATTTTGCAGTGAAATTCAGACGGGTTTGTAGAAAAGTACATTTCTATGGGCTGCAGAGTGCAAAACCGTCATTGACTTCATGTTCTCGATGAAAACCTTACATTTCCAGTGACCTGAAGTAGGACTTTCACAAAAAGATGTGTTTGCGTGTCTGTGGTGAAAGGAGCTCTAGGTTGTGTATTCAGTGCTGGAGAGTGACACACTCTACATAGGTTACACAGCGTTTTGAGAGCACCAACATGCTAAAAACTGAAACTGCTACAAGGTGTGTGTAGCGTGCAGAAAGAAGGCTTGTCATTTCAAAGAGAGAAGAGGAAACCAAAATCCAGGTAGTGAAACGAACACACCAGTATGGGAGATGTGCATGTGGACAGTTTCAAGCAGAGGCTCTTTGTGGACACTTGGAAACAGCGCTGTGAAAAAATTTCGTACGAAGCGGGATTTGGCCAAAGTTGAAAGACCTTCCAAAACCAACCCTAAAGAACTTAGCCAAACAATGAATGTTGCAATAAACTCCTGCAGGAAAGGTGCATCTATGACACAACTCCCGAGCAGGTAGCTACATTCTGCACAGTACAAAATGCATATGAATTCCAGGCTGAAAACTCACTCCAGAAGGAAGCAATGCGTGTGTTTCTCTCTGAAAGGACACTCAGCCACTAGGCTTTTGCTTGCTCCTTCAAAGTCTTTGTAGAAACGTGTGATTTCACTGCTGGAATACGTTTTGGGATGCATTGTTTCAATCTCTTGCAAGCCTCATGTTGTTTCTTACACAATGGGGAAAAATAAGGAGTATGTTTCCCAAATCACTTGAAATCCAGGAAAACGCACACTGCATCACTCTTGCACGAACACGCTCTTTCTCCTAATACGTTGAGAACTTTCAACAAACATGAAGAGAAGGGTATTTTGCAGTGAAATTCAGACGGGTTTGTAGAAAAGTACATTTCTATGGGCTGCAGAGTGCAAAACCGTCATTGACTTCATGTTCTCGATGAAAACCTGACATTTCCAAGTGACCTGAAGTAGGACTTTCACAAAAAGATGTGTTTGCGTGTCTGTGGTGAAAGGAGCTCTAGGTTGTGTATTCAGTGCTGGAGAGTGACACACTCTACATAGGTTACACAGTGTTTTGAGAGCACCAACATGCTAAAAACTGAAACTGCTACAAGGTGTGTGTAGCGTGCAGAAAGAAGACTTGTCATTTCAAAGAAAGAAGAGGAAACCAAAATCCAGGTAGTGAAACGAACACACCAGTATGGGAGATGTGCATGTGGACAGTTTCAAGCAGAGGCTCTTTGTGGACACTTGGAAACAGCGCTGTGAAAAAATTTCGTAAGAAGCGGGATTTGGCCAAAGTTGAAAGACCTTCCAAAACCAACCCTAAAGAACTTAGCCAAACAATGAATGTTTCAATAAACTCCTGCAGGAAAGGTGCGTCTATGACACAACTCCCGAGCAGGTAGCTACATTCTGCACAGTACAAAATGCATATGAATTCCAGGCTGAAAACTCACTCCAGAAGGAAGCAATGCGTGTGTTTCTCTCTGAAAGAACACTCAGCCACTAGGCTTTTGCTTGCTCCTTCAAAGTCTTTGTAGAAACGTGTGTTTTCACTGCTGGAATACGTTTTGGGATGCATTGTTTCAATCTCTTGCAAGCCTCATGTTGTTTCTTACACAATGGGGAAAAATAAGGAGTATGTTTCCCAAATCACTTGAAGTCCAGGAAAACGCACACTGCATCTCTCTTGCACGAACACGCTCTTTCTCCTAATGTGTTGAGAACTTTCAACAAACCAGAAAAGAAGGGTATTTTGCAGTGAAATTCAGACGGGTTTGTAGAAAAGTACATTTCTATTGGCTGCAGAGTGCAAAACCGTGATTGACTTCATGTTCTCGATGAAAACCTTACAATTCCAAGTGACCTGAAGTAGGACTTTCACAAAAAGATGTGTTTGCGTGTCTGTGGTGAAAGGAGCTCTAGGTTGTGTATTCAGTGCTGGAGAGTGACACACTCTACGTAGGTTACACAGTGTTTTGAGAGCACCAACATGCTAAAAACTGAAACTGCTACAAGGTGTGTGTAGCGTGCAGAAAGAAGACTTGTCATTTCAAAGAAAGAAGAGGAAACCAAAATCCAGGTAGTGAAACGAACACACCAGTACGGGAGATGTGCATGTGGACAGTTTCAAGCAGAGGCTCTTTGTGGACACTTGGAAACAGCGCTGTGAAAAAATTTCGTACGAAGCGGGATTTGGCCAAAGTTGAAAGACCTTCCAAAACCAACCCTAAAGAACTTAGCCAAACAATGAATGTTTCAATAAACTCCTGCAGGAAAGGTGCGTCTATGACACAACTCCCGAGCAGGTAGCTACATTCTGCACAGTACAAAATGCATATGAATTCCAGGCTGAAAACTCACTCCAGAAGGAAGCAATGCGTGTGTTTCTCTCTGAAAGAACACTCAGCCACTAGGCTTTTGCTTGCTCCTTCAAAGTCTTTGTAGAAACGTGTGTTTTCACTGCTGGAATACGTTTTGGGATGCATTGTTTCAATCTCTTGCAAGCCTCATGTTGTTTCTTACACAATGGGGAAAAATAAGGTGTATGTTTCCCAAATCACTTGAAGTCCAGGAAAACGCACACTGCATCACTCTTGCACGAACACGCTCTTTCTCCTAATGTGTTGAGAACTTTCAACAAACCAGAAAAGAAGGGTATTTTGCAGTGAAATTCAGACGGGTTTGTAGAAAAGTACATTTCTATTGGCTGCAGAGTGCAAAACCGTGATTGACTTCATGTTCTCGATGAAAACCTTACATTTCCAAGTGACCTGAAGTAGGACTTTCACAAAAAGATGTGTTTGTGTGTCTGTGTTGAAAGGAGCTCTAGGTTGTGTATTCAGTGCTGGAGAGTGACACACTCTGCATAGGTTACACAGCGTTTTGAGAGCACCAACATGCTAAAAACTGAAACTGCTACAAGGTGTGTGTAGCGTGCAGAAAGAAGGCTTGTCATTTCAAAGAGAGAAGAGGAAACCAAAATCCAGGTAGTGAAACGAACACACCAGTATGGGAGATGTGCATGTGGACAGTTTCAAGCAGAGGCTCTTTGTGGACACTTGGAAACAGCGCTGTGAAAAAATTTCGTACGAAGCGGGATTTGGCCAAAGTTGAAAGACCTTCCAAAACCAACCCTAAAGAACTTAGCCAAACAATGAATGTTGCAATAAACTCCTGCAGGAAAGGTGCATCTATGACACAAGTCCCGAGCAGGTAGCTACATTCTGCACAGTACAAAATGCATATGAATTCCAGGCTGAAAACTCACTCCAGAAGGAAGCAATGCGTGTGTTTCTCTCTGAAAGGACACTCAGCCACTAGGCTTTTGCTTGCTCCTTCAAAGTCTTTGTAGAAACGTGTGTTTTCACTGCTGGAATACGTTTTGGGATGCATTGTTTCAATCTCTTGCAAGCCTCATGTTGTTTCTTACACAATGGGGAAAAATAAGGAGTATGTTTCCCAAATCTCTTGAAGTCCAGGAAAACGCACACTGCATCACTCTTGCACGAACACGCTCTTTCTCCTAATACGTTGAGAACTTTCAACAAACAAGAAGAGAAGGGTATTTTGCAGTGAAATTCAGACGGGTTTGTAGAAAAGTACATTTCTATGGGCTCCAGAGTGCAAACCGTCATTGACTTCATGTTCTCGATGAAAACCTTACATTTAAGTGACCTGAAGTAGGACTTTCACAAAAAGATGTGTTTGCGTGTCTGTGGTGAAAGGAGCTCTAGGTTGTGTATTCAGTGCTGGAGAGTGACACACTCTACATAGGTTACACAGCGTTTTGAGAGCACCAACACGCTAAAAACTGAAACTGCTACAAGGTGTGTGTAGCGTGCAGAAAGAAGGCTTGTCATTTCAAAGAGAGAAGAGGAAACCAAAATCCAGGTAGTGAAACGAACACACCAGTATGGGAGATGTGTATGTGGACAGTTTCAAGCAGAGGCTCTTTGTGGACACTTGGAAACAGCGCTGTGAAAAAATTTCGTACGAAGCGGGATTTGGCCAAAGTTGAAAGACCTTCCAAAACCAACCCTAAAGAACTTAGCCAAACAATGAATGTTTCAATAAACTCCTGCAGGAAAGGTGCGTCTATGACACAACTCCCGAGCAGGTAGCTACATTCTGCACAGTACAAAATGCATATGAATTCCAGGTTGAAAACTCACTCCAGAAGAGAGCAATGCGTGTGTTTCTCTCTGAAAGAACACTCAGCCACTAGGCTTTTGCTTGCTCCTTCAAAGTCTTTGTAGAACCGTGTGTTTTCACTGCTGGAATACGTTTTGGGATGCATTGTTTCAATCTCTTGCAAGCCTCATGTTGTTTCTTACACAATGGGGAAAAATAAGGAGTATGTTTCCCAAATCACTTGAAGTCCAGGAAAACGCACACTGCATCACTCTTGCACGAACACGCTCTTTCTCCTAATGTGTTGAGAACTTTCAACAAACCAGAAAAGAAGGGTATTTTGCAGTGAAATTCAGACGGGTTTGTAGAAAAGTACATTTCTATGGGCTGCAGAGTGCAAAACCGTCATTGACTTCATGTTCTCGATGAAAACCTTACATTTCCAAGTGACCTGAAGTAGGACTTTCACACAAAGAGATGTTTGTGTGTCTGTGTTGAAAGGAGCTCTAGGTTGTGTATTCAGTGCTGGAGAGTGACACACTCTGCATAGGTTACACAGCGTTTTGAGAGCACCAACATGCTAAAAACTGAAACTGCTACAAGGTGTGTGTAGCGTGCAGAAAGAAGACTTGTCATTTCAAAGAAAGAAGAGGAAACCAAAATCCAGGTAGTGAAACGAACACACCAGTATGGGAGATGTGCATGTGGACAGTTTCAAGCAGAGGCTCTTTGTGGACACTTGGAAACAGCGCTGTGAAAAAATTTCGTACGAAGCGGGATATGGCCAAAGTTGAAAGACCTTCCAAAACCAATCCTAAAGAACTTAGCCAAACAATGAATGTTTCAATAAACTCCTGCAGGAAAGGTGCGGCTATGACACAACTCCCGAGCAGGTAGCTACATTCTGCACAGTACAAAATGCATATGAATTCCAGGCTGAAAACTCACTCCAGAAGAGAGCAATGCGTGTGTTTCTCTCTGAAAGAACACTCAGCCACTAGGCTTTTGCTTGCTCCTTCAAAGTCTTTGTAGAAACGTGTGTTTTCACTGCTGGAATACGTTTTGGGATGCATTGTTTCAATCTCTTGCAAGCCTCATGTTGTTTCTTACACAATGGGGAAAAATAAGGAGTATGTTTCCCAAATCACTTGAAGTCCAGGAAAACGCACACTGCATCACTCTTGCACGAACACGCTCTTTTTCCTAATGTGTTGAGAACTTTCAACAAACCAGAAAAGAAGGGTATTTTGCAGTGAAATTCAGACGGGTTTGTAGAAAAGTACATTTCTATGGGCTGCAGAGTGCAAAACCGTGATTGACTTCATGTTCTCGATGAAAACCTTACATTTCCAAGTGACCTGAAGTAGGACTTTCACAAAAAGATGTGTTTGCGTGTCTGTGGTGAAAGGAGCTCTAGGTTGTGTATTCAGTGCTGGAGAGTGACACACTCTGCATAGGTTACACAGCGTTTTGAGAGCACCAACACGCTAAAAACTGAAACTGCTACAAGGTGTGTGTAGCGTGCAGAAAGAAGGCTTGTCATTTCAAAGAGAGAAGAGGAAACCAAAATCCAGGTAGTGAAACGAACACACCAGTATGGGAGATGTGCATGTGGACAGTTTCAAGCAGAGGCTCTTTGTGGACACTTGGAAACAGCGCTGTGAAAAAATTTCGTACGAAGCGGGATTTGGCCAAAGTTGAAAGACCTTCCAAAACCAACCCTAAAGAACTTAGCCAAACAATGAATGTTTCAATAAACTCCTGCAGGAAAGGTGCATCTATGACACAACTCCCGAGCAGGTAGCTACATTCTGCACAGTACAAAATGAATATGAATTCCAGGTTGAAAACTCACTCCAGAAGGAAGCAATGCGTGTGTTTCTCTCTGAAAGAACACTCAGCCACTAGGCTTTTGCTTGCTCCTTCAAAGTCTTTGTAGAAACGTGTGTTTTCACTGCTGGAATACGTTTTGGGATGCATTGTTTCAATCTCTTGCAAGCCTCATGTTGTTTCTTACACAATGGGGAAAAATAAGGAGTATGTTTCCCAAATCACTTGAAGTCCAGGAAAACGCACACTGCATCACTCTTGCACGAACACGCTCTTTCTCCTAATACGTTGAGAACTTTCAACAAACATGAAGAGAAGGGTATTTTGCAGTGAAATTCAGACGGGTTTGTAGAAAAGTACATTTCTATTGGCTGCAGAGTGCAAAACCGTGATTGACTTCATGTTCTCGATGAAAACCTTACATTTCCAAGTGACCTGAAGTAGGACTTTCACAAAAAGATGTGTTTGCGTGTCTGTGGTGAAAGGAGCTCTAGGTTGTGTATTCAGTGCTGGAGAGTGACACACTCTACATAGGTTACACAGTGTTTTGAGAGCACCAACATGCTAAAAACTGAAACTGCTACAAGGTGTGTGTAGCGTGCAGAAAGAAGACTTGTCATTTCAAAGAAAGAAGAGGAAACCAAAATCCAGGTAGTGAAACGAACACACCAGTATGGGAGATGTGCATGTGGACAGTTTCAAGCAGAGGCTCTTTGTGGACACTTGGAAACAGCGCTGTGAAAAAATTTCGTACGAAGCGGGATATGGCCAAAGTTGAAAGACCTTCCAAAACCAATCCTAAAGAACTTAGCCAAACAATGAATGTTTCAATAAACTCCTGCAGGAAAGGTGCGTCTATGACACAACTCCCGAGCAGGTAGCTACATTCTGCACAGTACAAAATGCATATGAATTCCAGGCTGAAAACTCACTCCAGAAGGAAGCAATGCGTGTGTTTCTCTCTGAAAGAACACTCAGCCACTAGGCTTCTGCTTGCTCCTTCAAAGTCTTTGTAGAAACGTGTGTTTTCACTGCTGGAATACGTTTTGGGATGCATTGTTTCAATCTCTTGCAAGCCTCATGTTGTTTCTTACACAATGGGGAAAAATAAGGAGTATGTTTCCCAAATCACTTGAAGTCCAGGAAAACGCACACTGCATCACTCTTGCACGAACACGCTCTTTTTCCTAATGTGTTGAAAACTTTCAACAAACCAGAAAAGAAGGGTATTTTGCAGTGAAATTCAGACGGGTTTGTAGAAAAGTACATTTCTATGGGCTGCAGAGTGCAAAACCGTCATTGACTTCATGTTCTCGATGAAAACCTTACATTTCCAAGTGACCTGAAGTAGGACCTTCACAAAAAGATGTGTTTGCGTGTCTGTGGTGAAAGGAGCTCTAGGTTGTGTATTCAGTGCTGGAGAGTGACACACTCTACATAGGTTACACAGCGTTTTGAGAGCACCAACACGCTAAAAACTGAAACTGCTACAAGGTGTGTGTAGCGTGCAGAAAGAAGGCTTGTCATTTCAAAGAAAGAAGAGGAAACCAAAATCCAGGTAGTGAAACGAACACACCAGGATGGGAGATGTGCATGTGGACAGTTTCAAGCAGAGGCTCTTTGTGGACACTTGGAAACAGCGCTGTGAAAAAATTTCGTACGAAGAGGGATTTGGCCAAAGTTGAAAGACCTTCCAAAACCAACCCTAAAGAACTTAGCCAAACAATGAATGTTGCAATAAACTCCTGCAGGAAAGGTGCATCTATGACACAACTCCCGAGCAGGTAGCTACATTCTGCACAGTACAAAATGCATATGAATTCCAGGCTGAAAACTCACTCCAGAAGGAAGCAATGCGTGTGTTTCTCTCTGAAAGGACACTCAGTCACTAGGCTTTTGCTTGCTCCTTCAAAGTCTTTGTAGAAACGTGTGATTTCACTGCTGGAATACGTTTTGGGATGCATTGTTTCAATCTCTTGCAAGCCTCATGTTGTTTCTTACACAATGGGGAAAAATAAGGAGTATGTTTCCCAAATCACTTGAAATCCAGGAAAACGCACACTGCATCACTCTTGCACGAACACGCTCTTTCTCCTAATACGTTGAGAACTTTCAACAAACATGAAGAGAAGGGTATTTTGCAGTGAAATTCAGACGGGTTTGTAGAAAAGTACATTTCTATGGGCTGCAGAGTGCAAAACCGTCATTGACTTCATGTTCTCGATGAAAACCTTACATTTCCAAGTGACCTGAAGTAGGACTTTCACAAAAAGATGTGTTTGCGTGTCTGTGGTGAAAGGAGCTCTAGGTTGTGTATTCAGTGCTGGAGAGTGACACACTCTACATAGGTTACACAGCGTTTTGAGAGGACCAACATGCTAAAAACTGAAACTGCTACAAGGTGTGTGTAGCGTGCAGAAAGAAGACTTGTCATTTCAAAGAAAGAAGAGGAAACCAAAATCCAGGTAGTGAAACGAACACACCAGTATGGGAGATGTGCATGTGGACAGTTTCAAGCAGAGGCTCTTTGTGGACACTTGGAAACAGCGCTGTGAAAAAATTTCGTACGAAGCGGGATATGGCCAAAGTTGAAAGACCTTCCAAAACCAATCCTAAAGAACTTAGCCAAACAATGAATGTTTCAATAAACTCCTGCAGGAAAGGTGCGTCTATGACACAACTCCCGAGCAGGTAGCTACATTCTGCACAGTACAAAATGCATATGAATTCCAGGTTGAAAACTCACTCCAGAAGAGAGCAATGCGTGTGTTTCTCTCTGAAAGAACACTCAGCCACTAGGCTTTTGCTTGCTCCTTCAAAGTCTTTGTAGAAACGTGTGTTTTCACTGCTGGAATACGTTTTGGGATGCATTGTTTCAATCTCTTGCAAGCCTCATGTTGTTTCTTACACAATGGGGAAAAATAAGGAGTATGTTTCCCAAATCACTTGAAGTCCAGGAAAACGCAAACTGCATCACTCTTGCACGAACACACTCTTTCTCCTAATGTGTTGAGAACTTTCAACAAACCAGAAAAGAAGGGTATTTTGCAGTGAAATTCAGACGGGTTTGTAGAAAAGTACATTTCTATTGGCTGCAGAGTGCAAAACCGTGATTGACTTCATGTTCTCGATGAAAACCTTACATTTCCAAGTGACCTGAAGTAGGACTTTCACACAAAGAGATGTTTGTGTGTCTGTGTTGAAAGGAGCTCTAGGTTGTGTATTCAGTGCTGGAGAGTGACACACTCTGCATAGGTTACACAGCGTTTTGAGAGCACCAACATGCTAAAAACTGAAACTGCTACAAGGTGTGTGTAGCGTGCAGAAAGAAGGCTTGTCATTTCAAAGAGAGAAGAGGAAACCAAAATCCAGGTAGTGAAACGAACACACCAGTATGGGAGATGTGCATGTGGACAGTTTCAAGCAGAGGCTCTTTGTGGACACTTGGAAACAACGCTGTGAAAAAATTTCGTACGAAGCGGGATTTGGCCAAAGTTGAAAGACCTTCCAAAACCAACCCTAAAGAACTTAGCCAAACAATGAATGTTGCAATAAACTCCTGCAGGAAAGGTGCATCTATGACACAAGTCCCGAGCAGGTAGCTACATTCTGCACAGTACAAAATGCATATGAATTCCAGGCTGAAAACTCACTCCAGAAGGAAGCAATGCGTGTGTTTCTCTCTGAAAGGACACTCAGCCACTAGGCTTTTGCTTGCTCCTTCAAAGTCTTTGTAGAAACGTGTGTTTTCATTGCTGGAATACGTTTTGGGATGCATTGTTTCAATCTCTTGCAAGCCTCATGTTGTTTCTTACACAATGGGGAAAAATAAGGAGTATGTTTCCCAAATCACTTGAAGTCCAGGAAAACGCACACTGCATCACTCTTGCACGAACACGCCCTTTCTCCTAATACGTTGAGAACTTTCAACAAACAAGAAGAGAAGGATATTTTGCAGTGAAATTCAGACGCGTTTGTAGAAAAGTACATTTCTATGGGCTGCAGAGTGCAAAACCGTCATTGACTTCATGTTCTCGATGAAAACCTTACATTTCCAAGTGACCTGAAGTAGGACCTTCACAAAAAGATGTGTTTGCGTGTCTGTGGTGAAAGGAGCTCTAGGTTGTGTATTCAGTGCTGGAGAGTGACACACTCTACATAGGTTACACAGCGTTTTGAGAGCACCAACATGCTAAAAACTGAAACTGCTACAAGGTGTGTGTAGCGTGCAGAAAGAAGGCTTGTCATTTCAAAGAAAGAAGAGGAAACCAAAATCCAGGTAGTGAAACGAACACACCAGGATGGGAGATGTGCATGTGGACAGTTTCAAGCAGAGGCTCTTTGTGGACACTTGGAAACAGCGCTGTGAAAAAATTTCGTACGAAGAGGGATTTGGCCAAAGTTGAAAGACCTTCCAAAACCAACCCTAAAGAACTTAGCCAAACAATGAATGTTGCAATAAACTCCTGCAGGAAAGGTGCATCTATGACACAACTCCCGAGCAGGTAGCTACATTCTGCACAGTACAAAATGCATATGAATTCCAGGCTGAAAACTCACTCCAGAAGGAAGCAATGCGTGTGTTTCTCTCTGAAAGGACACTCAGTCACTAGGCTTTTGCTTGCTCCTTCAAAGTCTTTGTAGAAACGTGTGATTTCACTGCTGGAATACGTTTTGGGATGCATTGTTTCAATCTCTTGCAAGCCTCATGTTGTTTCTTACACAATGGGGAAAAATAAGGAGTATGTTTCCCAAATCACTTGAAATCCAGGAAAACGCACACTGCATCACTCTTGCACGAACACGCTCTTTCTCCTAATACGTTGAGAACTTTCAACAAACATGAAGAGAAGGGTATTTTGCAGTGAAATTCAGACGGGTTTGTAGAAAAGTACATTTCTATGGGCTGCAGAGTGCAAAACCGTCATTGACTTCATGTTCTCGATGAAAACCTTACATTTCCAAGTGACCTGAAGTAGGACTTTCACAAAAAGATGTGTTTGCGTGTCTGTGGTGAAAGGAGCTCTAGGTTGTGTATTCAGTGCTGGAGAGTGACACACTCTACATAGGTTACACAGCGTTTTGAGAGCACCAACATGCTAAAAACTGAAACTGCTACAAGGTGTGTGTAGCGTGCAGAAAGAAGACTTGTCATTTCAAAGAAAGAAGAGGAAACCAAAATCCAGGTAGTGAAACGAACACACCAGTATGGGAGATGTGCATGTGGACAGTTTCAAGCAGAGGCTCTTTGTGGACACTTGGAAACAGCGCTGTGAAAAAATTTCGTACGAAGCGGGATATGGCCAAAGTTGAAAGACCTTCCAAAACCAATCCTAAAGAACTTAGCCAAACAATGAATGTTTCAATAAACTCCTGCAGGAAAGGTGCGTCTATGACACAACTCCCGAGCAGGTAGCTACATTCTGCACAGTACAAAATGCATATGAATTCCAGGCTGAAAACTCACTCCAGAAGAGAGCAATGCGTGTGTTTCTCTCTGAAAGAACACTCAGCCACTAGGCTTTTGCTTGCTCCTTCAAAGTCTTTGTAGAAACGTGTGTTTTCACTGCTGGAATACGTTTTGGGATGCATTGTTTCAATCTCTTGCAAGCCTCATGTTGTTTCTTACACAATGGGGAAAAATAAGGAGTATGTTTCCCAAATCACTTGAAGTCCAGGAAAACGCACACTGCATCACTCTTGCACGAACACGCTCTTTCTCCTAATGTGTTGAGAACTTTCAACAAACCAGAAAAGAAGGGTATTTTGCAGTGAAATTCAGACGGGTTTGTAGAAAAGTACATTTCTATGGGCTGCAGAGTGCAAAACCGTGATTGACTTCATGTTCTCGATGAAAACCTTACATTTCCAAGTGACCTGAAGTAGGACTTTCACAAAAAGATGTGTTTGCGTGTCTGTGGTGAAAGGAGCTCTAGGTTGTGTATTCAGTGCTGGAGAGTGACACACTCTGCATAGGTTACACAGCGTTTTGAGAGCACCAACACGCTAAAAACTGAAACTGCTACAAGGTGTGTGTAGCGTGCAGAAAGAAGGCTTGTCATTTCAAAGAGAGAAGAGGAAACCAAAATCCAGGTAGTGAAACGAACACACCAGTATGGGAGATGTGCATGTGGACAGTTTCAAGCAGAGGCTCTTTGTGGACACTTGGAAACAGCGCTGTGAAAAAATTTCGTACGAAGCGGGATTTGGCCAAAGTTGAAAGACCTTCCAAAACCAACCCTAAAGAACTTAGCCAAACAATGAATGTTTCAATAAACTCCTGCAGGAAAGGTGCATCTATGACACAACTCCCGAGCAGGTAGCTACATTCTGCACAGTACAAAATGAATATGAATTCCAGGTTGAAAACTCACTCCAGAAGGAAGCAATGCGTGTGTTTCTCTCTGAAAGAACACTCAGCCACTAGGCTTTTGCTTGCTCCTTCAAAGTCTTTGTAGAAACGTGTGTTTTCACTGCTGGAATACGTTTTGGGATGCATTGTTTCAATCTCTTGCAAGCCTCATGTTGTTTCTTACACAATGGGGAAAAATAAGGAGTATGTTTCCCAAATCACTTGAGTCCAGGAAAACGCACACTGCATCACTCTTGCACGAACACGCTCTTTCTCCTAATGTGTTGAGAACTTTCAACAAACCAGAAAAGAAGGGTATTTTGCAGTGAAATTCAGACGGGTTTGTAGAAAAGTACATTTCTATTGGCTGCAGAGTGCAAAACCGTGATTGACTTCATGTTCTCGATGAAAACCTTACATTTCCAAGTGACCTGAAGTAGGACTTTCACAAAAAGATGTGTTTGTGTGTCTGTGTTGAAAGGAGCTCTAGGTTGTGTATTCAGTGCTGGAGAGTGACACACTCTACATAGGTTACACAGCGTTTTGAGAGCACCAACACGCTAAAAACTGAAACTGCTACAAGGTGTGTGTAGCGTGCAGAAAGAAGGCTTGTCATTTCAAAGAAAGAAGAGGAAACCAAAATCCAGGTAGTGAAACGAACACACCAGGATGGGAGATGTGCATGTGGACAGTTTCAAGCGGAGGCTCTTTGTGGACACTTGGAAACAGCGCTGTGAAAAAATTTCGTACGAAGAGGGATTTGGCCAAAGTTGAAAGACCTTCCAAATCCAACCCTAAAGAACTTAGCCAAAAAATGAATGTTGCAATAAACTCCTGCAGGAAAGGTGCATCTATGACACAACTCCCGAGCAGGTAGCTACATTCTGCACAGTACAAAATGCATATGAATTCCAGGCTGAAAACTCACTCCAGAAGGAAGCAATGCGTGTGTTTCTCTCTGAAAGAACACTCAGCCACTAGGCTTTTGCTTGCTCCTTCAAAGTCTTTGTAGAAACGTGTGTTTTCACTGCTGGAATACGTTTTGGGATGCATTGTTTCAATCTCTTGCAAGCCTCATGTTGTTTCTTACACAATGGGGAAAAATAAGGAGTATGTTTCCCAAATCACTTGAAGTCCAGGAAAACGCACACTGCATCACTCTTGCACGAACACGCCCTTTCTCCTAATACGTTGAGAACTTTCAACAAACAAGAAGAGAAGGATATTTTGCAGTGAAATTCAGACGGGTTTGTAGAAAAGTACATTTCTATGGGCTGCAGAGTGCAAAACCGTCATTGACTTCATGTTCTCGATGAAAACCTTACATTTCCAAGTGACCTGAAGTAGGACTTTCACAAAAAGATGTGTTTGCGTGTCTGTGGTGAAAGGAGCTCTAGGTTGTGTATTCAGTGCTGGAGAGTGACACACTCTACATAGGTTACACAGCGTTTTGAGAGCACCAACACGCTAAAAACTGAAACTGCTACAAGGTGTGTGTAGCGTGCAGAAAGAAGGCTTGTCATTTCAAAGAAAGAAGAGGAAACCAAAATCCAGGTAGTGAAACGAACACACCAGTATGGGAGATGTGCATGTGGACAGTTTCAAGCAGAGGCTCTTTGTGGACACTTGGAAACAGCGCTGTGAAAAAATTTCGTACGAAGCGGGATATGGCCAAAGTTGAAAGACCTTCCAAAACCAACCCTAAAGAACTTAGCCAAACAATGAATGTTTCAATAAACTCCTACAGGAAAGGTGCGTCTATGACACAACTCCCGAGCAGGTAGCTACATTCTGCACAGTACAAAATGCATATGAATTCCAGGCTGAAAACTCACTCCAGAAGGAAGCAATGCGTGTGTTTCTCTCTGAAAGAACACTCAGCCACTAGGCTTCTGCTTGCTCCTTCAAAGTCTTTGTAGAAACGTGTGTTTTCACTGCTGGAATAGGTTTTGGGATGCATTGTTTCAATCTCTTGCAAGCCTCATGTTGTTTCTTACACAATGGGGAAAAATAAGGAGTATGTTTCCCAAATCACTTGAGTCCAGGAAAACGCACACTGCATCACTCTTGCACGAACACGCTCTTTCTCCTAATGTGTTGAGAACTTTCAACAAACCAGAAAAGAAGGGTATTTTGCAGTGAAATTCAGACGGGTTTGTAGAAAAGTACATTTCTATGGGCTGCAGAGTGCAAAACCGTCATTGACTTCATGTTCTCGATGAAAGCCTTACATTTCCAAGTGACCTGAAGTAGGACCTTCACAAAAAGATGTGTTTGCGTGTCTGTGGTGAAAGGAGCTCTAGGTTGTGTATTCAGTGCTGGAGAGTGACACACTCTACATAGGTTACACAGCGTTTTGAGAGCACCAACACGCTAAAAACTGAAACTGCTACAAGGTGTGTGTAGCGTGCAGAAAGAAGGCTTGTCATTTCAAAGAAAGAAGAGGAAACCAAAATCCAGGTAGTGAAACGAACACACCAGGATGGGAGATGTGCCTGTGGACAGTTTCAAGCAGAGGCTCTTTGTGGACACTTGGAAACAGCGCTGTGAAAAAATTTCGTACGAAGAGGGATTTGGCCAAAGTTGAAAGACCTTCCAAAACCAACCCTAAAGAACTTAGCCAAACAATGAATGTTGCAATAAACTCCTGCAGGAAAGGTGCATCTATGACACAACTCCCGAGCAGGTAGCTACATTCTGCACAGTACAAAATGCATATGAATTCCAGGCTGAAAACTCACTCCAGAAGGAAGCAATGCGTGTGTTTCTCTCTGAAAGGACACTCAGTCACTAGGCTTTTGCTTGCTCCTTCAAAGTCTTTGTAGAAACGTGTGATTCACTGCTGGAATACGTTTTGGGATGCATTGTTTCAATCTCTTGCAAGCCTCATGTTGTTTCTTACACAATGGGGAAAAATAAGGAGTATGTTTCCCAAATCACTTGAAATCCAGGAAAACGCACACTGCATCACTCTTGCACGAACACGCTCTTTCTCCTAATACGTTGAGAACTTTCAACAAACCAGAAAAGAAGGGTATTTTGCAGTGAAATTCAGACGGGTTTGTAGAAAAGTACATTTCTATGGGCTGCAGAGTGCAAAACCGTCATTGACTTCATGTTCTCGATGAAAACCTTACATTTCCAAGTGACCTGAAGTAGGACTTTCACACAAAGAGATGTTTGTGTGTCTGTGTTGAAAGGAGCTCTAGGTTGTGTATTCAGTGCTGGAGAGTGACACACTCTGCATAGGTTACACAGCGTTTTGAGAGCACCAACATGCTAAAAACTGAAACTGCTACAAGGTGTGTGTAGCGTGCAGAAAGAAGGCTTGTCATTTCAAAGAGAAGAGGAAACCAAAATCCAGGTAGTGAAACGAACACACCAGTATGGGAGATGTGCATGTGGACAGTTTCAAGCAGAGGCTCTTTGTGGACACTTGGAAACAACGCTGTGAAAAAATTTCGTACGAAGCGGGATTTGGCCAAAGTTGAAAGACCTTCCAAAACCAACCCTAAAGAACTTAGCCAAACAATGAATGTTGCAATAAACTCCTGCAGGAAAGGTGCATCTATGACACAAGTCCCGAGCAGGTAGCTACATTCTGCACAGTACAAAATGCATATGAATTCCAGGCTGAAAACTCACTCCAGAAGGAAGCAATGCGTGTGTTTCTCTCTGAAAGGACACTCAGCCACTAGGCTTTTGCTTGCTCCTTCAAAGTCTTTGTAGAAACGTGTGTTTTCATTGCTGGAATACGTTTTGGGATGCATTGTTTCAATCTCTTGCAAGCCTCATGTTGTTTCTTACACAATGGGGAAAAATAAGGAGTATGTTTCCCAAATCACTTGAAGTCCAGGAAAACGCACACTGCATCACTCTTGCACGAACACGCTCTTTCTCCTAATACGTTGAGAACTTTCAACAAACAAGAAGAGAAGGGTATTTTGCAGTGAAATTCAGACGGGTTTGTAGAAAAGTACATTTCTATGGGCTGCAGAGTGCAAAACCGTCATTGACTTCATGTTCTCGATGAAAACCTTACATTTCCAAGTGACCTGAAGTAGGACTTTCACAAAAAGATGTGTTTGCGTGTCTGTGGTGAAAGGAGCTCTAGGTTGTGTATTCAGTGCTGGAGAGTGACACACTCTACATAGGTTACACAGCGTTTTGAGAGCACCAACACGCTAAAAACTGAAACTGCTACAAGGTGTGTGTAGCGTGCAGAAAGAAGGCTTGTCATTTCAAAGAGAGAAGAGGAAACCAAAATCCAGGTAGTGAAACGAACACACCAGTATGGGAGATGTGCATGTGGACAGTTTCAAGCAGAGGCTCTTTGTGGACACTTGGAAACAGCGCTGTGAAAAAATTTCGTACGAAGCGGGATTTGGCCAAAGTTGAAAGACCTTCCAAAACCAACCCTAAAGAACTTAGCCAAACAATGAATGTTTCAATAAACTCCTGCAGGAAAGGTGCATCTATGACACAACTCCCGAGCAGGTAGCTACATTCTGCACAGTACAAAATGAATATGAATTCCAGGTTGAAAACTCACTCCAGAAGGAAGCAATGCGTGTGTTTCTCTCTGAAAGAACACTCAGCCACTAGGCTTTTGCTTGCTCCTTCAAAGTCTTTGTAGAAACGTGTGTTTTCACTGCTGGAATACGTTTTGGGATGCATTGTTTCAATCTCTTGCAAGCCTCATGTTGTTTCTTACACAATGGGGAAAAATAAGGAGTATGTTTCCCAAATCACTTGAAGTCCAGGAAAACGCACACTGCATCACTCTTGCACGAACACGCTCTTTCTCCTAATGTGTTGAGAACTTTCAACAAACCAGAAAAGAAGGGTATTTTGCAGTGAAATTCAGACGGGTTTGTAGAAAAGTACATTTCTATTGGCTGCAGAGTGCAAAACCGTGATTGACTTCATGTTCTCGATGAAAACCTTATATTTCCAAGTGACCTGAAGTAGGACTTTCACAAAAAGATGTGTTTGCGTGTCTGTGGTGAAAGGAGCTCTAGGTTGTGTATTCAGTGCTGGAGAGTGACACACTCTACATAGGTTACACAGCGTTTTGAGAGCACCAACACGCTAAAAACTGAAACTGCTACAAGGTGTGTGTAGCGTGCAGAAAGAAGGCTTGTCATTTCAAAGAGAGAAGAGGAAACCAAAATCCAGGTAGTGAAACGAACACACCAGTATGGGAGATGTGCATGTGGACAGTTTCAAGCAGAGGCTCTTTGTGGACACTTGGAAACAGCGCTGTGAAAAAATTTCGTACGAAGCGGGATTTGGCCAAAGTTGAAAGACCTTCCAAAACCAACCCTAAAGAACTTAGCCAAACAATGAATGTTTCAATAAACTCCTGCAGGAAAGGTGCATCTATGACACAACTCCCGAGCAGGTAGCTACATTCTGCACAGTACAAAATGAATATGAATTCCAGGTTGAAAACTCACTCCAGAAGGAAGCAATGCGTGTGTTTCTCTCTGAAAGAACACTCAGCCACTAGGCTTTTGCTTGCTCCTTCAAAGTCTTTGTAGAAACGTGTGTTTTCACTGCTGGAATACGTTTTGGGATGCATTGTTTCAATCTCTTGCAAGCCTCATGTTGTTTCTTACACAATGGGGAAAAATAAGGAGTATGTTTCCCAAATCACTTGAAGTCCAGGAAAACGCACACTGCATCACTCTTGCACGAACACGCTCTTTCTCCTAATGTGTTGAGAACTTTCAACAAACCAGAAAAGAAGGGTATTTTGCAGTGAAATTCAGACGGGTTTGTAGAAAAGTACATTTCTATTGGCTGCAGAGTGCAAAACCGTGATTGACTTCATGTTCTCGATGAAAACCTTACATTTCCAAGTGACCTGAAGTAGGACCTTCACAAAAAGATGTGTTTGTGTGTCTGTGTTGAAAGGAGCTCTAGGTTGTGTATTCAGTGCTGGAGAGTGACACACTCTACATAGGTTACACAGCGTTTTGAGAGCACCAACATGCTAAAAACTGAAACTGCTACAAGGTGTGTGTAGCGTGCAGAAAGAAGGCTTGTCATTTCAAAGAAAGAAGAGGAAACCAAAATCCAGGTAGTGAAACGAACACACCAGTATGGGAGATGTGCATGTGGACAGTTTCAAGCAGAGGCTCTTTGTGGACACTTGGAAACAGCGCTGTGAAAAAATTTCGTACGAAGCGGGATTTGGCCAAAGTTGAAAGACCTTCCAAAACCAACCCTAAAGAACTTAGCCAAACAATGAATTTTGCAATAAATTCCTGCAGGAAAGGTGCGTCTATGACACAACTCCCGAGCAGGTAGCTACATTCTGCACAGTACAAAATGCATATGAATTCCAGGCTGAAAACTCACTCCAGAAGGAAGCAATGCGTGTGTTTCTCTCTGAAAGAACACTCAGCCACTAGGCTTTTGCTTGCTCCTTCAAAGTCTTTGTAGAAACGTGTGTTTTCACTGCTGGAATACGTTTTGGGATGAATTGTTTCAATCTCTTGCAAGCCTCATGTTGTTTCTTACACAATGGGGAAAAATAAGGAGTATGTTTCCCAAATCACTTGAAATCCAGGAAAACGCACACTGCATCACTCTTGCACGAACACGCCCTTTCTCCTAATACGTTGAGAACTTTCAACAAACAAGAAGAGAAGGATATTTTGCAGTGAAATTCAGACGGGTTTGTAGAAATTACATTTCTATGGGCTGCAGAGTGCAAAACCGTCATTGACTTCATGTTCTCGATGAAAACCTTACATTTCCAAGTGACCTGAAGTAGGACTTTCACAAAAAGATGTGTTTGCGTGTCTGTGGTGAAAGGAGCTCTAGGTTGTGTATTCAGTGCTGGAGAGTGACACACTCTACATAGGTTACACAGCGTTTTGAGAGCACCAACATGCTAAAAACTGAAACTGCTACAAGGTGTGTGTAGCGTGCAGAAAGAAGACTTGTCATTTCAAAGAAAGAAGAGGAAACCAAAATCCAGGTAGTGAAATGAACACACCAGTATGGGAGATGTGCATGTGGACAGTTTCAAGCAGAGGCTCTTTGTGGACACTTGGAAACAGCGCTGTGAAAAAATTTCGTACGAAGCGGGATATGGCCAAAGTTGAAAGACCTTCCAAAACCAATCCTAAAGAACTTAGCCAAACAATGAATGTTTCAATAAACTCCTGCAGGAAAGGTGCGTCTATGACACAACTCCCGAGCAGGTAGCTACATTCTGCACAGTACAAAATGCATATGAATTCCAGGCTGAAAACTCACTCCAGAAGGAAGCAATGCGTGTGTTTCTCTCTGAAAGAACACTCAGCCACTAGGCTTCTGCTTGCTCCTTCAAAGTCTTTGTAGAAACGTGTGTTTTCACTGCTGGAATACGTTTTGGGATGCATTGTTTCAATCTCTTGCAAGCCTCATGTTGTTTCTTACACAATGGGGAAAAATAAGGAGTATGTTTCCCAAATCACTTGAAGTCCAGGAAAACGCAAACTGCATCACTCTTGCACGAACACGCTCTTTCTCCTAATACGTTGAGAACTTTCAACAAACAAGAAGAGAAGGATATTTTGCAGTGAAATTCAGACGGGTTTGTAGAAAAGTACATTTCTATGGGCTGCAGAGTGCAAAACCGTCATTGACTTCATGTTCTCGATGAAAACCTTACATTTCCAAGTGACCTGAAGTAGGACCTTCACAAAAAGATGTGTTTGCGTGTCTGTGGTGAAAGGAGCTCTAGGTTGTGTATTCAGTGCTGGAGAGTGACACACTCTACATAGGTTACACAGCGTTTTGAGAGCACCAACATGCTAAAAACTGAAACTGCTACAAGGTGTGTGTAGCGTGCAGAAAGAAGGCTTGTCATTTCAAAGAAAGAAGAGGAAACCAAAATCCAGGTAGTGAAACGAACACACCAGTATGGGAGATGTGCATGTGGACAGTTTCAAGCAGAGGCTCTTTGTGGACACTTGGAAACAGCGCTGTGAAAAAATTTCGTACGAAGCGGGATTTGGCCAAAGTTGAAAGACCTTCCAAAACCAACCCTAAAGAACTTAGCCAAACAATAAATGTTGCAATAAACTCCTGCAGGAAAGGTGCGTCTATGACACAACTCCAGAGCAGGTAGCTACATTCTGCACAGTACAAAATGCATATGAATTCCAGGCTGAAAACTCACTCCAGAAGGAAGCAATGCGTGTGTTTCTCTCTGAAAGAACACTCAGCCACTAGGCTTTTGCTTGCTCCTTCAAAGTCTTTGTAGAAACGTGTGTTTTCACTGCTGGAATACGTTTTGGGATGCATTGTTTCAATCTCTTGCAAGCCTCATGCTGTTTCTTACACAATGGGGAAAAATAAGGAGTATGTTTCCCAAATCACTTGAAGTCCAGGAAAACGCACACTGCATCACTCTTGCACGAACACGCTCTTTCTCCTAATGCGTTGAGAACTTTCAACAAACCAGAAAAGAAGGGTATTTTGCAGTGAAATTCAGACGGGTTTGTAGAGAAGTACATTTCTATGGGCTGCAGAGTGCAAAACCGTCATTGACTTCATGTTCTCGATGAAAACCTTACATTTCCAACTGACCTGAAGTAGGACTTTCACAAAAAGATGTGTTTGCGTGTCTGTGGTGAAAGGAGCTCTAGGTTGTGTATTCAGTGCTGGAGAGTGACACACTCTACATAGGTTACACAGCGTTTTGAGAGCACCAACATGCTAAAAACTGAAACTGCTACAAGGTGTGTGTAGCGTGCAGAAAGAAGGCTTGTCATTTCAAAGAGAGAAGAGGAAACCAAAATCCAGGTAGTGAAACGAACACACCAGTATGGGAGATGTGCATGTGGACAGTTTCAAGCAGAGGCTCTTTGTGGACACTTGGAAACAGCGCTGTGAAAAAATTTCGTACGAAGCGGGATTTGGCCAAAGTTGAAAGACCTTCCAAAACCAACCCTAAAGAACTTAGCCAAACAATGAATGTTGCAATAAACTCCTGCAGGAAAGGTGCATCTATGACACAACTCCCGAGCAGGTAGCTCCATTCTGCACAGTACAAAATGCATATGAATTCCAGGCTGAAAACTCACTCCAGAAGGAAGCAATGCGTGTGTTTCTCTCTGAAAGGACACTCAGCCACTAGGCTTTTGCTTGCTCCTTCACAGTCTTTGTAGAAACGTGTGATTTCACTGCTGGAATACGTTTTGGGATGCATTGTTTCAATCTCTTGCAAGCCTCATGTTGTTTCTTACACAATGGGGAAAAATAAGGAGTATGTTTCCCAAATCACTTGAAATCCAGGAAAACGCACACTGCATCACTCTTGCACGAACACGCTCTTTCTCCTAATACGTTGAGAACTTTCAACAAACATGAAGAGAAGGGTATTTTGCAGTGAAATTCAGACGGGTTTGTAGAAAAGTACATTTCTATGGGCTGCAGAGTGCAAAACCGTCATTGACTTCATGTTCTCGATGAAAACCTTACATTTCCAAGTGACCTGAAGTAGGACTTTCACAAAAAGATGTGTTTGCGTGTCTGTGGTGAAAGGAGCTCTAGGTTGTGTATTCAGTGCTGGAGAGTGACACACTCTACATAGGTTACACAGTGTTTTGAGAGCACCAACATGCTAAAAACTGAAACTGCTACAAGGTGTGTGTAGCGTGCAGAAAGAAGACTTGTCATTTCAAAGAAAGAAGAGGAAACCAAAATCCAGGTAGTGAAACGAACACACCAGTATGGGAGATGTGCATGTGGACAGTTTCAAGCAGAGGCTCTTTGTGGACACTTGGAAACAGCGCTGTGAAAAAATTTCGTACGAAGCGGGATATGGCCAAAGTTGAAAGACCTTCCAAAACCAATCCTAAAGAACTTAGCCAAACAATGAATGTTTCAATAAACTCCTGCAGGAAAGGTGCGTCTATGACACAACTCCCGAGCAGGTAGCTACATTCTGCACAGTACAAAATGCATATGAATTCCAGGCTGAAACTCACTCCAGAAGGAAGCAATGCGTGTGTTTCTCTCTGAAAGAACACTCAGCCACTAGGCTTCTGCTTGCTCCTTCAAAGTCTTTGTAGAAACGTGTGTTTTCACTGCTGGAATACGTTTTGGGATGCATTGTTTCAATCTCTTGCAAGCCTCATGTTGTTTCTTACACAATGGGGAAAAATAAGGAGTATGTTTCCCAAATCACTTGAAGTCCAGGAAAACGCACACTGCATCACTCTTGCACGAACACGCTCTTTTTCCTAATGTGTTGAAAACTTTCAACAAACCAGAAAAGAAGGGTATTTTGCAGTGAAATTCAGACGGGTTTGTAGAAAAGTACATTTCTATGGGCTGCAGAGTGCAAAACCGTCATTGACTTCTTGTTCTCGATGAAAACCTTACATTTCCAAGTGACCTGAAGTAGGACTTTCACAAAAAGATGTGTTTGCGTGTCTGTGGTGAAAGGAGCTCTAGGTTGTGTATTCAGTGCTGGAGAGTGACACACTCTACATAGGTTACACAGCGTTTTGAGAGCACCAACATGCTAAAAACTGAAACTGCTACAAGGTGTGTGTAGCGTGCAGAAAGAAGGCTTGTCATTTCAAAGAGAGAAGAGGTAACCAAAATCCAGGTAGTGAAACGAACACACCAGTATGGGAGATGTGCATGTGGACAGTTTCAAGCAGAGGCTCTTTGTGGACACTTGGAAACAGCGCTGTGAAAAAATTTCGTACAAAGCGGGATTTGGCCAAAGTTGAAAGACCTTCCAAAACCAACCCTAAAGAACTTAGCCAAACAATGAATGTTGCAATAAACTCCTGCAGGAAAGGTGCATCTATGACACAACTCCCGAGCAGGTAGCTACATTCTGCACAGTACAAAATGCATATGAATTCCAGGCTGAAAACTCACTCCAGAAGGAAGCAATGCGTGTGTTTCTCTCTGAAAGGACACTCAGCCACTAGGCTTTTGCTTGCTCCTTCAAAGTCTTTGTAGAAACGTGTGATTTCACTGCTGGAATACGTTTTGGGATGCATTGTTTCAATCTCTTGCAAGCCTCATGTTGTTTCTTACACAATGGGGAAAAATAAGGAGTATGTTTCCCAAATCACTTGAAATCCAGGAAAACGCACACTGCATCACTCTTGCACGAACACGCTCTTTCTCCTAATACGTTGAGAACTTTCAACAAACATGAAGAGAAGGGTATTTTGCAGTGAAATTCAGACGGGTTTGTAGAAAAGTACATTTCTATGGGCTGCAGAGTGCAAAACCGTCATTGACTTCATGTTCTCGATGAAAACCTTACATTTCCAAGTGACCTGAAGTAGGACTTTCACAAAAAGATGTGTTTGCGTGTCTGTGGTGAAAGGAGCTCTAGGTTGTGTATTCAGTGCTGGAGAGTGACACACTCTACATAGGTTACACAGTGTTTTGAGAGCACCAACATGCTAAAAACTGAAACTGCTACAAGGTGTGTGTAGCGTGCAGAAAGAAGACTTGTCATTTCAAAGAAAGAAGAGGAAACCAAAATCCAGGTAGTGAAACGAACACACCAGTATGGGAGATGTGCATGTGGACAGTTTCAAGCAGAGGCTCTTTGTGGACACTTGGAAACAGCGCTGTGAAAAAATTTCGTACGAAGCGGGATTTGGCCAAAGTTGAAAGACCTTCCAAAACCAACCCTAAAGAACTTAGCCAAACAATGAATGTTGCAATAAACTCCTGCAGGAAAGGTGCATCTATGACACAACTCCCGAGCAGGTAGCTACATTCTGCACAGTACAAAATGCATATGAATTCCAGGCTGAAAACTCACTCCAGAAGGAAGCAATGCGTGTGTTTCTCTCTGAAAGGACACTCAGCCACTAGGCTTTTGCTTGCTCCTTCAAAGTCTTTGTAGAAACGTGTGATTTCACTGCTGGAATACGTTTTGGGATGCATTGTTTCAATCTCTTGCAAGCCTCATGTTGTTTCTTACACAATGGGGAAAAATAAGGAGTATGTTTCCCAAATCACTTGAAATCCAGGAAAACGCACACTGCATCACTCTTGCACGAACACGCTCTTTCTCCTAATACGTTGAGAACTTTCAACAAACATGAAGAGAAGGGTATTTTGCAGTGAAATTCAGACGGGTTTGTAGAAAAGTACATTTCTATGGGCTGCAGAGTGCAAAACCGTCATTGACTTCATGTTCTCGATGAAAACCTTACATTTCCAAGTGACCTGAAGTAGGACTTTCACAAAAAGATGTGTTTGCGTGTCTGTGGTGAAAGGAGCTCTAGGTTGTGTATTCAGTGCTGGAGAGTGACACACTCTACATAGGTTACACAGTGTTTTGAGAGCACCAACATGCTAAAAACTGAAACTGCTACAAGGTGTGTGTAGCGTGCAGAAAGAAGACTTGTCATTTCAAAGAAAGAAGAGGAAACCAAAATCCAGGTAGTGAAACGAACACACCAGTATGGGAGATGTGCATGTGGACAGTTTCAAGCAGAGGCTCTTTGTGGACACTTGGAAACAGCGCTGTGAAAAAATTTCGTACGAAGCGGGATATGGCCAAAGTTGAAAGACCTTCCAAAACCAATCCTAAAGAACTTAGCCAAACAATGAATGTTTCAATAAACTCCTGCAGGAAAGGTGCGTCTATGACACAACTCCCGAGCAGGTAGCTACATTCTGCACAGTACAAAATGCATATGAATTCCAGGCTGAAAACTCACTCCAGAAGGAAGCAATGCGTGTGTTTCTCTCTGAAAGAACACTCAGCCACTAGGCTTCTGCTTGCTCCTTCAAAGTCTTTGTAGAAACGTGTGTTTTCACTGCTGGAATACGTTTTGGGATGCATTGTTTCAATCTCTTGCAAGCCTCATGTTGTTTCTTACACAATGGGGAAAAATAAGGAGTATGTTTCCCAAATCACTTGAAGTCCAGGAAAACGCACACTGCATCACTCTTGCACGAACACGCTCTTTTTCCTAATGTGTTGAAAACTTTCAACAAACCAGAAAAGAAGGGTATTTTGCAGTGAAATTCAGACGGGTTTGTAGAAAAGTACATTTCTATGGGCTGCAGAGTGCAAAACCGTCATTGACTTCATGTTCTCGATGAAAACCTTACATTTCCAAGTGACGTGAAGTAGGACTTTCACAAAAAGATGTGTTTGCGTGTCTGTGGTGAAAGGAGCTCTAGGTTGTGTATTCAGTGCTGGAGAGTGACACACTCTACATAGGTTACACAGCGTTTTGAGAGCACCAACATGCTAAAAACTGAAACTGCTACAAGGTGTGTGTAGCGTGCAGAAAGAAGGCTTGTCATTTCAAAGAAAGAAGAGGAAACCAAAATCCAGGTAGTGAAACGAACACACCAGTATGGGAGATGTGCATGTGGACAGTTTCAAGCAGAGGCTCTTTGTGGACACTTGGAAACAGCGCTGTGAAAAAATTTCGTACGAAGCGGGATATGGCCAAAGTTGAAAGACCTTCCAAAACCAACCCTAAAGAACTTAGCCAAACAATGAATGTTGCAATAAACTCCTGCAGGAAAGGTGCATCTATGACACAACTCCCGAGCAGGTAGCTACATTCTGCACAGTACAAAATGCATATGAATTCCAGGCTGAAAACTCACTCCAGAAGGAAGCAATGCGTGTGTTTCTCTCTGAAAGAACACTCAGCCACTAGGCTTTTGCTTGCTCCTTCAAAGTCTTTGTAGAAACGTGTGTTTTCACTGCTGGAATACGTTTTGGGATGCATTGTTTCAATCTCTTGCAAGCCTCATGTTGTTTCTTACACAATGGGGAAAAATAAGGAGTATGTTTCCCAAATCACTTGAAATCCAGGAAAACGCACACTGCATCACTCTTGCACGAACACGCTCTTTCTCCTAATACTTTGAGAACTTTCAACAAACATGAAGAGAAGGGTATTTTGCAGTGAAATTCAGACGGGTTTGTAGAAAAGTACATTTCTATGGGCTGCAGAGTGCAAAACCGTCATTGACTTCATGTTCTCGATGAAAACCTTACATTTCCAAGTGACCTGAAGTAGGACTTTCACAAAAAGATGTGTTTGCGTGTCTGTGGTGAAAGGAGCTCTAGGTTGTGTATTCAGTGCTGGAGAGTGACACACTCTACATAGGTTACACAGCGTTTTGAGAGCACGAACATGCTAAAAACTGAAACTGCTACAAGGTGTGTGTAGCGTGCAGAAAGAAGGCTTGTCATTTCAAAGAAAGAAGAGGAAACCAAAATCCAGGTAGTGAAACGAACACACCAGTATGGGAGATGTGCATGTGGACAGTTTCAAGCAGAGGCTCTTTGTGGACACTTGGAAACAGCGCTGTGAAAAAATTTCGTACGAAGCGGGATATGGCCAAAGTTGAAAGACCTTCCAAAACCAACCCTAAAGAACTTAGCCAAACAATGAATGTTGCAATAAACTCCTGCAGGAAAGGTGCATCTATGACACAACTCCCGAGCAGGTAGCTACATTCTGCACAGTACAAAATGCATATGAATTCCAGGCTGAAAACTCACTCCAGAAGGAAGCAATGCGTGTGTTTCTCTCTGAAAGAACACTCAGCCACTAGGCTTTTGCTTGCTCCTTCAAAGTCTTTGTAGAAACGTGTGTTTTCACTGCTGGAATACGTTTTGGGATGCATTGTTTCAATCTCTTGCAAGCCTCATGCTGTTTCTTACACAATGGGGAAAAATAAGGAGTATGTTTCCCAAATCACTTGAAGTCCAGGAAAACGCACACTGCATCACTCTTGCACGAACACGCTCTTTCTCCTAATGCGTTGAGAACTTTCAACAAACCAGAAAAGAAGGGTATTTTGCAGTGAAATTCAGACGGGTTTGTAGAGAAGTACATTTCTATGGGCTGCAGAGTGCAAAACCGTCATTGACTTCATGTTCTCGATGAAAACCTTACATTTCCAAGTGACCTGAAGTAGGACTTTCACAAAAAGATGTGTTTGCGTGTCTGTGGTGAAAGGAGCTCTAGGTTGTGTATTCAGTGCTGGAGAGTGACACACTCTACATAGGTTACACAGCGTTTTGAGAGCACCAACATGCTAAAAACTGAAACTGCTACAAGGTGTGTGTAGCGTGCAGAAAGAAGGCTTGTCATTTCAAAGAGAGAAGAGGAAACCAAAATCCAGGTAGTGAAACGAACACACCAGTATGGGAGATGTGCATGTGGACAGTTTCAAGCAGAGGCTCTTTGTGGACACTTGGAAACAGCGCTGTGAAAAAATTTCGTACGAAGCGGGATTTGGCCAAAGTTGAAAGACCTTCCAAAACCAACCCTAAAGAACTTAGCCAAACAATGAATGTTGCAATAAACTCCTGCAGGAAAGGTGCATCTATGACACAACTCCCGAGCAGGTAGCTACATTCTGCACAGTACAAAATGCATATGAATTCCAGGCTGAAAACTCACTCCAGAAGGAAGCAATGCGTGTGTTTCTCTCTGAAAGAACACTCAGCCACTAGGCTTTTGCTTGCTCCTTCAAAGTCTTTGTAGAAACGTGTGTTTTCACTGCTGGAATACGTTTTGGGATGAATTGTTTCAATCTCTTGCAAGCCTCATGTTGTTTCTTACACAATGGGGAAAAATAAGGAGTATGTTTCCCAAATCACTTGAAATCCAGGAAAACGCACACTGCATCACTCTTGCACGAACACGCCCTTTCTCCTAATACGTTGAGAACTTTCAACAAACAAGAAGAGAAGGATATTTTGCAGTGAAATTCAGACGGGTTTGTAGAAAAGTACATTTCTATGGGCTGCAGAGTGCAAAACCGTCATTGACTTCATGTTCTCGATGAAAACCTTACATTTCCAAGTGACCTGAAGTAGGACTTTCACAAAAAGATGTGTTTGCGTGTCTGTGTTGAAAGGAGCTCTAGGTTGTGTATTCAGTGCTGGAGAGTGACACACTCTACATAGGTTACACAGCGTTTTGAGAGCACCAACACGCTAAAAACTGAAACTGCTACAAGGTGTGTGTAGCGTGCAGAAAGAAGGCTTGTCATTTCAAAGAAAGAAGAGGAAACCAAAATCCAGGTAGTGAAACGAACACACCAGGATGGGAGATGTGCATGTGGACAGTTTCAAGCAGAGGCTCTTTGTGGACACTTGGAAACAGCGCTGTGAAAAAAATTCGTACGAAGAGGGATTTGGCCAAAGTTGAAAGACCTTCCAAAACCAACCCTAAAGAACTTAGCCAAACAATGAATGTTGCAATAAACTCCTGCAGGAAAGGTGCATCTATGACACAACTCCCGAGCAGGTAGCTACATTCTGCACAGTACAAAATGCATATGAATTCCAGGCTGAAAACTCACCCCAGAAGGAAGCAATGCGTGTGTTTCTCTCTGAAAGAACACTCAGCCACTAGGCTTCTGCTTGCTCCTTCAAAGTCTTTGTAGAAACGTGTGTTTTCACTGCTGGAATACGTTTTGGGATGCATTGTTTCAATCTCTTGCAAGCCTCATGCTGTTTCTTACACAATGGGGAAAAATAAGGAGTATGTTTCCCAAATCACTTGAAATCCAGGAAAACGCACACTGCATCACTCTTGCACGAACACGCTCTTTCTCCTAATACGTTGAGAACTTTCAACAAACATGAAGAGAAGGGTATTTTGCAGTGAAATTCAGACGGGTTTGTAGAAAAATACATTTCTATGGGCTGCAGAGTGCAAAACCGTCATTGACTTCATGTTCTCGATGAAAACCTTACATTTCCAAGTGACCTGAAGTAGGACTTTCACAAAAAGATGTGTTTGCGTGTCTGTGGTGAAAGGAGCTCTAGGTTGTGTATTCAGTGCTGGAGAGTGACACACTCTACATAGGTTACACAGTGTTTTGAGAGCACCAACATGCTAAAAACTGAAACTGCTACAAGGTGTGTGTAGCGTGCAGAAAGAAGACTTGTCATTTCAAAGAAAGAAGAGGAAACCAAAATCCAGGTAGTGAAACGAACACACCAGTATGGGAGATGTGCATGTGGACAGTTTCAAGCAGAGGCTCTTTGTGGACACTTGGAAACAGCGCTGTGAAAAAATTTCGTACGAAGCGGGATATGGCCAAAGTTGAAAGACCTTCCAAAACCAATCCTAAAGAACTTAGCCAAACAATGAATGTTTCAATAAACTCCTGCAGGAAAGGTGCGTCTATGACACAACTCCCGAGCAGGTAGCTACATTCTGCACAGTACAAAATGCATATGAATTCCAGGCTGAAAACTCACTCCAGAAGGAAGCAATGCGTGTGTTTCTCTCTGAAAGAACACTCAGCCACTAGGCTTCTGCTTGCTCCTTCAAAGTCTTTGTAGAAACGTGTGTTTTCACTGCTGGAATACGTTTTGGGATGCATTGTTTCAATCTCTTGCAAGCCTCATGTTGTTTCTTACACAATGGGGAAAAATAAGGAGTATGTTTCCCAAATCACTTGAAGTCCAGGAAAACGCACACTGCATCACTCTTGCACGAACACGCTCTTTTTCCTAATGTGTTGAAAACTTTCAACAAACCAGAAAAGAAGGGTATTTTGCAGTGAAATTCAGACGGGTTTGTAGAAAAGTACATTTCTATGGGCTGCAGAGTGCAAAACCGTCATTGACTTCATGTTCTCGATGAAAACCTTACATTTCCAAGTGACCTGAAGTAGGACTTTCACAAAAAGATGTGTTTGCGTGTCTGTGGTGAAAGGAGCTCTAGGTTGTGTATTCAGTGCTGGAGAGTGACACACTCTACATAGGTTACACAGCGTTTTGAGAGCACGAACATGCTAAAAACTGAAACTGCTACAAGGTGTGTGTAGCGTGCAGAAAGAAGGCTTGTCATTTCAAAGAAAGAAGAGGAAACCAAAATCCAGGTAGTGAAACGAACACACCAGTATGGGAGATGTGCATGTGGACAGTTTCAAGCAGAGGCTCTTTGTGGACACTTGGAAACAGCGCTGTGAAAAAATTTCGTACGAAGCGGGATATGGCCAAAGTAGAAAGACCTTCCAAAACCAACCCTAAAGAACTTAGCCAAACAATGAATGTTGCAATAAACTCCTGCAGGAAAGGTGCATCTATGACACAACTCCCGAGCAGGTAGCTACATTCTGCACAGTACAAAATGCATATGAATTCCAGGCTGAAAACTCACTCCAGAAGGAAGCAATGCGTGTGTTTCTCTCTGAAAGAACACTCAGCCACTAGGCTTTTGCTTGCTCCTTCAAAGTCTTTGTAGAAACGTGTGTTTTCACTGCTGGAATACGTTTTGGGATGCATTGTTTCAATCTCTTGCAAGCCTCATGTTGTTTCTTACACAATGGGGAAAAATAAGGAGTATGTTTCCCAAATCACTTGAAATCCAGGAAAACGCACACTGCATCACTCTTGCACGAACACGCTCTTTCTCCTAATACTTTGAGAACTTTCAACAAACATGAAGAGAAGGGTATTTTGCAGTGAAATTCAGACGGGTTTGTAGAAAAGTACATTTCTATGGGCTGCAGAGTGCAAAACCGTCATTGACTTCATGTTCTCGATGAAAACCTTACATTTCCAAGTGACCTGAAGTAGGACTTTCACAAAAAGATGTGTTTGCGTGTCTGTGGTGAAAGGAGCTCTAGGTTGTGTATTCAGTGCTGGAGAGTGACACACTCTACATAGGTTACACAGCGTTTTGAGAGCACGAACATGCTAAAAACTGAAACTGCTACAAGGTGTGTGTAGCGTGCAGAAAGAAGGCTTGTCATTTCAAAGAAAGAAGAGGATACCAAAATCCAGGTAGTGAAACGAACACACCAGTATGGGAGATGTGCATGTGGACAGTTTCAAGCAGAGGCTCTTTGTGGACACTTGGAAACAGCGCTGTGAAAAAATTTCGTACGAAGCGGGATATGGCCAAAGTTGAAAGACCTTCCAAAACCAACCCTAAAGAACTTAGCCAAACAATGAATGTTGCAATAAACTCCTGCAGGAAAGGTGCATCTATGACACAACTCCCGAGCAGGTAGCTACATTCTGCACAGTACAAAATGCATATGAATTCCAGGCTGAAAACTCACTCCAGAAGGAAGCAATGCGTGTGTTTCTCTCTGAAAGAACACTCAGCCACTAGGCTTTTGCTTGCTCCTTCAAAGTCTTTGTAGAAACGTGTGTTTTCACTGCTGGAATACGTTTTGGGATGCATTGTTTCAATCTCTTGCAAGCCTCATGCTGTTTCTTACACAATGGGGAAAAATAAGGAGTATGTTTCCCAAATCACTTGAAGTCCAGGAAAACGCACACTGCATCACTCTTGCACGAACACGCTCTTTCTCCTAATGCGTTGAGAACTTTCAACAATCCAGAAAAGAAGGGTATTTTGCAGTGAAATTCAGACGGGTTTGTAGAGAAGTACATTTCTATGGGCTGCAGAGTGCAAAACCGTCATTGACTTCATGTTCTCGATGAAAACCTTACATTTCCAAGTGACCTGAAGTAGGACTTTCACAAAAAGATGTGTTTGCGTGTCTGTGGTGAAAGGAGCTCTAGGTTGTGTATTCAGTGCTGGAGAGTGACACACTCTACATAGGTTACACAGCGTTTTGAGAGCACCAACATGCTAAAAACTGAAACTGCTACAAGGTGTGTGTAGCGTGCAGAAAGAAGGCTTGTCATTTCAAAGAGAGAAGAGGAAACCAAAATCCAGGTAGTGAAACGAACACACCAGTATGGGAGATGTGCATGTGGACAGTTTCAAGCAGAGGCTCTTTGTGGACACTTGGAAACAGCGCTGTGAAAAAATTTCGTACGAAGCGGAATTTGGCCAAAGTTGAAAGACCTTCCAAAACCAACCCTAAAGAACTTAGCCAAACAATGAATGTTGCAATAAACTCCTGCAGGAAAGGTGCATCTATGACACAACTCCCGAGCAGGTAGCTACATTCTGCACAGTACAAAATGCATATGAATTCCAGGCTGAAAACTCACTCCAGAAGGAAGCAATGCGTGTGTTTCTCTCTGAAAGGACACTCAGCCACTAGGCTTTTGCTTGCTCCTTCAAAGTCTTTGTAGAAACGTGTGATTTCACTGCTGGAATACGTTTTGGGATGCATTGTTTCAATCTCTTGCAAGGCTCATGCTGTTTCTTACACAATGGGGAAAAATAAGGAGTATGTTTCCCAAATCACTTGAAGTCCAGGAAAACGCACACTGCATCACTCTTGCACGAACACGCTCTTTCTCCTAATACGTTGAGAACTTTCAACAAACATGAAGAGAAGGGTATTTTGCAGTGAAATTCAGACGGGTTTGTAGAAAAATACATTTCTATGGGCTGCAGAGTGCAAAACCGTCATTGACTTCATGTTCTCGATGAAAACCTTACATTTCCAAGTGACCTGAAGTAGGACTTTCACAAAAAGATGTGTTTGCGTGTCTGTGGTGAAAGGAGCTCTAGGTTGTGTATTCAGTGCTGGAGAGTGACACACTCTACATAGGTTACACAGTGTTTTGAGAGCACCAACATGCTAAAAACTGAAACTGCTACAAGGTGTGTGTAGCGTGCAGAAAGAAGACTTGTCATTTCAAAGAAAGAAGAGGAAACCAAAATCCAGGTAGTGAAACGAACACACCAGTATGGGAGATGTGCATGTGGACAGTTTCAAGCAGAGGCTCTTTGTGGACACTTGGAAACAGCGCTGTGAAAAAATTTCGTACGAAGCGGGATATGGCCAAAGTTGAAAGACCTTCCAAAACCAATCCTAAAGAACTTAGCCAAACAATGAATGTTTCAATAAACTCCTGCAGGAAAGGTGCGTCTATGACACAACTCCCGAGCAGGTAGCTACATTCTGCACAGTACAAAATGCATATGAATTCCAGGCTGAAAACTCACTCCAGAAGGAAGCAATGCGTGTGTTTCTCTCTGAAAGAACACTCAGCCACTAGGCTTCTGCTTGCTCCTTCAAAGTCTTTGTAGAAACGTGTGTTTTCACTGCTGGAATACGTTTTGGGATGCATTGTTTCAATCTCTTGCAAGCCTCATGTTTCTTACACAATGGGGAAAAATAAGGAGTATGTTTCCCAAATCACTTGAAGTCCAGGAAAACGCACACTGCATCACTCTTGCACGAACACGCTCTTTTTCCTAATGTGTTGAAAACTTTCAACAAACCAGAAAAGAAGGGTATTTTGCAGTGAAATTCAGACGGGTTTGTAGAAAAGTACATTTCTATGGGCTGCAGAGTGCAAAACCGTCATTGACTTCATGTTCTCGATGAAAACCTTACATTTCCAAGTGACCTGAAGTAGGACTTTCACAAAAAGATGTGTTTGCGTGTCTGTGGTGAAAGGAGCTCTAGGTTGTGTATTCAGTGCTGGAGAGTGACACACTCTACATAGGTTACACAGCGTTTTGAGAGCACGAACATGCTAAAAACTGAAACTGCTACAAGGTGTGTGTAGCGTGCAGAAAGAAGGCTTGTCATTTCAAAGAAAGAAGAGGAAACCAAAATCCAGGTAGTGAAACGAACACACCAGTATGGGAGATGTGCATGTGGACAGTTTCAAGCAGAGGCTCTTTGTGGACACTTGGAAACAGCGCTGTGAAAAAATTTCGTACGAAGCGGGATATGGCCAAAGTTGAAAGACCTTCCAAAACCAACCCTAAAGAACTTAGCCAAACAATGAATGTTGCAATAAACTCCTGCAGGAAAGGTGCATCTATGACACAACTCCCGAGCAGGTAGCTACATTCTGCACAGTACAAAATGCATATGAATTCCAGGCTGAAAACTCACTCCAGAAGGAAGCAATGCGTGTGTTTCTCTCTGAAAGAACACTCAGCCACTAGGCTTTTGCTTGCTCCTTCAAAGTCTTTGTAGAAACGTGTGTTTTCACTGCTGGAATACGTTTTGGGATGCATTGTTTCAATCTCTTGCAAGCCTCATGCTGTTTCTTACACAATGGGGAAAAATAAGGAGTATGTTTCCCAAATCACTTGAAGTCCAGGAAAACGCACACTGCATCACTCTTGCACGAACACGCTCTTTCTCCTAATGCGTTGAGAACTTTCAACAAACCAGAAAAGAAGGGTATTTTGCAGTGAAATTCAGACGGGTTTGTAGAGAAGTACATTTCTATGGGCTGCAGAGTGCAAAACCGTCATTGACTTCATGTTCTCGATGAAAACCTTACATTTCCAAGTGACCTGAAGTAGGACTTTCACAAAAAGATGTGTTTGCGTGTCTGTGGTGAAAGGAGCTCTAGGTTGTGTATTCAGTGCTGGAGAGTGACACACTCTACATAGGTTACACAGCGTTTTGAGAGCACCAACATGCTAAAAACTGAAACTGCTACAAGGTGTGTGTAGCGTGCAGAAAGAAGGCTTGTCATTTCAAAGAGAGAAGAGGAAACCAAAATCCAGGTAGTGAAACGAACACACCAGTATGGGAGATGTGCATGTGGACAGTTTCAAGCAGAGGCTCTTTGTGGACACTTGGAAACAGCGCTGTGAAAAAATTTCGTACGAAGCGGGATTTGGCCAAAGTTGAAAGACCTTCCAAAACCAACCCTAAAGAACTTAGCCAAACAATGAATGTTGCAATAAACTCCTGCAGGAAAGGTGCATCTATGACACAACTCCCGAGCAGGTAGCTACATTCTGCACAGTACAAAATGCATATGAATTCCAGGCTGAAAACTCACTCCAGAAGGAAGCAATGCGTGTGTTTCTCTCTGAAAGAACACTCAGCCACTAGGCTTTTGCTTGCTCCTTCAAAGTCTTTGTAGAAACGTGTGTTTTCACTGCTGGAATACGTTTTGGGATGCATTGTTTCAATCTCTTGCAAGCCTCATGTTGTTTCTTACACAATGGGGAAAAATAAGGAGTATGTTTCCCAAATCACTTGAAATCCAGGAAAACGCACACTGCATCACTCTTGCACGAACACGCTCTTTCTCCTAATACTTTGAGAACTTTCAACAAACATGAAGAGAAGGGTATTTTGCAGTGAAATTCAGACGGGTTTGTAGAAAAGTACATTTCTATGGGCTGCAGAGTGCAAAACCGTCATTGACTTCATGTTCTCGATGAAAACCTTACATTTCCAAGTGACCTGAAGTAGGACTTTCACAAAAAGATGTGTTTGCGTGTCTGTGGTGAAAGGAGCTCTAGGTTGTGTATTCAGTGCTGGAGAGTGACACACTCTACATAGGTTACACAGTGTTTTGAGAGCACCAACATGCTAAAAACTGAAACTGCTACAAGGTGTGTGTAGCGTGCAGAAAGAAGACTTGTCATTTCAAAGAAAGAAGAGGAAACCAAAATCCAGGTAGTGAAACGAACACACCAGTATGGGAGATGTGCATGTGGACAGTTTCAAGCAGAGGCTCTTTGTGGACACTTGGAAACAGCGCTGTGAAAAAATTTCGTACGAAACGGGATATGGCCAAAGTTGAAAGACCTTCCAAAACCAATCCTAAAGAACTTAGCCAAACAATGAATGTTTCAATAAACTCCTGCAGGAAAGGTGCGTCTATGACACAACTCCCGAGCAGGTAGCTACATTCTGCACAGTACAAAATGCTTATGAATTCCAGGCTGAAAACTCACTCCAGAAGGAAGCAATGCGTGTGTTTCTCTCTGAAAGAACACTCAGCCACTAGGCTTCTGCTTGCTCCTTCAAAGTCTTTGTAGAAACGTGTGTTTTCACTGCTGGAATACGTTTTGGGATGCATTGTTTCAATCTCTTGCAAGCCTCATGTTGTTTCTTACACAATGGGGAAAAATAAGGAGTATGTTTCCCAAATCACTTGAAGTCCAGGAAAACGCACACTGCATCACTCTTGCACGAACACGCTCTTTCTCCTAATACGTTGAGAACTTTCAACAAACAAGAAGAGAAGGATATTTTGCAGTAAAATTCAGACGGGTTTGTAGAAAAGTACATTTCTATGGGCTGCAGAGTGCAAAACCGTCATTGACTTCATGTTCTCGATGAAAACCTTACATTTCCAAGTGACCTGAAGTAGGACCTTCACAAAAAGATGTGTTTGCGTGTCTGTGGTGAAAGGAGCTCTAGGTTGTGTATTCAGTGCTGGAGAGTGACACACTCTACATAGGTTACACAGCGTTTTGAGAGCACCAACATGCTAAAAACTGAAACTGCTACAAGGTGTGTGTAGCGTGCAGAAAGAAGGCTTGTCATTTCAAAGAAAGAAGAGGAAACCAAAATCCAGGTAGTGAAACGAACACACCAGTATGGGAGATGTGCATGTGGACAGTTTCAAGCAGAGGCTCTTTGTGGACACTTGGAAACAGCGCTGTGAAAAAATTTCGTACGAAGCGGGATTTGGCCAAAGTTGAAAGACCTTCCAAAACCAACCCTAAAGAACTTAGCCAAACAATAAATGTTGCAATAAACTCCTGCAGGAAAGGTGCGTCTATGACACAACTCCAGAGCAGGTAGCTACATTCTGCACAGTACAAAATGCATATGAATTCCAGGCTGAAAACTCACTCCAGAAGGAAGCAATGCGTGTGTTTCTCTCTGAAAGAACACTCAGCCACTAGGCTTTTGCTTGCTCCTTCAAAGTCTTTGTAGAAACGTGTGTTTTCACTGCTGGAATACGTTTTGGGATGCATTGTTTCAATCTCTTGCAAGCCTCATGCTGTTTCTTACACAATGGGGAAAAATAAGGAGTATGTTTCCCAAATCACTTGAAGTCCAGGAAAACGCACACTGCATCACTCTTGCACGAACACGCTCTTTCTCCTAATGCGTTGAGAACTTTCAACAAACCAGAAAAGAAGGGTATTTTGCAGTGAAATTCAGACGGGTTTGTAGAGAAGTACATTTCTATGGGCTGCAGAGTGCAAAACCGTCATTGACTTCATGTTCTCGATGAAAACCTTACATTTCCAAGTGACCTGAAGTAGGACTTTCACAAAAAGATGTGTTTGCGTGTCTGTGGTGAAAGGAGCTCTAGGTTGTGTATTCAGTGCTGGAGAGTGACACACTCTACATAGGTTACACAGCGTTTTGAGAGCACCAACATGCTAAAAACTGAAACTGCTACAAGGTGTGTGTAGCGTGCAGAAAGAAGGCTTGTCATTTCAAAGAGAGAAGAGGAAACCAAAATCCAGGTAGTGAAACGAACACACCAGTATGGGAGATGTGCATGTGGACAGTTTCAAGCAGAGGCTCTTTGTGGACACTTGGAAACAGCGCTGTGAAAAAATTTCGTACGAAGCGGGATTTGGCCAAAGTTGAAAGACCTTCCAAAACCAACCCTAAAGAACTTAGCCAAACAATGAATGTTGCAATAAACTCCTGCAGGAAAGGTGCATCTATGACACAACTCCCGAGCAGGTAGCTACATTCTGCACAGTACAAAATGCATATGAATTCCAGGCTGAAAACTCACTCCAGAAGGAAGCAATGCGTGTGTTTCTCTCTGAAAGGACACTCAGCCACTAGGCTTTTGCTTGCTCCTTCAAAGTCTTTGTAGAAACGTGTGATTTCACTGCTGGAATACGTTTTGGGATGCATTGTTTCAATCTCTTGCAAGCCTCATGTTGTTTCTTACACAATGGGGAAAAATAAGGAGTATGTTTCCCAAATCACTTGAAATCCAGGAAAACGCACACTGCATCACTCTTGCACGAACACGCTCTTTCTCCTAATACATTGAGAACTTTCAACAAACATGAAGAGAAGGGTATTTTGCAGTGAAATTCAGACGGGTTTGTAGAAAAGTACATTTCTATGGGCTGCAGAGTGCAAAACCGTCATTGACTTCATGTTCTCGATGAAAACCTTACATTTCCAAGTGACCTGAAGTAGGACTTTCACAAAAAGATGTGTTTGCGTGTCTGTGGTGAAAGGAGCTCTAGGTTGTGTATTCAGTGCTGGAGAGTGACACACTCTACATAGGTTACACAGTGTTTTGAGAGCACCAACATGCTAAAAACTGAAACTGCTACAAGGTGTGTGTAGCGTGCAGAAAGAAGACTTGTCATTTCAAAGAAAGAAGAGGAAACCAAAATCCAGGTAGTGAAACGAACACACCAGTATGGGAGATGTGCATGTGGACAGTTTCAAGCAGAGGCTCTTTGTGGACACTTGGAAACAGCGCTGTGAAAAAATTTCGTACGAAGCGGGATATGGCCAAAGTTGAAAGACCTTCCAAAACCAATCCTAAAGAACTTAGCCAAACAATGAATGTTTCAATAAACTCCTGCAGGAAAGGTGCGTCTATGACACAACTCCCGAGCTGGTAGCTACATTCTGCACAGTACAAAATGCATATGAATTCCAGGCTGAAAACTCACTCCAGAAGGAAGCAATGCGTGTGTTTCTCTCTGAAAGAACACTCAGCCACTAGGCTTCTGCTTGCTCCTTCAAAGTCTTTGTAGAAACGTGTGTTTTCACTGCTGGAATACGTTTTGGGATGCATTGTTTCAATCTCTTGCAAGCCTCATGTTGTTTCTTACACAATGGGGAAAAATAAGGAGTATGTTACCCAAATCACTTGAAGTCCAGGAAAACGCAAACTGCATCACTCTTGCACGAACACGCTCTTTCTCCTAATACGTTGAGAACTTTCAACAAACAAGAAGAGAAGGATATTTTGCAGTGAAATTCAGACGGGTTTGTAGAAAAGTACATTTCTATGGGCTGCAGAGTGCAAAACCGTCATTGACTTCATGTTCTCGATGAAAACCTTACATTTCCAAGTGACCTGAAGTAGGACCTTCACAAAAAGATGTGTTTGCGTGTCTGTGGTGAAAGGAGCTCTAGGTTGTGTATTCAGTGCTGGAGAGTGACACACTCTACATAGGTTACACAGCGTTTTGAGAGCACCAACATGCTAAAAACTGAAACTGCTACAAGGTGTGTGTAGCGTGCAGAAAGAAGGCTTGTCATTTCAAAGAAAGAAGAGGAAACCAAAATCCAGGTAGTGAAACGAACACACCAGTATGGGAGATGTGCATGTGGACAGTTTCAAGCAGAGGCTCTTTGTGGACACTTGGAAACAGCGCTGTGAAAAAATTTCGTACGAAGCGGGATTTGGCCAAAGTTGAAAGACCTTCCAAAACCAACCCTAAAGAACTTAGCCAAACAATAAATGTTGCAATAAACTCCTGCAGGAAAGGTGCGTCTATGACACAACTCCAGAGCAGGTAGCTACATTCTGCACAGTACAAAATGCATATGAATTCCAGGCTGAAAACTCACTCCAGAAGGAAGCAATGCGTGTGTTTCTCTCTGAAAGAACACTCAGCCACTAGGCTTTTGCTTGCTCCTTCAAAGTCTTTGTAGAAACGTGTGTTTTCACTGCTGGAATACGTTTTGGGATGCATTGTTTCAATCTCTTGCAAGCCTCATGCTGTTTCTTACACAATGGGGAAAAATAAGGAGTATGTTTCCCAAATCACTTGAAGTCCAGGAAAACGCACACTGCATCACTCTTGCACGAACACGCTCTTTCTCCTAATGCGTTGAGAACTTTCAACAAACCAGAAAAGAAGGGTATTTTGCAGTGAAATTCAGACGGGTTTGTAGAGAAGTACATTTCTATGGGCTGCAGAGTGCAAAACCGTCATTGACTTCATGTTCTCGATGAAAACCTTACATTTCCAAGTGACCTGAAGTAGGACTTTCACAAAAAGATGTGTTTGCGTGTCTGTGGTGAAAGGAGCTCTAGGTTGTGTATTCAGTGCAGGAGAGTGACACACTCTACATAGGTTACACAGCGTTTTGAGAGCACCAACATGCTAAAAACTGAAACTGCTACAAGGTGTGTGTAGCGTGCAGAAAGAAGGCTTGTCATTTCAAAGAGAGAAGAGGAAACCAAAATCCAGGTAGTGAAACGAACACACCAGTATGGGAGATGTGCATGTGGACAGTTTCAAGCAGAGGCTCTTTGTGGACACTTGGAAACAGCGCTGTGAAAAAATTTCGTACGAAGCGGGATTTGGCCAAAGTTGAAAGACCTTCCAAAACCAACCCTAAAGAACTTAGCCAAACAATGAATGTTGCAATAAACTCCTGCAGGAAAGGTGCATCTATGACACAACTCCCGAGCAGGTAGCTACATTCTGCACAGTACAAAATGCATATGAATTCCAGGCTGAAAACTCACTCCAGAAGGAAGCAATGCGTGTGTTTCTCTCTGAAAGAACACTCAGCCACTAGGCTTTTGCTTGCTCCTTCAAAGTCTTTGTAGAAACGTGTGATTTCACTGCTGGAATACGTTTTGGGATGCATTGTTTCAATCTCTTGCAAGCCTCATGTTGTTTCTTACACAATGGGGAAAAATAAGGAGTATGTTTCCCAAATCACTTGAAATCCAGGAAAACGCACACTGCATCACTCTTGCACGAACACGCTCTTTCTCCTAATACGTTGAGAACTTTCAACAAACATGAAGAGAAGGGTATTTTGCAGTGAAATTCAGACGGGTTTGTAGAAAAGTACATTTCTATGGGCTGCAGAGTGCAAAACCGTCATTGACTTCATGTTCTCGATGAAAACCTTACATTTCCAAGTGACCTGAAGTAGGACTTTCACAAAAAGATGTGTTTGCGTGTCTGTGGTGAAAGGAGCTCTAGGTTGTGTATTCAGTGCTGGAGAGTGACACACTCTACATAGGTTACACAGTGTTTTGAGAGCACCAACATGCTAAAAACTGAAACTGCTACAAGGTGTGTGTAGCGTGCAGAAAGAAGACTTGTCATTTCAAAGAAAGAAGAGGAAACCAAAATCCAGGTAGTGAAACGAACACACCAGTATGGGAGATGTGCATGTGGACAGTTTCAAGCAGAGGCTCTTTGTGGACACTTGGAAACAGCGCTGTGAAAAAATTTCGTACGAAGCGGGATATGGCCAAAGTTGAAAGACCTTCCAAAACCAATCCTAAAGAACTTAGCCAAACAATGAATGTTTCAATAAACTCCTGCAGGAAAGGTGCATCTATGACACAACTCCCGAGCAGGTAGCTACATTCTGCACAGTACAAAATGCTTATGAATTCCAGGCTGAAAACTCACTCCAGAAGGAAGCAATGCGTGTGTTTCTCTCTGAAAGAACACTCAGCCACTAGGCTTCTGCTTGCTCCTTCAAAGTCTTTGTAGAAACGTGTGTTTTCACTGCTGGAATACGTTTTGGGATGCATTGTTTCAATCTCTTGCAAGCCTCATGTTGTTTCTTACACAATGGGGAAAAATAAGGAGTATGTTTCCCAAATCACTTGAAGTCCAGGAAAACGCACACTGCATCACTCTTGCACGAACACGCTCTTTCTCCTAATACGTTGAGAACTTTCAACAAACAAGAAGAGAAGGATATTTTGCAGTGAAATTCAGACGGGTTTGTAGAAAAGTACATTTCTATGGGCTGCAGAGTGCAAAACCGTCATTGACTTCATGTTCTCGATGAAAACCTTACATTTCCAAGTGACCTGAAGTAGGACCTTCACAAAAAGATGTGTTTGCGTGTCTGTGGTGAAAGGAGCTCCAGGTTGTGTATTCAGTGCTGGAGAGTGACACACTCTACATAGGTTACACAGCGTTTTGAGAGCACCAACATGCTAAAAACTGAAACTGCTACAAGGTGTGTGTAGCGTGCAGAAAGAAGGCTTGTCATTTCAAAGAAAGAAGAGGAAACCAAAATCCAGGTAGTGAAACGAACACACCAGTATGGGAGATGTGCATGTGGACAGTTTCAAGCAGAGGCTCTTTGTGGACACTTGGAAACAGCGCTGTGAAAAAATTTCGTACGAAGCGGGATTTGGCCAAAGTTGAAAGACCTTCCAAAACCAACCCTAAAGAACTTAGCCAAACAATGAATGTTGCAATAAACTCCTGCAGGAAAGGTGCATCTATGACACAACTCCCGAGCAGGTAGCTACATTCTGCACAGTACAAAATGCATATGAATTCCAGGCTGAAAACTCACTCCAGAAGGAAGCAATGCGTGTGTTTCTCTCTGAAAGGACACTCAGCCACTAGGCTTTTGCTTGCTCCTTCAAAGTCTTTGTAGAAACGTGTGATTTCACTGCTGGAATACGTTTTGGGATGCATTGTTTCAATCTCTTGCAAGCCTCATGTTGTTTCTTACACAATGGGGAAAAATAAGGAGTATGTTTCCCAAATCACTTGAAATCCAGGAAAACGCACACTGCATCACTCTTGCACGAACACGCTCTTTCTCCTAATACGTTGAGAACTTTCAACAAACATGAAGAGAGGGTATTTTGCAGTGAAATTCAGACGGGTTTGTAGAAAAGTACATTTCTATGGGCTGCAGAGTGCAAAACCGTCATTGACTTCATGTTCTCGATGAAAACCTTACATTTCCAAGTGACCTGAAGTAGGACTTTCACAAAAAGATGTGTTTGCGTGTCTGTGGTGAAAGGAGCTCTAGGTTGTGTATTCAGTGCTGGAGAGTGACACACTCTACATAGGTTACACAGTGTTTTGAGAGCACCAACATGCTAAAAACTGAAACTGCTACAAGGTGTGTGTAGCGTGCAGAAAGAAGACTTGTCATTTCAAAGAAAGAAGAGGAAACCAAAATCCAGGTAGTGAAACGAACACACCAGTATGGGAGATGTGCATGTGGACAGTTTCAAGCAGAGGCTCTTTGTGGACACTTGGAAACAGCGCTGTGAAAAAATTTCGTACGAAGCGGGATATGGCCAAAGTTGAAAGACCTTCCAAAACCAATCCTAAAGAACTTAGCCAAACAATGAATGTTTCAATAAACTCCTGCAGGAAAGGTGCGTCTATGACACAACTCCCGAGCAGGTAGCTACATTCTGCACAGTACAAAATGCATATGAATTCCAGGCTGAAAACTCACTCCAGAAGGAAGCAATGCGTGTGTTTCTCTCTGAAAGAACACTCAGCCACTAGGCTTCTGCTTGCTCCTTAAAAGTCTTTGTAGAAACGTGTGTTTTCACTGCTGGAATACGTTTTGGGATGCATTGTTTCAATCTCTTGCAAGCCTCATGTTGTTTCTTACACAATGGGGAAAAATAAGGAGTATGTTTCCCAAATCACTTGAAGTCCAGGAAAACGCACACTGCATCACTCTTGCACGAACACGCTCTTTTTCCTAATGTGTTGAAAACTTTCAACAAACCAGAAAAGAAGGGTATTTTGCAGTGAAATTCAGACGGGTTTATAGAAAAGTACATTTCTATGGGCTGCAGAGTGCAAAACCGTCATTGACTTCATGTTCTCGATGAAAACCTTACATTTCCAAGTGACCTGAAGTAGGACTTTCACAAAAAGATGTGTTTGCGTGTCTGTGGTGAAAGGAGCTCTAGGTTGTGTATTCAGTGCTGGAGAGTGACACACTCTACATAGGTTACACAGCGTTTTGAGAGCACGAACATGCTAAAAACTGAAACTGCTACAAGGTGTGTGTAGCGTGCAGAAAGAAGGCTTGTCATTTCAAAGAAAGAAGAGGAAACCAAAATCCAGGTAGTGAAACGAACACACCAGGATGGGAGATGTGCATGTGGACAGTTTCAAGCAGAGGCTCTTTGTGGACACTTGGAAACAGCGCTGTGAAAAAATTTCGTACGAAGAGGGATTTGGCCAAAGATGAAAGACCTTCCAAAACCAACCCTAAAGAACTTAGCCAAACAATGAATGTTGCAATAAACTCCTGCAGGAAAGGTGCATCTATGACACAACTCCCGAGCAGGTAGCTACATTCTGCACAGTACAAAATGCATATGAATTCCAGGCTGAAAACTCACTCCAGAAGGAAGCAATGCGTGTGTTTCTCTCTGAAAGAACACTCAGCCACTAGGCTTTTGCTTGCTCCTTCAAAGTCTTTGTAGAAACGTGTGTTTTCACTGCTGGAATACGTTTTGGGATGCATTGTTTCAATCTCTTGCAAGCCTCATGTTGTTTCTTACACAATGGGGAAAAATAAGGAGTATGTTACCCAAATCACTTGAAGTCCAGGAAAACGCAAACTGCATCACTCTTGCACGAACACGCTCTTTCTCCTAATACGTTGAGAACTTTCAACAAACAAGAAGAGAAGGATATTTTGCAGTGAAATTCAGACGGGTTTGTAGAGAAGTACATTTCTATGGGCTGCAGAGTGCAAAACCGTCATTGACTTCTTGTTCTCGATGAAAACCTTACATTTCCAAGTGACCTGAAGTAGGACTTTCACAAAAAGATGTGTTTGCGTGTCTGTGGTGAAAGGAGCTCTAGGTTGTGTATTCAGTGCTGGAGAGTGACACACTCTACATAGGTTACACAGCGTTTTGAGAGCACCAACATGCTAAAAACTGAAACTGCTACAAGGTGTGTGTAGCGTGCAGAAAGAAGGCTTGTCATTTCAAAGAGAGAAGAGGAAACCAAAATCCAGGTAGTGAAACGAACACACCAGTATGGGAGATGTGCATGTGGACAGTTTCAAGCAGAGGCTCTTTGTGGACACTTGGAAACAGCGCTGTGAAAAAATTTCGTACGAAGCGGGATTTGGCCAAAGTTGAAAGACCTTCCAAAACCAACCCTAAAGAACTTAGCCAAACAATAAATGTTGCAATAAACTCCTGCAGGAAAGGTGCGTCTATGACACAACTCCAGAGCAGGTAGCTACATTCTGCACAGTACAAAATGCATATGAATTCCAGGCTGAAAACTCACTCCAGAAGGAAGCAATGCGTGTGTTTCTCTCTGAAAGAACACTCAGCCACTAGGCTTTTGCTTGCTCCTTCAAAGTCTTTGTAGAAACGTGTGTTTTCACTGCTGGAATACGTTTTGGGATGCATTGTTTCAATCTCTTGCAAGCCTCATGCTGTTTCTTACACAATGGGGAAAAATAAGGAGTATGTTTCCCAAATCACTTGAAGTCCAGGAAAACGCACACTGCATCACTCTTGCACGAACACGCTCTTTCTCCTAATGCGTTGAGAACTTTCAACAAACCAGAAAAGAAGGGTATTTTGCAGTGAAATTCAGACGGGTTTGTAGAGAAGTACATTTCTATGGGCTGCAGAGTGCAAAACCGTCATTGACTTCATGTTCTCGATGAAAACCTTACATTTCCAAGTGACCTGAAGTAGGACTTTCACAAAAAGATGTGTTTGCGTGTCTGTGGTGAAAGGAGCTCTAGGTTGTGTATTCAGTGCTGGAGAGTGACACACTCTACATAGGTTACACAGCGTTTTGAGAGCACCAACATGCTAAAAACTGAAACTGCTACAAGGTGTGTGTAGCGTGCAGAAAGAAGGCTTGTCATTTCAAAGAGAGAAGAGGAAACCAAAATCCAGGTAGTGAAACGAACACACCAGTATGGGAGATGTGCATGTGGACAGTTTCAAGCAGAGGCTCTTTGTGGACACTTGGAAACAGCGCTGTGAAAAAATTTCGTACGAAGCGGGATTTGGCCAAAGTTGAAAGACCTTCCAAAACCAACCCTAAAGAACTTAGCCAAACAATGAATGTTGCAATAAACTCCTGCAGGAAAGGTGCATCTATGACACAACTCCCGAGCAGGTAGCTACATTCTGCACAGTACAAAATGCATATGAATTCCAGGCTGAAAACTCACTCCAGAAGGAAGCAATGCGTGTGTTTCTCTCTGAAAGGACACTCAGCCACTAGGCTTTTGCTTGCTCCTTCAAAGTCTTTGTAGAAACGTGTGATTTCACTGCTGGAATACGTTTTGGGATGCATTGTTTCAATCTCTTGCAAGCCTCATGTTGTTTCTTACACAATGGGGAAAAATAAGGAGTATGTTTCCCAAATCACTTGAAATCCAGGAAAACGCACACTGCATCACTCTTGCACGAACACGCTCTTTCTCCTAATACGTTGAGAACTTTCAACAAACAAGAAGAGAAGGGTATTTTGCAGTGAAATTCAGACGGGTTTGTAGAAAAGTACATTTCTATGGGCTGCAGAGTGCAAAACCGTCATTGACTTCATGTTCTCGATGAAAACCTTACATTTCCAAGTGACCTGAAGTAGGACTTTCACAAAAAGATGTGTTTGCGTGTCTGTGGTGAAAGGAGCTCTAGGTTGTGTATTCAGTGCTGGAGAGTGACACACTCTACATAGGTTACACAGTGTTTTGAGAGCACCAACATGCTAAAAACTGAAACTGCTACAAGGTGTGTGTAGCGTGCAGAAAGAAGACTTGTCATTTCAAAGAAAGAAGAGGAAACCAAAATCCAGGTAGTGAAACGAACACACCAGTATGGGAGATGTGCATGTGGACAGTTTCAAGCAGAGGCTCTTTGTGGACACTTGGAAACAGCGCTGTGAAAAAATTTCGTACGAAGCGGGATAAGGCCAAAGTTGAAAGACCTTCCAAAACCAATCCTAAAGAACTTAGCCAAACAATGAATGTTTCAATAAACTCCTGCAGGAAAGGTGCGTCTATGACACAACTCCCGAGCAGGTAGCTACATTCTGCACAGTACAAAATGCATATGAATTCCAGGCTGAAAACTCACTCCAGAAGGAAGCAATGCGTGTGTTTCTCTCTGAAAGAACACTCAGCCACTAGGCTTCTGCTTGCTCCTTCAAAGTCTTTGTAGAAACGTGTGTTTTCACTGCTGGAATACGTTTTGGGATGCATTGTTTCAATCTCTTGCAAGCCTCATGTTGTTTCTTACACAATGGGGAAAAATAAGGAGTATGTTTCCCAAATCACTTGAAGTCCAGGAAAACGCACACTGCATCACTCTTGCACGAACACGCTCTTTTTCCTAATGTGTTGAAAACTTTCAACAAACCAGAAAAGAAGGGTATTTTGCAGTGAAATTCAGACGGGTTTGTAGAAAAGTACATTTCTATGGGCTGCACAGTGCAAAACCGTCATTGACTTCATGTTCTCGATGAAAACCTTACATTTCCAAGTGACCTGAAGTAGGACTTTCACAAAAAGATGTGTTTGCGTGTCTGTGGTGAAAGGAGCTCTAGGTTGTGTATTCAGTGCTGGAGAGTGACACACTCTACATAGGTTACACAGCGTTTTGAGAGCACGAACATGCTAAAAACTGAAACTGCTACAAGGTGTGTGTAGCGTGCAGAAAGAAGGCTTGTCATTTCAAAGAAAGAAGAGGAAACCAAAATCCAGGTAGTGAAACGAACACACCAGTATGGGAGATGTGCATGTGGACAGTTTCAAGCAGAGGCTCTTTGTGGACACTTGGAAACAGCGCTGTGAAAAAATTTCGTACGAAGCGGGATATGGCCAAAGTTGAAAGACCTTCCAAAACCAACCCTAAAGAACTTAGCCAAACAATGAATGTTGCAATAAACTCCTGCAGGAAAGGTGCATCTATGACACAACTCCCGAGCAGGTAGCTACATTCTGCACAGTACAAAATGCATATGAATTCCAGGCTGAAAACTCACTCCAGAAGGAAGCAATGCGTGTGTTTCTCTCTGAAAGAACACTCAGCCACTAGGCTTTTGCTTGCTCCTTCAAAGTCTTTGTAGAAACGTGTGTTTTCACTCCTGGAATACGTTTTGGGATGCATTGTTTCAATCTCTTGCAAGCCTCATGCTGTTTCTTACACAATGGGGAAAAATAAGGAGTATGTTTCCCAAATCACTTGAAGTCCAGGAAAACGCACACTGCATCACTCTTGCACGAACACGCTCTTTCTCCTAATGCGTTGAGAACTTTCAACAAACCAGAAAAGAAGGGTATTTTGCAGTGAAATTCAGACGGGTTTGTAGAGAAGTACATTTCTATGGGCTGCAGAGTGCAAAACCGTCATTGACTTCATGTTCTCGATGAAAACCTTACATTTCCAAGTGACCTGAAGTAGGACTTTCACAAAAAGATGTGTTTGCGTGTCTGTGGTGAAAGGAGCTCTAGGTTGTGTATTCAGTGCTGGAGAGTGACACACTCTACATAGGTTACACAGCGTTTTGAGAGCACCAACATGCTAAAAACTGAAACTGCTACAAGGTGTGTGTAGCGTGCAGAAAGAAGGCTTGTCATTTCAAAGAGAGAAGAGGAAACCAAAATCCAGGTAGTGAAACGAACACACCAGTATGGGAGATGTGCATGTGGACAGTTTCAAGCAGAGGCTCTTTGTGGACACTTGGAAACAGCGCTGTGAAAAAATTTCGTACGAAGCGGGATTTGGCCAAAGTTGAAAGACCTTCCAAAACCAACCCTAAAGAACTTAGCCAAACAATGAATGTTGCAATAAACTCCTGCAGGAAAGGTGCATGTATGACACAACTCCCGAGCAGGTAGCTACATTCTGCACAGTACAAAATGCATATGAATTCCAGGCTGAAAACTCACTCCAGAAGGAAGCAATGCGTGTGTTTCTCTCTGAAAGAACACTCAGCCACTAGGCTTTTGCTTGCTCATTCAAAGTCTTTGTAGAAACGTGTGTTTTCACTGCTGGAATACGTTTTGGGATGCTTTGTTTCAATCTCTTGCAAGCCTCATGTTGTTTCTTACACAATGGGGAAAAATAAGGAGTATGTTTCCCAAATCACTTGAAATCCAGGAAAACGCACACTGCATCACTCTTGCACGAACACGCTCTTTCTCCTAATACTTTGAGAACTTTCAACAAACATGAAGAGAAGGGTATTTTGCAGTGAAATTCAGACGGGTTTGTAGAAAAGTACATTTCTATGGGCTGCAGAGTGCAAAACCGTCATTGACTTCATGTTCTCGATGAAAACCTTACATTTCCAAGTGACCTGAAGTAGGACTTTCACAAAAAGATGTGTTTGCGTGTCTGTGGTGAAAGGAGCTCTAGGTTGTGTATTCAGTGCTGGAGAGTGACACACTCTACATAGGTTACACAGCGTTTTGAGAGCACGAACATGCTAAAAACTGAAACTGCTACAAGGTGTGTGTAGCGTGCAGAAAGAAGGCTTGTCATTTCAAAGAAAGAAGAGGAAACCAAAATCCAGGTAGTGAAACGAACACACCAGGATGGGAGATGTGCATGTGGACAGTTTCAAGCAGAGGCTCTTTGTGGACACTTGGAAACAGCGCTGTGAAAAAATTTCGTACGAAGAGGGATTTGGCCAAAGTTGAAAGACCTTCCAAAACCAACCCTAAAGAACTTAGCCAAACAATGAATGTTGCAATAAACTCCTGCAGGAAAGGTGCATCTATGACACAACTCCCGAGCAGGTAGCTACATTCTGCACAGTACAAAATGCATATGAATTCCAGGCTGAAAACTCACTCCAGAAGGAAGCAATGCGTGTGTTTCTCTCTGAAAGAACACTCAGCCACTAGGCTTTTGCTTGCTCCTTCAAAGTCTTTGTAGAAACGTGTGTTTTCACTGCTGGAATACGTTTTGGGATGCATTGTTTCAATCTCTTGCAAGCCTCATGTTGTTTCTTACACAATGGGGAAAAATAAGGAGTATGTTACCCAAATCACTTGAAGTCCAGGAAAACGCAAACTGCATCACTCTTGCACGAACACGCTCTTTCTCCTAATACGTTGAGAACTTTCAACAAACAAGAAGAGAAGGATATTTTGCAGTGAAATTCAGACGGGTTTGTAGAGAAGTACATTTCTATGGGCTGCAGAGTGCAAAACCGTCATTGACTTCTTGTTCTCGATGAAAACCTTACATTTCCAAGTGACCTGAAGTAGGACTTTCACAAAAAGATGTGTTTGCGTGTCTGTGGTGAAAGGAGCTCTAGGTTGTGTATTCAGTGCTGGAGAGTGACACACTCTACATAGGTTACACAGCGTTTTGAGAGCACCAACATGCTAAAAACTGAAACTGCTACAAGGTGTGTGTAGCGTGCAGAAAGAAGGCTTGTCATTTCAAAGAGAGAAGAGGAAACCAAAATCCAGGTAGTGAAACGAACACACCAGTATGGGAGATGTGCATGTGGACAGTTTCAAGCAGAGGCTCTTTGTGGACACTTGGAAACAGCGCTGTGAAAAAATTTCGTACGAAGCGGGATTTGGCCAAAGTTGAAAGACCTTCCAAAACCAACCCTAAAGAACTTAGCCAAACAATAAATGTTGCAATAAACTCCTGCAGGAAAGGTGCGTCTATGACACAACTCCAGAGCAGGTAGCTACATTCTGCACAGTACAAAATGCATATGAATTCCAGGCTGAAAACTCACTCCAGAAGGAAGCAATGCGTGTGTTTCTCTCTGAAAGAACACTCAGCCACTAGGCTTTTGCTTGCTCCTTCAAAGTCTTTGTAGAAACGTGTGTTTTCACTGCTGGAATACGTTTTGGGATGCATTGTTTCAATCTCTTGCAAGCCTCATGCTGTTTCTTACACAATGGGGAAAAATAAGGAGTATGTTTCCCAAATCACTTGAAGTCCAGGAAAACGCACACTGCATCACTCTTGCACGAACACGCTCTTTCTCCTAATGCGTTGAGAACTTTCAACAAACCAGAAAAGAAGGGTATTTTGCAGTGAAATTCAGACGGGTTTGTAGAGAAGTACATTTCTATGGGCTGCAGAGTGCAAAACCGTCATTGACTTCATGTTCTCGATGAAAACCTTACATTTCCAAGTGACCTGAAGTAGGACTTTCACAAAAAGATGTGTTTGCGTGTCTGTGGTGAAAGGAGCTCTAGGTTGTGTATTCAGTGCTGGAGAGTGACACACTCTACATAGGTTACACAGCGTTTTGAGAGCACCAACATGCTAAAAACTGAAACTGCTACAAGGTGTGTGTAGCGTGCAGAAAGAAGGCTTGTCATTTCAAAGAGAGAAGAGGAAACCAAAATCCAGGTAGTGAAACGAACACACCAGTATGGGAGATGTGCATGTGGACAGTTTCAAGCAGAGGCTCTTTGTGGACACTTGGAAACAGCGCTGTGAAAAAATTTCGTACGAAGCGGGATATGGCCAAAGTTGAAAGACCTTCCAAAACCAATCCTAAAGAACTTAGCCAAACAATGAATGTTTCAATAAACTCCTGCAGGAAAGGTGCGTCTATGACACAACTCCCGAGCAGGTAGCTACATTCTGCACAGTACAAAATGCTTATGAATTCCAGGCTGAAAACTCACTCCAGAAGGAAGCAATGCGTGTGTTTCTCTCTGAAAGAACACTCAGCCACTAGGCTTCTGCTTGCTCCTTCAAAGTCTTTGTAGAAACGTGTGTTTTCACTGCTGGAATACGTTTTGGGATGCATTGTTTCAATCTCTTGCAAGCCTCATGTTGTTTCTTACACAATGGGGAAAAATAAGGAGTATGTTTCCCAAATCACTTGAAGTCCAGGAAAACGCACACTGCATCACTCTTGCACGAACACGCTCTTTCTCCTAATACGTTGAGAACTTTCAACAAACATGAAGAGAAGGGTATTTTGCAGTGAAATTCAGACGGGTTTGTAGAAAAGTACATTTCTATGGGCTGCAGAGTGCAAAACCGTCATTGACTTCATGTTCTCGATGAAAACCTTACATTTCCAAGTGACCTGAAGTAGGACTTTCACAAAAAGATGTGTTTGCGTGTCTGTGGTGAAAGGAGCTCTAGGTTGTGTATTCAGTGCTGGAGAGTGACACACTCTACATAGGTTACACAGTGTTTTGAGAGCACCAACATGCTAAAAACTGAAACTGCTACAAGGTGTGTGTAGCGTGCAGAAAGAAGACTTGTCATTTCAAAGAAAGAAGAGGAAACCAAAATCCAGGTAGTGAAACGAACACACCAGTATGGGAGATGTGCATGTGGACAGTTTCAAGCAGAGGCTCTTTGTGGACACTTGGAAACAGCGCTGTGAAAAAATTTCGTACGAAGCGGGATATGGCCAAAGTTGAAAGACCTTCCAAAACCAATCCTAAAGAACTTAGCCAAACAATGAATGTTTCAATAAACTCCTGCAGGAAAGGTGCATCTATGACACAACTCCCGAGCAGGTAGCTACATTCTGCACAGTACAAAATGCTTATGAATTCCAGGCTGAAAACTCACTCCAGAAGGAAGCAATGCGTGTGTTTCTCTCTGAAAGAACACTCAGCCACTAGGCTTCTGCTTGCTCCTTCAAAGTCTTTGTAGAAACGTGTGTTTTCACTGCTGGAATACGTTTTGGGATGCATTGTTTCAATCTCTTGCAAGCCTCATGTTGTTTCTTACACAATGGGGAAAAATAAGGAGTATGTTTCCCAAATCACTTGAAGTCCAGGAAAACGCACACTGCATCACTCTTGCACGAACACGCTCTTTCTCCTAATACGTTGAGAACTTTCAACAAACAAGAAGAGAAGGATATTTTGCAGTGAAATTCAGACGGGTTTGTAGAAAAGTACATTTCTATGGGCTGCAGAGTGCAAAACCGTCATTGACTTCATGTTCTCGATGAAAACCTTACATTTCCAAGTGACCTGAAGTAGGACCTTCACAAAAAGATGTGTTTGCGTGTCTGTGGTGAAAGGAGCTCCAGGTTGTGTATTCAGTGCTGGAGAGTGACACACTCTACATAGGTTACACAGCGTTTTGAGAGCACCAACATGCTAAAAACTGAAACTGCTACAAGGTGTGTGTAGCGTGCAGAAAGAAGGCTTGTCATTTCAAAGAAAGAAGAGGAAACCAAAATCCAGGTAGTGAAACGAACACACCAGTATGGGAGATGTGCATGTGGACAGTTTCAAGCAGAGGCTCTTTGTGGACACTTGGAAACAGCGCTGTGAAAAAATTTCGTACGAAGCGGGATTTGGCCAAAGTTGAAAGACCTTCCAAAACCAACCCTAAAGAACTTAGCCAAACAATGAATGTTGCAATAAACTCCTGCAGGAAAGGTGCATCTATGACACAACTCCCGAGCAGGTAGCTACATTCTGCACAGTACAAAATGCATATGAATTCCAGGCTGAAAACTCACTCCAGAAGGAAGCAATGCGTGTGTTTCTCTCTGAAAGGACACTCAGCCACTAGGCTTTTGCTTGCTCCTTCAAAGTCTTTGTAGAAACGTGTGATTTCACTGCTGGAATACGTTTTGGGATGCATTGTTTCAATCTCTTGCAAGCCTCATGTTGTTTCTTACACAATGGGGAAAAATAAGGAGTATGTTTCCCAAATCACTTGAAATCCAGGAAAACGCACACTGCATCACTCTTGCACGAACACGCTCTTTCTCCTAATACGTTGAGAACTTTCAACAAACATGAAGAGAGGGTATTTTGCAGTGAAATTCAGACGGGTTTGTAGAAAAGTACATTTCTATGGGCTGCAGAGTGCAAAACCGTCATTGACTTCATGTTCTCGATGAAAACCTTACATTTCCAAGTGACCTGAAGTAGGACTTTCACAAAAAGATGTGTTTGCGTGTCTGTGGTGAAAGGAGCTCTAGGTTGTGTATTCAGTGCTGGAGAGTGACACACTCTACATAGGTTACACAGTGTTTTGAGAGCACCAACATGCTAAAAACTGAAACTGCTACAAGGTGTGTGTAGCGTGCAGAAAGAAGACTTGTCATTTCAAAGAAAGAAGAGGAAACCAAAATCCAGGTAGTGAAACGAACACACCAGTATGGGAGATGTGCATGTGGACAGTTTCAAGCAGAGGCTCTTTGTGGACACTTGGAAACAGCGCTGTGAAAAAATTTCGTACGAAGCGGGATATGGCCAAAGTTGAAAGACCTTCCAAAACCAATCCTAAAGAACTTAGCCAAACAATGAATGTTTCAATAAACTCCTGCAGGAAAGGTGCGTCTATGACACAACTCCCGAGCAGGTAGCTACATTCTGCACAGTACAAAATGCATATGAATTCCAGGCTGAAAACTCACTCCAGAAGGAAGCAATGCGTGTGTTTCTCTCTGAAAGAACACTCAGCCACTAGGCTTCTGCTTGCTCCTTAAAAGTCTTTGTAGAAACGTGTGTTTTCACTGCTGGAATACGTTTTGGGATGCATTGTTTCAATCTCTTGCAAGCCTCATGTTGTTTCTTACACAATGGGGAAAAATAAGGAGTATGTTTCCCAAATCACTTGAAGTCCAGGAAAACGCACACTGCATCACTCTTGCACGAACACGCTCTTTTTCCTAATGTGTTGAAAACTTTCAACAAACCAGAAAAGAAGGGTATTTTGCAGTGAAATTCAGACGGGTTTATAGAAAAGTACATTTCTATGGGCTGCAGAGTGCAAAACCGTCATTGACTTCATGTTCTCGATGAAAACCTTACATTTCCAAGTGACCTGAAGTAGGACTTTCACAAAAAGATGTGTTTGCGTGTCTGTGGTGAAAGGAGCTCTAGGTTGTGTATTCAGTGCTGGAGAGTGACACACTCTACATAGGTTACACAGCGTTTTGAGAGCACGAACATGCTAAAAACTGAAACTGCTACAAGGTGTGTGTAGCGTGCAGAAAGAAGGCTTGTCATTTCAAAGAAAGAAGAGGAAACCAAAATCCAGGTAGTGAAACGAACACACCAGGATGGGAGATGTGCATGTGGACAGTTTCAAGCAGAGGCTCTTTGTGGACACTTGGAAACAGCGCTGTGAAAAAATTTCGTACGAAGAGGGATTTGGCCAAAGATGAAAGACCTTCCAAAACCAACCCTAAAGAACTTAGCCAAACAATGAATGTTGCAATAAACTCCTGCAGGAAAGGTGCATCTATGACACAACTCCCGAGCAGGTAGCTACATTCTGCACAGTACAAAATGCATATGAATTCCAGGCTGAAAACTCACTCCAGAAGGAAGCAATGCGTGTGTTTCTCTCTGAAAGAACACTCAGCCACTAGGCTTTTGCTTGCTCCTTCAAAGTCTTTGTAGAAACGTGTGTTTTCACTGCTGGAATACGTTTTGGGATGCATTGTTTCAATCTCTTGCAAGCCTCATGTTGTTTCTTACACAATGGGGAAAAATAAGGAGTATGTTACCCAAATCACTTGAAGTCCAGGAAAACGCAAACTGCATCACTCTTGCACGAACACGCTCTTTCTCCTAATACGTTGAGAACTTTCAACAAACAAGAAGAGAAGGATATTTTGCAGTGAAATTCAGACGGGTTTGTAGAGAAGTACATTTCTATGGGCTGCAGAGTGCAAAACCGTCATTGACTTCTTGTTCTCGATGAAAACCTTACATTTCCAAGTGACCTGAAGTAGGACTTTCACAAAAAGATGTGTTTGCGTGTCTGTGGTGAAAGGAGCTCTAGGTTGTGTATTCAGTGCTGGAGAGTGACACACTCTACATAGGTTACACAGCGTTTTGAGAGCACCAACATGCTAAAAACTGAAACTGCTACAAGGTGTGTGTAGCGTGCAGAAAGAAGGCTTGTCATTTCAAAGAGAGAAGAGGAAACCAAAATCCAGGTAGTGAAACGAACACACCAGTATGGGAGATGTGCATGTGGACAGTTTCAAGCAGAGGCTCTTTGTGGACACTTGGAAACAGCGCTGTGAAAAAATTTCGTACGAAGCGGGATTTGGCCAAAGTTGAAAGACCTTCCAAAACCAACCCTAAAGAACTTAGCCAAACAATAAATGTTGCAATAAACTCCTGCAGGAAAGGTGCGTCTATGACACAACTCCAGAGCAGGTAGCTACATTCTGCACAGTACAAAATGCATATGAATTCCAGGCTGAAAACTCACTCCAGAAGGAAGCAATGCGTGTGTTTCTCTCTGAAAGAACACTCAGCCACTAGGCTTTTGCTTGCTCCTTCAAAGTCTTTGTAGAAACGTGTGTTTTCACTGCTGGAATACGTTTTGGGATGCATTGTTTCAATCTCTTGCAAGCCTCATGCTGTTTCTTACACAATGGGGAAAAATAAGGAGTATGTTTCCCAAATCACTTGAAGTCCAGGAAAACGCACACTGCATCACTCTTGCACGAACACGCTCTTTCTCCTAATGCGTTGAGAACTTTCAACAAACCAGAAAAGAAGGGTATTTTGCAGTGAAATTCAGACGGGTTTGTAGAGAAGTACATTTCTATGGGCTGCAGAGTGCAAAACCGTCATTGACTTCATGTTCTCGATGAAAACCTTACATTTCCAAGTGACCTGAAGTAGGACTTTCACAAAAAGATGTGTTTGCGTGTCTGTGGTGAAAGGAGCTCTAGGTTGTGTATTCAGTGCTGGAGAGTGACACACTCTACATAGGTTACACAGCGTTTTGAGAGCACCAACATGCTAAAAACTGAAACTGCTACAAGGTGTGTGTAGCGTGCAGAAAGAAGGCTTGTCATTTCAAAGAGAGAAGAGGAAACCAAAATCCAGGTAGTGAAACGAACACACCAGTATGGGAGATGTGCATGTGGACAGTTTCAAGCAGAGGCTCTTTGTGGACACTTGGAAACAGCGCTGTGAAAAAATTTCGTACGAAGCGGGATTTGGCCAAAGTTGAAAGACCTTCCAAAACCAACCCTAAAGAACTTAGCCAAACAATGAATGTTGCAATAAACTCCTGCAGGAAAGGTGCATCTATGACACAACTCCCGAGCAGGTAGCTACATTCTGCACAGTACAAAATGCATATGAATTCCAGGCTGAAAACTCACTCCAGAAGGAAGCAATGCGTGTGTTTCTCTCTGAAAGGACACTCAGCCACTAGGCTTTTGCTTGCTCCTTCAAAGTCTTTGTAGAAACGTGTGATTTCACTGCTGGAATACGTTTTGGGATGCATTGTTTCAATCTCTTGCAAGCCTCATGTTGTTTCTTACACAATGGGGAAAAATAAGGAGTATGTTTCCCAAATCACTTGAAATCCAGGAAAACGCACACTGCATCACTCTTGCACGAACACGCTCTTTCTCCTAATACGTTGAGAACTTTCAACAAACAAGAAGAGAAGGGTATTTTGCAGTGAAATTCAGACGGGTTTGTAGAAAAGTACATTTCTATGGGCTGCAGAGTGCAAAACCGTCATTGACTTCATGTTCTCGATGAAAACCTTACATTTCCAAGTGACCTGAAGTAGGACTTTCACAAAAAGATGTGTTTGCGTGTCTGTGGTGAAAGGAGCTCTAGGTTGTGTATTCAGTGCTGGAGAGTGACACACTCTACATAGGTTACACAGTGTTTTGAGAGCACCAACATGCTAAAAACTGAAACTGCTACAAGGTGTGTGTAGCGTGCAGAAAGAAGACTTGTCATTTCAAAGAAAGAAGAGGAAACCAAAATCCAGGTAGTGAAACGAACACACCAGTATGGGAGATGTGCATGTGGACAGTTTCAAGCAGAGGCTCTTTGTGGACACTTGGAAACAGCGCTGTGAAAAAATTTCGTACGAAGCGGGATAAGGCCAAAGTTGAAAGACCTTCCAAAACCAATCCTAAAGAACTTAGCCAAACAATGAATGTTTCAATAAACTCCTGCAGGAAAGGTGCGTCTATGACACAACTCCCGAGCAGGTAGCTACATTCTGCACAGTACAAAATGCATATGAATTCCAGGCTGAAAACTCACTCCAGAAGGAAGCAATGCGTGTGTTTCTCTCTGAAAGAACACTCAGCCACTAGGCTTCTGCTTGCTCCTTCAAAGTCTTTGTAGAAACGTGTGTTTTCACTGCTGGAATACGTTTTGGGATGCATTGTTTCAATCTCTTGCAAGCCTCATGTTGTTTCTTACACAATGGGGAAAAATAAGGAGTATGTTTCCCAAATCACTTGAAGTCCAGGAAAACGCACACTGCATCACTCTTGCACGAACACGCTCTTTTTCCTAATGTGTTGAAAACTTTCAACAAACCAGAAAAGAAGGGTATTTTGCAGTGAAATTCAGACGGGTTTGTAGAAAAGTACATTTCTATGGGCTGCACAGTGCAAAACCGTCATTGACTTCATGTTCTCGATGAAAACCTTACATTTCCAAGTGACCTGAAGTAGGACTTTCACAAAAAGATGTGTTTGCGTGTCTGTGGTGAAAGGAGCTCTAGGTTGTGTATTCAGTGCTGGAGAGTGACACACTCTACATAGGTTACACAGCGTTTTGAGAGCACGAACATGCTAAAAACTGAAACTGCTACAAGGTGTGTGTAGCGTGCAGAAAGAAGGCTTGTCATTTCAAAGAAAGAAGAGGAAACCAAAATCCAGGTAGTGAAACGAACACACCAGTATGGGAGATGTGCATGTGGACAGTTTCAAGCAGAGGCTCTTTGTGGACACTTGGAAACAGCGCTGTGAAAAAATTTCGTACGAAGCGGGATATGGCCAAAGTTGAAAGACCTTCCAAAACCAACCCTAAAGAACTTAGCCAAACAATGAATGTTGCAATAAACTCCTGCAGGAAAGGTGCATCTATGACACAACTCCCGAGCAGGTAGCTACATTCTGCACAGTACAAAATGCATATGAATTCCAGGCTGAAAACTCACTCCAGAAGGAAGCAATGCGTGTGTTTCTCTCTGAAAGAACACTCAGCCACTAGGCTTTTGCTTGCTCCTTCAAAGTCTTTGTAGAAACGTGTGTTTTCACTCCTGGAATACGTTTTGGGATGCATTGTTTCAATCTCTTGCAAGCCTCATGCTGTTTCTTACACAATGGGGAAAAATAAGGAGTATGTTTCCCAAATCACTTGAAGTCCAGGAAAACGCACACTGCATCACTCTTGCACGAACACGCTCTTTCTCCTAATGCGTTGAGAACTTTCAACAAACCAGAAAAGAAGGGTATTTTGCAGTGAAATTCAGACGGGTTTGTAGAGAAGTACATTTCTATGGGCTGCAGAGTGCAAAACCGTCATTGACTTCATGTTCTCGATGAAAACCTTACATTTCCAAGTGACCTGAAGTAGGACTTTCACAAAAAGATGTGTTTGCGTGTCTGTGGTGAAAGGAGCTCTAGGTTGTGTATTCAGTGCTGGAGAGTGACACACTCTACATAGGTTACACAGCGTTTTGAGAGCACCAACATGCTAAAAACTGAAACTGCTACAAGGTGTGTGTAGCGTGCAGAAAGAAGGCTTGTCATTTCAAAGAGAGAAGAGGAAACCAAAATCCAGGTAGTGAAACGAACACACCAGTATGGGAGATGTGCATGTGGACAGTTTCAAGCAGAGGCTCTTTGTGGACACTTGGAAACAGCGCTGTGAAAAAATTTCGTACGAAGCGGGATTTGGCCAAAGTTGAAAGACCTTCCAAAACCAACCCTAAAGAACTTAGCCAAACAATGAATGTTGCAATAAACTCCTGCAGGAAAGGTGCATGTATGACACAACTCCCGAGCAGGTAGCTACATTCTGCACAGTACAAAATGCATATGAATTCCAGGCTGAAAACTCACTCCAGAAGGAAGCAATGCGTGTGTTTCTCTCTGAAAGAACACTCAGCCACTAGGCTTTTGCTTGCTCATTCAAAGTCTTTGTAGAAACGTGTGTTTTCACTGCTGGAATACGTTTTGGGATGCTTTGTTTCAATCTCTTGCAAGCCTCATGTTGTTTCTTACACAATGGGGAAAAATAAGGAGTATGTTTCCCAAATCACTTGAAATCCAGGAAAACGCACACTGCATCACTCTTGCACGAACACGCTCTTTCTCCTAATACTTTGAGAACTTTCAACAAACATGAAGAGAAGGGTATTTTGCAGTGAAATTCAGACGGGTTTGTAGAAAAGTACATTTCTATGGGCTGCAGAGTGCAAAACCGTCATTGACTTCATGTTCTCGATGAAAACCTTACATTTCCAAGTGACCTGAAGTAGGACTTTCACAAAAAGATGTGTTTGCGTGTCTGTGGTGAAAGGAGCTCTAGGTTGTGTATTCAGTGCTGGAGAGTGACACACTCTACATAGGTTACACAGCGTTTTGAGAGCACGAACATGCTAAAAACTGAAACTGCTACAAGGTGTGTGTAGCGTGCAGAAAGAAGGCTTGTCATTTCAAAGAAAGAAGAGGAAACCAAAATCCAGGTAGTGAAACGAACACACCAGGATGGGAGATGTGCATGTGGACAGTTTCAAGCAGAGGCTCTTTGTGGACACTTGGAAACAGCGCTGTGAAAAAATTTCGTACGAAGAGGGATTTGGCCAAAGTTGAAAGACCTTCCAAAACCAACCCTAAAGAACTTAGCCAAACAATGAATGTTGCAATAAACTCCTGCAGGAAAGGTGCATCTATGACACAACTCCCGAGCAGGTAGCTACATTCTGCACAGTACAAAATGCATATGAATTCCAGGCTGAAAACTCACTCCAGAAGGAAGCAATGCGTGTGTTTCTCTCTGAAAGAACACTCAGCCACTAGGCTTTTGCTTGCTCCTTCAAAGTCTTTGTAGAAACGTGTGTTTTCACTGCTGGAATACGTTTTGGGATGCATTGTTTCAATCTCTTGCAAGCCTCATGTTGTTTCTTACACAATGGGGAAAAATAAGGAGTATGTTACCCAAATCACTTGAAGTCCAGGAAAACGCAAACTGCATCACTCTTGCACGAACACGCTCTTTCTCCTAATACGTTGAGAACTTTCAACAAACAAGAAGAGAAGGATATTTTGCAGTGAAATTCAGACGGGTTTGTAGAGAAGTACATTTCTATGGGCTGCAGAGTGCAAAACCGTCATTGACTTCTTGTTCTCGATGAAAACCTTACATTTCCAAGTGACCTGAAGTAGGACTTTCACAAAAAGATGTGTTTGCGTGTCTGTGGTGAAAGGAGCTCTAGGTTGTGTATTCAGTGCTGGAGAGTGACACACTCTACATAGGTTACACAGCGTTTTGAGAGCACCAACATGCTAAAAACTGAAACTGCTACAAGGTGTGTGTAGCGTGCAGAAAGAAGGCTTGTCATTTCAAAGAGAGAAGAGGAAACCAAAATCCAGGTAGTGAAACGAACACACCAGTATGGGAGATGTGCATGTGGACAGTTTCAAGCAGAGGCTCTTTGTGGACACTTGGAAACAGCGCTGTGAAAAAATTTCGTACGAAGCGGGATTTGGCCAAAGTTGAAAGACCTTCCAAAACCAACCCTAAAGAACTTAGCCAAACAATAAATGTTGCAATAAACTCCTGCAGGAAAGGTGCGTCTATGACACAACTCCAGAGCAGGTAGCTACATTCTGCACAGTACAAAATGCATATGAATTCCAGGCTGAAAACTCACTCCAGAAGGAAGCAATGCGTGTGTTTCTCTCTGAAAGAACACTCAGCCACTAGGCTTTTGCTTGCTCCTTCAAAGTCTTTGTAGAAACGTGTGTTTTCACTGCTGGAATACGTTTTGGGATGCATTGTTTCAATCTCTTGCAAGCCTCATGCTGTTTCTTACACAATGGGGAAAAATAAGGAGTATGTTTCCCAAATCACTTGAAGTCCAGGAAAACGCACACTGCATCACTCTTGCACGAACACGCTCTTTCTCCTAATGCGTTGAGAACTTTCAACAAACCAGAAAAGAAGGGTATTTTGCAGTGAAATTCAGACGGGTTTGTAGAGAAGTACATTTCTATGGGCTGCAGAGTGCAAAACCGTCATTGACTTCATGTTCTCGATGAAAACCTTACATTTCCAAGTGACCTGAAGTAGGACTTTCACAAAAAGATGTGTTTGCGTGTCTGTGGTGAAAGGAGCTCTAGGTTGTGTATTCAGTGCTGGAGAGTGACACACTCTACATAGGTTACACAGCGTTTTGAGAGCACCAACATGCTAAAAACTGAAACGGCTACAAGGTGTGTGTAGCGTGCAGAAAGAAGGCTTGTCATTTCAAAGAGAGAAGAGGAAACCAAAATCCAGGTAGTGAAACGAACACACCAGTATGGGAGATGTGCATGTGGACAGTTTCAAGCAGAGGCTCTTTGTGGACACTTGGAAACAGCGCTGTGAAAAAATTTCGTACGAAGCGGGATATGGCCAAAGTTGAAAGACCTTCCAAAACCAATCCTAAAGAACTTAGCCAAACAATGAATGTTTCAATAAACTCCTGCAGGAAAGGTGCGTCTATGACACAACTCCCGAGCAGGTAGCTACATTCTGCACAGTACAAAATGCTTATGAATTCCAGGCTGAAAACTCACTCCAGAAGGAAGCAATGCGTGTGTTTCTCTCTGAAAGAACACTCAGCCACTAGGCTTCTGCTTGCTCCTTCAAAGTCTTTGTAGAAACGTGTGTTTTCACTGCTGGAATACGTTTTGGGATGCATTGTTTCAATCTCTTGCAAGCCTCATGTTGTTTCTTACACAATGGGGAAAAATAAGGAGTATGTTTCCCAAATCACTTGAAGTCCAGGAAAACGCACACTGCATCACTCTTGCACGAACACGCTCTTTCTCCTAATACGTTGAGAACTTTCAACAAACAAGAAGAGAAGGATATTTTGCAGTAAAATTCAGACGGGTTTGTAGAAAAGTACATTTCTATGGACTGCAGACTGCAAAACCGTCATTGACTTCATGTTCTCGATGAAAACCTTACATTTCCAAGTGACCTGAAGTAGGACCTTCACAAAAAGATGTGTTTGCGTGTCTGTGGTGAAAGGAGCTCTAGGTTGTGTATTCAGTGCTGGAGAGTGACACACTCTACATAGGTTACACAGCGTTTTGAGAGCACCAACATGCTAAAAACTGAAACTGCTACAAGGTGTGTGTAGCGTGCAGAAAGAAGGCTTGTCATTTCAAAGAGAGAAGAGGAAACCAAAATCCAGGTAGTGAAACGAACACACCAGTATGGGAGATGTGCATGTGGACAGTTTCAAGCAGAGGCTCTTTGTGGACACTTGGAAACAGCGCTGTGAAAAAATTTCGTACGAAGCGGGATTTGGCCAAAGTTGAAAGACCTTCCAAAACCAACCCTAAAGAACTTAGCCAAACAATAAATGTTGCAATAAACTCCTGCAGGAAAGGTGCGTCTATGACACAACTCCAGAGCAGGTAGCTACATTCTGCACAGTACAAAATGCATATGAATTCCAGGCTGAAAACTCACTCCAGAAGGAAGCAATGCGTGTGTTTCTCTCTGAAAGAACACTCAGCCACTAGGCTTTTGCTTGCTCCTTCAAAGTCTTTGTAGAAACGTGTGTTTTCACTGCTGGAATACGTTTTGGGATGCATTGTTTCAATCTCTTGCAAGCCTCATGCTGTTTCTTACACAATGGGGAAAAATAAGGAGTATGTTTCCCAAATCACTTGAAGTCCAGGAAAACGCACACTGCATCACTCTTGCACGAACACGCTCTTTCTCCTAATGCGTTGAGAACTTTCAACAAACCAGAAAAGAAGGGTATTTTGCAGTGAAATTCAGACGGGTTTGTAGAGAAGTACATTTCTATGGGCTGCAGAGTGCAAAACCGTCATTGACTTCATGTTCTCGATGAAAACCTTACATTTCCAAGTGACCTGAAGTAGGACTTTCACAAAAAGATGTGTTTGCGTGTCTGTGGTGAAAGGAGCTCTAGGTTGTGTATTCAGTGCTGGAGAGTGACACACTCTACATAGGTTACACAGCGTTTTGAGAGCACCAACATGCTAAAAACTGAAACGGCTACAAGGTGTGTGTAGCGTGCAGAAAGAAGGCTTGTCATTTCAAAGAGAGAAGAGGAAACCAAAATCCAGGTAGTGAAACGAACACACCAGTATGGGAGATGTGCATGTGGACAGTTTCAAGCAGAGGCTCTTTGTGGACACTTGGAAACAGCGCTGTGAAAAAATTTCGTACGAAGCGGGATATGGCCAAAGTTGAAAGACCTTCCAAAACCAATCCTAAAGAACTTAGCCAAACAATGAATGTTTCAATAAACTCCTGCAGGAAAGGTGCGTCTATGACACAACTCCCGAGCAGGTAGCTACATTCTGCACAGTACAAAATGCTTATGAATTCCAGGCTGAAAACTCACTCCAGAAGGAAGCAATGCGTGTGTTTCTCTCTGAAAGAACACTCAGCCACTAGGCTTCTGCTTGCTCCTTCAAAGTCTTTGTAGAAACGTGTGTTTTCACTGCTGGAATACGTTTTGGGATGCATTGTTTCAATCTCTTGCAAGCCTCATGTTGTTTCTTACACAATGGGGAAAAATAAGGAGTATGTTTCCCAAATCACTTGAAGTCCAGGAAAACGCACACTGCATCACTCTTGCACGAACACGCTCTTTCTCCTAATACGTTGAGAACTTTCAACAAACAAGAAGAGAAGGATATTTTGCAGTAAAATTCAGACGGGTTTGTAGAAAAGTACATTTCTATGGACTGCAGACTGCAAAACCGTCATTGACTTCATGTTCTCGATGAAAACCTTACATTTCCAAGTGACCTGAAGTAGGACCTTCACAAAAAGATGTGTTTGCGTGTCTGTGGTGAAAGGAGCTCTAGGTTGTGTATTCAGTGCTGGAGAGTGACACACTCTACATAGGTTACACAGCGTTTTGAGAGCACCAACATGCTAAAAACTGAAACTGCTACAAGGTGTGTGTAGCGTGCAGAAAGAAGGCTTGTCATTTCAAAGAAAGAAGAGGAAACCAAAATCCAGGTAGTGAAACGAACACACCAGTATGGGAGATGTGCATGTGGACAGTTTCAAGCAGAGGCTCTTTGTGGACACTTGGAAACAGCGCTGTGAAAAAATTTCGTACGAAGCGGGATTTGGCCAAAGTTGAAAGACCTTCCAAAACCAACCCTAAAGAACTTAGCCAAACAATAAATGTTGCAATAAACTCCTGCAGGAAAGGTGCGTCTATGACACAACTCCAGAGCAGGTAGCTACATTCTGCACAGTACAAAATGCATATGAATTCCAGGCTGAAAACTCACTCCAGAAGGAAGCAATGCGTGTGTTTCTCTCTGAAAGAACACTCAGCCACTAGGCTTTTGCTTGCTCCTTCAAAGTCTTTGTAGAAACGTGTGTTTTCACTGCTGGAATACGTTTTGGGATGCATTGTTTCAATCTCTTGCAAGCCTCATGCTGTTTCTTACACAATGGGGAAAAATAAGGAGTATGTTTCCCAAATCACTTGAAGTCCAGGAAAACGCACACTGCATCACTCTTGCACGAACACGCTCTTTCTCCTAATGCGTTGAGAACTTTCAACAAACCAGAAAAGAAGGGTATTTTGCAGTGAAATTCAGACGGGTTTGTAGAGAAGTACATTTCTATGGGCTGCAGAGTGCAAAACCGTCATTGACTTCATGTTCTCGATGAAAACCTTACATTTCCAAGTGACCTGAAGTAGGACTTTCACAAAAAGATGTGTTTGCGTGTCTGTGGTGAAAGGAGCTCTAGGTTGTGTATTCAGTGCTGGAGAGTGACACACTCTACATAGGTTACACAGCGTTTTGAGAGCACCAACATGCTAAAAACTGAAACTGCTACAAGGTGTGTGTAGCGTGCAGAAAGAAGGCTTGTCATTTCAAAGAGAGAAGAGGAAACCAAAATCCAGGTAGTGAAACGAACACACCAGTATGGGAGATGTGCATGTGGACAGTTTCAAGCAGAGGCTCTTTGTGGACACTTGGAAACAGCGCTGTGAAAAAATTTCGTACGAAGCGGGATATGGCCAAAGTTGAAAGACCTTCCAAAACCAATCCTAAAGAACTTAGCCAAACAATGAATGTTTCAATAAACTCCTGCAGGAAAGGTGCGTCTATGACACAACTCCCGAGCAGGTAGCTACATTCTGCACAGTACAAAATGCTTATGAATTCCAGGCTGAAAACTCACTCCAGAAGGAAGCAATGCGTGTGTTTCTCTCTGAAAGAACACTCAGCCACTAGGCTTCTGCTTGCTCCTTCAAAGTCTTTGTAGAAACGTGTGTTTTCACTGCTGGAATACGTTTTGGGATGCATTGTTTCAATCTCTTGCAAGCCTCATGTTGTTTCTTACACAATGGGGAAAAATAAGGAGTATGTTTCCCAAATCACTTGAAGTCCAGGAAAACGCACACTGCATCACCCTTGCACGAACACGCTCTTTCTCCTAATACGTTGAGAACTTTCAACAAACAAGAAGAGAAGGATATTTTGCAGTAAAATTCAGACGGGTTTGTAGAAAAGTACATTTCTATGGACTGCAGACTGCAAAACCGTCATTGACTTCATGTTCTCGATGAAAACCTTACATTTCCAAGTGACCTGAAGTAGGACCTTCACAAAAAGATGTGTTTGCGTGTCTGTGGTGAAAGGAGCTCTAGGTTGTGTATTCAGTGCTGGAGAGTGACACACTCTACATAGGTTACACAGCGTTTTGAGAGCACCAACATGCTAAAAACTGAAACTGCTACAAGGTGTGTGTAGCGTGCAGAAAGAAGGCTTGTCATTTCAAAGAAAGAAGAGGAAACCAAAATCCAGGTAGTGAAACGAACACACCAGTATGGGAGATGTGCATGTGGACAGTTTCAAGCAGAGGCTCTTTGTGGACACTTGGAAACAGCGCTGTGAAAAAATTTCGTACGAAGCGGGATTTGGCCAAAGTTGAAAGACCTTCCAAAACCAACCCTAAAGAACTTAGCCAAACAATAAATGTTGCAATAAACTCCTGCAGGAAAGGTGCGTCTATGACACAACTCCAGAGCAGGTAGCTACATTCTGCACAGTACAAAATGCATATGAATTCCAGGCTGAAAACTCACTCCAGAAGGAAGCAATGCGTGTGTTTCTCTCTGAAAGAACACTCAGCCACTAGGCTTTTGCTTGCTCCTTCAAAGTCTTTGTAGAAACCTGTGTTTTCACTGCTGGAATACGTTTTGGGATGCATTGTTTCAATCTCTTGCAAGCCTCATGCTGTTTCTTACACAATGGGGAAAAATAAGGAGTATGTTTCCCAAATCACTTGAAGTCCAGGAAAACGCACACTGCATCACTCTTGCACGAACACGCTCTTTCTCCTAATGCGTTGAGAACTTTCAACAAACCAGAAAAGAAGGGTATTTTGCAGTGAAATTCAGACGGGTTTGTAGAGAAGTACATTTCTATGGGCTGCAGAGTGCAAAACCGTCATTGACTTCATGTTCTCGATGAAAACCTTACATTTCCAAGTGACCTGAAGTAGGACTTTCACAAAAAGATGTGTTTGCGTGTCTGTGGTGAAAGGAGCTCTAGGTTGTGTATTCAGTGCTGGAGAGTGACACACTCTACATAGGTTACACAGCGTTTTGAGAGCACCAACATGCTAAAAACTGAAACTGCTACAAGGTGTGTGTAGCGTGCAGAAAGAAGGCTTGTCATTTCAAAGAGAGAAGAGGAAACCAAAATCCAGGTAGTGAAACGAACACACCAGTATGGGAGATGTGCATGTGGACAATTTCAAGCAGAGGCTCTTTGTGGACACTTGGAAACAGCGCTGTGAAAAAATTTCGTACGAAGCGGGATTAGGCCAAAGTTGAAAGACCTTCCAAAACCAACCCTAAAGAACTTAGCCAAACAATGAATGTTGCAATAAACTCCTGCAGGAAAGGTGCATCTATGACACAACTCCCGAGCAGGTAGCTACATTCTGCACAGTACAAAATGCATATGAATTCCAGGCTGAAAACTCACTCCAGAAGGAAGCAATGCGTGTGTTTCTCTCTGAAAGGACACTCAGCCACTAGGCTTTTGCTTGCTCCTTCAAAGTCTTTGTAGAAACGTGTGATTTCACTGCTGGAATACGTTTTGGGATGCATTGTTTCAATCTCTTGCAAGCCTCATGTTGTTTCTTACACAATGGGGAAAAATAAGGAGTATGTTTCCCAAATCACTTGAAATCCAGGAAAACGCACACTGCATCACTCTTGCACGAACACGCTCTTTCTCCTAATACATTGAGAACTTTCAACAAACATGAAGAGAAGGGTATTTTGCAGTGAAATTCAGACGGGTTTGTAGAAAAGTACATTTCTATGGGCTGCAGAGTGCAAAACCGTCATTGACTTCATGTTCTCGATGAAAACCTTACATTTCCAAGTGACCTGAAGTAGGACTTTCACAAAAAGATGTGTTTGCGTGTCTGTGGTGAAAGGAGCTCTAGGTTGTGTATTCAGTGCTGGAGAGTGACACACTCTACATAGGTTACACAGTGTTTTGAGAGCACCAACATGCTAAAAACTGAAACTGCTACAAGGTGTGTGTAGCGTGCAGAAAGAAGACTTGTCATTTCAAAGAAAGAAGAGGAAACCAAAATCCAGGTAGTGAAACGAACACACCAGTATGGGAGATGTGCATGTGGACAGTTTCAAGCAGAGGCTCTTTGTGGACACTTGGAAACAGCGCTGTGAAAAAATTTCGTACGAAGCGGGATATGGCCAAAGTTGAAAGACCTTCCAAAACCAATCCTAAAGAACTTAGCCAAACAATGAATGTTTCAATAAACTCCTGCAGGAAAGGTGCGTCTATGACACAACTCCCGAGCTGGTAGCTACATTCTGCACAGTACAAAATGCATATGAATTCCAGGCTGAAAACTCACTCCAGAAGGAAGCAATGCGTGTGTTTCTCTCTGAAAGAACACTCAGCCACTAGGCTTCTGCTTGCTCCTTCAAAGTCTTTGTAGAAACGTGTGTTTTCACTGCTGGAATACGTTTTGGGATGCATTGTTTCAATCTCTTGCAAGCCTCATGTTGTTTCTTACACAATGGGGAAAAATAAGGAGTATGTTACCCAAATCACTTGAAGTCCAGGAAAACGCAAACTGCATCACTCTTGCACGAACACGCTCTTTCTCCTAATACGTTGAGAACTTTCAACAAACAAGAAGAGAAGGATATTTTGCAGTGAAATTCAGACGGGTTTGTAGAAAAGTACATTTCTATGGGCTGCAGAGTGCAAAACCGTCATTGACTTCATGTTCTCGATGAAAACCTTACATTTCCAAGTGACCTGAAGTAGGACCTTCACAAAAAGATGTGTTTGCGTGTCTGTGGTGAAAGGAGCTCTAGGTTGTGTATTCAGTGCTGGAGAGTGACACACTCTACATAGGTTACACAGCGTTTTGAGAGCACCAACATGCTAAAAACTGAAACTGCTACAAGGTGTGTGTAGCGTGCAGAAAGAAGGCTTGTCATTTCAAAGAAAGAAGAGGAAACCAAAATCCAGGTAGTGAAACGAACACACCAGTATGGGAGATGTGCATGTGGACAGTTTCAAGCAGAGGCTCTTTGTGGACACTTGGAAACAGCGCTGTGAAAAAATTTCGTACGAAGCGGGATTTGGCCAAAGTTGAAAGACCTTCCAAAACCAACCCTAAAGAACTTAGCCAAACAATAAATGTTGCAATAAACTCCTGCAGGAAAGGTGCGTCTATGACACAACTCCAGAGCAGGTAGCTACATTCTGCACAGTACAAAATGCATATGAATTCCAGGCTGAAAACTCACTCCAGAAGGAAGCAATGCGTGTGTTTCTCTCTGAAAGAACACTCAGCCACTAGGCTTTTGCTTGCTCCTTCAAAGTCTTTGTAGAAACGTGTGTTTTCACTGCTGGAATACGTTTTGGGATGCATTGTTTCAATCTCTTGCAAGCCTCATGCTGTTTCTTACACAATGGGGAAAAATAAGGAGTATGTTTCCCAAATCACTTGAAGTCCAGGAAAACGCACACTGCATCACTCTTGCACGAACACGCTCTTTCTCCTAATGCGTTGAGAACTTTCAACAAACCAGAAAAGAAGGGTATTTTGCAGTGAAATTCAGACGGGTTTGTAGAGAAGTACATTTCTATGGGCTGCAGAGTGCAAAACCGTCATTGACTTCATGTTCTCGATGAAAACCTTACATTTCCAAGTGACCTGAAGTAGGACTTTCACAAAAAGATGTGTTTGCGTGTCTGTGGTGAAAGGAGCTCTAGGTTGTGTATTCAGTGCAGGAGAGTGACACACTCTACATAGGTTACACAGCGTTTTGAGAGCACCAACATGCTAAAAACTGAAACTGCTACAAGGTGTGTGTAGCGTGCAGAAAGAAGGCTTGTCATTTCAAAGAGAGAAGAGGAAACCAAAATCCAGGTAGTGAAACGAACACACCAGTATGGGAGATGTGCATGTGGACAGTTTCAAGCAGAGGCTCTTTGTGGACACTTGGAAACAGCGCTGTGAAAAAATTTCGTACGAAGCGGGATTTGGCCAAAGTTGAAAGACCTTCCAAAACCAACCCTAAAGAACTTAGCCAAACAATGAATGTTGCAATAAACTCCTGCAGGAAAGGTGCATCTATGACACAACTCCCGAGCAGGTAGCTACATTCTGCACAGTACAAAATGCATATGAATTCCAGGCTGAAAACTCACTCCAGAAGGAAGCAATGCGTGTGTTTCTCTCTGAAAGGACACTCAGCCACTAGGCTTTTGCTTGCTCCTTCAAAGTCTTTGTAGAAACGTGTGATTTCACTGCTGGAATACGTTTTGGGATGCATTGTTTCAATCTCTTGCAAGCCTCATGTTGTTTCTTACACAATGGGGAAAAATAAGGAGTATGTTTCCCAAATCACTTGAAATCCAGGAAAACGCACACTGCATCACTCTTGCACGAACACGCTCTTTCTCCTAATACGTTGAGAACTTTCAACAAACATGAAGAGAAGGGTATTTTGCAGTGAAATTCAGACGGGTTTGTAGAAAAGTACATTTCTATGGGCTGCAGAGTGCAAAACCGTCATTGACTTCATGTTCTCGATGAAAACCTTACATTTCCAAGTGACCTGAAGTAGGACTTTCACAAAAAGATGTGTTTGCGTGTCTGTGGTGAAAGGAGCTCTAGGTTGTGTATTCAGTGCTGGAGAGTGACACACTCTACATAGGTTACACAGTGTTTTGAGAGCACCAACATGCTAAAAACTGAAACTGCTACAAGGAGTGTGTAGCGTGCAGAAAGAAGACTTGTCATTTCAAAGAAAGAAGAGGAAACCAAAATCCAGGTAGTGAAACGAACACACCAGTATGGGAGATGTGCATGTGGACAGTTTCAAGCAGAGGCTCTTTGTGGACACTTGGAAACAGCGCTGTGAAAAAATTTCGTACGAAGCGGGATATGGCCAAAGTTGAAAGACCTTCCAAAACCAATCCTAAAGAACTTAGCCAAACAATGAATGTTTCAATAAACTCCTGCAGGAAAGGTGCGTCTATGACACAACTCCCGAGCAGGTAGCTACATTCTGCACAGTACAAAATGCATATGAATTCCAGGCTGAAAACTCACTCCAGAAGGAAGCAATGCGTGTGTTTCTCTCTGAAAGAACACTCAGCCACTAGGCTTCTGCTTGCTCCTTCAAAGTCTTTGTAGAAACGTGTGTTTTCACTGCTGGAATACGTTTTGGGATGCATTGTTTCAATCTCTTGCAAGCCTCATGTTGTTTCTTACACAATGGGGAAAAATAAGGAGTATGTTACCCAAATCACTTGAAGTCCAGGAAAACGCAAACTGCATCACTCTTGCACGAACACGCTCTTTCTCCTAATACGTTGAGAACTTTCAACAAACAAGAAGAGAAGGATATTTTGCAGTGAAATTCAGACGGGTTTGTAGAAAAGTACATTTCTATGGGCTGCAGAGTGCAAAACCGTCATTGACTTCATGTTCTCGATGAAAACCTTACATTTCCAAGTGACCTGAAGTAGGACCTTCACAAAAAGATGTGTTTGCGTGTCTGTGGTGAAAGGAGCTCTAGGTTGTGTATTCAGTGCTGGAGAGTGACACACTCTACATAGGTTACACAGCGTTTTGAGAGCACCAACACGCTAAAAACTGAAACTGCTACAAGGTGTGTGTAGCGTGCAGAAAGAAGGCTTGTCATTTCAAAGAAAGAAGAGGAAACCAAAATCCAGGTAGTGAAACGAACACACCAGTATGGGAGATGTGCATGTGGACAGTTTCAAGCAGAGGCTCTTTGTGGACACTTGGAAACAGCGCTGTGAAAAAATTTCGTACGAAGCGGGATTTGGCCAAAGTTGAAAGACCTTCCAAAACCAACCCTAAAGAACTTAGCCAAACAATGAATGTTGCAATAAACTCCTGCAGGAAAGGTGCATCTATGACACAACTCCCGAGCAGGTAGCTACATTCTGCACAGTACAAAATGCATATGAATTCCAGGCTGAAAACTCACTCCAGAAGGAAGCAATGCGTGTGTTTCTCTCTGAAAGGACACTCAGCCACTAGGCTTTTGCTTGCTCCTTCAAAGTCTTTGTAGAAACGTGTGATTTCACTGCTGGAATACGTTTTGGGATGCATTGTTTCAATCTCTTGCAAGCCTCATGTTGTTTCTTACACAATGGGGAAAAATAAGGAGTATGTTTCCCAAATCACTTGAAATCCAGGAAAACGCACACTGCATCACTCTTGCACGAACACGCTCTTTCTCCTAATACGTTGAGAACTTTCAACAAACATGAAGAGAGGGTATTTTGCAGTGAAATTCAGACGGGTTTGTAGAAAAGTACATTTCTATGGGCTGCAGAGTGCAAAACCGTCATTGACTTCATGTTCTCGATGAAAACCTTCCATTTCCAAGTGACCTGAAGTAGGACTTTCACAAAAAGATGTGTTTGCGTGTCTGTGGTGAAAGGAGCTCTAGGTTGTGTATTCAGTGCTGGAGAGTGACACACTCTACATAGGTTACACAGTGTTTTGAGAGCACCAACATGCTAAAAACTGAAACTGCTACAAGGTGTGTGTAGCGTGCAGAAAGAAGACTTGTCATTTCAAAGAAAGAAGAGGAAACCAAAATCCAGGTAGTGAAACGAACACACCAGTATGGGAGATGTGCATGTGGACAGTTTCAAGCAGAGGCTCTTTGTGGACACTTGGAAACAGCGCTGTGAAAAAATTTCGTACGAAGCGGGATATGGCCAAAGTTGAAAGACCTTCCAAAACCAATCCTAAAGAACTTAGCCAAACAATGAATGTTTCAATAAACTCCTGCAGGAAAGGTGCGTCTATGACACAACTCCCGAGCAGGTAGCTACATTCTGCACAGTACAAAATGCATATGAATTCCAGGCTGAAAACTCACTCCAGAAGGAAGCAATGCGTGTGTTTCTCTCTGAAAGAACACTCAGCCACTAGGCTTCTGCTTGCTCCTTCAAAGTCTTTGTAGAAACGTGTGTTTTCACTGCTGGAATACGTTTTGGGATGCATTGTTTCAATCTCTTGCAAGCCTCATGTTGTTTCTTACACAATGGGGAAAAATAAGGAGTATGTTTCCCAAATCACTTGAAGTCCAGGAAAACGCACACTGCATCACTCTTGCACGAACACGCTCTTTTTCCTAATGTGTTGAAAACTTTCAACAAACCAGAAAAGAAGGGTATTTTGCAGTGAAATTCAGACGGGTTTATAGAAAAGTACATTTCTATGGGCTGCAGAGTGCAAAACCGTCATTGACTTCATGTTCTCGATGAAAACCTTACATTTCCAAGTGACCTGAAGTAGGACTTTCACAAAAAGATGTGTTTGCGTGTCTGTGGTGAAAGGAGCTCTAGGTTGTGTATTCAGTGCTGGAGAGTGACACACTCTACATAGGTTACACAGCGTTTTGAGAGCACGAACAGGCTAAAAACTGAAACTGCTACAAGGTGTGTGTAGCGTGCAGAAAGAAGGCTTGTCATTTCAAAGAAAGAAGAGGAAACCAAAATCCAGGTAGTGAAACGAACACACCAGGATGGGAGATGTGCATGTGGACAGTTTCAAGCAGAGGCTCTTTGTGGACACTTGGAAACAGCGCTGTGAAAAAATTTCGTACGAAGCGGGATTTGGCCAAAGTTGAAAGACCTTCCAAAACCAACCCTAAAGAACTTAGCCAAACAATGAATGTTGCAATAAACTCCTGCAGGAAAGGTGCATCTATGACACAACTCCCGAGCAGGTAGCTACATTCTGCACAGTACAAAATGCATATGAATTCCAGGCTGAAAACTCACTCCAGAAGGAAGCAATGCGTGTGTTTCTCTCTGAAAGAACACTCAGCCACTAGGCTTTTGCTTGCTCCTTCAAAGTCTTTGTAGAAACGTGTGTTTTCACTGCTGGAATACGTTTTGGGATGCATTGTTTCAATCTCTTGCAAGCCTCATGTTGTTTCTTACACAATGGGGAAAAATAAGGAGTATGTTACCCAAATCACTTGAAGTCCAGGAAAACGCAAACTGCATCACTCTTGCACGAACACGCTCTTTCTCCTAATACGTTGAGAACTTTCAACAAACAAGAAGAGAAGGATATTTTGCAGTGAAATTCAGACGGGTTTGTAGAGAAGTACATTTCTATGGGCTGCAGAGTGCAAAACCGTCATTGACTTCTTGTTCTCGATGAAAACCTTACATTTCCAAGTGACCTGAAGTAGGACTTTCACAAAAAGATGTGTTTGCGTGTCTGTGGTGAAAGGAGCTCTAGGTTGTGTATTCAGTGCTGGAGAGTGACACACTCTACATAGGTTACACAGCGTTTTGAGAGCACCAACATGCTAAAAACTGAAACTGCTACAAGGTGTGTGTAGCGTGCAGAAAGAAGGCTTGTCATTTCAAAGAGAGAAGAGGAAACCAAAATCCAGGTAGTGAAACGAACACACCAGTATGGGAGATGTGCATGTGGACAGTTTCAAGCAGAGGCTCTTTGTGGACACTTGGAAACAGCGCTGTGAAAAAATTTCGTACGAAGCGGGATTTGGCCAAAGTTGAAAGACCTTCCAAAACCAACCCTAAAGAACTTAGCCAAACAATAAATGTTGCAATAAACTCCTGCAGGAAAGGTGCGTCTATGACACAACTCCAGAGCAGGTAGCTACATTCTGCACAGTACAAAATGCATATGAATTCCAGGCTGAAAACTCACTCCAGAAGGAAGCAATGCGTGTGTTTCTCTCTGAAAGAACACTCAGCCACTAGGCTTTTGCTTGCTCCTTCAAAGTCTTTGTAGAAACGTGTGTTTTCACTGCTGGAATACGTTTTGGGATGCATTGTTTCAATCTCTTGCAAGCCTCATGCTGTTTCTTACACAATGGGGAAAAATAAGGAGTATGTTTCCCAAATCACTTGAAGTCCAGGAAAACGCACACTGCATCACTCTTGCACGAACACGCTCTTTCTCCTAATGCGTTGAGAACTTTCAACAAACCAGAAAAGAAGGGTATTTTGCAGTGAAATTCAGACGGGTTTGTAGAGAAGTACATTTCTATGGGCTGCAGAGTGCAAAACCGTCATTGACTTCATGTTCTCGATGAAAACCTTACATTTCCAAGTGACCTGAAGTAGGACTTTCACAAAAAGATGTGTTTGCGTGTCTGTGGTGAAAGGAGCTCTAGGTTGTGTATTCAGTGCTGGAGAGTGACACACTCTACATAGGTTACACAGCGTTTTGAGAGCACCAACATGCTAAAAACTGAAACTGCTACAAGGTGTGTGTAGCGTGCAGAAAGAAGGCTTGTCATTTCAAAGAGAGAAGAGGAAACCAAAATCCAGGTAGTGAAACGAACACACCAGTATGGGAGATGTGCATGTGGACAGTTTCAAGCAGAGGCTCTTTGTGGACACTTGGAAACAGCGCTGTGAAAAAATTTCGTACGAAGCGGGATTTGGCCAAAGTTGAAAGACCTTCCAAAACCAACCCTAAAGAACTTAGCCAAACAATGAATGTTGCAATAAACTCCTGCAGGAAAGGTGCATCTATGACACAACTCCCGAGCAGGTAGCTACATTCTGCACAGTACAAAATGCATATGAATTCCAGGCTGAAAACTCACTCCAGAAGGAAGCAATGCGTGTGTTTCTCTCTGAAAGGACACTCAGCCACTAGGCTTTTGCTTGCTCCTTCAAAGTCTTTGTAGAAACGTGTGATTTCACTGCTGGAATACGTTTTGGGATGCATTGTTTCAATCTCTTGCAAGCCTCATGTTGTTTCTTACACAATGGGGAAAAATAAGGAGTATGTTTCCCAAATCACTTGAAATCCAGGAAAACGCACACTGCATCACTCTTGCACGAACACGCTCTTTCTCCTAATACGTTGAGAACTTTCAACAAACAAGAAGAGAAGGGTATTTTGCAGTGAAATTCAGACGGGTTTGTAGAAAAGTACATTTCTATGGGCTGCAGAGTGCAAAACCGTCATTGACTTCATGTTCTCGATGAAAACCTTACATTTCCAAGTGACCTGAAGTAGGACTTTCACAAAAAGATGTGTTTGCGTGTCTGTGGTGAAAGGAGCTCTAGGTTGTGTATTCAGTGCTGGAGAGTGACACACTCTACATAGGTTACACAGTGTTTTGAGAGCACCAACATGCTAAAAACTGAAACTGCTACAAGGTGTGTGTAGCGTGCAGAAAGAAGACTTGTCATTTCAAAGAAAGAAGAGGAAACCAAAATCCAGGTAGTGAAACGAACACACCAGTATGGGAGATGTGCATGTGGACAGTTTCAAGCAGAGGCTCTTTGTGGACACTTGGAAACAGCGCTGTGAAAAAATTTCGTACGAAGCGGGATATGGCCAAAGTTGAAAGACCTTCCAAAACCAATCCTAAAGAACTTAGCCAAACAATGAATGTTTCAATAAACTCCTGCAGGAAAGGTGCGTCTATGACACAACTCCCGAGCAGGTAGCTACATTCTGCACAGTACAAAATGCATATGAATTCCAGGCTGAAAACTCACTCCAGAAGGAAGCAATGCGTGTGTTTCTCTCTGAAACAACACTCAGCCACTAGGCTTCTGCTTGCTCCTTCAAAGTCTTTGTAGAAACGTGTGTTTTCACTGCTGGAATACGTTTTGGGATGCATTGTTTCAATCTCTTGCAAGCCTCATGTTGTTTCTTACACAATGGGGAAAAATAAGGAGTATGTTTCCCAAATCACTTGAAGTCCAGGAAAACGCACACTGCATCACTCTTGCACGAACACGCTCTTTTTCCTAATGTGTTGAAAACTTTCAACAAACCAGAAAAGAAGGGTATTTTGCAGTGAAATTCAGACGGGTTTGTAGAAAAGTACATTTCTATGGGCTGCACAGTGCAAAACCGTCATTGACTTCATGTTCTCGATGAAAACCTTACATTTCCAAGTGACCTGAAGTAGGACTTTCACAAAAAGATGTGTTTGCGTGTCTGTGGTGAAAGGAGCTCTAGGTTGTGTATTCAGTGCTGGAGAGTGACACACTCTACATAGGTTACACAGCGTTTTGAGAGCACGAACATGCTAAAAACTGAACTGCTACAAGGTGTGTGTAGCGTGCAGAAAGAAGGCTTGTCATTTCAAAGAAAGAAGAGGAAACCAAAATCCAGGTAGTGAAACGAACACACCAGTATGGGAGATGTGCATGTGGACAGTTTCAAGCAGAGGCTCTTTGTGGACACTTGGAAACAGCGCTGTGAAAAAATTTCGTACGAAGCGGGATATGGCCAAAGTTGAAAGACCTTCCAAAACCAACCCTAAAGAACTTAGCCAAACAATGAATGTTGCAATAAACTCCTGCAGGAAAGGTGCATCTATGACACAACTCCCGAGCAGGTAGCTACATTCTGCACAGTACAAAATGCATATGAATTCCAGGCTGAAAACTCACTCCAGAAGGAAGCAATGCGTGTGTTTCTCTCTGAAAGAACACTCAGCCACTAGGCTTTTGCTTGCTCCTTCAAAGTCTTTGTAGAAACGTGTGTTTTCACTGCTGGAATACGTTTTGGGATGCATTGTTTCAATCTCTTGCAAGCCTCATGCTGTTTCTTACACAATGGGGAAAAATAAGGAGTATGTTTCCCAAATCACTTGAAGTCCAGGAAAACGCACACTGCATCACTCTTGCACGAACACGCTCTTTCTCCTAATGCGTTGAGAACTTTCAACAAACCAGAAAAGAAGGGTATTTTGCAGTGAAATTCAGACGGGTTTGTAGAAAAGTACATTTCTATGGGCTGCAGAGTGCAAAACCGTCATTGACTTCATGTTCTCGATGAAAACCTTACATTTCCAAGTGACCTGAAGTAGGACTTTCACAAAAAGATGTGTTTGCGTGTCTGTGGTGAAAGGAGCTCTAGGTTGTGTATTCAGTGCTGGAGAGTGACACACTCTACATAGGTTACACAGTGTTTTGAGAGCACCAACATGCTAAAAACTGAAACTGCTACAAGGTGTGTGTAGCGTGCAGAAAGAAGGCTTGTCATTTCAAAGAAAGAAGAGGAAACCAAAATCCAGGTAGTGAAACGAACACACCAGGATGGGAGATGTGCATGTGGACAGTTTCAAGCAGAGGCTCTTTGTGGACACTTGGAAACAGCGCTGTGAAAAAATTTCGTACGAAGCGGGATATGGCCAAAGTTGAAAGACCTTCCAAAACCAATCCTAAAGAACTTAGCCAAACAATGAATGTTTCAATAAACTCCTGCAGGAAAGGTGCGTCTATGACACAACTCCCGAGCAGGTAGCTACATTCTGCACAGTACAAAATGCATATGAATTCCAGGCTGAAAACTCACTCCAGAAGGAAGCAAAGCGTGTGTTTCTCTCTGAAAGAACACTCAGCCACTAGGCTTCTGCTTGCTCCTTCAAAGTCTTTGTAGAAACGTGTGATTTCACTGCTGGAATACGTTTTGGGATGCATTGTTTCAATCTCTTGCAAGCCTCATGTTGTTTCTTACACAATGGGGAAAAATAAGGAGTATGTTTCCCAAATCACTTGAAATCCAGGAAAACGCACACTGCATCACTCTTGCACGAACACGCTCTTTCTCCTAATACGTTGAGAACTTTCAACAAACATGAAGAGAAGGGTATTTTGCAGTGAAATTCAGACGGGTTTGTAGAAAAGTACATTTCTATGGGCTGCAGAGTGCAAAACCGTCATTGACTTCATGTTCTCGATAAAAACCTTCCATTTCCAAGTGACCTGAAGTAGGACTTTCACAAAAAGATGTGTTTGCGTGTCTGTGGTGAAAGGAGCTCTAGGTTGTGTATTCAGTGCTGGAGAGTGACACACTCTACATAGGTTACACAGTGTTTTGAGAGCACCAACATGCTAAAAACTGAAACTGCTACAAGGTGTGTGTAGCGTGCAGAAAGAAGACTTGTCATTTCAGAGAAAGAAGAGGAAACCAAAATCCAGGTAGTGAAACGAACACACCAGGATGGGAGATGTGCATGTGGACAGTTTCAAGCAGAGGCTCTTTGTGGACACTTGGAAACAGCGCTGTGAAAAAATTTCGTACGAAGCGGGATATGGCCAAAGTTGAAAGACCTTCCAAAACCAATCCTAAAGAACTTAGCCAAACAATGAATGTTTCAATAAACTCCTGCAGGAAAGGTGCGTCTATGACACAACTCCCGAGCAGGTAGCTACATTCTGCACAGTACAAAATGCATATGAATTCCAGGCTGAAAACTCACTCCAGAAGGAAGCAATGCGTGTGTTTCTCTCTGAAAGAACACTCAGCCACTAGGCTTCTGCTTGCTCCTTCAAAGTCTTTGTAGAAACGTGTGTTTTCACTGCTGGAATACGTTTTGGGATGCATTGTTTCAATCTCTTGCAAGCCTCATGTTGTTTCTTACACAATGGGGAAAAATAAGGAGTATGTTTCCCAAATCACTTGAAGTCCAGGAAAACGCACACTGCATCACTCTTGCACGAACACGCTCTTTTTCCTAATGTGTTGTAAACTTTCAACAAACCAGAAAAGAAGGGTATTTTGCAGTGAAATTCAGACGGGTTTGTAGAAAAGTACATTTCTATGGGCTGCAGAGTGCAAAACCGTCATTGACTTCATGTTCTCGATGAAAACCTTACATTTCCAAGTGACCTGAAGTAGGACTTTCACAAAAAGATGTGTTTGCGTGTCTGTGGTGAAAGGAGCTCTAGGTTGTGTATTCAGTGCTGGAGAGTGACACACTCTACATAGGTTACACAGCGTTTTGAGAGCACCAACATGCTAAAAACTGAAACTGCTACAAGGTGTGTGTAGCGTGCAGAAAGAAGGCTTGTCATTTCAAAGAAAGAAGAGGAAACCAAAATCCAGGTAGTGAAACGAACACACCAGGATGGGAGATGTGCATGTGGACAGTTTCAAGCAGAGGCTCTTTGTGGACACTTGGAAACAGCGCTGTGAAAAAATTTCGTACGAAGCGGGATATGGCCAAAGTTGAAAGACCTTCCAAAACCAATCCTAAACAACTTAGCCAAACAATGAATGTTTCAATAAACTCCTGCAGGAAAGGTGCGTCTATGACACAACTCCCGAGCAGGTAGCTACATTCTGCACAGTACAAAATGCATATGAATTCCAGGCTGAACACTCACTCCAGAAGGAAGCAATGCGTGTGTTTCTCTCTGAAAGAACACTCAGCCACTAGGCTTCTGCTTGCTCCTTCAAAGTCTTTGTAGAAACGTGTGTTTTCACTGCTGGAATACGTTTTGGGATGCATTGTTTCAATCTCTTGCAAGCCTCATGTTGTTTCTTACACAATGGGGAAAAATAAGGAGTATGTTTCCCAAATCACTTGAAGTCCAGGAAAACGCACACTGCATCACTCTTGCACGAACACGCTCTTTCTCCTAATGTGTTGTAAACTTTCAACAAACCAGAAAAGAAGGGTATTTTGCAGTGAAATTCAGACGGGTTTGTAGAAAAGTACATTTCTATGGGCTGCAGAGTGCAAAACCGTCATTGACTTCATGTTCTCGATGAAAACCTTACATTTCCAAGTGACCTGAAGTAGGACCTTCACAAAAAGATGTGTTTGCGTGTCTGTGGTGAAAGGAGCTCTAGGTTGTGTATTCAGTGCTGGAGAGTGACACACTCTACATAGGTTACACAGCGTTTTGAGAGCACCAACATGCTAAAAACTGAAACTGCTACAAGGTGTGTGTAGCGTGCAGAAAGAAGGCTTGTCATTTCAAAGAGAGAAGAGGAAACCAAAATCCAGGTAGTGAAACGAACACACCAGGATGGGAGATGTGCATGTGGACAGTTTCAAGCAGAGGCTCTTTGTGGACACTTGGAAACAGCGCTGTGAAAAAATTTCGTACGAAGCGGGATTTGGCCAAAGTTGAAAGACCTTCCAAAACCAACCCTAAAGAACTTAGCCAAACAATAAATGTTGCAATAAACTCCTGCAGGAAAGGTGCGTCTATGACACAACTCCAGAGCAGGTAGCTACATTCTGCACAGTACAAAATGCATATGAATTCCAGGCTGAAAACTCACTCCAGAAGGAAGCAATGCGTGTGTTTCTCTCTGAAAGAACACTCAGCCACTAGGCTTTTGCTTGCTCCTTCAAAGTCTTTGTAGAAACGTGTGTTTTCACTGCTGGAATACGTTTTGGGATGCATTGTTTCAATCTCTTGCAAGCCTCATGCTGTTTCTTACACCATGGGGAAAAATAAGGAGTATGTTTCCCAAATCACTTGAAGTCCAGGAAAACGCACACTGCATCACTCTTGCACGAACACGCTCTTTCTCCTAATGCGTTGAGAACTTTCAACAAACCAGAAAAGAAGGGTATTTTGCAGTGAAATTCAGACGGGTTTGTAGAGAAGTACATTTCTAAGGGCTGCAGAGTGCAAAACCGTCATTGACTTCATGTTCTCGATGAAAACCTTACATTTCCAAGTGACCTGAAGTAGGACTTTCACAAAAAGATGTGTTTGCGTGTCTGTGGTGAAAGGAGCTCTAGGTTGTGTATTCAGTGCTGGAGAGTGACACACTCTACATAGGTTACACAGCGTTTTGAGAGCACCAACATGCTAAAAACTGAAACTGCTACAAGGTGTGTGTAGCGTGCAGAAAGAAGGCTTGTCATTTCAAAGAGAGAAGAGGAAACCAAAATCCAGGTAGTGAAACGAACACACCAGGATGGGAGATGTGCATGTGGACAGTTTCAAGCAGAGGCTCTTTGTGGACACTTGGAAACAGCGCTGTGAAAAAATTTCGTACGAAGCGGGATTTGGCCAAAGTTGAAAGACCTTCCAAAACCAACCCTAAAGAACTTAGCCAAACAATGAATGTTGCAATAAACTCCTGCAGGAAAGGTGCATCTATGACACAACTCCCGAGCAGGTAGCTACATTCTGCACAGTACAAAATGCATATGAATTCCAGGCTGAAAACTCACTCCAGAAGGAAGCAATGCGTGTGTTTCTCTCTGAAAGGACACTCAGCCACTAGGCTTTTGCTTGCTCCTTCAAAGTCTTTGTAGAAACGTGTGATTTCACTGCTGGAATACGTTTTGGGATGCATTGTTTCAATCTCTTGCAAGCCTCATGTTGTTTCTTACACAATGGGGAAAAATAAGGAGTATGTTTCCCAAATCACTTGAAATCCAGGAAAACGCACACTGCATCACTCTTGCACGAACACGCTCTTTCTCCTAATACGTTGAGAACTTTCAACAAACATGAAGAGAAGGGTATTTTGCAGTGAAATTCAGACGGGTTTGTAGAAAAGTACATTTCTATGGGCTGCAGAGTGCAAAACCGTCATTGACTTCATGTTCTCGATGAAAACCTTACATTTCCAAGTGACCTGAAGTAGGACTTTCACAAAAAGATGTGTTTGCGTGTCTGTGGTGAAAGGAGCTCTAGGTTGTGTATTCAGTGCTGGAGAGTGACACACTCTACATAGGTTACACAGTGTTTTGAGAGCACCAACATGCTAAAAACTGAAACTGCTACAAGGTGTGTGTAGCGTGCAGAAAGAAGGCTTGTCATTTCAAAGAAAGAAGAGGAAACCAAAATCCAGGTAGTGAAACGAACACACCAGGATGGGAGATGTGCATGTGGACAGTTTCAAGCAGAGGCTCTTTGTGGACACTTGGAAACAGCGCTGTGAAAAAATTTCGTACGAAGCGGGATATGGCCAAAGTTGAAAGACCTTCCAAAACCAATCCTAAAGAACTTAGCCAAACAATGAATGTTTCAATAAACTCCTGCAGGAAAGGTGCGTCTATGACACAACTCCCGAGCAGGTAGCTACATTCTGCACAGTACAAAATGCATATGAATTCCAGGCTGAAAACTCACTCCAGAAGGAAGCAATGCGTGTGTTTCTCTCTGAAAGAACACTCAGCCACTAGGCTTCTGCTTGCTCCTTCAAAGTCTTTGTAGAAACGTGTGATTTCACTGCTGGAATACGTTTTGGGATGCATTGTTTCAATCTCTTGCAAGCCTCATGTTGTTTCTTACACAATGGGGAAAAATAAGGAGTATGTTTCCCAAATCACTTGAAATCCAGGAAAACGCACACTGCATCACTCTTGCACGAACACGCTCTTTCTCCTAATACGTTGAGAACTTTCAACAAACATGAAGAGAAGGGTATTTTGCAGTGAAATTCAGACGGGTTTGTAGAAAAGTACATTTCTATGGGCTGCAGAGTGCAAAACCGTCATTGACTTCATGTTCTCGATAAAAACCTTCCATTTCCAAGTGACCTGAAGTAGGACTTTCACAAAAAGATGTGTTTGCGTGTCTGTGGTGAAAGGAGCTCTAGGTTGTGTATTCAGTGCTGGAGAGTGACACACTCTACATAGGTTACACAGTGTTTTGAGAGCACCAACATGCTAAAAACTGAAACTGCTACAAGGTGTGTGTAGCGTGCAGAAAGAAGACTTGTCATTTCAAAGAAAGAAGAGGAAACCAAAATCCAGGTAGTGAAACGAACACACCAGTATGGGAGATGTGCATGTGGACAGTTTCAAGCAGAGGCTCTTTGTGGACACTTGGAAACAGCGCTGTGAAAAAATTTCGTACGAAGCGGGATATGGCCAAAGTTGAAAGACCTTCCAAAACCAATCCTAAAGAACTTAGCCAAACAATGAATGTTTCAATAAACTCCTGCAGGAAAGGTGCGTCTATGACACAACTCCCGAGCAGGTAGCTACATTCTGCACAGTACAAAATGCATATGAATTCCAGGCTGAAAACTCACTCCAGAAGGAAGCAATGCGTGTGTTTCTCTCTGAAAGAACACTCAGCCACTAGGCTTCTGCTTGCTCCTTCAAAGTCTTTGTAGAAACGTGTGTTTTCACTGCTGGAATACGTTTTGGGATGCATTGTTTCAATCTCTTGCAAGCCTCATGTTGTTTCTTACACAATGGGGAAAAATAAGGAGTATGTTTCCCAAATCACTTGAAGTCCAGGAAAACGCACACTGCATCACTCTTGCACGAACACGCTCTTTTTCCTAATGTGTTGTAAACTTTCAACAAACCAGAAAAGAAGGGTATTTTGCAGTGAAATTCAGACGGGTTTGTAGAAAAGTACATTTCTATGGGCTGCAGAGTGCAAAACCGTCATTGACTTCATGTTCTCGATGAAAACCTTACATTTCCAAGTGACCTGAAGTAGGACTTTCACAAAAAGATGTGTTTGCGTGTCTGTGGTGAAAGGAGCTCTAGGTTGTGTATTCAGTGCTGGAGAGTGACACACTCTACATAGGTTACACAGCGTTTTGAGAGCACGAACATGCTAAAAACTGAAACTGCTACAAGGTGTGTGTAGTGTGCAGAAAGAAGGCTTGTCATTTCAAAGAAAGAAGAGGAAACCAAAATCCAGGTAGTGAAACGAACACACCAGGATGGGAGATGTGCATGTGGACAGTTTCAAGCAGAGGCTCTTTGTGGACACTTGGAAACAGCGCTGTGAAAAAATTTCGTACGAAGCGGGATTTGGCCAAAGTTGAAAGACCTTCCAAAACCAACCCTAAAGAACTTAGCCAAACAATGAATGTTGCAATAAACTCCTGCAGGAAAGGTGCATCTATGACACAACTCCCGAGCAGGTAGCTACATTCTGCACAGTACAAAATGCATATGAATTCCAGGCTGAAAACTCACTCCAGAAGGAAGCAATGCGTGTGTTTCTCTCTGAAAGAACACTCAGCCACTAGGCTTTTGCTTGCTCCTTCAAAGTCTTTGTAGAAACGTGTGTTTTCACTGCTGGAATACGTTTTGGGATGCATTGTTTCAATCTCTTGCAAGCCTCATGTTGTTTCTTACACAATGGGGAAAAATAAGGAGTATGTTACCCAAATCACTTGAAGTCCAGGAAAACGCAAACTGCATCACTCTTGCACGAACACGCTCTTTCTCCTAATACGTTGAGAACTTTCAACAAACAAGAAGAGAAGGATATTTTGCAGTGAAATTCAGACGGGTTTGTAGAAAAGTACATTTCTATGGGCTGCAGAGTGCAAAACCGTCATTGACTTCATGTTCTCCATGAAAACCTTACATTTCCAAGTGACCTGAAGTAGGACCTTCACAAAAAGATGTGTTTGCGTGTCTGTGGTGAAAGGAGCTCTAGGTTGTGTATTCAGTGCTGGAGAGTGACACACTCTACATAGGTTACACAGTGTTTTGAGAGCACCAACATGCTAAAAACTGAAACTGCTACAAGGTGTGTGTAGCGTGCAGAAAGAAGACTTGTCATTTCAAAGAAAGAAGAGGAAACCAAAATCCAGGTAGTGAAACGAACACACCAGTATGGGAGATGTGCATGTGGACAGTTTCAAGCAGAGGCTCTTTGTGGACACTTGGAAACAGCGCTGTGAAAAAATTTCGTACGAAGCGGGATATGGCCAAAGTTGAAAGACCTTCCAAAACCAATCCTAAAGAACTTAGCCAAACAATGAATGTTTCAATAAACTCCTGCAGGAAAGGTGCGTCTATGACACAACTCCCGAGCAGGTAGCTACATTCTGCACAGTACAAAATGCATATGAATTCCAGGCTGAAAACTCACTCCAGAAGGAAGCAATGCGTGTGTTTCTCTCTGAAAGAACACTCAGCCACTAGGCTTCTGCTTGCTCCTTCAAAGTCTTTGTAGAAACGTGTGTTTTCACTGCTGGAATACGTTTTGGGATGCATTGTTTCAATCTCTTGCAAGCCTCATGTTGTTTCTTACACAATGGGGAAAAATAAGGAGTATGTTACCCAAATCACTTGAAGTCCAGGAAAACGCAAACTGCATCACTCTTGCACGAACACGCTCTTTCTCCTAATACGTTGAGAACTTTCAACAAACAAGAAGAGAAGGATATTTTGCAGTGAAATTCAGACGGGTTTGTAGAAAAGTACATTTCTATGGGCTGCAGAGTGCAAAACCGTCATTGACTTCATGTTCTCCATGAAAACCTTACATTTCCAAGTGACCTGAAGTAGGACCTTCACAAAAAGATGTGTTTGCGTGTCTGTGGTGAAAGGAGCTCTAGGTTGTGTATTCAGTGCTGGAGAGTGACACACTCTACATAGGTTACACAGCGTTTTGAGAGCACCAACATGCTAAAAACTGAAACTGCTACAAGGTGTGTGTAGCGTGCAGAAAGAAGGCTTGTCATTTCAAAGAGAGAAGAGGAAACCAAAATCCAGGTAGTGAAACGAACACACCAGTATGGGAGATGTGCATGTGGACAGTTTCAAGCAGAGGCTCTTTGTGGACACTTGGAAACAGCGCTGTGAAAAAATTTCGTACGAAGCGGGATTGGCCAAAGTTGAAAGACCTTCCAAAACCAACCCTAAAGAACTTAGCCAAACAATAAATGTTGCAATAAACTCCTGCAGGAAAGGTGCGTCTATGACACAACTCCAGAGCAGGTAGCTACATTCTGCACAGTACAAAATGCATATGAATTCCAGGCTGAAAACTCACTCCAGAAGGAAGCAATGCGTGTGTTTCTCTCTGAAAGAACACTCAGCCACTAGGCTTTTGCTTACTCCTTCAAAGTCTTTGTAGAAACGTGTGTTTTCACTGCTGGAATACGTTTTGGGATGCATTGTTTCAATCTCTTGCAAGCCTCATGCTGTTTCTTACACCATGGGGAAAAATAAGGACTATGTTTCCCAAATCACTTGAAGTCCAGGAAAACGCACACTGCATCACTCTTGCACGAACACGCTCTTTCTCCTAATGCGTTGAGAACTTTCAACAAACCAGAAAAGAAGGGTATTTTGCAGTGAAATTCAGACGGGTTTGTAGAGAAGTACATTTCTATGGGCTGCAGAGTGCAAAACCATCATTGACTTCATGTTCTCGATGAAAACCTTACATTTCCAAGTGACCTGAAGTAGGACTTTCACAAAAAGATGTGTTTGCGTGTCTGTGGTGAAAGGAGCTCTAGGTTGTGTATTCAGTGCTGGAGAGTGACACACTCTACATAGGTTACACAGCGTTTTGAGAGCACGAACATGCTAAAAACTGAAACTGCTACAAGGTGTGTGTAGCGTGCAGAAAGAAGGCTTGTCATTTCAAAGAGAGAAGAGGAAACCAAAATCCAGGTAGTGAAACGAACACACCAGTATGGGAGATGTGCATGTGGACAGTTTCAAGCAGAGGCTCTTTGTGGACACTTGGAAACAGCGCTGTGAAAAAATTTCGTACGAAGCGGGATTTGGCCAAAGTTGAAAGACCTTCCAAAACCAACCCTAAAGAACTTAGCCAAACAATGAATGTTGCAATAAACTCCTGCAGGAAAGGTGCATCTATGACACAACTCCCGAGCAGGTAGCTACATTCTGCACAGTACAAAATGCATATGAATTCCAGGCTGAAAACTCACTCCAGAAGGAAGCAATGCGTGTGTTTCTCTCTGAAAGGACACTCAGCCACTAGGCTTTTGCTTGCTCCTTCAAAGTCTTTGTAGAAACGTGTGATTTCACTGCTGGAATACGTTTTTGGATGCATTGTTTCAATCTCTTGCATGCCTCATGTTGTTTCTTACACAATGGGGAAAAATAAGGAGTATGTTTCCCAAATCACTTGAAATCCAGGAAAACGCACACTGCATCACTCTTGCACGAACACGCTCTTTCTCCTAATACTTTGAGAACTTTCAACAAACATGAAGAGAAGGGTATTTTGCAGTGAAATTCAGACGGGTTTGTAGAAAAGTACATTTCTATGGGCTGCAGAGTGCAAAACCGTCATTGACTTCATGTTCTCGATGAAAACCTTACATTTCCAAGTGACATGAAGTAGGACTTTCACAAAAAGATGTGTTTGCGTGTCTGTGTTGAAAGGAGCTCTAGGTTGTGTATTCAGTGCTGGAGAGTGACACACTCTACATAGGTTACACAGCGTTTTGAGAGCACGAACATGCTAAAAACTGAAACTGCTACAAGGTGTGTGTAGTGTGCAGAAAGAAGGCTTGTCATTTCAAAGAAAGAAGAGGAAACCAAAATCCAGGTAGTGAAACGAACACACCAGGATGGGAGATGTGCATGTGGACAGTTTCAAGCAGAGGCTCTTTGTGGACACTTGGAAACAGCGCTGTGAAAAAATTTCGTACGAAGCGGGATTTGGCCAAAGTTGAAAGACCTTCCAAAACCAACCCTAAAGAACTTAGCCAAACAATGAATGTTGCAATAAACTCCTGCAGGAAAGGTGCATCTATGACACAACTCCCGAGCAGGTAGCTACATTCTGCACAGTACAAAATGCATATGAATTCCAGGCTGAAAACTCACTCCAGAAGGAAGCAATGCGTGTGTTTCTCTCTGAAAGAACACTCAGCCACTAGGCTTTTGCTTGCTCCTTCAAAGTCTTTGTAGAAACGTGTGTTTTCACTGCTGGAATACGTTTTGGGATGCATTGTTTCAATCTCTTGCAAGCCTCATGTTGTTTCTTACACAATGGGGAAAAATAAGGAGTATGTTACCCAAATCACTTGAAGTCCAGGAAAACGCAAACTGCATCACTCTTGCACGAACACGCTCTTTCTCCTAATACGTTGAGAACTTTCAACAAACAAGAAGAGAAGGATATTTTGCAGTGAAATTCAGACGGGTTTGTAGAAAAGTACATTTCTATGGGCTGCAGAGTGCAAAACCGTCATTGACTTCATGTTCTCGATGAAAACCTTACATTTCCAAGTGACCTGAAGTAGGACCTTCACAAAAAGATGTGTTTGCGTGTCTGTGGTGAAAGGAGCTCTAGGTTGTGTATTCAGTGCTGGAGAGTGACACACTCTACATAGGTTACACAGCGTTTTGAGAGCACCAACATGCTAAAAACTGAAACTGCTACAAGGTGTGTGTAGCGTGCAGAAAGAAGGCTTGTCATTTCAAAGAGAGAAGAGGAAACCAAAATCCAGGTAGTGAAACGAACACACCAGTATGGGAGATGTGCATGTGGACAGTTTCAAGCAGAGGCTCTTTGTGGACACTTGGAAACAGCGCTGTGAAAAAATTTCGTACGAAGCGGGATTTGGCCAAAGTTGAAAGACCTTCCAAAACCAACCCTAAAGAACTTAGCCAAACAATAAATGTTGCAATAAACTCCTGCAGGAAAGGTGCGTCTATGACACAACTCCAGAGCAGGTAGCTACATTCTGCACAGTACAAAATGCATATGAATTCCAGGCTGAAAACTCACTCCAGAAGGAAGCAATGCGTGTGTTTCTCTCTGAAAGAACACTCAGCCACTAGGCTTTTGCTTGCTCCTTCAAAGTCTTTGTAGAAACGTGTGTTTTCACTGCTGGAATACGTTTTGGGATGCATTGTTTCAATCTCTTGCAAGCCTCATGTTGTTTCTTACACAATGGGGAAAAATAAGGACTATGTTTCCCAAATCACTTGAAATCCAGGAAAACGCACACTGCATCACTCTTGCACGAACACGCTCTTTCTCCTAATACGTTGAGAACTTTCAACAAACATGAAGAGAAGGGTATTTTGCAGTGAAATTCAGACGGGTTTGTAGAAAAGTACATTTCTATGGGCTGCAGAGTGCAAAACCGTCATTGACTTCATGTTCTCGATGAAAACCTTACATTTCCAAGTGACCTGAAGTAGGACTTTCACAAAAAGATGTGTTTGCGTGTCTGTGGTGAAAGGAGCTCTAGGTTGTGTATTCAGTGCTGGAGAGTGACACACTCTACATAGGTTACACAGTGTTTTGAGAGCACCAACATGCTAAAAACTGAAACTGCTACAAGGTGTGTGTAGCGTGCAGAAAGAAGACTTGTCATTTCAAAGAAAGAAGAGGAAACCAAAATCCAGGTAGTGAAACGAACACACCAGTATGGGAGATGTGCATGTGGACAGTTTCAAGCAGAGGCTCTTTGTGGACACTTGGAAACAGCGCTGTGAAAAAATTTCGTACGAAGCGGGATATGGCCAAAGTTGAAAGACCTTCCAAAACCAATCCTAAAGAACTTAGCCAAACAATGAATGTTTCAATAAACTCCTGCAGGAAAGGTGCGTCTATGACACAACTCCCGAGCAGGTAGCTACATTCTGCACAGTACAAAATGCATATGAATTCCAGGCTGAAAACTCACTCCAGAAGGAAGCAATGCGTTTGTTTCTCTCTGAAAGAACACTCAGCCACTAGGCTTCTGCTTGCTCCTTCAAAGTCTTTGTAGAAACGTGTGTTTTCACTGCTGGAATACGTTTTGGGATGCATTGTTTCAATCTCTTGCAAGCCTCATGTTGTTTCTTACACAATGGGGAAAAATAAGGAGTATGTTTCCCAAATCACTTGAAGTCCAGGAAAACGCACACTGCATCACTCTTGCACGAACACGCTCTTTTTCCTAATGTGTTGAAAACTTTCAACAAACCAGAAAAGAAGGGTATTTTGCAGTGAAATTCAGACGGGTTTGTAGAAAAGTACATTTCTATGGGCTGCAGAGTGCAAAACCGTCATTGACTTCATGTTCTCGATGAAAACCTTACATTTCCAAGTGACCTGAAGTAGGACTTTCACAAAAAGATGTGTTTGCGTGTCTGTGGTGAAAGGAGCTCTAGGTTGTGTATTCAGTGCTGGAGAGTGACACACTCTACATAGGTTACACAGCGTTTTGAGAGCACCAACATGCTAAAAACTGAAACTGCTACAAGGTGTGTGTAGCGTGCAGAAAGAAGGCTTGTCATTTCAAAGAAAGAAGAGGAAACCAAAATCCAGGTAGTGAAACGAACACACCAGTATGGGAGATGTGCATGTGGACAGTTTCAAGCAGAGGCTCTTTGTGGACACTTGGAAACAGCGCTGTGAAAAAATTTCGTACGAAGCGGGATTTGGCCAAAGTTGAAAGACCTTCCAAAACCAACCCTAAAGAACTTAGCCAAACAATAAATGTTGCAATAAACTCCTGCAGGAAAGGTGCGTCTATGACACAACTCCAGAGCAGGTAGCTACATTCTGCACAGTACAAAATGCATATGAATTCCAGGCTGAAAACTCACTCCAGAAGGAAGCAATGCGTGTGTTTCTCTCTGAAAGAACACTCAGCCACTAGGCTTTTGCTTGCTCCTTCAAAGTCTTTGTAGAAACGTGTGTTTTCACTGCTGGAATACGTTTTGGGATGCATTGTTTCAATCTCTTGCAAGCCTCATGCTGTTTCTTACACAATGGGGAAAAATAAGGAGTATGTTTCCCAAATCACTTGAAGTCCAGGAAAACGCACACTGCATCACTCTTGCACGAACACGCTCTTTCTCCTAATGCGTTGAGAACTTTAAACAAACCAGAAAAGAAGGGTATTTTGCAGTGAAATTCAGACGGGTTTGTAGAGAAGTACATTTCTATGGGCTGCAGAGTGCAAAACCGTCATTGACTTCATGTTCTCGATGAAAACCTTACATTTCCAAGTGACCTGAAGTAGGACTTTCACAAAAAGATGTGTTTGTGTGTCTGTGTTGAAAGGAGCTCTAGGTTGTGTATTCAGTGCTGGAGAGTGACACACTCTACATAGGTTACACAGCGTTTTGAGAGCACCAACATGCTAAAAACTGAAACTGCTACAAGGTGTGTGTAGCGTGCAGAAGAAGGCTTGTCATTTCAAAGAAAGAAGAGGAAACCAAAATCCAGGTAGTGAAACGAACACACCAGTATGGGAGATGTGCATGTGGACAGTTTCAAGCAGAGGCTCTTTGTGGACACTTGGAAACAGCGCTGTGAAAAAATTTCGTACGAAGCGGGATTTGGCCAAAGTTGAAAGACCTTCCAAAACCAACCCTAAAGAACTTAGCCAAACAATGAATTTTGCAATAAATTCCTGCAGGAAAGGTGCGTCTATGACACAACTCCCGAGCAGGTAGCTACATTCTGCACAGTACAAAATGCATATGAATTCCAGACTGAAAACTCACTCCAGAAGGAAGCAATGCGTGTGTTTCTCTCTGAAAGAACACTCAGCCACTAGGCTTTTGCTTGCTCCTTCAAAGTCTTTGTAGAAACGTGTGTTTTCACTGCTGGAATACGTTTTGGGATGAATTGTTTCAATCTCTTGCAAGCCTCATGTTGTTTCTTACACAATGGGGAAAAATAAGGAGTATGTTTCCCAAATCACTTGAAATCCAGGAAAACGCACACTGCATCACTCTTGCACGAACACGCCCTTTCTCCTAATACGTTGAGAACTTTCAACAAACAAGAAGAGAAGGATATTTTGCAGTGAAATTCAGACGGGTTTGTAGAAAAGTACATTTCTATGGGCTGCAGAGTGCAAAACCGTCATTGACTTCATGTTCTCGATGAAAACCTTACATTTCCAAGTGACCTGAAGTAGGACTTTCACAAAAAGATGTGTTTGCGTGTTTGTGTTGAAAGGAGCTCTAGGTTGTGTATTCAGTGCTGGAGAGTGACACACTCTACATAGGTTACACAGCGTTTTGAGAGCACCAACACGCTAAAAACTGAAACTGCTACAAGGTGTGTGTAGCGTGCAGAAAGAAGGCTTGTCATTTCAAAGAAAGAGAGGAAACCAAAATCCAGGTAGTGAAACGAACACACCAGGATGGGAGATGTGCATGTGGACAGTTTCAAGCAGAGGCTCTTTGTGGACACTTGGAAACAGCGCTGTGAAAAAATTTCGTACGAAGAGGGATTTGGCCAAAGTTGAAAGACCTTCCAAAACCAACCCTAAAGAACTTAGCCAAACAATGAATGTTGCAATAAACTCCTGCAGGAAAGGTGCATCTATGACACAACTCCCGAGCAGGTAGCTACATTCTGCACAGTACAAAATGCATATGAATTCCAGGCTGAAAACTCACTCCAGAAGGAAGCAATGCGTGTGTTTCTCTCTGAAAGGACACTCAGTCACTAGGCTTTTGCTTGCTCCTTCAAAGTCTTTGTAGAAACGTGTGATTTCACTGCTGGAATACGTTTTGGGATGCATTGTTTCAATCTCTTGCAAGCCTCATGTTGTTTCTTACACAATGGGGAAAAATAAGGAGTATGTTTCCCAAATCACTTGAAATCCAGGAAAACGCACACTGCATCACTCTTGCACGAACACGCTCTTTCTCCTAATACGTTGAGAACTTTCAACAAACATGAAGAGAAGGGTATTTTGCAGTGAAATTCAGACGGGTTTGTAGAAAAGTACATTTCTATGGGCTGCAGAGTGCAAAACCGTCATTGACTTCATGTTCTCGATGAAAACCTTACATTTCCAAGTGACCTGAAGTAGGACTTTCACAAAAAGATGTGTTTGCGTGTCTGTGGTGAAAGGAGCTCTAGGTTGTGTATTCAGTGCTGGAGAGAGACACACTCTACATAGGTTACACAGCGTTTTGAGAGCACCAACATGCTAAAAACTGAAACTGCTACAAGGTGTGTGTAGCGTGCAGAAAGAAGACTTGTCATTTCAAAGAAAGAAGAGGAAACCAAAATCCAGGTAGTGAAACGAACACACCAGTATGGGAGATGTGCATGTGGACAGTTTCAAGCAGAGGCTCTTTGTGGACACTTGGAAACAGCGCTGTGAAAAAATTTCGTACGAAGCGGGATATGGCCAAAGTTGAAAGACCTTCCAAAACCAATCCTAAAGAACTTAGCCAAACAATGAATGTTTCAATAAACTCCTGCAGGAAAGGTGCGTCTATGACACAACTCCCGAGCAGGTAGCTACATTCTGCACAGTACAAAATGCATATGAATTCCAGGCTGAAAACTCACTCCAGAAGGAAGCAATGCGTGTGTTTCTCTCTGAAAGAACACTCAGCCACTAGGCTTCTGCTTGCTCCTTCAAAGTCTTTGTAGAAACGTGTGTTTTCACTGCTGGAATACGTTTTGGGATGCATTGTTTCAATCTCTTGCAAGCCTCATGTTGTTTCTTACACAATGGGGAAAAATAAGGAGTATGTTTCCCAAATCACTTGAAGTCCAGGAAAACGCACACTGCATCACTCTTGCACGAACACGCTCTTTTTCCTAATGTGTTGAAAACTTTCAACAAACCAGAAAAGAAGGGTATTTTGCAGTGAAATTCAGACGGGTTTGTAGAAAAGTACATTTCTATGGGCTGCAGAGTGCAAAACCGTCATTGACTTCATGTTCTCGATGAAAACCTTACATTTCCAAGTGACCTGAAGTAGGACTTTCACAAAAAGATGTGTTTGCGTGTCTGTGGTGAAAGGAGCTCTAGGTTGTGTATTCAGTGCTGGAGAGTGACACACTCTACATAGGTTACACAGCGTTTTGAGAGCACGAACATGCTAAAAACTGAAACTGCTACAAGGTGTGTGTAGCGTGCAGAAAGAAGGCTTGTCATTTCAAAGAAAGAAGAGGAAACCAAAATCCAGGTAGTGAAACGAACACACCAGGATGGGAGATGTGCATGTGGACAGTTTCAAGCAGAGGCTCTTTGTGGACACTTGGAAACAGCGCTGTGAAAAAATTTCGTACGAAGCGGGATTTGGCCAAAGTTGAAAGACCTTCCAAAACCAACCCTAAAGAACTTAGCCAAACAATGAATGTTGCAATAAACTCCTGCAGGAAAGGTGCATCTATGACACAACTCCCGAGCAGGTAGCTACATTCTGCACAGTACAAAATGCATATGAATTCCAGGCTGAAAACTCACTCCAGAAGGAAGCAATGCGTGTGTTTCTCTCTGAAAGAACACTCAGCCACTAGGCTTTTGCTTGCTCCTTCAAAGTCTTTGTAGAAACGTGTGTTTTCACTGCTGGAATACGTTTTGGGATGCATTGTTTCAATCTCTTGCAAGCCTCATGTTGTTTCTTACACAATGGGGAAAATTAAGGAGTATGTTACCCAAATCACTTGAAGTCCAGGAAAACGCAAACTGCATCACTCTTGCACGAACACGCTCTTTCTCCTAATACGTTGAGAACTTTCAACAAACAAGAAGAGAAGGATATTTTGCAGTGAAATTCAGACGGGTTTGTAGAAAAGTACATTTCTATGGGCTGCAGAGTGCAAAACCGTCATTGACTTCATGTTCTCGATGAAAACCTTACATTTCCAAGTGACCTGAAGTAGGACCTTCACAAAAAGATGTGTTTGCGTGTCTGTGGTGAAAGGAGCTCTAGGTTGTGTATTCAGTGCTGGAGAGTGACACACTCTACATAGGTTACACAGCGTTTTGAGAGCACCAACATGCTAAAAACTGAAACTGCTACAAGGTGTGTGTAGCGTGCAGAAAGAAGGCTTGTCATTTCAAAGAAAGAAGAGGAAACCAAAATCCAGGTAGTGAAACGAACACACCAGTATGGGAGATGTGCATGTGGACAGTTTCAAGCAGAGGCTCTTTGTGGACACTTGGAAACAGCGCTGTGAAAAAATTTCGTACGAAGCGGGATATGGCCAAAGTTGAAAGACCTTCCAAAACCAACCCTAAAGAACTTAGCCAAACAATAAATGTTGCAATAAACTCCTGCAGGAATGGTGCGTCTATGACACAACTCCAGAGCAGGTAGCTACATTCTGCACAGTACAAAATGCATATGAATTCCAGGCTGAAAACTCACTCCAGAAGGAAGCAATGCGTGTGTTTCTCTCTGAAAGAACACTCAGCCACTAGGCTTTTGCTTGCTCCTTCAAAGTCTTTGTAGAAACGTGTGTTTTCACTGCTGGAATACGTTTTGGGATGCATTGTTTCAATCTCTTGCAAGCCTCATGTTGTTTCTTACACAATGGGGAAAAATAAGGAGTATGTTTCCCAAATCACTTGAAGTCCAGGAAAACGCACACTGCATCACTCTTGCACGAACACGCTCTTTCTCCTAATGCGTTGAGAACTTTCAACAAACCAGAAAAGAAGGGTATTTTGCAGTGAAATTCAGACGGGTTTGTAGAGAAGTACATTTCTATGGGCTGCAGAGTGCAAAACCGTCATTGACTTCATGTTCTCGATGAAAACCTTACATTTCCAAGTGACCTGAAGTAGGACTTTCACAAAAAGATGTGTTTGCGTGTCTGTGGTGAAAGGAGCTCTAGGTTGTGTATTCAGTGCTGGAGAGTGACACACTCTACATAGGTTACACAGCGTTTTGAGAGCACAAACATGCTAAAAACTGAAACTGCTACAAGGTGTGTGTAGCGTGCAGAAAGAAGGCTTGTCATTTCAAAGAGAGAAGAGGAAACCAAAATCCAGGTAGTGAAACGAACACACCAGTATGGGAGATGTGCATGTGGACAGTTTCAAGCAGAGGCTCTTTGTGGACACTTGGAAACAGCGCTGTGAAAAAATTTCGTACGAAGCGGGATTTGGCCAAAGTTGAAAGACCTTCCAAAACCAACCCTAAAGAACTTAGCCAAACAATGAATGTTGCAATAAACTCCTGCAGGAAAGGTGCATCTATGACACAACTCCCGAGCAGGTAGCTACATTCTGCACAGTACAAAATGCATATGAATTCCAGGCTGAAAACTCACTCCAGAAGGAAGCAATGCGTGTGTTTCTCTCTGAAAGGACACTCAGCCACTAGGCTTTTGCTTGCTCCTTCAAAGTCTTTGTAGAAACGTGTGATTTCACTGCTGGAATACGTTTTGGGATGCATTGTTTCAATCTCTTGCAAGCCTCATGTTGTTTCTTACACAATGGGGAAAAATAAGGAGTATGTTTCCCAAATCACTTGAAATCCAGGAAAACGCACACTGCATCACTCTTGCACGAACACGCTCTTTCTCCTAATACGTTGAGAACTTTCAACAAACAAGAAGAGAAGGGTATTTTGCAGTGAAATTCAGACGGGTTTGTAGAAAAGTACATTTCTATGGGCTGCAGAGTGCAAAACCGTCATTGACTTCATGTTCTCGATGAAAACCTTACATTTCCAAGTGACCTGAAGTAGGACTTTCACAAAAAGATGTGTTTGCGTGTCTGTGGTGAAAGGAGCTCTAGGTTGTGTATTCAGTGCTGGAGAGTGACACACTCTACATAGGTTACACAGTGTTTTGAGAGCACCAACATGCTAAAAACTGAAACTGCTACAAGGTGTGTGTAGCGTGCAGAAAGAAGACTTGTCATTTCAAAGAAAGAAGAGGAAACCAAAATCCAGGTAGTGAAACGAACACACCAGTATGGGAGATGTGCATGTGGACAGTTTCAAGCAGAGGCTCTTTGTGGACACTTGGAAACAGCGCTGTGAAAAAATTTCGTACGAAGCGGGATATGGCCAAAGTTGAAAGACCTTCCAAAACCAATCCTAAAGAACTTAGCCAAACAATGAATGTTTCAATAAACTCCTGCAGGAAAGGTGCGTCTATGACACAACTCCCGAGCAGGTAGCTACATTCTGCACAGTACAAAATGCATATGAATTCCAGGCTGAAAACTCACTCCAGAAGGAAGCAATGCGTGTGTTTCTCTCTGAAACAACACTCAGCCACTAGGCTTCTGCTTGCTCCTTCAAAGTCTTTGTAGAAACGTGTGTTTTCACTGCTGGAATACGTTTTGGGATGCATTGTTTCAATCTCTTGCAAGCCTCATGTTGTTTCTTACACAATGGGGAAAAATAAGGAGTATGTTTCCCAAATCACTTGAAGTCCAGGAAAACGCACACTGCATCACTCTTGCACGAACACGCTCTTTTTCCTAATGTGTTGAAAACTTTCAACAAACCAGAAAAGAAGGGTATTTTGCAGTGAAATTCAGACGGGTTTGTAGAAAAGTACATTTCTATGGGCTGCACAGTGCAAAACCGTCATTGACTTCATGTTCTCGATGAAAACCTTACATTTCCAAGTGACCTGAAGTAGGACTTTCACAAAAAGATGTGTTTGCGTGTCTGTGGTGAAAGGAGCTCTAGGTTGTGTATTCAGTGCTGGAGAGTGACACACTCTACATAGGTTACACAGCGTTTTGAGAGCACGAACATGCTAAAAACTGAACTGCTACAAGGTGTGTGTAGCGTGCAGAAAGAAGGCTTGTCATTTCAAAGAAAGAAGAGGAAACCAAAATCCAGGTAGTGAAACGAACACACCAGTATGGGAGATGTGCATGTGGACAGTTTCAAGCAGAGGCTCTTTGTGGACACTTGGAAACAGCGCTGTGAAAAAATTTCGTACGAAGCGGGATATGGCCAAAGTTGAAAGACCTTCCAAAACCAACCCTAAAGAACTTAGCCAAACAATGAATGTTGCAATAAACTCCTGCAGGAAAGGTGCATCTATGACACAACTCCCGAGCAGGTAGCTACATTCTGCACAGTACAAAATGCATATGAATTCCAGGCTGAAAACTCACTCCAGAAGGAAGCAATGCGTGTGTTTCTCTCTGAAAGAACACTCAGCCACTAGGCTTTTGCTTGCTCCTTCAAAGTCTTTGTAGAAACGTGTGTTTTCACTGCTGGAATACGTTTTGGGATGCATTGTTTCAATCTCTTGCAAGCCTCATGCTGTTTCTTACACAATGGGGAAAAATAAGGAGTATGTTTCCCAAATCACTTGAAGTCCAGGAAAACGCACACTGCATCACTCTTGCACGAACACGCTCTTTCTCCTAATGCGTTGAGAACTTTCAACAAACCAGAAAAGAAGGGTATTTTGCAGTGAAATTCAGACGGGTTTGTAGAAAAGTACATTTCTATGGGCTGCAGAGTGCAAAACCGTCATTGACTTCATGTTCTCGATGAAAACCTTACATTTCCAAGTGACCTGAAGTAGGACTTTCACAAAAAGATGTGTTTGCGTGTCTGTGGTGAAAGGAGCTCTAGGTTGTGTATTCAGTGCTGGAGAGTGACACACTCTACATAGGTTACACAGTGTTTTGAGAGCACCAACATGCTAAAAACTGAAACTGCTACAAGGTGTGTGTAGCGTGCAGAAAGAAGGCTTGTCATTTCAAAGAAAGAAGAGGAAACCAAAATCCAGGTAGTGAAACGAACACACCAGGATGGGAGATGTGCATGTGGACAGTTTCAAGCAGAGGCTCTTTGTGGACACTTGGAAACAGCGCTGTGAAAAAATTTCGTACGAAGCGGGATATGGCCAAAGTTGAAAGACCTTCCAAAACCAATCCTAAAGAACTTAGCCAAACAATGAATGTTTCAATAAACTCCTGCAGGAAAGGTGCGTCTATGACACAACTCCCGAGCAGGTAGCTACATTCTGCACAGTACAAAATGCATATGAATTCCAGGCTGAAAACTCACTCCAGAAGGAAGCAAAGCGTGTGTTTCTCTCTGAAAGAACACTCAGCCACTAGGCTTCTGCTTGCTCCTTCAAAGTCTTTGTAGAAACGTGTGATTTCACTGCTGGAATACGTTTTGGGATGCATTGTTTCAATCTCTTGCAAGCCTCATGTTGTTTCTTACACAATGGGGAAAAATAAGGAGTATGTTTCCCAAATCACTTGAAATCCAGGAAAACGCACACTGCATCACTCTTGCACGAACACGCTCTTTCTCCTAATACGTTGAGAACTTTCAACAAACATGAAAAGAAGGGTATTTTGCAGTGAAATTCAGACGGGTTTGTAGAAAAGTACATTTCTATGGGCTGCAGAGTGCAAAACCGTCATTGACTTCATGTTCTCGATAAAAACCTTCCATTTCCAAGTGACCTGAAGTAGGACTTTCACAAAAAGATGTGTTTGCGTGTCTGTGGTGAAAGGAGCTCTAGGTTGTGTATTCAGTGCTGGAGAGTGACACACTCTACATAGGTTACACAGTGTTTTGAGAGCACCAACATGCTAAAAACTGAAACTGCTACAAGGTGTGTGTAGCGTGCAGAAAGAAGACTTGTCATTTCAAAGAAAGAAGAGGAAACCAAAATCCAGGTAGTGAAACGAACACACCAGTATGGGAGATGTGCATGTGGACAGTTTCAAGCAGAGGCTCTTTGTGGACACTTGGAAACAGCGCTGTGAAAAAATTTCGTACGAAGCGGGATATGGCCAAAGTTGAAAGACCTTCCAAAACCAATCCTAAAGAACTTAGCCAAACAATGAATGTTTCAATAAACTCCTGCAGGAAAGGTGCGTCTATGACACAACTCCCGAGCAGGTAGCTACATTCTGCACAGTACAAAATGCATATGAATTCCAGGCTGAAAACTCACTCCAGAAGGAAGCAATGCGTGTGTTTCTCTCTGAAAGAACACTCAGCCACTAGGCTTCTGCTTGCTCCTTCAAAGTCTTTGTAGAAACGTGTGTTTTCACTGCTGGAATACGTTTTGGGATGCATTGTTTCAATCTCTTGCAAGCCTCATGTTGTTTCTTACACAATGGGGAAAAATAAGGAGTATGTTTCCCAAATCACTTGAAGTCCAGGAAAACGCACACTGCATCACTCTTGCACGAACACGCTCTTTTTCCTAATGTGTTGTAAACTTTCAACAAACCAGAAAAGAAGGGTATTTTGCAGTGAAATTCAGACGGGTTTGTAGAAAAGTACTTTTCTATGGGCTGCAGAGTGCAAAACCGTCATTGACTTCATGTTCTCGATGAAAACCTTACATTTCCAAGTGACCTGAAGTAGGACTTTCACAAAAAGATGTGTTTGCGTGTCTGTGGTGAAAGGAGCTCTAGGTTGTGTATTCAGTGCTGGAGAGTGACACACTCTACATAGGTTACACAGCGTTTTGAGAGCACGAACATGCTAAAAACTGAAACTGCTACAAGGTGTGTGTAGTGTGCAGAAAGAAGGCTTGTCATTTCAAAGAAAGAAGAGGAAACCAAAATCCAGGTAGTGAAACGAACACACCAGGATGGGAGATGTGCATGTGGACAGTTTCAAGCAGAGGCTCTTTGTGGACACTTGGAAACAGCGCTGTGAAAAAATTTCGTACGAAGCGGGATTTGGCCAAAGTTGAAAGACCTTCCAAAACCAACCCTAAAGAACTTAGCCAAACAATGAATGTTGCAATAAACTCCTGCAGGAAAGGTGCATCTATGACACAACTCCCGAGCAGGTAGCTACATTCTGCACAGTACAAAATGCATATGAATTCCAGGCTGAACACTCACTCCAGAAGGAAGCAATGCGTGTGTTTCTCTCTGAAAGAACACTCAGCCACTAGGCTTTTGCTTGCTCCTTCAAAGTCTTTGTAGAAACGTGTGTTTTCACTGCTGGAATACGTTTTGGGATGCATTGTTTCAATCTCTTGCAAGCCTCATGTTGTTTCTTACACAATGTGGAAAAATAAGGAGTATGTTACCCAAATCACTTGAAGTCCAGGAAAACGCAAACTGCATCACTCTTGCACGAACACGCTCTTTCTCCTAATACGTTGAGAACTTTCAACAAACAAGAAGAGAAGGATATTTTGCAGTGAAATTCAGACGGGTTTGTAGAAAAGTACATTTCTATGGGCTGCAGAGTGCAAAACCGTCATTGACTTCATGTTCTCGATGAAAACCTTACATTTCCAAGTGACCTGAAGTAGGACCTTCACAAAAAGATGTGTTTGCGTGTCTGTGGTGAAAGGAGCTCTAGGTTGTGTATTCAGTGCTGGAGAGTGACACACTCTACATAGGTTACACAGCGTTTTGAGAGCACCAACATGCTAAAAACTGAAACTGCTACAAGGTGTGTGTAGCGTGCAGAAAGAAGGCTTGTCATTTCAAAGAGAGAAGAGGAAACCAAAATCCAGGTAGTGAAACGAACACACCAGGATGGGAGATGTGCATGTGGACAGTTTCAAGCAGAGGCTCTTTGTGGACACTTGGAAACAGCGCTGTGAAAAAATTTCGTACGAAGCGGGATTTGGCCAAAGTTGAAAGACCTTCCAAAACCAACCCTAAAGAACTTAGCCAAACAATAAATGTTGCAATAAACTCCTGCAGGAAAGGTGCGTCTATGACACAACTCCAGAGCAGGTAGCTACATTCTGCACAGTACAAAATGCATATGAATTCCAGGCTGAAAACTCACTCCAGAAGGAAGCAATGCGTGTGTTTCTCTCTGAAAGAACACTCAGCCACTAGGCTTTTGCTTGCTCCTTCAAAGTCTTTGTAGAAACGTGTGTTTTCACTGCTGGAATACGTTTTGGGATGCATTGTTTCAATCTCTTGCAAGCCTCATGCTGTTTCTTACACCATGGGGAAAAATAAGGACTATGTTTCCCAAATCACTTGAAGTCCAGGAAAACGCACACTGCATCACTCTTGCACGAACACGCTCTTTCTCCTAATGCGTTGAGAACTTTCAACAAACCAGAAAAGAAGGGTATTTTGCAGTGAAATTCAGACGGGTTTGTAGAGAAGTACATTTCTATGGGCTGCAGAGTGCAAAACCGTCATTGACTTCATGTTCTCGATGAAAACCTTACATTTCCAAGTGACCTGAAGTAGGACTTTCACAAAAAGATGTGTTTGCGTGTCTGTGGTGAAAGGAGCTCTAGGTTGTGTATTCAGTGCTGGAGAGTGACACACTCTACATAGGTTACACAGCGTTTTGAGAGCACAAACATGCTAAAAACTGAAACTGCTACAAGGTGTGTGTAGCGTGCAGAAAGAAGGCTTGTCATTTCAAAGAGAGAAGAGGAAACCAAAATCCAGGTAGTGAAACGAACACACCAGTATGGGAGATGTGCATGTGGACAGTTTCAAGCAGAGGCTCTTTGTGGACACTTGGAAACAGCGCTGTGAAAAAATTTCGTACGAAGCGGGATTTGGCCAAAGTTGAAAGACCTTCCAAAACCAACCCTAAAGAACTTAGCCAAACAATGAATGTTGCAATAAACTCCTGCAGGAAAGGTGCATCTATGACACAACTCCCGAGCAGGTAGCTACATTCTGCACAGTACAAAATGCATATGAATTCCAGGCTGAAAACTCACTCCAGAAGGAAGCAATGCGTGTGTTTCTCTCTGAAAGGACACTCAGCCACTAGGCTTTTGCTTGCTCCTTCAAAGTCTTTGTAGAAACGTGTGATTTCACTGCTGGAATACGTTTTGGGATGCATTGTTTCAATCTCTTGCATGCCTCATGTTGTTTCTTACACAATGGGGAAAAATAAGGAGTATGTTTCCCAAATCACTTGAAATCCAGGAAAACGCACACTGCATCACTCTTGCACGAACACGCTCTTTCTCCTAATACTTTGAGAACTTTCAACAAACATGAAGAGAAGGGTATTTTGCAGTGAAATTCAGACGGGTTTGTAGAAAAGTACATTTCTATGGGCTGCAGAGTGCAAAACCGTCATTGACTTCATGTTCTCGATGAAAACCTTACATTTCCAAGTGACATGAAGTAGGACTTTCACAAAAAGATGTGTTTGCGTGTCTGTGTTGAAAGGAGCTCTAGGTTGTGTATTCAGTGCTGGAGAGTGACACACTCTACATAGGTTACACAGCGTTTTGAGAGCACGAACATGCTAAAAACTGAAACTGCTACAAGGTGTGTGTAGTGTGCAGAAAGAAGGCTTGTCATTTCAAAGAAAGAAGAGGAAACCAAAATCCAGGTAGTGAAACGAACACACCAGGATGGGAGATGTGCATGTGGACAGTTTCAAGCAGAGGCTCTTTGTGGACACTTGGAAACAGCGCTGTGAAAAAATTTCGTACGAAGCGGGATTTGGCCAAAGTTGAAAGACCTTCCAAAACCAACCCTAAAGAACTTAGCCAAACAATGAATGTTGCAATAAACTCCTGCAGGAAAGGTGCATCTATGACACAACTCCCGAGCAGGTAGCTACATTCTGCACAGTACAAAATGCATATGAATTCCAGGCTGAAAACTCACTCCAGAAGGAAGCAATGCGTGTGTTTCTCTCTGAAAGAACACTCAGCCACTAGGCTTTTGCTTGCTCCTTCAAAGTCTTTGTAGAAACGTGTGTTTTCACTGCTGGAATACGTTTTGGGATGCATTGTTTCAATCTCTTGCAAGCCTCATGTTGTTTCTTACACAATGGGGAAAAATAAGGAGTATGTTACCCAAATCACTTGAAGTCCAGGAAAACGCAAACTGCATCACTCTTGCACGAACACGCTCTTTCTCCTAATACGTTGAGAACTTTCAACAAACAAGAAGAGAAGGATATTTTGCAGTGAAATTCAGACGGGTTTGTAGAAAAGTACATTTCTATGGGCTGCAGAGTGCAAAACCGTCATTGACTTCATGTTCTCGATGAAAACCTTACATTTCCAAGTGACCTGAAGTAGGACCTTCACAAAAAGATGTGTTTGCGTGTCTGTGGTGAAAGGAGCTCTAGGTTGTGTATTCAGTGCTGGAGAGTGACACACTCTACATAGGTTACACAGCGTTTTGAGAGCACCAACATGCTAAAAACTGAAACTGCTACAAGGTGTGTGTAGCGTGCAGAAAGAAGGCTTGTCATTTCAAAGAGAGAAGAGGAAACCAAAATCCAGGTAGTGAAACGAACACACCAGTATGGGAGATGTGCATGTGGACAGTTTCAAGCAGAGGCTCTTTGTGGACACTTGGAAACAGCGCTGTGAAAAAATTTCGTACGAAGCGGGATTTGGCCAAAGTTGAAAGACCTTCCAAAACCAACCCTAAAGAACTTAGCCAAACAATAAATGTTGCAATAAACTCCTGCAGGAAAGGTGCGTCTATGACACAACTCCAGAGCAGGTAGCTACATTCTGCACAGTACAAAATGCATATGAATTCCAGGCTGAAAACTCACTCCAGAAGGAAGCAATGCGTGTGTTTCTCTCTGAAAGAACACTCAGCCACTAGGCTTTTGCTTGCTCCTTCAAAGTCTTTGTAGAAACGTGTGTTTTCACTGCTGGAATACGTTTTGGGATGCATTGTTTCAATCTCTTGCAAGCCTCATGTTGTTTCTTACACAATGGGGAAAAATAAGGACTATGTTTCCCAAATCACTTGAAATCCAGGAAAACGCACACTGCATCACTCTTGCACGAACACGCTCTTTCTCCTAATACGTTGAGAACTTTCAACAAACATGAAGAGAAGGGTATTTTGCAGTGAAATTCAGACGGGTTTGTAGAAAAGTACATTTCTATGGGCTGCAGAGTGCAAAACCGTCATTGACTTCATGTTCTCGATGAAAACCTTACATTTCCAAGTGACCTGAAGTAGGACTTTCACAAAAAGATGTGTTTGCGTGTCTGTGGTGAAAGGAGCTCTAGGTTGTGTATTCAGTGCTGGAGAGTGACACACTCTACATAGGTTACACAGCGTTTTGAGAGCACGAACATGCTAAAAACTGAAACTGCTACAAGGTGTGTGTAGTGTGCAGAAAGAAGGCTTGTCATTTCAAAGAAAGAAGAGGAAACCAAAATCCAGGTAGTGAAACGAACACACCAGGATGGGAGATGTGCATGTGGACAGTTTCAAGCAGAGGCTCTTTGTGGACACTTGGAAACAGCGCTGTGAAAAAATTTCGTACGAAGCGGGATTTGGCCAAAGTTGAAAGACCTTCCAAAACCAACCCTAAAGAACTTAGCCAAACAATGAATGTTGCAATAAACTCCTGCAGGAAAGGTGCATCTATGACACAAGTCCCGAGCAGGTAGCTACATTCTGCACAGTACAAAATGCATATGAATTCCAGGCTGAAAACTCACTCCAGAAGGAAGCAATGCGTGTGTTTCTCTCTGAAAGAACACTCAGCCACTAGGCTTTTGCTTGCTCCTTCAAAGTCTTTGTAGAAACGTGTGTTTTCACTGCTGGAATACGTTTTGGGATGCATTGTTTCAATCTCTTGCAAGCCTCATGTTGTTTCTTACACAATGGGGAAAAATAAGGAGTATGTTACCCAAATCACTTGAAGTCCAGGAAAACGCAAACTGCATCACTCTTGCACGAACACGCTCTTTCTCCTAATACGTTGAGAACTTTCAACAAACAAGAAGAGAAGGATATTTTGCAGTGAAATTCAGACGGGTTTGTAGAAAAGTACATTTCTATGGGCTGCAGAGTGCAAAACCGTCATTGACTTCATGTTCTCCATGAAAACCTTACATTTCCAAGTGACCTGAAGTAGGACCTTCACAAAAAGATGTGTTTGCGTGTCTGTGGTGAAAGGAGCTCTAGGTTGTGTATTCAGTGCTGGAGAGTGACACACTCTACATAGGTTACACAGCGTTTTGAGAGCACCAACATGCTAAAAACTGAAACTGCTACAAGGTGTGTGTAGCGTGCAGAAAGAAGGCTTGTCATTTCAAAGAGAGAAGAGGAAACCAAAATATAGGTAGTGAAACGAACACACCAGTATGGGAGATGTGCATGTGGACAGTTTCAAGCAGAGGCTCTTTGTGGACACTTGGAAACAGCGCTGTGAAAAAATTTCGTACGAAGCGGGATTGGCCAAAGTTGAAAGACCTTCCAAAACCAACCCTAAAGAACTTAGCCAAACAATAAATGTTGCAATAAACTCCTGCAGGAAAGGTGCGTCTATGACACAACTCCAGAGCAGGTAGCTACATTCTGCACAGTACAAAATGCATATGAATTCCAGGCTGAAAACTCACTCCAGAAGGAAGCAATGCGTGTGTTTCTCTCTGAAAGAACACTCAGCCACTAGGCTTTTGCTTACTCCTTCAAAGTCTTTGTAGAAACGTGTGTTTTCACTGCTGGAATACGTTTTGGGATGCATTGTTTCAATCTCTTGCAAGCCTCATGCTGTTTCTTACACCATGGGGAAAAATAAGGACTATGTTTCCCAAATCACTTGAAGTCCAGGAAAACGCACACTGCATCACTCTTGCACGAACACGCTCTTTCTCCTAATGCGTTGAGAACTTTCAACAAACCAGAAAAGAAGGGTATTTTGCAGTGAAATTCAGACGGGTTTGTAGAGAAGTACATTTCTATGGGCTGCAGAGTGCAAAACCATCATTGACTTCATGTTCTCGATGAAAACCTTACATTTCCAAGTGACCTGAAGTAGGACTTTCACAAAAAGATGTGTTTGCGTGTCTGTGGTGAAAGGAGCTCTAGGTTGTGTATTCAGTGCTGGAGAGTGACACACTCTACATAGGTTACACAGCGTTTTGAGAGCACGAACATGCTAAAAACTGAAACTGCTACAAGGTGTGTGTAGCGTGCAGAAAGAAGGCTTGTCATTTCAAAGAGAGAAGAGGAAACCAAAATCCAGGTAGTGAAACGAACACACCAGTATGGGAGATGTGCATGTGGACAGTTTCAAGCAGAGGCTCTTTGTGGACACTTGGAAACAGCGCTGTGAAAAAATTTCGTACGAAGCGGGATTTGGCCAAAGTTGAAAGACCTTCCAAAACCAACCCTAAAGAACTTAGCCAAACAATGAATGTTGCAATAAACTCCTGCAGGAAAGGTGCATCTATGACACAACTCCCGAGCAGGTAGCTACATTCTGCACAGTACAGAATGCATATGAATTCCAGGCTGAAAACTCACTCCAGAAGGAAGCAATGCGTGTGTTTCTCTCTGAAAGGACACTCAGCCACTAGGCTTTTGCTTGCTCCTTCAAAGTCTTTGTAGAAACGTGTGATTTCACTGCTGGAATACGTTTTGGGATGCATTGTTTCAATCTCTTGCATGCCTCATGTTGTTTCTTACACAATGGGGAAAAATAAGGAGTATGTTTCCCAAATCACTTGAAATCCAGGAAAACGCACACTGCATCACTCTTGCACGAACACGCTCTTTCTCCTAATACTTTGAGAACTTTCAACAAACATGAAGAGAAGGGTATTTTGCAGTGAAATTCAGACGGGTTTGTAGAAAAGTACATTTCTATGGGCTGCAGAGTGCAAAACCGTCATTGACTTCATGTTCTCGATGAAAACCTTACATTTCCAAGTGACATGAAGTAGGACTTTCACAAAAAGATGTGTTTGCGTGTCTGTGTTGAAAGTAGCTCTAGGTTGTGTATTCAGTGCTGGAGAGTGACACACTCTACATAGGTTACACAGCGTTTTGAGAGCACGAACATGCTAAAAACTGAAACTGCTACAAGGTGTGTGTAGTGTGCAGAAAGAAGGCTTGTCATTTCAAAGAAAGAAGAGGAAACCAAAATCCAGGTAGTGAAACGAACACACCAGGATGGGAGATGTGCATGTGGACAGTTTCAAGCAGAGGCTCTTTGTGGACACTTGGAAACAGCGCTGTGAAAAAATTTCGTACGAAGCGGGATTTGGCCAAAGTTGAAAGACCTTCCAAAACCAACCCTAAAGAACTTAGCCAAACAATGAATGTTGCAATAAACTCCTGCAGGAAAGGTGCATCTATGACACAACTCCCGAGCAGGTAGCTACATTCTGCACAGTACAAAATGCATATGAATTCCAGGCTGAAAACTCACTCCAGAAGGAAGCAATGCGTGTGTTTCTCTCTGAAAGAACACTCAGCCACTAGGCTTTTGCTTGCTCCTTCAAAGTCTTTGTAGAAACGTGTGTTTTCACTGCTGGAATACGTTTTGGGATGCATTGTTTCAATCTCTTGCAAGCCTCATGTTGTTTCTTACACAATGGGGAAAAATAAGGAGTATGTTACCCAAATCACTTGAAGTCCAGGAAAACGCAAACTGCATCACTCTTGCACGAACACGCTCTTTCTCCTAATACGTTGAGAACTTTCAACAAACAAGAAGAGAAGGATATTTTGCAGTGAAATTCAGACGGGTTTGTAGAAAAGTACATTTCTATGGGCTGCAGAGTGCAAAACCGTCATTGACTTCATGTTCTCGATGAAAACCTTACATTTCCAAGTGACCTGAAGTAGGACCTTCACAAAAAGATGTGTTTGCGTGTCTGTGGTGAAAGGAGCTCTAGGTTGTGTATTCAGTGCTGGAGAGTGACACACTCTACATAGGTTACACAGCGTTTTGAGAGCACCAACATGCTAAAAACTGAAACTGCTACAAGGTGTGTGTAGCGTGCAGAAAGAAGGCTTGTCATTTCAAAGAGAGAAGAGGAAACCAAAATCCAGGTAGTGAAACGAACACACCAGTATGGGAGATGTGCATGTGGACAGTTTCAAGCAGAGGCTCTTTGTGGACACTTGGAAACAGCGCTGTGAAAAAATTTCGTACGAAGCGGGATTTGGCCAAAGTTGAAAGACCTTCCAAAACCAACCCTAAAGAACTTAGCCAAACAATAAATGTTGCAATAAACTCCTGCAGGAAAGGTGCGTCTATGACACAACTCCAGAGCAGGTAGCTACATTCTGCACAGTACAAAATGCATATGAATTCCAGGCTGAAAACTCACTCCAGAAGGAAGCAATGCGTGTGTTTCTCTCTGAAAGAACACTCAGCCACTAGGCTTTTGCTTGCTCCTTCAAAGTCTTTGTAGAAACGTGTGTTTTCACTGCTGGAATACGTTTTGGGATGCATTGTTTCAATCTCTTGCAAGCCTCATGTTGTTTCTTACACAATGGGGAAAAATAAGGACTATGTTTCCCAAATCACTTGAAATCCAGGAAAACGCACACTGCATCACTCTTGCACGAACACGCTCTTTCTCCTAATACGTTGAGAACTTTCAACAAACATGAAGAGAAGGGTATTTTGCAGTGAAATTCAGACGGGTTTGTAGAAAAGTACATTTCTATGGGCTGCAGAGTGCAAAACCGTCATTGACTTCATGTTCTCGATGAAAACCTTACATTTCCAAGTGACCTGAAGTAGGACTTTCACAAAAAGATGTGTTTGCGTGTCTGTGGTGAAAGGAGCTCTAGGTTGTGTATTCAGTGCTGGAGAGTGACACACTCTACATAGGTTACACAGTGTTTTGAGAGCACCAACATGCTAAAAACTGAAACTGCTACAAGGTGTGTGTAGCGTGCAGAAAGAAGACTTGTCATTTCAAAGAAAGAAGAGGAAACCAAAATCCAGGTAGTGAAACGAACACACCAGTATGGGAGATGTGCATGTGGACAGTTTCAAGCAGAGGCTCTTTGTGGACACTTGGAAACAGCGCTGTGAAAAAATTTCGTACGAAGCGGGATATGGCCAAAGTTGAAAGACCTTCCAAAACCAATCCTAAAGAACTTAGCCAAACAATGAATGTTTCAATAAACTCCTGCAGGAAAGGTGCGTCTATGACACAACTCCCGAGCAGGTAGCTACATTCTGCACAGTACAAAATGCATATGAATTCCAGGCTGAAAACTCACTCCAGAAGGAAGCAATGCGTTTGTTTCTCTCTGAAAGAACACTCAGCCACTAGGCTTCTGCTTGCTCCTTCAAAGTCTTTGTAGAAACGTGTGTTTTCACTGCTGGAATACGTTTTGGGATGCATTGTTTCAATCTCTTGCAAGCCTCATGTTGTTTCTTACACAATGGGGAAAAATAAGGAGTATGTTTCCCAAATCACTTGAAGTCCAGGAAAACGCACACTGCATCACTCTTGCACGAACACGCTCTTTTTCCTAATGTGTTGAAAACTTTCAACAAACCAGAAAAGAAGGGTATTTTGCAGTGAAATTCAGACGGGTTTGTAGAAAAGTACATTTCTATGGGCTGCAGAGTGCAAAACCGTCATTGACTTCATGTTCTCGATGAAAACCTTACATTTCCAAGTGACCTGAAGTAGGACCTTCACAAAAAGATGTGTTTGCGTGTCTGTGGTGAAAGGAGCTCTAGGTTGTGTATTCAGTGCTGGAGAGTGACACACTCTACATAGGTTACACAGCGTTTTGAGAGCACCAACATGCTAAAAACTGAAACTGCTACAAGGTGTGTGTAGCGTGCAGAGAGAAGGCTTGTCATTTCAAAGAAAGAAGAGGAAACCAAAATCCAGGTAGTGAAACGAACACACCAGTATGGGAGATGTGCATGTGGACAGTTTCAAGCAGAGGCTCTTTGTGGACACTTGGAAACAGCGCTGTGAAAAAATTTCGTACGAAGCGGGATTTGGCCAAAGTTGAAAGACCTTCCAAAACCAACCCTAAAGAACTTAGCCAAACAATAAATGTTGCAATAAACTCCTGCAGGAAAGGTGCGTCTATGACACAACTCCAGAGCAGGTAGCTACATTCTGCACAGTACAAAATGCATATGAATTCCAGGCTGAAAACTCACTCCAGAAGGAAGCAATGCGTGTGTTTCTCTCTGAAAGAACACTCAGCCACTAGGCTTTTGCTTGCTCCTTCAAAGTCTTTGTAGAAACGTGTGTTTTCACTGCTGGAATACGTTTTGGGATGCATTGTTTCAATCTCTTGCAAGCCTCATGCTGTTTCTTACACAATGGGGAAAAATAAGGAGTATGTTTCCCAAATCACTTGAAGTCCAGGAAAACGCACACTGCATCACTCTTGCACGAACACGCTCTTTCTCCTAATGCGTTGAGAACTTTAAACAAACCAGAAAAGAAGGGTATTTTGCAGTGAAATTCAGACGGGTTTGTAGAGAAGTACATTTCTATGGGCTGCAGAGTGCAAAACCGTCATTGACTTCATGTTCTCGATGAAAACCTTACATTTCCAAGTGACCTGAAGTAGGACTTTCACAAAAAGATGTGTTTGTGTGTCTGTGTTGAAAGGAGCTCTAGGTTGTGTATTCAGTGCTGGAGAGTGACACACTCTACATAGGTTACACAGCGTTTTGAGAGCACCAACATGCTAAAAACTGAAACTGCTACAAGGTGTGTGTAGCGTGCAGAAGAAGGCTTGTCATTTCAAAGAAAGAAGAGGAAACCAAAATCCAGGTAGTGAAACGAACACACCAGTATGGGAGATGTGCATGTGGACAGTTTCAAGCAGAGGCTCTTTGTGGACACTTGGAAACAGCGCTGTGAAAAAATTTCGTACGAAGCGGGATTTGGCCAAAGTTGAAAGACCTTCCAAAACCAACCCTAAAGAACTTAGCCAAACAATGAATTTTGCAATAAATTCCTGCAGGAAAGGTGCGTCTATGACACAACTCCCGAGCAGGTAGCTACATTCTGCACAGTACAAAATGCATATGAATTCCAGACTGAAAACTCACTCCAGAAGGAAGCAATGCGTGTGTTTCTCTCTGAAAGAACACTCAGCCACTAGGCTTTTGCTTGCTCCTTCAAAGTCTTTGTAGAAACGTGTGTTTTCACTGCTGGAATACGTTTTGGGATGAATTGTTTCAATCTCTTGCAAGCCTCATGTTGTTTCTTACACAATGGGGAAAAATAAGGAGTATGTTTCCCAAATCACTTGAAATCCAGGAAAACGCACACTGCATCACTCTTGCACGAACACGCCCTTTCTCCTAATACGTTGAGAACTTTCAACAAACAAGAAGAGAAGGATATTTTGCAGTGAAATTCAGACGGGTTTGTAGAAAAGTACATTTCTATGGGCTGCAGAGTGCAAAACCGTCATTGACTTCATGTTCTCGATGAAAACCTTACATTTCCAAGTGACCTGAAGTAGGACTTTCACAAAAAGATGTGTTTGCGTGTTTGTGTTGAAAGGAGCTCTAGGTTGTGTATTCAGTGCTGGAGAGTGACACACTCTACATAGGTTACACAGCGTTTTGAGAGCACCAACACGCTAAAAACTGAAACTGCTACAAGGTGTGTGTAGCGTGCAGAAAGAAGGCTTGTCATTTCAAAGAAAGAGAGGAAACCAAAATCCAGGTAGTGAAACGAACACACCAGGATGGGAGATGTGCATGTGGACAGTTTCAAGCAGAGGCTCTTTGTGGACACTTGGAAACAGCGCTGTGAAAAAATTTCGTACGAAGAGGGATTTGGCCAAAGTTGAAAGACCTTCCAAAACCAACCCTAAAGAACTTAGCCAAACAATGAATGTTGCAATAAACTCCTGCAGGAAAGGTGCATCTATGACACAACTCCCGAGCAGGTAGCTACATTCTGCACAGTACAAAATGCATATGAATTCCAGGCTGAAAACTCACTCCAGAAGGAAGCAATGCGTGTGTTTCTCTCTGAAAGGACACTCAGTCACTAGGCTTTTGCTTGCTCCTTCAAAGTCTTTGTAGAAACGTGTGATTTCACTGCTGGAATACGTTTTGGGATGCATTGTTTCAATCTCTTGCAAGCCTCATGTTGTTTCTTACACAATGGGGAAAAATAAGGAGTATGTTTCCCAAATCACTTGAAATCCAGGAAAACGCACACTGCATCACTCTTGCACGAACACGCTCTTTCTCCTAATACGTTGAGAACTTTCAACAAACATGAAGAGAAGGGTATTTTGCAGTGAAATTCAGACGGGTTTGTAGAAAAGTACATTTCTATGGGCTGCAGAGTGCAAAACCGTCATTGACTTCATGTTCTCGATGAAAACCTTACATTTCCAAGTGACCTGAAGTAGGACTTTCACAAAAAGATGTGTTTGCGTGTCTGTGGTGAAAGGAGCTCTAGGTTGTGTATTCAGTGCTGGAGAGAGACACACTCTACATAGGTTACACAGCGTTTTGAGAGCACCAACATGCTAAAAACTGAAACTGCTACAAGGTGTGTGTAGCGTGCAGAAAGAAGACTTGTCATTTCAAAGAAAGAAGAGGAAACCAAAATCCAGGTAGTGAAACGAACACACCAGTATGGGAGATGTGCATGTGGACAGTTTCAAGCAGAGGCTCTTTGTGGACACTTGGAAACAGCGCTGTGAAAAAATTTCGTACGAAGCGGGATATGGCCAAAGTTGAAAGACCTTCCAAAACCAATCCTAAAGAACTTAGCCAAACAATGAATGTTTCAATAAACTCCTGCAGGAAAGGTGCGTCTATGACACAACTCCCGAGCAGGTAGCTACATTCTGCACAGTACAAAATGCATATGAATTCCAGGCTGAAAACTCACTCCAGAAGGAAGCAATGCGTGTGTTTCTCTCTGAAAGAACACTCAGCCACTAGGCTTCTGCTTGCTCCTTCAAAGTCTTTGTAGAAACGTGTGTTTTCACTGCTGGAATACGTTTTGGGATGCATTGTTTCAATCTCTTGCAAGCCTCATGTTGTTTCTTACACAATGGGGAAAAATAAGGAGTATGTTTCCCAAATCACTTGAAGTCCAGGAAAACGCACACTGCATCACTCTTGCACGAACACGCTCTTTTTCCTAATGTGTTGAAAACTTTCAACAAACCAGAAAAGAAGGGTATTTTGCAGTGAAATTCAGACGGGTTTGTAGAAAAGTACATTTCTATGGGCTGCAGAGTGCAAAACCGTCATTGACTTCATGTTCTCGATGAAAACCTTACATTTCCAAGTGACCTGAAGTAGGACTTTCACAAAAAGATGTGTTTGCGTGTCTGTGGTGAAAGGAGCTCTAGGTTGTGTATTCAGTGCTGGAGAGTGACACACTCTACATAGGTTACACAGCGTTTTGAGAGCACGAACATGCTAAAAACTGAAACTGCTACAAGGTGTGTGTAGCGTGCAGAAAGAAGGCTTGTCATTTCAAAGAAAGAAGAGGAAACCAAAATCCAGGTAGTGAAACGAACACACCAGGATGGGAGATGTGCATGTGGACAGTTTCAAGCAGAGGCTCTTTGTGGACACTTGGAAACAGCGCTGTGAAAAAATTTCGTACGAAGCGGGATTTGGCCAAAGTTGAAAGACCTTCCAAAACCAACCCTAAAGAACTTAGCCAAACAATGAATGTTGCAATAAACTCCTGCAGGAAAGGTGCATCTATGACACAACTCCCGAGCAGGTAGCTACATTCTGCACAGTACAAAATGCATATGAATTCCAGGCTGAAAACTCACTCCAGAAGGAAGCAATGCGTGTGTTTCTCTCTGAAAGAACACTCAGCCACTAGGCTTTTGCTTGCTCCTTCAAAGTCTTTGTAGAAACGTGTGTTTTCACTGCTGGAATACGTTTTGGGATGCATTGTTTCAATCTCTTGCAAGCCTCATGTTGTTTCTTACACAATGGGGAAAAATAAGGAGTATGTTACCCAAATCACTTGAAGTCCAGGAAAACGCAAACTGAATCACTCTTGCACGAACACGCTCTTTCTCCTAATACGTTGAGAACTTTCAACAAACAAGAAGAGAAGGATATTTTGCAGTGAAATTCAGACGGGTTTGTAGAAAAGTACATTTCTATGGGCTGCAGAGTGCAAAACCGTCATTGACTTCATGTTCTCGATGAAAACCTTACATTTCCAAGTGACCTGAAGTAGGACCTTCACAAAAAGATGTGTTTGCGTGTCTGTGGTGAAAGGAGCTCTAGGTTGTGTATTCAGTGCTGGAGAGTGACACACTCTACATAGGTTACACAGCGTTTTGAGAGCACCAACATGCTAAAAACTGAAACTGCTACAAGGTGTGTGTAGCGTGCAGAAAGAAGGCTTGTCATTTCAAAGAAAGAAGAGGAAACCAAAATCCAGGTAGTGAAACGAACACACCAGTATGGGAGATGTGCATGTGGACAGTTTCAAGCAGAGGCTCTTTGTGGACACTTGGAAACAGCGCTGTGAAAAAATTTCGTACGAAGCGGGATATGGCCAAAGTTGAAAGACCTTCCAAAACCAACCCTAAAGAACTTAGCCAAACAATAAATGTTGCAATAAACTCCTGCAGGAATGGTGCGTCTATGACACAACTCCAGAGCAGGTAGCTACATTCTGCACAGTACAAAATGCATATGAATTCCAGGCTGAAAACTCACTCCAGAAGGAAGCAATGCGTGTGTTTCTCTCTGAAAGAACACTCAGCCACTAGGCTTTTGCTTGCTCCTTCAAAGTCTTTGTAGAAACGTGTGTTTTCACTGCTGGAATACGTTTTGGGATGCATTGTTTCAATCTCTTGCAAGCCTCATGTTGTTTCTTACACAATGGGGAAAAATAAGGAGTATGTTTCCCAAATCACTTGAAGTCCAGGAAAACGCACACTGCATCACTCTTGCACGAACACGCTCTTTCTCCTAATGCGTTGAGAACTTTCAACAAACCAGAAAAGAAGGGTATTTTGCAGTGAAATTCAGACGGGTTTGTAGAGAAGTACATTTCTATGGGCTGCAGAGTGCAAAACCGTCATTGACTTCATGTTCTCGATGAAAACCTTACATTTCCAAGTGACCTGAAGTAGGACTTTCACAAAAAGATGTGTTTGCGTGTCTGTGGTGAAAGGAGCTCTAGGTTGTGTATTCAGTGCTGGAGAGTGACACACTCTACATAGGTTACACAGCGTTTTGAGAGCACAAACATGCTAAAAACTGAAACTGCTACAAGGTGTGTGTAGCGTGCAGAAAGAAGGCTTGTCATTTCAAAGAAAGAAGAGGAAACCAAAATCCAGGTAGTGAAACGAACACACCAGGATGGGAGATGTGCATGTGGACAGTTTCAAGCAGAGGCTCTTTGTGGACACTTGGAAACAGCGCTGTGAAAAAATTTCGTACGAAGCGGGATTTGGCCAAAGTTGAAAGACCTTCCAAAACCAACCCTAAAGAACTTAGGGAAACAATGAATGTTGCAATAAACTCCTGCAGGAAAGGTGCGTCTATGACACAACTCCAGAGCAGGTAGCTACATTCTGCACAGTACAAAATGCATATGAATTCCAGGCTGAAAACTCACTCCAGAAGGAAGCAATGCGTGTGTTTCTCTCTGAAAGAACACTCAGCCACTAGGCTTTTGCTTGCTCCTTCAAAGTCTTTGTAGAAACGTGTGTTTTCACTGCTGGAATACGTTTTGGGATGCATTGTTTCAATCTCTTGCAAGCCTCATGCTGTTTCTTACACAATGGGGAAAAATAAGGAGTATGTTTCCCAAATCACTTGAAGTCCAGGAAAACGCACACTGCATCACTCTTGCACGAACACGCTCTTTCTCCTAATGCGTTGAGAACTTTCAACAAACCAGAAAAGAAGGGTATTTTGCAGTGAAATTCAGACGGGTTTGTAGAGAAGTACATTTCTATGGGCTGCAGAGTGCAAAACCGTCATTGACTTCATGTTCTCGATGAAAACCTTACATTTCCAAGTGACCTGAAGTAGGACTTTCACAAAAAGATGTGTTTGCGTGTCTGTGGTGAAAGGAGCTCTAGGTTGTGTATTCAGTGCTGGAGAGTGACACACTCTACATAGGTTACACAGCGTTTTGAGAGCACCAACATGCTAAAAACTGAAACTGCTACAAGGTGTGTGTAGCGTGCAGAAAGAAGGCTTGTCATTTCAAAGAGAGAAGAGGAAACCAAAATCCAGGTAGTGAAACGAACACACCAGTATGGGAGATGTGCATGTGGACAGTTTCAAGCAGAGGCTCTTTGTGGACACTTGGAAACAGCGCTGTGAAAAAATTTCGTACGAAGCGGGATTTGGCCAAAGTTGAAAGACCTTCCAAAACCAACCCTAAAGAACTTAGCCAAACAATGAATGTTGCAATAAACTCCTGCAGGAAAGGTGCATCTATGACACAACTCCCGAGCAGGTAGCTACATTCTGCACAGTACAAAATGCATATGAATTCCAGGCTGAAAACTCACTCCAGAAGGAAGCAATGCGTGTGTTTCTCTCTGAAAGGACACTCAGCCACTAGGCTTTTGCTTGCTCCTTCAAAGTCTTTGTAGAAACGTGTGATTTCACTGCTGGAATACGTTTTGGGATGCATTGTTTCAATCTCTTGCAAGCCTCATGTTGTTTCTTACACAATGGGGAAAAATAAGGAGTATGTTTCCCAAATCACTTGAAATCCAGGAAAACGCACACTGCATCACTCTTGCACGAACACGCTCTTTCTCCTAATACGTTGAGAACTTTCAACAAACATGAAGAGAAGGGTATTTTGCAGTGAAATTCAGACGGGTTTGTAGAAAAGTACATTTCTATGGGCTGCAGAGTGCAAAACCGTGATTGACTTCATGTTCTCGATGAAAACCTTACATTTCCAAGTGACCTGAAGTAGGACTTTCACAAAAAGATGTGTTTGCGTGTCTGTGGTGAAAGGAGCTCTAGGTTGTGTATTCAGTGCTGGAGAGTGACACACTCTACATAGGTTACACAGTGTTTTGAGAGCACCAACATGCTAAAAACTGAAACTGCTACAAGGTGTGTGTAGCGTGCAGAAAGAAGACTTGTCATTTCAAAGAAAGAAGAGGAAACCAAAATCCAGGTAGTGAAACGAACACACCAGTATGGGAGATGTGCATGTGGACAGTTTCAAGCAGAGGCTCTTTGTGGACACTTGGAAACAGCGCTGTGAAAAAATTTCGTACGAAGCGGGATATGGCCAAAGTTGAAAGACCTTCCAAAACCAATCCTAAAGAACTTAGCCAAACAATGAATGTTTCAATAAACTCCTGCAGGAAAGGTGCGTCTATGACACAACTCCCGAGCAGGTAGCTACATTCTGCACAGTACAAAATGCATATGAATTCCAGGCTGAAAACTCACTCCAGAAGGAAGCAATGCGTGTGTTTCTCTCTGAAAGAACACTCAGCCACTAGGCTTCTGCTTGCTCCTTCAAAGTCTTTGTAGAAACGTGTGTTTTCACTGCTGGAATACGTTTTGGGATGCATTGTTTCAATCTCTTGCAAGCCTCATGTTGTTTCTTACACAATGGGGAAAAATAAGGAGTATGTTTCCCAAATCACTTGAAGTCCAGGAAAACGCACACTGCATCACTCTTGCACGAACACGCTCTTTTTCCTAATGTGTTGAAAACTTTCAACAAACCAGAAAAGAAGGGTATTTTGCAGTGAAATTCAGACGGGTTTGTAGAAAAGTACATTTCTATGGGCTGCAGAGTGCAAAACCGTCATTGACTTCATGTTCTCGATGAAAACCTTACATTTCCAAGTGACCTGAAGTAGGACTTTCACAAAAAGATGTGTTTGCGTGTCTGTGGTGAAAGGAGCTCTAGGTTGTGTATTCAGTGCTGGAGAGTGACACACTCTACATAGGTTACACAGCGTTTTGAGAGCACGAACATGCTAAAAACTGAAACTGCTACAAGGTGTGTGTAGCGTGCAGAAAGAAGGCTTGTCATTTCAAAGAAAGAAGAGGAAACCAAAATCCAGGTAGTGAAACGAACACACCAGGATGGGAGATGTGCATGTGGACAGTTTCAAGCAGAGGCTCTTTGTGGACACTTGGAAACAGCGCTGTGAAAAAATTTCGTACGAAGCGGGATTTGGCCAAAGTTGAAAGACCTTCCAAAACCAACCCTAAAGAACTTAGCCAAACAATGAATGTTGCAATAAACTCCTGCAGGAAAGGTGCATCTATGACACAACTCCCGAGCAGGTAGCTACATTCTGCACAGTACAAAATGCATATGAATTCCAGGCTGAAAACTCACTCCAGAAGGAAACAATGCGTGTGTTTCTCTCTGAAAGAACACTCAGCCACTAGGCTTTTGCTTGCTCCTTCAAAGTCTTTGTAGAAACGTGTGTTTTCACTGCTGGAATACGTTTTGGGATGCATTGTTTCAATCTCTTGCAAGCCTCATGCTGTTTCTTACACAATGGGGAAAAATAAGGAGTATGTTTCCCAAATCACTTGAAGTCCAGGAAAACGCACACTGCATCACTCTTGCACGAACACGCTCTTTCTCCTAATGCGTTGAGAACTTTCAACAAACCAGAAAAGAAGGGTATTTTGCAGTGAAATTCAGACGGGTTTGTAGAGAAGTATATTTCTATGGGCTGCAGAGTGCAAAACCGTCATTGACTTCATGTTCTCGATGAAAACCTTACATTTCCAAGTGACCTGAAGTAGGACTTTCACAAAAAGATGTGTTTGCGTGTCTGTGGTGAAAGGAGCTCTAGGTTGTGTATTCAGTGCAAGAGAGTGACACACTCTACATAGGTTACACAGCGTTTTGAGAGCACCAACATGCTAAAAACTGAAACTGCTACAAGGTGTGTGTAGCGTGCAGAAAAAAGGCTTGTCATTTCAAAGAGAGAAGAGGAAACCAAAATCCAGGTAGTGAAACGAACACACCAGTATGGGAGATGTGCATGTGGACAGTTTCAAGCAGAGGCTCTTTGTGGACACTTGGAAACAGCGCTGTGAAAAAATTTCGTACGAAGCGGGATTTGGCCAAAGTTGAAAGACCTTCCAAAACCAACCCTAAAGAACTTAGCCAAACAATGAATGTTGCAATAAACTCCTGCAGGAAAGGTGCATCTATGACACAACTCCAGAGCAGGTAGCTACATTCTGCACAGTACAAAATGCATATGAATTCCAGGCTGAAAACTCACTCCAGAAGGAAGCAATGCGTGTGTTTCTCTCTGAAAGGACACTCAGCCACTAGGCTTTTGCTTGCTCCTTCAAAGTCTTTGTAGAAACGTGTGATTTCACTGCTGGAATACGTTTTGGGATGCATTGTTTCAATCTCTTGCAAGCCTCATGTTGTTTCTTACACAATGGGGAAAAATAAGGAGTATGTTTCCCAAATCACTTGAAATCCAGGAAAACGCACACTGCATCACTCTTGCACGAACACGCTCTTTCTCCTAATACGTTGAGAACTTTCAACAAACATGAAGAGAAGGGTATTTTGCAGTGAAATTCAGACGGGTTTGTAGAAAAGTACATTTCTATGGGCTGCAGAGTGCAAAACCGTCATTGACTTCATGTTCTCGATGAAAACCTTACATTTCCAAGTGACCTGAAGTAGGACTTTCACAAAAAGATGTGTTTGCGTGTCTGTGGTGAAAGGAGCTCTAGGTTGTGTATTCAGTGCTGGAGAGTGACACACTCTACATAGGTTACACAGTGTTTTGAGAGCACCAACATGCTAAAAACTGAAACTGCTACAAGGTGTGTGTAGCGTGCAGAAAGAAGACTTGTCATTTCAAAGAAAGAAGAGGAAACCAAAATCCAGGTAGTGAAACGAACACACCAGTATGGGAGATGTGCATGTGGACAGTTTCAAGCAGAGGCTCTTTGTGGACACTTGGAAACAGCGCTGTGAAAAAATTTCGTACGAAGCGGGATATGGCCAAAGTTGAAAGACCTTCCAAAACCAATCCTAAAGAACTTAGCCAAACAATGAATGTTTCAATAAACTCCTGCAGGAAAGGTGCGTCTATGACACAACTCCCGAGCAGGTAGCTACATTCTGCACAGTACAAAATGCATATGAATTCCAGGCTGAAAACTCACTCCAGAAGGAAGCAATGCGTGTGTTTCTCTCTGAAAGAACACTCAGCCACTAGGCTTCTGCTTGCTCCTTCAAAGTCTTTGTAGAAACGTGTGTTTTCACTGCTGGAATACGTTTTGGGATGCATTGTTTCAATCTCTTGCAAGCCTCATGTTGTTTCTTACACAATGGGGAAAAATAAGGAGTATGTTTCCCAAATCACTTGAAGTCCAGGAAAACGCACACTGCATCACTCTTGCACGAACACGCTCTTTTTCCTAATGTGTTGAAAACTTTCAACAAACCAGAAAAGAAGGGTATTTTGCAGTGAAATTCAGACGGGTTTGTAGAGAAGTACATTTCTATGGGCTGCAGAGTGCAAAACCGTCATTGACTTCTTGTTCTCGATGAAAACCTTACATTTCCAAGTGACCTGAAGTAGGACTTTCACAAAAAGATGTGTTTGCGTGTCTGTGGTGAAAGGAGCTCTAGGTTGTGTATTCAGTGCTGGAGAGTGACACACTCTACATAGGTTACACAGCGTTTTGAGAGCACCAACATGCTAAAAACTGAAACTGCTACAAGGTGTGTGTAGCGTGCAGAAAGAAGGCTTGTCATTTCAAAGAGAGAAGAGGAAACCAAAATCCAGGTAGTGAAACGAACACACCAGTATGGGAGATGTGCATGTGGACAGTTTCAAGCAGAGGCTCTTTGTGGACACTTGGAAACAGCGCTGTGAAAAAATTTCGTACGAAGCGGGATTTGGCCAAAGTTGAAAGACCTTCCAAAACCAACCCTAAAGAACTTAGCCAAACAATAAATGTTGCAATAAACTCCTGCAGGAAAGGTGCGTCTATGACACAACTCCAGAGCAGGTAGCTACATTCTGCACAGTACAAAATGCATATGAATTCCAGGCTGAAAACTCACTCCAGAAGGAAGCAATGCGTGTGTTTCTCTCTGAAAGAACACTCAGCCACTAGGCTTTTGCTTGCTCCTTCAAAGTCTTTGTAGAAACGTGTGTTTTCACTGCTGGAATACGTTTTGGGATGCATTGTTTCAATCTCTTGCAAGCCTCATGCTGTTTCTTACACAATGGGGAAAAATAAGGAGTATGTTTCCCAAATCACTTGAAGTCCAGGAAAACGCACACTGCATCACTCTTGCACGAACACGCTCTTTCTCCTAATGCGTTGAGAACTTTCAACAAACCAGAAAAGAAGGGTATTTTGCAGTGAAATTCAGACGGGTTTGTAGAGAAGTACATTTCTATGGGCTGCAGAGTGCAAAACCGTCATTGACTTCATGTTCTCGATGAAAACCTTACATTTCCAAGTGACCTGAAGTAGGACTTTCACAAAAAGATGTGTTTGCGTGTCTGTGGTGAAAGGAGCTCTAGGTTGTGTATTCAGTGCTGGAGAGTGACACACTCTACATAGGTTACACAGCGTTTTGAGAGCACCAACATGCTAAAAACTGAAACTGCTACAAGGTGTGTGTAGCGTGCAGAAAGAAGGCTTGTCATTTCAAAGAGAGAAGAGGAAACCAAAATCCAGGTAGTGAAACGAACACACCAGTATGGGAGATGTGCATGTGGACAGTTTCAAGCAGAGGCTCTTTGTGGACACTTGGAAACAGCGCTGTGAAAAAATTTCGTACGAAGCGGGATTTGGCCAAAGTTGAAAGACCTTCCAAAACCAACCCTAAAGAACTTAGCCAAACAATGAATGTTGCAATAAACTCCTGCAGGAAAGGTGCATCTATGACACAACTCCCGAGCAGGTAGCTACATTCTGCACAGTACAAAATGCATATGAATTCCAGGCTGAAAACTCACTCCAGAAGGAAGCAATGCGTGTGTTTCTCTCTGAAAGGACACTCAGCCACTAGGCTTTTGCTTGCTCCTTCAAAGTCTTTGTAGAAACGTGTGATTTCACTGCTGGAATACGTTTTGGGATGCATTGTTTCAATCTCTTGCAAGCCTCATGTTGTTTCTTACACAATGGGGAAAAATAAGGAGTATGTTTCCCAAATCACTTGAAATCCAGGAAAACGCACACTGCATCACTCTTGCACGAACACGCTCTTTCTCCTAATACGTTGAGAACTTTCAACAAACATGAAGAGAAGGGTATTTTGCAGTGAAATTCAGACGGGTTTGTAGAAAAGTACATTTCTATGGGCTGCAGAGTGCAAAACCGTCATTGACTTCATGTTCTCGATGAAAACCTTACATTTCCAAGTGACCTGAAGTAGGACTTTCACAAAAAGATGTGTTTGCGTGTCTGTGGTGAAAGGAGCTCTAGGTTGTGTATTCAGTGCTGGAGAGTGACACACTCTACATAGGTTACACAGTGTTTTGAGAGCACCAACATGCTAAAAACTGAAACTGCTACAAGGTGTGTGTAGCGTGCAGAAAGAAGACTTGTCATTTCAAAGAAAGAAGAGGAAACCAAAATCCAGGTAGTGAAACGAACACACCAGTATGGGAGATGTGCATGTGGACAGTTTCAAGCAGAGGCTCTTTGTGGACACTTGGAAACAGCGCTGTGAAAAAATTTCGTACGAAGCGGGATATGGCCAAAGTTGAAAGACCTTCCAAAACCAATCCTAAAGAACTTAGCCAAACAATGAATGTTTCAATAAACTCCTGCAGGAAAGGTGCGTCTATGACACAACTCCCGAGCAGGTAGCTACATTCTGCACAGTACAAAATGCATATGAATTCCAGGCTGAAAACTCACTCCAGAAGGAAGCAATGCGTGTGTTTCTCTCTGAAAGAACACTCAGCCACTAGGCTTCTGCTTGCTCCTTCAAAGTCTTTGTAGAAACGTGTGTTTTCACTGCTGGAATACGTTTTGGGATGCATTGTTTCAATCTCTTGCAAGCCTCATGTTGTTTCTTACACAATGGGGAAAAATAAGGAGTATGTTTCCCAAATCACTTGAAGTCCAGGAAAACGCACACTGCATCACTCTTGCACGAACACGCTCTTTTTCCTAATGTGTTGAAAACTTTCAACAAACCAGAAAAGAAGGGTATTTTGCAGTGAAATTCAGACGGGTTTGTAGAGAAGTACATTTCTATGGGCTGCAGAGTGCAAAACCGTCATTGACTTCTTGTTCTCGATGAAAACCTTACATTTCCAAGTGACCTGAAGTAGGACTTTCACAAAAAGATGTGTTTGCGTGTCTGTGGTGAAAGGAGCTCTAGGTTGTGTATTCAGTGCTGGAGAGTGACACACTCTACATAGGTTACACAGCGTTTTGAGAGCACCAACATGCTAAAAACTGAAACTGCTACAAGGTGTGTGTAGCGTGCAGAAAGAAGGCTTGTCATTTCAAAGAGAGAAGAGGAAACCAAAATCCAGGTAGTGAAACGAACACACCAGTATGGGAGATGTGCATGTGGACAGTTTCAAGCAGAGGCTCTTTGTGGACACTTGGAAACAGCGCTGTGAAAAAATTTCGTACGAAGCGGGATTTGGCCAAAGTTGAAAGACCTTCCAAAACCAACCCTAAAGAACTTAGCCAAACAATAAATGTTGCAATAAACTCCTGCAGGAAAGGTGCGTCTATGACACAACTCCAGAGCAGGTAGCTACATTCTGCACAGTACAAAATGCATATGAATTCCAGGCTGAAAACTCACTCCAGAAGGAAGCAATGCGTGTGTTTCTCTCTGAAAGAACACTCAGCCACTAGGCTTTTGCTTGCTCCTTCAAAGTCTTTGTAGAAACGTGTGTTTTCACTGCTGGAATACGTTTTGGGATGCATTGTTTCAATCTCTTGCAAGCCTCATGCTGTTTCTTACACAATGGGGAAAAATAAGGAGTATGTTTCCCAAATCACTTGAAGTCCAGGAAAACGCACACTGCATCACTCTTGCACGAACACGCTCTTTCTCCTAATGCGTTGAGAACTTTCAACAAACCAGAAAAGAAGGGTATTTTGCAGTGAAATTCAGACGGGTTTGTAGAGAAGTACATTTCTATGGGCTGCAGAGTGCAAAACCGTCATTGACTTCATGTTCTCGATGAAAACCTTACATTTCCAAGTGACCTGAAGTAGGACTTTCACAAAAAGATGTGTTTGCGTGTCTGTGGTGAAAGGAGCTCTAGGTTGTGTATTCAGTGCTGGAGAGTGACACACTCTACATAGGTTACACAGCGTTTTGAGAGCACCAACATGCTAAAAACTGAAACTGCTACAAGGTGTGTGTAGCGTGCAGAAAGAAGGCTTGTCATTTCAAAGAGAGAAGAGGAAACCAAAATCCAGGTAGTGAAACGAACACACCAGTATGGGAGATGTGCATGTGGACAGTTTCAAGCAGAGGCTCTTTGTGGACACTTGGAAACAGCGCTGTGAAAAAATTTCGTACGAAGCGGGATTTGGCCAAAGTTGAAAGACCTTCCAAAACCAACCCTAAAGAACTTAGCCAAACAATGAATGTTGCAATAAACTCCTGCAGGAAAGGTGCATCTATGACACAACTCCCGAGCAGGTAGCTACATTCTGCACAGTACAAAATGCATATGAATTCCAGGCTGAAAACTCACTCCAGAAGGAAGCAATGCGTGTGTTTCTCTCTGAAAGGACACTCAGCCACTAGGCTTTTGCTTGCTCCTTCAAAGTCTTTGTAGAAACGTGTGATTTCACTGCTGGAATACGTTTTGGGATGCATTGTTTCAATCTCTTGCAAGCCTCATGTTGTTTCTTACACAATGGGGAAAAATAAGGAGTATGTTTCCCAAATCACTTGAAATCCAGGAAAACGCACACTGCATCACTCTTGCACGAACACGCTCTTTCTCCTAATACGTTGAGAACTTTCAACAAACATGAAGAGAAGGGTATTTTGCAGTGAAATTCAGACGGGTTTGTAGAAAAGTACATTTCTATGGGCTGCAGAGTGCAAAACCGTCATTGACTTCATGTTCTCGATGAAAACCTTACATTTCCAAGTGACCTGAAGTAGGACTTTCACAAAAAGATGTGTTTGCGTGTCTGTGGTGAAAGGAGCTCTAGGTTGTGTATTCAGTGCTGGAGAGTGACACACTCTACATAGGTTACACAGTGTTTTGAGAGCACCAACATGCTAAAAACTGAAACTGCTACAAGGTGTGTGTAGCGTGCAGAAAGAAGACTTGTCATTTCAAAGAAAGAAGAGGAAACCAAAATCCAGGTAGTGAAACGAACACACCAGTATGGGAGATGTGCATGTGGACAGTTTCAAGCAGAGGCTCTTTGTGGACACTTGGAAACAGCGCTGTGAAAAAATTTCGTACGAAGCGGGATATGGCCAAAGTTGAAAGACCTTCCAAAACCAATCCTAAAGAACTTAGCCAAACAATGAATGTTTCAATAAACTCCTGCAGGAAAGGTGCATCTATGACACAACTCCCGAGCAGGTAGCTACATTCTGCACAGTACAAAATGCATATGAATTCCAGGCTGAAAACTCACTCCAGAAGGAAGCAATGCGTGTGTTTCTCTCTGAAACAACACTCAGCCACTAGGCTTCTGCTTGCTCCTTCAAAGTCTTTGTAGAAACGTGTGTTTTCACTGCTGGAATACGTTTTGGGATGCATTGTTTCAATCTCTTGCAAGCCTCATGTTGTTTCTTACACAATGGGGAAAAATAAGGAGTATGTTTCCCAAATCACTTGAAGTCCAGGAAAACGCACACTGCATCACTCTTGCACGAACACGCTCTTTTTCCTAATGTGTTGAAAACTTTCAACAAACCAGAAAAGAAGGGTATTTTGCAGTGAAATTCAGACGGGTTTGTAGAAAAGTACATTTCTATGGGCTGCAGAGTGCAAAACCGTCATTGACTTCATGTTCTCGATGAAAACCTTACATTTCCAAGTGACCTGAAGTAGGACTTTCACAAAAAGATGTGTTTGCGTGTCTGTGGTGAAAGGAGCTCTAGGTTGTGTATTCAGTGCTGGAGAGTGACACACTCTACATAGGTTACACAGCGTTTTGAGAGCACGAACATGCTAAAAACTGAAACTGCTACAAGGTGTGTGTAGCGTGCAGAAAGAAGGCTTGTCATTTCAAAGAAAGAAGAGGAAACCAAAATCCAGGTAGTGAAACGAACACACCAGTATGGGAGATGTGCATGTGGACAGTTTCAAGCAGAGGCTCTTTGTGGACACTTGGAAACAGCGCTGTGAAAAAATTTCGTACGAAGCGGGATATGGCCAAAGTTGAAAGACCTTCCAAAACCAACCCTAAAGAACTTAGCCAAACAATGAATGTTGCAATAAACTCCTGCAGGAAAGGTGCATCTATGACACAACTCCCGAGCAGGTAGCTACATTCTGCACAGTACAAAATGCATATGAATTCCAGGCTGAAAACTCACTCCAGAAGGAAGCAATGCGTGTGTTTCTCTCTGAAAGAACACACAGCCACTAGACTTTTGCTTGCTCCTTCAAAGTCTTTGTAGAAACGTGTGTTTTCACTGCTGGAATACGTTTTGGGATGCATTGTTTCAATCTCTTGCAAGCCTCATGCTGTTTCTTACACAATGGGGAAAAATAAGGAGTATGTTTCCCAAATCACTTGAAGTCCAGGAAAACGCACACTGCATCACTCTTGCACGAACACGCTCTTTCTCCTAATGCGTTGAGAACTTTCAACAAACCAGAAAAGAAGGGTATTTTGCAGTGAAATTCAGACGGGTTTGTAGAGAAGTACATTTCTATGGGCTGCAGAGTGCAAAACCGTCATTGACTTCATGTTCTCGATGAAAACCTTACATTTCCAAGTGACCTGAAGTAGGACTTTCACAAAAAGATCTGTTTGCGTGTCTGTGGTGAGAGGAGCTCTAGGTTGTGTATTCAGTGCCGGAGAGTGACACACTCTACATAGGGTTACACAGCGTTTTGAGAGCACCAACATGCTAAAAACTGAAACTGCTACAAGGTGTGTGTAGCGTGCAGAAAGAAGGCTTGTCATTTCAAAGAGAGAAGAGGAAACCAAAATCCAGGTAGTGAAACGAACACACCAGTATGGGAGATGTGCATGTGGACAGTTTCAAGCAGAGGCTCTTTGTGGACACTTGGAAACAGCGCTGTGAAAAAATTTCGTACGAAGCGGGATTTGGCCAAAGTTGAAAGACCTTCCAAAACCAACCCTAAAGAACTTAGCCAAACAATGAATGTTGCAATAAACTCCTGCAGGAAAGGTGCATCTATGACACAACTCCCGAGCAGGTAGCTACATTCTGCACAGTACAAAATGCATATGAATTCCAGGCTGAAAACTCACTCCAGAAGGAAGCAATGCGTGTGTTTCTCTCTGAAAGGACACTCAGCCACTAGGCTTTTGCTTGCTCCTTCAAAGTCTTTGTAGAAACGTGTGATTTCACTGCTGGAATACGTTTTGGGATGCATTGTTTCAATCTCTTGCAAGCCTCATGTTGTTTCTTACACAATGGGGAAAAATAAGGAGTATGTTTCCCAAATCACTTGAAATCCAGGAAAACGCACACTGCATCACTCTTGCACGAACACGCTCTTTCTCCTAATACGTTGAGAACTTTCAACAAACATGAAGAGAAGGGTATTTTGCAGTGAAATTCAGACGGGTTTGTAGAAAAGTACATTTCTATGGGCTGCAGAGTGCAAAACCGTCATTGACTTCATGTTCTCGATGAAAACCTTACATTTCCAAGTGACCTGAAGTAGGACTTTCACAAAAAGATGTGTTTGCGTGTCTGTGGTGAAAGGAGCTCTAGGTTGTGTATTCAGTGCTGGAGAGTGACACACTCTACATAGGTTACACAGTGTTTTGAGAGCACCAACATGCTAAAAACTGAAACTGCTACAAGGTGTGTGTAGCGTGCAGAAAGAAGACTTGTCATTTCAAAGAAAGAAGAGGAAACCAAAATCCAGGTAGTGAAACGAACACACCAGTATGGGAGATGTGCATGTGGACAGTTTCAAGCAGAGGCTCTTTGTGGACACTTGGAAACAGCGCTGTGAAAAAATTTCGTACGAAGCGGGATATGGCCAAAGTTAAAAGACCTTCCAAAACCAATCCTAAAGAACTTAGCCAAACAATGAATGTTTCAATAAACTCCTGCAGGAAAGGTGCGTCTATGACACAACTCGCGAGCAGGTAGCTACATTCTGCACAGTACAAAATGCATATGAATTCCAGGCTGAAAACTCACTCCAGAAGGAAGCAATGCGTGTGTTTCTCTCTGAAAGAACACTCAGCCACTAGGCTTCTGCTTGCTCCTTCAAAGTCTTTGTAGAAACGTGTGATTTCACTGCTGGAATACGTTTTGGGATGCATTGTTTCAATCTCTTGCAAGCCTCATGTTGTTTCTTACACAATGGGGAAAAATAAGGAGTATGTTTCCCAAATCACTTGAAATCCAGGAAAACGCACACTGCATCACTCTTGCACGAACACGCTCTTTCTCCTAATACGTTGAGAACTTTCAACAAACATGAAGAGAAGGGTATTTTGCAGTGAAATTCAGACGGGTTTGTAGAAAAGTACATTTCTATGGGCTGCAGAGTGCAAAACCGTCATTGACTTCATGTTCTCGATGAAAACCTTCCATTTCCAAGTGACCTGAAGTAGGACTTTCACAAAAAGATGTGTTTGCGTGTCTGTGGTGAAAGGAGCTCTAGGTTGTGTATTCAGTGCTGGAGAGTGACACACTCTACATAGGTTACACAGTGTTTTGAGAGCACCAACATGCTAAAAACTGAAACTGCTACAAGGTGTGTGTAGCGTGCAGAAAGAAGACTTGTCATTTCAAAGAAAGAAGAGGAAACCAAAATCCAGGTAGTGAAACGAACACACCAGTATGGGAGATGTGCATGTGGACAGTTTCAAGCAGAGGCTCTTTGTGGACACTTGGAAACAGCGCTGTGAAAAAATTTCGTACGAAGCGGGATATGGCCAAAGTTGAAAGACCTTCCAAAACCAATCCTAAAGAACTTAGCCAAACAATGAATGTTTCAATAAACTCCTGCAGGAAAGGTGCGTCTATGACACAACTCCCGAGCAGGTAGCTACATTCTGCACAGTACAAAATGCATATGAATTCCAGGCTGAAAACTCACTCCAGAAGGAAGCAATGCGTGTGTTTCTCTCTGAAAGAACACTCAGCCACTAGGCTTCTGCTTGCTCCTTCAAAGTCTTTGTAGAAACGTGTGTTTTCACTGCTGGAATACGTTTTGGGATGCATTGTTTCAATCTCTTGCAAGCCTCATGTTGTTTCTTACACAATGGGGAAAAATAAGGAGTATGTTTCCCAAATCACTTGAAGTCCAGGAAAACGCACACTGCATCACTCTTGCACGAACACGCTCTTTTTCCTAATGTGTTGAAAACTTTCAACAAACCAGAAAAGAAGGGTATTTTGCAGTGAAATTCAGACGGGTTTGTAGAAAAGTACATTTCTATGGGCTGCAGAGTGCAAAACCGTCATTGACTTCATGTTCTCGATGAAAACCTTCCATTTCCAAGTGACCTGAAGTAGGACTTTCACAAAAAGATGTGTTTGCGTGTCTGTGGTGAAAGGAGCTCTAGGTTGTGTATTCAGTGCTGGAGAGTGACACACTCTACATAGGTTACACAGCGTTTTGAGAGCACGAACATGCTAAAAACTGAAACTGCTACAAGGTGTGTGTAGCGTGCAGAAAGAAGGCTTGTCATTTCAAAGAAAGAAGAGGAAACCAAAATCCAGGTAGTGAAACGAACACACCAGGATGGGAGATGTGCATGTGGACAGTTTCAAGCAGAGGCTCTTTGTGGACACTTGGAAACAGCGCTGTGAAAAAATTTCGTACGAAGCGGGATTTGGCCAAAGTTGAAAGACCTTCCAAAACCAACCCTAAAGAACTTAGCCAAACAATGAATGTTGCAATAAACTCCTGCAGGAAATGTGCATCTATGACACAACTCCCGAGCAGGTAGCTACATTCTGCACAGTACAAAATGCATATGAATTCCAGGCTGAAAACTCACTCCAGAAGGAAGCAATGCGTGTGTTTCTCTCTGAAAGGACACTCAGCCACTAGGCTTTTGCTTGCTCCTTAAAAGTCTTTGTAGAAACGTGTGTTTTCACTGCTGGAATACGTTTTGGGATGCATTGTTTCAATCTCTTGCAAGCCTCATGTTGTTTCTTACACAATGGGGAAAAATAAGGAGTATGTTTCCCAAATCACTTGAAATCCAGGAAAACGCACACTGCATCACTCTTGCACGAACACGCTCTTTCTCCTAATACGTTGAGAACTTTCAACAAACATGAAGAGAAGGGTATTTTGCAGTGAAATTCAGACGGGTTTGTAGAAAAGTACATTTCTATGGGCTGCAGAGTGCAAAACCGTCATTGACTTTATGTTCTCAATGAAAACCTTACATTTCCAAGTGACCTGAAGTAGGACTTTCACAAAACGATGTGTTTGCGTGTCTGTGGTGAAAGGAGCTCTAGGTTGTGTATTCAGTGCTGGAGAGTGACACACTCTACATAGGTTACACAGCGTTTTGAGAGCACCAACATGCTAAAAACTGAAACTGCTACAAGGTGTCTGTAGCGTGCAGAAAGAAGGCTTGTCATTTCAAAGAAAGAAGAGGAAACCAAAATCCAGGTAGTGAAAGGAACACACCAGTATGGGAGATGTGCATGTGGACAGTTTCAAGCAGAGGCTCTTTGTGGACACTTGGAAACAGCGCTGTGAAAAAATTTCGTAGGAAGCGGGATTTGGCCAAAGTTGAAAGACCTTCCAAAACCAACCCTAAAGAACTTAGCCAAACAATGAATGTTGCAATAAACTCCTGCAGGAAAGGTGCATCTATGACACAACTCCCGAGCAGGTAGCTACATTCTGCACAGTACAAAATGCATATGAATTCCAGGCTGAAAACTCACTCCAGAAGGAAGCAATGCGTGTGTTTCTCTCTGAAAGGACACTCAGCCACTAGGCTTTTGCTTGCTCCTTCAAAGTCTTTGTAGAAACGTGTGTTTTCACTGCTGGAATACGTTTTGGGATGCATTGTTTCAATCTCTTGCAAGCCTCATGTTGTTTCTTACACAATGGGGAAAAATAAGGAGTATGTTTCCCAAATCACTTGAAATCCAGGAAAACGCACAATGCATCACTCTTGCACGAACACGCTCTTTCTCCTAATACGTTGAGAACTTTCAACAAACAAGAAGAGAAGGGTATTTTGCAGTGAAATTCAGACGGGTTTGTAGAAAAGTACATTTCTATGGGCTGCAGAGTGCAAAACCGTCATTGACTTCATGTTCTCGATGAAAACCTTACATTTCCAAGTGACCTGAAGTAGGACTTTCACAAAAAGATGTGTTTGCGTGTCTGTGGTGAAAGGAGCTCTACGTTGTGTATTCAGTGCTGGAGAGTGACACACTCTACATAGGTTACACAGCGTTTTGAGAGCACCAACACGCTAAAAACTGAAACTGCTACAAGGTGTGTGTAGCGTGCAGAAAGAAGGCTTGTCATTTCAAAGAAAGAAGAGGAAACCAAAATCCAGGTAGTGAAACGAACACACCAGTATGGGAGATGTGCATGTGGACAGTTTCAAGCAGAGGCTCTTTGTGGACACTTGGAAACAGCGCTGTGAAAAAATTTCGTACGAAGCGGGATTTGGCCAAAGTTGAAAGACCTTCCAAAACCAACCCTAAAGAACTTAGCCAAACAATGAATGTTTCAATAAACTCCTGCAGGAAAGGTGCGTCTATGACAGAACTCCCGAGCAGGTAGCTACATTCTGCACAGTACAAAATGCATATGAATTCCAGGTTGAAAACTCACTCCAGAAGGAAGCAATGCGTGTGTTTCTCTCTGAAAGAACACTCAGCCACTAGGCTTTTGCTTGCTCCTTCAAAGTCTTTGTAGAAACATGTGTTTTCACTGCTGGAATACGTTTTGGGATGCATTGTTTCAATCTCTTGCAAGCCTCATGTTGTTTCTTACACAATGGGGAAAAATAAGGAGTATGTTTCCCAAATCACTTGAAGTCCAGGAAAACGCACACTGCATCACTCTTGCACGAACACGCTCTTTCTCCTAATGTGTTGAGAACTTTCAACAAACCAGAAAAGAAGGGTATTTTGCAGTGAAATTCAGACGTGTTTGTAGAAAAGTACATTTCTCTTGGCTGCAGAGTGCAAAACCTTGATTGACTTCATGTTCTCGATGAAAACCTTACATTTCCAGTGACCTGAAGGAGGACTTTCACAAAAAGATGTGTTTGCGTGTCTGTGGTGAAAGGAGCTCTAGGTTGTGTATTCAGTGCTGGAGAGTGACACACTCTACATAGGTTACACAGCGTTTTGAGAGCACCAACATGCTAAAAACTGAAACTGCTACAAGGTGTGTGTAGCGTGCAGAAAGAAGGCTTGTCATTTCAAAGAAAGAAGAGGAAACCAAAATCCAGGTAGTGAAACGAACACACCAGTATGGGAGATGTGCATGTGGACAGTTTCAAGCAGAGGCTCTTTGTGGACACTTGGAAACAGCGCTGTGAAAAAATTTCGTACGAAGCGGGATATGGCCAAAGTTGAAAGACCTTCCAAAACCAACCCTAAAGAACTTAGCCAAACAATGAATGTTGCAATAAACTCCTGCAGGAAAGGTGCATCTATGACACAACTCCCGAGCAGGTAGCTACATTCTGCACAGTACAAAATGCATATGAATTCCAGGCTGAAAACTCACTCCAGAAGGAAGCAATGCGTGTGTTTCTCTCTGAAAGAACACTCAGCCACTAGACTTTTGCTTGCTCCTTCAAAGTCTTTGTAGAAACGTGTGTTTTCACTGCTGGAATACGTTTTGGGATGCATTGTTTCAATCTCTTGCAAGCCTCATGCTGTTTCTTACACAATGGGGAAAAATAAGGAGTATGTTTCCCAAATCACTTGAAGTCCAGGAAAACGCACACTGCATCACTCTTGCACGAACACGCTCTTTCTCCTAATGCGTTGAGAACTTTCAACAAACCAGAAAAGAAGGGTATTTTGCAGTGAAATTCAGACGGGTTTGTAGAGAAGTACATTTCTATGGGCTGCAGAGTGCAAAACCGTCATTGACTTCATGTTCTCGATGAAAACCTTACATTTCCAAGTGACCTGAAGTAGGACTTTCACAAAAAGATCTGTTTGCGTGTCTGTGGTGAGAGGAGCTCTAGGTTGTGTATTCAGTGCCGGAGAGTGACACACTCTACATAGGGTTACACAGCGTTTTGAGAGCACCAACATGCTAAAAACTGAAACTGCTACAAGGTGTGTGTAGCGTGCAGAAAGAAGGCTTGTCATTTCAAAGAGAGAAGAGGAAACCAAAATCCAGGTAGTGAAACGAACACACCAGTATGGGAGATGTGCATGTGGACAGTTTCAAGCAGAGGCTCTTTGTGGACACTTGGAAACAGCGCTGTGAAAAAATTTCGTACGAAGCGGGATTTGGCCAAAGTTGAAAGACCTTCCAAAACCAACCCTAAAGAACTTAGCCAAACAATGAATGTTGCAATAAACTCCTGCAGGAAAGGTGCATCTATGACACAACTCCCGAGCAGGTAGCTACATTCTGCACAGTACAAAATGCATATGAATTCCAGGCTGAAAACTCACTCCAGAAGGAAGCAATGCGTGTGTTTCTCTCTGAAAGGACACTCAGCCACTAGGCTTTTGCTTGCTCCTTCAAAGTCTTTGTAGAAACGTGTGATTTCACTGCTGGAATACGTTTTGGGATGCATTGTTTCAATCTCTTGCAAGCCTCATGTTGTTTCTTACACAATGGGGAAAAATAAGGAGTATGTTTCCCAAATCACTTGAAATCCAGGAAAACGCACACTGCATCACTCTTGCACGAACACGCTCTTTCTCCTAATACGTTGAGAACTTTCAACAAACATGAAGAGAAGGGTATTTTGCAGTGAAATTCAGACGGGTTTGTAGAAAAGTACATTTCTATGGGCTGCAGAGTGCAAAACCGTCATTGACTTCATGTTCTCGATGAAAACCTTACATTTCCAAGTGACCTGAAGTAGGACTTTCACAAAAAGATGTGTTTGCGTGTCTGTGGTGAAAGGAGCTCTAGGTTGTGTATTCAGTGCTGGAGAGTGACACACTCTACATAGGTTACACAGTGTTTTGAGAGCACCAACATGCTAAAAACTGAAACTGCTACAAGGTGTGTGTAGCGTGCAGAAAGAAGACTTGTCATTTCAAAGAAAGAAGAGGAAACCAAAATCCAGGTAGTGAAACGAACACACCAGTATGGGAGATGTGCATGTGGACAGTTTCAAGCAGAGGCTCTTTGTGGACACTTGGAAACAGCGCTGTGAAAAAATTTCGTACGAAGCGGGATATGGCCAAAGTTAAAAGACCTTCCAAAACCAATCCTAAAGAACTTAGCCAAACAATGAATGTTTCAATAAACTCCTGCAGGAAAGGTGCGTCTATGACACAACTCGCGAGCAGGTAGCTACATTCTGCACAGTACAAAATGCATATGAATTCCAGGCTGAAAACTCACTCCAGAAGGAAGCAATGCGTGTGTTTCTCTCTGAAAGAACACTCAGCCACTAGGCTTCTGCTTGCTCCTTCAAAGTCTTTGTAGAAACGTGTGATTTCACTGCTGGAATACGTTTTGGGATGCATTGTTTCAATCTCTTGCAAGCCTCATGTTGTTTCTTACACAATGGGGAAAAATAAGGAGTATGTTTCCCAAATCACTTGAAATCCAGGAAAACGCACACTGCATCACTCTTGCACGAACACGCTCTTTCTCCTAATACGTTGAGAACTTTCAACAAACATGAAGAGAAGGGTATTTTGCAGTGAAATTCAGACGGGTTTGTAGAAAAGTACATTTCTATGGGCTGCAGAGTGCAAAACCGTCATTGACTTCATGTTCTCGATGAAAACCTTCCATTTCCAAGTGACCTGAAGTAGGACTTTCACAAAAAGATGTGTTTGCGTGTCTGTGGTGAAAGGAGCTCTAGGTTGTGAATTCAGTGCTGGAGAGTGACACACTCTACATAGGTTACACAGTGTTTTGAGAGCACCAACATGCTAAAAACTGAAACTGCTACAAGGTGTGTGTAGCGTGCAGAAAGAAGACTTGTCATTTCAAAGAAAGAAGAGGAAACCAAAATCCAGGTAGTGAAACGAACACACCAGTATGGGAGATGTGCATGTGGACAGTTTCAAGCAGAGGCTCTTTGTGGACACTTGGAAACAGCGCTGTGAAAAAATTTCGTACGAAGCGGGATATGGCCAAAGTTGAAAGACCTTCCAAAACCAATCCTAAAGAACTTAGCCAAACAATGAATGTTTCAATAAACTCCTGCAGGAAAGGTGCGTCTATGACACAACTCCCGAGCAGGTAGCTACATTCTGCACAGTACAAAATGCATATGAATTCCAGGCTGAAAACTCACTCCAGAAGGAAGCAATGCGTGTGTTTCTCTCTGAAAGAACACTCAGCCACTAGGCTTCTGCTTGCTCCTTCAAAGTCTTTGTAGAAACGTGTGTTTTCACTGCTGGAATACGTTTTGGGATGCATTGTTTCAATCTCTTGCAAGCCTCATGTTGTTTCTTACACAATGGGGAAAAATAAGGAGTATGTTTCCCAAATCACTTGAAGTCCAGGAAAACGCACACTGCATCACTCTTGCACGAACACGCTCTTTTTCCTAATGTGTTGAAAACTTTCAACAAACCAGAAAAGAAGGGTATTTTGCAGTGAAATTCAGACGGGTTTGTAGAAAAGTACATTTCTATGGGCTGCAGAGTGCAAAACCGTCATTGACTTCATGTTCTCGATGAAAACCTTCCATTTCCAAGTGACCTGAAGTAGGACTTTCACAAAAAGATGTGTTTGCGTGTCTGTGGTGAAAGGAGCTCTAGGTTGTGTATTCAGTGCTGGAGAGTGACACACTCTACATAGGTTACACAGCGTTTTGAGAGCACGAACATGCTAAAAACTGAAACTGCTACAAGGTGTGTGTAGTGTGCAGAAAGAAGGCTTGTCATTTCAAAGAAAGAAGAGGAAACCAAAATCCAGGTAGTGAAACGAACACACCAGGATGGGAGATGTGCATGTGGACAGTTTCAAGCAGAGGCTCTTTGTGGACACTTGGAAACAGCGCTGTGAAAAAATTTCGTACGAAGCGGGATTTGGCCAAAGTTGAAAGACCTTCCAAAACCAACCCTAAAGAACTTAGCCAAACAATGAATGTTGCAATAAACTCCTGCAGGAAATGTGCATCTATGACACAACTCCCGAGCAGGTAGCTACATTCTGCACAGTACAAAATGCATATGAATTCCAGGCTGAAAACTCACTCCAGAAGGAAGCAATGCGTGTGTTTCTCTCTGAAAGGACACTCAGCCACTAGGCTTTTGCTTGCTCCTTAAAAGTCTTTGTAGAAACGTGTGTTTTCACTGCTGGAATACGTTTTGGGATGCATTGTTTCAATCTCTTGCAAGCCTCATGTTGTTTCTTACACAATGGGGAAAAATAAGGAGTATGTTTCCCAAATCACTTGAAATCCAGGAAAACGCACACTGCATCACTCTTGCACGAACACGCTCTTTCTCCTAATACGTTGAGAACTTTCAACAAACATGAAGAGAAGGGTATTTTGCAGTGAAATTCAGACGGGTTTGTAGAAAAGTACATTTCTATGGGCTGCAGAGTGCAAAACCGTCATTGACTTTATGTTCTCAATGAAAACCTTACATTTCCAAGTGACCTGAAGTAGGACTTTCACAAAACGATGTGTTTGCGTGTCTGTGGTGAAAGGAGCTCTAGGTTGTGTATTCAGTGCTGGAGAGTGACACACTCTACATAGGTTACACAGCGTTTTGAGAGCACCAACATGCTAAAAACTGAAACTGCTACAAGGTGTGTGTAGCGTACAGAAAGAAGGCTTGTCATTTCAAAGAAAGAAGAGGAAACCAAAATCCAGGTAGTGAAAGGAACACACCAGTATGGGAGATGTGCATGTGGACAGTTTCAAGCAGAGGCTCTTTGTGGACACTTGGAAACAGCGCTGTGAAAAAATTTCGTAGGAAGCGGGATTTGGCCAAAGTTGAAAGACCTTCCAAAACCAACCCTAAAGAACTTAGCCAAACAATGAATGTTGCAATAAACTCCTGCAGGAAAGGTGCATCTATGACACAACTCCCGAGCAGGTAGCTACATTCTGCACAGTACAAAATGCATATGAATTCCAGGCTGAAAACTCACTCCAGAAGGAAGCAATGCGTGTGTTTCTCTCTGAAAGGACACTCAGCCACTAGGCTTTTGCTTGCTCCTTCAAAGTCTTTGTAGAAACGTGTGTTTTCACTGCTGGAATACGTTTTGGGATGCATTGTTTCAATCTCTTGCAAGCCTCATGTTGTTTCTTACACAATGGGGAAAAATAAGGAGTATGTTTCCCAAATCACTTGAAATCCAGGAAAACGCACAATGCATCACTCTTGCACGAACACGCTCTTTCTCCTAATACGTTGAGAACTTTCAACAAACAAGAAGAGAAGGGTATTTTGCAGTGAAATTCAGACGGGTTTGTAGAAAAGTACATTTCTATGGGCTGCAGAGTGCAAAACCGTCATTGACTTCATGTTCTCGATGAAAACCTTACATTTCCAAGTGACCTGAAGTAGGACTTTCACAAAAAGATGTGTTTGCGTGTCTGTGGTGAAAGGAGCTCTACGTTGTGTATTCAGTGCTGGAGAGTGACACACTCTACATAGGTTACACAGCGTTTTGAGAGCACCAACACGCTAAAAACTGAAACTGCTACAAGGTGTGTGTAGCGTGCAGAAAGAAGGCTTGTCATTTCAAAGAAAGAAGAGGAAACCAAAATCCAGGTAGTGAAACGAACACACCAGTATGGGAGATGTGCATGTGGACAGTTTCAAGCAGAGGCTCTTTGTGGACACTTGGAAACAGCGCTGTGAAAAAATTTCGTACGAAGCGGGATTTGGCCAAAGTTGAAAGACCTTCCAAAACCAACCCTAAAGAACTTAGCCAAACAATGAATGTTTCAATAAACTCCTGCAGGAAAGGTGCGTCTATGACAGAACTCCCGAGCAGGTAGCTACATTCTGCACAGTACAAAATGCATATGAATTCCAGGTTGAAAACTCACTCCAGAAGGAAGCAATGCGTGTGTTTCTCTCTGAAAGAACACTCAGCCACTAGGCTTTTGCTTGCTCCTTCAAAGTCTTTGTAGAAACATGTGTTTTCACTGCTGGAATACGTTTTGGGATGCATTGTTTCAATCTCTTGCAAGCCTCATGTTGTTTCTTACACAATGGGGAAAAATAAGGAGTATGTTTCCCAAATCACTTGAAGTCCAGGAAAACGCACACTGCATCACTCTTGCACGAACACGCTCTTTCTCCTAATGTGTTGAGAACTTTCAACAAACCAGAAAAGAAGGGTATTTTGCAGTGAAATTCAGACGTGTTTGTAGAAAAGTACATTTCTCTTGGCTGCAGAGTGCAAAACCTTGATTGACTTCATGTTCTCGATGAAAACCTTACATTTCCAGTGACCTGAAGGAGGACTTTCACAAAAAGATGTGTTTGCGTGTCTGTGGTGAAAGGAGCTCTAGGTTGTGTATTCAGTGCTGGAGAGTGACACACTCTACATAGGTTACACAGCGTTTTGAGAGCACCAACATGCTAAAAACTGAAACTGCTACAAGGTGTGTGTAGCGTGCAGAAAGAAGGCTTGTCATTTCAAAGAGAGAAGAGGAAACCAAAATCCAGGTAGTGAAACGAACACACCAGTATGGGAGATGTGCATGTGGACAGTTTCAAGCAGAGGCTCTTTGTGGACACTTGGAAACAGCGCTGTGAAAAAATTTCGTACGAAGCGGGATTTGGCCAAAGTTGAAAGACCTTCCAAAACCAACCCTAAAGGACTTAGCCAAACAATGAATGTTGCAATAAACTCCTGCAGAAAAGGTGCATCTATGACACAACTCCCGAGCAGGTAGCTACATTCTGCACAGTACAAAATGCATATGAATTCCAGGCTGAAAACTCACTCCAGAAGGAATCAATGCGTGTGTTTCTCTCTGAAAGGACACTCAGCCACTAGGCTTTTGCTTGCTCCTTCAAAGTCTTTGTAGAAACGTGTGTTTTCACTGCTGGAATACGTTTTGGGATGCATTGTTTCAATCTCTTGCAAGCCTCATGTTGTTTCTTACACAATGGGGAAAAATAAGGAGTATGTTTCCCAAATCACTTGAAATCCAGGAAAACGCACACTGCATCACTCTTGCACGAACACGCTCTTTCTCCTAATACGTTGAGAACTTTCAACAAACAAGAAGAGAAGGGTATTTTGCAGTGAAATTCAGACGGGTTTGTAGAAAAGTACATTTCTATGGGCTGCAGAGTGCAAAACCGTCATTGACTTCATGTTCTCGATGAAAACCTTACATTTCCAAGTGACCTGAAGTAGGACTTTCACAAAAAGATGTGTTTGCGTGTCTGTGGTGAAAGGAGCTCTACGTTGTGTATTCAGTGCTGGAGAGTGACACACTCTACATAGGTTACACAGCGTTTTGAGAGCACCAACACGCTAAAAACTGAAACTGCTACAAGGTGTGTGTAGCGTGCAGAAAGAAGGCGTGTCATTTCAAAGAAAGAAGAGGAAACCAAAATCCAGGTAGTGAAACGAACACACCAGTATGGGAGATGTGCATGTGGACAGTTTCAAGCAGAGGCTCTTTGTGGACACTTGGAAACAGCGCTGTGAAAAAATTTCGTACGAAGCGGGATTTGGCCAAAGTTGAAAGACCTTCCAAAACCAACCCTACAGAACTTAGCCAAACAATGAATGTTTCAATAAACTCCTGCAGGAAAGGTGCGTCTATGACAGAACTCCCGAGCAGGTAGCTACATTCTGCACAGTACAAAATGCATATGAATTCCAGGTTGAAAACTCACTCCAGAAGGAAGCAATGCGTGTGTTTCTCTCTGAAAGAACACTCAGCCACTAGGCTTTTGCTTGCTCCTTCAAAGTCTTTGTAGAAACGTGTGTTTTCACTGCTGGAATACGTTTTGGGATGCATTGTTTCAATCTCTTGCAAGCCTCATGTTGTTTCTTACACAATGGGGAAAAATAAGGAGTATGTTTCCCAAATCACTTGAAATCCAGGAAAACGCACACTGCATCACTCTTGCACGAACACGCTCTTTCTCCTAATACGTTGAGAACTTTCAACAAACATGAAGAGAAGGGTATTTTGCAGTGAAATTCAGACGGGTTTGTAGAAAAGTACATTTCTATGGGCTGCAGAGTGCAAAACCGTCATTGACTTTATGTTCTCAATGAAAACCTTACATTTCCAAGTGACCTGAAGTAGGACTTTCACAAAACGATGTGTTTGCGTGTCTGTGGTGAAAGGAGCTCTAGGTTGTGTATTCAGTGCTGGAGAGTGACACACTCTACATAGGTTACACAGCGTTTTGAGAGCACCAACATGCTAAAAACTGAAACTGCTACAAGGTGTCTGTAGCGTGCAGAAAGAAGGCTTGTCATTTCAAAGAAAGAAGAGGAAACCAAAATCCAGGTAGTGAAACGAACACACCAGTATGGGAGATGTGCATGTGGACAGTTTCAAGCAGAGGCTCTTTGTGGACACTTGGAAACAGCGCTGTGAAAAAATTTCGTAGGAAGCGGGATTTGGCCAAAGTTGAAAGACCTTCCAAAACCAACCCTAAAGAACTTAGCCAAACAATGAATGTTGCAATAAACTCCTGCAGGAAAGGTGCATCTATGACACAACTCCCGAGCAGGTAGCTACATTCTGCACAGTACAAAATGCATATGAATTCCAGGCTGAAAACTCACTCCAGAAGGAAGCAATGCGTGTGTTTCTCTCTGAAAGGACACTCAGCCACTAGGCTTTTGCTTGCTCCTTCAAAGTCTTTGTAGAAACGTGTGTTTTCACTGCTGGAATACGTTTTGGGATGCATTGTTTCAATCTCTTGCAAGCCTCATGTTGTTTCTTACACAATGGGGAAAAATAAGGAGTATGTTTCCCAAATCACTTGAAATCCAGGAAAACGCACAATGCATCACTCTTGCACGAACACGCTCTTTCTCCTAATACGTTGAGAACTTTCAACAAACAAGAAGAGAAGGGTATTTTGCAGTGAAATTCAGACGGGTTTGTAGAAAAGTACATTTCTATGGGCTGCAGAGTGCAAAACCGTCATTGACTTCATGTTCTCGATGAAAACCTTACATTTCCAAGTGACCTGAAGTAGGACTTTCACAAAAAGATGTGTTTGCGTGTCTGTGGTGAAAGGAGCTCTACGTTGTGTATTCAGTGCTGGAGAGTGACACACTCTACATAGGTTACACAGCGTTTTGAGAGCACCAACACGCTAAAAACTGAAACTGCTACAAGGTGTGTGTAGCGTGCAGAAAGAAGGCTTGTCATTTCAAAGAAAGAAGAGGAAACCAAAATCCAGGTAGTGAAACGAACACACCAGTATGGGAGATGTGCATGTGGACAGTTTCAAGCAGAGGCTCTTTGTGGACACTTGGAAACAGCGCTGTGAAAAAATTTCGTACGAAGCGGGATTTGGCCAAAGTTGAAAGACCTTCCAAAACCAACCCTAAAGAACTTAGCCAAACAATGAATGTTTCAATAAACTCCTGCAGGAAAGGTGCGTCTATGACAGAACTCCCGAGCAGGTAGCTACATTCTGCACAGTACAAAATGCATATGAATTCCAGGTTGAAAACTCACTCCAGAAGGAAGCAATGCGTGTGTTTCTCTCTGAAAGAACACTCAGCCACTAGGCTTTTGCTTGCTCCTTCAAAGTCTTTGTAGAAACATGTGTTTTCACTGCTGGAATACGTTTTGGGATGCATTGTTTCAATCTCTTGCAAGCCTCATGTTGTTTCTTACACAATGGGGAAAAATAAGGAGTATGTTTCCCAAATCACTTGAAGTCCAGGAAAACGCACACTGCATCACTCTTGCACGAACACGCTCTTTCTCCTAATGTGTTGAGAACTTTCAACAAACCAGAAAAGAAGGGTATTTTGCAGTGAAATTCAGACGTGTTTGTAGAAAAGTACATTTCTCTTGGCTGCAGAGTGCAAAACCTTGATTGACTTCATGTTCTCGATGAAAACCTTACATTTCCAGTGACCTGAAGGAGGACTTTCACAAAAAGATGTGTTTGCGTGTCTGTGGTGAAAGGAGCTCTAGGTTGTGTATTCAGTGCTGGAGAGTGACACACTCTACATAGGTTACACAGCGTTTTGAGAGCACCAACATGCTAAAAACTGAAACTGCTACAAGGTGTGTGTAGCGTGCAGAAAGAAGGCTTGTCATTTCAAAGAGAGAAGAGGAAACCAAAATCCAGGTAGTGAAACGAACACACCAGTATGGGAGATGTGCATGTGGACAGTTTCAAGCAGAGGCTCTTTGTGGACACTTGGAAACAGCGCTGTGAAAAAATTTCGTACGAAGCGGGATTTGGCCAAAGTTGAAAGACCTTCCAAAACCAACCCTAAAGGACTTAGCCAAACAATGAATGTTGCAATAAACTCCTGCAGGAAAGGTGCATCTATGACACAACTCCCGAGCAGGTAGCTACATTCTGCACAGTACAAAATGCATATGAATTCCAGGCTGAAAACTCACTCCAGAAGGAATCAATGCGTGTGTTTCTCTCTGAAAGGACACTCAGCCACTAGGCTTTTGCTTGCTCCTTCAAAGTCTTTGTAGAAACGTGTGTTTTCACTGCTGGAATACGTTTTGGGATGCATTGTTTCAATCTCTTGCAAGCCTCATGTTGTTTCTTACACAATGGGGAAAAATAAGGAGTATGTTTCCCAAATCACTTGAAATCCAGGAAAACGCACACTGCATCACTCTTGCACGAACACGCTCTTTCTCCTAATACGTTGAGAACTTTCAACAAACATGAAGAGAAGGGTATTTTGCAGTGAAATTCAGACGGGTTTGTAGAAAAGTACATTTCTATGGGCTGCAGAGTGCAAAACCGTCATTGACTTTATGTTCTCGATGAAAACCTTACATTTCCAAGTGACCTGAAGTAGGACTTTCACAAAAAGATGTGTTTGCGTGTCTGTGGTGAAAGGAGCTCTAGGTTCTGTATTCAGTGCTGGAGAGTGACACACTCTACATAGGTTACACAGCGTTTTGAGAGCACCAACACGCTAAAAACTGAAACTGCTACAAGGTGTGTGTAGCGTGCAGAAAGAAGGCTTGTCATTTCAAAGAAAGAAGAGGAAACCAAAATCCAGGTAGTGAAACGAACACACCAGTATGGGAGATGTGCATGTGGACAGTTTCAAGCAGAGGCTCTTTGTGGACACTTGGAAACAGCGCTGTGAAAAAATTTCGTACGAAGCGGGATTTGGCCAAAGTTGAAAGACCTTCCAAAACCAACCCTACAGAACTTAGCCAAACAATGAATGTTTCAATAAACTCCTGCAGGAAAGGTGCGTCTATGACAGAACTCCCGAGCAGGTAGCTACATTCTGCACAGTACAAAATGCATATGAATTCCAGGTTGAAAACTCACTCCAGAAGGAAGCAATGCGTGTGTTTCTCTCTGAAAGAACACTCAGCCACTAGGCTTTTGCTTGCTCCTCCAAAGTCTTTGTAGAAACGTGTGTTTTCACTGCTGGAATACGTTTTGGGATGCATTGTTTCAATCTCTTGCAAGCCTCATGTTGTTTCTTACACAATGGGGAAAAATAAGGAGTATGTTTCCCAAATCACTTGAAGTCCAGGAAAACGCACACTGCATCACTCTTGCACGAACACGCTCTTTCTCCTAATACGTTGAGAACTTTCAACAAACAAGAAGAGAAGGGTATTTTGCAGTGAAATTCAGACGGGTTTGTAGAAAAGTACATTTCTATGGGCTGCAGAGTGCAAAACCGTCATTGACTTCATGTTCTCGATGAAAACCTTACATTTCCAAGTGACCTGAAGTAGGACTTTCACAAAAAGATGTGTTTGCGTGTCTGTGGTGAAAGGAGCTCTACGTTGTGTATTCAGTGCTGGAGAGTGACACACTCTACATAGGTTACACAGCGTTTTGAGAGCACCAACACGCTAAAAACTGAAACTGCTACAAGGTGTGTGTAGCGTGCAGAAAGAAGGCTTGTCATTTCAAAGAAAGAAGAGGAAACCAAAATCCAGGTAGTGAAACGAACACACCAGTATGGGAGATGTGCATGTGGACAGTTTCAAGCAGAGGCTCTTTGTGGACACTTGGAAACAGCGCTGTGAAAAAATTTCGTACGAAGCGGGATTTGGCCAAAGTTGAAAGACCTTCCAAAACCAACCCTACAGAACTTAGCCAAACAATGAATGTTTCAATAAACTCCTGCAGGAAAGGTGCGTCTATGACAGAACTCCCGAGCAGGTAGCTACATTCTGCACAGTACAAAATGCATATGAATTCCAGGTTGAAAACTCACTCCAGAAGGAAGCAATGCGTGTGTTTCTCTCTGAAAGAACACTCAGCCACTAGGCTTTTGCTTGCTCCTTCAAAGTCTTTGTAGAAACGTGTGTTTTCACTGCTGGAATACGTTTTGGGATGCATTGTTTCAATCTCTTGCAAGCCTCATGTTGTTTCTTACACAATGGGGAAAAATAAGGAGTATGTTTCCCAAATCACTTGAAATCCAGGAAAACGCACACTGCATCACTCTTGCACGAACACGCTCTTTCTCCTAATACGTTGAGAACTTTCAACAAACATGAAGAGAAGGGTATTTTGCAGTGAAATTCAGACGGGTTTGTAGAAAAGTACATTTCTATGGGCTGCAGAGTGCAAAACCGTCATTGACTTTATGTTCTCAATGAAAACCTTACATTTCCAAGTGACCTGAAGTAGGACTTTCACAAAACGATGTGTTTGCGTGTCTGTGGTGAAAGGAGCTCTAGGTTGTGTATTCAGTGCTGGAGAGTGACACACTCTACATAGGTTACACAGCGTTTTGAGAGCACCAACATGCTAAAAACTGAAACTGCTACAAGGTGTCTGTAGCGTGCAGAAAGAAGGCTTGTCATTTCAAAGAAAGAAGAGGAAACCAAAATCCAGGTAGTGAAACGAACACACCAGTATGGGAGATGTGCATGTGGACAGTTTCAAGCAGAGGCTCTTTGTGGACACTTGGAAACAGCGCTGTGAAAAAATTTCGTACGAAGCGGGATTTGGCCAAAGTTGAAAGACCTTCCAAAACCAACCCTAAAGAACTTAGCCAAACAATGAATGTTGCAATAAACTCCTGCAGGAAAGGTGCATCTATGACACAACTCCCGAGCAGGTAGCTACATTCTGCACAGTACAAAATGCATATGAATTCCAGGCTGAAAACTCACTCCAGAAGGAAGCAATGCGTGTGTTTCTCTCTGAAAGGACACTCAGCCACTAGGCTTTTGCTTGCTCCTTCAAAGTCTTTGTAGAAACGTGTGTTTTCACTGCTGGAATACGTTTTGGGATGCATTGTTTCAATCTCTTGCAAGCCTCATGTTGTTTCTTACACAATGGGGAAAAATAAGGAGTATGTTTCCCAAATCACTTGAAATCCAGGAAAACGCACAATGCATCACTCTTGCACGAACACGCTCTTTCTCCTAATACGTTGAGAACTTTCAACAAACAAGAAGAGAAGGGTATTTTGCAGTGAAATTCAGACGGGTTTGTAGAAAAGTACATTTCTATGGGCTGCAGAGTGCAAAACCGTCATTGACTTCATGTTCTCGATGAAAACCTTACATTTCCAAGTGACCTGAAGTAGGACTTTCACAAAAAGATGTGTTTGCGTGTCTGTGGTGAAAGGAGCTCTACGTTGTGTATTCAGTGCTGGAGAGTGACACACTCTACATAGGTTACACAGCGTTTTGAGAGCACCAACACGCTAAAAACTGAAACTGCTACAAGGTGTGTGTAGCGTGCAGAAAGAAGGCTTGTCATTTCAAAGAAAGAAGAGGAAACCAAAATCCAGGTAGTGAAACGAACACACCAGTATGGGAGATGTGCATGTGGACAGTTTCAAGCAGAGGCTCTTTGTGGACACTTGGAAACAGCGCTGTGAAAAAATTTCGTACGAAGCGGGATTTGGCCAAAGTTGAAAGACCTTCCAAAACCAACCCTAAAGAACTTAGCCAAACAATGAATGTTTCAATAAACTCCTGCAGGAAAGGTGCGTCTATGACAGAACTCCCGAGCAGGTAGCTACATTCTGCACAGTACAAAATGCATATGAATTCCAGGTTGAAAACTCACTCCAGAAGGAAGCAATGCGTGTGTTTCTCTCTGAAAGAACACTCAGCCACTAGGCTTTTGCTTGCTCCTTCAAAGTCTTTGTAGAAACATGTGTTTTCACTGCTGGAATACGTTTTGGGATGCATTGTTTCAATCTCTTGCAAGCCTCATGTTGTTTCTTACACAATGGGGAAAAATAAGGAGTATGTTTCCCAAATCACTTGAAGTCCAGGAAAACGCACACTGCATCACTCTTGCACGAACACGCTCTTTCTCCTAATGTGTTGAGAACTTTCAACAAACCAGAAAAGAAGGGTATTTTGCAGTGAAATTCAGACGTGTTTGTAGAAAAGTACATTTCTCTTGGCTGCAGAGTGCAAAACCTTGATTGACTTCATGTTCTCGATGAAAACCTTACATTTCCAGTGACCTGAAGGAGGACTTTCACAAAAAGATGTGTTTGCGTGTCTGTGGTGAAAGGAGCTCTAGGTTGTGTATTCAGTGCTGGAGAGTGACACACTCTACATAGGTTACACAGCGTTTTGAGAGCACCAACATGCTAAAAACTGAAACTGCTACAAGGTGTGTGTAGCGTGCAGAAAGAAGGCTTGTCATTTCAAAGAGAGAAGAGGAAACCAAAATCCAGGTAGTGAAACGAACACACCAGTATGGGAGATGTGCATGTGGACAGTTTCAAGCAGAGGCTCTTTGTGGACACTTGGAAACAGCGCTGTGAAAAAATTTCGTACGAAGCGGGATTTGGCCAAAGTTGAAAGACCTTCCAAAACCAACCCTAAAGGACTTAGCCAAACAATGAATGTTGCAATAAACTCCTGCAGGAAAGGTGCATCTATGACACAACTCCCGAGCAGGTAGCTACATTCTGCACAGTACAAAATGCATATGAATTCCAGGCTGAAAACTCACTCCAGAAGGAATCAATGCGTGTGTTTCTCTCTGAAAGGACACTCAGCCACTAGGCTTTTGCTTGCTCCTTCAAAGTCTTTGTAGAAACGTGTGTTTTCACTGCTGGAATACGTTTTGGGATGCATTGTTTCAATCTCTTGCAAGCCTCATGTTGTTTCTTACACAATGGGGAAAAATAAGGAGTATGTTTCCCAAATCACTTGAAATCCAGGAAAACGCACACTGCATCACTCTTGCACGAACACGCTCTTTCTCCTAATACGTTGAGAACTTTCAACAAACATGAAGAGAAGGGTATTTTGCAGTGAAATTCAGACGGGTTTGTAGAAAAGTACATTTCTATGGGCTGCAGAGTGCAAAACCGTCATTGACTTTATGTTCTCGATGAAAACCTTACATTTCCAAGTGACCTGAAGTAGGACTTTCACAAAAAGATGTGTTTGCGTGTCTGTGGTGAAAGGAGCTCTAGGTTCTGTATTCAGTGCTGGAGAGTGACACACTCTACATAGGTTACACAGCGTTTTGAGAGCACCAACACGCTAAAAACTGAAACTGCTACAAGGTGTGTGTAGCGTGCAGAAAGAAGGCTTGTCATTTCAAAGAAAGAAGAGGAAACCAAAATCCAGGTAGTGAAACGAACACACCAGTATGGGAGATGTGCATGTGGACAGTTTCAAGCAGAGGCTCTTTGTGGACACTTGGAAACAGCGCTGTGAAAAAATTTCGTACGAAGCGGGATTTGGCCAAAGTTGAAAGACCTTCCAAAACCAACCCTACAGAACTTAGCCAAACAATGAATGTTTCAATAAACTCCTGCAGGAAAGGTGCGTCTATGACAGAACTCCCGAGCAGGTAGCTACATTCTGCACAGTACAAAATGCATATGAATTCCAGGTTGAAAACTCACTCCAGAAGGAAGCAATGCGTGTGTTTCTCTCTGAAAGAACACTCAGCCACTAGGCTTTTGCTTGCTCCTCCAAAGTCTTTGTAGAAACGTGTGTTTTCACTGCTGGAATACGTTTTGGGATGCATTGTTTCAATCTCTTGCAAGCCTCATGTTGTTTCTTACACAATGGGGAAAAATAAGGAGTATGTTTCCCAAATCACTTGAAGTCCAGGAAAACGCACACTGCATCACTCTTGCACGAACACGCTCTTTCTCCTAATGTGTTGAGAACTTTCAACAAACCAGAAAAGAAGGGTATTTTGCAGTGAAATTCAGACATGTTTGTAGAAAAGTACATTTCTCTTGGCTGCAGAGTGCTAAACCGTGATTGACTTCATGTTCTCGATGAAAACCTTACATTTCCAGTGACCTGAAGGAGGACTTTCACAAAAAGATGTGTTTGCGTGTCTGTGGTGAAAGGAGCTCTAGGTTGTGTATTCAGTGCTGGAGAGTGACACACTCTACATAGGTTACACAGCGTTTTGAGAGCACCAACATGCTAAAAACTGAAACTGCTACAAGGTGTGTGTAGCGTGCAGAACGAAGGCTTGTCATTTCAAAGAGAGAAGAGGAAACCAAAATCCAGGTAGTGAAACGAACACACCAGTATGGGAGATGTGCATGTGGACAGTTTCAAGCAGAGGCTCTTTGTGGACACTTGGAAACAGCGCTGTGAAAAAATTTCGTACGAAGCGGGATTTGGCCAAAGTTGAAAGACCTTCCAAAACCAACCCTAAAGAACTTAGCCAAACAATGAATGTTGCAATAAACTCCTGCAGGAAAGGTGCATCTATGACACAACTCCCGAGCAGGTAGCTACATTCTGCACAGTACAAAATGCATATGAATTCCAGGCTGAAAACTCACTCCAGAAGGAAGCAATGCGTGTGTTTCTCTCTGAAAGGACACTCAGCCACTAGGCTTTTGCTTGCTCCTTCAAAGTCTTTGTAGAAACGTGTGTTTTCACTGCTGGAATACGTTTTGGGATGCATTGTTTCAATCTCTTGCAAGCCTCATGTTGTTTCTTACACAATGGGGAAAAATAAGGAGTATGTTTCCCAAATCACTTGAAATCCAGGAAAACGCACACTGCATCACTCTTGCACGAACACGCTCTTTCTCCTAATACGTTGAGAACTTTCAACAAACATGAAGAGAAGGGTATTTTGCAGTGAAATTCAGACGGGTTTGTAGAAAAGTACATTTCCTTGGGCTGCAGAGTGCAAAACCGTCATTGACTTCATGTTCTCGATGAAAACCTTACATTTCCAAGTGACCTGAAGTAGGACTTTCACAAAAAGATGTGTTTGCGTGTCTGTGGTGAAAGGAGCTCTAGGTTGTGTATTCAGTGCTGGAGAGTGACACACTCTACATAGGTTACACAGTGTTTTGAGAGCACCAACATGCTAAAAACTGAAACTGCTACAAGGTGTGTGTAGCGTGCAGAAAGAAGACTTGTCATTTCAAAGAAAGAAGAGGAAACCAAAATCCAGGTAGTGAAACGAACACACCAGTATGGCAGATGTGCATGTGGACAGTTTCAAGCAGAGGCTCTTTGTGGACACTTGGAAACAGCGCTGTGAAAAAATTTCGTACGAAGAGGGATTTGGCCAAAGTTGAAAGACCTTCCAAAACCAACCCTAAAGAACTTACCCAAACAATGAATGTTGAAATAAACTCCTGCAGGAAAGGTGCGTCTATGACACAACTCCCGAGCAGGTAGCTACATTCTGCACAGTACAAAATGCATATGAATTCCAGGCTGAAAACTCACTCCAGAAGGAAGCAATGCGTGTGTTTCTCTCTCAAAGAACACTCAGCCACTAGGCTTCTGCTTGCTCCTTCAAAGTCTTTGTAGAAACGTGTGTTTTCACTGCTGGAATACGTTTTGGGATGCATTGTTTCAATCTCTTGCAAGCCTCATGTTGTTTCTTACACAATGGGGAAAAATAAGGAGTATGTTTCCCAAATCACTTGAAGTCCAGGAAAATGCACACTGCATCACTCTTGCACGAACACGCTCTTTCTCCTAATACGTTGAGAACTTTCAACAAACAAGAAGAGAAGGGTATTTTGCAGTGAAATTCAGACGGGTTTGTAGAAAAGTACATTTCTATGGGCTGCAGAGTGCAAAACCGTCATTGACTTCATGTTCTCGATGAAAACCTTACATTTAAGTGACCTGAAGTAGGACTTTCATAAAAAGATGTGTTTGCGTGTCTGTGGTGAAAGGAGCTCTAGGTTGTGTATTCAGTGCTGGAGAGTGACACACTCTACATAGGTTACACAGCGTTTTGAGAGCACCAACACGCTAAAAACTGAAACTGCTACAAGGTGTGTGTAGCGTGCAGAAAGAAGGCTTGTCATTTCAAAGAAAGAAGAGGAAACCAAAATCGAGGTAGTGAAACGAACACCAGTACGGGAGATGTGCATGTGGACAGTTTCAAGCAGAGGCTCTTTGTGGACACTTGGAAACAGCGCTGTGAAAAAATTTCGTACGAAGCGGGATTTGGCCAAAGTTGAAAGACCTTCCAAAACCAACCCTAAAGAACTTAGCCAAACAATGAATGTTGCAATAAACTCCTGCAGGAAAGGTGCATCTATGACACAACTCCCGAGCAGGTAGCTACATTCTGCACAGTACAAAATGCATATGAATTCCAGGCTGAAAACTCACTCCAGAAAGAAGCAATGCGTGTGTTTCTCTCTGAAAGGACACTCAGCCACTAGGCTTTTGCTTGCTCCTTCAAAGTCTTTGTAGAAACGTGTGTTTTCACTGCTGGAATACGTTTTGGGATGCATTGTTTCAATCTCTTGCAAGCCTCATGTTGTTTCTTACACAATGGGGAAAAATAAGGGGTATGTTTCCCAAATCACTTGAAATCCAGGAAAACGCACACTGCATCACTCTTGCACGAACACGCTCTTTCTCCTAATACGTTGAGAACTTTCAACAAACATGAACAGAAGGGTATTTTGCAGTGAAATTCAGACGGGTTTGTAGAAAAGTACATTTCTATGGGCTGCAGAGTGCAAAACCGTCATTGACTTCATGTTCTCGATGAAAACCTTACATTTCCAAGTGACCTGAAGTAGGACTTTCACAAAAAGATGTGTTTGCGTGTCTGTGGTGAAAGGAGCTCTAGGTTGTGTATTCAGTGCTGGAGAGTGACACACTCTACATAGGTTACACAGTGTTTTGAGAGCACCAACATGCTAAAAACTGAAACTGCTACAAGGTGTGTGTAGCGTGCAGAAAGAAGACTTGTCATTTCAAAGAAAGAAGAGGAAACCAAAATCCAGGTAGTGAAACGAACACACCAGTATGGGAGATGTGCATGTGGACAGTTTCAAGCAGAGGCTCTTTGTGGACACTTGGAAACAGCGCTGTGAAAAAATTTCGTACGAAGCGGGATTTGGCCAAAGTTGAAAGACCTTCCAAAACCAACCCTAAAGAACTTAGCCAAACAATGAATGTTTCAATAAACTCCTGCAGGAAAGGTGCGTCTATGACACAACTCCCGAGCAGGTAGCTACATTCTGCACAGTACAAAATGCATATGAATTCCAGGCTGAAAACTCACTCCAGAAGGAAGCAATGCGTGTGTTTCTCTCTGAAAGAACACTCAGCCACTAGGCTTTTGCTTGCTCCTTCAAAGTCTTTGTAGAAACGTGTGTTTTCACTGCTGGAATACGTTTTGGGATGCATTGTTTCAATCTCTTGCAAGCCTCATGTTGTTTCTTACACAATTGGGAAAAATAAGGAGTATGTTTCCCAAATCACTTGAAGTCCAGGAAAACGCACACTGCATCACTCTTGCACGAACACGCTCTTTCTCCTAATGTGTTGAGAACTTTCAACAAACCAGAAAAGAAGGGTATTTTGCAGTGAAATTCAGACGTGTTTGTAGAAAAGTACATTTCTCTTGGCTGCAGAGTGCAAAACCGTGATTGACTTCATGTTCTCGATGAAAACCTTACATTTCCAGTGACCTGAAGGAGGACTTTCACAAAAAGATGTGTTTGCGTGTCTGTGGTGAAAGGAGCTCTAGGTTGTGTATTCAGTGCTGGAGAGTGACACACTCTACATAGGTTACACAGCGTTTTGAGAGCACCAACATGCTAAAAACTGAAACTGCTACAAGGTGTGTGTAGCGTGCAGAAAGAAGGCTTGTCATTTCAAAGAGAGAAGAGGAAACCAAAATCCAGGTAGTGAAACGAACACACCAGTATGGGAGATGTGCATGTGGACAGTTTCAAGCAGAGGCTCTTTGTGGACACTTGGAAACAGCGCTGTGAAAAAATTTCGTACGAAGCGGGATTTGGCCAAAGTTGAAAGACCTTCCAAAACCAACCCTAAAGGACTTAGCCAAACAATGAATGTTGCAATAAACTCCTGCAGGAAAGGTGCATCTATGACACAACTCCCGAGCAGGTAGCTACATTCTGCACAGTACAAAATGCATATGAATTCCAGGCTGAAAACTCACTCCAGAAGGAAGCAATGCGTGTGTTTCTCTCTGAAAGGACACTCAGCCACTAGGCTTTTGCTTGCTCCTTCAAAGTCTTTGTAGAAACGTGTGTTTTCACTGCTGGAATACGTTTTGGGATGCATTGTTTCAATCTCTTGCAAGCCTCATGTTGTTTCTTACACAATGGGGAAAAATAAGGAGTATGTTTCCCAAATCACTTGAAATCCAGGAAAACGCACACTGCATCACTCTTGCACGAACACGCTCTTTCTCCTAATACGTTGAGAACTTTCAACAAACATGAAGAGAAGGGTATTTTGCAGTGAAATTCAGACGGGTTTGTAGAAAAGTACATTTCTATGGGCTGCAGAGTGCAAAACCGTCATTGACTTCATGTTCTCGATGAAAACCTTACATTTCCAAGTGACCTGAAGTAGGACTTTCATAAAAAGATGTGTTTGCGTGTCTGTGGTGAAAGGAGCTCTAGGTTGTGTATTCAGTGCTGGAGAGTGACACACTCTACATAGGTTACACAGTGTTTTGAGAGCACCAACATGCTAAAAACTGAAACTGCTACAAGGTGTGTGTAGCGTGCAGAAAGAAGACTTGTCATTTCAAAGAAAGAAGAGGAAACCAAAATCCAGGTAGTGAAACGAACACACCAGTATGGCAGATGTGCATGTGGACAGTTTCAAGCAGAGGCTCTTTGTGGACACTTGGAAACAGCGCTGTGAAAAAATTTCGTACGAAGAGGGATTTGGCCAAAGTTGAAAGACCTTCCAAAACCAACCCTAAAGAACTTACCCAAACAATGAATGTTGAAATAAACTCCTGCAGGAAAGGTGCGTCTATGACACAACTCCCGAGCAGGTAGCTACATTCTGCACAGTACAAAATGCATATGAATTCCAGGCTGAAAACTCACTCCAGAAGGAAGCAATGCGTGTGTTTCTCTCTCAAAGAACACTCAGCCACTAGGCTTCTGCTTGCTCCTTCAAAGTCTTTGTAGAATCGTGTGTTTTCACTGCTGGAATACGTTTTGGGATGCATTGTTTCAATCTCTTGCAAGCCTCATGTTGTTTCTTACACAATGGGGAAAAATAAGGAGTATGTTTCCCAAATCACTTGAAATCCAGGAAAATGCACACTGCATCACTCTTGCACGAACACGCTCTTTCTCCTAATACGTTGAGAACTTTCAACAAACAAGAAGAGAAGGGTATTTTGCAGTGAAATTCAGACGGGTTTGTAGAAAAGTACATTTCTATGGGCTGCAGAGTGCAAAACCGTCATTGACTTCATGTTCTCGATGAAAACCTTACATTTAAGTGACCTGAAGTAGGACTTTCATAAAAAGATGTGTTTGCGTGTCTGTGGTGAAAGGAGCTCTAGGTTGTGTATTCAGTGCTGGAGAGTGACACACTCTACATAGGTTACACAGCGTTTTGAGAGCACCAACACGCTAAAAACTGAAACTGCTACAAGGTGTGTGTAGCGTGCAGAAAGAAGGCTTGTCATTTCAAAGAAAGAAGAGGAAACCAAAATCGAGGTAGTGAAACGAACACCAGTACGGGAGATGTGCATGTGGACAGTTTCAAGCAGAGGCTCTTTGTGGACACTTGGAAACAGCGCTGTGAAAAAATTTCGTACGAAGCGGGATTTGGCCAAAGTTGAAAGACCTTCCAAAACCAACCCTAAAGAACTTAGCCAAACAATGAATGTTGCAATAAACTCCTGCAGGAAAGGTGCATCTATGACACAACTCCCGAGCAGGTAGCTACATTCTGCACAGTACAAAATGCATATGAATTCCAGGCTGAAAACTCACTCCAGAAAGAAGCAATGCGTGTGTTTCTCTCTGAAAGGACACTCAGCCACTAGGCTTTTGCTTGCTCCTTCAAAGTCTTTGTAGAAACGTGTGTTTTCACTGCTGGAATACGTTTTGGGATGCATTGTTTCAATCTCTTGCAAGCCTCATGTTGTTTCTTACACAATGGGGAAAAATAAGGGGTATGTTTCCCAAATCACTTGAAATCCAGGAAAACGCACACTGCATCACTCTTGCACGAACACGCTCTTTCTCCTAATACGTTGAGAACTTTCAACAAACATGAACAGAAGGGTATTTTGCAGTGAAATTCAGACGGGTTTGTAGAAAAGTACATTTCTATGGGCTGCAGAGTGCAAAACCGTCATTGACTTCATGTTCTCGATGAAAACCTTACATTTCCAAGTGACCTGAAGTAGGACTTTCACAAAAAGATGTGTTTGCGTGTCTGTGGTGAAAGGAGCTCTAGGTTGTGTATTCAGTGCTGGAGAGTGACACACTCTACATAGGTTACACAGTGTTTTGAGAGCACCAACATGCTAAAAACTGAAACTGCTACAAGGTGTGTGTAGCGTGCAGAAAGAAGACTTGTCATTTCAAAGAAAGAAGAGGAAACCAAAATCCAGGTAGTGAAACGAACACACCAGTATGGGAGATGTGCATGTGGACAGTTTCAAGCAGAGGCTCTTTGTGGACACTTGGAAACAGCGCTGTGAAAAAATTTCGTACGAAGCGGGATTTGGCCAAAGTTGAAAGACCTTCCAAAACCAACCCTAAAGAACTTAGCCAAACAATGAATGTTTCAATAAACTCCTGCAGGAAAGGTGCGTCTATGACACAACTCCCGAGCAGGTAGCTACATTCTGCACAGTACAAAATGCATATGAATTCCAGGCTGAAAACTCACTCCAGAAGGAAGCAATGCGTGTGTTTCTCTCTGAAAGAACACTCAGCCACTAGGCTTTTGCTTGCTCCTTCAAAGTCTTTGTAGAAACGTGTGTTTTCACTGCTGGAATACGTTTTGGGATGCATTGTTTCAATCTCTTGCAAGCCTCATGTTGTTTCTTACACAATTGGGAAAAATAAGGAGTATGTTTCCCAAATCACTTGAAGTCCAGGAAAACGCACACTGCATCACTCTTGCACGAACACGCTCTTTCTCCTAATGTGTTGAGAACTTTCAACAAACCAGAAAAGAAGGGTATTTTGCAGTGAAATTCAGACGTGTTTGTAGAAAAGTACATTTCTCTTGGCTGCAGAGTGCAAAACCGTGATTGACTTCATGTTCTCGATGAAAACCTTACATTTCCAGTGACCTGAAGGAGGACTTTCACAAAAAGATGTGTTTGCGTGTCTGTGGTGAAAGGAGCTCTAGGTTGTGTATTCAGTGCTGGAGAGTGACACACTCTACATAGGTTACACAGCGTTTTGAGAGCACCAACATGCTAAAAACTGAAACTGCTACAAGGTGTGTGTAGCGTGCAGAAAGAAGGCTTGTCATTTCAAAGAGAGAAGAGGAAACCAAAATCCAGGTAGTGAAACGAACACACCAGTATGGGAGATGTGCATGTGGACAGTTTCAAGCAGAGGCTCTTTGTGGACACTTGGAAACAGCGCTGTGAAAAAATTTCGTACGAAGCGGGATTTGGCCAAAGTTGAAAGACCTTCCAAAACCAACCCTAAAGGACTTAGCCAAACAATGAATGTTGCAATAAACTCCTGCAGGAAAGGTGCATCTATGACACAACTCCCGAGCAGGTAGCTACATTCTGCACAGTACAAAATGCATATGAATTCCAGGCTGAAAACTCACTCCAGAAGGAAGCAATGCGTGTGTTTCTCTCTGAAAGGACACTCAGCCACTAGGCTTTTGCTTGCTCCTTCAAAGTCTTTGTAGAAACGTGTGTTTTCACTGCTGGAATACGTTTTGGGATGCATTGTTTCAATCTCTTGCAAGCCTCATGTTGTTTCTTACACAATGGGGAAAAATAAGGAGTATGTTTCCCAAATCACTTGAAATCCAGGAAAACGCACACTGCATCACTCTTGCACGAACACGCTCTTTCTCCTAATACGTTGAGAACTTTCAACAAACATGAAGAGAAGGGTATTTTGCAGTGAAATTCAGACGGGTTTGTAGAAAAGTACATTTCTATGGGCTGCAGAGTGCAAAACCGTCATTGACTTCATGTTCTCGATGAAAACCTTACATTTCCAAGTGACCTGAAGTAGGACTTTCATAAAAAGATGTGTTTGCGTGTCTGTGGTGAAAGGAGCTCTAGGTTGTGTATTCAGTGCTGGAGAGTGACACACTCTACATAGGTTACACAGTGTTTTGAGAGCACCAACATGCTAAAAACTGAAACTGCTACAAGGTGTGTGTAGCGTGCAGAAAGAAGACTTGTCATTTCAAAGAAAGAAGAGGAAACCAAAATCCAGGTAGTGAAACGAACACACCAGTATGGCAGATGTGCATGTGGACAGTTTCAAGCAGAGGCTCTTTGTGGACACTTGGAAACAGCGCTGTGAAAAAATTTCGTACGAAGAGGGATTTGGCCAAAGTTGAAAGACCTTCCAAAACCAACCCTAAAGAACTTACCCAAACAATGAATGTTGAAATAAACTCCTGCAGGAAAGGTGCGTCTATGACACAACTCCCGAGCAGGTAGCTACATTCTGCACAGTACAAAATGCATATGAATTCCAGGCTGAAAACTCACTCCAGAAGGAAGCAATGCGTGTGTTTCTCTCTCAAAGAACACTCAGCCACTAGGCTTCTGCTTGCTCCTTCAAAGTCTTTGTAGAATCGTGTGTTTTCACTGCTGGAATACGTTTTGGGATGCATTGTTTCAATCTCTTGCAAGCCTCATGTTGTTTCTTACACAATGGGGAAAAATAAGGAGTATGTTTCCCAAATCACTTGAAATCCAGGAAAATGCACACTGCATCACTCTTGCACGAACACGCTCTTTCTCCTAATACGTTGAGAACTTTCAACAAACAAGAAGAGAAGGGTATTTTGCAGTGAAATTCAGACGGGTTTGTAGAAAAGTACATTTCTATGGGCTGCAGAGTGCAAAACCGTCATTGACTTCATGTTCTCGATGAAAACCTTACATTTAAGTGACCTGAAGTAGGACTTTCATAAAAAGATGTGTTTGCGTGTCTGTGGTGAAAGGAGCTCTAGGTTGTGTATTCAGTGCTGGAGAGTGACACACTCTACATAGGTTACACAGCGTTTTGAGAGCACCAACACGCTAAAAACTGAAACTGCTACAAGGTGTGTGTAGCGTGCAGAAAGAAGGCTTGTCATTTCAAAGAAAGAAGAGGAAACCAAAATCGAGGTAGTGAAACGAACACCAGTACGGGAGATGTGCATGTGGACAGTTTCAAGCAGAGGCTCTTTGTGGACACTTGGAAACAGCGCTGTGAAAAAATTTCGTACGAAGCGGGATTTGGCCAAAGTTGAAAGACCTTCCAAAACCAACCCTAAAGAACTTAGCCAAACAATGAATGTTGCAATAAACTCCTGCAGGAAAGGTGCATCTATGACACAACTCCCGAGCAGGTAGCTACATTCTGCACAGTACAAAATGCATATGAATTCCAGGCTGAAAACTCACTCCAGAAAGAAGCAATGCGTGTGTTTCTCTCTGAAAGGACACTCAGCCACTAGGCTTTTGCTTGCTCCTTCAAAGTCTTTGTAGAAACGTGTGTTTTCACTGCTGGAATACGTTTTGGGATGCATTGTTTCAATCTCTTGCAAGCCTCATGTTGTTTCTTACACAATGGGGAAAAATAAGGGGTATGTTTCCCAAATCACTTGAAATCCAGGAAAACGCACACTGCATCACTCTTGCACGAACACGCTCTTTCTCCTAATACGTTGAGAACTTTCAACAAACATGAACAGAAGGGTATTTTGCAGTGAAATTCAGACGGGTTTGTAGAAAAGTACATTTCTATGGGCTGCAGAGTGCAAAACCGTCATTGACTTCATGTTCTCGATGAAAACCTTACATTTCCAAGTGACCTGAAGTAGGACTTTCACAAAAAGATGTGTTTGCGTGTCTGTGGTGAAAGGAGCTCTAGGTTGTGTATTCAGTGCTGGAGAGTGACACACTCTACATAGGTTACACAGTGTTTTGAGAGCACCAACATGCTAAAAACTGAAACTGCTACAAGGTGTGTGTAGCGTGCAGAAAGAAGACTTGTCATTTCAAAGAAAGAAGAGGAAACCAAAATCCAGGTAGTGAAACGAACACACCAGTATGGGAGATGTGCATGTGGACAGTTTCAAGCAGAGGCTCTTTGTGGACACTTGGAAACAGCGCTGTGAAAAAATTTCGTACGAAGCGGGATTTGGCCAAAGTTGAAAGACCTTCCAAAACCAACCCTAAAGAACTTAGCCAAACAATGAATGTTTCAATAAACTCCTGCAGGAAAGGTGCGTCTATGACACAACTCCCGAGCAGGTAGCTACATTCTGCACAGTACAAAATGCATATGAATTCCAGGCTGAAAACTCACTCCAGAAGGAAGCAATGCGTGTGTTTCTCTCTGAAAGAACACTCAGCCACTAGGCTTTTGCTTGCTCCTTCAAAGTCTTTGTAGAAACGTGTGTTTTCACTGCTGGAATACGTTTTGGGATGCATTGTTTCAATCTCTTGCAAGCCTCATGTTGTTTCTTACACAATTGGGAAAAATAAGGAGTATGTTTCCCAAATCACTTGAAGTCCAGGAAAACGCACACTGCATCACTCTTGCACGAACACGCTCTTTCTCCTAATGTGTTGAGAACTTTCAACAAACCAGAAAAGAAGGGTATTTTGCAGTGAAATTCAGACGTGTTTGTAGAAAAGTACATTTCTCTTGGCTGCAGAGTGCAAAACCGTGATTGACTTCATGTTCTCGATGAAAACCTTACATTTCCAGTGACCTGAAGGAGGACTTTCACAAAAAGATGTGTTTGCGTGTCTGTGGTGAAAGGAGCTCTAGGTTGTGTATTCAGTGCTGGAGAGTGACACACTCTACATAGGTTACACAGCGTTTTGAGAGCACCAACATGCTAAAAACTGAAACTGCTACAAGGTGTGTGTAGCGTGCAGAAAGAAGGCTTGTCATTTCAAAGAGAGAAGAGGAAACCAAAATCCAGGTAGTGAAACGAACACACCAGTATGGGAGATGTGCATGTGGACAGTTTCAAGCAGAGGCTCTTTGTGGACACTTGGAAACAGCGCTGTGAAAAAATTTCGTACGAAGAGGGATTTGGCCAAAGTTGAAAGACCTTCCAAAACCAACCCTAAAGGACTTAGCCAAACAATGAATGTTGCAATAAACTCCTGCAGGAAAGGTGCATCTATGACACAACTCCCGAGCAGGTAGCTACATTCTGCACAGTACAAAATGCATATGAATTCCAGGCTGAAAACTCACTCCAGAAGGAAGCAATGCGTGTGTTTCTCTCTGAAAGGACACTCAGCCACTAGGCTTTTGCTTGCTCCTTCAAAGTCTTTGTAGAAACGTGTGTTTTCACTGCTGGAATACGTTTTGGGATGCATTGTTTCAATCTCTTGCAAGCCTCATGTTGTTTCTTACACAATGGGGAAAAATAAGGAGTATGTTTCCCAAATCACTTGAAATCCAGGAAAACGCACACTGCATCACTCTTGCACGAACACGCTCTTTCTCCTAATACGTTGAGAACTTTCAACAAACATGAAGAGAAGGGTATTTTGCAGTGAAATTCAGACGGGTTTGTAGAAAAGTACATTTCTATGGGCTGCAGAGTGCAAAACCGTCATTGACTTCATGTTCTCGATGAAAACCTTACATTTCCAAGTGACCTGAAGTAGGACTTTCATAAAAAGATGTGTTTGCGTGTCTGTGGTGAAAGGAGCTCTAGGTTGTGTATTCAGTGCTGGAGAGTGACACACTCTACATAGGTTACACAGTGTTTTGAGAGCACCAACATGCTAAAAACTGAAACTGCTACAAGGTGTGTGTAGCGTGCAGAAAGAAGACTTGTCATTTCAAAGAAAGAAGAGGAAACCAAAATCCAGGTAGTGAAACGAACACACCAGTATGGCAGATGTGCATGTGGACAGTTTCAAGCAGAGGCTCTTTGTGGACACTTGGAAACAGCGCTGTGAAAAAATTTCGTACGAAGAGGGATTTGGCCAAAGTTGAAAGACCTTCCAAAACCAACCCTAAAGAACTTACCCAAACAATGAATGTTGAAATAAACTCCTGCAGGAAAGGTGCGTCTATGACACAACTCCCGAGCAGGTAGCTACATTCTGCACAGTACAAAATGCATATGAATTCCAGGCTGAAAACTCACTCCAGAAGGAAGCAATGCGTGTGTTTCTCTCTCAAAGAACACTCAGCCACTAGGCTTCTGCTTGCTCCTTCAAAGTCTTTGTAGAATCGTGTGTTTTCACTGCTGGAATACGTTTTGGGATGCATTGTTTCAATCTCTTGCAAGCCTCATGTTGTTTCTTACACAATGGGGAAAAATAAGGAGTATGTTTCCCAAATCACTTGAAATCCAGGAAAATGCACACTGCATCACTCTTGCACGAACACGCTCTTTCTCCTAATACGTTGAGAACTTTCAACAAACAAGAAGAGAAGGGTATTTTGCAGTGAAATTCAGACGGGTTTGTAGAAAAGTACATTTCTATGGGCTGCAGAGTGCAAAACCGTCATTGACTTCATGTTCTCGATGAAAACCTTACATTTAAGTGACCTGAAGTAGGACTTTCATAAAAAGATGTGTTTGCGTGTCTGTGGTGAAAGGAGCTCTAGGTTGTGTATTCAGTGCTGGAGAGTGACACACTCTACATAGGTTACACAGCGTTTTGAGAGCACCAACACGCTAAAAACTGAAACTGCTACAAGGTGTGTGTAGCGTGCAGAAAGAAGGCTTGTCATTTCAAAGAAAGAAGAGGAAACCAAAATCGAGGTAGTGAAACGAACACCAGTACGGGAGATGTGCATGTGGACAGTTTCAAGCAGAGGCTCTTTGTGGACACTTGGAAACAGCGCTGTGAAAAAATTTCGTACGAAGCGGGATTTGGCCAAAGTTGAAAGACCTTCCAAAACCAACCCTAAAGAACTTAGCCAAACAATGAATGTTGCAATAAACTCCTGCAGGAAAGGTGCATCTATGACACAACTCCCGAGCAGGTAGCTACATTCTGCACAGTACAAAATGCATATGAATTCCAGGCTGAAAACTCACTCCAGAAAGAAGCAATGCGTGTGTTTCTCTCTGAAAGGACACTCAGCCACTAGGCTTTTGCTTGCTCCTTCAAAGTCTTTGTAGAAACGTGTGTTTTCACTGCTGGAATACGTTTTGGGATGCATTGTTTCAATCTCTTGCAAGCCTCATGTTGTTTCTTACACAATGGGGAAAAATAAGGGGTATGTTTCCCAAATCACTTGAAATCCAGGAAAACGCACACTGCATCACTCTTGCACGAACACGCTCTTTCTCCTAATACGTTGAGAACTTTCAACAAACATGAACAGAAGGGTATTTTGCAGTGAAATTCAGACGGGTTTGTAGAAAAGTACATTTCTATGGGCTGCAGAGTGCAAAACCGTCATTGACTTCATGTTCTCGATGAAAACCTTACATTTCCAAGTGACCTGAAGTAGGACTTTCACAAAAAGATGTGTTTGCGTGTCTGTGGTGAAAGGAGCTCTAGGTTGTGTATTCAGTGCTGGAGAGTGACACACTCTACATAGGTTACACAGTGTTTTGAGAGCACCAACATGCTAAAAACTGAAACTGCTACAAGGTGTGTGTAGCGTGCAGAAAGAAGACTTGTCATTTCAAAGAAAGAAGAGGAAACCAAAATCCAGGTAGTGAAACGAACACACCAGTATGGGAGATGTGCATGTGGACAGTTTCAAGCAGAGGCTCTTTGTGGACACTTGGAAACAGCGCTGTGAAAAAATTTCGTACGAAGCGGGATTTGGCCAAAGTTGAAAGACCTTCCAAAACCAACCCTAAAGAACTTAGCCAAACAATGAATGTTTCAATAAACTCCTGCAGGAAAGGTGCGTCTATGACACAACTCCCGAGCAGGTAGCTACATTCTGCACAGTACAAAATGCATATGAATTCCAGGCTGAAAACTCACTCCAGAAGGAAGCAATGCGTGTGTTTCTCTCTGAAAGAACACTCAGCCACTAGGCTTTTGCTTGCTCCTTCAAAGTCTTTGTAGAAACGTGTGTTTTCACTGCTGGAATACGTTTTGGGATGCATTGTTTCAATCTCTTGCAAGCCTCATGTTGTTTCTTACACAATTGGGAAAAATAAGGAGTATGTTTCCCAAATCACTTGAAGTCCAGGAAAACGCACACTGCATCACTCTTGCACGAACACGCTCTTTCTCCTAATGTGTTGAGAACTTTCAACAAACCAGAAAAGAAGGGTATTTTGCAGTGAAATTCAGACGTGTTTGTAGAAAAGTACATTTCTCTTGGCTGCAGAGTGCAAAACCGTGATTGACTTCATGTTCTCGATGAAAACCTTACATTTCCAGTGACCTGAAGGAGGACTTTCACAAAAAGATGTGTTTGCGTGTCTGTGGTGAAAGGAGCTCTAGGTTGTGTATTCAGTGCTGGAGAGTGACACACTCTACATAGGTTACACAGCGTTTTGAGAGCACCAACATGCTAAAAACTGAAACTGCTACAAGGTGTGTGTAGCGTGCAGAAAGAAGGCTTGTCATTTCAAAGAGAGAAGAGGAAACCAAAATCCAGGTAGTGAAACGAACACACCAGTATGGGAGATGTGCATGTGGACAGTTTCAAGCAGAGGCTCTTTGTGGACACTTGGAAACAGCGCTGTGAAAAAATTTCGTACGAAGCGGGATTTGGCCAAAGTTGAAAGACCTTCCAAAACCAACCCTAAAGGACTTAGCCAAACAATGAATGTTGCAATAAACTCCTGCAGGAAAGGTGCATCTATGACACAACTCCCGAGCAGGTAGCTACATTCTGCACAGTACAAAATGCATATGAATTCCAGGCTGAAAACTCACTCCAGAAGGAAGCAATGCGTGTGTTTCTCTCTGAAAGGACACTCAGCCACTAGGCTTTTGCTTGCTCCTTCAAAGTCTTTGTAGAAACGTGTGTTTTCACTGCTGGAATACGTTTTGGGATGCATTGTTTCAATCTCTTGCAAGCCTCATGTTGTTTCTTACACAATGGGGAAAAATAAGGAGTATGTTTCCCAAATCACTTGAAATCCAGGAAAACGCACACTGCATCACTCTTGCACGAACACGCTCTTTCTCCTAATACGTTGAGAACTTTCAACAAACATGAAGAGAAGGGTATTTTGCAGTGAAATTCAGACGGGTTTGTAGAAAAGTACATTTCTATGGGCTGCAGAGTGCAAAACCGTCATTGACTTCATGTTCTCGATGAAAACCTTACATTTCCAAGTGACCTGAAGTAGGACTTTCATAAAAAGATGTGTTTGCGTGTCTGTGGTGAAAGGAGCTCTAGGTTGTGTATTCAGTGCTGGAGAGTGACACACTCTACATAGGTTACACAGTGTTTTGAGAGCACCAACATGCTAAAAACTGAAACTGCTACAAGGTGTGTGTAGCGTGCAGAAAGAAGACTTGTCATTTCAAAGAAAGAAGAGGAAACCAAAATCCAGGTAGTGAAACGAACACACCAGTATGGGAGATGTGCATGTGGACAGTTTCAAGCAGAGGCTCTTTGTGGACACTTGGAAACAGCGCTGTGAAAAAATTTCGTACGAAGAGGGATTTGGCCAAAGTTGAAAGACCTTCCAAAACCAACCCTAAAGAACTTACCCAAACAATGAATGTTGAAATAAACTCCTGCAGGAAAGGTGCGTCTATGACACAACTCCCGAGCAGGTAGCTACATTCTGCACAGTACAAAATGCATATGAATTCCAGGCTGAAAACTCACTCCAGAAGGAAGCAATGCGTGTGTTTCTCTCTCAAAGAACACTCAGCCACTAGGCTTCTGCTTGCTCCTTCAAAGTCTTTGTAGAATCGTGTGTTTTCACTGCTGGAATACGTTTTGGGATGCATTGTTTCAATCTCTTGCAAGCCTCATGTTGTTTCTTACACAATGGGGAAAAATAAGGAGTATGTTTCCCAAATCACTTGAAATCCAGGAAAATGCACACTGCATCACTCTTGCACGAACACGCTCTTTCTCCTAATACGTTGAGAACTTTCAACAAACAAGAAGAGAAGGGTATTTTGCAGTGAAATTCAGACGGGTTTGTAGAAAAGTACATTTCTATGGGCTGCAGAGTGCAAAACCGTCATTGACTTCATGTTCTCGATGAAAACCTTACATTTAAGTGACCTGAAGTAGGACTTTCATAAAAAGATGTGTTTGCGTGTCTGTGGTGAAAGGAGCTCTAGGTTGTGTATTCAGTGCTGGAGAGTGACACACTCTACATAGGTTACACAGCGTTTTGAGAGCACCAACACGCTAAAAACTGAAACTGCTACAAGGTGTGTGTAGCGTGCAGAAAGAAGGCTTGTCATTTCAAAGAAAGAAGAGGAAACCAAAATCGAGGTAGTGAAACGAACACCAGTACGGGAGATGTGCATGTGGACAGTTTCAAGCAGAGGCTCTTTGTGGACACTTGGAAACAGCGCTGTGAAAAAATTTCGTACGAAGCGGGATTTGGCCAAAGTTGAAAGACCTTCCAAAACCAACCCTAAAGAACTTAGCCAAACAATGAATGTTGCAATAAACTCCTACAGGAAAGGTGCGTCTATGACACAACTCCCGAGCAGGTAGCTACATTCTGCACAGTACAAAATGCATATGAATTCCAGGTTGAAAACTCACTCCAGAAGGAAGCAATGCGTGTGTTTCTCTCTGAAAGAACACTCAGCCACTAGGCTTTTGCTTGCTCCTTCAAAGTCTTTGTAGAAACGTGTGTTTTCACTGCTGGAATACGTTTTGGGATGCATTGTTTCAATCTCTTGCAAGCCTCATGTTGTTTCTTACACAATGGGGAAAAATAAGGAGTATGTTTCCCAAATCACTTGAAGTCCAGGAAAACGCACACTGCATCACTCTTGCACGAACACGCTATTTCTCCTAATGTGTTGAGAACTTTCAACAAACCAGAAAAGAAGGGTATTTTGCAGTGAAATTCAGACGTGTTTGTTGAAAAGTACATTTCTCTTGGCTGCAGAGTGCAAAACCGTGATTGACTTCATGTTCTCGATGAAAACCTTACATTTCCAGTGACCTGAAGTAGGACTTTCACAAAAAGATGTGTTTGCGTGTCTGTGGTGAAAGGAGCTCTAGGTTGTGTATTCAGTGCTGGAGAGTGACACACTCTACATAGGTTACACAGCGTTTTGAGAGCACCAACATGCTAAAAACTGAAACTGCTACAAGGTGTGTGTAGCGTGCAGAAAGAAGGCTTGTCATTTCAAAGAGAGAAGAGGAAACCAAAATCCAGGTAGTGAAACGAACACACCAGTATGGGAGATGTGCATGTGGACAGTTTCAAGCAGAGGCTCTTTGTGGACACCTGGAAACAGCGCTGTGAAAAAATTTCGTATGAAGCGGGATTTGGCCAAAGTTGAAAGACCTTCCAAAACCAACCCTAAAGAACTTAGCCAAACAATGAATGTTTCAATAAACTCCTGCAGGAAAGGTGCGTCTATGACACAACTCCCGAGCAGGTAGCTACATTCTGCACAGTACAAAATGCATATGAATTCCAGGTTGAAAACTCACTCCAGAAGGAAGCAATGCGTGTGTTTCTCTCTGAAAGAACACTCAGCCACTAGGCTTTTGCTTGCTCCTTCAAAGTCTTTGTAGAAACGTGTGTTTTCACTGCTGGAATACGTTTTGGGATGCATTGTTTCAATCTCTTGCAAGCCTCATGTTGTTTCTTACACAATGGGGAAAAATAAGGAGTATGTTTCCCAAATCACTTGAAGTCCAGGAAAACGCACAATGCATCACTCTTGCACGAACACGCTCTTTCTCCTAATGTGTTGAGAACTTTCAACAAACCAGAAAAGAAGGGTATTTTGCAGTGAAATTCAGACGTGTTTGTAGAAAAGTACATTTCTCTTGGCTGCAGAGTGCAAAACCGTGATTGACTTCATGTTCTCGATGAAAACCTTACAATTCCAGTGACCTGAAGGAGGACTTTCACAAAAAGATGTGTTTGCGTGTCTGTGGTGAAAGGAGCTCTAGGTTGTGTATTCAGTGCTGGAGAGTGACACACTCTACATAGGTTACACAGCGTTTTGAGAGCACCAACATGCTAAAAACTGAAACTGCTACAAGGTGTGTGTAGCGTGCAGAAAGAAGGCTTGTCATTTCAAAGAGAGAAGAGGAAACCAAAATCCAGGTAGTGAAACGAACACACCAGTATGGGAGATGTGCATGTGGACAGTTTCAAGCAGAGGCTCTTTGTGGACACTTGGAAACAGCGCTGTGAAAAAATTTCGTACGAAGAGGGATTTGGCCAAAGTTGAAAGACCTTCCAAAACCAACCCTAAAGAACTTACCCAAACAATGAATGTTGAAATAAACTCCTGCAGGAAAGGTGCGTCTATGACACAACTCCCGAGCAGGTAGCTACATTCTGCACAGTACAAAATGCATATGAATTCCAGGCTGAAAACTCACTCCAGAAGAAGCAATGCGTGTGTTTCTCTCTCAAAGAACACTCAGCCACTAGGCTTCTGATTGCTCCTTCAAAGTCTTTGTAGAATCGTGTGTTTTCACTGCTGGAATACGTTTTGGGATGCATTGTTTCAATCTCTTGCAAGCCTCATGTTGTTTCTTACACAATGGGGAAAAATAAGGAGTATGTTTCCCAAATCACTTGAAATCCAGGAAAACGCACACTGCATCACTCTTGCACGAACACGCTCTTTCTCCTAATACGTTGAGAACTTTCAACAAACAAGAAGAGAAGGGTATTTTGCAGTGAAATTCAGACGGGTTTGTAGAAAAGTACATTTCTATGGGCTGCAGAGTGCAAAACCGTCATTGACTTCATGTTCTCGATGAAAACCTTACATTTAAGTGACCTGAAGTAGGACTTTCATAAAAAGATGTGTTTGCGTGTCTGTGGTGAAAGGAGCTCTAGGTTGTGTATTCAGTGCTGGAGAGTGACACACTCTACATAGGTTACACAGCGTTTTGAGAGCACCAACACGCTAAAAACTGATACTGCTACAATGTGTGTGTAGCGTGCAGAAAGAAGGCTTGTCATTTCAAAGAAAGAAGAGGAAACCAAAATCGAGGTAGTGAAACGAACACACCAGTACGGGAGATGTGCATGTGGACAGTTTCAAGCAGAGGCTCTTTGTGGACACTTGGAAACAGCGCTGTGAAAAAATTTCGTACGAAGCGGGATTTGGCCAAAGTTGAAAGACCTTCCAAAACCAACCCTAAAGAACTTAGCCAAACAATGAATGTTGCAATAAACTCCTACAGGAAAGGTGCGTCTATGACACAACTCCCGAGCAGGTAGCTACATTCTGCACAGTACAAAATGCATATGAATTCCAGGTTGAAAACTCACTCCAGAAGGAAGCAATGCGTGTGTTTCTCTCTGAAAGAACACTCAGCCACTAGGCTTTTGCTTGCTCCTTCAAAGTCTTTGTAGAAACGTGTGTTTTCACTGCTGGAATACGTTTTGGGATGCATTGTTTCAATCTCTTGCAAGCCTCATGTTGTTTCTTACACAATGGGGAAAAATAAGGAGTATGTTTCCCAAATCACTTGAAGTCCAGGAAAACGCACACTGCATCACTCTTGCACGAACACGCTATTTCTCCTAATGTGTTGAGAACTTTCAACAAACCAGAAAAGAAGGGTATTTTGCAGTGAAATTCAGACGTGTTTGTTGAAAAGTACATTTCTCTTGGCTGCAGAGTGCAAAACCGTGATTGACTTCATGTTCTCGATGAAAACCTTACATTTCCAGTGACCTGAAGTAGGACTTTCACAAAAAGATGTGTTTGCGTGTCTGTGGTGAAAGGAGCTCTAGGTTGTGTATTCAGTGCTGGAGAGTGACACACTCTACATAGGTTACACAGCGTTTTGAGAGCACCAACATGCTAAAAACTGAAACTGCTACAAGGTGTGTGTAGCGTGCAGAAAGAAGGCTTGTCATTTCAAAGAGAGAAGAGGAAACCAAAATCCAGGTAGTGAAACGAACACACCAGTATGGGAGATGTGCATGTGGACAGTTTCAAGCAGAGGCTCTTTGTGGACACCTGGAAACAGCGCTGTGAAAAAATTTCGTATGAAGCGGGATTTGGCCAAAGTTGAAAGACCTTCCAAAACCAACCCTAAAGAACTTAGCCAAACAATGAATGTTTCAATAAACTCCTGCAGGAAAGGTGCGTCTATGACACAACTCCCGAGCAGGTAGCTACATTCTGCACAGTACAAAATGCATATGAATTCCAGGCTGAAAACTCACTCCAGAAGGAAGCAATGCGTGTGTTTCTCTCTGAAAGGACACTCAGCCACTAGGCTTTTGCTTGCTCCTTCAAAGTCTTTGTAGAAACGTGTGTTTTCACTGCTGGAATACGTTTTGGGATGCATTGTTTCAATCTCTTGCAAGCCTCATGTTGTTTCTTACACAATGGGGAAAAATAAGGAGTATGTTTCCCAAATCACTTGAAATCCAGGAAAACGCACAATGCATCACTCTTGCACGAACACGCTCTTTCTCCTAATACGTTGAGAACTTTCAACAAACAAGAAGAGAAGGGTATTTTGCAGTGAAATTCAGACGGGTTTGTAGAAAAGTACATTTCTATGGGCTGCAGAGTGCAAAACCGTCATTGACTTCATGTTCTCGATGAAAACCTTACATTTCCAAGTGACCTGAAGTAGGACTTTCACAAAAAGATGTGTTTGCGTGTCTGTGGTGAAAGGAGCTCTACGTTGTGTATTCAGTGCTGGAGAGTGACACACTCTACATAGGTTACACAGCGTTTTTAGAGCACCAACACGCTAAAAACTGAAACTGCTACAAGGTGTGTGTAGCGTGCAGAAAGAAGGCTTGTCATTTCAAAGAAAGAAGAGGAAACCAAAATCCAGGTAGTGAAACGAACACACCAGTATGGGAGATGTGCATGTGGACAGTTTCAAGCAGAGGCTCTTTGTGGACGCTTGGAAACAGCGCTGTGAAAAAATTTCGTACGAAGCGGGATCTAGCCAAAGTTGAAAGACCTTCCAAAACCAACCCTAAAGAACTTAGCCAAACAATGAATGTTGCAATAAACTCCTGCAGGAAAGGTGCGTCTATGACACAACTCCCGAGCAGGTAGCTACATTCTGCACAGTACAAAATGCATATGAATTCCAGGTTGAAAACTCACTCCAGAAGGAAGCAATGCGTGTGTTTCTCTCTGAAAGAACACTCAGCCACTAGGCTTTTGCTTGCTCCTTCAAAGTCTTTGTAGAAACGTGTGTTTTCACTGCTGGAATACGTTTTGGGATGCATTGTTTCAATCTCTTGCAAGCCTCATGTTGTTTCTTACACAATGGGGAAAAATAAGGAGTATGTTTCCCAAATCACTTGAAGTCCAGGAAAACGCACACTGCATCACTCTTGCACGAACACGCTCTTTCTCCTAATGTGTTGACAACTTTCAACAAACCAGAAAAGAAGGGTATTTTGCAGTGAAATTCAGACGTGTTTGTAGAAAAGTACATTTCTCTTGGCTGCAGAGTGCAAAACCGTGATTGACTTCATGTTCTCGATGAAAACCTTACATTTCCAGTGACCTAAAGGAGGACTTTCACAAAAAGATGTGTTTGCGTGTCTGTGGTGAAAGGAGCTCTAGGTTGTGTATTCAGTGCTGGAGAGTGACACACTCTACATAGGTTACACAGCGTTTTGAGAGCACCAACATGCTAAAAACTGAAACTGCTACAAGGTGTGTGTAGCGTGCAGAAAGAAGGCTTGTCATTTCAAAGAGAGAAGAGGAAACCAAAATCCAGGTAGTGAAACGAACACACCAGTATGGGAGATGTGCATGTGGACAGTTTCAAGCAGAGGCTCTTTGTGGGCACTTGGAAACAGCGCTGTGAAAAAATTTCGTACGAAGCGGGATTTGGCCAAAGTTGAAAGACCTTCCAAAACCAACCCTAAAGAACTTAGCCAAACAATGAATGTTTCAATAAACTCCTGCAGGAGAGGTGCGTCTATGACACAACTCCCGAGCAGGTAGCTACATTCTGCACAGTACAAAATGCATATGAATTCCAGGTTGAAAACTCACTCCAGAAGGAAGCAATGCGTGTGTTTCTCTCTGAAAGAACACTCAGCCACTAGGCTTTTGCTTGCTCCTTCAAAGTCTTTGTAGAAACGTGTGTTTTCACTGCTGGAATACGTTTTGGGATGCATTGTTTCAATCTCTTGCAAGCCTCATGTTGTTTCTTACACAATGGGGAAAAATAAGGAGTATGTTTCCCAAATCACTTGAAGTCCAGGAAAACGCACACTGCATCACTCTTGCACGAACACGCTCTTTCTCCTAATGTGTTGAGAACTTTCAACAAACCAGAAAAGAAGGGTATTTTGCAGTGAAATTCAGACGTGTTTGTAGAAAAGTACATTTCTCTTGGCTGCAGAGTGCAAAACCGTGATTGACTTCATGTTCTCGATGAAAACCTTACATTTCCAGTGACCTGAAGTAGGACTTTCACAAAAAGATGTGTTTGCGTGTCTGTGGTGAAAGGAGCTCTACGTTGTGTATTCAGTGCTGGAGAGTGACACACTCTACATAGGTTACACAGCGTTTTGAGAGCACCAACACGCTAAAGACTGAAACTGCTACAAGGTGTGTGTAGCGTGCAGAAAGAAGGCTTGTCATTTCAAAGAAAGAAGAGGAAACCAAAATCCAGGTAGTGAAACGAACACACCAGTATGGGAGATGTGCATGTGGACAGTTTCAAGCAGAGGCTCTTTGTGGACACTTGGGAACAGCGCTGTGAAAAAATTTCGTATGAAGCGGGATCTAGCCAAAGTTGAAAGACCTTCCAAAACCAACCCTAAAGAACTTAGCCAAACAATGAATGTTTCAATAAACTCCTGCAGGAGAGGTGCGTCTATGACACAACTCCCGAGCAGGTAGCTACATTCTGCACAGTACAAAATGCATATGAATTCCAGGTTGAAAACTCACTCCAGAAGGAAGCAATGCGTGTGTTTCTCTCTGAAAGAACACTCAGCCACTAGGCTTTTGCTTGCTCCTTCAAAGTCTTTGTAGAAACGTGTGTTTTCACTGCTGGAATACGTTTTGGGATGCATTGTTTCAATCTCTTGCAAGCCTCATGTTGTTTCTTACACAATGGGGAAAAATAAGGAGTATGTTTCCCAAATCACTTGAAATCCAGGAAAACGCACACTGCATCACTCTTGCACGAACACGCTCTTTCTACTAATACGTTGAGAACTTTCAACAAACATGAACAGAAGGGTATTTTGCAGTGAAATTCAGACGGGTTTGTAGAAAAGTACATTTCTATGGGCTGCAGAGTGCAAAACCGTCATTGACTTCATGTTCTCGATGAAAACCTTACATTTCCAAGTGACCTGAAGTAGGACTTTCACAAAAAGATGTGTTTGCGTGTCTGTGGTGAAAGGAGCTCTAGGTTGTGTATTCAGTGCTGGAGAGTGACACACTCTACATAGGTTACACAGTGTTTTGAGAGCACCAACATGCTAAAAACTGAAACTGCTACAAGGTGTGTGTAGCGTGCAGAAAGAAGACTTGTCATTTCAAAGAAAGAAGAGGAAACCAAAATCCAGGTAGTGAAACGAACACACCAGTATGGGAGATGTGCATGTGGACAGTTTCAAGCAGAGGCTCTTTGTGGACACTTGGAAACAGCGCTGTGAAAAAATTTCGTACGAAGCGGGATTTGGCCAAAGTTGAAAGACCTTCCAAAACCAACCCTAAAGAACTTAGCCAAACAATGAATGTTTCAATAAACTCCTGCAGGAAAGGTGCGTCTATGACACAACTCCCGAGCAGGTAGCTACATTCTGCACAGTACAAAATGCATATGAATTCCAGGCTGAAAACTCACTCCAGAAGGAAGCAATGCGTGTGTTTCTCTCTGAAAGAACACTCAGCCACTAGGCTTTTGCTTGCTCCTTCAAAGTCTTTGTAGAAACGTGTGTTTTCACTGCTGGAATACGTTTTGGGATGCATTGTTTCAATCTCTTGCAAGCCTCATGTTGTTTCTTACACAATTGGGAAAAATAAGGAGTATGTTTCCCAAATCACTTGAAGTCCAGGAAAACGCACACTGCATCACTCTTGCACGAACACGCTCTTTCTCCTAATGTGTTGAGAACTTTCAACAAACCAGAAAAGAAGGGTATTTTGCAGTGAAATTCAGACGTGTTTGTAGAAAAGTACATTTCTCTTGGCTGCAGAGTGCAAAACCGTGATTGACTTCATGTTCTCGATGAAAACCTTACATTTCCAGTGACCTGAAGGAGGACTTTCACAAAAAGATGTGTTTGCGTGTCTGTGGTGAAAGGAGCTCTAGGTTGTGTATTCAGTGCTGGAGAGTGACACACTCTACATAGGTTACACAGCGTTTTGAGAGCACCAACATGCTAAAAACTGAAACTGCTACAAGGTGTGTGTAGCGTGCAGAAAGAAGGCTTGTCATTTCAAAGAGAGAAGAGGAAACCAAAATCCAGGTAGTGAAACGAACACACCAGTATGGGAGATGTGCATGTGGACAGTTTCAAGCAGAGGCTCTTTGTGGACACTTGGAAACAGCGCTGTGAAAAAATTTCGTACGAAGCGGGATTTGGCCAAAGTTGAAAGACCTTCCAAAACCAACCCTAAAGAACTTAGCCAAACAATGAATGTTTCAATAAACTCCTGCAGGAAAGGTGCGTCTATGACACAACTCCTGAGCAGGTAGCTACATTCTGCACAGTACAAAATGCATATGAATTCCAGGCTGAAAACTCACTCCAGAAGGAAGCAATGCGTGTGTTTCTCTCTGAAAGAACACTCAGCCACTAGGCTTTTGCTTGCTCCTTCAAAGTCTTTGTAGAAACGTGTGTTTTCACTGCTGGAATACGTTTTGGGATGCATTGTTTCAATCTCTTGCAAGCCTCATGTTGTTTCTTACACAATGGGGAAAAATAAGGAGTATGTTTCCCAAATCACTTGAAGTCCAGGAAAACGCACACTGCATCACTCTTGCACGAACACGCTCTTTCTCCTAATACGTTGAGAACTTTCAACAAACAAGAAGAGAAGGGTATTTTGCAGTGAAATTCAGACGGGTTTGTAGAAAAGTACATTTCTATGGGCTGCAGAGTGCAAAACCGTCATTGACTTCATGTTCTCGATGAAAACCTTACATTTCCAGTGACCTGAAGTAGGACTTTCACAAAAAGATGTGTTTGCGTGTCTGTGGTGAAAGGAGCTCTACGTTGTGTATTCAGTGCTGGAGAGTGACACACTCTACATAGGTTACACAGCGTTTTGAGAGCACCAACACGCTAAAAACTGAAACTGCTACAAGGTGTGTGTAGCGTGCAGAAAGAAGGCTTGTCATTTCAAAGAAAGAAGAGGAAACCAAAATCCAGGTAGTGAAACGAACACACCAGTATGGGAGATGTGCATGTGGACAGTTTCAAGCAGAGGCTCTTTGTGGACACTTGGAAACAGCGCTGTGAAAAAATTTCGTACGAAGCGGGATCTAGCCAAAGTTGAAAGACCTTCCAAAACCAACCCTAAAGAACTTAGCCAAACAATGAATGTTTCAATAAACTCCTGCAGGAAAGGTGCGTCTATGACACAACTCCCGAGCAGGTAGCTACATTCTGCACAGTACAAAATGCATATGAATTCCAGGTTGAAAACTCACTCCAGAAGGAAGCAATGCGTGTGTTTCTCTCTGAAAGAACACTCAGCCACTAGGCTTTTGCTTGCTCCTTCAAAGTCTTTGTAGAAACGTGTGTTTTCACTGCTGGAATACGTTTTGGGATGCATTGTTTCAATCTCTTGCAAGCCTCATGTTGTTTCTTACACAATGGGGAAAAATAAGGAGTATGTTTCCCAAATCACTTGAAGTCCAGGAAAACGCACACGGCATCACTCTTGCACGAACACGCTATTTCTCCTAATGTGTTGAGAACTTTCAACAAACCAGAAAAGAAGGGTATTTTGCAGTGAAATTCAGACGGGTTTGTAGAAAAGTACATTTCTCTTGGCTGCAGAGTGCAAAACCGTGATTGAATTCATGTTCTCGATGAAAACCTTACATTTCCAGTGACCTGAAGTAGGACTTTCACAAAAAGATGTGTTTGCGTGTCTGTGGTGAAAGGAGCTCTAGGTTGTGTATTCAGTGCTGGAGAGTGACACACTCTACATAGGTTACACAGCGTTTTGAGAGCACCAACACGCTAAAAACTGAAACTGCTACAAGGTGTGTGTAGCGTGCAGAAAGAAGGCTTGTCATTTCAAAGAAAGAAGAGGAAACCAAAATCCAGGTAGTGAAACGAACACACCAGTATGGGAGATGTGCATGTGGACAGTTTCAAGCAGAGGCTCTTTGTGGACACTTGGAAACAGCGCTGTGAAAAAATTTCGTACGAAGCGGGATTTGGCCAAAGTTGAAAGACCTTCCAAAACCAACCCTAAAGAACTTAGCCAAACAATGAATGTTGCAATAAACTCCTGCAGGAAAGGTGCATCTATGACACAACTCCCGAGCAGGTAGCTACATTCTGCACAGTACAAAATGCATATGAATTCCAGGCTGAAAACTCACTCCAGAAGGAAGCAATGCGTGTGTTTCTCTCTGAAAGGACACTCAGCCACTAGGCTTTTGCTTGCTCCTTCAAAGTCTTTGTAGAAACGTGTGTTTTCACTGCTGGAATACGTTTTGGGATGCATTGTTTCAATCTCTTGCAAGCCTCATGTTGTTTCTTACACAATGGGGAAAAATAAGGAGTATGTTTCCCAAATCACTTGAAATCCAGGAAAACGCACACTGCATCACTCTTGCACGAACACGCTCTTTCTCCTAATACGTTGAGAACTTTCAACAAACATGAACAGAAGGGTATTTTGCAGTGAAATTCAGACGGGTTTGTAGAAAAGTACATTTCTATGGGCTGCAGAGTGCAAAACCGTCATTGACTTCATGTTCTCGATGAAAACCTTACATTTCCAAGTGACCTGAAGTAGGACTTTCACAAAAAGATGTGTTTGCGTGTCTGTGGTGAAAGGAGCTCTAGGTTGTGTATTCAGTGCTGGAGAGTGACACACTCTACATAGGTTACACAGTGTTTTGAGAGCACCAACATGCTAAAAACTGAAACTGCTACAAGGTGTGTGTAGCGTGCAGAAAGAAGACTTGTCATTTCAAAGAAAGAAGAGGAAACCAAAATCCAGGTAGTGAAACGAACACACCAGTATGGGAGATGTGCATGTGGACAGTTTCAAGCAGAGGCTCTTTGTGGACACTTGGAAACAGCGCTGTGAAAAAATTTCGTACGAAGCGGGATTTGGCCAAAGTTGAAAGACCTTCCAAAACCAACCCTAAAGAACTTAGCCAAACAATGAATGTTTCAATAAACTCCTGCAGGAAAGGTGCGTCTATGACACAACTCCCGAGCAGGTAGCTACATTCTGCACAGTACAAAATGCATATGAATTCCAGGCTGAAAACTCACTCCAGAAGGAAGCAATGCGTGTGTTTCTCTCTGAAAGAACACTCAGCCACTAGGCTTTTGCTTGCTCCTTCAAAGTCTTTGTAGAAACGTGTGTTTTCACTGCTGGAATACGTTTTGGGATGCATTGTTTCAATCTCTTGCAAGCCTCATGTTGTTTCTTACACAATTGGGAAAAATAAGGAGTATGTTTCCCAAATCACTTGAAGTCCAGGAAAACGCACACTGCATCACTCTTGCACGAACACGCTCTTTCTCCTAATGTGTTGAGAACTTTCAACAAACCAGAAAAGAAGGGTATTTTGCAGTGAAATTCAGACGTGTTTGTAGAAAAGTACATTTCTCTTGGCTGCAGAGTGCAAAACCGTGATTGACTTCATGTTCTCGATGAAAACCTTACATTTCCAGTGACCTGAAGGAGGACTTTCACAAAAAGATGTGTTTGCGTGTCTGTGGTGAAAGGAGCTCTAGGTTGTGTATTCAGTGCTGGAGAGTGACACACTCTACATAGGTTACACAGCGTTTTGAGAGCACCAACATGCTAAAAACTGAAACTGCTACAAGGTGTGTGTAGCGTGCAGAAAGAAGGCTTGTCATTTCAAAGAGAGAAGAGGAAACCAAAATCCAGGTAGTGAAACGAACACACCAGTATGGGAGATGTGCATGTGGACAGTTTCAAGCAGAGGCTCTTTGTGGACACTTGGAAACAGCGCTGTGAAAAAATTTCGTACGAAGCGGGATTTGGCCAAAGTTGAAAGACCTTCCAAAACCAACCCTAAAGAACTTAGCCAAACAATGAATGTTGCAATAAACTCCTGCAGGAAAGGTGCATCTATGACACAACTCCCGAGCAGGTAGCTACATTCTGCACAGTACAAAATGCATATGAATTCCAGGCTGAAAACTCACTCCAGAAGGAAGCAATGCGTGTGTTTGTTTCTCTCTGAAAGGACACTCAGCCACTAGGCTTTTGCTTGCTCCTTCAAAGTCTTTGTAGAAACGTGTGTTTTCACTGCTGGAATACGTTTTGGGATGCATTGTTTCAATCTCTTGCAAGCCTCATGTTGTTTCTTACACAATGGGGAAAAATAAGGAGTATGTTTCCCAAATCACTTGAAATCCAGGAAAACGCACACTGCATCACTCTTGCACGAACACGCTCTTTCTCCTAATACGTTGAGAACTTTCAACAAACATGAACAGAAGGGTATTTTGCAGTGAAATTCAGAAGGGTTTGTAGAAAAGTACATTTCTATGGGCTGCAGAGTGCAAAACCGTCATTGACTTCATGTTCTCGATGAAAACCTTACATTTCCAAGTGACCTGAAGTAGGACTTTCACAAAAAGATGTGTTTGCGTGTCTGTGGTGAAAGGAGCTCTAGGTTGTGTATTCAGTGCTGGAGAGTGACACACTCTACATAGGTTACACAGTGTTTTGAGAGCACCAACATGCTAAAAACTGAAACTGCTACAAGGTGTGTGTAGCGTGCAGAAAGAAGACTTGTCATTTCAAAGAAAGAAGAGGAAACCGAAATCCAGGTAGTGAAACGAACACACCAGTATGGGAGATGTGCATGTGGACAGTTTCAAGCAGAGGCTCTTTGTGGACACTTGGAAACAGCGCTGTGAAAAAATTTCGTACGAAGCGGGATTTGGCCAAAGTTGAAAGACCTTCCAAAACCAACCCTAAAGAACTTAGCCAAACAATGAATGTTTCAATAAACTCCTGCAGGAAAGGTGCGTCTATGACACAACTCCTGAGCAGGTAGCTACATTCTGCACAGTACAAAATGCATATGAATTCCAGGTTGAAAACTCACTCCAGAAGGAAGCAATGCGTGTGTTTCTCTCTGAAAGAACACACAGCCACTAGGCTTTTGCTTGCTCCTTCAAAGTCTTTGTAGAAACGTGTGTTTTCACTGCTGGAATACGTTTTGGGATGCATTGTTTCAATCTCTTGCAAGCCTCATGTTGTTTCTTACACAATGGGGAAAAATAAGGAGTATGTTTCCCAAATCACTTGAAGTCCAGGAAAACGCACACTGCATCACTCTTGCACGAACACGCTCTTTCTCCTAATACGTTGAGAACTTTCAACAAACATGAACAGAAGGGTATTTTGCAGTGAAATTCAGACGGGTTTGTAGAAAAGTACATTTCTATGGGCTGCAGAGTGCAAAACCGTCATTGACTTCATGTTCTCGATGAAAACCTTACATTTCCAGTGACCTGAAGTAGGACTTTCACAAAAAGATGTGTTTGCGTGTCTGTGGTGAAAGGAGCTCTACGTTGTGTATTCAGTGCTGGAGAGTGACACACTCTACATAGGTTACACAGCGTTTTGAGAGCACCAACACGCTAAAAACTGAAACTGCTACAAGGTGTGTGTAGCGTGCAGAAAGAAGGCTTGTCATTTCAAAGAAAGAAGAGGAAACCAAAATCCAGGTAGTGAAACGAACACACCAGTATGGGAGATGTGCATGTGGACAGTTTCAAGCAGAGGCTCTTTGTGGACACTTGGAAACAGCGCTGTGAAAAAATTTCGTACGAAGCGGGATCTAGCCAAAGTTGAAAGACCTTCCAAAACCAACCCTAAAGAACTTAGCCAAACAATGAATGTTTCAATAAACTCCTGCAGGAAAGGTGCGTCTATGACACAACTCCCGAGCAGGTAGCTACATTCTGCACAGTACAAAATGCATATGAATTCCAGGTTGAAAACTCACTCCAGAAGGAAGCAATGCGTGTGTTTCTCTCTGAAAGAACACTCAGCCACTAGGCTTTTGCTTGCTCCTTCAAAGTCTTTGTAGAAACGTGTGTTTTCACTGCTGGAATACGTTTTGGGATGCATTGTTTCAATCTCTTGCAAGCCTCATGTTGTTTCTTACACAATGGGGAAAAATAAGGAGTATGTTTCCCAAATCACTTGAAGTCCAGGAAAACGCACACGGCATCACTCTTGCACGAACACGCTATTTCTCCTAATGTGTTGAGAACTTTCAACAAACCAGAAAAGAAGGGTATTTTGCAGTGAAATTCAGACGGGTTTGTAGAAAAGTACATTTCTCTTGGCTGCAGAGTGCAAAACCGTGATTGAATTCATGTTCTCGATGAAAACCTTACATTTCCAGTGACCTGAAGTAGGACTTTCACAAAAAGATGTGTTTGCGTGTCTGTGGTGAAAGGAGCTCTAGGTTGTGTATTCAGTGCTGGAGAGTGACACACTCTACATAGGTTACACAGCGTTTTGAGAGCACCAACACGCTAAAAACTGAAACTGCTACAAGGTGTGTGTAGCGTGCAGAAAGAAGGCTTGTCATTTCAAAGAAAGAAGAGGAAACCAAAATCCAGGTAGTGAAACGAACACACCAGTATGGGAGATGTGCATGTGGACAGTTTCAAGCAGAGGCTCTTTGTGGACACTTGGAAACAGCGCTGTGAAAAAATTTCGTACGAAGCGGGATTTGGCCAAAGTTGAAAGACCTTCCAAAACCAACCCTAAAGAACTTAGCCAAACAATGAATGTTGCAATAAACTCCTGCAGGAAAGGTGCATCTATGACACAACTCCCGAGCAGGTAGCTACATTCTGCACAGTACAAAATGCATATGAATTCCAGGCTGAAAACTCACTCCAGAAGGAAGCAATGCGTGTGTTTCTCTCTGAAAGGACACTCAGCCACTAGGCTTTTGCTTGCTCCTTCAAAGTCTTTGTAGAAACGTGTGTTTTCACTGCTGGAATACGTTTTGGGATGCATTGTTTCAATCTCTTGCAAGCCTCATGTTGTTTCTTACACAATGGGGAAAAATAAGGAGTATGTTTCCCAAATCACTTGAAATCCAGGAAAACGCACACTGCATCACTCTTGCACGAACACGCTCTTTCTCCTAATACGTTGAGAACTTTCAACAAACATGAACAGAAGGGTATTTTGCAGTGAAATTCAGACGGGTTTGTAGAAAAGTACATTTCTATGGGCTGCAGAGTGCAAAACCGTCATTGACTTCATGTTCTCGATGAAAACCTTACATTTCCAAGTGACCTGAAGTAGGACTTTCACAAAAAGATGTGTTTGCGTGTCTGTGGTGAAAGGAGCTCTAGGTTGTGTATTCAGTGCTGGAGAGTGACACACTCTACATAGGTTACACAGTGTTTTGAGAGCACCAACATGCTAAAAACTGAAACTGCTACAAGGTGTGTGTAGCGTGCAGAAAGAAGACTTGTCATTTCAAAGAAAGAAGAGGAAACCAAAATCCAGGTAGTGAAACGAACACACCAGTATGGGAGATGTGCATGTGGACAGTTTCAAGCAGAGGCTCTTTGTGGACACTTGGAAACAGCGCTGTGAAAAAATTTCGTACGAAGCGGGATTTGGCCAAAGTTGAAAGACCTTCCAAAACCAACCCTAAAGAACTTAGCCAAACAATGAATGTTTCAATAAACTCCTGCAGGAAAGGTGCGTCTATGACACAACTCCCGAGCAGGTAGCTACATTCTGCACAGTACAAAATGCATATGAATTCCAGGCTGAAAACTCACTCCAGAAGGAAGCAATGCGTGTGTTTCTCTCTGAAAGAACACTCAGCCACTAGGCTTTTGCTTGCTCCTTCAAAGTCTTTGTAGAAACGTGTGTTTTCACTGCTGGAATACGTTTTGGGATGCATTGTTTCAATCTCTTGCAAGCCTCATGTTGTTTCTTACACAATTGGGAAAAATAAGGAGTATGTTTCCCAAATCACTTGAAGTCCAGGAAAACGCACACTGCATCACTCTTGCACGAACACGCTCTTTCTCCTAATGTGTTGAGAACTTTCAACAAACCAGAAAAGAAGGGTATTTTGCAGTGAAATTCAGACGTGTTTGTAGAAAAGTACATTTCTCTTGGCTGCAGAGTGCAAAACCGTGATTGACTTCATGTTCTCGATGAAAACCTTACATTTCCAGTGACCTGAAGGAGGACTTTCACAAAAAGATGTGTTTGCGTGTCTGTGGTGAAAGGAGCTCTAGGTTGTGTATTCAGTGCTGGAGAGTGACACACTCTACATAGGTTACACAGCGTTTTGAGAGCACCAACATGCTAAAAACTGAAACTGCTACAAGGTGTGTGTAGCGTGCAGAAAGAAGGCTTGTCATTTCAAAGAGAGAAGAGGAAACCAAAATCCAGGTAGTGAAACGAACACACCAGTATGGGAGATGTGCATGTGGACAGTTTCAAGCAGAGGCTCTTTGTGGACACTTGGAAACAGCGCTGTGAAAAAATTTCGTACGAAGCGGGATTTGGCCAAAGTTGAAAGACCTTCCAAAACCAACCCTAAAGAACTTAGCCAAACAATGAATGTTGCAATAAACTCCTGCAGGAAAGGTGCATCTATGACACAACTCCCGAGCAGGTAGCTACATTCTGCACAGTACAAAATGCATATGAATTCCAGGCTGAAAACTCACTCCAGAAGGAAGCAATGCGTGTGTTTGTTTCTCTCTGAAAGGACACTCAGCCACTAGGCTTTTGCTTGCTCCTTCAAAGTCTTTGTAGAAACGTGTGTTTTCACTGCTGGAATACGTTTTGGGATGCATTGTTTCAATCTCTTGCAAGCCTCATGTTGTTTCTTACACAATGGGGAAAAATAAGGAGTATGTTTCCCAAATCACTTGAAATCCAGGAAAACGCACACTGCATCACTCTTGCACGAACACGCTCTTTCTCCTAATACGTTGAGAACTTTCAACAAACATGAACAGAAGGGTATTTTGCAGTGAAATTCAGAAGGGTTTGTAGAAAAGTACATTTCTATGGGCTGCAGAGTGCAAAACCGTCATTGACTTCATGTTCTCGATGAAAACCTTACATTTCCAAGTGACCTGAAGTAGGACTTTCACAAAAAGATGTGTTTGCGTGTCTGTGGTGAAAGGAGCTCTAGGTTGTGTATTCAGTGCTGGAGAGTGACACACTCTACATAGGTTACACAGTGTTTTGAGAGCACCAACATGCTAAAAACTGAAACTGCTACAAGGTGTGTGTAGCGTGCAGAAAGAAGACTTGTCATTTCAAAGAAAGAAGAGGAAACCGAAATCCAGGTAGTGAAACGAACACACCAGTATGGGAGATGTGCATGTGGACAGTTTCAAGCAGAGGCTCTTTGTGGACACTTGGAAACAGCGCTGTGAAAAAATTTCGTACGAAGCGGGATTTGGCCAAAGTTGAAAGACCTTCCAAAACCAACCCTAAAGAACTTAGCCAAACAATGAATGTTTCAATAAACTCCTGCAGGAAAGGTGCGTCTATGACACAACTCCTGAGCAGGTAGCTACATTCTGCACAGTACAAAATGCATATGAATTCCAGGTTGAAAACTCACTCCAGAAGGAAGCAATGCGTGTGTTTCTCTCTGAAAGAACACACAGCCACTAGGCTTTTGCTTGCTCCTTCAAAGTCTTTGTAGAAACGTGTGTTTTCACTGCTGGAATACGTTTTGGGATGCATTGTTTCAATCTCTTGCAAGCCTCATGTTGTTTCTTACACAATGGGGAAAAATAAGGAGTATGTTTCCCAAATCACTTGAAGTCCAGGAAAACGCACACTGCATCACTCTTGCACGAACACGCTCTTTCTCCTAATACGTTGAGAACTTTCAACAAACATGAACAGAAGGGTATTTTGCAGTGAAATTCAGACGGGTTTGTAGAAAAGTACATTTCTATGGGCTGCAGAGTGCAAAACCGTCATTGACCTCATGTTCTCGATGAAAACCTTACATTTCCAAGTGACCTGAAGTAGGACTTTCACAAAAAGATGTGTTTGCGTGTCTGTGGTGAAAGGAGCTCTAGGTTGTGTATTCAGTGCTGGAGAGTGACACACTCTACATAGGTTAACAGCGTTTTGAGAGCACCAACATGCTAAAAACTGAAACTGCTACAAGGTGTGTGTAGCGTGCAGAAAGAAGGCTTGTCATTTCAAAGAAAGAAGAGGAAACCAAAATCCAGGTAGTGAAACGAACACACCAGTATGGGAGATGTGCATGTGGACAGTTTCAAGCAGAGGCTCTTTGTGGACACTTGGAAACAGCGCTGTGAAAAAATTTCGTACGAAGCGGGATTTGGCCAAAGTTGAAAGACCTTCCAAAACCAACCCTAAAGAACTTAGCCAAACAATGAATGTTTCAATAAACTCCTGCAGGAAAGGTGCGTCTATGACACAACTCCCGAGCAGGTAGCTACATTCTGCACAGTACAAAATGCATATGAATTCCAGGCTGAAAACTCACTCCAGAAGGAAGCAATGCGTGTGTTTCTCTCTGAAAGAACACTCAGCCACTAGGCTTTTGCTTGCTCCTTCAAAGTCTTTGTAGAAACGTGTGTTTTCACTGCTGGAATACGTTTTGGGATGCATTGTTTCAATCTCTTGCAAGCCTCATGTTGTTTCTTACACAATGGGGAAAAATAAGGAGTATGTTTCCCAAATCACTTGAAGTCCAGGAAAACGCACACTGCATCACTCTTGCACGAACACGCTCTTTCTCCTAATACGTTGATAACTTTCAACAAACATGAAGAGAAGGGTATTTTGCAGTGAAATTCAGACGGGTTTGTAGAAAAGTACATTTCTATAGGCTGCAGAGTGCAAAACCATCATTGACTTCATGTTCTCGATGAAAACCTTACATTTCCAAGTGACCTGAAGTAGGACTTTCACAAAAAGATGTGTTTGCGTGTCTGTGGTGAAAGGAGCTCTAGGTTGTGTATTCAGTGCTGGAGAGTGACACACTCTACATAGGTTACACAGCGTTTTGAGAGCACCAACATGCTAAAAACTGAAACTGCTACAAGGTGTGTGTAGCGTGCAGAAAGAAGGCTTGTCATTTCAAAGAAAGAAGAGGAAACCAAAATCCAGGTAGTGAAACGAACACACCAGTATGGGAGATGTGCATGTGGACAGTTTCAAGCAGAGGCTCTTTGTGGACACTTGGAAACAGCGCTGTGAAAAAATTTCGTACGAAGCGGGATTTGGCCAAAGTTGAAAGACCTTCCAAAACCAACCCTAAAGAACTTAGCCAAACAATGAATGTTTCAATAAACTCCTGCAGGAAAGGTGCGTCTATGACACAACTCCCGAGCAGGTAGCTACATTCTGCACAGTACAAAATGCATATGAATTCCAGGCTGAAAACTCACTCCAGAAGGAAGCAATGCGTGTGTTTCTCTCTGAAAGAACACTCAGCCACTAGGCTTTTGCTTGCTCCTTCAAAGTCTTTGTAGAAACGTGTGTTTTCACTGCTGGAATACGTTTTGGGATGCATTGTTTCAATCTCTTGCAATCCTCATGTTGTTTCTTACACAATGGGGAAAAATAAGGAGTATGTTTCCCAAATCACTTGAAATCCAGGAAAACGCACACTGCATCACTCTTGCACGAACACGCTCTTTCTCCTAATACGTTGAGAACTTTCAACAAACATGAAGAGAAGGGTATTTTGCAGTGAAATTCAGACGGGTTTGTAGAAAAGTATATTTCTCTGGGCGGCAGAGTGCAAAACCGTCATTGACTTCATGTTCTCGATGAAAACCTTACATTTCCAAGTGACCTGAAGTAGGACTTTCACAAAAAGATGTGTTTGCGTGTCTGTGGTGAAAGGAGCTCTAGGTTGTGTATTCAGTGCTGGAGAGTGACACACTCTACATAGGTTACACAGCGTTTTGAGAGCACCAACATGCTAAAAACTGAAACTGCTACAAGGTGTGTGTAGCGTGCAGAAAGAAGGCTTGTCATTTCAAAGAGAGAAGAGGAAACCAAAATCCAGGTAGTGAAACGAACACACCAGTATGGGAGATGTGCATGTGGACAGTTTCAAGCAGAGGCTCTTTGTGGACACCTGGAAACAGCGCTGTGAAAAAATTTCGTATGAAGCGGGATTTGGCCAAAGTTGAAAGACCTTCCAAAACCAACCCTAAAGAACTTAGCCAAACAATGAATGTTGCAATAAACTCCTGCACGAAAGGTGCATCTATGACACAACTCCCGAGCAGGTAGCTACATTCTGCACAGTACAAAATGCATATGAATTCCAGGCTGAAAACTCACTCCAGAAGGAAGCAATGCGTGTGTTTCTCTCAGAAAGGACACTCAGCCACTAGGCTTTTGCTTGCTCCTTCAAAGTCTTTGTAGAAACGTGTGTTTTCACTGCTGGAATACGTTTTGGGATGCGTTGTTTCAATCTCTTGCAAGACTCATGTTGTTTCTTACACAATGGGGAAAAATAAGGAGTATGTTTCCCAAATCACTTGTAATCCAGGAAAACGCACACTGGATCACTCTTGCACGAACACGCTCTTTCTCCTAATACGTTGAGAACTTTCAACAAACATGAAGAGAAGGGTATTTTGCAGTGAAATTCAGACGGGTTTGTAGAAAAGTACATTTCTATGGGCTGCAGAGTGCAAAACCGTCATTGACTTCATGTTCTCGATGAAAACCTTACATTTCCAAGTGACCTGAAGTAGGACTTTCACAAAAAGATGTGTTTGCGTGTCTGTGGTGAAAGGAGCTCTAGGTTGTGTATTCAGTGCTGGAGAGTGACACACTCTACATAGGTTACACAGTGTTTTGAGAGCACCAACATGCTAAAAACTGAAACTGCTACAAGGTGTGTGTAGCGTGCAGAAAGAAGGCTTGTCATTTCAAAGAAAGAAGAGGAAACCAAAATCCAGGTAGTGAAACGAACACACCAGTATGGCAGATGTGCATGTGGACAGTTTCAAGCAGAGGCTCTTTGTGGACACTTGGAAACAGCGCTGTGAAAAAATTTCGTACGAAGAGGGATTTGGCCAAAGTTGAAAGACCTTCCAAAACCAACCCTAAAGAACTTAGCCAAACAATGAATGTTTCAATAAACTCCTGCAGGAAAGGTGCGTCTATGACACAACTCCCGAGCAGGTAGCTACATTCTGCACAGTACAAAATGCATATGAATTCCAGGCTGAAAACTCACTCCAGAAGGAAGCAATGCGTGTGTTTCTCTCTGAAAGAACACTCAGCCACTAGGCTTCTGCTTGCTCCTTCAAAGTCTTTGTAGAATCGTGTGTTTTCACTGCTGGAATACGTTTTGGGATGCATTGTTTCAATCTCTTGCAAGCCTCATGTTGTTTCTTACACAATGGGGAAAAATAAGGAGTATGTTTCCCAAATCACTTGAAATCCAGGAAAACGCACACTGCATCACTCTTGCACGAACACGCTCTTTCTCCTAATACGTTGAGAACTTTCAACAAACAAGAAGAGAAGGGTATTTTGCAGTGAAATTCAGACGGGTTTGTAGAAAAGTACATTTCTATGGGCTGCAGAGTGCAAAACCGTCATTGACTTCATGTTCTCGATGAAAACCTTACATTTAAGTGACCTGAAGTAGGACTTTCATAAAAAGATGTGTTTGCGTGTCTGTGGTGAAAGGAGCTCTAGGTTGTGTATTCAGTGCTGGAGAGTGACACACTCTACATAGGTTACACAGCGTTTTGAGAGCACCAACACGCTAAAAACTGAAACTGCTACAAGGTGTGTGTAGCGTGCAGAAAGAAGGCTTGTCATTTCAAAGAAAGAAGAGGAAACCAAAATCCAGGTAGTGAAACGAACACACCAGTACGGGAGATGTGCATGTGGACAGTTTCAAGCAGAGGCTCTTTGTGGACACTTGGAAACAGCGCTGTGAAAAAATTTCGTACGAAGCGGGATTTGGCCAAAGTTGAAAGACCTTCCAAAACCAACCTTAAAGAACTTAGCCAAACAATGAATGTTGCAATAAACTCCTACAGGAAAGGTGCGTCTATGACACAACTCCCGAGCAGGTAGCTACATTCTGCACAGTACAAAATGCATATGAATTCCAGGTTGAAAACTCACTCCAGAAGGAAGAAATGCGTGTGTTTCTCTCTGAAAGAACACTCAGCCACTAGGCTTTTGCTTGCTCCTTCAAAGTCTTTGTAGAAACGTGTGTTTTCACTGCTGGAATACGTTTTGGGATGCATTGTTACAATCTCTTGCAAGCCTCATGTTGTTTCTTACACAATGGGGAAAAATAAGGAGTATGTTTCCCAAATCACTTGAAGTCCAGGAAAACGCACACTGCATCACTCTTGCACGAACACGCTATTTCTCCTAATGTGTTGAGAACTTTCAACAAACCAGAAAAGAAGGGTATTTTGCAGTGAAATTCAGACGTGTTTGTTGAAAAGTACATTTCTCTTGGCTGCAGAGTGCAAAACCGTGATTGACTTCATGTTCTCGATGAAAACCTTACATTTCCAGTGACCTGAAGTAGGACTTTCACAAAAAGATGTGTTTGCGTGTCTGTGGTGAAAGGAGCTCTAGGTTGTGTATTCAGTGCTGGAGAGTGACACACTCTACATAGGTTACACAGTGTTTTGAGCGCACCAACATGCTAAAAACTGAAATTGCTACAAGGTGTGTGTAGCGTTCAGAAAGAAGACTTGTCATTTCAAAGAAAGAAGAGGAAACCAAAATCCAGGTAGTGAAACGAACACACCAGTATGGGAGATGTGCATGTGGACAGTTTCAAGCAGAGGCTCTTTGTGGACACTTGGAAACAGCGCTGTGAAAAAATTTCGTACGAAGCGGGATTTGGCCAAAGTTGAAAGACCTTCCAAAACCAACCCTAAAGAACTTAGCCAAACAATGAATGTTTCAATAAACTCCTGCAGGAAAGGTGCGTCTATGACACAACTCCCGAGCAGGTAGCTACATTCTGCACAGTACAAAATGCATATGAATTCCAGGCTGAAAACTCACTCCAGAAGGAAGCAATGCGTGTGTTTCTCTCTGAAAGAACACTCAGCCACCAGGCTTTTGCTTGCTCCTTCAAAGTCTTTATAGAAACGTGTGTTTTCACTGCTGGAATACGTTTTGGGATGCATTGTTTCAATCTCTTGCAAGCCTCATGTTGTTTCTTACACAATGGGGAAAAATAAGGAGTATGTTTCCCAAATCACTTGAAGTCCAGGAAAACGCACACTGCATCACTCTTGCACGAACACGCTCTTTCTCCTAATACGTTGAGAACTTTCAACAAACAAGAAGAGAAGGGTATTTTGCAGTGAAATTCAGACGGGTTTGTAGAAAAGTACATTTCTATGGGCTGCAGAGTGCAAAAGCGTCATTGAGTTCATGTTCTCGATGAAAACCTTACATTTCCAAGTGACCTGAAGTAGGACTTTCACAAAAAGATGTGTTTGCGTGTCTGTGGTGAAAGGAGCTCTAGGTTGTGTATTCAGTGCTGGAGAGTGACACACTCTACATAGGTTACACAGCGTTTTGAGAGCACCAACATGCTAAAAACTGAAACTGCTACAAGGTGTGTGTAGCGTGCAGAAAGAAGGCTTGTCATTTCAAAGAAAGAAGAGGAAACCGAAATCCAGGTAGTGAAACGAACACACCAGTATGGGAGATGTGCATGTGGACAGTTTCAAGCAGAGGCTCTTTGTGGACACTTGGAAACAGCGCTGTGAAAAAATTTCGTACGAAGCGGGATTTGGCCAAAGTTGAAAGACCTTCCAAAACCAACCCTAAAGAACTTAGCCAAACAATGAATGTTTCAATAAACTCCTGCAGGAAAGGTGCATCTTTGACACAACTCCCGAGCAGGTAGCTACATTCTGCACAGTACAAAATGCATATGAATTCCAGGCTGAAAACTCACTCCAGAAGGAAGCAATGCGTGTGTTTCTCTCTGAAAGAACACTCAGCCACTAGGCTTTTGCTTGCTCCTTCAAAGTCTTTGTAGAAAAGTGTGTTTTCACTGCTGGAATACGTTTTGGGATGCATTGTTTCAATCTCTTGCAAGCCTCATGTTGTTTCTTACACAATGGGGAAAAATAAGGAGTATGTTTCCCAAATCACTTGAAGTCCAGGAAAACGCACACTGCATCACTCTTGCACGAACACGCTCTTTCCCCTAATGTGTTGAGAACTTTTAACAAACCAGAAAAGAAGGGTATTTTGCAGTGAAATTCAGACGTGTTTGTAGAAAAGTACATTTCTATGGGCTGCAGAGTGCAAAACCGTGATTGACTTCATGTTCTCGATGAAAACCTTACATTTCCAGTGACCTGAAGTAGGACTTTCACAAAAAGATGTGTTTGCGTGTCTGTGGTGAAAGGAGCTCTAGGTTGTGTATTCAGTGCTGGAGAGTGACACACTCTACATAGGTTACACAGCGTTTTGAGAGCACCAACATGCTAAAAACTGAAACTGCTACAAGGTGTGTGTAGCGTGCAGAAAGAAGACTTGTCATTTCAAAGAAAGAAGAGGAAACCAAAATCCAGGTAGTGAAACGAACACACCAGTATGGGAGATGTGCATGTGGACAGTTTCAAGCAGAGGCTCTTTGTGGACACTTGGAAACAGCGCTGTGAAAAAATTTCGTACGAAGCGGGATTTGGCCAGAGTTGAAAGACCTTCCAAAACCAACCCTAAAGAACTTAGCCAAACAATGAATGTTGCAATAAACTCCTGCAGGAAAGGTGCATCTATGACACAACTCCCGAGCAGGTAGCTACATTCTGCACAGTACAAAATGCATATGAATTCCAGGCTGAAAACTCACTCCAGAAGGAAGCAATGCGTGTGTTTCTCTCTGAAAAGACACTCAGCCACTAGGCTTTTGCTTGCTCCTTCAAAGTCTTTGTAGAAACGTGTGTTTTCACTGCTGGAATACGTTTTGGGATGCATTGTTTCAATCTCTTGCAAGCCTCATGTTGTTTCTTACACAATGGGGAAAAATAAGGAGTATGTTTCCCAAATCACTTGAAGTCCAGGAAAACGCACACTGCATCACTCTTGCACGAACACGCTCTTTCTCCTAATACGTTGAGAACTTTCAACAAACAAGAAGAGAAGGGTATTTTGCAGTGAAATTCAGACGGGTTTGTAGAAAAGTACATTTCTATGGGCTGCAGAGTGCAAAACCGTCATTGACTTCATGTTCTCGATGAAAACCTTACATTTCCAAGTGACCTGAAGTAGGACTTTCACAAAAAGATGTGTTTGCGTGTCTGTGGTGAAAGGAGCTCTAGGTTGTGTATTCAGTGCTGGAGAGTGACACACTCTACATAGGTTACACAGCGTTTTGAGAGCACCAACATGCTAAAAACTGAAACTGCTACAAGGTGTGTGTAGCGTGCAGAAAGAAGGCTTGTCATTTCAAAGAAAGAAGAGGAAACCAAAATCCAGGTAGTGAAACAAACACACCAGTATGGGAGATGTGCATGTGGACAGTTTCAAGCAGAGGCTCTTTGTGGACACTTGGAAACAGCGCTGTGAAAAAATTTCGTACGAAGCGGGATTTGGCCAAAGTTGAAAGACCTTCCAAAACCAACCCTAAAGAACTTAGCCAAACAATGAATGTTGCAATAAACTCCTGCAGGAAAGGTGCATCTATGACACAACTCCCGAGCAGGTAGCTACATTCTGCACAGTACAAAATGCATATGAATTCCAGGCTGAAAACTCACTCCAGAAGGAAGCAATGCGTGTGTTTCTCTCTGAAAGAACACTCAGCCACTAGGCTTTTGCTTGCTCCTTCAAAGTCTTTGTAGAAACGTGTGTTTTCACTGCTGGAATACGTTTTGGGATGCATTGTTTCAATCTCTTGCAAGCCTCATGTTTCTTACACAATGGGGAAAAATAAGGAGTATGTTTCCCAAATCACTTGAAGTCCAGGAAAACGCACACTGCATCACTCTTGCACGAACACGCTCTGTCTCCTAATGTGTTGAGAACTTTTAACAAACCAGAAAAGAAGGGTATTTTGCAGTGAAATTCAGACGTGTTTGTAGAAAAGTACATTTCTATGGGCTGCAGAGTGCAAAACCGTGATTGACTTCATGTTCTCGATGAAAACCTTACATTTCCAGTGACCTGAAGTAGGACTTTCACAAAAAGATGTGTTTCCGTGTCTGTGGTGAAAGGAGCTCTAGGTTGTGTATTCAGTGCTGGAGAGTGACACACTCTACATAGGTTACACAGCGTTTTGAGAGCACCAACATGCTAAAAACTGAAACTGCTACAAGGTGTGTGTAGCGTGCAGAAAGAAGGCTTGTCATTTCAAAGAAAGAAGAGGAAACCAAAATCCAGGTAGTGAAACGAACACACCAGTATGGGAGATGTGCATGTGGACAGTTTCAAGCAGAGGCTCTTTGTGGACACTTGGAAACAGCGCTGTGAAAAAATTTCGTACGAAGCGGGATTTGGCCAAAGTTGAAAGACCTTCCAAAACCAACCCTAAAGAACTTAGCCAAACAATGAATGTTGCAATAAACTCCTGCAGGAAAGGTGCATCTATGACACAAGTCCCGAGCAGGTAGCTACATTCTGCACAGTACAAAATGCATATGAATTCCAGGCTGAAAACTCACTCCAGAAGGAAGCAATGCGTGTGTTTCTCTCTGAAAGAACACTCAGCCACTAGGCTTTTGCTTGCTCCTTCAAAGTCTTTGTAGAAACGTGTGTTTTCACTGCTGGAATACGTTTTGGGATGCATTGTTTCAATCTCTTGCAAGCCTCATGTTGTTTCTTACACAATGGGGAAAAATAAGGAGTATGTTTCCCAAATCACTTGAAGTCCAGGAAAACGCACACTGCATCACTCTTGCACGAACACGCTCTTTCTCCTAATGTGTTGAGAACTGTTAACAAACCAGAAAAGAAGGGTATTTTGCAGTGAAATTCAGACGTGTTTGTAGAAAAGTACATTTCTATGGGCTGCAGAGTGCAAAACCGTGATTGACTTCATGTTCTCGATGAAAACCTTACATTTCCAGTGACCTGAAGTAGGACTTTTACAAAAAGATGTGTTTCCGTGTCTGTGGTGAAAGGAGCTCTAGGTTGTGTATTCAGTGCTGGAGAGTGACACACTCTACATAGGTTACACAGCGTTTTGAGAGCACCAACATGCTAAAAACTGAAACTGCTACAAGGTGTGTGTAGCGTGCAGAAAGAAGGCTTGTCATTTCAAAGAGAGAAGAGGAAACCAAAATCCAGGTAGTGAAACGAACACACCAGTATGGGAGATGTGCATGTGGACAGTTTCAAGCAGAGGCTCTTTGTGGACACTTGGAAACAGCGCTGTGAAAAAATTTCGTACGAAGCGGGATTTGGCCAAAGTTGAAAGACCTTCCAAAACCAACCCTAAAGAACTTAGCCAAACAATGAATGTTGCAATAAACTCCTGCAGGAAAGGTGCATCTATGACACAAGTCCCGAGCAGGTAGCTACAAAACTAAACTGCTACAAGGTGTGTGTAGCGTGCAGAAAGAAGGCTTGTCATTTCAAAGAAAGAAGAGGAAACCAAAATCCAGGTAGTGAAACGAACACACCAGTATGGGAGATGTGCATGTGGACAGTTTCAAGCACAGGCTCTTTGTGGACACTTGGAAACAGCGCTGTGAAAAAATTTCGTACGAAGCGGGATTTGGCCAAAGTTGAAAGACCTTCCAAAACCAACCCTAAAGAACTTAGCCAAACAATGAATGTTGCAATAAACTCCTGCAGGAAAGCTGCATCTATGACACAACTCCCTAGCAGCTAGCTACATTCTGCACAGTACAAAATGCATATGAATTCCAGGCTGAAAACTCACTCCAGAAGGAAGCAATGCGTGTGTTTCTCTCTGAAAGAACACTCAGCCACTAGGCTTTTGCTTGCTCCTTCAAAGTCTTTGTAGAAACGTGTGTTTTCACTGCTGGAATACGTTTTGGGATGCATTGTTTCAATCTCTTGCAAGCCTCATGTTGTTTCTTACACAATGGGGAAAAATAAGGAGTATGTTTCCCAAATCACTTGAAGTCCAGGAAAACGCACACTGCATCACTCTTGCACGAACAGGCTCTTTCTCCTAATACGTTGAGAACTTTCAACAAACAAGAAGAGAAGGGTATTTTGCAGTGAAATTCAGACGGGTTTGTAGAAAAGTACATTTCTATGGGCTGCAGAGTGCAAAACCGTCATTGACTTCATGTTCTCGAAGAAAACATTACATTTAAGTGACCTGAAGTAGGACTTTCACAAAAAGATGTGTTTGCGTGTCTGTGGTGAAAGGAGCTCTAGGTTGTGTATTTAGTGCTGGAGAGTGACACACTCTACATAGGTTACACAGCGTTTTGAGAGCACCAACATGCTAAAAACTGAAACTGCTACAAGGTGTGTGTAGCGTGCAGAAAGAAGGCTTGTCATTTCAAAGAAAGAAGAGGAAACCAAAATCCAGGTAGTGAAACGAACACACCAGTATGGGAGATGTGCATGTGGACAGTTTCAAGCAGAGGCTCTTTGTGGACACTTGGAAACAGCGCTGTGAAAAAATTTCGTACGAAGCGGGATTTGGCCAAAGTTGAAAGACCTTCCAAAACCAACCCTAAAGAACTTAGCCAAACAATGAATGTTGCAATAAACTCCCGCAGGAAAGGTGCATCTATGACACAACTCCCGAGCAGGTAGCTACATTCTGCACAGTACAAAATGCATATGAATTCCAGGCTAAAAACTCACTCCAGAAGGAAGCAATGCGTGTGTTTCTCTCTGAAAGAACACTCAGCCACTAGGCTTTTGCTTGCTCCTTCAAAGTCTTTGTAGAAACGTGTGTTTTCACTGCTGGAATACGTTTTAGGATGCATTGTTTCAATCTCTTGCAAGCCTCATGTTGTTTCTTACACAATGGGGAAAAATAAGGAGTATGTTTGCCAAATCACTTGAAGTCCAGGAAAACGCACACTGCATCACTCTTGCACGAACACGCTCTTTCTCCTAATGTGTTGAGAACTTTCAACAAACCAGAAAAGAAGGGTATTTTGCAGTGAAATTCAGACGGGTTTGTAGAAAAGTACATTTCTATTGGCTGCAGAGTGCAAAACCGTGATTGACTTCATGTTCTCAATGAAAACCTTACATTTCCAAGTGACCTGAAGTACGACTTTACCAAAAAGATGTGTTTGTGTGTCTGTGTTGAAAGGAGCTCTAGGTTGTGTATTCAGTGCTGGAGAGTGACACACTCTACATAGGTTACACAGCGTTTTGAGAGCACCAACATGCTAAAAACTGAAACTGCTACAAGGTGTGTGTAGCGTGCAGAAAGAAGGCTTGTCATTTCAAAGAAAGAAGAGGAAACCAAAATCCAGGTAGTGAAACGAACACACCAGTATGGGAGATGTGCATGTGGACAGTTTCAAGCAGAGGCTCTTTGTGGACACTTGGAAACAGCGCTGTGAAAAAATTTCGTACGAAGCGGGATTTGGCCAAAGTTGAAAGACCTTCCAAAACCAACCCTAAAGAACTTAGCCAAGCAATGAATGTTGCAATAAACTCCTGCAGGAAAGGTGCATCTATGAACGAAGTCCCGAGCAGGTAGCTACATTCTGCACAGTACAAAGTGCATATGAATTCCAGGCTGAAAACTCACTCCAGAAGGAAGCAATGCGTGTGTTTCTCTCTGAAAGGACACTCAGCCACTAGGCTTTTGCCTGCTCCTTCAAAGTCTTTGTAGAAACGTGTGATTTCACTGCTGGAATACGTTTTGGGATGCATTGTTTCAATCTCTTGAAGCCTCATGTTGTTTCTTACACAATGGGGAAAAATAAGGAGTATGTTTCCCAAATCACTTGGAATCCAGGAAAACGCACACTGCATCACTCTTGCACGAACACGCTCTTTCTCCTAATACGTTGAGAACTTTCAACAAACATGAAGAGAAGGGTATTTTGCAGTGAAATTCAGACGGGTTTGTAGAAAAGTACATTTCTATGGGCTGCAGAGTGCAAAACCGTCATTGACTTCATGTTCTCGATGAAAACCTTACATTTCCAAGTGACCTGAAGTAGGACTTTCACAAAAAGATGTGTTTGCGTGTCTGTGGTGAAAGGAGCTCTAGGTTGTGTATTCAGTGCTGGAGAGTGACACACTCTACATAGGTTACAGAGTGTTTTGAGAGCACCAACATGCTAAAAACTGAAACTGCTACAAGGTGTGTGTAGCGTGCAGAAAGAAGGCTTGTCATTTCAAAGAAAGAAGAGGAAACCAAAATCCAGGTAGTGAAACGAACACACCAGTATGGGAGATGTGCATGTGGACATTTCAAGCAGAGGCTCTTTGTGGACACTTGGAAACAGCGCTGTGAAAAAATTTCGTACGAAGCGGGATTTGGCCAAAGTTGAAAGACCTTCCAAAACCAACCCTAAAGAACTTAGCCAAACAATGAATGTTTCAATAAACTCCTGCAGGAAAGGTGCGTCTATGATACAACTCCCGAGCAGGTAGCTACATTCTGCACAGTACAAAATGCATATGAATTCCAGGCTGAAAACTCACTCCAGACGGAAGCAATGCGTGTGTTTCTCTCTGAAAGAACACTCAGCCACTAGGCTTTTGCTTGCTCCTTCAAAGTCTTTGTAGAAACGTGTGTTTTCACTGCTGGAATACGTTTTGGGATGCATTGTTTCAATCTCTTGCAAGCCTCATGTTGTTTCTTACACAATGGGGAAAAATAAGGAGTATGTTTCCCAAATCACTTGAAGTCCAGGAAAACGCACACTGCATCACTCTTGCACAAACACGCTGTTTCTCCTAATGTGTTGAGAACTTTTAACAAACCAGAAAAGAAGGGTATTTTGCAGTGAAATTCAGACGTGTTTGTAGAAAAGTACATTTCTATGGGCTGCAGAGTGCAAAACCGTGATTGACTTCATGTTCTCGATGAAAACCTTACATTTCCAGTGACCTGAAGTAGGACTTTCACAAAAAGATGTGTTTCCGTGTCTGTGGTGAAAGGAGCTCTAGGTTGTGTATTCAGTGCTGGAGAGTGACACACTCTACATAGGTTACACAGCGTTTTGAGAGCACCAACATGCTAAAAACTGAAACTGCTACAAGGTGTGTGTAGCGTGCAGAAAGAAGGCTTGTCATTTCAAAGAAAGAAGAGGAAACCAAAATCCAGGTAGTGAAACGAACACACCAGTATGGGAGATGTGCATGTGGACAGTTTCAAGCAGAGGCTCTTTGTGGACACTTGGAAACAGCGCTGTGAAAAAATTCCGTACGAAGCAGGATTTGGCCAAAGTTGAAAGACCTTCCAAAACCAACCCTAAAGAACTTAGCCAAACAATGAATGTTGCAATAAACTCCTGCAGGAAAGGTGCATCTATGACACAAGTCCCGAGCAGGTAGCTACATTCTGCACAGTACAAAATGCATATGAATTCCAGGCTGAAAACTCACTCCAGAAGGAAGCAATGCGTGTGTTTCTCTCTGAAAGGACACTCAGCCACTAGGCTTTTGCTTGCTCCTTCAAAGTCTTTGTAGAAACGTGTGTTTTCACTGCTGGAATACGTTTTGGGATGCATTGTTTCAATCTCTTGCAAGCCTCATGTTGTTTCTTACACAATGGGGAAAAATAAGGAGTATGTTTCCCAAATCACTTGAAGTCCAGGAAAACGCACACTGCATCACTCTTGCACGAACACGCTCTTTCTCCTAATACGTTGAGAACTTTCAACAAACAAGAAGAGAAGGGTATTTTGCAGTGAAATTCAGACGGGTTTGTAGAAAAGTACATTTCTATGGGCTGCAGAGTGCAAAACCGTCATTGACTTCATGTTCTCGATGAAAACCTTACATTTCCAAGTGACCTGAAGTAGGACTTTCACAAAAAGATGTGTTTGCGTGTCTGTGGTGAAAGGAGCTCTAGGTTGTGTATTCAGTGCTGGAGAGTGACACACTCTACATAGGTTACACAGCGTTTTGAGAGCACCAACATGCTAAAAACTGAAACTGCTACAAGGTGTGTGTAGCGTGCAGAAAGAAGGCTTGTCATTTCAAAGAAAGAAGAGGAAACCAAAATCCAGGTAGTGAAACGAACACACCAGTATGGGAGATGTGCATGTGGACAGTTTCAAGCAGAGGCTCTTTGTGGACACTTGGAAACAGCGCTGTGAAAAAATTTCGTACGAAGCGGGATTTGGCCAAAGTTGAAAGACCTTCCAAAACCAACCCTAAAGAACTTAGCCAAACAATGAATGTTGCAATAAACTCCTGCAGGAAAGGTGCATCTATGACACAAGTCCCGAGCAGGTAGCTACATTCTGCACAGTACAAAATGCATATGAATTCCAGGCTGAAAACTCACTCCAGAAGGAAGCAATGCGTGTGTTTCTCTCTGAAAGAACACTCAGCCACTAGGCTTTTGCTTGCTCCTTCAAAGTCTTTGTAGAAACGTGTGTTTTCACTGCTGGAATACGTTTTGGGATGCATTGTTTCAATCTCTTGCAAGCCTCATGTTTCTTACACAATGGGGAAAAATAAGGAGTATGTTTCCCAAATCACTTGAAGTCCAGGAAAACGCACACTGCATCACTCTTGCACGAACACGCTCTTTCTCCTAATGTGTTGAGAACTGTTAACAAACCAGAAAAGAAGGGTATTTTGCAGTGAAATTCAGACGTGTTTGTAGAAAAGTACATTTCTATGGGCTGCAGAGTGCAAAACCGTGATTGACTTCATGTTCTCGATGAAAACCTTACATTTCCAGTGACCTGAAGTAGGACTTTCACAAAAAGATGTGTTTGCGTGTCTGTGGTGAAAGGAGCTCTAGGTTGTGTATTCAGTGCTGGAGAGTGACACACTCTACATAGGTTACACAGCGTTTTGAGAGCACCAACACGCTAAAAACTGAAACTGCTACAAGGTGTGTGTAGCGTGCAGAAAGAAGGCTTGTCATTTCAAAGAAAGAAGAGGAAACCAAAATCCAGGTAGTGAAACGAACACACCAGTATGGGAGATGTGCATGTGGACAGTTTCAAGCAGAGGCTCTTTGTGGACACTTGGAAACAGCGCTGTGAAAAAATTTCGTACGAAGCGGGATTTGGCCAAAGTTGAAAGACCTTCCAAAACCAACCCTAAAGAACTTAGCCAAACAATGAATGTTGCAATAAACTCCTGCAGGAAGGGTGCGTCTATGACACAACTCCCGAGCAGGTAGCTACATTCTGCACAGTACAAAATGCATATGAATTCCAGGCTGAAAACTCACTCCAGAAGGAAGCAATGCGTGTGTTTCTCTCTGAAAGAACACTCAGCCACTAGGCTTTTGCTTGCTCCTTCAAAGTCTTTGTAGAAACGTTTGTTTTCACTGCTGGAATACGTTTTGGGATGCATTGTTTCAATCTCTTGCAAGCCTCATGTTGTTTCTTACACAATGGGGAAAAATAAGGAGTATGTTTCCCAAATCACTTGAAGTCCAGGAAAACGCACACTGCATCACTCTTGCACGAACACGCTCTTTCTCCTAATGTGTTGAGAACTTTCAACAAACCAGAAAAGAAGGGTAATTTGCAGTGAAATTCAGACGGGTTTGTAGAAAAGTACATTTCTATGGGCTAGAGAGTGCAAAACCGTCATTGACTTCATGTTCTCGATGAAAACCTTACATTTCCAAGTGACCTGAAGTAGGACTTTCACAAAAAGATGTGTTTGCGTGTCTGTGGTGAAAGGAGCTCTAGGTTGTGTATTCAGTGCTGGAGAGTGACACACTCTACATAGGTTACACAGCGTTTTGAGAGCACCAACATGCTAAAAACTGAAACTGCTACAAGGTGTGTGTAGCGTGCAGAAAGAAGGCTTGTCATTTCAAAGAAAGAAGAGGAAACCAAAATCCAGGTAGTGAAACGAACACACCAGTATGGGAGATGTGCATGTGGACAGTTTCAAGCAGAGGCTCTTTGTGGACACTTGGAAATAGCGCTGTGAAAAAATTTCGTACGAAGCGGGATTTGGCCAAAGTTGAAAGACCTTCCAAAACCAATCCTAAAGAACTTAGCCAAACAATGAATGTTTCAATAAACTCCTGCAGGAAGGGTGCGTCTATGACACAACTCCCGAGCAGGTAGCTACATTCTGCACAGTACAAAATGCATATGAATTCCAGGCTGAAAACTCACTCCAGAAGGAAGCAATGCGTGTGTTTCTCTCTGAAAGAACACTCAGCCACTAGGCTTTTGCTTGCTCCTTCAAAGTCTTTGTAGAAACGTGTGTTTTCACTGCTGGAATACGTTTTGGGATGCATTGTTTCAATCTCTTGCAAGCCTCATGTTGTTTCTTACACAATGGGGAAAAATAAGGAGTATGTTTCCCAAATCACTTGAAGTCCAGGAAAACGCACACTGCATCACTCTTGCACGAACACGCTCTTTCTCCTAATGTGTTGAGAACTTTCAACAAACCAGAAAAGAAGGGTATTTTGCAGTGAAATTCAGACGGGTTTGTAGAAAAGTACATTTCTATGGGCTGCAGAGTGCAAAACCGTCATTGACTTCATGTTCTCGATGAAAACCTTACATTTCCAAGTGACCTGAAGTAGGACTTTCACAAAAAGATGTGTTTGCGTGTCTGTGGTGAAAGGAGCTCTAGGTTGTGTATTCAGTGCTGGAGAGTGACACACTCTACATAGGTTACACAGCGTTTTGAGAGCACCAACACGCTAAAAACTGAAACTGCTACAAGGTGTGTGTAGCGTGCAGAAAGAAGGCTTGTCATTTCAAAGAAAGAAGAGGAAACCAAAATCCAGGTAGTGAAACGAACACACCAGTATGGGAGATGTGCATGTGGACAGTTTCAAGCAGAGGCTCTTTGTGGACACTTGGAAACAGCGCTGTGAAAAAATTTCGTACGAAGCGGGATTTGGCCAAAGTTGAAAGACCTTCCAAAACCAACCCTAAAGAACTTAGCCAAACAATGAATGTTTCAATAAACTCCTGCAGGAAAGGTGCGTCTATGACACAACTCCCGAGCAGGTAGCTACATTCTGCACAGTACAAAATGCATATGAATTCCAGGCTGAAAACTCACTCCAGAAGGAAGCAATGCGTGTGTTTCTCTCTGAAAGAACACTCAGCCACTAGGCTTTTGCTTGCTCCTTCAAAGTCTTTGTAGAAACGTGTGTTTTCACTGCTGGAATACGTTTTGGGATGCATTGTTTCAATCTCTTGCAAGCCTCATGTTGTTTCTTACACAATGGGGAAAAATAAGGAGTATGTTTCCCAAATCACTTGAAGTCCAAGAAAACGCAAACTGCATCACTCTGCACGAACACGCCCTTTCTCCTAATACGTTGAGAACTTTCAACAAACAAGAAGAGAAGGATATTTTGCAGTGAAATTCAGACGGGTTTGTAGAAAAGTACATTTCTATGGGCTGCAGAGTGCAAAACCGTCATTGACTTCATGTTCTCGATGAAAACCTTACATTTCCAAGTGACCTGAAGTAGGACTTTCACAAAAAGATGTGTTTGCGTGTCTGTGGTGAAAGGAGCTCTAGGTTGTGTATTCAGTGCTGGAGAGTGACACACTCTACATAGGTTACACAGCGTTTTGAGAGCACCAACATGCTAAAAACTGAAACTGCTACAAGGTGTGTGTAGCGTGCAGAAAGAAGGCTTGTCATTTCAAAGAAAGAAGAGGAAACCAAAATCCAGGTAGTGAAACGAACACACCAGTATGGGAGATGTGCATGTGGACAGTTTCAAGCAGAGGCTCTTTGTGGACACTTGGAAACAGCGCTGTGAAAAAATTTCGTACGAAGCGGGATTTGGCCAAAGTTGAAAGACCTTCCAAAACCAACCCTAAAGAACTTAGCCAAACAATGAATGTTTCAATAAACTCCTGCAGGAAAGGTGCGTCTATGACACAACTCCCGAGCAGGTAGCTACATTCTGCACAGTACAAAATGCATATGAATTCCAGGCTGAAAACTCACTCCAGAAGGAAGCAATGCGTGTGTTTCTCTCTGAAAGAACACTCAGCCACTAGGCTTTTGCTTGCTCCTTCAAAGTCTTTGTAGAAACGTGTGTTTTCACTGCCGGAATACGTTTTGGGATGCATTGTTTCAATCTCTTGCAAGCCTCATGTTGTTTCTTACACAATGGGGAAAAATAAGGAGTATGTTTCCCAAATCACTTGAAGTCCAGGAAAACGCACACTGCATCACTCTTGCACGAACACGCTCTTTCTCCTAATGTGTTGAGAACTTTCAACAAACCAGAAAAGAAGGGTATTTTGCAGTGAAATTCAGACGGGTTTGTAGAAAAGTACATTTCTATTGGCTGCAGAGTGCAAAACCGTCATTGACTTCATGTTCTCGATGAAAACCTTACATTTCCAAGTGACCTGAAGTAGGACTTTCACAAAAAGATGTGTTTGCGTGTCTGTGGTGAAAGGAGCTCTAGGTTGTGTATTCAGTGCTGGAGAGTGACACACTCTACATAGGTTACACAGCGTTTTGAGAGCACCAACACGCTAAAAACTGAAACTGCTACAAGGTGTGTGTAGCGTGCAGAAAGAAGGCTTGTCATTTCAAAGAAAGAAGAGGAAACCAAAATCCAGGTAGTGAAACGAACACACCAGTATGGGAGATGTGCATGTGGACAGTTTCAAGCAGAGGCTCTTTGTGGACACTTGGAAACAGCGCTGTGAAAAAATTTCGTACGAAGCGGGATTTGGCCAAAGTTGAAAGACCTTCCAAAACCAACCCTAAAGAACTTAGCCAAACAATGAATGTTGTAATAAACTCCTGCAGGAAAGGTGCATCTATGACACAACTCCCGAGCAGGTAGCTACATTCTGCACAGTACAAAATGCATATGAATTCCAGGCTGAAAACTCACTCCAGAAGGAAGCAATGCGTGTGTTTCTCTCTGAAAGAACACTCAGCCACTAGGCTTTTCCTTGCTCCTTCAAAGTCTTTGTAGAAACGTGTGTTTTCACTGCTGGAATACGTTTTGGGATGCATTGTTTCAATCTCTTGCAAGCCTCATGTTGTTTCTTACACAATGGGGAAAAATAAGGAGTATGTTTCCCAAATCACTTGAAGTCCAGGAAAACGCACACTGCATCACTCTTGCACGAACACGCCCTTTCTCCTAATACGTTGAGAACTTTCAACAAACAAGAAGAGAAGGATATTTTGCAGTGAAATTCAGACGGGTTTGTAGAAAAGTACATTTCTATGGGCTGCAGAGTGCAAAACCGTCATTGACTTCATGTTCTCGATGAAAACCTTACATTTCCAAGTGACCTGAAGTAGGACTTTCACAAAAAGATGTGTTTGCGTGTCTGTGGTGAAAGGAGCTCTAGGTTGGGTATTCAGTGCTGGAGAGTGACACACTCTACATAGGTTACACAGCGTTTTGAGAGCACCAACATGCTAAAAACTGAAACTGCAACAAGGTGTGTGTAGCGTGCAGAAAGAAGGCTTGTCATTTCAAAGAAAGAAGAGGAAACCAAAATCCAGGTAGTGAAACGAACACACCAGTATGGGAGATGTGCATGTGGACAGTTTCAAGCAGAGGCTCTTTGTGGACACTTGGAAACAGCGCTGTGAAAAAATTTCGTACGAAGCGGGATTTGGCCAAAGTTGAAAGACCTTCCAAAACCAACCCTAAAGAACTTAGCCAAACAATGAATGTTTCAATAAACTCCTGCAGGAAAGGTGCGTCTATGACACAACTCCCGAGCAGGTAGCTACATTCTGCACAGTACAAAATGCATATGAATTCCAGGCTGAAAACTCACTCCAGAAGGAAGCAATGCGTGTGTTTCTCTCTGAAAGAACACTCAGCCACTAGGCTTTTGCTTGCTCCTTCAAAGTCTTTGTAGAAACGTGTGTTTTCACTGCTGGAATACGTTTTGGGATGCATTGTTTCAATCTCTTGCAAGCCTCATGTTGTTTCTTACACAATGGGGAAAAATAAGGAGTATGTTTCCCAAATCACTTGAAGTCCAAGAAAACGCAAACTGCATCACTCTTGCACGAATACGCTCTTTCTCCTAATACGTTGAGAACTTTCAACAAACAAGAAGAGAAGGATATTTTGCAGTGAAATTCAGACGGGTTTGTAGAAAAGTACATTTCTATGGGCTGCAGAGTGCAAAACCGTCATTGACTTCATGTTCTCGATGAAAACCTTACATTTCCAAGTGACCTGAAGTAGGACTTTCACAAAAAGATGTGTTTGCGTGTCTGTGGTGAAAGGAGCTCTAGGTTGTGTATTCAGTGCTGGAGAGTGACACACTCTACATAGGTTACACAGCGTTTTGAGAGCACCAACATGCTAAAAACTGAAACTGCTACAAGGTGTGTGTAGCGTGCAGAAAGAAGGCTTGTCATTTCAAAGAAAGAAGAGGAAACCAAAATCCAGGTAGTGAAACGAACACACCAGTATGGGAGATGTGCATGTGGACAGTTTCAAGCAGAGGCTCTTTGTGGACACTTGGAAACAGCGCTGTGAAAAAATTTCGTACGAAGCGGGATTTGGCCAAAGTTGAAAGACTTTCCAAAACCAACCCTAAAGAACTTAGCCAAACAATGAATGTTTCAATAAACTCCTGCAGGAAAGGTGCGTCTATGACACAACTCCCGAGCAGGTAGCTACATTCTGCACAGTACAAAATGCATATGAATTCCAGGCTGAAAACTCACTCCAGAAGGAAGCAATGCGTGTGTTTCTCTCTGAAAGAACACTCAGCCACTAGGCTTTTGCTTGCTCCTTCAAAGTCTTTGTAGAAACGTGTGTTTTCACTGCCGGAATACGTTTTGGGATGCATTGTTTCAATCTCTTGCAAGCCTCATGTTGTTTCTTACACAATGGGGAAAAATAAGGAGTATGTTTCCAAAATCACTTGAAGTCCAGGAAAACGCACACTGCATCACTCTTGCACGAACACGCTCTTTCTCCTAATGTGTTGAGAACTTTCAACAAACCAGAAAAGAAGGGTATTTTGCAGTGAAATTCAGACGGGTTTGTAGAAAAGTACATTTCTATGGGCTGCAGAGTGCAAAACCGTCATTGACTTCATGTTCTCGATGAAAACCTTACATTTCCAAGTGACCTGAAGTAGGACTTTCACAAAAAGATGTGTTTGCGTGTCTGTGGTGAAAGGAGCTCTAGGTTGTGTATTCAGTGCTGGAGAGTGACACACTCTACATAGGTTACACAGCGTTTTGAGAGCACCAACACGCTAAAAACTGAAACTGCTACAAGGTGTGTGTAGCGTGCAGAAAGAAGGCTTGTCATTTCAAAGAAAGAAGAGGAAACCAAAATCCAGGTAGTGAAACGAACACACCAGTATGGGAGATGTGCATGTGGACAGTTTCAAGCAGAGGCTCTTTGTGGACACTTGGAAACAGCGCTGTGAAAAAATTTCGTACGAAGCGGGATTTGGCCAAAGTTGAAAGACCTTCCAAAACCAATCCTAAAGAACTTAGCCAAACAATGAATGTTGCAATAAACTCCTGCAGGAAAGGTGCGTCTATGACACAACTCCCGAGCAGGTAGCTACATTCTTCACAGTACAAAATGCATATGAATTCCCGGCTGAAAACTCACTCCAGAAGGAAGCAATGCGTGTGTTTCCCTCTGAAAGAACACTCAGCCACTAGGCTTCTGCTTGCTCCTTCAAAGTCTTTGTAGAAACGTGTGTTTTCACTGCTGGAATACGTTTTGGGATGCATTGTTTCAATCTCTTGCAAGCCTCATGTTGTTTCTTACACAATGGGGAAAAATAAGGAGTATGTTTCCCAAATCACTTGAAGTCCAGGAAAACGCACACTGCATCACTCTTGCACGAACACGCCCTTTCTCCTAATACGTTGAGAACTTTCAACAAACAAGAAGAGAAGGATATTTTGCAGTGAAATTCAGACGGGTTTGTAGAAAAGTACATTTCTATGGGCTGCAGAGTGCAAAACCGTCATTGACTTCATGTTCTCGATGAAAACCTTACATTTCCAAGTGACCTGAAGTAGGACTTTCACAAAAAGATGTGTTTGCGTGTCTGTGGTGAAAGGAGCTCTAGGTTGGGTATTCAGTGCTGGAGAGTGACACACTCTACATAGGTTACACAGCGTTTTGAGAGCACCAACATGCTAAAAACTGAAACTGCTACAAGGTGTGTGTAGCGTGCAGAAAGAAGGCTTGTCATTTCAAAGAAAGAAGAGGAAACCAAAATCCAGGTAGTGAAACGAACACACCAGTATGGGAGATGTGCATGTGGACAGTTTCAAGCAGAGGCTCTTTGTGGACACTTGGAAACAGCGCTGTGAAAAAATTTCGTACGAAGCGGGATTTGGCCAAAGTTGAAAGACCTTCCAAAACCAACCCTAAAGAACTTAGCCAAACAATGAATGTTTCAATAAACTCCTGCAGGAAAGGTGCGTCTATGACACAACTCCCGAGCAGGTAGCTACATTCTGCACAGTACAAAATGCATATGAATTCCAGGCTGAAAACTCACTCCAGAAGGAAGCAATGCGTGTGTTTCTCTCTGAAAGAACACTCAGCCACTAGGCTTTTGCTTGCTCCTTCAAAGTCTTTGTAGAAACGTGTGTTTTCACTGCCGGAATACGTTTTGGGATGCATTGTTTCAATCTCTTGCAAGCCTCATGTTGTTTCTTACACAATGGGGAAAAATAAGGAGTATGTTTCCAAAATCACTTGAAGTCCAGGAAAACGCACACTGCATCACTCTTGCACGAACACGCTCTTTCTCCTAATGTGTTGAGAACTTTCAACAAACCAGAAAAGAAGGGTATTTTGCAGTGAAATTCAGACGGGTTTGTAGAAAAGTACATTTCTATGGGCTGCAGAGTGCAAAACCGTCATTGACTTCATGTTCTCGATGAAAACCTTACATTTCCAAGTGACCTGAAGTAGGACTTTCACAAAAAGATGTGTTTGCGTGTCTGTGGTGAAAGGAGCTCTAGGTTGTGTATTCAGTGCTGGAGAGTGACACACTCTACATAGGTTACACAGCGTTTTGAGAGCACCAACACGCTAAAAACTGAAACTGCTACAAGGTGTGTGTAGCGTGCAGAAAGAAGGCTTGTCATTTCAAAGAAAGAAGAGGAAACCAAAATCCAGGTAGTGAAACGAACACACCAGTATGGGAGATGTGCATGTGGACAGTTTCAAGCAGAGGCTCTTTGTGGACACTTGGAAACAGCGCTGTGAAAAAATTTCGTACGAAGCGGGATTTGGCCAAAGTTGAAAGACCTTCCAAAACCAATCCTAAAGAACTTAGCCAAACAATGAATGTTGCAATAAACTCCTGCAGGAAAGGTGCGTCTATGACACAACTCCCGAGCAGGTAGCTACATTCTGCACAGTACAAAATGCATATGAATTCCAGGCTGAAAACTCACTCCAGAAGGAAGCAATGCGTGTGTTTCCCTCTGAAAGAACACTCAGCCACTAGGCTTCTGCTTGCTCCTTCAAAGTCTTTGTAGAAACGTGTGTTTTCACTGCTGGAATACGTTTTGGGATGCATTGTTTCAATCTCTTGCAAGCCTCATGTTGTTTCTTACACAATGGGGAAAAATAAGGAGTATGTTTCCCAAATCACTTGAAGTCCAGGAAAACGCACACTGCATCACTCTTGCACGAACACGCCCTTTCTCCTAATACGTTGAGAACTTTCAACAAACAAGAAGAGAAGGATATTTTGCAGTGAAATTCAGACGGGTTTGTAGAAAAGTACATTTCTATGGGCTGCAGAGTGCAAAACCGTCATTGACTTCATGTTCTCGATGAAAACCTTACATTTCCAAGTGACCTGAAGTAGGACTTTCACAAAAAGATGTGTTTGCGTGTCTGTGGTGAAAGGAGCTCTAGGTTGGGTATTCAGTGCTGGAGAGTGACACACTCTACATAGGTTACACAGCGTTTTGAGAGCACCAACATGCTAAAAACTGAAACTGCTACAAGGTGTGTGTAGCGTGCAGAAAGAAGGCTTGTCATTTCAAAGAAAGAAGAGGAAACCAAAATCCAGGTAGTGAAACGAACACACCAGTATGGGAGATGTGCATGTGGACAGTTTCAAGCAGAGGCTCTTTGTGGACACTTGGAAACAGCGCTGTGAAAAAATTTCGTACGAAGCGGGATTTGGCCAAAGTTGAAAGACCTTCCAAAACCAACCCTAAAGAACTTAGCCAAACAATGAATGTTTCAATAAACTCCTGCAGGAAAGGTGCGTCTATGACACAACTCCCGAGCAGGTAGCTACATTCTGCACAGTACAAAATGCATATGAATTCCAGGCTGAAAACTCACTCCAGAAGGAAGCAATGCGTGTGTTTCTCTCTGAAAGAACACTCAGCCACTAGGCTTTTGCTTGCTCCTTCAAAGTCTTTGTAGAAACGTGTGTTTTCACTGCTGGAATACGTTTTGGGATGCATTGTTTCAATCTCTTGCAAGCCTCATGTTGTTTCTTACACAATGGGGAAAAATAAGGAGTATGTTTCCCAAATCACTTGAAGTCCAAGAAAACGCAAACTGCATCACTCTTGCACGAATACGCTCTTTCTCCTAATACGTTGAGAACTTTCAACAAACAAGAAGAGAAGGATATTTTGCAGTGAAATTCAGACGGGTTTGTAGAAAAGTACATTTCTATGGGCTGCAGAGTGCAAAACCGTCATTGACTTCATGTTCTCGATGAAAACCTTACATTTCCAAGTGACCTGAAGTAGGACTTTCACAAAAAGATGTGTTTGCGTGTCTGTGGTGAAAGGAGCTCTAGGTTGTGTATTCAGTGCTGGAGAGTGACACACTCTACATAGGTTACACAGCGTTTTGAGAGCACCAACATGCTAAAAACTGAAACTGCTACAAGGTGTGTGTAGCGTGCAGAAAGAAGGCTTGTCATTTCAAAGAAAGAAGAGGAAACCAAAATCCAGGTAGTGAAACGAACACACCAGTATGGGAGATGTGCATGTGGACAGTTTCAAGCAGAGGCTCTTTGTGGACACTTGGAAACAGCGCTGTGAAAAAATTTCGTACGAAGCGGGATTTGGCCAAAGTTGAAAGACCTTCCAAAACCAACCCTAAAGAACTTAGCCAAACAATGAATGTTTCAATAAACTCCTGCAGGAAAGGTGCGTCTATGACACAACTCCCGAGCAGGTAGCTACATTCTGCACAGTACAAAATGCATATGAATTCCAGGCTGAAAACTCACTCCAGAAGGAAGCAATGCGTGTGTTTCTCTCTGAAAGAACACTCAGCCACTAGGCTTTTGCTTGCTCCTTCAAAGTCTTTGTAGAAACGTGTGTTTTCACTGCCGGAATACGTTTTGGGATGCATTGTTTCAATCTCTTGCAAGCCTCATGTTGTTTCTTACACAATGGGGAAAAATAAGGAGTATGTTTCCAAAATCACTTGAAGTCCAGGAAAACGCACACTGCATCACTCTTGCACGAACACGCTCTTTCTCCTAATGTGTTGAGAACTTTCAACAAACCAGAAAAGAAGGGTATTTTGCAGTGAAATTCAGACGGGTTTGTAGAAAAGTACATTTCTATGGGCTGCAGAGTGCAAAACCGTCATTGACTTCATGTTCTCGATGAAAACCTTACATTTCCAAGTGACCTGAAGTAGGACTTTCACAAAAAGATGTGTTTGCGTGTCTGTGGTGAAAGGAGCTCTAGGTTGTGTATTCAGTGCTGGAGAGTGACACACTCTACATAGGTTACACAGCGTTTTGAGAGCACCAACACGCTAAAAACTGAAACTGCTACAAGGTGTGTGTAGCGTGCAGAAAGAAGGCTTGTCATTTCAAAGAAAGAAGAGGAAACCAAAATCCAGGTAGTGAAACGAACACACCAGTATGGGAGATGTGCATGTGGACAGTTTCAAGCAGAGGCTCTTTGTGGACACTTGGAAACAGCGCTGTGAAAAAATTTCGTACGAAGCGGGATTTGGCCAAAGTTGAAAGACCTTCCAAAACCAATCCTAAAGAACTTAGCCAAACAATGAATGTTGCAATAAACTCCTGCAGGAAAGGTGCGTCTATGACACAACTCCCGAGCAGGTAGCTACATTCTGCACAGTACAAAATGCATATGAATTCCAGGCTGAAAACTCACTCCAGAAGGAAGCAATGCGTGTGTTTCCCTCTGAAAGAACACTCAGCCACTAGGCTTCTGCTTGCTCCTTCAAAGTCTTTGTAGAAACGTGTGTTTTCACTGCTGGAATACGTTTTGGGATGCATTGTTTCAATCTCTTGCAAGCCTCATGTTGTTTCTTACACAATGGGGAAAAATAAGGAGTATGTTTCCCAAATCACTTGAAGTCCAGGAAAACGCACACTGCATCACTCTTGCACGAACACGCTCTTTCTCCTAATGTGTTGAGAACTTTCAACAAACCAGAAAAGAAAGGTATTTTGCAGTGAAATTCAGACGGGTTTGTAGAAAAGTACATTTCTATGGGCTGCAGAGTGCAAAACCGTCATTGACTTCATGTTCTCGATGAAAACCTTACATTTCCAAGTGACCTGAAGTAGGACTTTCACAAAAAGATGTGTTTGCGTGTCTGTGGTGAAAGGAGCTCTAGGTTGTGTATTCAGTGCTGGAGAGTGACACACTCTACATAGGTTACAGAGCGTTTTGAGAGCACCAACATGCTAAAAACTGAAACTGCTACAAGGTGTGTGTAGCGTGCAGAAAGAAGGCTTGTCATTTCAAAGAAAGAAGAGGAAACCAAAATCCAGGTAGTGAAACAAACACACCAGTATGGGAGATGTGCATGTGGACAGTTTCAAGCAGAGGCTCTTTGTGGACACTTGGAAACAGCGCTGTGAAAAAATTTCGTACGAAGCGGGATTTGGCCAAAGTTGAAAGACCTTCCAAAACCAACCCTAAAGAACTTAGCCAAACAATGAATGTTGCAATAAACTCCTGCAGGAAAGGTGCATCTATGACACAAGTCCCGAGCAGGTAGCTACATTCTGCACAGTACAAAATGCATATGAATTCCAGGCTGAAAACTCACTCCAGAAGGAAGCAATGCGTGTGTTTCTCTCTGAAAGAACACTCAGCCACTAGGCTTTTGCTTGCTCCTTCAAACTCTTTGTAGAAACGTGTGTTTTCACTGCTGGAATACGTTTTGGGATGCATTGTTTCAATCTCTTGCAAGCCTCATGTTGTTTCTTACACAATGGGGAAAAATAAGGAGTATGTTTCCCAAATCACTTGAAGTCCAGGAAAACGCACACTGCATCACTCTTGCACGAACACGCTCTTTCTCCTAATGTGTTGAGAACTTTTAACAAACCAGAAAAGAAGGGTATTTTGCAGTGAAATTCAGACGTGTTTGTAGAAACGTACATTTCTCTTGGCTGCAGAGTGCAAAACCGTGATTGACTTCATGTTCTCGATGAAAACCTTACATTTCCAGTGACCTGAAGTAGGACTTTCACAAAAAGATGTGTTTCCGTGTCTGTGGTGAAAGGAGCTCTAGGTTGTGTATTCAGTGCTGGAGAGTGACACACTCTACATAGGTTACACAGCGTTTTGAGAGCACCAACATGTTAAAAACTGAAACTGCTACAAGGTGTGTGTAGTGTGCAGAAAGAAGGCTTGTCATTTCAAAGAGAGAAGAGGAAACCAAAATCCAGGTAGTGAAACGAACACACCAGTATGGGTAATGTGCATGTGGACATTTCAAGCAGAGGCTCTTTGTGGACACTTGGAAACAGCGCTGTGAAAAAATTTCGTACGAAGCGGGATTTGGCCAAAGTTGAAAGACCTTCCAAAACCAACCCTAAAGAACTTAGCCAAACAATGAATGTTTCAATAAACTCCTGCTGGAAAGGTGCGTCTATGACACAACTCCCGAGCAGGTAGCTACATTCTGCACAGTACAAAATGCATATGAATTCCAGGCTGAAAACTCACTCCAGAAGGAAGCAATGCGTGTGTTTCTCTCTGAAAGAACACTCAGCCACTAGGCTTTTGCTTGCTCCTTCAAACTCTTTGTAGAAACGTGTGTTTTCACTGCTGGAATACGTTTTGGGATGCATTGTTTCAATCTCTTGCAAGCCTCATGTTGTTTCTTACACAATGGGGAAAAATAAGGAGTATGTTTCCCAAATCACTTGAAGTCCAGGAAAACGCACACTGCATCACTCTTGCACGAACACGCTCTTTCTCCTAATACGTTGAGAACTTTCAACAAACAAGAAGAGAAGGGTATTTTGCAGTGAAATTCAGACGGGTTTGTAGAAAAGTACATTTCTATGGGCTGCAGAGTGCAAAACCGTCATTGACTTCATGTTCTCGATGAAAACCTTACATTTAAGTGACCTGAAGTAGGACTTTCACAAAAAGATGTGTTTGCGTGTCTGTGGTGAAAGGAGCTCTAGGTTGTGTATTTAGTGCTGGAGAGTGACACACTCTACATAGGTTACACAGCGTTTTGAGAGCACCAACACGCTAAAAACTGAAACTGCTACAAGGTGTGTGTAGCGTGCAGAAAGAAGGCTTGTCATTTCAAAGAAAGAAGAGGAAACCAAAATCCAGGTAGTGAAACGAACACACCAGTATGGGAGATGTGCATGTGGACAGTTTCAAGCAGAGGCTCTTTGTGGACACTTGGAAACAGCGCTGTGAAAAAATTTCGTACGAAGCGGGATTTGGCCAAAGTTGAAAGACCTTCCAAAACCAACCCTAAAGAACTTAGCCAAACAATGAATGTTGCAATAAACTCCCGCAGGAAAGGTGCATCTATGACACAACTCCCGAGCAGGTAGCTACATTCTGCACAGTACAAAATGCATATGAATTCCAGGCTAAAAACTCACTCCAGAAGGAAGCAATGCGTGTGTTTCTCTCTGAAAGAACACTCAGCCACTAGGCTTTTGCTTGCTCCTTCAAAGTCTTTGTAGAAACCTGTGTTTTCACTGCTGGAATACGTTTTAGGATGCATTGTTTCAATCTCTTGCAAGCCTCATGTTGTTTCTTACACAATGGGGAAAAATAAGGAGTATGTTTCCCAAATCACTTGAAGTCCAGGAAAACGCACACTGCATCACTCTTGCACGAACACGCTCTTTCTCCTAATGTGTTGAGAACTTTCAACAAACCAGAAAAGAAGGGTATTTTGCAGTGAAATTCAGACGGGTTTGTAGAAAAGTACATTTCTATTGGCTGCAGAGTGCAAAACCGTGATTGACTTCATGTTCTCAATGAAAACCTTACATTTCCAAGTGACCTGAAGTACGACTTTACCAAAAAGATGTGTTTGTGTGTCTGTGTTGAAAGGAGCTCTAGGTTGTGTATTCAGTGCTGGAGAGTGACACACTCTACATAGGTTACACAGCGTTTTGAGAGCACCAACATGCTAAAAACTGAAACTGCTACAAGGTGTGTGTAGCGTGCAGAAAGAAGGCTTGTCATTTCAAAGAGAGAAGAGGAAACCAAAATCCAGGTAGTGAAACGAACACACCAGTATGGGAGATGTGCATGTGGACAGTTTCAAGCAGAGGCTCTTTGTGGACACTTGGAAACAGCGCTGTGAAAAAATTTCGTACGAAGCGGGATTTGGCCAAAGTTGAAAGACCTTCCAAAACCAACCCTAAAGAACTTAGCCAAGCAATGAATGTTGCAATAAACTCCTGCAGGAAAGGTGCATCTATGAACGAAGTCCCGAGCAGGTAGCTACATTCTGCACAGTACAAAGTGCATATGAATTCCAGGCTGAAAACTCACTCCAGAAGGAAGCAATGCGTGTGTTTCTCTCTGAAAGGACACTCAGCCACTAGGCTTTTGCCTGCTCCTTCAAAGTCTTTGTAGAAACGTGTGATTTCACTGCTGGAATACGTTTTGGGATGCATTGTTTCAATCTCTTGAAGCCTCATGTTGTTTCTTACACAATGGGGAAAAATAAGGAGTATGTTTCCCAAATCACTTGGAATCCAGGAAAACGCACACTGCATCACTCTTGCACGAACACGCTCTTTCTCCTAATACGTTGAGAACTTTCAACAAACATGAAGAGAAGGGTATTTTGCAGTGAAATTCAGACGGGTTTGTAGAAAAGTACATTTCTATGGGCTGCAGAGTGCAAAACCGTCATTGACTTCATGTTCTCGATGAAAACCTTACATTTCCAAGTGACCTGAAGTAGGACTTTCACAAAAAGATGTGTTTGCGTGTCTGTGGTGAAAGGAGCTCTAGGTTGTGTATTCAGTGCTGGAGAGTGACACACTCTACATAGGTTACAGAGTGTTTTGAGAGCACCAACATGCTAAAAACTGAAACTGCTACAAGGTGTGTGTAGCGTGCAGAAAGAAGACTTGTCATTTCAAAGAAAGAAGAGGAAACCAAAATCCAGGTAGTGAAACGAACACACCGGTATGGGAGATGTGCATGTGGACAGTTTCAAGCAGAGGCTCTTTGTGGACACTTGGAAACAGCGCTGTGAAAAAAATTCGTACGAAGCGGGATTTGGCCAAAGTTGAAAGACCTTCCAAAACCAACCCTAAAGAACTTAGCCAAACAATGAATGTTTCAATAAACTCCTGCAGGAAAGGTGCGTCTATGACACAACTCCCGAGCAGGTAGCTACATTCTGCACAGTACAAAATGCATATGAATTCCAGGCTGAAAACTCACTCCAGAAGGAAGCAATGCGTGTGTTTCTCTCTGAAAGAACACTCAGCCACTAGGCTTTTGCTTGCTCCTTCAAGGTCTTTGTAGAAACGTGTGTTTTCACTGCTGGAATACGTTTTGGGATGCATTGTTTCAATCTCTTGCAAGCCTCATGTTGTTTCTTACACAATGGGGAAAAATAAGGAGTATGTTTCCCAAATCACTTGAAGTCCAGGAAAACGCACACTGCATCACTCTTGCACGAACACGCTCTTTCTCCTAATACGTTGAGAACTTTCAACAAACATGAAGAGAAGGGTATTTTGCAGTGAAATTCAGACGGGTTTGTAGAAAAGTACATTTCTATGGGCTGCAGAGTGCCAAACCGTCATTGACTTCATGTTCTCGATGAAAACCTTACATTTCCAAGTGACCTGAAGTAGGACTTTCACAAAAAGATGTGTTTGCGTGTCTGTGGTGAAAGGAGCTCTAGGTTGTGTATTCAGTGCTGGAGAGTGACACACTCTACATAGGTTACACAGCGTTTTGAGAGCACCAACACGCTAAAAACTGAAACTGCTACAAGGTGTGTGTAGCGTGCAGAAAGAAGGCTTGTCATTTCAAAGAAAGAAGAGGAAACCAAAATCCAGGTAGTGAAACGAACACACCAGTATGGGAGATGTGCATGTGGACATTTCAAGCAGAGGCTCTTTGTGGACACTTGGAAACAGCGCTGTGAAAAAATTTCGTACGAAGCGGGATTTGGCCAAAGTTGAAAGACCTTCCAAAACCAACCCTAAAGAACTTAGCCAAACAATGAATGTTTCAATAAACTCCTGCAGGAAAGGTGCGTCTATGATACAACTCCCGAGCAGGTAGCTACATTCTGCACAGTACAAAATGCATATGAATTCCAGGCTGAAAACTCACTCCAGACGGAAGCAATGCGTGTGTTTCTCTCTGAAAGAACACTCAGCCACTAGGCTTTTGCTTGCTCCTTCAAAGTCTTTGTAGAAACGTGTGTTTTCACTGCTGGAATACGTTTTGGGATGCATTGTTTCAATCTCTTGCAAGCCTCATGTTGTTTCTTACACAATGGGGAAAAATAAGGAGTATGTTTCCCAAATCACTTGAAGTCCAGGAAAACGCACACTGCATCACTCTTGCACAAACACGCTGTTTCTCCTAATGTGTTGAGAACTTTTAACAAACCAGAAAAGAAGGGTATTTTGCAGTGAAATTCAGACGTGTTTGTAGAAAAGTACATTTCTATGGGCTGCAGAGTGCAAAACCGTGATTGACTTCATGTTCTCGATGAAAACCTTACATTTCCAGTGACCTGAAGTAGGACTTTCACAAAAAGATGTGTTTCCGTGTCTGTGGTGAAAGGAGCTCTAGGTTGTGTATTCAGTGCTGGAGAGTGACACACTCTACATAGGTTACACAGCGTTTTGAGAGCACCAACATGCTAAAAACTGAAACTGCTACAAGGTGTGTGTAGCGTGCAGAAAGAAGGCTTGTCATTTCAAAGAAAGAAGAGGAAACCAAAATCCAGGTAGTGAAACGAACACACCAGTATGGGAGATGTGCATGTGGACAGTTTCAAGCAGAGGCTCTTTGTGGACACTTGGAAACAGCGCTGTGAAAAAATTCCGTACGAAGCAGGATTTGGCCAAAGTTGAAAGACCTTCCAAAACCAACCCTAAAGAACTTAGCCAAACAATGAATGTTGCAATAAACTCCTGCAGGAAAGGTGCATCTATGACACAAGTCCCGAGCAGGTAGCTACATTCTGCACAGTACAAAATGCATATGAATTCCAGGCTGAAAACTCACTCCAGAAGGAAGCAATGCGTGTGTTTCTCTCTGAAAGGACACTCAGCCACTAGGCTTTTGCTTGCTCCTTCAAGGTCTTTGTAGAAACGTGTGTTTTCACTGCTGGAATACGTTTTGGGATGCATTGTTTCAATCTCTTGCAAGCCTCATGTTGTTTCTTACACAATGGGGAAAAATAAGGAGTATGTTTCCCAAATCACTTGAAGTCCAGGAAAACGCACACTGCATCACTCTTGCACGAACACGCTCTTTCTCCTAATACGTTGAGAACTTTCAACAAACATGAAGAGAAGGGTATTTTGCAGTGAAATTCAGACGGGTTTGTAGAAAAGTACATTTCTATGGGCTGCAGAGTGCCAAACCGTCATTGACTTCATGTTCTCGATGAAAACCTTACATTTCCAAGTGACCTGAAGTAGGACTTTCACAAAAAGATGTGTTTGCGTGTCTGTGGTGAAAGGAGCTCTAGGTTGTGTATTCAGTGCTGGAGAGTGACACACTCTACATAGGTTACACAGCGTTTTGAGAGCACCAACACGCTAAAAACTGAAACTGCTACAAGGTGTGTGTAGCGTGCAGAAAGAAGGCTTGTCATTTCAAAGAAAGAAGAGGAAACCAAAATCCAGGTAGTGAAACGAACACACCAGTATGGGAGATGTGCATGTGGACATTTCAAGCAGAGGCTCTTTGTGGACACTTGGAAACAGCGCTGTGAAAAAATTTCGTACGAAGCGGGATTTGGCCAAAGTTGAAAGACCTTCCAAAACCAACCCTAAAGAACTTAGCCAAACAATGAATGTTTCAATAAACTCCTGCAGGAAAGGTGCGTCTATGATACAACTCCCGAGCAGGTAGCTACATTCTGCACAGTACAAAATGCATATGAATTCCAGGCTGAAAACTCACTCCAGACGGAAGCAATGCGTGTGTTTCTCTCTGAAAGAACACTCAGCCACTAGGCTTTTGCTTGCTCCTTCAAAGTCTTTGTAGAAACGTGTGTTTTCACTGCTGGAATACGTTTTGGGATGCATTGTTTCAATCTCTTGCAAGCCTCATGTTGTTTCTTACACAATGGGGAAAAATAAGGAGTATGTTTCCCAAATCACTTGAAGTCCAGGAAAACGCACACTGCATCACTCTTGCACAAACACGCTGTTTCTCCTAATGTGTTGAGAACTTTTAACAAACCAGAAAAGAAGGGTATTTTGCAGTGAAATTCAGACGTGTTTGTAGAAAAGTACATTTCTATGGGCTGCAGAGTGCAAAACCGTGATTGACTTCATGTTCTCGATGAAAACCTTACATTTCCAGTGACCTGAAGTAGGACTTTCACAAAAAGATGTGTTTCCGTGTCTGTGGTGAAAGGAGCTCTAGGTTGTGTATTCAGTGCTGGAGAGTGACACACTCTACATAGGTTACACAGCGTTTTGAGAGCACCAACATGCTAAAAACTGAAACTGCTACAAGGTGTGTGTAGCGTGCAGAAAGAAGGCTTGTCATTTCAAAGAAAGAAGAGGAAACCAAAATCCAGGTAGTGAAACGAACACACCAGTATGGGAGATGTGCATGTGGACAGTTTCAAGCAGAGGCTCTTTGTGGACACTTGGAAACAGCGCTGTGAAAAAATTCCGTACGAAGCAGGATTTGGCCAAAGTTGAAAGACCTTCCAAAACCAACCCTAAAGAACTTAGCCAAACAATGAATGTTGCAATAAACTCCTGCAGGAAAGGTGCATCTATGACACAAGTCCCGAGCAGGTAGCTACATTCTGCACAGTACAAAATGCATATGAATTCCAGGCTGAAAACTCACTCCAGAAGGAAGCAATGCGTGTGTTTCTCTCTGAAAGGACACTCAGCCACTAGGCTTTTGCTTGCTCCTTCAAAGTCTTTGTAGAAACGTGTGTTTTCACTGCTGGAATACGTTTTGGGATGCATTGTTTCAATCTCTTGCAAGCCTCATGTTGTTTCTTACACAATGGGGAAAAATAAGGAGTATGTTTCCCAAATCACTTGAAGTCCAGGAAAACGCACACTGCATCACTCTTGCACGAACACGCTCTTTCTCCTAATACGTTGAGAACTTTCAACAAACAAGAAGAGAAGGGTATTTTGCAGTGAAATTCAGACGGGTTTGTAGAAAAGTACATTTCTATGGGCTGCAGAGTGCAAAACCGTCATTGACTTCATGTTCTCGATGAAAACCTTACATTTCCAAGTGACCTGAAGTAGGACTTTCACAAAAAGATGTGTTTGCGTGTCTGTGGTGAAAGGAGCTCTAGGTTGTGTATTCAGTGCTGGAGAGTGACACACTCTACATAGGTTACACAGCGTTTTGAGAGCACCAACATGCTAAAAACTAAAACTGCTACAAGGTGTGTGTAGCGTGCAGAAAGAAGGCTTGTCATTTCAAAGAAAGAAGAGGAAACCAAAATCCAGGTAGTGAAACAAACACACCAGTATGGGAGATGTGCATGTGGACAGTTTCAAGCAGAGGCTCTTTGTGGACACTTGGAAACAGCGCTGTGAAAAAATTTCGTACGAAACGGGATTTGGCCAAAGTTGAAAGACCTTCCAAAACCAACCCTAAAGAACTTAGCCAAACAATGAATGTTGCAATAAACTCCTGCAGGAAAGGTGCATCTATGACACAACTCCCGAGCAGGTAGCTACATTCTGCACAGTACAAAATGCATATGAATTCCAGGCTGAAAACTCACTCCAGAAGGAAGCAATGCGTGTGTTTCTCTCTGAAAGAACACTCAGCCACTAGGCTTTTGCTTGCTCCTTCAAAGTCTTTGTAGAAACGTGTGTTTTCACTGCTGGAATACGTTTTGGGATGCATTGTTTCAATCTCTTGCAAGCCTCATGTTTCTTACACAATGGGGAAAAATAAGGAGTATGTTTCCCAAATCACTTGAAGTCCAGGAAAACGCACACTGCATCACTCTTGCACGAACACGCTCTCTCTCCTAATGTGTTGAGAACTTTTAACAAACCAGAAAAGAAGGGTATTTTGCAGTGAAATTCAGACGTGTTTGTAGAAAAGTACATTTCTATGGGCTGCAGAGTGCAAAACCGTGATTGACTTCATGTTCTCGATGAAAACCTTACATTTCCAGTGACCTGAAGTAGGACTTTCACAAAAAGATGTGTTTCCGTGTCTGTGGTGAAAGGAGCTCTAGGTTGTGTATTCAGTGCTGGAGAGTGACACACTCTACATAGGTTACACAGCGTTTTGAGAGCACCAACATGCTAAAAACTGAAACTGCTACAAGGTGTGTGTAGCGTGCAGAAAGAAGGCTTGTCATTTCAAAGAAAGAAGAGGAAACCAAAATCCAGGTAGTGAAACGAACACACCAGTATGGGAGATGTGCATGTGGACAGTTTCAAGCAGAGGCTCTTTGTGGACACTTGGAAACAGCGCTGTGAAAAAATTCCGTACGAAGCAGGATTTGGCCAAAGTTGAAAGACCTTCCAAAACCAACCCTAAAGAACTTAGCCAAACAATGAATGTTGCAATAAACTCCTGCAGGAAAGGTGCATCTATGACACAAGTCCCGAGCAGGTAGCTACATTCTGCACAGTACAAAATGCATATGAATTCCAGGCTGAAAACTCACTCCAGAAGGAAGCAATGCGTGTGTTTCTCTCTGAAAGGACACTCAGCCACTAGGCTTTTGCTTGCTCCTTCAAAGTCTTTGTAGAAACGTGTGTTTTCACTGCTGGAATACGTTTTGGGATGCATTGTTTCAATCTCTTGCAAGCCTCATGTTGTTTCTTACACAATGGGGAAAAATAAGGAGTATGTTTCCCAAATCACTTGAAGTCCAGGAAAACGCACACTGCATCACTCTTGCACGAACACGCTCTTTCTCCTAATACGTTGAGAACTTTCAACAAACAAGAAGAGAAGGGTATTTTGCAGTGAAATTCAGACGTGTTTGTAGAAAAGTACGTTTCTCTTGGCTGCAGAGTGCAAAACCGTGATTGACTTCATGTTCTCGATGAAAACCTTACATTTCCAGTGACCTGAAGTAGGACTTTCACAAAGAGATGTGTTTCCGTGTCTGTGGTGAAAGGAGCTCTAGGTTGTGTATTCAGTGCTGGAGAGTGACACACTCTACATAGGTTACACAGCGTTTTGAGAGCACCAACATGCTAAAAACTGAAACTGCTACAAGGTGTGTGTAGCGTGCAGAAAGAAGGCTTGTCATTTCAAAGAGAGAAGAGGAAACCAAAATCCAGGTAGTGAAACGAACACACCAGTATGGGAGATGTGCATGTGGACAGTTTCAAGCAGAGGCTCTTTGTGGACACTTGGAAACAGCGCTGTGAAAAAATTTCGTACGAAGCGGGATTTGGCCAAAGTTGAAAGACCTTCCAAAACCAACCCTAAAGAACTTAGCCAAACAATGAATGTTGCAATAAACTCCTGCAGGAAAGGTGCATCTATGACACAAGTCCCGAGCAGGTAGCTACATTCTGCACAGTACAAAATGCATATGAATTCCAGGCTGAAAACTCACTCCAGAAGGAAGCAATGCGTGTGTTTCTCTCTGAAAGAACACTCAGCCACTAGGCTTTTGCTTGCTCCTTCAAAGTCTTTGTAGAAACGTGTGTTTTCACTGCTGGAATACGTTTTGGGATGCATTGTTTCAATCTCTTGCAAGCCTCATGTTGTTTCTTACACAATGAGGAAAAATAAGGAGTATGTTTCCCAAATCACTTGAAGTCCAGGAAAACGCACACTGCATCACTCTTGCACGAACACGCTCTTTCTCCTAATACGTTGAGAACTTTCAACAAACAAGAAGAGAAGGGTATTTTGCAGTGAAATTCAGACGGGTTTGTAGAAAAGTACATTTCTATGGGCTGCAGAGTGCAAAACCGTCATTGACTTCATGTTCTCGATGAAAACCTTACATTTCCAAGTGACCTGAAGTAGGACTTTCACAAAAAGATGTGTTTGCGTGTCTGTGGTGAAAGGAGCTCTAGGTTGTGTATTCAGTGCTGGAGAGTGACACACTCTACATAGGTTACACAGCGTTTTGAGAGCACCAACACGCTAAAAACTGAAACTGCTACAAGGTGTGTGTAGCGTGCAGAAAGAAGGCTTGTCATTTCAAAGAAAGAAGAGGAAACCAAAATCCAGGTAGTGAAACGAACACACCAGTATGGGAGATGTGCATGTGGACAGTTTCAAGCAGAGGCTCTTTGTGGACACTTGGAAACAGCGCTGTGAAAAAATTTCGTACGAAGCGGGATTTGGCCAAAGTTGAAAGACCTTCCAAAACCAACCCTAAAGAACTTAGCCAAACAATGAATGTTGCAATAAACTCCTGCAGGAAGGGTGCCTCTATGACACAACTCCCGAGCAGGTAGCTACATTCTGCACAGTACAAAATGCATATGAATTTCAGGCTGAAAACTCACTCCAGAAGGAAGCAATGCATGTGTTTCTCTCTGAAAGAACACTCAGCCACTAGGCTTTTGCTTGCTCCTTCAAAGTCTTTGTAGAAACGTGTGTTTTCACTGCTGGAATACGTTTTGGGATGCATTGTTTCAATCTCTTGCAAGCCTCATGTTGTTTCTTACACAATGGGGAAAAATAAGGAGTATGTTTCCCAAATCACTTGAAGTCCAGGAAAACGCACACTGCATCACTCTTGCACGAACACGCTCTTTCTCCTAATGTGTTGAGAACTTTTAACAAACCAGAAAAGAAGGGTATTTTGCAGTGAAATTCAGACGTGTTTGTAGAAAAGTACATTTCTCTTGGCTGCAGAGTGCAATACCGTGATTGACTTCATGTTCTCGATGAAAACCTTACATTTCCAGTGACCTGAAGTAGGACTTTCACAAAAAGATGTGTTTCCGTGTCTGTGGTGAAAGGAGCTCTAGGTTGTGTATTCAGTGCTGGAGAGTGACACACTCTACATAGGTTACACAGCGTTTTGAGAGCACCAACATGCTAAAAACTGAAACTGCTACAAGGTGTGTGTAGCGTGCAGAAAGAAGGCTTGTCATTTCAAAGAAAGAAGAGGAAACCAAAATCCAGGTAATGAAACGAACACACCAGTATGGGAGATGTGCATGTGGACAGTTTCAAGCAGAGGCTCTTTGTGGACACTTGGAAACAGCGTTGTGAAAAAATTTCGTACGAAGCGGGATTTGGCCAAAGTTGAAAGACCTTCCAAAACCAACCCTAAAGAACTTAGCCAAACAATGAATGTTGCAATAAACTCCTACAAGAAAGGTGCGTCTATGACACAACTCCCGAGCAGGTAGCTACATTCTGCACAGTACAAAATGCATATGAATTCCAGGTTGAAAACTCACTCCAGAAGGAAGCAATGCGTGTGTTTCTCTCTGAAAGAACACTCAGCCACTAGGCTTTTGCTTGCTCCTTCAAAGTCTTTGTAGAAACGTTTGTTTTCACTGCTGGAATACGTTTTGGGATGCATTGTTTCAATCTCTTGCAAGCCTCATGTTGTTTCTTACACAATGGGGAAAAATAAGGAGTATGTTTCCCAAATCACTTGAAGTCCAGGAAAACGCACACTGCATCACTCTTGCACGAACACGCTCTTTCTCCTAATGTGTTGAGAACTTTCAACAAACCAGAAAAGAAGGGTAATTTGCAGTGAAATTCAGACGGGTTTGTAGAAAAGTACATTTCTATGGGCTAGAGAGTGCAAAACCGTCATTGACTTCATGTTCTCGATGAAAACCTTACATTTCCAAGTGACCTGAAGTAGGACTTTCACAAAAAGATGTGTTTGCGTGTCTGTGGTGAAAGGAGCTCTAGGTTGTGTATTCAGTGCTGGAGAGTGACACACTCTACATAGGTTACACAGCGTTTTGAGAGCACCAACATGCTAAAAACTGAAACTGCTACAAGGTGTGTGTAGCGTGCAGAAAGAAGGCTTGTCATTTCAAAGAAAGAAGAGGAAACCAAAATCCAGGTAGTGAAACGAACACACCAGCATGGGAGATGTGCATGTGGACAGTTTCAAGCAGAGGCTCTTTGTGGACACTTGGAAACAGCGCTGTGAAAAAATTTCGTACGAAGCGGGATTTGGCCAAAGTTGAAAGACCTTCCAAAACCAACCCTAAAGAACTTAGCCAAACAATGAATGTTTCAATAAACTCCTGCAGGAAGGGTGCGTCTATGACACAACTCCCGAGCAGGTAGCTACATTCTGCACAGTACAAAATGCATATGAATTCCAGGCTGAAAACTCACTCCAGAAGGAAGCAATGCGTGTGTTTCTCTCTGAAAGAACACTCAGCCACTAGGCTTTTGCTTGCTCCTTCAAAGTCTTTGTAGAAACGTGTGTTTTCACTGCTGGAATACGTTTTGGGATGCATTGTTTCAATCTCTTGCAAGCCTCATGTTGTTTCTTACACAATGGGGAAAAATAAGGAGTATGTTTCCCAAATCACTTGAAGTCCAGGAAAACGCACACTGCATCACTCTTGCACGAACACGCTCTTTCTCCTAATGTGTTGAGAACTTTCAACAAACCAGAAAAGAAGGGTATTTTGCAGTGAAATTCAGACGGGTTTGTAGAAAAGTACATTTCTATGGGCTGCAGAGTGCAAAACCGTCATTGACTTCATGTTCTCGATGAAAACCTTACATTTCCAAGTGACCTGAAGTAGGAGTTTCACAAAAAGATGTGTTTGCGTGTCTGTGGTGAAAGGAGCTCTAGGTTGTGTATTCAGTGCTGGAGAGTGACACACTCTACATAGGTTACACAGCGTTTTGAGAGCACCAACATGCTAAAAACTGAAACTGCTACAAGGTGTGTGTAGCGTGCAGAAAGAAGGCTTGTCATTTCAAAGAAAGAAGAGGAAACCAAAATCCAGGTAGTGAAACGAACACACCAGTATGGGAGATGTGCATGTGGACAGTTTCAAGCAGAGGCTCTTTGTGGACACTTGGAAACAGCGCTGTGAAAAAATTTCGTACGAAGCGGGATTTGGCCAAAGTTGAAAGACCTTCCAAAACCAACCCTAAAGAACTTAGCCAAACAATGAATGTTTCAATAAACTCCTGCAGGAAAGGTGCGTCTATGACACAACTCCCGAGCAGGTAGCTACATTCTGCACAGTACAAAATGCATATGAATTCCAGGCTGAAAACTCACTCCAGAAGGAAGCAATGCGTGTGTTTCTCTCTGAAAGAACACTCAGCCACTAGGCTTTTGCTTGCTCCTTCAAAGTCTTTGTAGAAACGTGTGTTTTCACTGCCGGAATACGTTTTGGGATGCATTGTTTCAATCTCTTGCAAGCCTCATGTTGTTTCTTACACAATGGGGAAAAATAAGGAGTATGTTTCCCAAATCACTTGAAGTCCAGGAAAACGCACACTGCATCACTCTTGCACGAACACGCTCTTTCTCCTAATGTGTTGAGAACTTTCAACAAACCAGAAAAGAAGGGTATTTTGCAGTGAAATTCAGACGGGTTTGTAGAAAAGTACATTTCTATTGGCTGCAGAGTGCAAAACCGTCATTGACTTCATGTTCTCGATGAAAACCTTACATTTCCAAGTGACCTGAAGTAGGACTTTCACAAAAAGATGTGTTTGCGTGTCTGTGGTGAAAGGAGCTCTAGGTTGTGTATTCAGTGCTGGAGAGTGACACACTCTACATAGGTTACACAGCGTTTTGAGAGCACCAACACGCTAAAAACTGAAACTGCTACAAGGTGTGTGTAGCGTGCAGAAAGAAGGCTTGTCATTTCAAAGAAAGAAGAGGAAACCAAAATCCAGGTAGTGAAACGAACACACCAGTATGGGAGATGTGCATGTGGACAGTTTCAAGCAGAGGCTCTTTGTGGACACTTGGAAACAGCGCTGTGAAAAAATTTCGTACGAAGCGGGATTTGGCCAAAGTTGAAAGACCTTCCAAAACCAACCCTAAAGAACTTAGCCAAACAATGAATGTTGTAATAAACTCCTGCAGGAAAGGTGCATCTATGACACAACTCCCGAGCAGGTAGCTACATTCTGCACAGTACAAAATGCATATGAATTCCAGGCTGAAAACTCACTCCAGAAGGAAGCAATGCGTGTGTTTCTCTCTGAAAGAACACTCAGCCACTAGGCTTTTCCTTGCTCCTTCAAAGTCTTTGTAGAAACGTGTGTTTTCACTGCTGGAATACGTTTTGGGATGCATTGTTTCAATCTCTTGCAAGCCTCATGTTGTTTCTTACACAATGGGGAAAAATAAGGAGTATGTTTCCCAAATCACTTGAAGTCCAGGAAAACGCACACTGCATCACTCTTGCACGAACACGCCCTTTCTCCTAATACGTTGAGAACTTTCAACAAACAAGAAGAGAAGGATATTTTGCAGTGAAATTCAGACGGGTTTGTAGAAAAGTACATTTCTATGGGCTGCAGAGTGCAAAACCGTCATTGACTTCATGTTCTCGATGAAAACCTTACATTTCCAAGTGACCTGAAGTAGGACTTTCACAAAAAGATGTGTTTGCGTGTCTGTGGTGAAAGGAGCTCTAGGTTGGGTATTCAGTGCTGGAGAGTGACACACTCTACATAGGTTACACAGCGTTTTGAGAGCACCAACATGCTAAAAACTGAAACTGCTACAAGGTGTGTGTAGCGTGCAGAAAGAAGGCTTGTCATTTCAAAGAAAGAAGAGGAAACCAAAATCCAGGTAGTGAAACGAACACACCAGTATGGGAGATGTGCATGTGGACAGTTTCAAGCAGAGGCTCTTTGTGGACACTTGGAAACAGCGCTGTGAAAAAATTTCGTACGAAGCGGGATTTGGCCAAAGTTGAAAGACCTTCCAAAACCAACCCTAAAGAACTTAGCCAAACAATGAATGTTGCAATAAACTCCTGCAGGAAAGGTGCGTCTATGACACAACTCCCGAGCAGGTAGCTACATTCTGCACAGTACAAAATGCATATGAATTCCAGGCTGAAAACTCACTCCAGAAGGAAGCAATGCGTGTGTTTCTCTCTGAAAGAACACTCAGCCACTAGGCTTTTGCTTGCTCCTTCAAAGTCTTTGTAGAAACGTGTGTTTTCACTGCTGGAATACGTTTTGGGATGCATTGTTTCAATCTCTTGCAAGCCTCATGTTGTTTCTTACACAATGGGGAAAAATAAGGAGTATGTTTCCCAAATCACTTGAAGTCCAAGAAAACGCAAACTGCATCACTCTTGCACGAATACGCTCTTTCTCCTAATACGTTGAGAACTTTCAACAAACAAGAAGAGAAGGATATTTTGCAGTGAAATTCAGACGGGTTTGTAGAAAAGTACATTTCTATGGGCTGCAGAGTGCAAAACCGTCATTGACTTCATGTTCTCGATGAAAACCTTACATTTCCAAGTGACCTGAAGTAGGACTTTCACAAAAAGATGTGTTTGCGTGTCTGTGGTGAAAGGAGCTCTAGGTTGTGTATTCAGTGCTGGAGAGTGACACACTCTACATAGGTTACACAGCGTTTTGAGAGCACCAACACGCTAAAAACTGAAACTGCTACAAGGTGTGTGTAGCGTGCAGAAAGAAGGCTTGTCATTTCAAAGAAAGAAGAGGAAACCAAAATCCAGGTAGTGAAACGAACACACCAGTATGGGAGATGTGCATGTGGACAGTTTCAAGCAGAGGCTCTTTGTGGACACTTGGAAACAGCGCTGTGAAAAAATTTCGTACGAAGCGGGATTTGGCCAAAGTTGAAAGACCTTCCAAAACCAACCCTAAAGAACTTAGCCAAACAATGAATGTTGTAATAAACTCCTGCAGGAAAGGTGCATCTATGACACAACTCCCGAGCAGGTAGCTACATTCTGCACAGTACAAAATGCATATGAATTCCAGGCTGAAAACTCACTCCAGAAGGAAGCAATGCGTGTGTTTCTCTCTGAAAGAACAGTCAGCCACTAGGCTTTTCCTTGCTCCTTCAAAGTCTTTGTAGAAACGTGTGTTTTCACTGCTGGAATACGTTTTGGGATGCATTGTTTCAATCTCTTGCAAGCCTCATGTTGTTTCTTACACAATGGGGAAAAATAAGGAGTATGTTTCCCAAATCACTTGAAGTCCAAGAAAACGCAAACTGCATCACTCTTGCACGAATACGCTCTTTCTCCTAATACGTTGAGAACTTTCAACAAACAAGAAGAGAAGGATATTTTGCAGTGAAATTCAGACGGGTTTGTAGAAAAGTACATTTCTATGGGCTGCAGAGTGCAAAACCGTCATTGACTTCATGTTCTCGATGAAAACCTTACATTTCCAAGTGACCTGAAGGAGGACTTTCACAAAAAGATGTGTTTGCGTGTCTGTGGTGAAAGGAGCTCTAGGTTGTGTATTCAGTGCTGGAGAGTGACACACTCTACATAGGTTACACAGCGTTTTGAGAGCACCAACATGCTAAAAACTGAAACTGCTACAAGGTGTGTGTAGCGTGCAGAAAGAAGGCTTGTCATTTCAAAGAAAGAAGAGGAAACCAAAATCCAGGTAGTGAAACGAACACACCAGTATGGGAGATGTGCATGTGGACAGTTTCAAGCAGAGGCTCTTTGTGGACACTTTTAAACAGCGCTGTGAAAAAATTTCGTACGAAGCGGGATTTGGCCAAAGTTGAAAGACCTTCCAAAACCAACCCTAAAGAACTTAGCCAAACAATGAATGTTTCAATAAACTCCTGCAGGAAAGGTGCGTCTATGACACAACTCCCGAGCAGGTAGCTACATTCTGCACAGTACAAAATGCATATGAATTCCAGGCTGAAAACTCACTCCAGAAGGAAGCAATGCGTGTGTTTCTCTCTGAAAGAACACTCAGCCACTAGGCTTTTGCTTGCTCCTTCAAAGTCTTTGTAGAAACGTGTGTTTTCACTGCCGGAATACGTTTTGGGATGCATTGTTTCAATCTCTTGCAAGCCTCATGTTGTTTCTTACACAATGGGGAAAAATAAGGAGTATGTTTCCAAAATCACTTGAAGTCCAGGAAAACGCACACTGCATCACTCTTGCACGAACACGCTCTTTCTCCTAATGTGTTGAGAACTTTCAACAAACCAGAAAAGAAGGGTATTTTGCAGTGAAATTCAGACGGGTTTGTAGAAAAGTACATTTCTATGGGCTGCAGAGTGCAAAACCGTCATTGACTTCATGTTCTCGATGAAAACCTTACATTTCCAAGTGACCTAAAGTAGGACTTTCACAAAAAGATGTGTTTGCGTGTCTGTGGTGAAAGGAGCTCTAGGTTGTGTATTCAGTGCTGGAGAGTGACACACTCTACATAGGTTACACAGCGTTTTGAGAGCACCAACACGCTAAAAACTGAAACTGCTACAAGGTGTGTGTAGCGTGCAGAATGAAGGCTTGTCATTTCAAAGAAAGAAGAGGAAACCAAAATCCAGGTAGTGAAACGAACACACCAGTATGGGAGATGTGCATGTGGACAGTTTCAAGCAGAGGCTCTTTGTGGACACTTGGAAACAGCGCTGTGAAAAAATTTCGTACGAAGCGGGATTTGGCCAAAGTTGAAAGACCTTCCAAAACCAATCCTAAAGAACTTAGCCAAACAATGAATGTTGCAATAAACTCCTGCAGGAAAGGTGCGTCTATGACACAACTCCCGAGCAGGTAGCTACATTCTGCACAGTACAAAATGCATATGAATTCCAGGCTGAAAACTCACTCCAGAAGGAAGCAATGCGTGTGTTTCCCTCTGAAAGAACACTCAGCCACTAGGCTTCTGCTTGCTCCTTCAAAGTCTTTGTAGAAACGTGTGTTTTCACTGCTGGAATACGTTTTGGGATGCATTGTTTCAATCTCTTGCAAGCCTCATGTTGTTTCTTACACAATGGGGAAAAATAAGGAGTATGTTTCCCAAATCACTTGAAGTCCAGGAAAACGCACACTGCATCACTCTTGCACGAACACGCTCTTTCTCCTAATGTGTTGAGAACTTTCAACAAACCAGAAAAGAAGGGTATTTTGCAGTGAAATTCAGACGGGTTTGTAGAAAAGTACATTTCTATGGGCTGCAGAGTGCAAAACCGTCATTGACTTCATGTTCTCGATGAAAACCTTACATTTCCAAGTGACCTGAAGTAGGACTTTCACAAAAAGATGTGTTTGCGTGTCTGTGGTGAAAGGAGCTCTAGGTTGTGTATTCAGTGCTGGAGAGTGACACACTCTACATAGGTTACACAGCGTTTTGAGAGCACCAACATGCTAAAAACTGAAACTGCTACAAGGTGTGTGTAGCGTGCAGAAAGAAGGCTTGTCATTTCAAAGAAAGAAGAGGAAACCAAAATCCAGGTAGTGAAACGAACACACCAGTATGGGAGATGTGCATGTGGACAGTTTCAAGCAGAGGCTCTTTGTGGACACTTGGAAACAGCGCTGTGAAAAAATTTCGTACGAAGCGGGATTTGGCCAAAGTTGAAAGACCTTCCAAAACCAACCCTAAAGAACTTAGCCAAACAATGAATGTTTCAATAAACTCCTGCAGGAAAGGTGCGTCTATGACACAACTCCCGAGCAGGTAGCTACATTCTGCACAGTACAAAATGCATATGAATTCCAGGCTGAAAACTCACTCCAGAAGGAAGCAATGCGTGTGTTTCTCTCTGAAAGAACACTCAGCCACTAGGCTTTTGCTTGCTCCTTCAAAGTCTTTGTAGAAACGTGTGTTTTCACTGCCGGAATACGTTTTGGGATGCATTGTTTCAATCTCTTGCAAGCCTCATGTTGTTTCTTACACAATGGGGAAAAATAAGGAGTATGTTTCCAAAATCACTTGAAGTCCAGGAAAACGCACACTGCATCACTCTTGCACGAACACGCTCTTTCTCCTAATGTGTTGAGAACTTTCAACAAACCAGAAAAGAAGGGTATTTTGCAGTGAAATTCAGACGGGTTTGTAGAAAAGTACATTTCTATGGGCTGCAGAGTGCAAAACCGTCATTGACTTCATGTTCTCGATGAAAACCTTACATTTCCAAGTGACCTGAAGTAGGACTTTCACAAAAAGATGTGTTTGCGTGTCTGTGGTGAAAGGAGCTCTAGGTTGTGTATTCAGTGCTGGAGAGTGACACACTCTACATAGGTTACACAGCGTTTTGAGAGCACCAACATGCTAAAAACTGAAACTGCTACAAGGTGTGTGTAGCGTGCAGAAAGAAGGCTTGTCATTTCAAAGAAAGAAGAGGAAACCAAAATCCAGGTAGTGAAACGAACACACCAGTATGGGAGATGTGCATGTGGACAGTTTCAAGCAGAGGCTCTTTGTGGACACTTGGAAACAGCGCTGTGAAAAAATTTCGTACGAAGCGGGATTTGGCCAAAGTTGAAAGACCTTCCAAAACCAATCCTAAAGAACTTAGCCAAACAATGAATGTTGCAATAAACTCCTGCAGGAAAGGTGCGTCTATGACACAACTCCCGAGCAGGTAGCTACATTCTGCACAGTACAAAATGCATATGAATTCCAGGCTGAAAACTCACTCCAGAAGGAAGCAATGCGTGTGTTTCCCTCTGAAAGAACACTCAGCCACTAGGCTTCTGCTTGCTCCTTCAAAGTCTTTGTAGAAACGTGTGTTTTCACTGCTGGAATACGTTTTGGGATGCATTGTTTCAATCTCTTGCAAGCCTCATGTTGTTTCTTACACAATGGGGAAAAATAAGGAGTATGTTTCCCAAATCACTTGAAGTCCAGGAAAACGCACACTGCATCACTCTTGCACGAACACGCCCTTTCTCCTAATACGTTGAGAACTTTCAACAAACAAGAAGAGAAGGATATTTTGCAGTGAAATTCAGACGGGTTTGTAGAAAAGTACATTTCTATGGGCTGCAGAGTGCAAAACCGTCATTGACTTCATGTTCTCGATGAAAACCTTACATTTCCAAGTGACCTGAAGTAGGACTTTCACAAAAAGATGTGTTTGCGTGTCTGTGGTGAAAGGAGCTCTAGGTTGGGTATTCAGTGCTGGAGAGTGACACACTCTACATAGGTTACACAGCGTTTTGAGAGCACCAACATGCTAAAAACTGAAACTGCTACAAGGTGTGTGTAGCGTGCAGAAAGAAGGCTTGTCATTTCAAAGAAAGAAGAGGAAACCAAAATCCAGGTAGTGAAACGAACACACCAGTATGGGAGATGTGCATGTGGACAGTTTCAAGCAGAGGCTCTTTGTGGACACTTGGAAACAGCGCTGTGAAAAAATTTCGTACGAAGCGGGATTTGGCCAAAGTTGAAAGACCTTCCAAAACCAACCCTAAAGAACTTAGCCAAACAATGAATGTTTCAATAAACTCCTGCAGGAAAGGTGCGTCTATGACACAACTCCCGAGCAGGTAGCTACATTCTGCACAGTACAAAATGCATATGAATTCCAGGCTGAAAACTCACTCCAGAAGGAAGCAATGCGTGTGTTTCTCTCTGAAAGAACACTCAGCCACTAGGCTTTTGCTTGCTCCTTCAAAGTCTTTGTAGAAACGTGTGTTTTCACTGCTGGAATACGTTTTGGGATGCATTGTTTCAATCTCTTGCAAGCCTCATGTTGTTTCTTACACAATGGGGAAAAATAAGGAGTATGTTTCCCAAATCACTTGAAGTCCAAGAAAACGCAAACTGCATCACTCTTGCACGAATACGCTCTTTCTCCTAATACGTTGAGAACTTTCAACAAACAAGAAGAGAAGGATATTTTGCAGTGAAATTCAGACGGGTTTGTAGAAAAGTACATTTCTATGGGCTGCAGAGTGCAAAACCGTCATTGACTTCATGTTCTCGATGAAAACCTTACATTTCCAAGTGACCTGAAGTAGGACTTTCACAAAAAGATGTGTTTGCGTGTCTGTGGTGAAAGGAGCTCTAGGTTGTGTATTCAGTGCTGGAGAGTGACACACTCTACATAGGTTACACAGCGTTTTGAGAGCACCAACACGCTAAAAACTGAAACTGCTACAAGGTGTGTGTAGCGTGCAGAAAGAAGGCTTGTCATTTCAAAGAAAGAAGAGGAAACCAAAATCCAGGTAGTGAAACGAACACACCAGTATGGGAGATGTGCATGTGGACAGTTTCAAGCAGAGGCTCTTTGTGGACACTTGGAAACAGCGCTGTGAAAAAATTTCCTACGAAGCGGGATTTGGCCAAAGTTGAAAGACCTTCCAAAACCAACCCTAAAGAACTTAGCCAAACAATGAATGTTGTAATAAACTCCTGCAGGAAAGGTGCATCTATGACACAACTCCCGAGCAGGTAGCTACATTCTGCACAGTACAAAATGCATATGAATTCCAGGCTGAAAACTCACTCCAGAAGGAAGCAATGCGTGTGTTTCTCTCTGAAAGAACAGTCAGCCACTAGGCTTTTCCTTGCTCCTTCAAAGTCTTTGTAGAAACGTGTGTTTTCACTGCTGGAATACGTTTTGGGATGCATTGTTTCAATCTCTTGCAAGCCTCATGTTGTTTCTTACACAATGGGGAAAAATAAGGAGTATGTTTCCCAAATCACTTGAAGTCCAGGAAAACGCACACTGCATCACTCTTGCACGAACACGCCCTTTCTCCTAATACGTTGAGAACTTTCAACAAACAAGAAGAGAAGGATATTTTGCAGTGAAATTCAGACGGGTTTGTAGAAAAGTACATTTCTATGGGCTGCAGAGTGCAAAACCGTCATTGACTTCATGTTCTCGATGAAAACCTTACATTTCCAAGTGACCTGAAGTAGGACTTTCACAAAAAGATGTGTTTGCGTGTCTGTGGTGAAAGGAGCTCTAGGTTGGGTATTCAGTGCTGGAGAGTGACACACTCTACATAAGTTACACAGCGTTTTGAGAGCACCAACATGCTAAAAACTGAAACTGCTACAAGGTGTGTAGCGTGCAGAAAGAAGGCTTGTCATTTCAAAGAAAGAAGAGGAAACCAAAATCCAGGTAGTGAAACGAACACACCAGTATGGGAGATGTGCATGTGGACAGTTTCAAGCAGAGGCTCTTTGTGGACACTTGGAAACAGCGCTGTGAAAAAATTTCGTACGAAGCGGGATTTGGCCAAAGTTGAAAGACCTTCCAAAACCAACCCTAAAGAACTTAGCCAAACAATGAATGTTTCAATAAACTCCTGCAGGAAAGGTGCGTCTATGACACAACTCCCGAGCAGGTAGCTACATTCTGCACAGTACAAAATGCATATGAATTCCAGGCTGAAAACTCACTCCAGAAGGAAGCAATGCGTGTGTTTCTCTCTGAAAGAACACTCAGCCACTAGGCTTTTGCTTGCTCCTTCAAAGTCTTTGTAGAAACGTGTGTTTTCACTGCTGGAATACGTTTTGGGATGCATTGTTTCAATCTCTTGCAAGCCTCATGTTGTTTCTTACACAATGGGGAAAAATAAGGAGTATGTTTCCCAAATCACTTGAAGTCCAAGAAAACGCACACTGCATCACTCTTGCACGAATACGCTCTTTCTCCTAATACGTTGAGAACTTTCAACAAACAAGAAGAGAAGGATATTTTGCAGTGAAATTCAGACGGGTTTGTAGAAAAGTACATTTCTATGGGCTGCAGAGTGCAAAACCGTCATTGACTTCATGTTCTCGATGAAAACCTTACATTTCCAAGTGACCTGAAGGAGGACTTTCACAAAAAGATGTGTTTGCGTGTCTGTGGTGAAAGGAGCTCTAGGTTGTGTATTCAGTGCTGGAGAGTGACACACTCTACATAGGTTACACAGCGTTTTGAGAGCACCAACATGCTAAAAACTGAAACTGCTACAAGGTGTGTGTAGCGTGCAGAAAGAAGGCTTGTCATTTCAAAGAAAGAAGAGGAAACCAAAATCCAGGTAGTGAAACGAACACACCAGTATGGGAGATGTGCATGTGGACAGTTTCAAGCAGAGGCTCTTTGTGGACACTTGGAAACAGCGCTGTGAAAAAATTTCGTACGAAGCGGGATTTGGCCAAAGTTGAAAGACCTTCCAAAACCAACCCTAAAGAACTTAGCCAAACAATGAATGTTTCAATAAACTCCTGCAGGAAAGGTGCGTCTATGACACAACTCCCGAGCAGGTAGCTACATTCTGCACAGTACAAAATGCATATGAATTCCAGGCTGAAAACTCACTCCAGAAGGAAGCAATGCGTGTGTTTCTCTCTGAAAGAACACTCAGCCACTAGGCTTTTGCTTGCTCCTTCAAAGTCTTTGTAGAAACGTGTGTTTTCACTGCCGGAATACGTTTTGGGATGCATTGTTTCAATCTCTTGCAAGCCTCATGTTGTTTCTTACACAATGGGGAAAAATAAGGAGTATGTTTCCAAAATCACTTGAAGTCCAGGAAAACGCACACTGCATCACTCTTGCACGAACACGCTCTTTCTCCTAATGTGTTGAGAACTTTCAACAAACCAGAAAAGAAGGGTATTTTGCAGTGAAATTCAGACGGGTTTGTAGAAAAGTACATTTCTATGGGCTGCAGAGTGCAAAACCGTCATTGACTTCATGTTCTCGATGAAAACCTTACATTTCCAAGTGACCTGAAGTAGGACTTTCACAAAAAGATGTGTTTGCGTGTCTGTGGTGAAAGGAGCTCTAGGTTGTGTATTCAGTGCTGGAGAGTGACACACTCTACATAGGTTACACAGCGTTTTGAGAGCACCAACATGCTAAAAACTGAAACTGCTACAAGGTGTGTGTAGCGTGCAGAAAGAAGGCTTGTCATTTCAAAGAAAGAAGAGGAAACCAAAATCCAGGTAGTGAAACGAACACACCAGTATGGGAGATGTGCATGTGGACAGTTTCAAGCAGAGGCTCTTTGTGGACACTTGGAAACAGCGCTGTGAAAAAATTTCGTACGAAGCGGGATTTGGCCAAAGTTGAAAGACCTTCCAAAACCAATCCTAAAGAACTTAGCCAAACAATGAATGTTGCAATAAACTCCTGCAGGAAAGGTGCGTCTATGACACAACTCCCGAGCAGGTAGCTACATTCTGCACAGTACAAAATGCATATGAATTCCAGGCTGAAAACTCACTCCAGAAGGAAGCAATGCGTGTGTTTCCCTCTGAAAGAACACTCAGCCACTAGGCTTCTGCTTGCTCCTTCAAAGTCTTTGTAGAAACGTGTGTTTTCACTGCTGGAATACGTTTTGGGATGCATTGTTTCAATCTCTTGCAAGCCTCATGTTGTTTCTTACACAATGGGGAAAAATAAGGAGTATGTTTCCCAAATCACTTGAAGTCCAGGAAAACGCACACTGCATCACTCTTGCACGAACACGCTCTTTCTCCTAATGTGTTGAGAACTTTCAACAAACCAGAAAAGAAAGGTATTTTGCAGTGAAATTCAGACGGGTTTGTAGAAAAGTACATTTCTATGGGCTGCAGAGTGCAAAACCGTGATTGACTTCATGTTCACGATGAAAACCTTACATTTCCAAGTGACCTGAAGTAGGACTTTCACAAAAAGATGTGTTTGTGTGTCTGTGTTGAAAGGAGCTCTAGGTTGTGTATTCAGTGCTGGAGAGTGACACACTCTACATAGGTTACAGAGCGTTTTGAGAGCACCAACATGCTAAAAACTGAAACTGCTACAAGGTGTGTGTAGCGTGCAGAAAGAAGGCTTGTCATTTCAAAGAAAGAAGAGGAAACCAAAATCCAGGTAGTGAAACAAACACACCAGTATGGGAGATGTGCATGTGGACAGTTTCAAGCAGAGGCTCTTTGTGGACACTTGGAAACAGCGCTGTGAAAAAATTTCGTACGAAGCGGGATTTGGCCAAAGTTGAAAGACCTTCCAAAACCAACCCTAAAGAACTTAGCCAAACAATGAATGTTGCAATAAACTCCTGCAGGAAAGGTGCATCTATGACACAAGTCCCGAGCAGGTAGCTACATTCTGCACAGTACAAAATGCATATGAATTCCAGGCTGAAAACTCACTCCAGAAGGAAGCAATGCGTGTGTTTCTCTCTGAAAGAACACTCAGCCACTAGGCTTTTGCTTGCTCCTTCAAACTCTTTGTAGAAACGTGTGTTTTCACTGCTGGAATACGTTTTGGGATGCATTGTTTCAATCTCTTGCAAGCCTCATGTTGTTTCTTACACAATGGGGAAAAATAAGGAGGATGTTTCCCAAATCACTTGAAGTCCAGGAAAACGCACACTGCATCACTCTTGCACGAACACGCTCTTTCTCCTAATGTGTTGAGAACTTTTAACAAACCAGAAAAGAAGGGTATTTTGCAGTGAAATTCAGACGTGTTTGTAGAAACGTACATTTCTCTTGGCTGCAGAGTGCAAAACCGTGATTGACTTCATGTTCTCGATGAAAACCTTACATTTCCAGTGACCTGAAGTAGGACTTTCACAAAAAGATGTGTTTCCGTGTCTGTGGTGAAAGGAGCTCTAGGTTGTGTATTCAGTGCTGGAGAGTGACACACTCTACATAGGTTACACAGCGTTTTGAGAGCACCAACATGTTAAAAACTGAAACTGCTACAAGGTGTGTGTAGTGTGCAGAAAGAAGGCTTGTCATTTCAAAGAGAGAAGAGGAAACCAAAATCCAGGTAGTGAAACGAACACACCAGTATGGGAGATGTGCATGTGGACAGTTTCAAGCAGAGGCTCTTTGTGGACACTTGGAAACAGCGCTGTGAAAAAATTTCGTACGAAGCGGGATTTGGCCAAAGTTGAAAGACCTTCCAAAACCAACCCTAAAGAACTTAGCCAAACAATGAATGTTTCAATAAACTCCTGCTGGAAAGGTGCGTCTATGACACAACTCCCGAGCAGGTAGCTACATTCTGCACAGTACAAAATGCATATGAATTCCAGGCTGAAAACTCACTCCAGAAGGAAGCAATGCGTGTGTTTCTCTCTGAAAGAACACTCAGCCACTAGGCTTTTGCTTGCTCCTTCAAAGTCTTTGTAGAAACGTGTGTTTTGACTGCTGGAATACGTTTTGGGATGCATTGTTTCAATCTCTTGCAAGCCTCATGTTGTTTCTTACACAATGGGGAAAAATAAGGAGTATGTTTCCCAAATCACTTGAAGTCCAGGAAAACGCACACTGCATCACTCTTGCACGAACACGCTCTTTCTCCTAATGTGTTGAGAACTTTCAACAAACCAGAAAAGAAGGGTATTTTGCAGTGAAATTCAGACGGGTTTGTAGAAAAGTACATTTCTATTGGCTGCAGAGTGCAAAACCGTGATTGACTTCATGTTCTCGATGAAAACCTTACATTTCCAAGTGACCTGAAGTAGGACTTTCACAAAAAGATGTGTTTGTGTGTCTGTGTTGAAAGGAGCTCTAGGTTGTGTATTCAGTGCTGGAGAGTGACACACTCTACATAGGGTACACAGCGTTTTGAGAGCACCAACATGCTAAAAACTGAAACTGCTACAAGGTGTGTGTAGCGTGCAGAAAGAAGGCTTGTCATTTCAAAGAAAGAAGAGGAAACCAAAATCCAGGTAGTGAAACGAACACACCAGTAAGGGAGATGTGCATGTGGACAGTTTCAAGCAGAGGCTCTTTGTGGACACTTGGAAACAGCGCTGTGAAAAAATTTCGTACGAAGCGGGATTTGGCCAAAGTTGAAAGACCTTCCAAAACCAATCCTAAAGAACTTAGCCAAACAATGAATGTTGCAATAAACTCCTGCAGGAAAGGTGCGTCTATGACACAACTCCCGAGCAGGTAGCTACATTCTGCACAGTACAAAATGCATATGAATTCCAGGCTGAAAACTCACTCCAGAAGGAAGCAATGCGTGTGTTTCCCTCTGAAAGAACACTCAGCCACTAGGCTTCTGCTTGCTCCTTCAAAGTCTTTGTAGAAACGTGTGTTTTCACTGCTGGAATACGTTTTGGGATGCATTGTTTCAATCTCTTGCAAGCCTCATGTTGTTTCTTACACAATGGGGAAAAATAAGGAGTATGTTTCCCAAATCACTTGAAGTCCAGGAAAACGCACACTGCATCACTCTTGCACGAACACGCTCTTTCTCCTAATGTGTTGAGAACTTTCAACAAACCAGAAAAGAAAGGTATTTTGCAGTGAAATTCAGACGGGTTTGTAGAAAAGTACATTTCTATGGGCTGCAGAGTGCAAAACCGTGATTGACTTCATGTTCACGATGAAAACCTTACATTTCCAAGTGACCTGAAGTAGGACTTTCACAAAAAGATGTGTTTGTGTGTCTGTGTTGAAAGGAGCTCTAGGTTGTGTATTCAGTGCTGGAGAGTGACACACTCTACATAGGTTACAGAGCGTTTTGAGAGCACCAACATGCTAAAAACTGAAACTGCTACAAGGTGTGTGTAGCGTGCAGAAAGAAGGCTTGTCATTTCAAAGAAAGAAGAGGAAACCAAAATCCAGGTAGTGAAACAAACACACCAGTATGGGAGATGTGCATGTGGACAGTTTCAAGCAGAGGCTCTTTGTGGACACTTGGAAACAGCGCTGTGAAAAAATTTCGTACGAAGCGGGATTTGGCCAAAGTTGAAAGACCTTCCAAAACCAACCCTAAAGAACTTAGCCAAACAATGAATGTTGCAATAAACTCCTGCAGGAAAGGTGCATCTATGACACAAGTCCCGAGCAGGTAGCTACATTCTGCACAGTACAAAATGCATATGAATTCCAGGCTGAAAACTCACTCCAGAAGGAAGCAATGCGTGTGTTTCTCTCTGAAAGAACACTCAGCCACTAGGCTTTTGCTTGCTCCTTCAAACTCTTTGTAGAAACGTGTGTTTTCACTGCTGGAATACGTTTTGGGATGCATTGTTTCAATCTCTTGCAAGCCTCATGTTGTTTCTTACACAATGGGGAAAAATAAGGAGGATGTTTCCCAAATCACTTGAAGTCCAGGAAAACGCACACTGCATCACTCTTGCACGAACACGCTCTTTCTCCTAATGTGTTGAGAACTTTTAACAAACCAGAAAAGAAGGGTATTTTGCAGTGAAATTCAGACGTGTTTGTAGAAACGTACATTTCTCTTGGCTGCAGAGTGCAAAACCGTGATTGACTTCATGTTCTCGATGAAAACCTTACATTTCCAGTGACCTGAAGTAGGACTTTCACAAAAAGATGTGTTTCCGTGTCTGTGGTGAAAGGAGCTCTAGGTTGTGTATTCAGTGCTGGAGAGTGACACACTCTACATAGGTTACACAGCGTTTTGAGAGCACCAACATGTTAAAAACTGAAACTGCTACAAGGTGTGTGTAGTGTGCAGAAAGAAGGCTTGTCATTTCAAAGAGAGAAGAGGAAACCAAAATCCAGGTAGTGAAACGAACACACCAGTATGGGAGATGTGCATGTGGACAGTTTCAAGCAGAGGCTCTTTGTGGACACTTGGAAACAGCGCTGTGAAAAAATTTCGTACGAAGCGGGATTTGGCCAAAGTTGAAAGACCTTCCAAAACCAACCCTAAAGAACTTAGCCAAACAATGAATGTTTCAATAAACTCCTGCTGGAAAGGTGCGTCTATGACACAACTCCCGAGCAGGTAGCTACATTCTGCACAGTACAAAATGCATATGAATTCCAGGCTGAAAACTCACTCCAGAAGGAAGCAATGCGTGTGTTTCTCTCTGAAAGAACACTCAGCCACTAGGCTTTTGCTTGCTCCTTCAAAGTCTTTGTAGAAACGTGTGTTTTGACTGCTGGAATACGTTTTGGGATGCATTGTTTCAATCTCTTGCAAGCCTCATGTTGTTTCTTACACAATGGGGAAAAATAAGGAGTATGTTTCCCAAATCACTTGAAGTCCAGGAAAACGCACACTGCATCACTCTTGCACGAACACGCTCTTTCTCCTAATGTGTTGAGAACTTTCAACAAACCAGAAAAGAAGGGTATTTTGCAGTGAAATTCAGACGGGTTTGTAGAAAAGTACATTTCTATTGGCTGCAGAGTGCAAAACCGTGATTGACTTCATGTTCTCGATGAAAACCTTACATTTCCAAGTGACCTGAAGTAGGACTTTCACAAAAAGATGTGTTTGTGTGTCTGTGTTGAAAGGAGCTCTAGGTTGTGTATTCAGTGCTGGAGAGTGACACACTCTACATAGGGTACACAGCGTTTTGAGAGCACCAACATGCTAAAAACTGAAACTGCTACAAGGTGTGTGTAGCGTGCAGAAAGAAGGCTTGTCATTTCAAAGAAAGAAGAGGAAACCAAAATCCAGGTAGTGAAACGAACACACCAGTATGGGAGATGTGCATGTGGACAGTTTCAAGCAGAGGCTCTTTGTGGACACTTGGAAACAGCGCTGTGAAAAAATTTCGTACGAAGCGGGATTTGGCCAAAGTTGAAAGACCTTCCAAAACCAATCCTAAAGAACTTAGCCAAACAATGAATGTTGCAATAAACTCCTGCAGGAAAGGTGCGTCTATGACACAACTCCCGAGCAGGTAGCTACATTCTGCACAGTACAAAATGCATATGAATTCCAGGCTGAAAACTCACTCCAGAAGGAAGCAATGCGTGTGTTTCCCTCTGAAAGAACACTCAGCCACTAGGCTTCTGCTTGCTCCTTCAAAGTCTTTGTAGAAACGTGTGTTTTCACTGCTGGAATACGTTTTGGGATGCATTGTTTCAATCTCTTGCAAGCCTCATGTTGTTTCTTACACAATGGGGAAAAATAAGGAGTATGTTTCCCAAATCACTTGAAGTCCAGGAAAACGCACACTGCATCACTCTTGCACGAACACGCTCTTTCTCCTAATGTGTTGAGAACTTTCAACAAACCAGAAAAGAAAGGTATTTTGCAGTGAAATTCAGACGGGTTTGTAGAAAAGTACATTTCTATGGGCTGCAGAGTGCAAAACCGTGATTGACTTCATGTTCTCGATGAAAACCTTACATTTCCAAGTGACCTGAAGTAGGACTTTCACAAAAAGATGTGTTTGCATGTCTGTGGTGAAAGGAGCTCTAGGTTGGGTATTCAGTGCTGGAGAGTGACACACTCTACATAGGTTACACAGCGTTTTGAGAGCACCAACATGCTAAAAACTGAAACTGCTACAAGGTGTGTGTAGCGTGCAGAAAGAAGGCTTGTCATTTCAAAGAAAGAAGAGGAAACCAAAATCCAGGTACTGAAACGAACACACCAGTATGGGAGATGTGCATGTGGACAGTTACAAGCAGAGGCTCTTTGTGGACACTTGGAAACAGCGCTGTGAAAAAATTTCGTACGAAGCGGGATTTGGCCAAAGTTGAAAGACCTTCCAAAACCAACCCTAAAGAACTTAGCCAAACAATGAATGTTGCAATAAAGTCCTGCAGGAAAAGTGCATCTATGACACAACTCCCGAGCAGGTAGCTACATTCTGCACAGTACAAAATGCATATGAATTCCAGGCTGAAAACTCACTCCAGAAGGAAGCAATGCGTGTGTTTCTCTCTGAAAGAACACTCAGCCACTAGGCTTTTGCTTGCTCCTTCAAAGTCTTTGTAGAAACGTGTGTTTTCACTGCTGGAATACGTTTTGGGATGCATTGTTTCAATCTCTTGCAAGCCTCATGTTGTTTCTTACACAATGGGGAAAAATAAGGAGTATGTTACCCAAATCACTTGAAGTCCAGGAAAACGCAAACTGCATCACTCTTGCACGAACACGCTCTTTCTCCTAATACGTTGAGAACTTTCAACAAACAAGAAGAGAAGGATATTTTGCAGTGAAATTCAGACGGGTTTGTAGAAAAGTACATTTCTATGGGCTGCAGAGTGCAAAACCGTCATTGAGTTCATGTTCTCGATGAAAACCTTACATTTCCAAGTGACCTGAAGTAGGACTTTCACAAAAAGATGTGTTTGCGTGTCTGTGGTGAAAGGAGCTCTAGGTTGTGTATTCAGTGCTGGAGAGTGACACACTCTACATAGGTTACACAGCGTTTTGAGAGCACCAACATGCTAAAAACTGAAACTGCTACAAGGTGTGTGTAGCGTGCAGAAAGAAGGCTTGTCATTTCAAAGAAAGAAGAGGAAACCAAAATCCAGGTAGTGAAACGAACACACCAGTATGGGAGATGTGCATGTGGACAGTTTCAAGCAGAGGCTCTTTGTGGACACTTGGAAACAGCGCTGTGAAAAAATTTCGTACGAAGCGGGATTTGGCCAAAGTTTAAAGACCTTCCAAAACCAACCCTAAAGAACTTAGCCAAACAATGAATGTTTCAATAAACTCCTCCAGGAAAGGTGCGTCTATGACACAACTCCCGAGCAGGTAGCTACATTCTGCACAGTACAAAATGCATATGAATTCCAGGCTGAAAACTCACTCCAGAAGGAAGCAATGCGTGTGTTTCTCTCTGAAAGAACACTCAGCCACTAGGCTTTTGCTTGCTCCTTCAAAGTCTTTGTAGAAACGTGTGTTTTCACCGCTGGAATACGTTTTGGGATGCATTGTTTCAATCTCTTGCAAGCCTCATGTTGTTTCTTACACAATGGGGAAAAATAAGGAGTATGTTACCCAAATCACTTGAAGTCCAGGAAAACGCAAACTGCATCACTCTTGCACGAACACGCTCTTTCTCCTAATACGTTGAGAACTTTCAACAAACAAGAAGAGAAGGATATTTTGCAGTGAAATTCAGACGGGTTTGTAGAAAAGTACATTTCTATGGGCTGCAGAGTGCAAAACCGTCATTGAGTTCATGTTCTCGATGAAAACCTTACATTTCCAAGTGACCTGAAGTCGGACTTTCACAAAAAGATGTGTTTGCGTGTCTGTGGTGAAAGGAGCTCTAGGTTGTGTATTCAGTGCTGGAGAGTGACACACTCTACATAGGTTACACAGCGTTTTGAGAGCACCAACACGCTAAAAACTGAAACTGCTACAAGGTGTGTGTAGCGTGCAGAAAGAAGGCTTGTCATTTCAAAGAAAGAAGAGGAAACCAAAATCCAGGTAGTGAAACGAACACACCAGTATGGGAGATGTGCATGTGGACAGTTTCAAGCAGAGGCTCTTTGTGGACACTTGGAAACAGCGCTGTGAAAAAATTTCGTACGAAGCGGGATTTGGCCAAAGTTGAAAGACCTTCCAAAACCAACCCTAAAGAACTTAGCCAAACAATGAATGTTGCAATAAACTCCTGCAGGAAAGGTGCATCTATGACACAACTCCCGAGCAGGTAGCTACATTCTGCACAGTACAAAATGCATATGAATTCCAGGCTGAAAACTCACTCCAGAAGGAAGCAATGCGTGTGTTTCTCTCTGAAAGAACACTCAGCCACTAGGCTTTTGCTTGCTCCTTCAAAGTCTTTGTAGAAACGTGTGTTTTCACTGCTGGAATACGTTTTGGGATGCATTGTTTCAATCTCTTGCAAGCCTCATGTTGTTTCTTACACAATGGGGAAAAATAAGGACTATGTTACCCAAATCACTTGAAGTCCAGGAAAACGCAAACTGCATCACTCTTGCACGAACACGCTCTTTCTCCTAATACGTTGAGAACTTTCAACAAACAAGAAGAGAAGGATATTTTGCAGTGAAATTCAGACGGGTTTGTAGAAAAGTACATTTCTATGGGCTGCAGAGTGCAAAACCGTCATTGACTTCATGTTCTCGATGAAAACCTTACATTTCCAAGTGACCTGAAGTAGGACTTTCACAAAAAGATGTGTTTGCGTGTCTGTGGTGAAAGGAGCTCTAGGTTGTGTATTCAGTGCTGGAGAGTGACACACTCTACATAGGTTACACAGCGTTTTGAGAGCACCAACACGCTAAAAACTGAAACTGCTACAAGGTGTGTGTAGCGTGCAGAAAGAAGGCTTGTCATTTCAAAGAAAGAAGAGGAAACCAAAATCCAGGTATTGAAACGAACACACCAGTATGGGAGATTTGCATGTGGACAGTTTCAAGCAGAGGCTCTTTGTGGACACTTGGAAACAGCGCTGTGAAAAAATTTCGTACGAAGCGGGATTTGGCCAAAGTTGAAAGACCTTCCAAAACCAACCCTAAAGAACTTAGCCAAACAATGAATGTTTCAATAAACTCCTGCAGGAAAGGTGCGTCTATGACACAACTCCCGAGCAGGTAGCTACATTCTGCACAGTACAAAATGCATATGAATTCCAGGCTGAAAACTCACTCCAGAAGGAAGCAATGCGTGTGTTTCTCTCTGAAAGAACACTCAGCCACTAGGCTTCTGCTTGCTCCTTCAAAGTCTTTGTAGAAACGTGTGTTTTCACTGCTGGAATACGTTTTGGGATGCATTGTTTCAATCTCTTGCAAGCCTCATGTTGTTTCTTACACAATGGGGAAAAATAAGGAGTATGTTTCCCAAATCACTTGAAGTCCAGGAAAACGCACACTGCATCACTCTTGCACGAACACGCTCTTTCTCCTAATGTGTTGAGAACTTTCAACAAACCAGAAAAGAAAGGTATTTTGCACTGAAATTCAGACGGGTTTGTAGAAAAGTACATTTCTATTGGCTGCAGAGTGCAAAACCGTGATTGACTTCATGTTCTCGATGAAAACCTTACATTTCCAAGTGACCTGAAGTAGGACTTTCACAAAAAGATGTGTTTGTGTGTCTGTGTTGAAAGGAGCTCTAGGTTGTGTATTCAGTGCTGGAGAGTGACACACTCTACATAGGTTACACAGCGTTTTGAGAGCACCAACATGCTAAAAACTGAAACTGCTACAAGGTGTGTGTAGCGTGCAGAAAGAAGGCTTGTCATTTCAAAGAAAGAAGAGGAAACCAAAATCCAGGTAGTGAAACAAACACACCAGTATGGGAGATGTGCATGTGGACAGTTTCAAGCAGAGGCTCTTTGTGGACACTTGGAAACAGCGCTGTGAAAAAATTTCGTACGAAGTGGGATTAGGCCAAAGTTGAAAGACCTTCCAAAACCAACCCTAAAGAACTTAGCCAAACAATGAATGTTGCAATAAACTCCTGCAGGAAAGGTGCATCTATGACACAACTCCCGAGCAGGTAGCTACATTCTGCACAGTACAAAATGCATATGAATTCCAGGTTGAAAACTCACTCCAGAAGGAAGCAATGCGTGTGTTTCTCTCTGAAAGAACACTCAGCCACTAGGCTTTTGCTTGCTCCTTCAAAGTCTTTGTAGAAACGTGTGTTTTGACTGCTGGAATACGTTTTGGGATGCATTGTTTCAATCTCTTGCAAGCCTCATGTTGTTTCTTACACAATGGGGAAAAATAAGGAGTATGTTTCCCAAATCACTTGAAGTCCAGGAAAACGCACACTGCATCACTCTTGCACGAACACGCTCTTTCTCCTAATGTGTTGAGAACTTTCAACAAACCAGAAAAGAAGGGTATTTTGCAGTGAAATTCAGACGGGTTTGTAGAAAAGTACATTTCTATTGGCTGCAGAGTGCAAAACCGTGATTGACTTCATGTTCTCGATGAAAACCTTACATTTCCAAGTGACCTGAAGTAGGACTTTACCAAAAAGATGTGTTTGTGTGTCTGTGTTGAAAGGAGCTCTAGGTTGTGTATTCAGTGCTGGAGAGTGACACACTCTACATAGGTTACACAGAGTTTTGAGAGCACCAACATGCTAAAAACTGAAACTGCTACAAGGTGTGTGTAGCGTGCAGAAAGAAGGCTTGTCATTTCAAAGAAAGAAGAGGAAACCAAAATCCAGGTAGTGAAACGAACACACCAGTATGGGAGATGTGCATGTGGACAGTTTCAAGCAGAGTCTCTTTGTGGACACTTGGAAACAGCACTGTGAAAAAATTTCGTACGAAGCGGGATTTGGCCAAAGTTGAAAGACCTTCCAAAACCAACCCTAAAGAACTTAGCCAAACAATGAATGTTTCAATAAACTCCTGCAGGAAAGGTGCGTCTATGACACAACTCCCGAGCAGGTAGCTACATTCTGCACAGTACAAAATGCATATGAATTCCAGGCTGAAAACTCACTCCAGAAGGAAGCAATGCGTGTGTTTCTCTCTGAAAGAACACTCAGCCACTAGGCTTCTGCTTGCTCCTTCAAAGTCTTTGTAGAAACGTGTGTTTTCACTGCTGGAATACGTTTTGGGATGCATTGTTTCAATCTCTTGCAAGCCTCACGTTGTTTCTTACACAATGGGGAAAAATAAGGAGTATGTTACTCAAATCACTTGAAGTCCAGGAAAACGCAAACTGCATCACTCTTGCACGAACACGCTCTTTCTCCTAATACGTTGAGAACTTTCAACAAACAAGAAGAGAAGGATATTTTGCAGTGAAATTCAGACGGGTTTGTAGAAAAGTACATTTCTATGGGCTGCAGAGTGCAAAACCGTCATTGACTTCATGTTCTCGATGAAAACCTTACATTTCCAAGTGACCTGAAGTAGGACTTTCACAAAAAGATGTGTTTGCGTGTCTGTGGTGAAAGGAGCTCTAGGTTGTGTATTCAGTGCTGGAGAGTGACACACTCTACATAGGTTACACAGCGTTTTGAGAGCACCAACATGCTAAAAACTAAAACTGCTACAAGGTGTGTGTAGCGTGCAGAAAGAAGGCTTGTCATTTCAAAGAAAGAAGAGGAAACCAAAATCCAGGTAGTGAAACAAACACACCAGTATGGGAGATGTGCATGTGGACAGTTTCAAGCAGAGGCTCTTTGTGGACACTTGGAAACAGCGCTGTGAAAAAATTTCGTACGAAACGGGATTTGGCCAAAGTTGAAAGACCTTCCAAAACCAACCCTAAAGAACTTAGCCAAACAATGAATGTTGCAATAAACTCCTGCAGGAAAGGTGCATCTATGACACAACTCCCGAGCAGGTAGCTACATTCTGCACAGTACAAAATGCATATGAATTCCAGGCTGAAAACTCACTCCAGAAGGAAGCAATGCGTGTGTTTCTCTCTGAAAGAACACTCAGCCACTAGGCTTTTGCTTGCTCCTTCAAAGTCTTTGTAGAAACGTGTGTTTTCACTGCTGGAATACGTTTTGGGATGCATTGTTTCAATCTCTTGCAAGCCTCATGTTTCTTACACAATGGGGAAAAATAAGGAGTATGTTTCCCAAATCACTTGAAGTCCAGGAAAACGCACACTGCATCACTCTTGCACGAACACGCTCTCTCTCCTAATGTGTTGAGAACTTTTAACAAACCAGAAAAGAAGGGTATTTTGCAGTGAAATTCAGACGTGTTTGTAGAAAAGTACATTTCTATGGGCTGCAGAGTGCAAAACCGTGATTGACTTCATGTTCTCGATGAAAACCTTACATTTCCAGTGACCTGAAGTAGGACTTTCACAAAAAGATGTGTTTCCGTGTCTGTGGTGAAAGGAGCTCTAGGTTGTGTATTCAGTGCTGGAGAGTGACACACTCTACATAGGTTACACAGCGTTTTGAGAGCACCAACATGCTAAAAACTGAAACTGCTACAAGGTGTGTGTAGCGTGCAGAAAGAAGGCTTGTCATTTCAAAGAAAGAAGAGGAAACCAAAATCCAGGTAGTGAAACGAACACACCAGTATGGGAGATGTGCATGTGGACAGTTTCAAGCAGAGGCTCTTTGTGGACACTTGGAAACAGCGCTGTGAAAAAATTCCGTACGAAGCAGGATTTGGCCAAAGTTGAAAGACCTTCCAAAACCAACCCTAAAGAACTTAGCCAAACAATGAATGTTGCAATAAACTCCTGCAGGAAAGGTGCATCTATGACACAAGTCCCGAGCAGGTAGCTACATTCTGCACAGTACAAAATGCATATGAATTCCAGGCTGAAAACTCACTCCAGAAGGAAGCAATGCGTGTGTTTCTCTCTGAAAGGACACTCAGCCACTAGGCTTTTGCTTGCTCCTTCAAAGTCTTTGTAGAAACGTGTGTTTTCACTGCTGGAATACGTTTTGGGATGCATTGTTTCAATCTCTTGCAAGCCTCATGTTGTTTCTTACACAATGGGGAAAAATAAGGAGTATGTTTCCCAAATCACTTGAAGTCCAGGAAAACGCACACTGCATCACTCTTGCACGAACACGCTCTTTCTCCTAATACGTTGAGAACTTTCAACAAACAAGAAGAGAAGGGTATTTTGCAGTGAAATTCAGACGTGTTTGTAGAAAAGTACGTTTCTCTTGGCTGCAGAGTGCAAAACCGTGATTGACTTCATGTTCTCGATGAAAACCTTACATTTCCAGTGACCTGAAGTAGGACTTTCACAAAAAGATGTGTTTCCGTGTCTGTGGTGAAAGGAGCTCTAGGTTGTGTATTCAGTGCTGGAGAGTGACACACTCTACATAGGTTACACAGCGTTTTGAGAGCACCAACATGCTAAAAACTGAAACTGCTACAAGGTGTGTGTAGCGTGCAGAAAGAAGGCTTGTCATTTCAAAGAGAGAAGAGGAAACCAAAATCCAGGTAGTGAAACGAACACACCAGTATGGGAGATGTGCATGTGGACAGTTTCAAGCAGAGGCTCTTTGTGGACACTTGGAAACAGCGCTGTGAAAAAATTTCGTACGAAGCGGGATTTGGCCAAAGTTGAAAGACCTTCCAAAACCAACCCTAAAGAACTTAGCCAAACAATGAATGTTGCAATAAACTCCTGCAGGAAAGGTGCATCTATGACACAAGTCCCGAGCAGGTAGCTACATTCTGCACAGTACAAAATGCATATGAATTCCAGGCTGAAAACTCACTCCAGAAGGAAGCAATGCGTGTGTTTCTCTCTGAAAGAACACTCAGCCACTAGGCTTTTGCTTGCTCCTTCAAAGTCTTTGTAGAAACGTGTGTTTTCACTGCTGGAATACGTTTTGGGATGCATTGTTTCAATCTCTTGCAAGCCTCATGTTGTTTCTTACACAATGAGGAAAAATAAGGAGTATGTTTCCCAAATCACTTGAAGTCCAGGAAAACGCACACTGCATCACTCTTGCACGAACACGCTCTTTCTCCTAATACGTTGAGAACTTTCAACAAACAAGAAGAGAAGGGTATTTTGCAGTGAAATTCAGACGGGTTTGTAGAAAAGTACATTTCTATGGGCTGCAGAGTGCAAAACCGTCATTGACTTCATGTTCTCGATGAAAACCTTACATTTCCAAGTGACCTGAAGTAGGACTTTCACAAAAAGATGTGTTTGCGTGTCTGTGGTGAAAGGAGCTCTAGGTTGTGTATTCAGTGCTGGAGAGTGACACACTCTACATAGGTTACACAGCGTTTTGAGAGCACCAACACGCTAAAAACTGAAACTGCTACAAGGTGTGTGTAGCGTGCAGAAAGAAGGCTTGTCATTTCAAAGAAAGAAGAGGAAACCAAAATCCAGGTAGTGAAACGAACACACCAGTATGGGAGATGTGCATGTGGACAGTTTCAAGCAGAGGCTCTTTGTGGACACTTGGAAACAGCGCTGTGAAAAAATTTCGTACGAAGCGGGATTTGGCCAAAGTTGAAAGACCTTCCAAAACCAACCCTAAAGAACTTAGCCAAACAATGAATGTTGCAATAAACTCCTGCAGGAAGGGTGCCTCTATGACACAACTCCCGAGCAGGTAGCTACATTCTGCACAGTACAAAATGCATATGAATTTCAGGCTGAAAACTCACTCCAGAAGGAAGCAATGCATGTGTTTCTCTCTGAAAGAACACTCAGCCACTAGGCTTTTGCTTGCTCCTTCAAAGTCTTTGTAGAAACGTGTGTTTTCACTGCTGGAATACGTTTTGGGATGCATTGTTTCAATCTCTTGCAAGCCTCATGTTGTTTCTTACACAATGGGGAAAAATAAGGAGTATGTTTCCCAAATCACTTGAAGTCCAGGAAAACGCACACTGCATCACTCTTGCACGAACACGCTCTTTCTCCTAATGTGTTGAGAACTTTTAACAAACCAGAAAAGAAGGGTATTTTGCAGTGAAATTCAGACGTGTTTGTAGAAAAGTACATTTCTCTTGGCTGCAGAGTGCAATACCGTGATTGACTTCATGTTCTCGATGAAAACCTTACATTTCCAGTGACCTGAAGTAGGACTTTCACAAAAAGATGTGTTTCCGTGTCTGTGGTGAAAGGAGCTCTAGGTTGTGTATTCAGTGCTGGAGAGTGACACACTCTACATAGGTTACACAGCGTTTTGAGAGCACCAACATGCTAAAAACTGAAACTGCTACAAGGTGTGTGTAGCGTGCAGAAAGAAGGCTTGTCATTTCAAAGAAAGAAGAGGAAACCAAAATCCAGGTAATGAAACGAACACACCAGTATGGGAGATGTGCATGTGGACAGTTTCAAGCAGAGGCTCTTTGTGGACACTTGGAAACAGCGTTGTGAAAAAATTTCGTACGAAGCGGGATTTGGCCAAAGTTGAAAGACCTTCCAAAACCAACCCTAAAGAACTTAGCCAAACAATGAATGTTGCAATAAACTCCTACAAGAAAGGTGCGTCTATGACACAACTCCCGAGCAGGTAGCTACATTCTGCACAGTACAAAATGCATATGAATTCCAGGCTGAAAACTCACTCCAGAAGGAAGCAATGCGTGTGTTTCTCTCTGAAAGAACACTCAGCCACTAGGCTTTTGCTTGCTCCTTCAAAGTCTTTGTAGAAACGTTTGTTTTCACTGCTGGAATACGTTTTGGGATGCATTGTTTCAATCTCTTGCAAGCCTCATGTTGTTTCTTACACAATGGGGAAAAATAAGGAGTATGTTTCCCAAATCACTTGAAGTCCAGGAAAACGCACACTGCATCACTCTTGCACGAACACGCTCTTTCTCCTAATGTGTTGAGAACATTCAACAAACCAGAAAAGAAGGGTAATTTGCAGTGAAATTCAGACGGGTTTGTAGAAAAGTACATTTCTATGGGCTAGAGAGTGCAAAACCGTCATTGACTTCATGTTCTCGATGAAAACCTTACATTTCCAAGTGACCTGAAGTAGGACTTTCACAAAAAGATGTGTTTGCGTGTCTGTGGTGAAAGGAGCTCTAGGTTGTGTATTCAGTGCTGGAGAGTGACACACTCTACATAGGTTACACAGCGTTTTGAGAGCACCAACATGCTAAAAACTGAAACTGCTACAAGGTGTGTGTAGCGTGCAGAAAGAAGGCTTGTCATTTCAAAGAAAGAAGAGGAAACCAAAATCCAGGTAGTGAAACGAACACACCAGCATGGGAGATGTGCATGTGGACAGTTTCAAGCAGAGGCTCTTTGTGGACACTTGGAAACAGCGCTGTGAAAAAATTTCGTACGAAGCGGGATTTGGCCAAAGTTGAAAGACCTTCCAAAACCAACCCTAAAGAACTTAGCCAAACAATGAATGTTTCAATAAACTCCTGCAGGAAGGGTGCGTCTATGACACAACTCCCGAGCAGGTAGCTACATTCTGCACAGTACAAAATGCATATGAATTCCAGGCTGAAAACTCACTCCAGAAGGAAGCAATGCGTGTGTTTCTCTCTGAAAGAACACTCAGCCACTAGGCTTTTGCTTGCTCCTTCAAAGTCTTTGTAGAAACGTGTGTTTTCACTGCTGGAATACGTTTTGGGATGCATTGTTTCAATCTCTTGCAAGCCTCATGTTGTTTCTTACACAATGGGGAAAAATAAGGAGTATGTTTCCCAAATCACTTGAAGTCCAGGAAAACGCACACTGCATCACTCTTGCACGAACACGCTCTTTCTCCTAATGTGTTGAGAACTTTCAACAAACCAGAAAAGAAGGGTATTTTGCAGTGAAATTCAGACGGGTTTGTAGAAAAGTACATTTCTATGGGCTGCAGAGTGCAAAACCGTCATTGACTTCATGTTCTCGATGAAAACCTTACATTTCCAAGTGACCTGAAGTAGGACTTTCACAAAAAGATGTGTTTGCGTGTCTGTGGTGAAAGGAGCTCTAGGTTGTGTATTCAGTGCTGGAGAGTGACACACTCTACATAGGTTACACAGCGTTTTGAGAGCACCAACATGCTAAAAACTGAAACTGCTACAAGGTGTGTGTAGCGTGCAGAAAGAAGGCTTGTCATTTCAAAGAAAGAAGAGGAAACCAAAATCCAGGTAGTGAAACGAACACACCAGTATGGGAGATGTGCATGTGGACAGTTTCAAGCAGAGGCTCTTTGTGGACACTTGGAAACAGCGCTGTGAAAAAATTTCGTACGAAGCGGGATTTGGCCAAAGTTGAAAGACCTTCCAAAACCAACCCTAAAGAACTTAGCCAAACAATGAATGTTTCAATAAACTCCTGCAGGAAAGGTGCGTCTATGACACAACTCCCGAGCAGGTAGCTACATTCTGCACAGTACAAAATGCATATGAATTCCAGGCTGAAAACTCACTCCAGAAGGAAGCAATGCGTGTGTTTCTCTCTGAAAGAACACTCAGCCACTAGGCTTTTGCTTGCTCCTTCAAAGTCTTTGTAGAAACGTGTGTTTTCACTGCCGGAATACGTTTTGGGATGCATTGTTTCAATCTCTTGCAAGCCTCATATTGTTTCTTACACAATGGGGAAAAATAAGGAGTATGTTTCCCAAATCACTTGAAGTCCAGGAAAACGCACACTGCATCACTCTTGCACGAACACGCTCTTTCTCCTAATGTGTTGAGAACTTTCAACAAACCAGAAAAGAAGGGTATTTTGCAGTGAAATTCAGACGGGTTTGTAGAAAAGTACATTTCTATTGGCTGCAGAGTGCAAAACCGTCATTGACTTCATGTTCTCGATGAAAACCTTACATTTCCAAGTGACCTGAAGTAGGACTTTCACAAAAAGATGTGTTTGCGTGTCTGTGGTGAAAGGAGCTCTAGGTTGTGTATTCAGTGCTGGAGAGTGACACACTCTACATAGGTTACACAGCGTTTTGAGAGCACCAACACGCTAAAAACTGAAACTGCTACAAGGTGTGTGTAGCGTGCAGAAAGAAGGCTTGTCATTTCAAAGAAAGAAGAGGAAACCAAAATCCAGGTAGTGAAACGAACACACCAGTATGGGAGATGTGCATGTGGACAGTTTCAAGCAGAGGCTCTTTGTGGACACTTGGAAACAGCGCTGTGAAAAAATTTCGTACGAAGCGGGATTTGGCCAAAGTTGAAAGACCTTCCAAAACCAACCCTAAAGAACTTAGCCAAACAATGAATGTTGTAATAAACTCCTGCAGGAAAGGTGCATCTATGACACAACTCCCGAGCAGGTAGCTACATTCTGCACAGTACAAAATGCATATGAATTCCAGGCTGAAAACTCACTCCAGAAGGAAGCAATGCGTGTGTTTCTCTCTGAAAGAACACTCAGCCACTAGGCTTTTCCTTGCTCCTTCAAAGTCTTTGTAGAAACGTGTGTTTTCACTGCTGGAATACGTTTTGGGATGCATTGTTTCAATCTCTTGCAAGCCTCATGTTGTTTCTTACACAATGGGGAAAAATAAGGAGTATGTTTCCCAAATCACTTGAAGTCCAGGAAAACGCACACTGCATCACTCTTGCACGAACACGCCCTTTCTCCTAATACGTTGAGAACTTTCAACAAACAAGAAGAGAAGGATATTTTGCAGTGAAATTCAGACGGGTTTGTAGAAAAGTACATTTCTATGGGCTGCAGAGTGCAAAACCGTCATTGACTTCATGTTCTCGATGAAAACCTTACATTTCCAAGTGACCTGAAGTAGGACTTTCACAAAAAGATGTGTTTGCGTGTCTGTGGTGAAAGGAGCTCTAGGTTGGGTATTCAGTGCTGGAGAGTGACACACTCTACATAGGTTACACAGCGTTTTGAGAGCACCAACATGCTAAAAACTGAAACTGCTACAAGGTGTGTGTAGCGTGCAGAAAGAAGGCTTGTCATTTCAAAGAAAGAAGAGGAAACCAAAATCCAGGTAGTGAAACGAACACACCAGTATGGGAGATGTGCATGTGGACAGTTTCAAGCAGAGGCTCTTTGTGGACACTTGGAAACAGCGCTGTGAAAAAATTTCGTACGAAGCGGGATTTGGCCAAAGTTGAAAGACCTTCCAAAACCAACCCTAAAGAACTTAGCCAAACAATGAATGTTGCAATAAAGTCCTGCAGGAAAGGTGCGTCTATGACACAACTCCCGAGCAGGTAGCTACATTCTGCACAGTACAAAATGCATATGAATTCCAGGCTGAAAACTCACTCCAGAAGGAAGCAATGCGTGTGTTTCTCTCTGAAAGAACACTCAGCCACTAGGCTTTTGCTTGCTCCTTCAAAGTCTTTGTAGAAACGTGTGTTTTCACTGCTGGAATACGTTTTGGGATGCATTGTTTCAATCTCTTGCAAGCCTCATGTTGTTTCTTACACAATGGGGAAAAATAAGGAGTATGTTTCCCAAATCACTTGAAGTCCAAGAAAACGCAAACTGCATCACTCTTGCACGAATACGCTCTTTCTCCTAATACGTTGAGAACTTTCAACAAACAAGAAGAGAAGGATATTTTGCAGTGAAATTCAGACGGGTTTGTAGAAAAGTACATTTCTATGGGCTGCAGAGTGCAAAACCGTCATTGACTTCATGTTCTCGATGAAAACCTTACATTTCCAAGTGACCTGAAGTAGGACTTTCACAAAAAGATGTGTTTGCGTGTCTGTGGTGAAAGGAGCTCTAGGTTGTGTATTCAGTGCTGGAGAGTGACACACTCTACATAGGTTACACAGCGTTTTGAGAGCACCAACACGCTAAAAACTGAAACTGCTACAAGGTGTGTGTAGCGTGCAGAAAGAAGGCTTGTCATTTCAAAGAAAGAAGAGGAAACCAAAATCCAGGTAGTGAAACGAACACACCAGTATGGGAGATGTGCATGTGGACAGTTTCAAGCAGAGGCTCTTTGTGGACACTTGGAAACAGCGCTGTGAAAAAATTTCGTACGAAGCGGGATTTGGCCAAAGTTGAAAGACCTTCCAAAACCAACCCTAAAGAACTTAGCCAAACAATGAATGTTGTAATAAACTCCTGCAGGAAAGGTGCATCTATGACACAACTCCCGAGCAGGTAGCTACATTCTGCACAGTACAAAATGCATATGAATTCCAGGCTGAAAACTCACTCCAGAAGGAAGCAATGCGTGTGTTTCTCTCTGAAAGAACAGTCAGCCACTAGGCTTTTCCTTGCTCCTTCAAAGTCTTTGTAGAAACGTGTGTTTTCACTGCTGGAATACGTTTTGGGATGCATTGTTTCAATCTCTTGCAAGCCTCATGTTGTTTCTTACACAATGGGGAAAAATAAGGAGTATGTTTCCCAAATCACTTGAAGTCCAAGAAAACGCAAACTGCATCACTCTTGCACGAATACGCTCTTTCTCCTAATACGTTGAGAACTTTCAACAAACAAGAAGAGAAGGATATTTTGCAGTGAAATTCAGACGGGTTTGTAGAAAAGTACATTTCTATGGGCTGCAGAGTGCAAAACCGTCATTGACTTCATGTTCTCGATGAAAACCTTACATTTCCAAGTGACCTGAAGGAGGACTTTCACAAAAAGATGTGTTTGCGTGTCTGTGGTGAAAGGAGCTCTAGGTTGTGTATTCAGTGCTGGAGAGTGACACACTCTACATAGGTTACACAGCGTTTTGAGAGCACCAACATGCTAAAAACTGAAACTGCTACAAGGTGTGTGTAGCGTGCAGAAAGAAGGCTTGTCATTTCAAAGAAAGAAGAGGAAACCAAAATCCAGGTAGTGAAACGAACACACCAGTATGGGAGATGTGCATGTGGACAGTTTCAAGCAGAGGCTCTTTGTGGACACTTGGAAACAGCGCTGTGAAAAAATTTCGTACGAAGCGGGATTTGGCCAAAGTTGAAAGACCTTCCAAAACCAACCCTAAAGAACTTAGCCAAACAATGAATGTTTCAATAAACTCCTGCAGGAAAGGTGCGTCTATGACACAACTCCCGAGCAGGTAGCTACATTCTGCACAGTACAAAATGCATATGAATTCCAGGCTGAAAACTCACTCCAGAAGGAAGCAATGCGTGTGTTTCTCTCTGAAAGAACACTCAGCCACTAGGCTTTTGCTTGCTCCTTCAAAGTCTTTGTAGAAACGTGTGTTTTCACTGCCGGAATACGTTTTGGGATGCATTGTTTCAATCTCTTGCAAGCCTCATGTTGTTTCTTACACAATGGGGAAAAATAAGGAGTATGTTTCCAAAATCACTTGAAGTCCAGGAAAACGCACACTGCATCACTCTTGCACGAACACGCTCTTTCTCCTAATGTGTTGAGAACTTTCAACAAACCAGAAAAGAAGGGTATTTTGCAGTGAAATTCAGACGGGTTTGTAGAAAAGTACATTTCTATGGGCTGCAGAGTGCAAAACCGTCATTGACTTCATGTTCTCGATGAAAACCTTACATTTCCAAGTGACCTAAAGTAGGACTTTCACAAAAAGATGTGTTTGCGTGTCTGTGGTGAAAGGAGCTCTAGGTTGTGTATTCAGTGCTGGAGAGTGACACACTCTACATAGGTTACACAGCGTTTTGAGAGCACCAACACGCTAAAAACTGAAACTGCTCCAAGGTGTGTGTAGCGTGCAGAATGAAGGCTTGTCATTTCAAAGAAAGAAGAGGAAACCAAAATCCAGGTAGTGAAACGAACACACCAGTATGGGAGATGTGCATGTGGACAGTTTCAAGCAGAGGCTCTTTGTGGACACTTGGAAACAGCGCTGTGAAAAAATTTCGTACGAAGCGGGATTTGGCCAAAGTTGAAAGACCTTCCAAAACCAATCCTAAAGAACTTAGCCAAACAATGAATGTTGCAATAAACTCCTGCAGGAAAGGTGCGTCTATGACACAACTCCCGAGCAGGTAGCTACATTCTGCACAGTACAAAATGCATATGAATTCCAGGCTGAAAACTCACTCCAGAAGGAAGCAATGCGTGTGTTTCCCTCTGAAAGAACACTCAGCCACTAGGCTTCTGCTTGCTCCTTCAAAGTCTTTGTAGAAACGTGTGTTTTCACTGCTGGAATACGTTTTGGGATGCATTGTTTCAATCTCTTGCAAGCCTCATGTTGTTTCTTACACAATGGGGAAAAATAAGGAGTATGTTTCCCAAATCACTTGAAGTCCAGGAAAACGCACACTGCATCACTCTTGCACGAACACGCTCTTTCTCCTAATGTGTTGAGAACTTTCAACAAACCAGAAAAGAAGGGTATTTTGCAGTGAAATTCAGACGGGTTTGTAGAAAAGTACATTTCTATGGGCTTCAGAGTGCAAAACCGTCATTGACTTCATGTTCTCGATGAAAACCTTACATTTCCAAGTGACCTGAAGTAGGACTTTCACAAAAAGATGTGTTTGCGTGTCTGTGGTGAAAGGAGCTCTAGGTTGTGTATTCAGTGCTGGAGAGTGACACACTCTACATAGGTTACACAGCGTTTTGAGAGCACCAACATGCTAAAAACTGAAACTGCTACAAGGTGTGTGTAGCGTGCAGAAAGAAGGCTTGTCATTTCAAAGAAAGAAGAGGAAACCAAAATCCAGGTAGTGAAACGAACACACCAGTATGGGAGATGTGCATGTGGACAGTTTCAAGCAGAGGCTCTTTGTGGACACTTGGAAACAGCGCTGTGAAAAAATTTCGTACGAAGCGGGATTTGGCCAAAGTTGAAAGACCTTCCAAAACCAACCCTAAAGAACTTAGCCAAACAATGAATGTTTCAATAAACTCCTGCAGGAAAGGTGCGTCTATGACACAACTCCCGAGCAGGTAGCTACATTCTGCACAGTACAAAATGCATATGAATTCCAGGCTGAAAACTCACTCCAGAAGGAAGCAATGCGTGTGTTTCTCTCTGAAAGAACACTCAGCCACTAGGCTTTTGCTTGCTCCTTCAAAGTCTTTGTAGAAACGTGTGTTTTCACTGCCGGAATACGTTTTGGGATGCATTGTTTCAATCTCTTGCAAGCCTCATGTTGTTTCTTACACAATGGGGAAAAATAAGGAGTATGTTTCCAAAATCACTTGAAGTCCAGGAAAACGCACACTGCATCACTCTTGCACGAACACGCTCTTTCTCCTAATGTGTTGAGAACTTTCAACAAACCAGAAAAGAAGGGTATTTTGCAGTGAAATTCAGACGGGTTTGTAGAAAAGTACATTTCTATGGGCTGCAGAGTGCAAAACCGTCATTGACTTCATGTTCTCGATGAAAACCTTACATTTCCAAGTGACCTGAAGTAGGACTTTCACAAAAAGATGTGTTTGCGTGTCTGTGGTGAAAGGAGCTCTAGGTTGTGTATTCAGTGCTGGAGAGTGACACACTCTACATAGGTTACACAGCGTTTTGAGAGCACCAACATGCTAAAAACTGAAACTGCTACAAGGTGTGTGTAGCGTGCAGAAAGAAGGCTTGTCATTTCAAAGAAAGAAGAGGAAACCAAAATCCAGGTAGTGAAACGAACACACCAGTATGGGAGATGTGCATGTGGACAGTTTCAAGCAGAGGCTCTTTGTGGACACTTGGAAACAGCGCTGTGAAAAAATTTCGTACGAAGCGGGATTTGGCCAAAGTTGAAAGACCTTCCAAAACCAATCCTAAAGAACTTAGCCAAACAATGAATGTTGCAATAAACTCCTGCAGGAAAGGTGCGTCTATGACACAACTCCCGAGCAGGTAGCTACATTCTGCACAGTACAAAATGCATATGAATTCCAGGCTGAAAACTCACTCCAGAAGGAAGCAATGCGTGTGTTTCCCTCTGAAAGAACACTCAGCCACTAGGCTTCTGCTTGCTCCTTCAAAGTCTTTGTAGAAACGTGTGTTTTCACTGCTGGAATACGTTTTGGGATGCATTGTTTCAATCTCTTGCAAGCCTCATGTTGTTTCTTACACAATGGGGAAAAATAAGGAGTATGTTTCCCAAATCACTTGAAGTCCAGGAAAACGCACACTGCATCACTCTTGCACGAACACGCCCTTTCTCCTAATACGTTGAGAACTTTCAACAAACAAGAAGAGAAGGATATTTTGCAGTGAAATTCAGACGGGTTTGTAGAAAAGTACATTTCTATGGGCTGCAGAGTGCAAAACCGTCATTGACTTCATGTTCTCGATGAAAACCTTACATTTCCAAGTGACCTGAAGTAGGACTTTCACAAAAAGATGTGTTTGCGTGTCTGTGGTGAAAGGAGCTCTAGGTTGGGTATTCAGTGCTGGAGAGTGACACACTCTACATAGGTTACACAGCGTTTTGAGAGCACCAACATGCTAAAAACTGAAACTGCTACAAGGTGTGTGTAGCGTGCAGAAAGAAGGCTTGTCATTTCAAAGAAAGAAGAGGAAACCAAAATCCAGGTAGTGAAACGAACACACCAGTATGGGAGATGTGCATGTGGACAGTTTCAAGCAGAGGCTCTTTGTGGACACTTGGAAACAGCGCTGTGAAAAAATTTCGTACGAAGCGGGATTTGGCCAAAGTTGAAAGACCTTCCAAAACCAACCCTAAAGAACTTAGCCAAACAATGAATGTTTCAATAAACTCCTGCAGGAAAGGTGCGTCTATGACACAACTCCCGAGCAGGTAGCTACATTCTGCACAGTACAAAATGCATATGAATTCCAGGCTGAAAACTCACTCCAGAAGGAAGCAATGCGTGTGTTTCTCTCTGAAAGAACACTCAGCCACTAGGCTTTTGCTTGCTCCTTCAAAGTCTTTGTAGAAACGTGTGTTTTCACTGCTGGAATACGTTTTGGGATGCATTGTTTCAATCTCTTGCAAGCCTCATGTTGTTTCTTACACAATGGGGAAAAATAAGGAGTATGTTTCCCAAATCACTTGAAGTCCAAGAAAACGCAAACTGCATCACTCTTGCACGAATACGCTCTTTCTCCTAATACGTTGAGAACTTTCAACAAACAAGAAGAGAAGGATATTTTGCAGTGAAATTCAGACGGGTTTGTAGAAAAGTACATTTCTATGGGCTGCAGAGTGCAAAACCGTCATTGACTTCATGTTCTCGATGAAAACCTTACATTTCCAAGTGACCTGAAGTAGGACTTTCACAAAAAGATGTGTTTGCGTGTCTGTGGTGAAAGGAGCTCTAGGTTGTGTATTCAGTGCTGGAGAGTGACACACTCTACATAGGTTACACAGCGTTTTGAGAGCACCAACACGCTAAAAACTGAAACTGCTACAAGGTGTGTGTAGCGTGCAGAAAGAAGGCTTGTCATTTCAAAGAAAGAAGAGGAAACCAAAATCCAGGTAGTGAAACGAACACACCAGTATGGGAGATGTGCATGTGGACAGTTTCAAGCAGAGGCTCTTTGTGGACACTTGGAAACAGCGCTGTGAAAAAATTTCCTACGAAGCGGGATTTGGCCAAAGTTGAAAGACCTTCCAAAACCAACCCTAAAGAACTTAGCCAAACAATGAATGTTGTAATAAACTCCTGCAGGAAAGGTGCATCTATGACACAACTCCCGAGCAGGTAGCTACATTCTGCACAGTACAAAATGCATATGAATTCCAGGCTGAAAACTCACTCCAGAAGGAAGCAATGCGTGTGTTTCTCTCTGAAAGAACAGTCAGCCACTAGGCTTTTCCTTGCTCCTTCAAAGTCTTTGTAGAAACGTGTGTTTTCACTGCTGGAATACGTTTTGGGATGCATTGTTTCAATCTCTTGCAAGCCTCATGTTGTTTCTTACACAATGGGGAAAAATAAGGAGTATGTTTCCCAAATCACTTGAAGTCCAGGAAAACGCACACTGCATCACTCTTGCACGAACACGCCCTTTCTCCTAATACGTTGAGAACTTTCAACAAACAAGAAGAGAAGGATATTTTGCAGTGAAATTCAGACGGGTTTGTAGAAAAGTACATTTCTATGGGCTGCAGAGTGCAAAACCGTCATTGACTTCATGTTCTCGATGAAAACCTTACATTTCCAAGTGACCTGAAGTAGGACTTTCACAAAAAGATGTGTTTGCGTGTCTGTGGTGAAAGGAGCTCTAGGTTGTGTATTCAGTGCTGGAGAGTGACACACTCTACATAGGTTACACAGCGTTTTGAGAGCACCAACACGCTAAAAACTGAAACTGCTACAAGGTGTGTGTAGCGTGCAGAAAGAAGGCTTGTCATTTCAAAGAAAGAAGAGGAAACCAAAATCCAGGTAGTGAAACGAACACACCAGTATGGGAGATGTGCATGTGGACAGTTTCAAGCAGAGGCTCTTTGTGGACACTTGGAAACAGCGCTGTGAAAAAATTTCGTACGAAGCGGGATTTGGCCAAAGTTGAAAGACCTTCCAAAACCAACCCTAAAGAACTTAGCCAAACAATGAATGTTTCAATAAACTCCTGCAGGAAAGGTGCGTCTATGACACAACTCCCGAGCAGGTAGCTACATTCTGCACAGTACAAAATGCATATGAATTCCAGGCTGAAAACTCACTCCAGAAGGAAGCAATGCGTGTGTTTCTCTCTGAAAGAACACTCAGCCACTAGGCTTTTGCTTGCTCCTTCAAAGTCTTTGTAGAAACGTGTGTTTTCACTGCTGGAATACGTTTTGGGATGCATTGTTTCAATCTCTTGCAAGCCTCATGTTGTTTCTTACACAATGGGGAAAAATAAGGAGTATGTTTCCCAAATCACTTGAAGTCCAAGAAAACGCACACTGCATCACTCTTGCACGAATACGCTCTTTCTCCTAATACGTTGAGAACTTTCAACAAACAAGAAGAGAAGGATATTTTGCAGTGAAATTCAGACGGGTTTGTAGAAAAGTACATTTCTATGGGCTGCAGAGTGCAAAACCGTCATTGACTTCATGTTCTCGATGAAAACCTTACATTTCCAAGTGACCTGAAGGAGGACTTTCACAAAAAGATGTGTTTGCGTGTCTGTGGTGAAAGGAGCTCTAGGTTGTGTATTCAGTGCTGGAGAGTGACACACTCTACATAGGTTACACAGCGTTTTGAGAGCACCAACATGCTAAAAACTGAAACTGCTACAAGGTGTGTGTAGCGTGCAGAAAGAAGGCTTGTCATTTCAAAGAAAGAAGAGGAAACCAAAATCCAGGTAGTGAAACGAACACACCAGTATGGGAGATGTGCATGTGGACAGTTTCAAGCAGAGGCTCTTTGTGGACACTTGGAAACAGCGCTGTGAAAAAATTTCGTACGAAGCGGGATTTGGCCAAAGTTGAAAGACCTTCCAAAACCAATCCTAAAGAACTTAGCCAAACAATGAATGTTGCAATAAACTCCTGCAGGAAAGGTGCGTCTATGACACAACTCCCGAGCAGGTAGCTACATTCTGCACAGTACAAAATGCATATGAATTCCAGGCTGAAAACTCACTCCAGAAGGAAGCAATGCGTGTGTTTCCCTCTGAAAGAACACTCAGCCACTAGGCTTCTGCTTGCTCCTTCAAAGTCTTTGTAGAAACGTGTGTTTTCACTGCTGGAATACGTTTTGGGATGCATTGTTTCAATCTCTTGCAAGCCTCATGTTGTTTCTTACACAATGGGGAAAAATAAGGAGTATGTTTCCCAAATCACTTGAAGTCCAGGAAAACGCACACTGCATCACTCTTGCACGAACACGCTCTTTCTCCTAATGTGTTGAGAACTTTCAACAAACCAGAAAAGAAAGGTATTTTGCAGTGAAATTCAGACGGGTTTGTAGAAAAGTACATTTCTATGGGCTGCAGAGTGCAAAACCGTGATTGACTTCATGTTCTCGATGAAAACCTTACATTTCCAAGTGACCTGAAGTAGGACTTTCACAAAAAGATGAGTTTGCATGTCTGTGGTGAAAGGAGCTCTAGGTTGGGTATTCAGTGCTGGAGAGTGACACACTCTACATAGGTTACACAGCGTTTTGAGAGCACCAACATGCTAAAAACTGAAACTGCTACAAGGTGTGTGTAGCGTGCAGAAAGAAGGCTTGTCATTTCAAAGAAAGAAGAGGAAACCAAAATCCAGGTACTGAAACGAACACACCAGTATGGGAGATGTGCATGTGGACAGTTACAAGCAGAGGCTCTTTGTGGACACTTGGAAACAGCGCTGTGAAAAAATTTCGTACGAAGCGGGATTTGGCCAAAGTTGAAAGACCTTCCAAAACCAACCCTAAAGAACTTAGCCAAACAATGAATGTTGCAATAAAGTCCTGCAGGAAAAGTGCATCTATGACACAACTCCCGAGCAGGTAGCTACATTCTGCACAGTACAAAATGCATATGAATTCCAGGCTGAAAACTCACTCCAGAAGGAAGCAATGCGTGTGTTTCTCTCTGAAAGAACACTCAGCCACTAGGCTTTTGCTTGCTCCTTCAAAGTCTTTGTAGAAACGTGTGTTTTCACTGCTGGAATACGTTTTGGGATGCATTGTTTCAATCTCTTGCAAGCCTCATGTTGTTTCTTACACAATGGGGAAAAATAAGGAGTATGTTACCCAAATCACTTGAAGTCCAGGAAAACGCAAACTGCATCACTCTTGCACGAACACGCTCTTTCTCCTAATACGTTGAGAACTTTCAACAAACAAGAAGAGAAGGATATTTTGCAGTGAAATTCAGACGGGTTTGTAGAAAAGTACATTTCTATGGGCTGCAGAGTGCAAAACCGTCATTGAGTTCATGTTCTCGATGAAAACCTTACATTTCCAAGTGACCTGAAGTAGGACTTTCACAAAAAGATGTGTTTGCGTGTCTGTGGTGAAAGGAGCTCTAGGTTGTGTATTCAGTGCTGGAGAGTGACACACTCTACATAGGTTACACAGCGTTTTGAGAGCACCAACATGCTAAAAACTGAAACTGCTACAAGGTGTGTGTAGCGTGCAGAAAGAAGGCTTGTCATTTCAAAGAAAGAAGAGGAAACCAAAATCCAGGTAGTGAAACGAACACACCAGTATGGGAGATGTGCATGTGGACAGTTTCAAGCAGAGGCTCTTTGTGGACACTTGGAAACAGCGCTGTGAAAAAATTTCGTACGAAGCGGGATTTGGCCAAAGTTTAAAGACCTTCCAAAACCAACCCTAAAGAACTTAGCCAAACAATGAATGTTTCAATAAACTCCTCCAGGAAAGGTGCGTCTATGACACAACTCCCGAGCAGGTAGCTACATTCTGCACAGTACAAAATGCATATGAATTCCAGGCTGAAAACTCACTCCAGAAGGAAGCAATGCGTGTGTTTCTCTCTGAAAGAACACTCAGCCACTAGGCTTTTGCTTGCTCCTTCAAAGTCTTTGTAGAAACGTGTGTTTTCACCGCTGGAATACGTTTTGGGATGCATTGTTTCAATCTCTTGCAAGCCTCATGTTGTTTCTTACACAATGGGGAAAAATAAGGAGTATGTTACCCAAATCACTTGAAGTCCAGGAAAACGCAAACTGCATCACTCTTGCACGAACACGCTCTTTCTCCTAATACGTTGAGAACTTTCAACAAACAAGAAGAGAAGGATATTTTGCAGTGAAATTCAGACGGGTTTGTAGAAAAGTACATTTCTATGGGCTGCAGAGTGCAAAACCGTCATTGAGTTCATGTTCTCGATGAAAACCTTACATTTCCAAGTGACCTGAAGTCGGACTTTCACAAAAAGATGTGTTTGCGTGTCTGTGGTGAAAGGAGCTCTAGGTTGTGTATTCAGTGCTGGAGAGTGACACACTCTACATAGGTTACACAGCGTTTTGAGAGCACCAACACGCTAAAAACTGAAACTGCTACAAGGTGTGTGTAGCGTGCAGAAAGAAGGCTTGTCATTTCAAAGAAAGAAGAGGAAACCAAAATCCAGGTAGTGAAACGAACACACCAGTATGGGAGATGTGCATGTGGACAGTTTCAAGCAGAGGCTCTTTGTGGACACTTGGAAACAGCGCTGTGAAAAAATTTCGTACGAAGCGGGATTTGGCCAAAGTTGAAAGACCTTCCAAAACCAACCCTAAAGAACTTAGCCAAACAATGAATGTTGCAATAAACTCCTGCAGGAAAGGTGCATCTATGACACAACTCCCGAGCAGGTAGCTACATTCTGCACAGTACAAAATGCATATGAATTCCAGGCTGAAAACTCACTCCAGAAGGAAGCAATGCGTGTGTTTCTCTCTGAAAGAACACTCAGCCACTAGGCTTTTGCTTGCTCCTTCAAAGTCTTTGTAGAAACGTGTGTTTTCACTGCTGGAATACGTTTTGGGATGCATTGTTTCAATCTCTTGCAAGCCTCATGTTGTTTCTTACACAATGGGGAAAAATAAGGACTATGTTACCCAAATCACTTGAAGTCCAGGAAAACGCAAACTGCATCACTCTTGCACGAACACGCTCTTTCTCCTAATACGTTGAGAACTTTCAACAAACAAGAAGAGAAGGATATTTTGCAGTGAAATTCAGACGGGTTTGTAGAAAAGTACATTTCTATGGGCTGCAGAGTGCAAAACCGTCATTGACTTCATGTTCTCGATGAAAACCTTACATTTCCAAGTGACCTGAAGTAGGACTTTCACAAAAAGATGTGTTTGCGTGTCTGTGGTGAAAGGAGCTCTAGGTTGTGTATTCAGTGCTGGAGAGTGACACACTCTACATAGGTTACACAGCGTTTTGAGAGCACCAACACGCTAAAAACTGAAACTGCTACAAGGTGTGTGTAGCGTGCAGAAAGAAGGCTTGTCATTTCAAAGAAAGAAGAGGAAACCAAAATCCAGGTATTGAAACGAACACACCAGTATGGGAGATTTGCATGTGGACAGTTTCAAGCAGAGGCTCTTTGTGGACACTTGGAAACAGCGCTGTGAAAAAATTTCGTACGAAGCGGGATTTGGCCAAAGTTGAAAGACCTTCCAAAACCAACCCTAAAGAACTTAGCCAAACAATGAATGTTTCAATAAACTCCTGCAGGAAAGGTGCGTCTATGACACAACTCCCGAGCAGGTAGCTACATTCTGCACAGTACAAAATGCATATGAATTCCAGGCTGAAAACTCACTCCAGAAGGAAGCAATGCGTGTGTTTCTCTCTGAAAGAACACTCAGCCACTAGGCTTCTGCTTGCTCCTTCAAAGTCTTTGTAGAAACGTGTGTTTTCACTGCTGGAATACGTTTTGGGATGCATTGTTTCAATCTCTTGCAAGCCTCATGTTGTTTCTTACACAATGGGGAAAAATAAGGAGTATGTTTCCCAAATCACTTGAAGTCCAGGAAAACGCACACTGCATCACTCTTGCACGAACACGCTCTTTCTCCTAATGTGTTGAGAACTTTCAACAAACCAGAAAAGAAAGGTATTTTGCACTGAAATTCAGACGGGTTTGTAGAAAAGTACATTTCTATTGGCTGCAGAGTGCAAAACCGTGATTGACTTCATGTTCTCGATGAAAACCTTACATTTCCAAGTGACCTGAAGTAGGACTTTCACAAAAAGATGTGTTTGTGTGTCTGTGTTGAAAGGAGCTCTAGGTTGTGTATTCAGTGCTGGAGAGTGACACACTCTACATAGGTTACACAGCGTTTTGAGAGCACCAACATGCTAAAAACTGAAACTGCTACAAGGTGTGTGTAGCGTGCAGAAAGAAGGCTTGTCATTTCAAAGAAAGAAGAGGAAACCAAAATCCAGGTAGTGAAACAAACACACCAGTATGGGAGATGTGCATGTGGACAGTTTCAAGCAGAGGCTCTTTGTGGACACTTGGAAACAGCGCTGTGAAAAAATTTCGTACGAAGTGGGATTAGGCCAAAGTTGAAAGACCTTCCAAAACCAACCCTAAAGAACTTAGCCAAACAATGAATGTTGCAATAAACTCCTGCAGGAAAGGTGCATCTATGACACAACTCCCGAGCAGGTAGCTACATTCTGCACAGTACAAAATGCATATGAATTCCAGGTTGAAAACTCACTCCAGAAGGAAGCAATGCGTGTGTTTCTCTCTGAAAGAACACTCAGCCACTAGGCTTTTGCTTGCTCCTTCAAAGTCTTTGTAGAAACGTGTGTTTTGACTGCTGGAATACGTTTTGGGATGCATTGTTTCAATCTCTTGCAAGCCTCATGTTGTTTCTTACACAATGGGGAAAAATAAGGAGTATGTTTCCCAAATCACTTGAAGTCCAGGAAAACGCACACTGCATCACTCTTGCACGAACACGCTCTTTCTCCTAATGTGTTGAGAACTTTCAACAAACCAGAAAAGAAGGGTATTTTGCAGTGAAATTCAGACGGGTTTGTAGAAAAGTACATTTCTATTGGCTGCAGAGTGCAAAACCGTGATTGACTTCATGTTCTCGATGAAAACCTTACATTTCCAAGTGACCTGAAGTAGGACTTTACCAAAAAGATGTGTTTGTGTGTCTGTGTTGAAAGGAGCTCTAGGTTGTGTATTCAGTGCTGGAGAGTGACACACTCTACATAGGTTACACAGAGTTTTGAGAGCACCAACATGCTAAAAACTGAAACTGCTACAAGGTGTGTGTAGCGTGCAGAAAGAAGGCTTGTCATTTCAAAGAAAGAAGAGGAAACCAAAATCCAGGTAGTGAAACGAACACACCAGTATGGGAGATGTGCATGTGGACAGTTTCAAGCAGAGTCTCTTTGTGGACACTTGGAAACAGCACTGTGAAAAAATTTCGTACGAAGCGGGATTTGGCCAAAGTTGAAAGACCTTCCAAAACCAACCCTAAAGAACTTAGCCAAACAATGAATGTTTCAATAAACTCCTGCAGGAAAGGTGCGTCTATGACACAACTCCCGAGCAGGTAGCTACATTCTGCACAGTACAAAATGCATATGAATTCCAGGCTGAAAACTCACTCCAGAAGGAAGCAATGCGTGTGTTTCTCTCTGAAAGAACACTCAGCCACTAGGCTTCTGCTTGCTCCTTCAAAGTCTTTGTAGAAACGTGTGTTTTCACTGCTGGAATACGTTTTGGGATGCATTGTTTCAATCTCTTGCAAGCCTCACGTTGTTTCTTACACAATGGGGAAAAATAAGGAGTATGTTACTCAAATCACTTGAAGTCCAGGAAAACGCAAACTGCATCACTCTTGCACGAACACGCTCTTTCTCCTAATACGTTGAGAACTTTCAACAAACAAGAAGAGAAGGATATTTTGCAGTGAAATTCAGACGGGTTTGTAGAAAAGTACATTTCTATGGGCTGCAGAGTGCAAAACCGTCATTGAGTTCATGTTCTCGATGAAAACCTTACATTTCCAAGTGACCTGAAGTAGGACTTTCACAAAAAGATGTGTTTGCGTGTCTGTGGTAAAGGAGCTCTAGGTTGTGTATTCAGTGCTGGAGAGTGACACACTCTACATAGGTTACACAGCGTTTTGAGAGCACCAACACGCTAAAAACTGAAACTGCTACAAGGTGTGTGTAGCGTGCAGAAAGAAGGCTTGTCATTTCAAAGAAAGAAGAGGAAACCAAAATCCAGGTAGTGAAACGAACACACCAGTATGGGAGATGTGCATGTGGACAGTTTCAAGCAGAGGCTCTTTGTGGACACTTGGAAACAGCGCTGTGAAAAAATTTCGTACGAAGCGGGATTTGGCCAAAGTTGAAAGACCTTCCAAAACCAACCCTAAAGAACTTAGCCAAACAATGAATGTTGCAATAAACTCCTGCAGGAAAGGTGCATCTATGACACAAGTCCCGAGCAGGTAGCTACATTCTGCACAGTACAAAATGCATATGAATTCCAGGCTGAAAACTCACTCCAGAAGGAAGCAATGCGTGTGTTTCTCTCTGAAAGAACACTCAGCCACTAGGCTTTTGCTTGCTCCTTCAAAGTCTTTGTAGAAACGTGTGTTTTCACTGCTGGAATACGTTTTGGGATGCATTGTTTCAATCTCTTGCAAGCCTCATGTTGTTTCTTACACAATGGGGAAAAATAAGGACTATGTTACCCAAATCACTTGAAGTCCAGGAAAACGCAAACTGCATCACTCTTGCACGAACACGCTCTTTCTCCTAATACGTTGAGAACTTTCAACAAACAAGAAGAGAAGGATATTTTGCAGTGAAATTCAGACGGGTTTGTAGAAAAGTACATTTCTATGGGCTGCAGAGTGCAAAACCGTCATTGACTTCATGTTCTCGATGAAAACCTTACATTTCCAAGTGACCTGAAGTAGGACTTTCACAAAAAGATGTGTTTGCGTGTCTGTGGTGAAAGGAGCTCTAGGTTGTGTATTCAGTGCTGGAGAGTGACACACTCTACATAGGTTACACAGCGTTTTGAGAGCACCAACACGCTAAAAACTGAAACTGCTACAAGGTGTGTGTAGCGTGCAGAAAGAAGGCTTGTCATTTCAAAGAAAGAAGAGGAAACCAAAATCCAGGTAGTGAAACGAACACACCAGTATGGGAGATGTGCATGTGGACAGTTTCAAGCAGAGGCTCTTTGTGGACACTTGGAAACAGCGCTGTGAAAAAATTTCGTACGAAGCGGGATTTGGCCAAAGTTGAAAGACCTTCCAAAACCAACCCTAAAGAACTTAGCCAAACAATGAATGTTTCAATAAACTCCTGCAGGAAAGGTGCGTCTATGACACAACTCCCGAGCAGGTAGCTACATTCTGCACAGTACAAAATGCATATGAATTCCAGGCTAAAAGCTCACTCCAGAAGGAAGCAATGCGTGTGTTTCTCTCTGAAAGAACACTCAGCCACTAGGCTTTTGCTTGCTCCTTCAAAGTCTTTGTAGAAACGTGTGTTTTCACTGCTGGAATACGTTTTAGGATGCATTGTTTCAATCTCTTGCAAGCCTCATGTTGTTTCTTACACAATGGGGAAAAATAAGGAGTATGTTTGCCAAATCACTTGAAGTCCAGGAAAACGCACACTGCATCACTCTTGCACGAACACGCTCTTTCTCCTAATGTGTTGAGAACTTTCAACAAACCAGAAAAGAAGGGTATTTTGCAGTGAAATTCAGACGGGTTTGTAGAAAAGTACATTTCTATTGGCTGCAGAGTGCAAAACCGTGATTGACTTCATGTTCTCGATGAAAACCTTACATTTCCAAGTGACCTGAAGTAGGACTTTACCAAAAAGATGTGTTTGTGTGTCTGTGTTGAAAGGAGCTCTAGGTTGTGTATTCAGTGCTGGAGAGTGACACACTCTACATAGGTTACACAGCGTTTTGAGAGCACCAACATGCTAAAAACTGAAACTGCTACAAGGTGTGTGTAGCGTGCAGAAAGAAGGCTTGTCATTTCAAAGAGAGAAGAGGAAACCAAAATCCAGGTAGTGAAACGAACACACCAGTATGGGAGATGTGCATGTGGACAGTTTCAAGCAGAGGCTCTTTGTGGACACTTGGAAACAGCGCTGTGAAAAAATTTCGTACGAAGCGGGATTTGGCCAAAGTTGAAAGACCTTCCAAAACCAACCCTAAAGAACTTAGCCAAACAATGAATGTTGCAATAAACTCCTGCAGGAAAGGTGCATCTATGACACAAGTCCCGAGCAGGTAGCTACATTCTGCACAGTACAAAATGCATATGAATTCCAGGCTGAAAACTCACTCCAGAAGGAAGCAATGCGTGTGTTTCTCTCTGAAAGGACACTCAGCCACTAGGCTTTTGCTTGCTCCTTCAAAGTCTTTGTAGAAACGTGTGATTTCACTGCTGGAATACGTTTTGGGATGCATTGTTTCAATCTCTTGCAAGCCTCATGTTGTTTCTTACACAATGGGGAAAAATAAGGAGTATGTTTCCCAAATCACTTGAAATCCAGGAAAACGCACACTGCATCACTCTTGCACGAACACGCTCTTTCTCCTAATACGTTGAGAACTTTCAACAAACATGAAGAGAAGGGTATTTTGCACTGAAATTCAGACGAGTTTGTAGAAAAGTACATTTCAATGGGCTGCAGAGTGCAAAACCGTCATTGAGTTCATGTTCTCGATGAAAACCTTACATTTCCAAGTGACCTGAAGTAGGACTTTCACAAAAAGATGTGTTTGCGTGTCTGTGGTGAAAGGAGCTCTAGGTTGTGTATTCAGTGCTGGAGAGTGACACACTCTACATAGGTTACACAGTGTTTTGAGAGCACCAACATGCTAAAAACTGAAACTGCTACAAGGTGTGTGTAGCGTGCAGAAAGAAGACTTGTCATTTCAAAGAAAGAAGAGGAAACCAAAATCCAGGTAGTGAAACGAACACACCAGTATGGGAGATGTGCATGTGGACAGTTTCAAGCAGAGGCTCTTTGTGGACACTTGGAAACAGCGCTGTGAAAAAATTTCGTACGAAGCGGGATTTGGCCAAAGTTGAAAGACCTTCCAAAACCAATCCTAAAGAACTTAGCCAAACAATGAATGTTTCAATAAACTCCTGCAGGAAAGGTGCGTCTATGACACAACTCCCGAGCAGGTAGCTACATTCTGCAGAGTACAAAATGCATATGAATTCCAGGCTGAAAACTCACTCCAGAAGGAAGCAATGCGTGTGTTTCTCTCTGAAAGAACACTCAGCCACTAGGCTTCTGCTTGCTCCTTCAAAGTCTTTGTAGAAACGTGTGTTTTCACTGCTGGAATACGTTTTGGGATGCATTGTTTCAATCTCTTGCAAGCCTCATGTTGTTTCTTACACAATGGGGAAAAATAAGGAGTATGTTTCCCAAATCACTTGAAGTCCAGGAAAACGCACACTGCATCACTCTTGCACGAACACGCTCTTTCTCCTAATGTGTTGAGAACTTTCAACAAACCAGAAAAGAAGAGTATTTTGCAGTGAAATTCAGACGGGTTTGTAGAAAAGTACATTTCTATTGGCTGCAGAGTGCAAAACCGTGATTGACTTCATGTTCTCGATGAAAACCTTACATTTCCAAGTGACCTGAAGTAGGACTTTCACAAAAAGATGTGTTTGTGTGTCTGTGGTGAAAGGAGCTCTAGGTTGTGTATTCAGTGCTGGAGAGTGACACACTCTACATAGGTTACACAGCGTTTTGAGAGCACCAACACGCTAAAAACTGAAACTGCTACAAGGTGTGTGTAGCGTGCAGAAAGAAGGCTTGTCATTTCAAAGAAAGAAGAGGAAACCAAAATCCAGGTAGTGAAACGAACACACCAGTATGGGAGATGTGCATGTGGACAGTTTCAAGCAGAGGCTCTTTGTGGACACTTGGAAACAGCGCTGTGAAAAAATTTCGTACGAAGCGGGATTTGGCCAAAGTTGAAAGACCTTCCAAAACCAACCCTAAAGAACTTAGCCAAACAATGAATGTTGCAATAAACTCCTGCAGGAAAGGTGCATCTATGACACAACTCCCGAGCAGGTAGCTACATTCTGCACAGTACAAAATGCATATGAATTTCAGGTTGAAAACTCACTCCAGAAGGAAGCAATGCGTGTGTTTCTCTCTGAAAGAACACTCAGCCACTAGGCTTTTGCTTGCTCCTTCAAAGTCTTTGTAGAAACGTGTGTTTTGACTGCTGGAATACGTTTTGGGATGCATTGTTTCAATCTCTTGCAAGCCTCATGTTGTTTCTTACACAATGGGGAAAAATAAGGAGTATGTTTCCCAAATCACTTGAAGTCCAGGAAAACGCACACTGCATCACTCTTGCACGAACACGCTCTTTCTCCTAATGTGTTGAGAACTTTCAACAAACCAGAAAAGAAGGGTATTTTGCAGTGAAATTCAGACGGGTTTGTAGAAAAGTACATTTCTATTGGCTGCAGAGTGCAAAACCGTGATTGACTTCATGTTCTCGATGAAAACCTTACATTTCCAAGTGACCTGAAGTAGGACTTTCACAAAAAGATGTGTTTGTGTGTCTGTGTTGAAAGGAGCTCTAGGTTGTGTATTCAGTGCTGGAGAGTGACACACTCTACATAGGTTACACAGCGTTTTGAGAGCACCAACATGCTAAAAACTGAAACTGCTACAAGGTGTGTGTAGCGTGCAGAAAGAAGGCTTGTCATTTCAAAGAAAGAAGAGGAAACCAAAATCCAGGTAGTGAAACGAACACACCAGTATGGGAGATGTGCATGTGGACAGTTTCAAGCAGAGGCTCTTTGTGGACACTTGGAAACAGCACTGTGAAAAAATTTCGTACGAAGCGGGATTTGGCCAAAGTTGAAAGACCTTCCAAAACCAACCCTAAAGAACTTAGCCAAACAATGAATGTTTCAATAAACTCCTGCAGGAAAGGTGCGTCTATGACACAACTCCCGAGCAGGTAGCTACATTCTGCACAGTACAAAATGCATATGAATTCCAGGCTGAAAACTCACTCCAGAAGGAAGCAATGCGTGTGTTTCTCTCTGAAAGAACACTCAGCCACTAGGCTTCTGCTTGCTCCTTCAAAGTCTTTGTAGAAACGTGTGTTTTCACTGCTCGAATACGTTTTGGGATGCATTGTTTCAATCTCTTGCAAGCCTCATGTTGTTTCTTACACAATGGGGAAAAATAAGGAGTATGTTACTCAAATCACTTGAAGTCCAGGAAAACGCAAACTGCATCACTCTTGCACGAACACGCTCTTTCTCCTAATACGTTGAGAACTTTCAACAAACAAGAAGAGAAGGATATTTTGCAGTGAAATTCAGACGGGTTTGTAGAAAAGTACATTTCTATGGGCTGCAGAGTGCAAAACTGTCATTGAGTTCATGTTCTCGATGAAAACCTTACATTTCCAAGTGACCTGAAGTAGGACTTTCACAAAAAGGTGTGTTTGCGTGTCTGTGGTGAAAGGAGCTCTAGGTTGTGTATTCAGTGCTGGAGAGTGACACACTCTACATAGGTTACACAGCGTTTTGAGAGCACCAACACGCTAAAAACTGAAACTGCTACAAGGTGTGTGTAGCGTGCAGAAAGAAAGCTTGTCATTTCAAAGAAAGAAGAGGAAACCAAAATCCAGGTAGTGAAACGAACACACCAGTATGGGAGATGTGCATGTGGACAGTTTCAAGCAGAGGCTCTTTGTGGACACTTGGAAACAGCGCTGTGAAAAAATTTCGTACGAAGCGGGATTTGGCCAAAGTTTAAAGACCTTCCAAAACCAACCCTAAAGAACTTAACCAAACAATGAATGTTTCAATAAACTCCTGCAAGAAAGGTGCGTCTATGACACAACTCCCGAGCAGGTAGCTACATTCTGCACAGTACAAAATGCATATGAATTCCAGGCTGAAAACTCACTCCAGAAGGAAGCAATGCGTGTGTTTCTCTCTGAAAGAACACTCAGCCACTAGGCTTTTGCTTGCTCCTTCAAAGTCTTTGTAGAAACGTGTGTTTTCACTGCTGGAATATGTTTTGGGATGCATTGTTTCAATCTCTTGCAAGCCTCATGTTGTTTCTTACACAATGGGGAAAAATAAGGAGTATGTTTGCCAAATCACTTGAAGTCCAGGAAAACGCACACTGCATCACTCTTGCACGAACACGCTCTTTCTCCTAATGTGTTGAGAACTTTCAACAAACCAGAAAAGAAGGGTATTTTGCAGTGAAATTCAGACGGGTTTGTAGAAAAGTACATTTCTATTGGCTGCAGAGTGCAAAACCGTGATTGACTTCATGTTCTCGATGAAAACCTTACATTTCCAAGTGACCTGAAGTAGGACTTTACCAAAAAGATGTGTTTGTGTGTCTGTGTTGAAAGGAGCTCTAGGTTGTGTATTCAGTGCTGGAGAGTGACACACTCTACATAGGTTACACAGCGTTTTGAGAGCACCAACATGCTAAAAACTGAAACTGCTACAAGGTGTGTGTAGCGTGCAGAAAGAAGGCTTGTCATTTCAAAGAGAGAAGAGGAAACCAAAATCCAGGTAGTGAAACGAACACACCAGTATGGGAGATGTGCATGTGGACAGTTTCAAGCAGAGGCTCTTTGTGGACACTTGGAAACAGCGCTGTGAAAAAATTTCGTACGAAGCGGGACTTGGCCAAAGTTGAAAGACCTTCCAAAACCAACCCTAAAGAACTTAGCCAAACAATGAATGTTTCAATAAACTCCTGCAGGAAAGGTGCGTCTATGACACAACTCCCGAGCAGGTAGCTACATTCTGCACAGTACAAAATGCATATGAATTCCAGGCTGAAAACTCACTCCAGAAGGAAGCATTGCGTGTGTTTCTCTCTGAAAGAACACTCAGCCACTAGGCTTCTGCTTGCTCCTTCAAAGTCTTTGTAGAAACGTGTGTTTTCACTGCTGGAATACGTTTTGGGATGCATTGTTTCAATCTCTTGCAAGCCTCATGTTCTTTCTTACACAATGGGGAAAAATAAGGAGTATGTTACCCAAATCACTTGAAGTCCATGAAAACGCAAACTGCATCACTCTTGCACGAACACGCTCTTTCTCCTAATACGTTGAGAACTTCCAACAAACAAGAAGAGAAGGATATTTTGCAGTGAAATTCAGACGGGTTTGTAGAAAAGTACATTTCTATGGGCTGCAGAGTGCAAAACCGTCATTGACTTCATGTTCTCGATGAAAACCTTACATTTCCAAGTGACCTGAAGTAGGACTTTCACAAAAAGATGTGTTTGCGTGTCTGTGGTGAAAGGAGCTCTAGTTTGTGTATTCAGTGCTGGAGAGTGACACACTCTACATAGGTTACACAGCGTTTTGAGAGCACCAACATGCTAAAAACTGAAACTGCTACAAGGTGTGTGTAGCGTGCAGAAAGAAGGCTTGTCATTGCAAAGAGAGAAGAGGAAACCAAAATCCAGGTAGTGAAACGAACACACCAGTATGGGAGATGTGCATGTGGACAGTTTCAAGCAGAGGCTCTTTGTGGACACTTGGAAACAGCGCTGTGAAAAAATTTCGTACGAAGCGGGATTTGGCCAAAGTTGAAAGACCTTCCAAAACCAATCCTAAAGAACTTAGCCAAACAATGAATGTTTCAATAAACTCCTGCAGGAAAGGTGCGTCTATGACACAACTCCCGAGCAGGTAGCTACATTCTTCACAGTACAAAATGCATATGAATTCCAGGCTGAAAACTCACTCCAGAAGGAAGCAATGCCTGTGTTTCTCTCTGAAAGAACACTCAGCCACTAGGCTTCTGCTTGCTCCTTCAAAGTCTTTGTAGAAACGTGTGTTTTCACTGCTGGAATACGTTTTGGGATGCATTGTTTCAATCTCTTGCAAGCCTCATGTTGTTTCTTACACAATGGGGAAAAATAAGGAGTATGTTTCCCAAATCACTTGAAGTCCAGGAAAACGCACACTGCATCACTCTTGCACGAACACGCTCTGTTTCCTAATGTGTTGAAAACTTTCAAAAAACCAGAAAAGAAGGGTATTTTGCAGTGAAATTCAGACGGGTTTGTAGAAAAGTACATTTCTATGGGCTGCAGAGTGCAAAACCGTCATTGACTGCATGTTATCGATGAAAACCTTACATTTCCAAGTGACCTGAAGTAGGACTTTCACAAAAAGATGTGTTTGCGTGTCTGTGGTGAAAGGAGCTCTAGGTTGTGTATTCAGTGCTGGAGAGTGACACACTCTACATAGGTTACACAGTGTTTTGAGAGCACCAACATGCTAAAAACTGAAACTGCTACAAGGTGTGTGTAGCGTGCAGAAAGAAGACGTGTCATTTCAAAGAAAGAAGAGGAAACCAAAATCCAGGTAGTGAAACGAACACACCAGTATGGGAGATGTGCATGTGGACAGTTTCAAGCAGAGGCTCTTTGTGGACACTTGGAAACAGCGCTGTGAAAAAATTTCGTACGAAGCGGGATTTGGCCAAAGTTGAAAGACCTTCCAAAACCAACCCTAAAGAACTTAGCCAAACAATGAATGTTGCAATAAACTCCTGCAGGAAAGGTGCATCTATGACACAACTCCCGAGCAGGTAGCTACATTCTTCACAGTACAAAATGCATATGAATTCCAGGCTGAAAACTCACTCCAGAAGGAAGCAATGCGTGTGTTTCTCTCTGAAAGAACACTCAGCCACTAGGCTTTCGCTTGCTCCTTCAAAGTCTTTGTAGAAACGTGTGTTTTCACTGCTGGAATACGTTTTAGGATGCATTGTTTCAATCTCTTGCAAGCCTCATGTTGTTTCTTACACAATGGGGAAAAATAAGGAGTATGTTTCCCAAATCACTTGAAGTCCAGGAAAACGCACACTGCATCACTCTTGCACGAACACGCTCTGTTTCCTAATGTATTGAAAACTTTCAACAAACCAGAAAAGAAGGGTATTTTGCAGTGAAATTCAGACGGGTTTGTAGAAAAGTACATTTCTATGGGCTGCAGAGTGCAAAACCGTCATTGACTTCATGTTCTCGATGAAAACCTTACATTTCCCAGTGACCTGAAGTAGGACTTTCACAAAAAGATGTGTTTGCGTGTCTGTGGTGAAAGGAGCTCTAGGTTGTGTATTCAGTGCTGGAGAGTGACACACTCTACATAGGTTACACAGTGTTTTGAGAGCACCAACATGCTAAAAACTGAAACTGCTACAAGGTGTGTGTAGCGTGCAGAAAGAAGGCTTGTCATTTCAAAGAGAGAAGAGGAAACCAAAATCCAGGTAGTGAAACGAACACACCAGTATGGGAGATGTGCATGTGGACAGTTTCAAGCAGAGGCTCTTTGTGGACACTTGGAAACAGCGCTGTGAAAAAATTTCGTACGAAGCGGGATTTGGCCAAAGTTGAAAGACCTTCCAAAACCAACCCTAAAGAACTTAGCCAAACAATGAATGTTGCAATAAACTCCTGCAGGAAAGGTGCATCTATGACACAAGTCCCGAGCAGGTAGCTACATTCTGCACAGTACAAAATGCATATGAATTCGAGGCTGAAAACTCACTCCAGAAGGAAGCAATGCGTGTGTTTCTCTCTGAAAGGACACTCAGCCACTAGGCTTTTGCTTGCTCCTTCAAAGTCTTTGTAGAAACGTGTGATTTCACTGCTGGAATACGTTTTGGGATGCATTGTTTCAATCTCTTGCAAGCCTCATGTTGTTTCTTACACAATGGGGAAAAATAAGGAGTATGTTTCCCAAATCACTTGAAATCCAGGAAAACGCACACTGCATCACTCTTGCACGAACACGCTCTTTCTCCTAATACGTTGAGAACTATCAACAAACATGAAGAGAAGGGTATTTTGCAGTGAAATTCAGACGGGTTTGTAGAAAAGTACATTTCTATGGGCTGCAGAGTGCAAAACCGTCATTGACGTCATGTTCTCGATGAAAACCTTACATTTCCAAGTGACCTGAAGTAGGACTTTCACAAAAAGATGTGTTTGCGTGTCTGTGGTGAAAGGAGCTCTAGGTTGTGTATTCAGTGCTGGAGAGTGACACACTCTACATAGGTTACACAGTGTTTTGAGAGCACCAACATGCTAAAAACTGAAACTGCTACAAGGTGTGTGTAGCGTGCAGAAAGAAGACTTGTCATTTCAAAGAAAGAAGAGGAACCAAAATCCAGGTAGTGAAACGAACACACCAGTATGGGAGATGTGCATGTGGACAGTTTCAAGCAGAGGCTCTTTGTGGACACTTGGAAACAGCGCTGTGAAAAAATTTCGTACGAAGCGGGATTTGGCCAAAGTTGAAAGACCTTCCAAAACCAATCCTAAAGAACTTAGCCAAACAATGAATGTTTCAATAAACTCCTGCAGGAAAGGTGCGTCTATGACACAACTCCCGAGCAGGTAGCTACATTCTTCACAGTACAAAATGCATATGAATTCCAGGCTGAAAACTCACTCCAGAAGGAAGCAATGCCTGTGTTTCTCTCTGAAAGAACACTCAGCCACTAGGCTTCTGCTTGCTCCTTCAAAGTCTTTGTAGAAACGTGTGTTTTCACTGCTGGAATACGTTTTGGGATGCATTGTTTCAATCTCTTGCAAGCCTCATGTTGTTTCTTACACAATGGGGAAAAATAAGGAGTATGTTTCCCAAATCACTTGAAGTCCAGGAAAACGCACACTGCATCACTCTTGCACGAACACGCTCTGTTTCCTAATGTGTTGAAAACTTTCAACAAACCAGAAAAGAAGGGTATTTTGCAGTGAAATTCAGACGGGTTTGTAGAAAAGTACATTTCTATGGGCTGCAGAGTGCAAAACCGTCATTGACTTCATGTTCTCGATGAAAACCTTACATTTCCAAGTGACCTGAAGTAGGACTTTCACAAAAAGATGTGTTTGCGTGTCTGTGGTGAAAGGAGCTCTAGGTTGTGTATTCAGTGCTGGAGAGTGACACACTCTACATAGGTTACACAGTGTTTTGAGAGCACCAACATGCTAAAAACTGAAACTGCTACAAGGTGTGTGTAGCGTGCAGAAAGAAGACGTGTCATTTCAAAGAAAGAAGAGGAAACCAAAATCCAGGTAGTGAAACGAACACACCAGTATGGGAGATGTGCATGTGGACAGTTTCAAGCAGAGGCTCTTTGTGGACACTTGGAAACAGCGCTGTGAAAAAATTTCGTACGAAGCGGGATTTGGCCAAAGTTGAAAGACCTTCCAAAACCAACCCTAAAGAACTTAGCCAAACAATGAATGTTTCAATAAACTCCTGCAGGAAAGGTGCGTCTATGACACAACTCCCGAGCAGGTAGCTACATTCTGCACAGTACAAAATGCATATGAATTCCAGGCTGAAAACTCACTCCAGAAGGAAGCAATGCGTGTGTTTCTCTCTGAAAGGACACTCAGCCACTAGGCTTTTGCCTGCTCCTTCAAAGTCTTTGTAGAAACGTGTGATTTCACTGCTGGAATACGTTTTGGGATGCATTGTTTCAATCTCTTGAAGCCTCATGTTGTTTCTTACACAATGGGGAAAAATAAGGAGTATGTTTCCCAAATCACTTGAAGTCCAGGAAAACGCACACTGCATCACTCTTGCACGAACACGCTCTTTCTCCTAATGTGTTGAGAACTTTTAACAAACCGGAAAAGAAGGGTATTTTGCAGTGAAATTCAGACGTGTTTGTAGAAAAGTATATTTCTCTTGGCTGCAGAGTGCAAAACCGTGATTGACTTCATGTTCTCGATGAAAACCTTACATTTCCAGTGACCTGAAGTAGGACTTTCACAAAAAGATGTGTTTCCGTGTCTGTGGTGAAAGGAGCTCTAAGTTGTGTATTCAGTGCTGGAGAGTGACACACTCTACATAGGTTACACAGCGTTTTGAGAGCACCAACATGCTAAAAACTGAAACTGCTACAAGGTGTGTGTAGCGTGCAGAAAGAAGGCTTGTCATTTCAAAGAAAGAAGAGGAAACCAAAATCCAGGTAGTGAAACGAACACACCGGTATGGGAGATGTGCATGTGGACAGTTTCAAGCAGAGGCTCTTTGTGGACACTTGGAAACAGCGCTGTGAAAAAAATTCGTACGAAGCGGGATTTGGCCAAAGTTGAAAGACCTTCCAAAACCAACCCTAAAGAACTTAGCCAAACAATGAATGTTTCAATAAACTCCTGCAGGAAAGGTGCGTCTATGACACAACTCCCGAGCAGGTAGCTACATTCTGCACAGTACAAAATGCATATGAATTCCAGGCTGAAAACTCACTCCAGAAGGAAGCAATGCGTGTGTTTCTCTCTGAAAGAACACTCAGCCACTAGGCTTTTGCTTGCTCCTTCAAAGTCTTTGTAGAAACGTGTGTTTTCACTGCTGGAATACGTTTTGGGATGCATTGTTTCAATCTCTTGCAAGCCTCATGTTGTTTCTTACACAATGGGGAAAAATAAGGAGTATGTTTCCCAAATCACTTGAAGTCCAGGAAAACGCACACTGCATCACTCTTGCACGAACACGCTCTTTCTCCTAATACGTTGAGAACTTTCAACAAACATGAAGAGAAGGGTATTTTGCAGTGAAATTCAGACGGGTTTGTAGAAAAGTACATTTCTATGGGCTGCAGAGTGCCAAACCGTCATTGACTTCATGTTCTCGATGAAAACCTTACATTTCCAAGTGACCTGAAGTAGGACTTTCACAAAAAGATGTGTTTGCGTGTCTGTGGTGAAAGGAGCTCTAGGTTGTGTATTCAGTGCTGGAGAGTGACACACTCTACATAGGTTACACAGCGTTTTGAGAGCACCAACACTCTAAAAACTGAAACTGCTACAAGGTGTGTGTAGCGTGCAGAATGAAGGCTTGTCATTTCAAAGAAAGAAGAGGAAACCAAAATCCAGGTAGTGAAACGAACACACCAGTATGGGAGATGTGCATGTGGACATTTCAAGCAGAGGCTCTTTGTGGACACTTGGAAACAGCGCTGTGAAAAAATTTCGTACGAAGCGGGATTTGGCCAAAGTTGAAAGACCTTCCAAAACCAACCCTAAAGAACTTAGCCAAACAATGAATGTTTCAATAAACTCCTGCAGGAAAGGTGCGTCTATGATACAACTCCCGAGCAGGTAGCTACATTCTGCACAGTACAAAATGCATATGAATTCCAGGCTGAAAACTCACTCCAGACGGAAGCAATGCGTGTGTTTCTCTCTGAAAGAACACTCAGCCACTAGGCTTTTGCTTGCTCCTTCAAAGTCTTTGTAGAAACGTGTGTTTTCACTGCTGGAATACGTTTTGGGATGCATTGTTTCAATCTCTTGCAAGCCTCATGTTGTTTCTTACACAATGGGGAAAAATAAGGAGTATGTTTCCCAAATCACTTGAAGTCCAGGAAAACGCACACTGCATCACTCTTGCACAAACACGCTGTTTCTCCTAATGTGTTGAGAACTTTTAACAAACCAGAAAAGAAGGGTATTTTGCAGTGAAATTCAGACGTGTTTGTAGAAAAGTACATTTCTATGGGCTGCAGAGTGCAAAACCGTGATTGACTTCATGTTCTCGATGAAAACCTTACATTTCCAGTGACCTGAAGTAGGACTTTCACAAAAAGATGTGTTTCCGTGTCTGTGGTGAAAGGAGCTCTAGGTTGTGTATTCAGTGCTGGAGAGTGACACACTCTACATAGGTTACACAGCGTTTTGAGAGCACCAACATGCTAAAAACTGAAACTGCTACAAGGTGTGTGTAGCGTGCAGAAAGAAGGCTTGTCATTTCAAAGAAAGAAGAGGAAACCAAAATCCAGGTAGTGAAACGAACACACCAGTATGGGAGATGTGCATGTGGACAGTTTCAAGCAGAGGCTCTTTGTGGACACTTGGAAACAGCGCTGTGAAAAAATTCCGTACGAAGCAGGATTTGGCCAAAGTTGAAAGACCTTCCAAAACCAACCCTAAAGAACTTAGCCAAACAATGAATGTTGCAATAAACTCCTGCAGGAAAGGTGCATCTATGACACAAGTCCCGAGCAGGTAGCTACATTCTGCACAGTACAAAATGCATATGAATTCCAGGCTGAAAACTCACTCCAGAAAGAAGCAATGCGTGTGTTTCTCTCTGAAAGGACACTCAGCCACTAGGCTTTTGCTTGCTCCTTCAAAGTCTGTGTAGAAACGTGTGTTTTCACTGCTGGAATACGTTTTGGGATGCATTGTTTCAATCTCTTGCAAGCCTCATGTTGTTTCTTACACAATGGGGAAAAATAAGGAGTATGTTTCCCAAATCACTTGAAGTCCAGGAAAACGCACACTGCATCACTCTTGCACGAACACGCTCTTTCTCCTAATGTGTTGAGAACTTTTAACAAACCGGAAAAGAAGGGTATTTTGCAGTGAAATTCAGACGTGTTTGTAGAAAAGTATATTTCTCTTGGCTGCAGAGTGCAAAACCGTGATTGACTTCATGTTCTCGATGAAAACCTTACATTTCCAGTGACCTGAAGTAGGACTTTCACAAAAAGATGTGTTTCCGTGTCTGTGGTGAAAGGAGCTCTAAGTTGTGTATTCAGTGCTGGAGAGTGACACACTCTACATAGGTTACACAGCGTTTTGAGAGCACCAACATGCTAAAAACTGAAACTGCTACAAGGTGTGTGTAGCGTGCAGAAAGAAGGCTTGTCATTTCAAAGAAAGAAGAGGAAACCAAAATCCAGGTAGTGAAACGAACACACCGGTATGGGAGATGTGCATGTGGACAGTTTCAAGCAGAGGCTCTTTGTGGACACTTGGAAACAGCGCTGTGAAAAAAATTCGTACGAAGCGGGATTTGGCCAAAGTTGAAAGACCTTCCAAAACCAACCCTAAAGAACTTAGCCAAACAATGAATGTTTCAATAAACTCCTGCAGGAAAGGTGCGTCTATGACACAACTCCCGAGCAGGTAGCTACATTCTGCACAGTACAAAATGCATATGAATTCCAGGCTGAAAACTCACTCCAGAAGGAAGCAATGCGTGTGTTTCTCTCTGAAAGAACACTCAGCCACTAGGCTTTTGCTTGCTCCTTCAAAGTCTTTGTAGAAACGTGTGTTTTCACTGCTGGAATACGTTTTGGGATGCATTGTTTCAATCTCTTGCAAGCCTCATGTTGTTTCTTACACAATGGGGAAAAATAAGGAGTATGTTTCCCAAATCACTTGAAGTCCAGGAAAACGCACACTGCATCACTCTTGCACGAACACGCTCTTTCTCCTAATACGTTGAGAACTTTCAACAAACATGAAGAGAAGGGTATTTTGCAGTGAAATTCAGACGGGTTTGTAGAAAAGTACATTTCTATGGGCTGCAGAGTGCCAAACCGTCATTGACTTCATGTTCTCGATGAAAACCTTACATTTCCAAGTGACCTGAAGTAGGACTTTCACAAAAAGATGTGTTTGCGTGTCTGTGGTGAAAGGAGCTCTAGGTTGTGTATTCAGTGCTGGAGAGTGACACACTCTACATAGGTTACACAGCGTTTTGAGAGCACCAACACTCTAAAAACTGAAACTGCTACAAGGTGTGTGTAGCGTGCAGAATGAAGGCTTGTCATTTCAAAGAAAGAAGAGGAAACCAAAATCCAGGTAGTGAAACGAACACACCAGTATGGGAGATGTGCATGTGGACATTTCAAGCAGAGGCTCTTTGTGGACACTTGGAAACAGCGCTGTGAAAAAATTTCGTACGAAGCGGGATTTGGCCAAAGTTGAAAGACCTTCCAAAACCAACCCTAAAGAACTTAGCCAAACAATGAATGTTTCAATAAACTCCTGCAGGAAAGGTGCGTCTATGATACAACTCCCGAGCAGGTAGCTACATTCTGCACAGTACAAAATGCATATGAATTCCAGGCTGAAAACTCACTCCAGACGGAAGCAATGCGTGTGTTTCTCTCTGAAAGAACACTCAGCCACTAGGCTTTTGCTTGCTCCTTCAAAGTCTTTGTAGAAACGTGTGTTTTCACTGCTGGAATACGTTTTGGGATGCATTGTTTCAATCTCTTGCAAGCCTCATGTTGTTTCTTACACAATGGGGAAAAATAAGGAGTATGTTTCCCAAATCACTTGAAGTCCAGGAAAACGCACACTGCATCACTCTTGCACAAACACGCTGTTTCTCCTAATGTGTTGAGAACTTTTAACAAACCAGAAAAGAAGGGTATTTTGCAGTGAAATTCAGACGTGTTTGTAGAAAAGTACATTTCTATGGGCTGCAGAGTGCAAAACCGTGATTGACTTCATGTTCTCGATGAAAACCTTACATTTCCAGTGACCTGAAGTAGGACTTTCACAAAAAGATGTGTTTCCGTGTCTGTGGTGAAAGGAGCTCTAGGTTGTGTATTCAGTGCTGGAGAGTGACACACTCTACATAGGTTACACAGCGTTTTGAGAGCACCAACATGCTAAAAACTGAAACTGCTACAAGGTGTGTGTAGCGTGCAGAAAGAAGGCTTGTCATTTCAAAGAAAGAAGAGGAAACCAAAATCCAGGTAGTGAAACGAACACACCAGTATGGGAGATGTGCATGTGGACAGTTTCAAGCAGAGGCTCTTTGTGGACACTTGGAAACAGCGCTGTGAAAAAATTCCGTACGAAGCAGGATTTGGCCAAAGTTGAAAGACCTTCCAAAACCAACCCTAAAGAACTTAGCCAAACAATGAATGTTGCAATAAACTCCTGCAGGAAAGGTGCATCTATGACACAAGTCCCGAGCAGGTAGTTACATTCTGCACAGTACAAAATGCATATGAATTCCAGGCTGAAAACTCACTCCAGAAAGAAGCAATGCGTGTGTTTCTCTCTGAAAGGACACTCAGCCACTAGGCTTTTGCTTGCTCCTTCAAAGTCTGTGTAGAAACGTGTGTTTTCACTGCTGGAATACGTTTTGGGATGCATTGTTTCAATCTCTTGCAAGCCTCATGTTGTTTCTTACACAATGGGGAAAAATAAGGAGTATGTTTCCCAAATCACTTGAAGTCCAGGAAAACGCACACTGCATCACTCTTGCACGAACACGCTCTTTCTCCTAATACGTTGAGAACTTTCAACAAACAAGAAGAGAAGGGTATTTTGCAGTGAAATTCAGACGGGTTTGTAGAAAAGTACATTTCTATGGGCTGCAGAGTGCAAAACCGTGATTGACTTCATGTTCTCGATGAAAACCTTACATTTCCAAGTGACCTGAAGTAGGACTTTCACAAAAAGATGTGTTTGCGTGTCTGTGGTGAAAGGAGCTCTAGGTTGTGTATTCAGTGCTGGAGAGTGACACACTCTACATAGGTTACACAGCGTTTTGAGAGCACCAACATGCTAAAAACTGAAACTGCTACAAGGTGTGTGTAGCGTGCAGAAAGAAGGCTTGTCATTTCAAAGAAAGAAGAGGAAACCAAAATCCAGGTAGTGAAACAAACACACCAGTATGGGAGATGTGCATGTGGACAGTTTCAAGCAGAGGCTCTTTGTGGACACTTGGAAACAGCGCTGTGAAAAAATTTCGTACGAAGCGGGATTTGGCCAAAGTTGAAAGACCTTCCAAAACCAACCCTAAAGAACTTAGCCAAACAATGAATGTTGCAATAAACTCCTGCAGGAAAGGTGCATCTATGACACAACTCCCGAGCAGGTAGCTACATTCTGCACAGTACAAAATGCATATGAATTCCAGGCTGAAAACTCACTCCAGAAGGAAGCAATGCGTGTGTTTCTCTCTGAAAGAACACTCAGCCACTAGGCTTTTGCTTGCTCCTTCAAAGTCTTTGTAGAAACGTGTGTTTTCACTGCTGGAATACGTTTTGGGATGCATTGTTTCAATCTCTTGCAAGCCTCATGTTTCTTACACAATGGGGAAAAATAAGGAGTATGTTTCCCAAATCACTTGAAGTCCAGGAAAACGCACACTGCATCACTCTTGCACGAACACGCTCTGTCTCCTAATGTGTTGAGAACTTTTAACAAACCAGAAAAGAAGGGTATTTTGCAGTGAAATTCAGACGTGTTTGTAGAAAAGTACATTTCTATGGGCTGCAGAGTGCAAAACCGTGATTGACTTCATGTTCTCGATGAAAACCTTACATTTCCAGTGACCTGAAGTAGGACTTTCACAAAAAGATGTGTTTCCGTGTCTGTGGTGAAAGGAGCTCTAGGTTGTGTATTCAGTGCTGGAGAGTGACACACTCTACATAGGTTACACAGCGTTTTGAGAGCACCAACATGCTAAAAACTGAAACTGCTACAAGGTGTGTGTAGCGTGCAGAAAGAAGGCTTGTCATTTCAAAGAAAGAAGAGGAAACCAAAATCCAGGTAGTGAAACGAACACACCAGTATGGGAGATGTGCATGTGGACAGTTTCAAGCAGAGGCTCTTTGTGGACACTTGGAAACAGCGCTGTGAAAAAATTCCGTACGAAGCAGGATTTGGCCAAAGTTGAAAGACCTTCCAAAACCAACCCTAAAGAACTTAGCCAAACAATGAATGTTGCAATAAACTCCTGCAGGAAAGGTGCATCTATGACACAAGTCCCGAGCAGGTAGCTACATTCTGCACAGTACAAAATGCATATGAATTCCAGGCTGAAAACTCACTCCAGAAGGAAGCAATGCGTGTGTTTCTCTCTGAAAGGACACTCAGCCACTAGGCTTTTGCTTGCTCCTTCAAAGTCTTTGTAGAAACGTGTGTTTTCACTGCTGGAATACGTTTTGGGATGCATTGTTTCAATCTCTTGCAAGCCTCATGTTGTTTCTTACACAATGGGGAAAAATAAGGAGTATGTTTCCCAAATCACTTGAAGTCCAGGAAAACGCACACTGCATCACTCTTGCACGAACACGCTCTTTCTCCTAATACGTTGAGAACTTTCAACAAACAAGAAGAGAAGGGTATTTTGCAGTGAAATTCAGACGTGTTTGTAGAAAAGTACATTTCTCTTGGCTGCAGAGTGCAAAACCGTGATTGACTTCATGTTCTCGATGAAAACCTTACATTTCCAGTGACCTGAAGTAGGACTTTCACAAAAAGATGTGTTTCCGTGTCTGTGGTGAAAGGAGCTCTAGGTTGTGTATTCAGTGCTGGAGAGTGACACACTCTACATAGGTTACACAGCGTTTTGAGAGCACCAACATGCTAAAAACTGAAACTGCTACAAGGTGTGTGTAGCGTGCAGAAAGAAGGCTTGTCATTTCAAAGAAAGAAGAGGAATCCAAAATCCAGGTAGTGAAACGAACACACCAGTATGGGAGATGTGCATGTGGACAGTTTCAAGCAGAGGCTCTTTGTGGACACTTGGAAACAGCGCCTCGAAAAAATTCCGTACGAAGCAGGATTTGGCCAAAGTTGAAAGACCTTCCAAAACCAACCCTAAAGAACTTAGCCAAACAATGAATGTTGCAATAAACTCCTGCAGGAAAGGTGCATCTATGACACAAGTCCCGAGCAGGTAGCTACATTCTGCACAGTACAAAATGCATATGAATTCCAGGCTGAAAACTCACTCCAGAAAGAAGCAATGCGTGTGTTTCTCTCTGAAAGGACACTCAGCCACTAGGCTTTTGCTTGCTCCTTCAAATTCTGTGTAGAAACGTGTGTTTTCACTGCTGGAATACGTTTTGGGATGCATTGTTTCAATCTCTTGCAAGCCTCATGTTGTTTCTTACACAATGGGGAAAAATAAGGAGTATGTTTCCCAAATCACTTGAAGTCCAGGAAAACGCACACTGCATCACTCTTGCACGAACACGCTCTTTCTCCTAATACGTTGAGAACTTTCAACAAACAAGAAGAGAAGGGTATTTTGCAGTGAAATTCAGACGGGTTTGTAGAAAAGTACATTTCTATGGGCTGCAGAGTGCAAAACCGTGATTGACTTCATGTTCTCGATGAAAACCTTACATTTCCAAGTGACCTGAAGTAGGACTTTCACAAAAAGATGTGTTTGCGTGTCTGTGGTGAAAGGAGCTCTAGGTTGTGTATTCAGTGCTGGAGAGTGACACACTCTACATAGGTTACACAGCGTTTTGAGAGCACCAACATGCTAAAAACTGAAACTGCTACAAGGTGTGTGTAGCGTGCAGAAAGAAGGCTTGTCATTTCAAAGAAAGAAGAGGAAACCAAAATCCAGGTAGTGAAACAAACACACCAGTATGGGAGATGTGCATGTGGACAGTTTCAAGCAGAGGCTCTTTGTGGACACTTGGAAACAGCGCTGTGAAAAAATTTCGTACGAAGCGGGATTTGGCCAAAGTTGAAAGACCTTCCAAAACCAACCCTAAAGAACTTAGCCAAACAATGAATGTTGCAATAAACTCCTGCAGGAAAGGTGCATCTATGACACAAGTCCCGAGCAGGTAGCTACATTCTGCACAGTACAAAATGCATATGAATTCCAGGCTGAAAGCTCACTCCAGAAGGAAGCAATGCGTGTGTTTCTCTCTGAAAGAACACTCAGCCACTAGGCTTTTGCTTGCTCCTTCAAAGTCTTTGTAGAAACGTGTGTTTTCACTGCTGGAATACGTTTTGGGATGCATTGTTTCAATCTCTTGCAAGCCTCATGTTGTTTCTTACACAATGGGGAAAAATAAGGAGTATGTTTCCCAAATCACTTGAAGTCCAGGAAAACGCACACTGCATCACTCTTGCACGAACACGCTCTTTCTCCTAATGTGTTGAGAACTGTTAACAAACCAGAAAAGAAGGGTATTTTGCAGTGAAATTCAGACGTGTTTGTAGAAAAGTACATTTCTATGGGCTGCAGAGTGCAAAACCGTGATTGACTTCATGTTCTCGATGAAAACCTTACATTTCCAGTGACCTGAAGTAGGACTTTTACAAAAAGATGTGTTTCCGTGTCTGTGGTGAAAGGAGCTCTAGGTTGTGTATTCAGTGCTGGAGAGTGACACACTCTACATAGGTTACACAGCGTTTTGAGAGCACCAACATGCTAAAAACTGAAACTGCTACAAGGTGTGTGTAGCGTGCAGAAAGAAGGCTTGTCATTTCAAAGAGAGAAGAGGAAACCAAAATCCAGGTAGTGAAACGAACACACCAGTATGGGAGATGTGCATGTGGACAGTTTCAAGCAGAGGCTCTTTGTGGACACTTGGAAACAGCGCTGTGAAAAAATTTCGTACGAAGCGGGATTTGGCCAAAGTTGTAAGACCTTCCAAAACCAACCCTAAAGAACTTAGCCAAACAATGAATGTTGCAATAAACTCCTGCAGGAAAGGTGCATCTATGACACAACTCCCGAGCAGGTAGCTACATTCTGCACAGTACAAAATGCATATGAATTCCAGGCTAAAAACTCACTCCAGAAGGAAGCAATGCGTGTGTTTCTCTCTGAAAGAACACTCAGCCACTAGGCTTTTGCTTGCTCCTTCAAAGTCTTTGTAGAAACGTGTGTTTTCACTGCTGGAATACGTTTTGGGATGCATTGTTTCAATCTCTTGCAAGCCTCATGTTGTTTCTTACACAATGAGGAAAAATAAGGAGTATGTTTCCCAAATCACTTGAAGTCCAGGAAAACGCACACTGCATCACTCTTGCACGAACACGCTCTTTCTCCTAATACGTTGAGAACTTTCAACAAACAAGAAGAGAAGGGTATTTTGCAGTGAAATTCAGACGGGTTTGTAGAAAAGTACATTTCTATGGGCTGCAGAGTGCAAAACCGTCATTGACTTCATGTTCTCGATGAAAACCTTACATTTCCAAGTGACCTGAAGTAGGACTTTCACAAAAAGATGTGTTTGCGTGTCTGTGGTGAAAGGAGCTCTAGGTTGTGTATTCAGTGCTGGAGAGTGACACACTCTACATAGGTTACACAGCGTTTTGAGAGCACCAACACGCTAAAAACTGAAACTGCTACAAGGTGTGTGTAGCGTGCAGAAAGAAGGCTTGTCATTTCAAAGAAAGAAGAGGAAACCAAAATCCAGGTAGTGAAACGAACACACCAGTATGGGAGATGTGCATGTGGACAGTTTCAAGCAGAGGCTCTTTGTGGACACTTGGAAACAGCGCTGTGAAAAAATTTCGTACGAAGCGGGATTTGGCCAAAGTTGAAAGACCTTCCAAAACCAACCCTAAAGAACTTAGCCAAACAATGAATGTTGCAATAAACTCCTGCAGGAAGGGTGCCTCTATGACACAACTCCCGAGCAGGTAGCTACATTCTGCACAGTACAAAATGCATATGAATTTCAGGCTGAAAACTCACTCCAGAAGGAAGCAATGCATGTGTTTCTCTCTGAAAGAACACTCAGCCACTAGGCTTTTGCTTGCTCCTTCAAAGTCTTTGTAGAAACGTGTGTTTTCACTGCTGGAATACGTTTTGGGATGCATTGTTTCAATCTCTTGCAAGCCTCATGTTGTTTCTTACACAATGGGGAAAAATAAGGAGTATGTTTCCCAAATCACTTGAAGTCCAGGAAAACGCACACTGCATCACTCTTGCACGAACACGCTCTTTCTCCTAATGTGTTGAGAACTTTTAACAAACCAGAAAAGAAGGGTATTTTGCAGTGAAATTCAGACGTGTTTGTAGAAAAGTACATTTCTCTTGGCTGCAGAGTGCAATACCGTGATTGACTTCATGTTCTCGATGAAAACCTTACATTTCCAGTGACCTGAAGTAGGACTTTCACAAAAAGATGTGTTTGCGTGTCTGTGGTGAAAGGAGCTCTAGGTTGTGTATTCAGTGCTGGAGAGTGACACACTCTACATAGGTTACACAGCGTTTTGAGAGCACCAACATGCTAAAAACTGAAACTGCTACAAGGTGTGTGTAGCGTGCAGAAAGAAGGCTTGTCATTTCAAAGAAAGAAGAGGAAACCAAAATCCAGGTAGTGAAACGAACACACCAGTATGGGAGATGTGCATGTGGACAGTTTCAAGCAGAGGCTCTTTGTGGACACTTGGAAACAGCGCTGTGAAAAAATTTCATACGAAGCGGGATTTGGCCAAAGTTGAAAGACCTTCCAAAACCAACCCTAAAGAACTTAGCCAAACAATGAATGTTTCAATAAACTCCTGCAGGAAAGGTGCGTCTATGACACAACTCCCGAGCAGGTAGCTACATTCTGCACAGTACAAAATGCATATGAATTCCAGGCTGAAAACTCACTCCAGAAGGAAGCAATGCGTGTGTTTCTCTCTGAAAGAACACTCAGCCACTAGGCTTTTGCTTGCTCCTTCAAAGTCTTTGTAGAAACGTGTGTTTTCACTGCTGGAATACGTTTTGGGATGCATTGTTTCAATCTCTTGCAAGCCTCATGTTGTTTCTTACACAATGGGGAAAAATAAGGAGTATGTTTCCCAAATCACTTGAAGTCCAAGAAAACGCAAACTGCATCACTCTTGCACGAATACGCTCTTTCTCCTAATACGTTGAGAACTTTCAACAAACAAGAAGAGAAGGATATTTTGCAGTGAAATTCAGACGGGTTTGTAGAAAAGTACATTTCTATGGGCTGCAGAGTGCAAAACCGTCATTGACTTCATGTTCTCGATGAAAACCTTACATTTCCAAGTGACCTGAAGTAGGACTTTCACAAAAAGATGTGTTTGCGTGTCTGTGGTGAAAGGAGCTCTAGGTTGTGTATTCAGTGCTGGAGAGTGACACACTCTACATAGGTTACACAGCGTTTTGAGAGCACCAACATGCTAAAAACTGAAACTGCTACAAGGTGTGTGTAGCGTGCAGAAAGAAGGATTGTCATTTCAAAGAAAGAAGAGGAAACCAAAATCCAGGTAGTGAAACGAACACACCAGTATGGGAGATGTGCATGTGGACAGTTTCAAGCAGAGGCTCTTTGTGGACACTTGGAAACAGCGCTGTGAAAAAATTTCGTACGAAGCGGGATTTGGCCAAAGTTGAAAGACCTTCCAAAACCAACCCTAAAGAACTTAGCCAAACAATGAATGTTGCAATAAAGTCCTGCAGGAAAGGTGCATCTATGACACAACTCCCGAGCAGGTAGCTACATTCTGCACAGTACAAAATGCATATGAATTCCAGGCTGAAAACTCACTCCAGAAGGAAGCAATGCGTGTGTTTCTCTCTGAAAGAACACTCAGCCACTAGGCTTTTGCTTGCTCCTTCAAAGTCTTTGTAGAAACGTGTGTTTTCACTGCTGGAATACGTTTTGGGATGCATTGTTTCAATCTCTTGCAAGCCTCATGTTGTTTCTTACACAATGGGGAAAAATAAGGAGTATGTTACCCAAATCACTTGAAGTCCAGGAAAACGCAAACTGCATCACTCTTGCACGAACACGCTCTTTCTCCTAATACGTTGAGAACTTTCAACAAACAAGAAGAGAAGGATATTTTGCAGTGAAATTCAGACGGGTTTGTAGAAAAGTACATTTCTATGGGCTGCAGAGTGCAAAACCGTCATTGAGTTCATGTTCTCGATGAAAACCTTACATTTCCAAGTGACCTGAAGTAGGACTTTCACAAAAAGATGTGTTTGCGTGTCTGTGGTGAAAGGAGCTCTAGGTTGTGTATTCAGTGCTGGAGAGTGACACACTCTACATAGGTTACACAGCGTTTTGAGAGCACCAACATGCTAAAAACTGAAACTGCTACAAGGTGTGTGTAGCGTGCAGAAAGAAGGCTTGTCATTTCAAAGAAAGAAGAGGAAACCAAAATCCAGGTAGTGAAACGAACACACCAGTATGGGAGATGTGCATGTGGACAGTTTCAAGCAGAGGCTCTTTGTGGACACTTGGAAACAGCGCTGTGAAAAAATTTCGTACGAAGCGGGATTTGGCCAAAGTTGAAAGACCTTCCAAAACCAATCCTAAAGAACTTAGCCAAACAATGAATGTTGCAATAAACTCCTGCAGGAAAGGTGCGTCTATGACACAACTCCCGAGCAGGTAGCTACATTCTGCACAGTACAAAATGCATATGAATTCCAGGCTGAAAACTCACTCCAGAAGGAAGCAATGCGTGTGTTTCCCTCTGAAAGAACACTCAGCCACTAGGCTTCTGCTTGCTCCTTCAAAGTCTTTGTAGAAACGTGTGTTTTCACTGCTGGAATACGTTTTGGGATGCATTGTTTCAATCTCTTGCAAGCCTCATGTTGTTTCTTACACAATGGGGAAAAATAAGGAGTATGTTTCCCAAATCACTTGAAGTCCAGGAAAACGCACACTGCATCACTCTTGCACGAACACGCTCTTTCTCCTAATGTGTTGAGAACTTTCAACAAACCAGAAAAGAAAGGTATTTTGCAGTGAAATTCAGACGGGTTTGTAGAAAAGTACATTTCTATGGGCTGCAGAGTGCAAAACCGTGATTGACTTCATGTTCTCGATGAAAACCTTACATTTCCAAGTGACCTGAAGTAGGACTTTCACAAAAAGATGTGTTTGTGTGTCTGTGTTGAAAGGAGCTCTAGGTTGTGTATTCAGTGCTGGAGAGTGACACACTCTACATAGGTTACAGAGCGTTTTGAGAGCACCAACATGCTAGAAACTGAAACTGCTACAAGGTGTGTGTAGCGTGCAGAAAGAAGGCTTGTCATTTCAAAGAAAGAAGAGGAAACCAAAATCCAGGTAGTGAAACAAACACACCAGTATGGGAGATGTGCATGTGGACAGTTTCAAGCAGAGGCTCTTTGTGGACACTTGGAAACAGCGCTGTGAAAAAATTTCGTACGAAGCGGGATTTGGCCAAAGTTGAAAGACCTTCCAAACCAACCCTAAAGAACTTAGCCAAACAATGAATGTTGCAATAAACTCCTGCAGGAAAGGTGCGTCTATGACACAACTCCCGAGCAGGTAGCTACATTCTGCACAGTACAAAATGCATATGAATTCCAGGCTGAAAACTCACTCCAGAAGGAAGCAATGCGTGTGTTTCTCTCTGAAAGAACACTCAGCCACTAGGCTTTTGCTTGCTCCTTCAAACTCTTTGTAGAAACGTGTGTTTTCACTGCTGGAATACGTTTTGGGATGCATTGTTTCAATCTCTTGCAAGCCTCATGTTGTTTCTTACACAATGGGGAAAAATAAGGAGTATGTTTCCCAAATCACTTGAAGTCCAGGAAAACGCACACTGCATCACTCTTGCACAAACACGCTCTTTCTCCTAATGTGTTGAGAACTTTTAACAAACCAGAAAAGAAGGGTATTTTGCAGTGAAATTCAGACGTGTTTGTAGAAACGTACATTTCTCTTGGCTGCAGAGTGCAAAACCGTGATTTACTTCATGTTCTCGATGAAAACCTTACATTTCCAGTGACCTGAAGTAGGACTTTCACAAAAAGATGTGTTTCCGTGTCTGTGGTGAAAGGAGCTCTAGGTTGTGTATTCAGTGCTGGAGAGCGACACACTCTACATAGGTTACACAGCGTTTTGAGAGCACCAACATGTTAAAAACTGAAACTGCTACAAGGTGTGTGTAGTGTGCAGAAAGAAGGCTTGTCATTTCAAAGAGAGAAGAGGAAACCAAAATCCAGGTAGTGAAACGAACACACCAGTATGGGAGATGTGCATGTGGACAGTTTCAAGCAGAGGCTCTTTGTGGACACTTGGAAACAGCGCTGTGAAAAAATTTCGTACGAAGCGGGATTTGGCCAAAGTTGAAAGACCTTCCAAAACCAACCCTAAAGAACTTAGCCAAACAATGAATGTTTCAATAAACTCCTGCAGGAAAGGTGCGTCTATGACACAACTCCCGAGCAGGTAGCTACATTCTGCACAGTACAAAATGCATATGAATTCCAGGCTGAAAACTCACTCCAGAAGGAAGCAATGCGTGTGTTTCTCTCTGAAAGAACACTCAGCCACTAGGCTTTTGCTTGCTCCTTCAAAGTCTTTGTAGAAACGTGTGTTTTCACTGCTGGAATACGTTTTGGGATGCATTGTTTCAATCTCTTGCAAGCCTCATGTTGTTTCTTACACAATGGGGAAAAATAAGGAGTATGTTTCCCAAATCACTTGAAGTCCAGGAAAACGCACACTGCATCACTCTTGCACGAACACGCTCTTTCTCCTAATGTGTTGAGAACTTTCAACAAACCAGAAAAGAAGGGTATTTTGCAGTGAAATTCAGACGGGTTTGTAGAAAAGTACATTTCTATTGGCTGCAGAGTGCAAAACCGTGATTGACTTCATGTTCTCGATGAAAACCTTACATTTCCAAGTGACCTGAAGTAGGACTTTCACAAAAAGATGTGTTTGTGTGTCTGTGTTGAAAGGAGCTCTAGGTTGTGTATTCAGTGCTGGAGAGTGACACACTCTACATAGGGTACACAGCGTTTTGAGAGCACCAACATGCTAAAAACTGAAACTGCTACAAGGTGTGTGTAGCGTGCAGAAAGAAGGCTTGTCATTTCAAAGAAAGAAGAGGAAACCAAAATCCAGGTAGTGAAACGAACACACCAGTATGGGAGATGTGCATGTGGACAGTTTCAAGCAGAGGCTCTTTGTGGACACTTGGAAACAGCGCTGTGAAAAAATTTCGTACGAAGCGGGATTTGGCCAAAGTTGAAAGACCTTCCAAAACCAATCCTAAAGAACTTAGCCAAACAATGAATGTTGCAATAAACTCCTGCAGGAAAGGTGCGTCTATGACACAACTCCCGAGCAGGTAGCTACATTCTGCACAGTACAAAATGCATATGAATTCCAGGCTGAAAACTCACTCCAGAAGGAAGCAATGCGTGTGTTTCCCTCTGAAAGAACACTCAGCCACTAGGCTGCTGCTTGCTCCTTCAAAGTCTTTGTAGAAACGTGTGTTTTCACTGCTGGAATACGTTTTGGGATGCATTGTTTCAATCTCTTGCAAGCCTCATGTTGTTTCTTACACAATGGGGAAAAATAAGGAGTATGTTTCCCAAATCACTTGAAGTCCAGGAAAACGCACACTGCATCACTCTTGCACGAACACGCTCTTTCTCCTAATGTGTTGAGAACTTTCAACAAACCAGAAAAGAAAGGTATTTTGCAGTGAAATTCAGACGGGTTTGTAGAAAAGTACATTTCTATGGGCTGCAGAGTGCAAAACCGTGATTGACTTCATGTTCTCGATGAAAACCTTACATTTCCAAGTGACCTGAAGTAGGACTTTCACAAAAAGATGTGTTTGTGTGTCTGTGTTGAAAGGAGCTCTAGGTTGTGTATTCAGTGCTGGAGAGTGACACACTCTACATAGGTTACAGAGCGTTTTGAGAGCACCAACATGCTAAAAACTGAAACTGCTACAAGGTGTGTGTAGCGTGCAGAAAGAAGGCTTGTCATTTCAAAGAAAGAAGAGGAAACCAAAATCCAGGTAGTGAAACAAACACACCAGTATGGGAGATGTGCATGTGGACAGTTTCAAGCAGAGGCTCTTTGTGGACACTTGGAAACAGCGCTGTGAAAAAATTTCGTACGAAGCGGGATTTGGCCAAAGTTGAAAGACCTTCCAAAACCAACCCTAAAGAACTTAGCCAAACAATGAATGTTGCAATAAACTCCTGCAGGAAAGGTGCATCTATGACACAAGTCCCGAGCAGGTAGCTACATTCTGCACAGTACAAAATGCATATGAATTCCAGGCTGAAAACTCACTCCAGAAGGAAGCAATGCGTGTGTTTCTCTCTGAAAGAACACTCAGCCACTAGGCTTTTGCTTGCTCCTTCAAACTCTTTGTAGAAACGTGTGTTTTCACTGCTGGAATACGTTTTGGGATGCATTGTTTCAATCTCTTGCAAGCCTCATGTTGTTTCTTACACAATGGGGAAAAATAAGGAGTATGTTTCCCAAATCACTTGAAGTCCAGGAAAACGCACACTGCATCACTCTTGCACAAACACGCTCTTTCTCCTAATGTGTTGAGAACTTTTAACAAACCAGAAAAGAAGGGTATTTTGCAGTGAAATTCAGACGTGTTTGTAGAAACGTACATTTCTCTTGGCTGCAGAGTGCAAAACCGTGATTGACTTCATGTTCTCGATGAAAACCTTACATTTCCAGTGACCTGAAGTAGGACTTTCACAAAAAGATGTGTTTCCGTGTCTGTGGTGAAAGGAGCTCTAGGTTGTGTATTCAGTGCTGGAGAGCGACACACTCTACATAGGTTACACAGCGTTTTGAGAGCACCAACATGTTAAAAACTGAAACTGCTACAAGGTGTGTGTAGTGTGCAGAAAGAAGGCTTGTCATTTCAAAGAGAGAAGAGGAAACCAAAATCCAGGTAGTGAAACGAACACACCAGTATGGGAGATGTGCATGCGGACAGTTTCAAGCAGAGGCTCTTTGTGGACACTTGGAAACAGCGCTGTGAAAAAATTTCGTACGAAGCGGGATTTGGCCAAAGTTGAAAGACCTTCCAAAACCAACCCTAAAGAACTTAGCCAAACAATGAATGTTTCAATAAACTCCTGCAGGAAAGGTGCGTCTATGACACAACTCCCGAGCAGGTAGCTACATTCTGCACAGTACAAAATGCATATGAATTCCAGGCTGAAAACTCACTCCAGAAGGAAGCAATGCGTGTGTTTCTCTCTGAAAGAACACTCAGCCACTAGGCTTTTGCTTGCTCCTTCAAAGTCTTTGTAGAAACGTGTGTTTTGACTGCTGGAATACGTTTTGGGATGCATTGTTTCAATCTCTTCCAAGCCTCATGTTGTTTCTTACACAATGGGGAAAAATAAGGAGTATGTTTCCCAAATCACTTGAAGTCCAGGAAAACGCACACTGCATCACTCTTGCACGAACACGCTCTTTCTCCTAATGTGTTGAGAACTTTCAACAAACCAGAAAAGAAGGGTATTTTGCAGTGAAATTCAGACGGGTTTGTAGAAAAGTACATTTCTATTGGCTGCAGAGTGCAAAACCGTGATTGACTTCATGTTCTCGATGAAAACCTTACATTTCCAAGTGACCTGAAGTAGGACTTTCACAAAAAGATGTGTTTGTGTGTCTGTGTTGAAAGGAGCTCTAGGTTGTGTATTCAGTGCTGGAGAGTGACACACTCTACATAGGGTACACAGCGTTTTGAGAGCACCAACATGCTAAAAACTGAAACTGCTACAAGGTGTGTGTAGCGTGCAGAAAGAAGGCTTGTCATTTCAAAGAAAGAAGAGGAAACCAAAATCCAGGTAGTGAAACGAACACACCAGTATGGGAGATGTGCATGTGGACAGTTTCAAGCAGAGGCTCTTTGTGGACACTTGGAAACAGCGCTGTGAAAAAATTTCGTACGAAGCGGGATTTGGCCAAAGTTGAAAGACCTTCCAAAACCAATCCTAAAGAACTTAGCCAAACAATGAATGTTGCAATAAACTCCTGCAGGAAAGGTGCGTCTATGACACAACTCCCGAGCAGGTAGCTACATTCTGCACAGTACAAAATGCATATGAATTCCAGGCTGAAAACTCACTCCAGAAGGAAGCAATGCGTGTGTTTCCCTCTGAAAGAACACTCAGCCACTAGGCTTCTGCTTGCTCCTTCAAAGTCTTTGTAGAAACGTGTGTTTTCACTGCTGGAATACGTTTTGGGATGCATTGTTTCAATCTCTTGCAAGCCTCATGTTGTTTCTTACACAATGGGGAAAAATAAGGAGTATGTTTCCCAAATCACTTGAAGTCCAGGAAAACGCACACTGCATCACTCTTGCACGAACACGCTCTTTCTCCTAATGTGTTGAGAACTTTCAACAAACCAGAAAAGAAAGGTATTTTGCAGTGAAATTCAGACGGGTTTGTAGAAAAGTACATTTCTATGGGCTGCAGAGTGCAAAACCGTGATTGACTTCATGTTCTCGATGAAAACCTTACATTTCCAAGTGACCTGAAGTAGGACTTTCACAAAAAGATGTGTTTGTGTGTCTGTGTTGAAAGGAGCTCTAGGTTGTGTATTCAGTGCTGGAGAGTGACACACTCTACATAGGTTACACAGCGTTTTGAGAGCACCAACATGTTAAAAACTGAAACTGCTACAAGGTGTGTGTAGTGTGCAGAAAGAAGGCTTGTCATTTCAAAGAGAGAAGAGGAAACCAAAATCCAGGTAGTGAAACGAACACACCAGTATGGGAGATGTGCATGTGGACAGTTTCAAGCAGAGGCTCTTTGTGGACACTTGGAAACAGCGCTGTGAAAAAATTTCGTACGAAGCGGGATTTGGCCAAAGTTGAAAGACCTTCCAAAACCAACCCTAAAGAACTTAGCCAAACAATGAATGTTTCAATAAACTCCTGCTGGAAAGGTGCGTCTATGACACAACTCCCGAGCAGGTAGCTACATTCTGCACAGTACAAAATGCATATGAATTCCAGGCTGAAAACTCACTCCAGAAGGAAGCAATGCGTGTGTTTCTCTCTGAAAGAACACTCAGCCACTAGGCTTTTGCTTGCTCCTTCAAAGTCTTTGTAGAAACGTGTGTTTTGACTGCTGGAATACGTTTTGGGATGCATTGTTTCAATCTCTTGCAAGCCTCATGTTGTTTCTTACACAATGGGGAAAAATAAGGAGTATGTTTCCCAAATCACTTGAAGTCCAGGAAAACGCACACTGCATCACTCTTGCACGAACACGCTCTTTCTCCTAATGTGTTGAGAACTTTCAACAAACCAGAAAAGAAGGGTATTTTGCAGTGAAATTCAGACGGGTTTGTAGAAAAGTACATTTCTATTGGCTGCAGAGTGCAAAACCGTGATTGACTTCATGTTCTCGATGAAAACCTTACATTTCCAAGTGACCTGAAGTAGGACTTTCACAAAAAGATGTGTTTGTGTGTCTGTGTTGAAAGGAGCTCTAGGTTGTGTATTCAGTGCTGGAGAGTGACACACTCTACATAGGGTACACAGCGTTTTGAGAGCACCAACATGCTAAAAACTGAAACTGCTACAAGGTGTGTGTAGCGTGCAGAAAGAAGGCTTGTCATTTCAAAGAAAGAAGAGGAAACCAAAATCCAGGTAGTGAAACGAACACACCAGTATGGGAGATGTGCATGTGGACAGTTTCAAGCAGAGGCTCTTTGTGGACACTTGGAAACAGCGCTGTGAAAAAATTTCGTACGAAGCGGGATTTGGCCAAAGTTGAAAGACCTTCCAAAACCAACCCTAAAGAACTTAGCCAAACAATGAATGTTGCAATAAACTCCTACAGGAAAGGTGCGTCTATGACACAACTCCCGAGCAGGTAGCTACATTCTGCACAGTACAAAATGCATATGAATTCCAGGCTCAAAACTCACTCCAGAAGGAAGCAATGCGTGTGTTTCTCTCTGAAAGAACACTCAGCCACTAGGCTTCTGCTTGCTCCTTCAAAGTCTTTGTAGAAACGTGTGTTTTCACTGCTGGAATACGTTTTGGGATGCATTGTTTCAATCTCTTGCAAGCCTCATGTTGTTTCTTACACAATGGGGAAAAATAAGGAGTATGTTTCCCAAATCACTTGAAGTCCAGGAAAACGCACACTGCATCACTCTTGCACGAACACGCTCTTTCTCCTAATGTGTTGAGAACTTTCAACAAACCAGAAAAGAAGGGTATTTTGCAGTGAAATTCAGACGGGTTTGTAGAAAAGTACATTTCTATTGGCTGCAGAGTGCAAAACCGTGATTGACTTCATGTTCTCGATGAAAACCTTACATTTCCAAGTGACCTGAAGTAGGACTTTCACAAAAAGATGTGTTTGCATGTCTGTGGTGAAAGGAGCTCTAGGTTGGGTATTCAGTGCTGGAGAGTGACACACTCTACATAGGTTACACAGCGTTTTGAGAGCACCAACATGCTAAAAACTGAAACTGCTACAAGGTGTGTGTAGCGTGCAGAAAGAAGGCTTGTCATTTCAAAGAAAGAAGAGGAAACCAAAATCCAGGTAGTGAAACGAACACACCAGTATGGGAGATGTGCATGTGGACAGTTTCAAGCAGAGGCTCTTTGTGGACACTTGGAAACAGCGCTGTGAAAAAATTTCGTACGAAGCGGGATTTGGCCAAAGTTGAAAGACCTTCCAGAACCAACCCTAAAGAACTTAGCCAAACAATGAATGTTGCAATAAAGTCCTGCAGGAAAGGTGCATCTATGACACAACTCCCGAGCAGGTAGCTACATTCTGCACAGTACAAAATGCATATGAATTCCAGGCTGAAAACTCACTCCAGAAGGAAGCAATGCGTGTGTTTCTCTCTGAAAGAACACTCAGCCACTAGGCTTTTGCTTGCTCCTTCAAAGTCTTTGTAGAAACGTGTGTTTTCACTGCTGGAATACGTTTTGGGATGCATTGTTTCAATCTCTTGCAAGCCTCATGTTGTTTCTTACACAATGGGGAAAAATAAGGAGTATGTTACCCAAATCACTTGAAGTCCAGGAAAACGCAAACTGCATCACTCTTGCACGAACACGCTCTTTCTCCTAATACGTTGAGAACTTTCAACAAACAAGAAGAGAAGGATATTTTGCAGTGAAATTCAGACGGGTTTGTAGAAAAGTACATTTCTATGGGCTGCAGAGTGCAAAACCGTCATTGAGTTCATGTTCTCGATGAAAACCTTACATTTCCAAGTGACCTGAAGTAGGACTTTCACAAAAAGATGTGTTTGCGTGTCTGTGGTGAAAGGAGCTCTAGGTTGTGTATTCAGTGCTGGAGAGTGACACACTCTACATAGGTTACACAGCGTTTTGAGAGCACCAACATGCTAAAAACTGAAACTGCTACAAGGTGTGTGTAGCGTGCAGAAAGAAGGCTTGTCATTTCAAAGAAAGAAGAGGAAACCAAAATCCAGGTAGTGAAACGAACACACCAGTATGGGAGATGTGCATGTGGACAGTTTCAAGCAGAGGCTCTTTGTGGACACTTGGAAACAGCGCTGTGAAAAAATTTCGTACGAAGCGGGATTTGGCCAAAGTTTAAAGACCTTCCAAAACCAATCCTAAAGAACTTAGCCAAACAATGAATGTTGCAATAAACTCCTGCAGGAAAGGTGCGTCTATGACACAACTCCCGAGCAGGTAGCTACATTCTGCACAGTACAAAATGCATATGAATTCCAGGCTGAAAACTCACTCCAGAAGGAAGCAATGCGTGTGTTTCCCTCTGAAAGAACACTCAGCCACTAGGCTTCTGCTTGCTCCTTCAAAGTCTTTGTAGAAACGTGTGTTTTCACTGCTGGAATACGTTTTGGGATGCATTGTTTCAATCTCTTGCAAGCCTCATGTTGTTTCTTACACAATGGGGAAAAATAAGGAGTATGTTTCCCAAATCACTTGAAGTCCAGGAAAACGCACACTGCATCACTCTTGCACGAACACGCTCTTTCTCCTAATGTGTTGAGAACTTTCAACAAACCAGAAAAGAAAGGTATTTTGCAGTGAAATTCAGACGGGTTTGTAGAAAAGTACATTTCTATTGGCTGCAGAGTGCAAAACCGTGATTGACTTCATGTTCTCGATGAAAACCTTACATTTCCAAGTGACCTGAAGTAGGACTTTCACAAAAAGATGTGTTTGTGTGTCTGTGTTGAAAGGAGCTCTAGGTTGTGTATTCAGTGCTGGAGAGTGACACACTCTACATAGGTTACAGAGCGTTTTGAGAGCACCAACATGCTAAAAACTGAAACTGCTACAAGGTGTGTGTAGCGTGCAGAAAGAAGGCTTGTCATTTCAAAGAAAGAAGAGGAAACCAAAATCCAGGTAGTGAAACAAACACACCAGTATGGGAGATGTGCATGTGGACAGTTTCAAGCAGAGGCTCTTTGTGGACACTTGGAAACAGCGCTGTGAAAAAATTTCGTACGAAGCGGGATTTGGCCAAAGTTGAAAGACCTTCCAAAACCAACCCTAAAGAACTTAGCCAAACAATGAATGTTGCAATAAACTCCTGCAGGAAAGGTGCATCTATGACACAAGTCCCGAGCAGGTAGCTACATTCTGCACAGTACAAAATGCATATGAATTCCAGGCTGAAAACTCACTCCAGAAGGAAGCAATGCGTGTGTTTCTCTCTGAAAGAACACTCAGCCACTAGGCTTTTGCTTGCTCCTTCAAACTCTTTGTAGAAACGTGTGTTTTCACTGCTGGAATACGTTTTGGGATGCATTGTTTCAATCTCTTGCAAGCCTCATGTTGTTTCTTACACAATGGGGAAAAGTAAGGAGTATGTTTCCCAAATCACTTGAAGTCCAGGAAAACGCACACTGCATCACTCTTGCACGAACACGCTCTTTCTCCTAATGTGTTGAGAACTTTTAACAAACCAGAAAAGAAGGGTATTTTGCAGTGAAATTCAGACGTGTTTGTAGAAACGTACATTTCTCTTGGCTGCAGAGTGCAAAACCGTGATTGACTTCATGTTCTCGATGAAAACCTTACATTTCCAGTGACCTGAAGTAGGACTTTCACAAAAAGATGTGTTTCCGTGTCTGTGGTGAAAGGAGCTCTAGGTTGTGTATTCAGTGCTGGAGAGTGACACACTCTACATAGGTTACACAGCGTTTTGAGAGCACCAACATGTTAAAAACTGAAACTGCTACAAGGTGTGTGTAGTGTGCAGAAAGAAGGCTTGTCATTTCAAAGAGAGAAGAGGAAACCAAAATCCAGGTAGTGAAACGAACACACCAGTATGGGAGATGTGCATGTGGACAGTTTCAAGCAGAGGCTCTTTGTGGACACTTGGAAACAGCGCTGTGAAAAAATTTCGTACGAAGCGGGATTTGGCCAAAGTTGAAAGACCTTCCAAAACCAACCCTAAAGAACTTAGCCAAACAATGAATGTTTCAATAAACTCCTGCTGGAAAGGTGCGTCTATGACACAACTCCCGAGCAGGTAGCTACATTCTGCACAGTACAAAATGCATATGAATTCCAGGCTGAAAACTCACTCCAGAAGGAAGCAATGCGTGTGTTTCTCTCTGAAAGAACACTCAGCCACTAGGCTTTTGCTTGCTCCTTCAAAGTCTTTGTAGAAACGTGTGTTTTGACTGCTGGAATACGTTTTGGGATGCATTGTTTCAATCTCTTGCAAGCCTCATGTTGTTTCTTACACAATGGGGAAAAATAAGGAGTATGTTTCCCAAATCACTTGAAGTCCAGGAAAACGCACACTGCATCACTCTTGCACGAACACGCTCTTTCTCCTAATGTGTTGAGAACTTTCAACAAACCAGAAAAGAAGGGTATTTTGCAGTGAAATTCAGACGGGTTTGTAGAAAAGTACATTTCTATTGGCTGCAGAGTGCAAAACCGTGATTGACTTCATGTTCTCGATGAAAACCTTACATTTCCAAGTGACCTGAAGTAGGACTTTCACAAAAAGATGTGTTTGCATGTCTGTGGTGAAAGGAGCTCTAGGTTGGGTATTCAGTGCTGGAGAGTGACACACTCTACATAGGTTACACAGCGTTTTGAGAGCACCAACATGCTAAAAACTGAAACTGCTACAAGGTGTGTGTAGCGTGCAGAAAGAAGGCTTGTCATTTCAAAGAAAGAAGAGGAAACCAAAATCCAGGTAGTGAAACGAACACACCAGTATGGGAGATGTGCATGTGGACAGTTACAAGCAGAGGCTCTTTGTGGACACTTGGAAACAGCGCTGTGAAAAAATTTCGTACGAAGCGGGATTTGGCCAAAGTTGAAAGACCTTCCAAAACCAACCCTAAAGAACTTAGCCAAACAATGAATGTTGCAATAAAGTCCTGCAGGAAAGGTGCATCTATGACACAACTCCCGAGCAGGTAGCTACATTCTGCACAGTACAAAATGCATATGAATTCCAGGCTGAAAACTCACTCCAGAAGGAAGCAATGCGTGTGTTTCTCTCTGAAAGAACACTCAGCCACTAGGCTTTTGCTTGCTCCTTCAAAGTCTTTGTAGAAACGTGTGTTTTCACTGCTGGAATACGTTTTGGGATGCATTGTTTCAATCTCTTGCAAGCCTCATGTTGTTTCTTACACAATGGGGAAAAATAAGGAGTATGTTACCCAAATCACTTGAAGTCCAGGAAAACGCAAACTGCATCACTCTTGCACGAACACGCTCTTTCTCCTAATACGTTGAGAACTTTCAACAAACAAGAAGAGAAGGATATTTTGCAGTGAAATTCAGACGGGTTTGTAGAAAAGTACATTTCTATGGGCTGCAGAGTGCAAAACCGTCATTGAGTTCATGTTCTCGATGAAAACCTTACATTTCCAAGTGACCTGAAGTAGGACTTTCACAAAAAGATGTGTTTGTGTGTCTGTGTTGAAAGGAGCTCTAGGTTGTGTATTCAGTGCTGGAGAGTGACACACTCTACATAGGGTACACAGCGTTTTGAGAGCACCAACATGCTAAAAACTGAAACTGCTACAAGGTGTGTGTAGCGTGCAGAAAGAAGGCTTGTCATTTCAAAGAAAGAAGAGGAAACCAAAATCCAGGTAGTGAAACGAACACACCAGTATGGGAGATGTGCATGTGGACAGTTTCAAGCAGAGGCTCTTTGTGGACACTTGGAAACAGCGCTGTGAAAAAATTTCGTACGAAGCGGGATTTGGCCAAAGTTGAAAGACCTTCCAAAACCAACCCTAAAGAACTTAGCCAAACAATGAATGTTGCAATAAACTCCTACAGGAAAGGTGCGTCTATGACACAACTCCCGAGCAGGTAGCTACATTCTGCACAGTACAAAATGCATATGAATTCCAGGCTCAAAACTCACTCCAGAAGGAAGCAATGCGTGTGTTTCTCTCTGAAAGAACACTCAGCCACTAGGCTTCTGCTTGCTCCTTCAAAGTCTTTGTAGAAACGTGTGTTTTCACTGCTGGAATACGTTTTGGGATGCATTGTTTCAATCTCTTGCAAGCCTCATGTTGTTTCTTACACAATGGGGAAAAATAAGGAGTATGTTTCCCAAATCACTTGAAGTCCAGGAAAACGCACACTGCATCACTCTTGCACGAACACGCTCTTTCTCCTAATGTGTTGAGAACTTTCAACAAACCAGAAAAGAAGGGTATTTTGCAGTGAAATTCAGACGGGTTTGTAGAAAAGTACATTTCTATTGGCTGCAGAGTGCAAAACCGTGATTGACTTCATGTTCTCGATGAAAACCTTACATTTCCAAGTGACCTGAAGTTGGACTTTCACAAAAAGATGTGTTTGCATGTCTGTGGTGAAAGGAGCTCTAGGTTGTGTATTCAGTGCTGGAGAGTGACACACTCTACATAGGTTACACAGCGTTTTGAGAGCACCAACATGCTAAAAACTGAAACTGCTACAAGGTGTGTGTAGCGTGCAGAAAGAAGGCTTGTCATTTCAAAGAAAGAAGAGGAAACCAAAATCCAGGTAGTGAAACGAACACACCAGTATGGGAGATGTGCATGTGGACAGTTTCAAGCAGAGGCTCTTTGTGGACACTTGGAAACAGCGCTGTGAAAAAATTTCGTACGAAGCGGGATTTGGCCAAAGTTGAAAGACCTTCCAAAACCAACCCTAAAGAACTTAGCCAAACAATGAATGTTGCAATAAAGTCCTGCAGGAAAGGTGCATCTATGACACAACTCCCGAGCAGGTAGCTACATTCTGCACAGTACAAAATGCATATGAATTCCAGGCTGAAAACTCACTCCAGAAGGAAGCAATGCGTGTGTTTCTCTCTGAAAGAACACTCAGCCACTAGGCTTTTGCTTGCTCCTTCAAAGTCTTTGTAGAAACGTGTGTTTTCACTGCTGGAATACGTTTTGGGATGCATTGTTTCAATCTCTTGCAAGCCTCATGTTGTTTCTTACACAATGGGGAAAAATAAGGAGTATGTTACCCAAATCACTTGAAGTCCAGGAAAACGCAAACTGCATCACTCTTGCACGAACACGCTCTTTCTCCTAATACGTTGAGAACTTTCAACAAACAAGAAGAGAAGGATATTTTGCAGTGAAATTCAGACGGGTTTGTAGAAAAGTACATTTCTATGGGCTGCAGAGTGCAAAACCGTCATTGAGTTCATGTTCTCGATGAAAACCTTACATTTCCAAGTGACCTGAAGTAGGACTTTCACAAAAAGATGTGTTTGCGTGTCTGTGGTGAAAGGAGCTCTAGGTTGTGTATTCAGTGCTGGAGAGTGACACACTCTACATAGGTTACACAGCGTTTTGAGAGCACCAACATGCTAAAAACTGAAACTGCTACAAGGTGTGTGTAGCGTGCAGAAAGAAGGCTTGTCATTTCAAAGAAAGAAGAGGAAACCAAAATCCAGGTAGTGAAACGAACACACCAGTATGGGAGATGTGCATGTGGACAGTTTCAAGCAGAGGCTCTTTGTGGACACTTGGAAACAGCGCTGTGAAAAAATTTCGTACGAAGCGGGATTTGGCCAAAGTTTAAAGACCTTCCAAAACCAATCCTAAAGAACTTAGCCAAACAATGAATGTTGCAATAAACTCCTGCAGGAAAGGTGCGTCTATGACACAACTCCCGAGCAGGTAGCTACATTCTGCACAGTACAAAATGCATATGAATTCCAGGCTGAAAACTCACTCCAGAAGGAAGCAATGCGTGTGTTTCCCTCTGAAAGAACACTCAGCCACTAGGCTTCTGCTTGCTCCTTCAAAGTCTTTGTAGAAACGTGTGTTTTCACTGCTGGAATACGTTTTGGGATGCATTGTTTCAATCTCTTGCAAGCCTCATGTTGTTTCTTACACAATGGGGAAAAATAAGGAGTATGTTTCCCAAATCACTTGAAGTCCAGGAAAACGCACACTGCATCACTCTTGCACGAACACGCTCTTTCTCCTAATGTGTTGAGAACTTTCAACAAACCAGAAAAGAAAGGTATTTTGCAGTGAAATTCAGACGGGTTTGTAGAAAAGTACATTTCTATGGGCTGCAGAGTGCAAAACCGTGATTGACTTCATGTTCTCGATGAAAACCTTACATTTCCAAGTGACCTGAAGTAGGACTTTCACAAAAAGATGTGTTTGTGTGTCTGTGTTGAAAGGAGCTCTAGGTTGTGTATTCAGTGCTGGAGAGTGACACACTCTACATAGGTTACAGAGCGTTTTGAGAGCACCAACATGCTAAAAACTGAAACTGCTACAAGGTGTGTGTAGCGTGCAGAAAGAAGGCTTGTCATTTCAAAGAAAGAAGAGGAAACCAAAATCCAGGTAGTGAAACAAACACACCAGTATGGGAGATGTGCATGTGGACAGTTTCAAGCAGAGGCTCTTTGTGGACACTTGGAAACAGCGCTGTGAAAAAATTTCGTACGAAGCGGGATTTGGCCAAAGTTGAAAGACCTTCCAAAACCAACCCTAAAGAACTTAGCCAAACAATGAATGTTGCAATAAACTCCTGCAGGAAAGGTGCATCTATGACACAAGTCCCGAGCAGGTAGCTACATTCTGCACAGTACAAAATGCATATGAATTCCAGGCTGAAAACTCACTCCAGAAGGAAGCAATGCGTGTGTTTCTCTCTGAAAGAACACTCAGCCACTAGGCTTTTGCTTGCTCCTTCAAACTCTTTGTAGAAACGTGTGTTTTCACTGCTGGAATACGTTTTGGGATGCATTGTTTCAATCTCTTGCAAGCCTCATGTTGTTTCTTACACAATGGGGAAAAATAAGGAGTATGTTTCCCAAATCACTTGAAGTCCAGGAAAACGCACACTGCATCACTCTTGCACGAACACGCTCTTTCTCCTAATGTGTTGAGAACTTTTAACAAACCAGAAAAGAAGGGTATTTTGCAGTGAAATTCAGACGTGTTTGTAGAAACGTACATTTCTCTTGGCTGCAGAGTGCAAAACCGTGATTGACTTCATGTTCTCGATGAAAACCTTACATTTCCAGTGACCTGAAGTAGGACTTTCACAAAAAGATGTGTTTCCGTGTCTGTGGTGAAAGGAGCTCTAGGTTGTGTATTCAGTGCTGGAGAGTGACACACTCTACATAGGTTACACAGCGTTTTGAGAGCACCAACATGTTAAAAACTGAAACTGCTACAAGGTGTGTGTAGTGTGCAGAAAGAAGGCTTGTCATTTCAAAGAGAGAAGAGGAAACCAAAATCCAGGTAGTGAAACGAACACACCAGTATGGGAGATGTGCATGTGGACAGTTTCAAGCAGAGGCTCTTTGTGGACACTTGGAAACAGCGCTGTGAAAAAATTTCGTACGAAGCGGGATTTGGCCAAAGTTGAAAGACCTTCCAAAACCAACCCTAAAGAACTTAGCCAAACAATGAATGTTTCAATAAACTCCTGCTGGAAAGGTGCGTCTATGACACAACTCCCGAGCAGGTAGCTACATTCTGCACAGTACAAAATGCATATGAATTCCAGGCTGAAAACTCACTCCAGAAGGAAGCAATGCGTGTGTTTCTCTCTGAAAGAACACTCAGCCACTAGGCTTTTGCTTGCTCCTTCAAAGTCTTTGTAGAAACGTGTGTTTTGACTGCTGGAATACGTTTTGGGATGCATTGTTTCAATCTCTTGCAAGCCTCATGTTGTTTCTTACACAATGGGGAAAAATAAGGAGTATGTTTCCCAAATCACTTGAAGTCCAGGAAAACGCACACTGCATCACTCTTGCACGAACACGCTCTTTCTCCTAATGTGTTGAGAACTTTCAACAAACCAGAAAAGAAGGGTATTTTGCAGTGAAATTCAGACGGGTTTGTAGAAAAGTACATTTCTATTGGCTGCAGAGTGCAAAACCGTGATTGACTTCATGTTCTCGATGAAAACCTTACATTTCCAAGTGACCTGAAGTAGGACTTTCACAAAAAGATGTGTTTGCATGTCTGTGGTGAAAGGAGCTCTAGGTTGCGTATTCAGTGCTGGAGAGTGACACACTCTACATAGGTTACACAGCGTTTTGAGAGCACCAACATGCTAAAAACTGAAACTGCTACAAGGTGTGTGTAGCGTGCAGAAAGAAGGCTTGTCATTTCAAAGAAAGAAGAGGAAACCAAAATCCAGGTAGTGAAACGAACACACCAGTATGGGAGATGTGCATGTGGACAGTTACAAGCAGAGGCTCTTTGTGGACACTTGGAAACAGCGCTGTGAAAAAATTTCGTACGAAGCGGGATTTGGCCAAAGTTGAAAGACCTTCCAAAACCAACCCTAAAGAACTTAGCCAAACAATGAATGTTGCAATAAAGTCCTGCAGGAAAGGTGCATCTATGACACAACTCCCGAGCAGGTAGCTACATTCTGCACAGTACAAAATTCATATGAATTCCAGGCTGAAAACTCACTCCAGAAGGAAGCAATGCGTGTGTTTCTCTCTGAAAGAACACTCAGCCACTAGGCTTTTGCTTGCTCCTTCAAAGTCTTTGTAGAAACGTGTGTTTTCACTGCTGGAATACGTTTTGGGATGCATTGTTTCAATCTCTTGCAAGCCTCATGTTGTTTCTTACACAATGGGGAAAAATAAGGAGTATGTTACCCAAATCACTTGAAGTCCAGGAAAACGCAAACTGCATCACTCTTGCACGAACACGCTCTTTCTCCTAATACGTTGAGAACTTTCAACAAACAAGAAGAGAAGGATATTTTGCAGTGAAATTCAGACGGGTTTGTAGAAAAGTACATTTCTATGGGCTGCAGAGTGCAAAACCGTCATTGAGTTCATGTTCTCGATGAAAACCTTACATTTCCAAGTGACCTGAAGTAGGACTTTCACAAAAAGATGTGTTTGCGTGTCTGTGGTGAAAGGAGCTCTAGGTTGTGTATTCAGTGCTGGAGAGTGACACACTCTACATAGGTTACACAGCGTTTTGAGAGCACCAACATGCTAAAAACTGAAACTGCTACAAGGTGTGTGTAGCGTGCAGAAAGAAGGCTTGTCATTTCAAAGAAAGAAGAGGAAACCAAAATCCAGGTAGTGAAACGAACACACCAGTATGGGAGATGTGCATGTGGACAGTTTCAAGCAGAGGCTCTTTGTGGACACTTGGAAACAGCGCTGTGAAAAAATTTCGTACCAAGCGGGATTCGGCCAAAGTTTAAAGACCTTCCAAAACCAACCCTAAAGAACTTAGCCAAACAATGAATGTTTCAATAAACTCCTCCAGGAAAGGTGCGTCTATGACACAACTCCCGAGCAGGTAGCTACATTCTGCACAGTACAAAATGCATATGAATTCCAGGCTGAAAACTCACTCCAGAAGGAAGCAATGCGTGTGTTTCTCTCTGAAAGAACACTCAGCCACTAGGCTTTTGCTTGCTCCTTCAAAGTCTTTGTAGAAACGTGTGTTTTCACTGCTGGAATACGTTTTGGGATGCATTGTTTCAATCTCTTGCAAGCCTCATGTTGTTTCTTACACAATGGGGAAAAATAAGGAGTATGTTACCCAAATCACTTGAAGTCCAGGAAAACGCAAACTGCATCACTCTTGCACGAACACGCTCTTTCTCCTAATACGTTGAGAACTTTCAACAAACAAGAAGAGAAGGATATTTTGCAGTGAAATTCAGACGGGTTTGTAGAAAAGTACATTTCTATGGGCTGCAGAGTGCAAAACCGTCATTGACTTCATGTTCTCGATGAAAACCTTACATTTCCAAGTGACCTGAAGTAGGACTTTCACAAAAAGATGTGTTTGCGTGTCTGTGGTGAAAGGAGCTCTAGGTTGTGTATTCAGTGCTGGAGAGTGACACACTCTACATAGGTTACACAGCGTTTTGAGAGCACCAACACGCTAAAAACTGAAACTGCTACAAGGTGTGTGTAGCGTGCAGAAAGAAGGCTTGTCATTTCAAAGAAAGAAGAGGAAACCAAAATCCAGGTAGTGAAACGAACACACCAGTATGGGAGATTTGCATGTGGACAGTTTCAAGCAGAGGCTCTTTGTGGACACTTGGAAACAGCGCTGTGAAAAAATTTCGTACGAAGCGGGATTTGGCCAAAGTTGAAAGACCTTCCAAAACCAACCCTAAAGAACTTAGCCAAACAATGAATGTTTCAATAAACTCCTGCAGGAAAGGTGCGTCTATGACACAACTCCCGAGCAGGTAGCTACATTCTGCACAGTACAAAATGCATATGAATTCCAGGCTGAAAACTCACTCCAGAAGGAAGCAATGCGTGTGTTTCTCTCTGAAAGAACACTCAGCCACTAGGCTTCTGCTTGCTCCTTCAAAGTCTTTGTAGAAACGTGTGTTTTCACTGCTGGAATACGTTTTGGGATGCATTGTTTCAATCTCTTGCAAGCCTCATGTTGTTTCTTACACAATGGGGAAAAATAAGGAGTATGTTTCCCAAATCACTTGAAGTCCAGGAAAACGCACACTGCATCACTCTTGCACGAACACGCTCTTTCTCCTAATGTGTTGAGAACTTTCAACAAACCAGAAAAGAAAGGTATTTTGCAGTGAAATTCAGACGGGTTTGTAGAAAAGTACATTTCTATGGGCTGCAGAGTGCAAAACCGTGATTGACTTCATGTTCTCGATGAAAACCTTACATTTCCAAGTGACCTGAAGTAGGACTTTCACAAAAAGATGTGTTTGTGTGTCTGTGTTGAAAGGAGCTCTAGGTTGTGTATTCAGTGCTGGAGAGTGACACACTCTACATAGGTTACAGAGCGTTTTGAGAGCACCAACATGCTAAAAACTGAAACTGCTACAAGGTGTGTGTAGCGTGCAGAAAGAAGGCTTGTCATTTCAAAGAAAGAAGAGGAAACCAAAATCCAGGTAGTGAAACAAACACACCAGTATGGGAGATGTGCATGTGGTCAGTTTCAAGCAGAGGCTCTTTGTGGACACTTGGAAACAGCGCTGTGAAAAAATTTCGTACGAAGCGGGATTTGGCCAAAGTTGAAAGACCTTCCAAAACCAACCCTAAAGAACTTAGCCAAACAATGAATGTTGCAATAAACTCCTGCAGGAAAGGTGCATCTATGACACAACTCCCGAGCAGGTAGCTACATTCTGCACAGTACAAAATGCATATGAATTCCAGGTTGAAAACTCACTCCAGAAGGAAGCAATGCGTGTGTTTCTCTCTGAAAGAACACTCAGCCACTAGGCTTTTGCTTGCTCCTTCAAAGTCTTTGTAGAAACGTGTGTTTTGACTGCTGGAATACGTTTTGGGATGCATTGTTTCAATCTCTTGCAAGCCTCATGTTGTTTCTTACACAATGGGGAAAAATAAGGAGTATGTTTCCCAAATCACTTGAAGTCCAGGAAAACGCACACTGCATCACTCTTGCACGAACACGCTCTTTCTCCTAATGTGTTGAGAACTTTCAACAAACCAGAAAAGAAGGGTATTTTGCAGTGAAATTCAGACGGGTTTGTAGAAAAGTACATTTCTATTGGCTGCAGAGTGCAAAACCGTGATTGACTTCATGTTCTCGATGAAAACCTTACATTTCCAAGTGACCTGAAGTAGGACTTTACCAAAAAGATGTGTTTGTGTGTCTGTGTTGAAAGGAGCTCTAGGTTGTGTATTCAGTGCTGGAGAGTGACACACTCTACATAGGTTACACAGCGTTTTGAGAGCACCAACATGCTAAAAACTGAAACTGCTACAAGGTGTGTGTAGCGTGCAGAAAGAAGGCTTGTCATTTCAAAGAAAGAAGAGGAAACCAAAATCCAGGTAGTGAAACGAACACACCAGTATGGGAGATGTGCATGTGGACAGTTTCAAGCAGAGGCTCTTTGTGGACACTTGGAAACAGCACTGTGAAAAAATTTCGTACGAAGCGGGATTTGGCCAAAGTTGAAAGACCTTCCAAAACCAACCCTAAAGAACTTAGCCAAACAATGAATGTTTCAATAAACTCCTGCAGGAAAGGTGCGTCTATGACACAACTCCCGAGCAGGTAGCTACATTCTGCACAGTACAAAATGCATATGAATTCCAGGCTGAAAACTCACTCCAGAAGGAAGCAATGCGTGTGTTTCTCTCTGAAAGAACACTCAGCCACTAGGCTTCTGCTTGCTCCTTCAAAGTCTTTGTAGAAACGTGTGTTTTCACTGCTGGAATACGTTTTGGGATGCATTGTTTCAATCTCTTGCAAGCCTCATGTTGTTTCTTACACAATGGGGAAAAATAAGGAGTATGTTACTCAAATCACTTGAAGTCCAGGAAAACGCAAACTGCATCACTCTTGCACGAACACGCTCTTTCTCCTAATACGTTGAGAACTTTCAACAAACAAGAAGAGAAGGATATTTTGCAGTGAAATTCAGACGGGTTTGTAGAAAAGTACATTTCTATGGGCTGCAGAGTGCAAAACCGTCATTGAGTTCATGTTCTCGATGAAAACCTTACATTTCCAAGTGACCTGAAGTAGGACTTTCACAAAAAGATGTGTTTGCGTGTCTGTGGTGAAAGGAGCTCTAGGTTGTGTATTCAGTGCTGGAGAGTGACACACTCTACATAGGTTACACAGCGTTTTGAGAGCACCAACACGCTAAAAACTGAAACTGCTACAAGGTGTGTGTAGCGTGCAGAAAGAAGGCTTGTCATTTCAAAGAAAGAAGAGGAAACCAAAATCCAGGTAGTGAAACGAACACACCAGTATGGGAGATGTGCATGTGGACAGTTTCAAGCAGAGGCTCTTTGTGGACACTTGGAAACAGCGCTGTGAAAAAATTTCGTACGAAGCGGGATTTGGCCAAAGTTTAAAGACCTTCCAAAACCAATCCTAAAGAACTTAGCCAAACAATGAATGTTGCAATAAACTCCTGCAGGAAAGGTGCGTCTATGACACAACTCCCGAGCAGGTAGCTACATTCTGCACAGTACAAAATGCATATGAATTCCAGGCTGAAAACTCACTCCAGAAGGAAGCAATGCGTGTGTTTCCCTCTGAAAGAACACTCAGCCACTAGGCTTCTGCTTGCTCCTTCAAAGTCTTTGTAGAAACGTGTGTTTTCACTGCTGGAATACGTTTTGGGATGCATTGTTTCAATCTCTTGCAAGCCTCATGTTGTTTCTTACACAATGGGGAAAAATAAGGAGTATGTTTCCCAAATCACTTGAAGTCCAGGAAAAAGCACACTGCATCACTCTTGCACGAACACGCTCTTTCTCCTAATGTGTTGAGAACTTTCAACAAACCAGAAAAGAAAGGTATTTTGCAGTGAAATTCAGACGGGTTTGTAGAAAAGTACATTTCTATGGGCTGCAGAGTGCAAAACCGTGATTGACTTCATGTTCTCGATGAAAACCTTACATTTCCAAGTGACCTGAAGTAGGACTTTCACAAAAAGATGTGTTTGTGTGTCTGTGTTGAAAGGAGCTCTAGGTTGTGTATTCAGTGCTGGAGAGTGACACACTCTACATAGGTTACAGAGCGTTTTGAGAGCACCAACATGCTAAAAACTGAAACTGCTACAAGGTGTGTGTAGCGTGCAGAAAGAAGGCTTGTCATTTCAAAGAAAGAAGAGGAAACCAAAATCCAGGTAGTGAAACAAACACACCAGTATGGGAGATGTGCATGTGGACAGTTTCAAGCAGAGGCTCTTTGTGGACACTTGGAAACAGCGCTGTGAAAAAATTTCGTACGAAGCGGGATTTGGCCAAAGTTGAAAGACCTTCCAAAACCAACCCTAAAGAACTTAGCCAAACAATGAATGTTGCAATAAACTCCTGCAGGAAAGGTGCATCTATGACACAAGTCCCGAGCAGGTAGCTACATTCTGCACAGTACAAAATGCATATGAATTCCAGGCTGAAAACTCACTCCAGAAGGAAGCAATGCGTGTGTTTCTCTCTGAAAGAACACTCAGCCACTAGGCTTTTGCTTGCTCCTTCAAACTCTTTGTAGAAACGTGTGTTTTCACTGCTGGAATACGTTTTGGGATGCATTGTTTCAATCTCTTGCAAGCCTCATGTTGTTTCTTACACAATGGGGAAAAATAAGGAGTATGTTTCCCAAATCACTTGAAGTCCAGGAAAACGCACACTGCATCACTCTTGCACGAACACGCTCTTTCTCCTAATGTGTTGAGAACTTTTAACAAACCAGAAAAGAAGGGTATTTTGCAGTGAAATTCAGACGTGTTTGTAGAAACGTACATTTCTCTTGGCTGCAGAGTGCAAAACCGTGATTGACTTCATGTTCTCGATGAAAACCTTACATTTCCAGTGACCTGAAGTAGGACTTTCACAAAAAGATGTGTTTCCGTGTCTGTGGTGAAAGGAGCTCTAGGTTGTGTATTCAGTGCTGGAGAGTGACACACTCTACATAGGTTACACAGCGTTTTGAGAGCACCAACATGTTAAAAACTGAAACTGCTACAAGGTGTGTGTAGTGTGCAGAAAGAAGGCTTGTCATTTCAAAGAGAGAAGAGGAAACCAAAATCCAGGTAGTGAAACGAACACACCAGTATGGGAGATGTGCATGTGGACAGTTTCAAGCAGAGGCTCTTTGTGGACACTTGGAAACAGCGCTGTGAAAAAATTTCGTACGAAGCGGGATTTGGCCAAAGTTGAAAGACCTTCCAAAACCAACCCTAAAGAACTTAGCCAAACAATGAATGTTTCAATAAACTCCTGCTGGAAAGGTGCGTCTATGACACAACTCCCGAGCAGGTAGCTACATTCTGCACAGTACAAAATGCATATGAATTCCAGGCTGAAAACTCACTCCAGAAGGAAGCAATGCGTGTGTTTCTCTCTGAAAGAACACTCAGCCACTAGGCTTTTGCTTGCTCCTTCAAAGTCTTTGTAGAAACGTGTGTTTTGACTGCTGGAATACGTTTTGGGATGCATTGTTTCAATCTCTTGCAAGCCTCATGTTGTTTCTTACACAATGGGGAAAAATAAGGAGTATGTTTCCCAAATCACTTGAAGTCCAGGAAAACGCACACTGCATCACTCTTGCACGAACACGCTCTTTCTCCTAATGTGTTGAGAACTTTCAACAAACCAGAAAAGAAGGGTATTTTGCAGTGAAATTCAGACGGGTTTGTAGAAAAGTACATTTCTATTGGCTGCAGAGTGCAAAACCGTGATTGACTTCATGTTCTCGATGAAAACCTTACATTTCCAAGTGACCTGAAGTAGGACTTTCACAAAAAGATGTGTTTGTGTGTCTGTGTTGAAAGGAGCTCTAGGTTGTGTATTCAGTGCTGGAGAGTGACACACTCTACATAGGGTACACAGCGTTTTGAGAGCACCAACATGCTAAAAACTGAAACTGCTACAAGGTGTGTGTAGCGTGCAGAAAGAAGGCTTGTCATTTCAAAGAAAGAAGAGGAAACCAAAATCCAGGTAGTGAAACGAACACACCAGTATGGGAGATGTGCATGTGGACAGTTTCAAGCAGAGGCTCTTTGTGGACACTTGGAAACAGCGCTGTGAAAAAATTTCGTACGAAGCGGGATTTGGCCAAAGTTGAAAGACCTTCCAAAACCAACCCTAAAGAACTTAGCCAAACAATGAATGTTGCAATAAACTCCTACAGGAAAGGTGCGTCTATGACACAACTCCCGAGCAGGTAGCTACATTCTGCACAGTACAAAATGCATATGAATTCCAGGCTCAAAACTCACTCCAGAAGGAAGCAATGCGTGTGTTTCTCTCTGAAAGAACACTCAGCCACTAGGCTTCTGCTTGCTCCTTCAAAGTCTTTGTAGAAACGTGTGTTTTCACTGCTGGAATACGTTTTGGGATGCATTGTTTCAATCTCTTGCAAGCCTCATGTTGTTTCTTACACAATGGGGAAAAATAAGGAGTATGTTTCCCAAATCACTTGAAGTCCAGGAAAACGCACACTGCATCACTCTTGCACGAACACGCTCTTTCTCCTAATGTGTTGAGAACTTTCAACAAACCAGAAAAGAAGGGTATTTTGCAGTGAAATTCAGACGGGTTTGTAGAAAAGTACATTTCTATTGGCTGCAGAGTGCAAAACCGTGATTGACTTCATGTTCTCGATGAAAACCTTACATTTCCAAGTGACCTGAAGTAGGACTTTCACAAAAAGATGTGTTTGCATGTCTGTGGTGAAAGGAGCTCTAGGTTGGGTATTCAGTGCTGGAGAGTGACACACTCTACATAGGTTACACAGCGTTTTGAGAGCACCAACATGCTAAAAACTGAAACTGCTACGAGGTGTGTGTAGCGTGCAGAAAGAAGGCTTGTCATTTCAAAGAAAGAAGAGGAAACCAAAATCCAGGTAGTGAAACGAACACACCAGTATGGGAGATGTGCATGTGGACAGTTACAAGCAGAGGCTCTTTGTGGACACTTGGAAACAGCGCTGTGAAAAAATTTCGTACGAAGCGGGATTTGGCCAAAGTTGAAAGACCTTCCAAAACCAACCCTAAAGAACTTAGCCAAACAATGAATGTTGCAATAAAGTCCTGCAGGAAAGGTGCATCTATGACACAACTCCCGAGCAGGTAGCTACATTCTGCACAGTACAAAATGCATATGAATTCCAGGCTGAAAACTCACTCCAGAAGGAAGCAATGCGTGTGTTTCTCTCTGAAAGAACACTCAGCCACTAGGCTTTTGCTTGCTCCTTCAAAGTCTTTGTAGAAACGTGTGTTTTCACTGCTGGAATACGTTTTGGGATGCATTGTTTCAATCTCTTGCAAGCCTCATGTTGTTTCTTACACAATGGGGAAAAATAAGGAGTATGTTACCCAAATCACTTGAAGTCCAGGAAAACGCAAACTGCATCACTCTTGCACGAACACGCTCTTTCTCCTAATACGTTGAGAACTTTCAACAAACAAGAAGAGAAGGATATTTTGCAGTGAAATTCAGACGGGTTTGTAGAAAAGTACATTTCTATGGGCTGCAGAGTGCAAAACCGTCATTGAGTTCATGTTCTCGATGAAAACCTTACATTTCCAAGTGACCTGAAGTAGGACTTTCACAAAAAGATGTGTTTGCGTGTCTGTGGTGAAAGGAGCTCTAGGTTGTGTATTCAGTGCTGGAGAGTGACACACTCTACATAGGTTACACAGCGTTTTGAGAGCACCAACACGCTAAAAACTGAAACTGCTACAAGGTGTGTGTAGCGTGCAGAAAGAAGGCTTGTCATTTCAAAGAAAGAAGAGGAAACCAAAATCCAGGTAGTGAAACGAACACACCAGTATGGGAGATGTGCATGTGGACAGTTTCAAGCAGAGGCTCTTTGTGGACACTTGGAAACAGCGCTGTGAAAAAATTTCGTACGAAGCGGGATTTGGCCAAAGTTTAAAGACCTTCCAAAACCAATCCTAAAGAACTTAGCCAAACAATGAATGTTGCAATAAACTCCTGCAGGAAAGGTGCGTCTATGACACAACTCCCGAGCAGGTAGCTACATTCTGCACAGTACAAAATGCATATGAATTCCAGGCTGAAAACTCACTCCAGAAGGAAGCAATGCGTGTGTTTCCCTCTGAAAGAACACTCAGCCACTAGGCTTCTGCTTGCTCCTTCAAAGTCTTTGTAGAAACGTGTGTTTTCACTGCTGGAATACGTTTTGGGATGCATTGTTTCAATCTCTTGCAAGCCTCATGTTGTTTCTTACACAATGGGGAAAAATAAGGAGTATGTTTCCCAAATCACTTGAAGTCCAGGAAAAAGCACACTGCATCACTCTTGCACGAACACGCTCTTTCTCCTAATGTGTTGAGAACTTTCAACAAACCAGAAAAGAAAGGTATTTTGCAGTGAAATTCAGACGGGTTTGTAGAAAAGTACATTTCTATGGGCTGCAGAGTGCAAAACCGTGATTGACTTCATGTTCTCGATGAAAACCTTACATTTCCAAGTGACCTGAAGTAGGACTTTCACAAAAAGATGTGTTTGTGTGTCTGTGTTGAAAGGAGCTCTAGGTTGTGTATTCAGTGCTGGAGAGTGACACACTCTACATAGGTTACAGAGCGTTTTGAGAGCACCAACATGCTAAAAACTGAAACTGCTACAAGGTGTGTGTAGCGTGCAGAAAGAAGGCTTGTCATTTCAAAGAAAGAAGAGGAAACCAAAATCCAGGTAGTGAAACAAACACACCAGTATGGGAGATGTGCATGTGGACAGTTTCAAGCAGAGGCTCTTTGTGGACACTTGGAAACAGCGCTGTGAAAAAATTTCGTACGAAGCGGGATTTGGCCAAAGTTGAAAGACCTTCCAAAACCAACCCTAAAGAACTTAGCCAAACAATGAATGTTGCAATAAACTCCTGCAGGAAAGGTGCATCTATGACACAAGTCCCGAGCAGGTAGCTACATTCTGCACAGTACAAAATGCATATGAATTCCAGGCTGAAAACTCACTCCAGAAGGAAGCAATGCGTGTGTTTCTCTCTGAAAGAACACTCAGCCACTAGGCTTTTGCTTGCTCCTTCAAACTCTTTGTAGAAACGTGTGTTTTCACTGCTGGAATACGTTTTGGGATGCATTGTTTCAATCTCTTGCAAGCCTCATGTTGTTTCTTACACAATGGGGAAAAATAAGGAGTATGTTTCCCAAATCACTTGAAGTCCAGGAAAACGCACACTGCATCACTCTTGCACGAACACGCTCTTTCTCCTAATGTGTTGAGAACTTTTAACAAACCAGAAAAGAAGGGTATTTTGCAGTGAAATTCAGACGTGTTTGTAGAAACGTACATTTCTCTTGGCTGCAGAGTGCAAAACCGTGATTGACTTCATGTTCTCGATGAAAACCTTACATTTCCAGTGACCTGAAGTAGGACTTTCACAAAAAGATGTGTTTCCGTGTCTGTGGTGAAAGGAGCTCTAGGTTGTGTATTCAGTGCTGGAGAGTGACACACTCTACATAGGTTACACAGCGTTTTGAGAGCACCAACATGTTAAAAACTGAAACTGCTACAAGGTGTGTGTAGTGTGCAGAAAGAAGGCTTGTCATTTCAAAGAGAGAAGAGGAAACCAAAATCCAGGTAGTGAAACGAACACACCAGTATGGGAGATGTGCATGTGGACAGTTTCAAGCAGAGGCTCTTTGTGGACACTTGGAAACAGCGCTGTGAAAAAATTTCGTACGAAGCGGGATTTGGCCAAAGTTGAAAGACCTTCCAAAACCAACCCTAAAGAACTTAGCCAAACAATGAATGTTGCAATAAACTCCTACAGGAAAGGTGCGTCTATGACACAACTCCCGAGCAGGTAGCTACATTCTGCACAGTACAAAATGCATATGAATTCCAGGCTCAAAACTCACTCCAGAAGGAAGCAATGCGTGTGTTTCTCTCTGAAAGAACACTCAGCCACTAGGCTTCTGCTTGCTCCTTCAAAGTCTTTGTAGAAACGTGTGTTTTCACTGCTGGAATACGTTTTGGGATGCATTGTTTCAATCTCTTGCAAGCCTCATGTTGTTTCTTACACAATGGGGAAAAATAAGGAGTATGTTTCCCAAATCACTTGAAGTCCAGGAAAACGCACACTGCATCACTCTTGCACGAACACGCTCTTTCTCCTAATGTGTTGAGAACTTTCAACAAACCAGAAAAGAAGGGTATTTTGCAGTGAAATTCAGACGGGTTTGTAGAAAAGTACATTTCTATTGGCTGCAGAGTGCAAAACCGTGATTGACTTCATGTTCTCGATGAAAACCTTACATTTCCAAGTGACCTGAAGTAGGACTTTCACAAAAAGATGTGTTTGCATGTCTGTGGTGAAAGGAGCTCTAGGTTGGGTATTCAGTGCTGGAGAGTGACACACTCTACATAGGTTACACAGCGTTTTGAGAGCACCAACATGCTAAAAACTGAAACTGCTACGAGGTGTGTGTAGCGTGCAGAAAGAAGGCTTGTCATTTCAAAGAAAGAAGAGGAAACCAAAATCCAGGTAGTGAAACGAACACACCAGTATGGGAGATGTGCATGTGGACAGTTACAAGCAGAGGCTCTTTGTGGACACTTGGAAACAGCGCTGTGAAAAAATTTCGTACGAAGCGGGATTTGGCCAAAGTTGAAAGACCTTCCAAAACCAACCCTAAAGAACTTAGCCAAACAATGAATGTTGCAATAAAGTCCTGCAGGAAAGGTGCATCTATGACACAACTCCCGAGCAGGTAGCTACATTCTGCACAGTACAAAATGCATATGAATTCCAGGCTGAAAACTCACTCCAGAAGGAAGCAATGCGTGTGTTTCTCTCTGAAAGAACACTCAGCCACTAGGCTTTTGCTTGCTCCTTCAAAGTCTTTGTAGAAACGTGTGTTTTCACTGCTGGAATACGTTTTGGGATGCATTGTTTCAATCTCTTGCAAGCCTCATGTTGTTTCTTACACAATGGGGAAAAATAAGGAGTATGTTACCCAAATCACTTGAAGTCCAGGAAAACGCAAACTGCATCACTCTTGCACGAACACGCTCTTTCTCCTAATACGTTGAGAACTTTCAACAAACAAGAAGAGAAGGATATTTTGCAGTGAAATTCAGACGGGTTTGTAGAAAAGTACATTTCTATGGGCTGCAGAGTGCAAAACCGTCATTGAGTTCATGTTCTCGATGAAAACCTTACATTTCCAAGTGACCTGAAGTAGGACTTTCACAAAAAGATGTGTTTGCGTGTCTGTGGTGAAAGGAGCTCTAGGTTGTGTATTCAGTGCTGGAGAGTGACACACTCTACATAGGTTACACAGCGTTTTGAGAGCACCAACACGCTAAAAACTGAAACTGCTACAAGGTGTGTGTAGCGTGCAGAAAGAAGGCTTGTCATTTCAAAGAAAGAAGAGGAAACCAAAATCCAGGTAGTGAAACGAACACACCAGTATGGGAGATGTGCATGTGGACAGTTTCAAGCAGAGGCTCTTTGTGGACACTTGGAAACAGCGCTGTGAAAAAATTTCGTACGAAGCGGGATTTGGCCAAAGTTTAAAGACCTTCCAAAACCAATCCTAAAGAACTTAGCCAAACAATGAATGTTGCAATAAACTCCTGCAGGAAAGGTGCGTCTATGACACAACTCCCGAGCAGGTAGCTACATTCTGCACAGTACAAAATGCATATGAATTCCAGGCTGAAAACTCACTCCAGAAGGAAGCAATGCGTGTGTTTCCCTCTGAAAGAACACTCAGCCACTAGGCTTCTGCTTGCTCCTTCAAAGTCTTTGTAGAAACGTGTGTTTTCACTGCTGGAATACGTTTTGGGATGCATTGTTTCAATCTCTTGCAAGCCTCATGTTGTTTCTTACACAATGGGGAAAAATAAGGAGTATGTTTCCCAAATCACTTGAAGTCCAGGAAAAAGCACACTGCATCACTCTTGCACGAACACGCTCTTTCTCCTAATGTGTTGAGAACTTTCAACAAACCAGAAAAGAAAGGTATTTTGCAGTGAAATTCAGACGGGTTTGTAGAAAAGTACATTTCTATGGGCTGCAGAGTGCAAAACCGTGATTGACTTCATGTTCTCGATGAAAACCTTACATTTCCAAGTGACCTGAAGTAGGACTTTCACAAAAAGATGTGTTTGTGTGTCTGTGTTGAAAGGAGCTCTAGGTTGTGTATTCAGTGCTGGAGAGTGACACACTCTACATAGGTTACAGAGCGTTTTGAGAGCACCAACATGCTAAAAACTGAAACTGCTACAAGGTGTGTGTAGCGTGCAGAAAGAAGGCTTGTCATTTCAAAGAAAGAAGAGGAAACCAAAATCCAGGTAGTGAAACAAACACACCAGTATGGGAGATGTGCATGTGGACAGTTTCAAGCAGAGGCTCTTTGTGGACACTTGGAAACAGCGCTGTGAAAAAATTTCGTACGAAGCGGGATTTGGCCAAAGTTGAAAGACCTTCCAAAACCAACCCTAAAGAACTTAGCCAAACAATGAATGTTGCAATAAACTCCTGCAGGAAAGGTGCATCTATGACACAAGTCCCGAGCAGGTAGCTACATTCTGCACAGTACAAAATGCATATGAATTCCAGGCTGAAAACTCACTCCAGAAGGAAGCAATGCGTGTGTTTCTCTCTGAAAGAACACTCAGCCACTAGGCTTTTGCTTGCTCCTTCAAAGTCTTTGTAGAAACGTGTGTTTTCACTGCTGGAATACGTTTTGGGATGCATTGTTTCAATCTCTTGCAAGCCTCATGTTGTTTCTTACACAATGGGGAAAAATAAGGAGTATGTTTCCCAAATCACTTGAAGTCCAGGAAAACGCACACTGCATCACTCTTGCACGAACACGCTCTTTCTCCTAATGTGTTGAGAACTTTCAACAAACCAGAAAAGAAGGGTATTTTGCAGTGAAATTCAGACGGGTTTGTAGAAAAGTACATTTCTATTGGCTGCAGAGTGCAAAACCGTGATTGACTTCATGTTCTCGATGAAAACCTTACATTTCCAAGTGACCTGAAGTAGGACTTTACCAAAAAGATGTGTTTGTGTGTCTGTGTTGAAAGGAGCTCTAGGTTGTGTATTCAGTGCTGGAGAGTGACACACTCTACATAGGTTACACAGCGTTTTGAGAGCACCAACATGCTAAAAACTGAAACTGCTACAAGGTGTGTGTAGCGTGCAGAAAGAAGGCTTGTCATTTCAAAGAAAGAAGAGGAAACCAAAATCCAGGTAGTGAAACGAACACACCAGTATGGGAGATGTGCATGTGGACAGTTTCAAGCAGAGGCTCTTTGTGGACACTTGGAAACAGCACTGTGAAAAAATTTCGTACGAAGCGGGATTTGGCCAAAGTTGAAAGACCTTCCAAAACCAACCCTAAAGAACTTAGCCAAACAATGAATGTTTCAATAAACTCCTGCAGGAAAGGTGCGTCTATGACACAACTCCCGAGCAGGTAGCTACATTCTGCACAGTACAAAATGCATATGAATTCCAGGCTGAAAACTCACTCCAGAAGGAAGCAATGCGTGTGTTTCTCTCTGAAAGAACACTCAGCCACTAGGCTTCTGCTTGCTCCTTCAAAGTCTTTGTAGAAACGTGTGTTTTCACTGCTGGAATACGTTTTGGGATGCATTGTTTCAATCTCTTGCAAGCCTCATGTTGTTTCTTACACAATGGGGAAAAATAAGGAGTATGTTACTCAAATCACTTGAAGTCCAGGAAAACGCAAACTGCATCACTCTTGCACGAACACGCTCTTTCTCCTAATACGTTGAGAACTTTCAACAAACAAGAAGAGAAGGATATTTTGCAGTGAAATTCAGACGGGTTTGTAGAAAAGTACATTTCTATGGGCTGCAGAGTGCAAAACCGTCATTGAGTTCATGTTCTCGATGAAAACCTTACATTTCCAAGTGACCTGAAGTAGGACTTTCACAAAAAGATGTGTTTGCGTGTCTGTGGTGAAAGGAGCTCTAGGTTGTGTATTCAGTGCTGGAGAGTGACACACTCTACATAGGTTACACAGCGTTTTGAGAGCACCAACACGCTAAAAACTGAAACTGCTACAAGGTGTGTGTAGCGTGCAGAAAGAAGGCTTGTCATTTCAAAGAAAGAAGAGGAAACCAAAATCCAGGTAGTGAAACGAACACACCAGTATGGGAGATGTGCATGTGGACAGTTTCAAGCAGAGGCTCTTTGTGGACACTTGGAAACAGCGCTGTGAAAAAATTTCGTACGAAGCGGGATTTGGCCAAAGTTTAAAGACCTTCCAAAACCAATCCTAAAGAACTTAGCCAAACAATGAATGTTGCAATAAACTCCTGCAGGAAAGGTGCGTCTATGACACAACTCCCGAGCAGGTAGCTACATTCTGCACAGTACAAAATGCATATGAATTCCAGGCTGAAAACTCACTCCAGAAGGAAGCAATGCGTGTGTTTCCCTCTGAAAGAACACTCAGCCACTAGGCTTCTGCTTGCTCCTTCAAAGTCTTTGTAGAAACGTGTGTTTTCACTGCTGGAATACGTTTTGGGATGCATTGTTTCAATCTCTTGCAAGCCTCATGTTGTTTCTTACACAATGGGGAAAAATAAGGAGTATGTTTCCCAAATCACTTGAAGTCCAGGAAAAAGCACACTGCATCACTCTTGCACGAACACGCTCTTTCTCCTAATGTGTTGAGAACTTTCAACAAACCAGAAAAGAAAGGTATTTTGCAGTGAAATTCAGACGGGTTTGTAGAAAAGTACATTTCTATGGGCTGCAGAGTGCAAAACCGTGATTGACTTCATGTTCTCGATGAAAACCTTACATTTCCAAGTGACCTGAAGTAGGACTTTCACAAAAAGATGTGTTTGTGTGTCTGTGTTGAAAGGAGCTCTAGGTTGTGTATTCAGTGCTGGAGAGTGACACACTCTACATAGGTTACAGAGCGTTTTGAGAGCACCAACATGCTAAAAACTGAAACTGCTACAAGGTGTGTGTAGCGTGCAGAAAGAAGGCTTGTCATTTCAAAGAAAGAAGAGGAAACCAAAATCCAGGTAGTGAAACAAACACACCAGTATGGGAGATGTGCATGTGGACAGTTTCAAGCAGAGGCTCTTTGTGGACACTTGGAAACAGCGCTGTGAAAAAATTTCGTACGAAGCGGGATTTGGCCAAAGTTGAAAGACCTTCCAAAACCAACCCTAAAGAACTTAGCCAAACAATGAATGTTGCAATAAACTCCTGCAGGAAAGGTGCATCTATGACACAAGTCCCGAGCAGGTAGCTACATTCTGCACAGTACAAAATGCATATGAATTCCAGGCTGAAAACTCACTCCAGAAGGAAGCAATGCGTGTGTTTCTCTCTGAAAGAACACTCAGCCACTAGGCTTTTGCTTGCTCCTTCAAACTCTTTGTAGAAACGTGTGTTTTCACTGCTGGAATACGTTTTGGGATGCATTGTTTCAATCTCTTGCAAGCCTCATGTTGTTTCTTACACAATGGGGAAAAATAAGGAGTATGTTTCCCAAATCACTTGAAGTCCAGGAAAACGCACACTGCATCACTCTTGCACGAACACGCTCTTTCTCCTAATGTGTTGAGAACTTTTAACAAACCAGAAAAGAAGGGTATTTTGCAGTGAAATTCAGACGTGTTTGTAGAAACGTACATTTCTCTTGGCTGCAGAGTGCAAAACCGTGATTGACTTCATGTTCTCGATGAAAACCTTACATTTCCAGTGACCTGAAGTAGGACTTTCACAAAAAGATGTGTTTCCGTGTCTGTGGTGAAAGGAGCTCTAGGTTGTGTATTCAGTGCTGGAGAGTGACACACTCTACATAGGTTACACAGCGTTTTGAGAGCACCAACATGTTAAAAACTGAAACTGCTACAAGGTGTGTGTAGTGTGCAGAAAGAAGGCTTGTCATTTCAAAGAGAGAAGAGGAAACCAAAATCCAGGTAGTGAAACGAACACACCAGTATGGGAGATGTGCATGTGGACAGTTTCAAGCAGAGGCTCTTTGTGGACACTTGGAAACAGCGCTGTGAAAAAATTTCGTACGAAGCGGGATTTGGCCAAAGTTGAAAGACCTTCCAAAACCAACCCTAAAGAACTTAGCCAAACAATGAATGTTTCAATAAACTCCTGCTGGAAAGGTGCGTCTATGACACAACTCCCGAGCAGGTAGCTACATTCTGCACAGTACAAAATGCATATGAATTCCAGGCTGAAAACTCACTCCAGAAGGAAGCAATGCGTGTGTTTCTCTCTGAAAGAACACTCAGCCACTAGGCTTTTGCTTGCTCCTTCAAAGTCTTTGTAGAAACGTGTGTTTTGACTGCTGGAATACGTTTTGGGATGCATTGTTTCAATCTCTTGCAAGCCTCATGTTGTTTCTTACACAATGGGGAAAAATAAGGAGTATGTTTCCCAAATCACTTGAAGTCCAGGAAAACGCACACTGCATCACTCTTGCACGAACACGCTCTTTCTCCTAATGTGTTGAGAACTTTCAACAAACCAGAAAAGAAGGGTATTTTGCAGTGAAATTCAGACGGGTTTGTAGAAAAGTACATTTCTATTGGCTGCAGAGTGCAAAACCGTGATTGACTTCATGTTCTCGATGAAAACCTTACATTTCCAAGTGACCTGAAGTAGGACTTTCACAAAAAGATGTGTTTGTGTGTCTGTGTTGAAAGGAGCTCTAGGTTGTGTATTCAGTGCTGGAGAGTGACACACTCTACATAGGGTACACAGCGTTTTGAGAGCACCAACATGCTAAAAACTGAAACTGCTACAAGGTGTGTGTAGCGTGCAGAAAGAAGGCTTGTCATTTCAAAGAAAGAAGAGGAAACCAAAATCCAGGTAGTGAAACGAACACACCAGTATGGGAGATGTGCATGTGGACAGTTTCAAGCAGAGGCTCTTTGTGGACACTTGGAAACAGCGCTGTGAAAAAATTTCGTACGAAGCGGGATTTGGCCAAAGTTGAAAGACCTTCCAAAACCAACCCTAAAGAACTTAGCCAAACAATGAATGTTGCAATAAACTCCTACAGGAAAGGTGCGTCTATGACACAACTCCCGAGCAGGTAGCTACATTCTGCACAGTACAAAATGCATATGAATTCCAGGCTCAAAACTCACTCCAGAAGGAAGCAATGCGTGTGTTTCTCTCTGAAAGAACACTCAGCCACTAGGCTTCTGCTTGCTCCTTCAAAGTCTTTGTAGAAACGTGTGTTTTCACTGCTGGAATACGTTTTGGGATGCATTGTTTCAATCTCTTGCAAGCCTCATGTTGTTTCTTACACAATGGGGAAAAATAAGGAGTATGTTTCCCAAATCACTTGAAGTCCAGGAAAACGCACACTGCATCACTCTTGCACGAACACGCTCTTTCTCCTAATGTGTTGAGAACTTTCAACAAACCAGAAAAGAAGGGTATTTTGCAGTGAAATTCAGACGGGTTTGTAGAAAAGTACATTTCTATTGGCTGCAGAGTGCAAAACCGTGATTGACTTCATGTTCTCGATGAAAACCTTACATTTCCAAGTGACCTGAAGTAGGACTTTCACAAAAAGATGTGTTTGCATGTCTGTGGTGAAAGGAGCTCTAGGTTGGGTATTCAGTGCTGGAGAGTGACACACTCTACATAGGTTACACAGCGTTTTGAGAGCACCAACATGCTAAAAACTGAAACTGCTACGAGGTGTGTGTAGCGTGCAGAAAGAAGGCTTGTCATTTCAAAGAAAGAAGAGGAAACCAAAATCCAGGTAGTGAAACGAACACACCAGTATGGGAGATGTGCATGTGGACAGTTACAAGCAGAGGCTCTTTGTGGACACTTGGAAACAGCGCTGTGAAAAAATTTCGTACGAAGCGGGATTTGGCCAAAGTTGAAAGACCTTCCAAAACCAACCCTAAAGAACTTAGCCAAACAATGAATGTTGCAATAAAGTCCTGCAGGAAAGGTGCATCTATGACACAACTCCCGAGCAGGTAGCTACATTCTGCACAGTACAAAATGCATATGAATTCCAGGCTGAAAACTCACTCCAGAAGGAAGCAATGCGTGTGTTTCTCTCTGAAAGAACACTCAGCCACTAGGCTTTTGCTTGCTCCTTCAAAGTCTTTGTAGAAACGTGTGTTTTCACTGCTGGAATACGTTTTGGGATGCATTGTTTCAATCTCTTGCAAGCCTCATGTTGTTTCTTACACAATGGGGAAAAATAAGGAGTATGTTACCCAAATCACTTGAAGTCCAGGAAAACGCAAACTGCATCACTCTTGCACGAACACGCTCTTTCTCCTAATACGTTGAGAACTTTCAACAAACAAGAAGAGAAGGATATTTTGCAGTGAAATTCAGACGGGTTTGTAGAAAAGTACATTTCTATGGGCTGCAGAGTGCAAAACCGTCATTGAGTTCATGTTCTCGATGAAAACCTTACATTTCCAAGTGACCTGAAGTAGGACTTTCACAAAAAGATGTGTTTGCGTGTCTGTGGTGAAAGGAGCTCTAGGTTGTGTATTCAGTGCTGGAGAGTGACACACTCTACATAGGTTACACAGCGTTTTGAGAGCACCAACATGCTAAAAACTGAAACTGCTACAAGGTGTGTGTAGCGTGCAGAAAGAAGGCTTGTCATTTCAAAGAAAGAAGAGGAAACCAAAATCCAGGTAGTGAAACGAACACACCAGTATGGGAGATGTGCATGTGGACAGTTTCAAGCAGAGGCTCTTTGTGGACACTTGGAAACAGCGCTGTGAAAAAATTTCGTACGAAGCGGGATTCGGCCAAAGTTTAAAGACCTTCCAAAACCAACCCTAAAGAACTTAGCCAAACAATGAATGTTTCAATAAACTCCTCCAGGAAAGGTGCGTCTATGACACAACTCCCGAGCAGGTAGCTACATTCTGCACAGTACAAAATGCATATGAATTCCAGGCTGAAAACTCACTCCAGAAGGAAGCAATGCGTGTGTTTCTCTCTGAAAGAACACTCAGCCACTAGGCTTTTGCTTGCTCCTTCAAAGTCTTTGTAGAAACGTGTGTTTTCACTGCTGGAATACGTTTTGGGATGCATTGTTTCAATCTCTTGCAAGCCTCATGTTGTTTCTTACACAATGGGGAAAAATAAGGAGTATGTTACCCAAATCACTTGAAGTCCAGGAAAACGCAAACTGCATCACTCTTGCACGAACACGCTCTTTCTCCTAATACGTTGAGAACTTTCAACAAACAAGAAGAGAAGGATATTTTGCAGTGAAATTCAGACGGGTTTGTAGAAAAGTACATTTCTATGGGCTGCAGAGTGCAAAACCGTCATTGACTTCATGTTCTCGATGAAAACCTTACATTTCCAAGTGACCTGAAGTAGGACTTTCACAAAAAGATGTGTTTGCGTGTCTGTGGTGAAAGGAGCTCTAGGTTGTGTATTCAGTGCTGGAGAGTGACACACTCTACATAGGTTACACAGCGTTTTGAGAGCACCAACACGCTAAAAACTGAAACTGCTACAAGGTGTGTGTAGCGTGCAGAAAGAAGGCTTGTCATTTCAAAGAAAGAAGAGGAAACCAAAATCCAGGTAGTGAAACGAACACACCAGTATGGGAGATTTGCATGTGGACAGTTTCAAGCAGAGGCTCTTTGTGGACACTTGGAAACAGCGCTGTGAAAAAATTTCGTACGAAGCGGGATTTGGCCAAAGTTGAAAGACCTTCCAAAACCAACCCTAAAGAACTTAGCCAAACAATGAATGTTTCAATAAACTCCTGCAGGAAAGGTGCGTCTATGACACAACTCCCGAGCAGGTAGCTACATTCTGCACAGTACAAAATGCATATGAATTCCAGGCTGAAAACTCACTCCAGAAGGAAGCAATGCGTGTGTTTCTCTCTGAAAGAACACTCAGCCACTAGGCTTCTGCTTGCTCCTTCAAAGTCTTTGTAGAAACGTGTGTTTTCACTGCTGGAATACGTTTTGGGATGCATTGTTTCAATCTCTTGCAAGCCTCATGTTGTTTCTTACACAATGGGGAAAAATAAGGAGTATGTTTCCCAAATCACTTGAAGTCCAGGAAAACGCACACTGCATCACTCTTGCACGAACACGCTCTTTCTCCTAATGTGTTGAGAACTTTCAACAAACCAGAAAAGAAAGGTATTTTGCACTGAAATTCAGACGGGTTTGTAGAAAAGTACATTTCTATTGGCTGCAGAGTGCAAAACCGTGATTGACTTCATGTTCTCGATGAAAACCTTACATTTCCAAGTGACCTGAAGTAGGACTTTCACAAAAAGATGTGTTTGTGTGTCTGTGTTGAAAGGAGCTCTAGGTTGTGTATTCAGTGCTGGAGAGTGACACACTCTACATAGGTTACACAGCGTTTTGAGAGCACCAACATGCTAAAAACTGAAACTGCTACAAGGTGTGTGTAGCGTGCAGAAAGAAGGCTTGTCATTTCAAAGAAAGAAGAGGAAACCAAAATCCAGGTAGTGAAACGAACACACCAGTATGGGAGATGTGCATGTGGACAGTTTCAAGCAGAGGCTCTTTGTGGACACTTGGAAACAGCACTGTGAAAAAATTTCGTACGAAGCGGGATTTGGCCAAAGTTGAAAGACCTTCCAAAACCAACCCTAAAGAACTTAGCCAAACAATGAATGTTTCAATAAACTCCTGCAGGAAAGGTGCGTCTATGACACAACTCCCGAGCAGGTAGCTACATTCTGCACAGTACAAAATGCATATGAATTCCAGGCTGAAAACTCACTCCAGAAGGAAGCAATGCGTGTGTTTCTCTCTGAAAGAACACTCAGCCACTAGGCTTCTGCTTGCTCCTTCAAAGTCTTTGTAGAAACGTGTGTTTTCACTGCTGGAATACGTTTTGGGATGCATTGTTTCAATCTCTTGCAAGCCTCATGTTGTTTCTTACACAATGGGGAAAAATAAGGAGTATGTTTCCCAAATCACTTGAAGTCCAGGAAAACGCACACTGCATCACTCTTGCACGAACACGCTCTTTCTCCTAATGTGTTGAGAACTTTCAACAAACCAGAAAAGAAAGGTATTTTGCACTGAAATTCAGACGGGTTTGTAGAAAAGTACATTTCTATTGGCTGCAGAGTGCAAAACCGTGATTGACTTCATGTTCTCGATGAAAACCTTACATTTCCAAGTGACCTGAAGTAGGACTTTCACAAAAAGATGTGTTTGTGTGTCTGTGTTGAAAGGAGCTCTAGGTTGTGTATTCAGTGCTGGAGAGTGACACACTCTACATAGGTTACACAGCGTTTTGAGAGCACCAACATGCTAAAAACTGAAACTGCTACAAGGTGTGTGTAGCGTGCAGAAAGAAGGCTTGTCATTTCAAAGAAAGAAGAGGAAACCAAAATCCAGGTAGTGAAACGAACACACCAGTATGGGAGATGTGCATGTGGACAGTTTCAAGCAGAGGCTCTTTGTGGACACTTGGAAACAGCACTGTGAAAAAATTTCGTACGAAGCGGGATTTGGCCAAAGTTGAAAGACCTTCCAAAACCAACCCTAAAGAACTTAGCCAAACAATGAATGTTTCAATAAACTCCTGCAGGAAAGGTGCGTCTATGACACAACTCCCGAGCAGGTAGCTACATTCTGCACAGTACAAAATGCATATGAATTCCAGGCTGAAAACTCACTCCAGAAGGAAGCAATGCGTGTGTTTCTCTCTGAAAGAACACTCAGCCACTAGGCTTCTGCTTGCTCCTTCAAAGTCTTTGTAGAAACGTGTGTTTTCACTGCTGGAATACGTTTTGGGATGCATTGTTTCAATCTCTTGCAAGCCTCATGTTGTTTCTTACACAATGGGGAAAAATAAGGAGTATGTTACTCAAATCACTTGAAGTCCAGGAATACGCAAACTGCATCACTCTTGCACGAACACGCTCTTTCTCCTAATACGTTGAGAACTTTCAACAAACAAGAAGAGAAGGATATTTTGCAGTGAAATTCAGACGGGTTTGTAGAAAAGTACATTTCTATGGGCTGCAGAGTGCAAAACCGTCATTGAGTTCATGTTCTCGATGAAAACCTTACATTTCCAAGTGACCTGAAGTAGGACTTTCACAAAAAGATGTGTTTGCGTGTCTGTGGTGAAAGGAGCTCTAGGTTGTGTATTCAGTGCTGGAGAGTGACACACTCTACATAGGTTACACAGCGTTTTGAGAGCACCAATACGCTAAAAACTGAAACTGCTACAAGGTGTGTGTAGCGTGCAGAAAGAAGGCTTGTCATTTCAAAGAAAGAAGAGGAAACCAAAATCCAGGTAGTGAAACGAACACACCAGTATGGGAGATGTGCATGTGGACAGTTTCAAGCAGAGGCTCTTTGTGGACACTTGGAAACAGCGCTGTGAAAAAATTTCGTACGAAGCGGGATTTGGCCAAAGTTGAAAGACCTTCCAAAACCAACCCTAAAGAACTTAGCCAAACAATGAATGTTGCAATAAACTCCTGCAGGAAAGGTGCATCTATGACACAAGTCCCGAGCAGGTAGCTACATTCTGCACAGTACAAAATGCATATGAATTCCAGGCTGAAAACTCACTCCAGAAGGAAGCAATGCGTGTGTTTCTCTCTGAAAGAACACTCAGCCACTAGGCTTTTGCTTGCTCCTTCAAAGTCTTTGTAGAAACGTGTGTTTTCACTGCTGGAATACGTTTTGGGATGCATTGTTTCAATCTCTTGCAAGCCTCATGTTGTTTCTTACACAATGGGGAAAAATAAGGAGTATGTTACCCAAATCACTTGAAGTCCAGGAAAACGCAAACTGCATCACTCTTGCACGAACACGCTCTTTCTCCTAATACGTTGAGAACTTTCAACAAACAAGAAGAGAAGGATATTTTGCAGTGAAATTCAGACGGGTTTGTAGAAAAGTACATTTCTATGGGCTGCAGAGTGCAAAACCGTCATTGAGTTCATGTTCTCGATGAAAACCTTACATTTCCAAGTGACCTGAAGTAGGACTTTCACAAAAAGATGTGTTTGCGTGTCTGTGGTGAAAGGAGCTCTAGGTTGTGTATTCAGTGCTGGAGAGTGACACACTCTACATAGGTTACACAGCGTTTTGAGAGCACCAACACGCTAAAAACTGAAACTGCTACAAGGTGTGTGTAGCGTGCAGAAAGAAGGCTTGTCATTTCAAAGAAAGAAGAGGAAACCAAAATCCAGGTAGTGAAACGAACACACCAGTATGGGAGATGTGCATGTGGACAGTTTCAAGCAGAGGCTCTTTGTGGACACTTGGAAACAGCGCTGTGAAAAAATTTCGTACGAAGCGGGATTTGGCCAAAGTTGAAAGACCTTCCAAAACCAACCCTAAAGAACTTAGCCAAACAATGAATGTTTCAATAAACTCCTGCAGGAAAGGTGCGTCTATGACACAACTCCCGAGCAGGTAGCTACATTCTGCACAGTACAAAATGCATATGAATTCCAGCCTAAAAACTCACTCCAGAAGGAAGCAATGCGTGTGTTTCTCTCTGAAAGAACACTCAGCCACTAGGCTTTTGCTTGCTCCTTCAAAGTCTTTGTAGAAACGTGTGTTTTCACTGCTGGAATACGTTTTAGGATGCATTGTTTCAATCTCTTGCAAGCCTCATGTTGTTTCTTACACAATGGGGAAAAATAAGGAGTATGTTTGCCAAATCACTTGAAGTCCAGGAAAACGCACACTGCATCACTCTTGCACGAACACGCTCTTTCTCCTAATGTGTTGAGAACTTTCAACAAACCAGAAAAGAAGGGTATTTTGCAGTGAAATTCAGACGGGTTTGTAGAAAAGTACATTTCTATTGGCTGCAGAGTGCAAAACCGTGATTGACTTCATGTTCTCGATGAAAACCTTACATTTCCAAGTGACCTGAAGTAGGACTTTACCAAAAAGATGTGTTTGTGTGTCTGTGTTGAAAGGAGCTCTAGGTTGTGTATTCAGTGCTGGAGAGTGACACACTCTACATAGGTTACACAGCGTTTTGAGAGCACCAACATGCTAAAAACTGAAACTGCTACACGGTGTGTGTAGCGTGCAGAAAGAAGGCTTGTCATTTCAAAGAGAGAAGAGGAAACCAAAATCCAGGTAGTGAAACGAACACACCAGTATGGGAGATGTGCATGTGGACAGTTTCAAGCAGAGGCTCTTTGTGGACACTTGGAAACAGCGCTGTGAAAAAATTTCGTACGAAGCGGGATTTGGCCAAAGTTGAAAGACCTTCCAAAACCAACCCTAAAGAACTTAGCCAAACAATGAATGTTTCAATAAACTCCTGCAGGAAAGGTGCGTCTATGACACAACTCCCGAGCAGGTAGCTACATTCTGCACAGTACAAAATGCATATGAATTCCAGGCTGAAAACTCACTCCAGAAGGAAGCAATGCGTGTGTTTCTCTCTGAAAGAACACTCAGCCACTAGGCTTTTGCTTGCTCCTTCAAAGTCTTTGTAGAAACGTGTGTTTTGACTGCTGGAATACGTTTTGGGATGCATTGTTTCAATCTCTTGCAAGCCTCATGTTGTTTCTTACACAATGGGGAAAAATAAGGAGTATGTTTCCCAAATCACTTGAAGTCCAGGAAAACGCACACTGCATCACTCTTGCACGAACACGCTCTTTCTCCTAATGTGTTGAGAACTTTCAACAAACCAGAAAAGAAGGGTATTTTGCAGTGAAATTCAGACGGGTTTGTAGAAAAGTACATTTCTATTGGCTGCAGAGTGCAAAACCGTGATTGACTTCATGTTCTCGATGAAAACCTTACATTTCCAAGTGACCTGAAGTAGGACTTTACCAAAAAGATGTGTTTGTGTGTCTGTGTTGAAAGGAGCTCTAGGTTGTGTATTCAGTGCTGGAGAGTGACACACTCTACATAGGTTACACAGCGTTTTGAGAGCACCAACATGCTAAAAACTGAAACTGCTACAAGGTGTGTGTAGCGTGCAGAAAGAAGGCTTGTCATTTCAAAGAAAGAAGAGGAAACCAAAATCCAGGTAGTGAAACGAACACACCAGTATGGGAGATGTGCATGTGGACAGTTTCAAGCAGAGGCTCTTTGTGGACACTTGGAAACAGCACTGTGAAAAAATTTCGTACGAAGCGGGATTTGGCCAAAGTTGAAAGACCTTCCAAAACCAACCCTAAAGAACTTAGCCAAACAATGAATGTTTCAATAAACTCCTGCAGGAAAGGTGCGTCTATGACACAACTCCCGAGCAGGTAGCTACATTCTGCACAGTACAAAATGCATATGAATTCCAGGCTGAAAACTCACTCCAGAAGGAAGCAATGCGTGTGTTTCTCTCTGAAAGAACACTCAGCCACTAGGCTTCTGCTTGCTCCTTCAAAGTCTTTGTAGAAACGTGTGTTTTCACTGCTGGAATACGTTTTGGGATGCATTGTTTCAATCTCTTGCAAGCCTCATGTTGTTTCTTACACAATGGGGAAAAATAAGGAGTATGTTACTCAAATCACTTGAAGTCCAGGAAAACGCAAACTGCATCACTCTTGCACGAACACGCTCTTTCTCCTAATACGTTGAGAACTTTCAACAAACAAGAAGAGAAGGATATTTTGCAGTGAAATTCAGACGGGTTTGTAGAAAAGTACATTTCTATGGGCTGCAGAGTGCAAAACTGTCATTGAGTTCATGTTCTCGATGAAAACCTTACATTTCCAAGTGACCTGAAGTAGGACTTTCACAAAAAGGTGTGTTTGCGTGTCTGTGGTGAAAGGAGCTCTAGGTTGTGTATTCAGTGCTGGAGAGTGACACACTCTACATAGTTACACAGCGTTTTGAGAGCACCAACACGCTAAAAACTGAAACTGCTACAAGGTGTGTGTAGCGTGCAGAAAGAAAGCTTGTCATTTCAAAGAAAGAAGAGGAAACCAAAATCCAGGTAGTGAAACGAACACACCAGTATGGGAGATGTGCATGTGCACAGTTTCAAGCAGAGGCTCTTTGTGGACACTTGGAAACAGCACTGTGAAAAAATTTCGTACGAAGCGGGATTTGGCCAAAGTTGAAAGACCTTCCAAAACCAACCCTAAAGAACTTAGCCAAACAATGAATGTTTCAATAAACTCCTGCAGGAAAGGTGCGTCTATGACACAACTCCCGAGCAGGTAGCTACATTCTGCACAGTACAAAATGCATATGAATTCCAGGCTGAAAACTCACTCCAGAAGGAAGCAATGCGTGTGTTTCTCTCTGAAAGAACACTCAGCCACTAGGCTTCTGCTTGCTCCTTCAAAGTCTTTGTAGAAACGTGTGTTTTCACTGCTGGAATACGTTTTGGGATGCATTGTTTCAATCTCTTGCAAGCCTCATGTTGTTTCTTACACAATGGGGAAAAATAAGGAGTATGTTACTCAAATCACTTGAAGTCCAGGAATACGCAAACTGCATCACTCTTGCACGAACACGCTCTTTCTCCTAATACGTTGAGAACTTTCAACAAACAAGAAGAGAAGGATATTTTGCAGTGAAATTCAGACGGGTTTGTAGAAAAGTACATTTCTATGGGCTGCAGAGTGCAAAACCGTCATTGAGTTCATGTTCTCGATGAAAACCTTACATTTCCAAGTGACCTGAAGTAGGACTTTCACAAAAAGATGTGTTTGCGTGTCTGTGGTGAAAGGAGCTCTAGGTTGTGTATTCAGTGCTGGAGAGTGACACACTCTACATAGGTTACACAGCGTTTTGAGAGCACCAACACGCTAAAAACTGAAACTGCTACAAGGTGTGTGTAGCGTGCAGAAAGAAGGCTTGTCATTTCAAAGAAAGAAGAGGAAACCAAAATCCAGGTAGTGAAACGAACACACCAGTATGGGAGATGTGCATGTGGACAGTTTCAAGCAGAGGCTCTTTGTGGACACTTGGAAACAGCGCTGTGAAAAAATTTCGTACGAAGCGGGATTTGGCCAAAGTTGAAAGACCTTCCAAAACCAACCCTAAAGAACTTAGCCAAACAATGAATGTTGCAATAAACTCCTGCAGGAAAGGTGCATCTATGACACAAGTCCCGAGCAGGTAGCTACATTCTGCACAGTACAAAATGCATATGAATTCCAGGCTGAAAACTCACTCCAGAAGGAAGCAATGCGTGTGTTTCTCTCTGAAAGAACACTCAGCCACTAGGCTTTTGCTTGCTCCTTCAAAGTCTTTGTAGAAACGTGTGTTTTCACTGCTGGAATACGTTTTGGGATGCATTGTTTCAATCTCTTGCAAGCCTCATGTTGTTTCTTACACAATGGGGAAAAATAAGGAGTATGTTACCCAAATCACTTGAAGTCCAGGAAAACGCAAACTGCATCACTCTTGCACGAACACGCTCTTTCTCCTAATACGTTGAGAACTTTCAACAAACAAGAAGAGAAGGATATTTTGCAGTGAAATTCAGACGGGTTTGTAGAAAAGTACATTTCTATGGGCTGCAGAGTGCAAAACCGTCATTGAGTTCATGTTCTCGATGAAAACCTTACATTTCCAAGTGACCTGAAGTAGGACTTTCACAAAAAGATGTGTTTGCGTGTCTGTGGTGAAAGGAGCTCTAGGTTGTGTATTCAGTGCTGGAGAGTGACACACTCTACATAGGTTACACAGCGTTTTGAGAGCACCAACACGCTAAAAACTGAAACTGCTACAAGGTGTGTGTAGCGTGCAGAAAGAAGGCTTGTCATTTCAAAGAAAGAAGAGGAAACCAAAATCCAGGTAGTGAAACGAACACACCAGTATGGGAGATGTGCATGTGGACAGTTTCAAGCAGAGGCTCTTTGTGGACACTTGGAAACAGCGCTGTGAAAAAATTTCGTACGAAGCGGGATTTGGCCAAAGTTGAAAGACCTTCCAAAACCAACCCTAAAGAACTTAGCCAAACAATGAATGTTTCAATAAACTCCTGCAGGAAAGGTGCGTCTATGACACAACTCCCGAGCAGGTAGCTACATTCTGCACAGTACAAAATGCATATGAATTCCAGGCTAAAAACTCACTCCAGAAGGAAGCAATGCGTGTGTTTCTCTCTGAAAGAACACTCAGCCACTAGGCTTTTGCTTGCTCCTTCAAAGTCTTTGTAGAAACGTGTGTTTTCACTGCTGGAATACGTTTTAGGATGCATTGTTTCAATCTCTTGCAAGCCTCATGTTGTTTCTTACACAATGGGGAAAAATAAGGAGTATGTTTGCCAAATCACTTGAAGTCCAGGAAAACGCACACTGCATCACTCTTGCACGAACACGCTCTTTCTCCTAATGTGTTGAGAACTTTCAACAAACCAGAAAAGAAGGGTATTTTGCAGTGAAATTCAGACGGGTTTGTAGAAAAGTACATTTCTATTGGCTGCAGAGTGCAAAACCGTGATTGACTTCATGTTCTCGATGAAAACCTTACATTTCCAAGTGACCTGAAGTAGGACTTTACCAAAAAGATGTGTTTGTGTGTCTGTGTTGAAAGGAGCTCTAGGTTGTGTATTCAGTGCTGGAGAGTGACACACTCTACATAGGTTACACAGCGTTTTGAGAGCACCAACATGCTAAAAACTGAAACTGCTACACGGTGTGTGTAGCGTGCAGAAAGAAGGCTTGTCATTTCAAAGAGAGAAGAGGAAACCAAAATCCAGGTAGTGAAACGAACACACCAGTATGGGAGATGTGCATGTGGACAGTTTCAAGCAGAGGCTCTTTGTGGACACTTGGAAACAGCGCTGTGAAAAAATTTCGTACGAAGCGGGATTTGGCCAAAGTTGAAAGACCTTCCAAAACCAACCCTAAAGAACTTAGCCAAACAATGAATGTTTCAATAAACTCCTGCAGGAAAGGTGCGTCTATGACACAACTCCCGAGCAGGTAGCTACATTCTGCACAGTACAAAATGCATATGAATTCCAGGCTGAAAACTCACTCCAGAAGGAAGCAATGCGTGTGTTTCTCTCTGAAAGAACACTCAGCCACTAGGCTTTTGCTTGCTCCTTCAAAGTCTTTGTAGAAACGTGTGTTTTGACTGCTGGAATACGTTTTGGGATGCATTGTTTCAATCTCTTGCAAGCCTCATGTTGTTTCTTACACAATGGGGAAAAATAAGGAGTATGTTTCCCAAATCACTTGAAGTCCAGGAAAACGCACACTGCATCACTCTTGCACGAACACGCTCTTTCTCCTAATGTGTTGAGAACTTTCAACAAACCAGAAAAGAAGGGTATTTTGCAGTGAAATTCAGACGGGTTTGTAGAAAAGTACATTTCTATTGGCTGCAGAGTGCAAAACCGTGATTGACTTCATGTTCTCGATGAAAACCTTACATTTCCAAGTGACCTGAAGTAGGACTTTACCAAAAAGATGTGTTTGTGTGTCTGTGTTGAAAGGAGCTCTAGGTTGTGTATTCAGTGCTGGAGAGTGACACACTCTACATAGGTTACACAGCGTTTTGAGAGCACCAACATGCTAAAAACTGAAACTGCTACAAGGTGTGTGTAGCGTGCAGAAAGAAGGCTTGTCATTTCAAAGAAAGAAGAGGAAACCAAAATCCAGGTAGTGAAACGAACACACCAGTATGGGAGATGTGCATGTGGACAGTTTCAAGCAGAGGCTCTTTGTGGACACTTGGAAACAGCACTGTGAAAAAATTTCGTACGAAGCGGGATTTGGCCAAAGTTGAAAGACCTTCCAAAACCAACCCTAAAGAACTTAGCCAAACAATGAATGTTTCAATAAACTCCTGCAGGAAAGGTGCGTCTATGACACAACTCCCGAGCAGGTAGCTACATTCTGCACAGTACAAAATGCATATGAATTCCAGGCTGAAAACTCACTCCAGAAGGAAGCAATGCGTGTGTTTCTCTCTGAAAGAACACTCAGCCACTAGGCTTCTGCTTGCTCCTTCAAAGTCTTTGTAGAAACGTGTGTTTTCACTGCTGGAATACGTTTTGGGATGCATTGTTTCAATCTCTTGCAAGCCTCATGTTGTTTCTTACACAATGGGGAAAAATAAGGAGTATGTTACTCAAATCACTTGAAGTCCAGGAAAACGCAAACTGCATCACTCTTGCACGAACACGCTCTTTCTCCTAATACGTTGAGAACTTTCAACAAACAAGAAGAGAAGGATATTTTGCAGTGAAATTCAGACGGGTTTGTAGAAAAGTACATTTCTATGGGCTGCAGAGTGCAAAACTGTCATTGAGTTCATGTTCTCGATGAAAACCTTACATTTCCAAGTGACCTGAAGTAGGACTTTCACAAAAAGGTGTGTTTGCGTGTCTGTGGTGAAAGGAGCTCTAGGTTGTGTATTCAGTGCTGGAGAGTGACACACTCTACATAGTTACACAGCGTTTTGAGAGCACCAACACGCTAAAAACTGAAACTGCTACAAGGTGTGTGTAGCGTGCAGAAAGAAAGCTTGTCATTTCAAAGAAAGAAGAGGAAACCAAAATCCAGGTAGTGAAACGAACACACCAGTATGGGAGATGTGCATGTGCACAGTTTCAAGCAGAGGCTCTTTGTGGACACTTGGAAACAGCGCTGTGAAAAAATTTCGTACGAAGCGGGATTTGGCCAAAGTTTAAAGACCTTCCAAAACCAACCCTAAAGAACTTAACCAAACAATGAATGTTTCAATAAACTCCTGCAAGGAAGGTGCGTCTATGACACAACTCCCGAGCAGGTAGCTACATTCTGCACAGTACAAAATGCATATGAATTCCAGGCTGAAAACTCACTCCAGAAGGAAGCAATGCGTGTGTTTCTCTCTGAAAGAACACTCAGCCACTAGGCTTTTGCTTGCTCCTTCAAAGTCTTTGTAGAAACGTGTGTTTTCACTGCTGGAATATGTTTTGGGATGCATTGTTTCAATCTCTTGCAAGCCTCATGTTGTTTCTTACACAATGGGGAAAAATAAGGAGTATGTTACCCAAATCACTTGAAGTCCAGGAAAACGCAAACTGCATCACTCTTGCACGAACACGCTCTTTCTCCTAATACGTTGAGAACTTTCAACAAACAAGAAGAGAAGGATATTTTGCAGTGAAATTCAGACGGGTTTGTAGAAAAGTACATTTCTATGGGCTGCAGAGTGCAAAACCGTCATTGAGTTCATGTTCTCGATGAAAACCTTACATTTCCAAGTGACCTGAAGTAGGACTTTCACAAAAAGATGTGTTTGCGTGTCTGTGGTGAAAGGAGCTCTAGGTTGTGTATTCAGTGCTGGAGAGTGACACACTCTACATAGGTTACACAGCGTTTTGAGAGCACCAACACGCTAAAAACTGAAACTGCTACAAGGTGTGTGTAGCGTGCAGAAAGAAGGCTTGTCATTTCAAAGAAAGAAGAGGAAACCAAAATCCAGGTAGTGAAACGAACACACCAGTATGGGAGATGTGCATGTGGACAGTTTCAAGCAGAGGCTCTTTGTGGACACTTGGAAACAGCGCTGTGAAAAAATTTCGTACGAAGCGGGATTTGGCCAAAGTTGAAAGACCTTCCATAACCAACCCTAAAGAACTTAGCCAAACAATGAATGTTTCAATAAACTCCTGCAGGAAAGGTGCGTCTATGACACAACTCCCGAGCAGGTAGCTACATTCTGCACAGTACAAAATGCATATGAATTCCAGGCTAAAAACTCACTCCAGAAGGAAGCAATGCGTGTGTTTCTCTCTGAAAGAACACTCAGCCACTAGGCTTTTGCTTGCTCCTTCAAAGTCTTTGTAGAAACGTGTGTTTTCACTGCTGGAATACGTTTTAGGATGCATTGTTTCAATCTCTTGCAAGCCTCATGTTGTTTCTTACACAATGGGGAAAAATAAGGAGTATGTTTGCCAAATCACTTGAAGTCCAGGAAAACGCACACTGCATCACTCTTGCACGAACACGCTCTTTCTCCTAATGTGTTGAGAACTTTCAACAAACCAGAAAAGAAGGGTATTTTGCAGTGAAATTCAGACGGGTTTGTAGAAAAGTACATTTCTATTGGCTGCAGAGTGCAAAACCGTGATTGACTTCATGTTCTCGATGAAAACCTTACATTTCCAAGTGACCTGAAGTAGGACTTTACCAAAAAGATGTGTTTGTGTGTCTGTGTTGAAAGGAGCTCTAGGTTGTGTATTCAGTGCTGGAGAGTGACACACTCTACATAGGTTACACAGCGTTTTGAGAGCACCAACATGCTAAAAACTGAAACTGCTACAAGGTGTGTGTAGCGTGCAGAAAGAAGGCTTGTCATTTCAAAGAGAGAAGAGGAAACCAAAATCCAGGTAGTGAAACGAACACACCAGTATGGGAGATGTGCATGTGGACAGTTTCAAGCAGAGGCTCTTTGTGGACACTTGGAAACAGCGCTGTGAAAAAATTTCGTACGAAGCGGGATTTGGCCAAAGTTGAAAGACCTTCCAAAACCAACCCTAAAGAACTTAGCCAAACATTGAATGTTGCAATAAACTCCTGCAGGAAAGGTGCATCTATGACACAAGTCCCGAGCAGGTAGCTACATTCTGCACAGTACAAAATGCATATGAATTCCAGGCTGAAAACTCACTCCAGAAGGAAGCAATGCGTGTGTTTCTCTCTGAAAGGACACTCAGCCACTAGGCTTTTGCTTGCTCCTTCAAAGTCTTTGTAGAAACGTGTGATTTCACTGCTGGAATACGTTTTGGGATGCATTGTTTCAATCTCTTGCAAGCCTCATGTTGTTTCTTACACAATGGGGAAAAATAAGGAGTATGTTTCCCAAATCACTTGAAATCCAGGAAAACGCACACTGCATCACTCTTGCACGAACACGCTCTTTCTCCTAATACGTTGAGAACTTTCAACAAACATGAAGAGAAGGGTATTTTGCACTGAAATTCAGACGAGTTTGTAGAAAAGTACATTTCAATGGGCTGCAGAGTGCAAAACCGTCATTGAGTTCATGTTCTCGATGAAAACCTTACATTTCCAAGTGACCTGAAGTAGGACTTTCACAAAAAGATGTGTTTGCGTGTCTGTGGTGAAAGGAGCTCTAGGTTGTGTATTCAGTGCTGGAGAGTGACACACTCTACATAGGTTACACAGTGTTTTGAGAGCACCAACATGCTAAAAACTGAAACTGCTACAAGGTGTGTGTAGCGTGCAGAAAGAAGACTTGTCATTTCAAAGAAAGAAGAGGAAACCAAAATCCAGGTAGTGAAACGAACACACCAGTATGGGAGATGTGCATGTGGACAGTTTCAAGCAGAGGCTCTTTGTGGACACTTGGAAACAGCGCTGTGAAAAAATTTCGTACGAAGCGGGATTTGGCCAAAGTTGAAAGACCTTCCAAAACCAATCCTAAAGAACTTAGCCAAACAATGAATGTTTCAATAAACTCCTGCAGGAAAGGTGCGTCTATGACACAACTCCCGAGCAGGTAGCTACATTCTGCAGAGTACAAAATGCATATGAATTCCAGGCTGAAAACTCACTCCAGAAGGAAGCAATGCGTGTGTTTCTCTCTGAAAGAACACTCAGCCACTAGGCTTCTGCTTGCTCCTTCAAAGTCTTTGTAGAAACGTGTGTTTTCACTGCTGGAATACGTTTTGGGATCCATTGTTTCAATCTCTTGCAAGCCTCATGTTGTTTCTTACACAATGGGGAAAAATAAGGAGTATGTTTCCCAAATCACTTGAAGTCCAGGAAAACGCACACTGCATCACTCTTGCACGAACACGCTCTTTCTCCTAATGTGTTGAGAACTTTCAACAAACCAGAAAAGAAGAGTATTTTGCAGTGAAATTCAGACGGGTTTGTAGAAAAGTACATTTCTATTGGCTGCAGAGTGCAAAACCGTGATTGACTTCATGTTCTCGATGAAAACCTTACATTTCCAAGTGACCTGAAGTAGGACTTTCACAAAAAGATGTGTTTGTGTGTCTGTGGTGAAAGGAGCTCTAGGTTGTGTATTCAGTGCTGGAGAGTGACACACTCTACATAGGTTACACAGCGTTTTGAGAGCACCAACACGCTAAAAACTGAAACTGCTACAAGGTGTGTGTAGCGTGCAGAAAGAAGGCTTGTCATTTCAAAGAAAGAAGAGGAAACCAAAATCCAGGTAGTGAAACGAACACACCAGTATGGGAGATGTGCATGTGGACAGTTTCAAGCAGAGGCTCTTTGTGGACACTTGGAAACAGCGCTGTGAAAAAATTTCGTACGAAGCGGGATTTGGCCAAAGTTGAAAGACCTTCCAAAACCAACCCTAAAGAACTTAGCCAAACAATGAATGTTTCAATAAACTCCTGCAGGAAAGGTGCGTCTATGACACAACTCCCGAGCAGGTAGCTACATTCTGCACAGTACAAAATGCATATGAATTCCAGGCTAAAAACTCACTCCAGAAGGAAGCAATGCGTGTGTTTCTCTCTGAAAGAACACTCAGCCACTAGGCTTTTGCTTGCTCCTTCAAAGTCTTTGTAGAAACGTGTGTTTTCACTGCTGGAATACGTTTTAGGATGCATTGTTTCAATCTCTTGCAAGCCTCATGTTGTTTCTTACACAATGGGGAAAAATAAGGAGTATGTTTCCCAAATCACTTGAAGTCCAGGAAAACGCACACTGCATCACTCTTGCACGAACACGCTCTTTCTCCTAATGTGTTGAGAACTTTCAACAAACCAGAAAAGAAGGGTATTTTGCAGTGAAATTCAGACGGGTTTGTAGAAAAGTACATTTCTATTGGCTGCAGAGTGCAAAACCGTGATTGACTTCATGTTCTCGATGAAAACCTTACATTTCCAAGTGACCTGAAGTAGGACTTTACCAAAAAGATGTGTTTGTGTGTCTGTGTTGAAAGGAGCTCTAGGTTGTGTATTCAGTGCTGGAGAGTGACACACTCTACATAGGTTACACAGCGTTTTGAGAGCACCAACATGCTAAAAACTGAAACTGCTACAAGGTGTGTGTAGCGTGCAGAAAGAAGGCTTGTCATTTCAAAGAGAGAAGAGGAAACCAAAATCCAGGTAGTGAAACGAACACACCAGTATGGGAGATGTGCATGTGGACAGTTTCAAGCAGAGGCTCTTTGTGGACACTTGGAAACAGCGCTGTGAAAAAATTTCGTACGAAGCGGGATTTGGCCAAAGATGAAAGACCTTCCAAAACCAACCCTAAAGAACTTAGCCAAACAATGAATGTTGCAATAAACTCCTGCAGGAAAGGTGCATCTATGACACAAGTCCCGAGCAGGTAGCTACATTCAGCACAGTACAAAATGCATATGAATTCCAGGCTGAAAACTCACTCCAGAAGGAAGCAATGCGTGTGTTTCTCTCTGAAAGGACACTCAGCCACTAGGCTTCTGCTTGCTCCTTCAAAGTCTTTGTAGAAACGTGTGTTTTCACTGCTGGAATACGTTTTGGGATGCATTGTTTCAATCTCTTGCAAGCCTCATGTTGTTTCTTACACAATGGGGAAAAATAAGGAGTATGTTACTCAAATCACTTGAAGTCCAGGAAAACGCAAACTGCATCACTCTTGCACGAACACGCTCTTTCTCCTAATACGTTGAGAACTTTCAACAAACAAGAAGAGAAGGATATTTTGCAGTGAAATTCAGACGGGTTTGTAGAAAAGTACATTTCTATGGGCTGCAGAGTGCAAAACTGTCATTGAGTTCATGTTCTCGATGAAAACCTTACATTTCCAAGTGACCTGAAGTAGGACTTTCACAAAAAGGTGTGTTTGCGTGTCTGTGGTGAAAGGAGCTCTAGGTTGTGTATTCAGTGCTGGAGAGTGACACACTCTACATAGGTTACACAGCGTTTTGAGAGCACCAACACGCTAAAAACTGAAACTGCTACAAGGTGTGTGTAGCGTGCAGAAAGAAAGCTTGTCATCTCAAAGAAAGAAGAGGAAACCAAAATCCAGGTAGTGAAACGAACACACCAGTATGGGAGATGTGCATGTGCACAGTTTCAAGCAGAGGCTCTTTGTGGACACTTGGAAACAGCGCTGTGAAAAAATTTCGTACGAAGCGGGATTTGGCCAAAGTTGAAAGACCTTCCAAAACCAACCCTAAAGAACTTAACCAAACAATGAATGTTTCAATAAACTCCTGCAAGAAAGGTGTGTCTATGACACAACTCCCGAGCAGGTAGCTACATTCTGCACAGTACAAAATGCATATGAATTCCAGGCTGAAAACTCTCTCCAGAAGGAAGCAATGCGTGTGTTTCTCTCTGAAAGAACACTCAGCCACTAGGCTTTTGCTTGCTCCTTCAAAGTCTTTGTAGAAACGTGTGTTTTCACTGCTGGAATATGTTTTGGGATGCATTGTTTCAATCTCTTGCAAGCCTCATGTTGTTTCTTACACAATGGGGAAAAATAAGGAGTATGTTACCCAAATCACTTGAAGTCCAGGAAAACGCAAACTGTATCACTCTTGCACGAACACGCTCTTTCTCCTAATACGTTGAGAACTTTCAACAAACAAGAAGAGAAGGATATTTTGCAGTGAAATTCAGACGGGTTTGTAGAAAAGTACATTTCTATGGGCTGCAGAGTGCAAAACCGTCATTGAGTTCATGTTCTCGATGAAAACCTTACATTTCCAAGTGACCTGAAGTAGGACTTTCACAAAAAGATGTGTTTGCGTGTCTGTGGTGAAAGGAGCTCTAGGTTGTGTATTCAGTGCTGGAGAGTGACACACTCTACATAGGTTACACAGCGTTTTGAGAGCACCAACACGCTAAAAACTGAAACTGCTACAAGGTGTGTGTAGCGTGCAGAAAGAAGGCTTGTCATTTCAAAGAAAGAAGAGGAAACCAAAATCCAGGTAGTGAAACGAACACACCAGTATGGGAGATGTGCATGTGGACAGTTTCAAGCAGAGGCTCTTTGTGGACACTTGGAAACAGCGCTGTGAAAAAATTTCGTACGAAGCGGGATTTGGCCAAAGTTGAAAGACCTTCCATAACCAACCCTAAAGAACTTAGCCAAACAATGAATGTTTCAATAAACTCCTGCAGGAAAGGTGCGTCTATGACACAACTCCCGAGCAGGTAGCTACATTCTGCACAGTACAAAATGCATATGAATTCCAGGCTAAAAACTCACTCCAGAAGGAAGCAATGCGTGTGTTTCTCTCTGAAAGAACACTCAGCCACTAGGCTTTTGCTTGCTCCTTCAAAGTCTTTGTAGAAACGTGTGTTTTCACTGCTGGAATACGTTTTAGGATGCATTGTTTCAATCTCTTGCAAGCCTCATGTTGTTTCTTACACAATGGGGAAAAATAAGGAGTATGTTTGCCAAATCACTTGAAGTCCAGGAAAACGCACACTGCATCACTCTTGCACGAACACGCTCTTTCTCCTAATGTGTTGAGAACTTTCAACAAACCAGAAAAGAAGGGTATTTTGCAGTGAAATTCAGACGGGTTTGTAGAAAAGTACATTTCTATTGGCTGCAGAGTGCAAAACCGTGATTGACTTCATGTTCTCGATGAAAACCTTACATTTCCAAGTGACCTGAAGTAGGACTTTACCAAAAAGATGTGTTTGTGTGTCTGTGTTGAAAGGAGCTCTAGGTTGTGTATTCAGTGCTGGAGAGTGACACACTCTACATAGGTTACACAGCGTTTTGAGAGCACCAACATGCTAAAAACTGAAACTGCTACAAGGTGTGTGTAGCGTGCAGAAAGAAGGCTTGTCATTTCAAAGAGAGAAGAGGAAACCAAAATCCAGGTAGTGAAACGAACACACCAGTATGGGAGATGTGCATGTGGACAGTTTCAAGCAGAGGCTCTTTGTGGACACTTGGAAACAGCGCTGTGAAAAAATTTCGTACGAAGCGGGATTTGGCCAAAGTTGAAAGACCTTCCAAAACCAACCCTAAAGAACTTAGCCAAACATTGAATGTTGCAATAAACTCCTGCAGGAAAGGTGCATCTATGACACAAGTCCCGAGCAGGTAGCTACATTCTGCACAGTACAAAATGCATATGAATTCCAGGCTGAAAACTCACTCCAGAAGGAAGCAATGCGTGTGTTTCTCTCTGAAAGGACACTCAGCCACTAGGCTTTTGCTTGCTCCTTCAAAGTCTTTGTAGAAACGTGTGATTTCACTGCTGGAATACGTTTTGGGATGCATTGTTTCAATCTCTTGCAAGCCTCATGTTGTTTCTTACACAATGGGGAAAAATAAGGAGTATGTTTCCCAAATCACTTGAAATCCAGGAAAACGCACACTGCATCACTCTTGCACGAACACGCTCTTTCTCCTAATACGTTGAGAACTTTCAACAAACATGAAGAGAAGGGTATTTTGCACTGAAATTCAGACGAGTTTGTAGAAAAGTACATTTCAATGGGCTGCAGAGTGCAAAACCGTCATTGAGTTCATGTTCTCGATGAAAACCTTACATTTCCAAGTGACCTGAAGTAGGTCTTTCACAAAAAGATGTGTTTGCGTGTCTGTGGTGAAAGGAGCTCTAGGTTGTGTATTCAGTGCTGGAGAGTGACACACTCTACATAGGTTACACAGTGTTTTGAGAGCACCAACATGCTAAAAACTGAAACTGCTACAAGGTGTGTGTAGCGTGCAGAAAGAAGACTTGTCATTTCAAAGAAAGAAGAGGAAACCAAAATCCAGGTAGTGAAACGAACACACCAGTATGGGAGATGTGCATGTGGACAGTTTCAAGCAGAGGCTCTTTGTGGACACTTGGAAACAGCGCTGTGAAAAAATTTCGTACGAAGCGGGATTTGGCCAAAGTTGAAAGACCTTCCAAAACCAATCCTAAAGAACTTAGCCAAACAATGAATGTTTCAATAAACTCCTGCAGGAAAGGTGCGTCTATGACACAACTCCCGAGCAGGTAGCTACATTCTGCAGAGTACAAAATGCATATGAATTCCAGGCTGAAAACTCACTCCAGAAGGAAGCAATGCGTGTGTTTCTCTCTGAAAGAACACTCAGCCACTAGGCTTCTGCTTGCTCCTTCAAAGTCTTTGTAGAAACGTGTGTTTTCACTGCTGGAATACGTTTTGGGATGCATTGTTTCAATCTCTTGCAAGCCTCATGTTGTTTCTTACACAATGGGGAAAAATAAGGAGTATGTTTCCCAAATCACTTGAAGTCCAGGAAAACGCACACTGCATCACTCTTGCACGAACACGCTCTTTCTCCTAATGTGTTGAGAAGTTTCAACAAACCAGAAAAGAAGAGTATTTTGCAGTGAAATTCAGACGGGTTTGTAGAAAAGCACATTTCTATTGGCTGCAGAGTGCAAAACCGTGATTGACTTCATGTTCTCGATGAAAACCTTACATTTCCAAGTGACCTGAAGTAGGACTTTCACAAAAAGATGTGTTTGTGTGTCTGTGGTGAAAGGAGCTCTAGGTTGTGTATTCAGTGCTGGAGAGTGACACACTCTACATAGGTTACACAGCGTTTTGAGAGCACCAACACGCTAAAAACTGAAACTGCTACAAGGTGTGTGTAGCGTGCAGAAAGAAGGCTTGTCATTTCAAAGAAAGAAGAGGACACCAAAATCCAGGTAGTGAAACGAACACACCAGTATGGGAGATGTGCATGTGGACAGTTTCAAGCAGAGGCTCTTTGTGGACACTTGGAAACAGCGCTGTGAAAAAATTTCGTACGAAGCGGGATTTGGCCAAAGTTGAAAGACCTTCCAAAACCAACCCTAAAGAACTTAGCCAAACAATGAATGTTTCAATAAACTCCTGCAGGAAAGGTGCGTCTATGACACAACTCCCGAGCAGGTAGCTACATTCTGCACAGTACAAAATGCATATGAATTCCAGGCTAAAAACTCACTCCAGAAGGAAGCAATGCGTGTGTTTCTCTCTGAAAGAACACTCAGCCACTAGGCTTTTGCTTGCTCCTTCAAAGTCTTTGTAGAAACGTGTGTTTTCACTGCTGGAATACGTTTTAGGATGCATTGTTTCAATCTCTTGCAAGCCTCATGTTGTTTCTTACACAATGGGGAAAAATAAGGAGTATGTTTCCCAAATCACTTGAAGTCCAGGAAAACGCACACTGCATCACTCTTGCACGAACACGCTCTTTCTCCTAATGTGTTGAGAACTTTCAACAAACCAGAAATGAAGGGTATTTTGCAGTGAAATTCAGACGGGTTTGTAGAAAAGTACATTTCTATTGGCTGCAGAGTGCAAAACCGTGATTGACTTCATGTTCTCGATGAAAACCTTACATTTCCAAGTGACCTGAAGTAGGACTTTACCAAAAAGATGTGTTTGTGTGTCTGTGTTGAAAGGAGCTCTAGGTTGTGTATTCAGTGCTGGAGAGTGACACACTCTACATAGGTTACACAGCGTTTTGAGAGCACCAACATGCTAAAAACTGAAACTGCTACAAGGTGTGTGTAGCGTGCAGAAAGAAGGCTTGTCATTTCAAAGAGAGAAGAGGAAACCAAAATCCAGGTAGTGAAACGAACACACCAGTATGGGAGATGTGCATGTGGACAGTTTCAAGCAGAGGCTCTTTGTGGACACTTGGAAACAGCGCTGTGAAAAAATTTCGTACGAAGCGGGATTTGGCCAAAGATGAAAGACCTTCCAAAACCAACCCTAAAGAACTTAGCCAAACAATGAATGTTGCAATAAACTCCTGCAGGAAAGGTGCATCTATGACACAAGTCCCGAGCAGGTAGCTACATTCAGCACAGTACAAAATGCATATGAATTCCAGGCTGAAAACTCACTCCAGAAGGAAGCAATGCGTGTGTTTCTCTCTGAAAGGACACTCAGCCACTAGGCTTTTGCTTGCTCCTTCAAAGTCGTTGTAGAAACGTGTGATTTCACTGCTGGAATACGTTTTGGGATGCATTGTTTCAATCTCTTGCAAGCCTCATGTTGTTTCTTACACAATGGGGAAAAATAAGGAGTATGTTTCCCAAATCACTTGAAATCCAAGAAAACGCACACTGCATCACTCTTGCACGAACACGCTCTTTCTCCTAATACGTTGAGAACTTTCAACTAAGATGAAGAGAAGGGTATTTTGCACTGAAATTCAGACGGGTTTGTAGAAAAGTACATTTCAATGGGCTGCAGAGTGCAAAACCGTCATTGAGTTCATGTTCTCGATGAAAACCTTACATTTCCAAGTGACCTGAAGTAGGACTTTCACAAAAAGATGTGTTTGCGTGTCTGTGGTGAAAGGAGCTCTAGGTTGTGTATTCAGTGCTGGAGAGTGACACACTCTACATAGGTTACACAGTGTTTTGAGAGCACCAACATGCTAAAAACTGAAACTGCTACAAGGTGTGTGTAGCGTGCAGAAAGAAGACTTGTCATTTCAAAGAAAGAAGAGGAAACCAAAATCCAGGTAGTGAAACGAACACACCAGTATGGGAGATGTGCATGTGGACAGTTTCAAGCAGAGGCTCTTTGTGGACACTTGGAAACAGCGCTGTGAAAAAATTTCGTACGAAGCGGGATTTGGCCAAAGTTGAAAGACCTTCCAAAACCAATCCTAAAGAACTTAGCCAAACAATGAATGTTTCAATAAACTCCTGCAGGAAAGGTGCGTCTATGACACAACTCCCGAGCAGGTAGCTACATTCTGCACAGTACAAAATGCATATGAATTCCAGGCTGAAAACTCACTCCAGAAGGAAGCAATGCGTGTGTTTCTCTCTGAAAGAACACTCAGCCACTAGGCTTCTGCTTGCTCCTTCAAAGTCTTTGTAGAAACGTGTGTTTTCACTGCTGGAATACGTTTTGGGATGCATTGTTTCAATCTCTTGCAAGCCTCATGTTGTTTCTTACACAATGGGGAAAAATAAGGAGTATGTTACCCAAATCACTTGAAGTCCAGGAAAACGCAAACTGCATCACTCTTGCACGAACACGCTCTTTCTCCTAATACGTTGAGAACTTTCAACAAACAAGAAGAGAAGGATATTTTGCAGTGAAATTCAGACGGGTTTGTAGAAAAGTACATTTCTATGGGCTGCAGAGTGCAAAACCGTCATTGAGTTCATGTTCTCGATGAAAACCTTACATTTCCAAGTGACCTGAAGTAGGACTTTCACAAAAAGATGTGTTTGCGTGTCTGTGGTGAAAGGAGCTCTAGTTTGTGTATTCAGTGCTGGAGAGTGACACACTCTACATAGGTTACACAGCGTTTTGAGAGCACCAACATGCTAAAAACTGAAACTGCTACAAGGTGTGTGTAGCGTGCAGAAAGAAGGCTTGTCATTGCAAAGAGAGAAGAGGAAACCAAAATCCAGGTAGTGAAACGAACACAACAGTATGGGAGATGTGCATGTGGACAGTTTCAAGCAGAGGCTCTTTGTGGACACTTGGAAACAGCGCTGTGAAAAAATTTCGTACGAAGCGGGATTTGGACAAAGTTGAAAGACCTTCCAAAACCAATCCTAAAGAACTTAGCCAAACAATGAATGTTTCAATAAACTCCTGCAGGAAAGGTGCGTCTATGACACAACTCCCGAGCAGGTAGCTACATTCTTCACAATACAAAATGCATATGAATTCCAGGCTGAAAACTCACTCCAGAAGGAAGCAATGCCTGTGTTTCTCTCTGAAAGAACACTCAGCCACTAGGCTTCTGCTTGCTCCTTCAAAGTCTTTGTAGAAACGTGTGTTTTCACTGCTGGAATACGTTTTGGGATGCATTGTTTCAATCTCTTGCAAGCCTCATGTTGTTTCTTACACAATGGGGAAAAATAAGGAGTATGTTTCCCAAATCACTTGAAGTCCAGGAAAACGCACACTGCATCACTCTTGCACGAACACGCTCTGTTTCCTAATGTGTTGAAAACTTTCAACAAACCAGAAAAGACGGGTATTTTGCAGTGAAATTCAGACGGGTTTGTAGAAAAGTACATTTCTATGGGCTGCAGAGTGCAAAACCGTCATTGACTTCATGTTCTCGATGAAAACCTTACATTTGCAAGTGACCTGAAGTAGGACTTTCACAAAAAGATGTGTTTGCGTGTCTGTGGTGAAAGGAGCTCTAGGTTGTGTATTCAGTGCTGGAGAGTGACACACTCTACATAGGTTACACAGTGTTTTGAGAGCACCAACATGCTAAAAACTGAAACTGCTACAAGGTGTGTGTAGCGTGCAGAAAGAAGACGTGTCATTTCAAAGAAAGAAGAGGAAACCAAAATCCAGGTAGTGAAACGAACACACCAGTATGGGAGATGTGCATGTGGACAGTTTCAAGCAGAGGCTCTTTGTGGACACTTGGAAACAGCGCTGTGAAAAATTTCGTACGAAGCGGGATTTGGCCAAAGTTGAAAGACCTTCCAAAACCAACCCTAAAGAACTTAGCCAAACAATGAATGTTTCAATAAACTCCTGCAGGAAAGGTGCGTCTATGACACAACTCCCGAGCAGGTAGCTACATTCTGCACAGTACAAAATGCATATGAATTCCAGGCTGAAAACTCACTCCAGAAGGAAGCAATGCGTGTGTTTCTCTCTGAAAGAACACTCAGCCACTAGGCTTTTGCTTGCTCCTTCAAAGTCTTTGTAGAAACGTGTGTTTTCACTGCTGGAATACGTTTTAGGATGCATTGTTTCAATCTCTTGCAAGCCTCATGTTGTTTCTTACACAATGGGGAAAAATAAGGAGTATGTTTCCCAAATCACTTGAAGTCCAGGAAAACGCACACTGCATCACTCTTGCACGAACACGCTCTTTCTCCTAATGTGTTGAGAACTTTCAACAAACCAGAAAAGAAGGGTATTTTGCAGTGAAATTCAGACGGGTTTGTAGAAAAGTACATTTCTCTTGGCTGCAGAGTGCAAAACCGTGATTGAATTCATGTTCTCGATGAAAACCTTACATTTCCAAGTGACCTGAAGTAGGACTTTCACAAAAAGATGTGTTTGTGTGTCTGTGTTGAAAGGAGCTCTAGGTTGTGTATTCAGTGCTGGAGAGTGACACACTCTACATAGGTTACACAGCGTTTTGAGAGCACCAACATGCTAAAAACTGAAACTGCTACAAGGTGTGTGTAGCGTGCAGAAAGAAGGCTTGTCATTTCAAAGAGAGAAGAGGAAACCAAAATCCAGGTAGTGAAACGAACACACCAGTATGGGAGATGTGCATGTGGACAGTTTCAAGCAGAGGCTCTTTGTGGACACTTGGAAACAGCGCTGTGAAAAAATTTCGTACGAAGCGGGATTTGGCCAAAGATGAAAGACCTTCCAAAACCAACCCTAAAGAACTTAGCCAAACAATGAATGTTGCAATAAACTCCTGCAGGAAAGGTGCATCTATGACACAAGTCCCGAGCAGGTAGCTACATTCAGCACAGTACAAAATGCATATGAATTCCAGGCTGAAAACTCACTCCAGAAGGAAGCAATGCGTGTGTTTCTCTCTGAAAGGACACTCAGCCACTAGGCTTTTGCTTGCTCCTTCAAAGTCGTTGTAGAAACGTGTGATTTCACTGCTGGAATACGTTTTGGGATGCATTGTTTCAATCTCTTGCAAGCCTCATGTTGTTTCTTACACAATGGGGAAAAATAAGGAGTATGTTTCCCAAATCACTTGAAATCCAGGAAAACGCACACTGCATCACTCTTGCACGAACACGCTCTTTCTCCTAATACGTTGAGAACTTTCAACTAAGATGAAGAGAAGGGTATTTTGCACTGAAATTCAGACGGGTTTGTAGAAAAGTACATTTCAATGGGCTGCAGAGTGCAAAACCGTCATTGAGTTCATGTTCTCGATGAAAACCTTACATTTCCAAGTGACCTGAAGTAGGACTTTCACAAAAAGATGTGTTTGCGTGTCTGTGGTGAAAGGAGCTCTAGGTTGTGTATTCAGTGCTGGAGAGTGACACACTCTACATAGGTTACACAGTGTTTTGAGAGCACCAACATGCTAAAAACTGAAACTGCTACAAGGTGTGTGTAGCGTGCAGAAAGAAGACTTGTCATTTCAAAGAAAGAAGAGGAAACCAAAATCCAGGTAGTGAAACGAACACACCAGTATGGGAGATGTGCATGTGGACAGTTTCAAGCAGAGGCTCTTTGTGGACACTTGGAAACAGCGCTGTGAAAAAATTTCGTACGAAGCGGGATTTGGCCAAAGTTGAAAGACCTTCCAAAACCAATCCTAAAGAACTTAGCCAAACAATGAATGTTTCAATAAACTCCTGCAGGAAAGGTGCGTCTATGACACAACTCCCGAGCAGGTAGCTACATTCTGCACAGTACAAAATGCATATGAATTCCAGGCTGAAAACTCACTCCAGAAGGAAGCAATGCGTGTGTTTCTCTCTGAAAGAACACTCAGCCACTAGGCTTCTGCTTGCTCCTTCAAAGTCTTTGTAGAAACGTGTGTTTTCACTGCTGGAATACGTTTTGGGATGCATTGTTTCAATCTCTTGCAAGCCTCATGTTGTTTCTTACACAATGGGGAAAAATAAGGAGTATGTTACCCAAATCACTTGAAGTCCAGGAAAACGCAAACTGCATCACTCTTGCACGAACACGCTCTTTCTCCTAATACGTTGAGAACTTTCAACAAACAAGAAGAGAAGGATATTTTGCAGTGAAATTCAGACGGGTTTGTAGAAAAGTACATTTCTATGGGCTGCAGAGTGCAAAACCGTCATTGAGTTCATGTTCTCGATGAAAACCTTACATTTCCAAGTGACCTGAAGTAGGACTTTCACAAAAAGATGTGTTTGCGTGTCTGTGGTGAAAGGAGCTCTAGTTTGTGTATTCAGTGCTGGAGAGTGACACACTCTACATAGGTTACACAGCGTTTTGAGAGCACCAACATGCTAAAAACTGAAACTGCTACAAGGTGTGTGTAGCGTGCAGAAAGAAGGCTTGTCATTGCAAAGAGAGAAGAGGAAACCAAAATCCAGGTAGTGAAACGAACACAACAGTATGGGAGATGTGCATGTGGACAGTTTCAAGCAGAGGCTCTTTGTGGACACTTGGAAACAGCGCTGTGAAAAAATTTCGTACGAAGCGGGATTTGGACAAAGTTGAAAGACCTTCCAAAACCAATCCTAAAGAACTTAGCCAAACAATGAATGTTTCAATAAACTCCTGCAGGAAAGGTGCGTCTATGACACAACTCCCGAGCAGGTAGCTACATTCTTCACAATACAAAATGCATATGAATTCCAGGCTGAAAACTCACTCCAGAAGGAAGCAATGCCTGTGTTTCTCTCTGAAAGAACACTCAGCCACTAGGCTTCTGCTTGCTCCTTCAAAGTCTTTGTAGAAACGTGTGTTTTCACTGCTGGAATACGTTTTGGGATGCATTGTTTCAATCTCTTGCAAGCCTCATGTTGTTTCTTACACAATGGGGAAAAATAAGGAGTATGTTTCCCAAATCACTTGAAGTCCAGGAAAACGCACACTGCATCACTCTTGCACGAACACGCTCTGTTTCCTAATGTGTTGAAAACTTTCAACAAACCAGAAAAGACGGGTATTTTGCAGTGAAATTCAGACGGGTTTGTAGAAAAGTACATTTCTATGGGCTGCAGAGTGCAAAACCGTCATTGACTTCATGTTCTCGATGAAAACCTTACATTTGCAAGTGACCTGAAGTAGGACTTTCACAAAAAGATGTGTTTGCGTGTCTGTGGTGAAAGGAGCTCTAGGTTGTGTATTCAGTGCTGGAGAGTGACACACTCTACATAGGTTACACAGTGTTTTGAGAGCACCAACATGCTAAAAACTGAAACTGCTACAAGGTGTGTGTAGCGTGCAGAAAGAAGACGTGTCATTTCAAAGAAAGAAGAGGAAACCAAAATCCAGGTAGTGAAACGAACACACCAGTATGGGAGATGTGCATGTGGACAGTTTCAAGCAGAGGCTCTTTGTGGACACTTGGAAACAGCGCTGTGAAAAATTTCGTACGAAGCGGGATTTGGCCAAAGTTGAAAGACCTTCCAAAACCAACCCTAAAGAACTTAGCCAAACAATGAATGTTTCAATAAACTCCTGCAGGAAAGGTGCGTCTATGACACAACTCCCGAGCAGGTAGCTACATTCTGCACAGTACAAAATGCATATGAATTCCAGGCTGAAAACTCACTCCAGAAGGAAGCAATGCGTGTGTTTCTCTCTGAAAGAACACTCAGCCACTAGGCTTTTGCTTGCTCCTTCAAAGTCTTTGTAGAAACGTGTGTTTTCACTGCTGGAATACGTTTTAGGATGCATTGTTTCAATCTCTTGCAAGCCTCATGTTGTTTCTTACACAATGGGGAAAAATAAGGAGTATGTTTCCCAAATCACTTGAAGTCCAGGAAAACGCACACTGCATCACTCTTGCACGAACACGCTCTTTCTCCTAATGTGTTGAGAACTTTCAACAAACCAGAAAAGAAGGGTATTTTGCAGTGAAATTCAGACGGGTTTGTAGAAAAGTACATTTCTCTTGGCTGCAGAGTGCAAAACCGTGATTGAATTCATGTTCTCGATGAAAACCTTACATTTCCAAGTGACCTGAAGTAGGACTTTCACAAAAAGATGTGTTTGTGTGTCTGTGTTGAAAGGAGCTCTAGGTTGTGTATTCAGTGCTGGAGAGTGACACACTCTACATACGTTACACAGCGTTTTGAGAGCACCAACATGCTAAAAACTGAAACTGCTACAAGGTGTGTGTAGCGTGCGGAAAGAAGGCTTGTCATTTCAAAGAGAGAAGAGGAAACCAAAATCCAGGTAGTGAAACGAACACACCAGTATGGGAGATGTGCATGTGGACAGTTTCAAGCAGAGGCTCTTTGTGGACACTTGGAAACAGCGCTGTGAAAAAATTTCGTACGAAGCGGGATTTGGCCAAAGTTGAAAGACCTTCCAAAACCAACCCTAAAGAACTTAGCCAAACAGTGAATGTTGCAATAAACTCCTGCAGGAAAGGTGCATCTATGACACAAGTCCCGAGCAGGTAGCTACATTCTGCACAGTACAAAATGCATATGAATTCCAGGCTGAAAACTCACTCCAGAAGGAAGCAATGCGTGTGTTTCTCTCTGAAAGGACACTCAGCCACTAGGCTTTTGCTTGCTCCTTCAAAGTCTTTGTAGAAACGTGTGATTTCACTGCTGGAATACGTTTTGGGATGCATTGTTTCAATCTCTTGCAAGCCTCATGTTGTTTCTTACACAATGGGGAAAAATAAGGAGTATGTTTCCCAAATCACTTGAAATCCAGGAAAACGCACACTGCATCACTCTTGCACGAACACGCTCTTTCTCCTAATACGTTGAGAACTTTCAACAAACATGAAGAGAAGGGTATTTTGCAGTGAAATTCAGACGGGTTTGTAGAAAAGTACATTTCTATGGGCTGCAGAGTGCAAAACCGTCATTGACTTCATGTTCTCGATGAAAACCTTACATTTCCAAGTGACCTGAAGTAGGACTTTCACAAAAAGATGTGTTTGCGTGTCTGTGGTGAAAGGAGCTCTAGGTTGTGTATTCAGTGCTGGAGAGTGACACACTCTACATAGGTTACACAGTGTTTTGAGAGCACCAACATGCTAAAAACTGAAACTGCTACAAGGTGTGTGTAGCGTGCAGAAAGAAGACTTGTCATTTCAAAGAAAGAAGAGGAACCAAAATCCAGGTAGTGAAACGAACACACCAGTATGGGAGATGTGCATGTGGACAGTTTCAAGCAGAGGCTCTTTGTGGACACTTGGAAACAGCGCTGTGAAAAAATTTCGTACGAAGCGGGATTTGGCCAAAGTTGAAAGACCTTCCAAAACCAATCCTAAAGAACTTAGCCAAACAATGAATGTTTCAATAAACTCCTGCAGGAAAGGTGCGTCTATGACACAACTCCCGAGCAGGTAGCTACATTCTGCACAGTACAAAATGCATATGAATTCCAGGCTGAAAACTCACTCCAGAAGGAAGCAATGCGTGTGTTTCTCTCTGAAAGAACACTCAGCCACTAGGCTTCTGCTTGCTCCTTCAAAGTCTTTGTAGAAACGTGTGTTTTCACTGCTGGAATACGTTTTGGGATGCATTGTTTCAATCTCTTGCAAGCCTCATGTTGTTTCTTACACAATGGGGAAAAATAAGGAGTATGTTACCCAAATCACTTGAAGTCCAGGAAAACGCAAACTGCATCACTCTTGCACGAACACGCTCTTTCTCCTAATACGTTGAGAACTTTCAACAAACAAGAAGAGAAGGATATTTTGCAGTGAAATTCAGACGGGTTTGTAGAAAAGTACATTTCTATGGGCTGCAGAGTGCAAAACCGTCATTGACTTCATGTTCTCGATGAAAACCTTACATTTCCAAGTGACCTGAAGTAGGACTTTCACAAAAAGATGTGTTTGCGTGTCTGTGGTGAAAGGAGCTCTAGTTTGTGTATTCAGTGCTGGAGAGTGACACACTCTACATAGGTTACACAGCGTTTTGAGAGCACCAACATGCTAAAAACTGAAACTGCTACAAGGTGTGTGTAGCGTGCAGAAAGAAGGCTTGTCATTGCAAAGAGAGAAGAGGAAACCAAAATCCAGGTAGTGAAACGAACACACCAGTATGGGAGATGTGCATGTGGACAGTTTCAAGCAGAGGCTCTTTGTGGACACTTGGAAACAGCGCTGTGAAAAAATTTCGTACGAAGCGGGATTTGGCCAAAGTTGAAAGACCTTCCAAAACCAATCCTAATGAACTTAGCCAAACAATGAATGTTTCAATAAACTCCTGCAGGAAAGGTGCGTCTATGACACAACTCCCGAGCAAGTAGCTACATTCTTCACAGTACAAAATGCATATGAATTCCAGGCTGAAAACTCACTCCAGAAGGAAGCAATGCCTGTGTTTCTCTCTGAAAGAACACTCAGCCACTAGGCTTCTGCTTGCTCCTTCAAAGTCTTTGTAGAAACGTGTGTTTTCACTGCTGGAATACGTTTTGGGATGCATTGTTTCAATCTCTTGCAAGCCTCATGTTGTTTCTTACACAATGGGGAAAAATAAGGAGTATGTTTCCCAAATCACTTGAAGTCCAGGAAAACGCACACTGCATCACTCTTGCACGAACACGCTCTGTTTCCTAATGTGTTGAAAACTTTCAACAAACCAGAAAAGAAGGGTATTTTGCAGTGAAATTCAGACGGGTTTGTAGAAAAGTACATTTCTATGGGCTGCAGAGTGCAAAACCGTCATTGACTTCATGTTCTCGATGAAAACCTTACATTTCCAAGTGACCTGAAGTAGGACTTTCACAAAAAGATGTGTTTGCGTGTCTGTGGTGAAAGGAGCTCTAGGTTGTGTATTCAGTGCTGGAGAGTGACACACTCTACATAGGTTACACAGCGTTTTGAGAGCACCAACATGCTAAAAACTGAAACTGCTACAAGGTGTGTGTAGCGTGCAGAAAGAAGGCTTGTCATTGCAAAGAGAGAAGAGGAAACCAAAATCCAGGTAGTGAAACGAACACACCAGTATGGGAGATGTGCATGTGGACAGTTTCAAGCAGAGGCTCTTTGTGGACACTTGGAAACAGCGCTGTGAAAAAATTTCGTACTAAGCGGGATTTGGCCAAAGTTGAAAGACCTTCCAAAACCAACCCTAAAGAATTTAGCCAAACAATGAATGTTGCAATAAACTCCTGCAGGAAAGGTGCGTCTATGACACAACTCCCGAGCAGGTAGCTACATTCTGCACAGTACAAAATGCATATGAATTCCAGGCTAAAAACTCACTCCAGAAGGAAGCAATGCGTGTGTTTCTCTCTGAAAGAACACTCAGCCACTAGGCTTTTGCTTGCTCCTTCAAAGTCTTTGTAGAAACGTGTGTTTTCACTGCTGGAATACGTTTTAGGATGCATTGTTTCAATCTCTTGCAAGCCTCATGTTGTTTCTTACACAATGGGGAAAAATAAGGAGTATGTTTCCCAAATCACTTGAAGTCCAGGAAAACGCACACTGCATCACTCTTGCACGAACACGCTCTTTCTCCTAATGTGTTGAGAACTTTCAACAAACCAGAAAAGAAGGGTATTTTGCAGTGAAATTCAGACGGGTTTGTAGAAAAGTACATTTCTATGGGCTGCAGAGTGCAAAACCGTGATTGAATTCATGTTCTCGATGAAAACCTTACATTTCCAAGTGACCTGAAGTAGGACTTTCACAAAAAGATGTGTTTGTGTGTCTGTGTTGAAAGGAGCTCTAGGTTGTGTATTCAGTGCTTGAGAGTGACACACTCTACATAGGTTACACAGCGTTTTGAGAGCACCAACATGCTAAAAACTGAAACTGCTACAAGGTGTGTGTAGCGTGCAGAAAGAAGGCTTGTCATTTCAAAGAGAGAAGAGGAAACCAAAATCCAGGTAGTGAAACGAACACACCAGTATGGGAGATGTGCATGTGGACAGTTTCAAGCAGAGGCTCTTTGTGGACACTTGGAAACAGCGCTGTGAAAAAATTTCGTACGAAGCGGGATTTGGCCAAAGATGAAAGACCTTCCAAAACCAACCCTAAAGAACTTAGCCAAACAATGAATGTTGCAATAAACTCCTGCAGGAAAGGTGCATCTATGACACAAGTCCCGAGCAGGTAGCTACATTCAGCACAGTACAAAATGCATATGAATTCCAGGCTGAAAACTCACTCCAGAAGGAAGCAATGCGTGTGTTTCTCTCTGAAAGGACACTCAGCCACTAGGCTTTTGCTTGCTCCTTCAAAGTCTTTGTAGAAACGTGTGATTTCACTGCTGGAATACGTTTTGGGATGCATTGTTTCAATCTCTTGCAAGCCTCATGTTGTTTCTTACACAATGGGGAAAAATAAGGAGTATGTTTCCCAAATCACTTGAAATCCAGGAAAACGCACACTGCATCACTCTTGCACGAACACGCTCTTTCTCCTAATACGTTGAGAACTTTCAACAAAGATGAAGAGAAGGGTATTTTGCACTGAAATTAAGACGGGTTTGTAGAAAAGTACATTTCAATGGGCTGCAGAGTGCAAAACCGTCATTGAGTTCATGTTCTCGATGAAAACCTTACATTTCCAAGTGACCTGAAGTAGGACTTTCACAAAAAGATGTGTTTGCGTGTCTGTGGTGAAAGGAGCTCTAGGTTGTGTATTCAGTGCTGGAGAGTGACACACTCTACATAGGTTACACAGTGTTTTGAGAGCACCAACATGCTAAAAACTGAAACTGCTACAAGGTGTGTGTAGCGTGCAGAAAGAAGACTTGTCATTTCAAAGAAAGAAGAGGAAACCAAAATCCAGGTAGTGAAACGAACACACCAGTATGGGAGATGTGCATGTGGACAGTTTCAAGCAGAGGCTCTTTGTGGACACTTGGAAACAGCGCTGTGAAAAAATTTCGTACGAAGCGGGATTTGGCCAAAGTTGAAAGACCTTCCAAAACCAATCCTAAAGAACTTAGCCAAACAATGAATGTTTCAATAAACTCCTGCAGGAAAGGTGCGTCTATGACACAACTCCCGAGCAGGTAGCTACATTCTGCACAGTACAAAATGCATATGAATTCCAGGCTGAAAACTCACTCCAGAAGGAAGCAATGCGTGTGTTTCTCTCTGAAAGAACACTCAGCCACTAGGCTTCTGCTTGCTCCTTCAAAGTCTTTGTAGAAACGTGTGTTTTCACTGCTGGAATACGTTTTGGGATGCATTGTTTCAATCTCTTGCAAGCCTCATGTTGTTTCTTACACAATGGGGAAAAATAAGGAGTATGTTACCCAAATCACTTGAAGTCCAGGAAAACGCAAACTGCATCACTCTTGCACGAACACGCTCTTTCTCCTAATACGTTGAGAACTTTCAACAAACAAGAAGAGAAGGATATTTTGCAGTGAAATTCAGACGGGTTTGTAGAAAAGTACATTTCTATGGGCTGCAGAGTGCAAAACCGTCATTGACTTCATGTTCTCGATGAAAACCTTACATTTCCAAGTGACCTGAAGTAGGACTTTCACAAAAAGATGTGTTTGCGTGTCTGTGGTGAAAGGAGCTCTAGTTTGTGTATTCAGTGCTGGAGAGTGACACACTCTACATAGGTTACACAGCGTTTTGAGAGCACCAACATGCTAAAAACTGAAACTGCTACAAGGTGTGTGTAGCGTGCAGAAAGAAGGCTTGTCATTGCAAAGAGAGAAGAGGAAACCAAAATCCAGGTAGTGAAACGAACACAACAGTATGGGAGATGTGCATGTGGACAGTTTCAAGCAGAGGCTCTTTGTGGACACTTGGAAACAGCGCTGTGAAAAAATTTCGTACGAAGCGGGATTTGGACAAAGTTGAAAGACCTTCCAAAACCAATCCTAAAGAACTTAGCCAAACAATGAATGTTTCAATAAACTCCTGCAGGAAAGGTGCGTCTATGACACAACTCCCGAGCAGGTAGCTACATTCTTCACAATACAAAATGCATATGAATTCCAGGCTGAAAACTCACTCCAGAAGGAAGCAATGCCTGTGTTTCTCTCTGAAAGAACACTCAGCCACTAGGCTTCTGCTTGCTCCTTCAAAGTCTTTGTAGAAACGTGTGTTTTCACTGCTGGAATACGTTTTGGGATGCATTGTTTCAATCTCTTGCAAGCCTCATGTTGTTTCTTACACAATGGGGAAAAATAAGGAGTATGTTTCCCAAATCACTTGAAGTCCAGGAAAACGCACACTGCATCACTCTTGCACGAACACGCTCTGTTTCCTAATGTGTTGAAAACTTTCAACAAACCAGAAAAGAAGGGTATTTTGCAGTGAAATTCAGACGGGTTTGTAGAAAAGTACATTTCTATGGGCTGCAGAGTGCAAAACCGTCATTGACTTCATGTTCTCGATGAAAACCTTACATTTCCAAGTGACCTGAAGTAGGACTTTCACAAAAAGATGTGTTTGCGTGTCTGTGGTGAAAGGAGCTCTAGGTTGTGTATTCAGTGCTGGAGAGTGACACACTCTACATAGGTTACACAGTGTTTTGAGAGCACCAACATGCTAAAAACTGAAACTGCTACAAGGTGTGTGTAGCGTGCAGAAAGAAGACGTGTCATTTCAAAGAAAGAAGAGGAAACCAAAATCCAGGTAGTGAAACGAACACACCAGTATGGGAGATGTGCATGTGGACAGTTTCAAGCAGAGGCTCTTTGTGGACACTTGGAAACAGCGCTGTGAAAAAATTTCGTACGAAGCGGGATTTGGCCAAAGTTGAAAGACCTTCCAAAACCAACCCTAAAGAACTTAGCCAAACAATGAATGTTGCAATAAACTCCTGCAGGAAAGGTGCATCTATGACACAACTCCCGAGCAGGTAGCTACATTCTTCACAGTACAAAATGCATATGAATTCCAGGCTGAAAACTCACTCCAGAAGGAAGCAATGCGTGTGTTTCTCTCTGAAAGAACACTCAGCCACTAGGCTTTCGCTTGCTCCTTCAAAGTCTTTGTAGAAACGTGTGTTTTCACTGCTGGAATACGTTTTAGGATGCATTGTTTCAATCTCTTGCAAGCCTCATGTTGTTTCTTACACAATGGGGAAAAATAAGGAGTATGTTTCCCAAATCACTTGAAGTCCAGGAAAACGCACACTGCATCACTCTTGCACGAACACGCTCTGTTTCCTAATGTATTGAAAACTTTCAACAAACCAGAAAAGAAGGGTATTTTGCAGTGAAATTCAGACGGGTTTGTAGAAAAGTACATTTCTATGGGCTGCAGAGTGCAAAACCGTCATTGACTTCATGTTCTCGATGAAAACCTTACATTTCCCAGTGACCTGAAGTAGGACTTTCACAAAAAGATGTGTTTGCGTGTCTGTGGTGAAAGGAGCTCTAGGTTGTGTATTCAGTGCTGGAGAGTGACACACTCTACATAGGTTACACAGTGTTTTGAGAGCACCAACATGCTAAAAACTGAAACTGCTACAAGGTGTGTGTAGCGTGCAGAAAGAAGGCTTGTCATTTCAAAGAGAGAAGAGGAAACCAAAATCCAGGTAGTGAAACGAACACACCAGTATGGGAGATGTGCATGTGGACAGTTTCAAGCAGAGGCTCTTTGTGGACACTTGGAAACAGCGCTGTGAAAAAATTTCGTACGAAGCGGGATTTGGCCAAAGTTGAAAGACCTTCCAAAACCAACCCTAAAGAACTTAGCCAAACAATGAATGTTGCAATAAACTCCTGCAGGAAAGGTGCATCTATGACACAAGTCCCGAGCAGGTAGCTACATTCTGCACAGTACAAAATGCATATGAATTCCAGGCTGAAAACTCACTCCAGAAGGAAGCAATGCGTGTGTTTCTCTCTGAAAGGACACTCAGCCACTAGGCTTTTGCTTGCTCCTTCAAAGTCTTTGTAGAAACGTGTGATTTCACTGCTGGAATACGTTTTGGGATGCATTGTTTCAATCTCTTGCAAGCCTCATGTTGTTTCTTACACAATGGGGAAAAATAAGGAGTATGTTTCCCAAATCACTTGAAATCCAGGAAAACGCACACTGCATCACTCTTGCACGAACACGCTCTTTCTCCTAATACGTTGAGAACTTTCAACAAACATGAAGAGAAGGGTATTTTGCAGTGAAATTCAGACGGGTTTGTAGAAAAGTACATTTCTATGGGCTGCAGAGTGCAAAACCGTCATTGACTTCATGTTCTCGATGAAAACCTTACATTTCCAAGTGACCTGAAGTAGGACTTTCACAAAAAGATGTGTTTGCGTGTCTGTGGTGAAAGGAGCTCTAGGTTGTGTATTCAGTGCTGGAGAGTGACACACTCTACATAGGTTACACAGTGTTTTGAGAGCACCAACATGCTAAAAACTGAAACTGCTACAAGGTGTGTGTAGCGTGCAGAAAGAAGACTTGTCATTTCAAAGAAAGAAGAGGAACCAAAATCCAGGTAGTGAAACGAACACACCAGTATGGGAGATGTGCATGTGGACAGTTTCAAGCAGAGGCTCTTTGTGGACACTTGGAAACAGCGCTGTGAAAAAATTTCGTACGAAGCGGGATTTGGCCAAAGTTGAAAGACCTTCCAAAACCAATCCTAAAGAACTTAGCCAAACAATGAATGTTTCAATAAACTCCTGCAGGAAAGGTGCGTCTATGACACAACTCCCGAGCAGGTAGCTACATTCTGCACAGTACAAAATGCATATGAATTCCAGGCTGAAAACTCACTCCAGAAGGAAGCAATGCGTGTGTTTCTCTCTGAAAGAACACTCAGCCACTAGGCTTCTGCTTGCTCCTTCAAAGTCTTTGTAGAAACGTGTGTTTTCACTGCTGGAATACGTTTTGGGATGCATTGTTTCAATCTCTTGCAAGCCTCATGTTGTTTCTTACACAATGGGGAAAAATAAGGAGTATGTTACCCAAATCACTTGAAGTCCAGGAAAACGCAAACTGCATCACTCTTGCACGAACACGCTCTTTCTCCTAATACGTTGAGAACTTTCAACAAACAAGAAGAGAAGGATATTTTGCAGTGAAATTCAGACGGGTTTGTAGAAAAGTACATTTCTATGGGCTGCAGAGTGCAAAACCGTCATTGACTTCATGTTCTCGATGAAAACCTTACATTTCCAAGTGACCTGAAGTAGGACTTTCACAAAAAGATGTGTTTGCGTGTCTGTGGTGAAAGGAGCTCTAGTTTGTGTATTCAGTGCTGGAGAGTGACACACTCTACATAGGTTACACAGCGTTTTGAGAGCACCAACATGCTAAAAACTGAAACTGCTACAAGGTGTGTGTAGCGTGCAGAAAGAAGGCTTGTCATTGCAAAGAGAGAAGAGGAAACCAAAATCCAGGTAGTGAAACGAACACACCAGTATGGGAGATGTGCATGTGGACAGTTTCAAGCAGAGGCTCTTTGTGGACACTTGGAAACAGCGCTGTGAAAAAATTTCGTACGAAGCGGGATTTGGCCAAAGTTGAAAGACCTTCCAAAACCAATCCTAATGAACTTAGCCAAACAATGAATGTTTCAATAAACTCCTGCAGGAAAGGTGCGTCTATGACACAACTCCCGAGCAAGTAGCTACATTCTTCACAGTACAAAATGCATATGAATTCCAGGCTGAAAACTCACTCCAGAAGGAAGCAATGCCTGTGTTTCTCTCTGAAAGAACACTCAGCCACTAGGCTTCTGCTTGCTCCTTCAAAGTCTTTGTAGAAACGTGTGTTTTCACTGCTGGAATACGTTTTGGGATGCATTGTTTCAATCTCTTGCAAGCCTCATGTTGTTTCTTACACAATGGGGAAAAATAAGGAGTATGTTTCCCAAATCACTTGAAGTCCAGGAAAACGCACACTGCATCACTCTTGCACGAACACGCTCTGTTTCCTAATGTGTTGAAAACTTTCAACAAACCAGAAAAGAAGGGTATTTTGCAGTGAAATTCAGACGGGTTTGTAGAAAAGTACATTTCTATGGGCTGCAGAGTGCAAAACCGTCATTGACTTCATGTTCTCGATGAAAACCTTACATTTCCAAGTGACCTGAAGTAGGACTTTCACAAAAAGATGTGTTTGCGTGTCTGTGGTGAAAGGAGCTCTAGGTTGTGTATTCAGTGCTGGAGAGTGACACACTCTACATAGGTTACACAGTGTTTTGAGAGCACCAACATGCTAAAAACTGAAACTGCTACAAGGTGTGTGTAGCGTGCAGAAAGAAGACGTGTCATTTCAAAGAAAGAAGAGGAAACCAAAATCCAGGTAGTGAAACGAACACACCAGTATGGGAGATGTGCATGTGGACAGTTTCAAGCAGAGGCTCTTTGTGGACACTTGGAAACAGCGCTGTGAAAAAATTTCGTACGAAGCGGGATTTGGCCAAAGTTGAAAGACCTTCCAAAACCAACCCTAAAGAACTTAGCCAAACAATGAATGTTTCAATAAACTCCTGCAGGAAAGGTGCGTCTATGACACAACTCCCGAGCAGGTAGCTACATTCTGCACAGTACAAAATGCATATGAATTCCAGGCTGAAAACTCACTCCAGAAGGAAGCAATGCGTGTGTTTCTCTCTGAAAGAACACTCAGCCACTAGGCTTTTGCTTGCTCCTTCAAAGTCTTTGTAGAAACGTGTGTTTTCACTGCTGGAATACGTTTTGGGATGCATTGTTTCAATCTCTTGCAAGCCTCATGTTGTTTCTTACACAATGGGGAAAAATAAGGAGTATGTTTCCCAAATCACTTGAAGTCCAGGAAAACGCACACTGCATCACTCTTGCACGAACACGCTCTTTCTCCTAATGTGTTGAGAACTTTTAACAAACCAGAAAAGAAGGGTATTTTGCAGTGAAATTCAGACGTGTTTGTAGAAAAGTACATTTCTCTTGGCTGCAGAGTGCAAAACCGTGATTGACTTCATGTTCTCGATGAAAACCTTACATTTCCAGTGACCTGAAGTAGGACTTTCACAAAAAGATGTGTTTCCGTGTCTGTGGTGAAAGGAGCTCTAGGTTGTGTATTCAGTGCTGGAGAGTGACACACTCTACATAGGTTACACAGCGTTTTGAGAGCACCAACATGCTAAAAACTGAAACTGCTACAAGGTGTGTGTAGCGTGCAGAAAGAAGGCTTGTCATTGCAAAGAGAGAAGAGGAAACCAAAATCCAGGTAGTGAAACGAACACACCAGTATGGGAGATGTGCATGTGGACAGTTTCAAGCAGAGGCTCTTTGTGGACACTTGGAAACAGCGCTGTGAAAAAATTTCGTACGAAGCGGGATTTGGCCAAAGTTGAAAGACCTTCCAAAACCAACCCTAAAGAATTTAGCCAAACAATGAATGTTGCAATAAACTCCTGCAGGAAAGGTGCGTCTATGACACAACTCCCGAGCAGGTAGCTACATTCTGCACAGTACAAAATGCATATGAATTCCAGGCTAAAAACTCACTCCAGAAGGAAGCAATGCGTGTGTTTCTCTCTGAAAGAACACTCAGCCACTAGGCTTTTGCTTGCTCCTTCAAAGTCTTTGTAGAAACGTGTGTTTTCACTGCTGGAATACGTTTTAGGATGCATTGTTTCAATCTCTTGCAAGCCTCATGTTGTTTCTTACACAATGGGGAAAAATAAGGAGTATGTTTCCCAAATCACTTGAAGTCCAGGAAAACGCACACTGCATCACTCTTGCACGAACACGCTCTTTCTCCTAATGTGTTGAGAACTTTCAACAAACCAGAAAAGAAGGGTATTTTGCAGTGAAATTCAGACGGGTTTGTAGAAAAGTACATTTCTATGGGCTGCAGAGTGCAAAACCGTGATTGAATTCATGTTCTCGATGAAAACCTTACATTTCCAAGTGACCTGAAGTAGGACTTTCACAAAAAGATGTGTTTGTGTGTCTGTGTTGAAAGGAGCTCTAGGTTGTGTATTCAGTGCTTGAGAGTGACACACTCTACATAGGTTACACAGCGTTTTGAGAGCACCAACATGCTAAAAACTGAAACTGCTACAAGGTGTGTGTAGCGTGCAGAAAGAAGGCTTGTCATTTCAAAGAGAGAAGAGGAAACCAAAATCCAGGTAGTGAAACGAACACACCAGTATGGGAGATGTGCATGTGGACAGTTTCAAGCAGAGGCTCTTTGTGGACACTTGGAAACAGCGCTGTGAAAAAATTTCGTACGAAGCGGGATTTGGCCAAAGATGAAAGACCTTCCAAAACCAACCCTAAAGAACTTAGCCAAACAATGAATGTTGCAATAAACTCCTGCAGGAAAGGTGCATCTATGACACAAGTCCCGAGCAGGTAGCTACATTCAGCACAGTACAAAATGCATATGAATTCCAGGCTGAAAACTCACTCCAGAAGGAAGCAATGCGTGTGTTTCTCTCTGAAAGGACACTCAGCCACTAGGCTTTTGCTTGCTCCTTCAAAGTCTTTGTAGAAACGTGTGATTTCACTGCTGGAATACGTTTTGGGATGCATTGTTTCAATCTCTTGCAAGCCTCATGTTGTTTCTTACACAATGGGGAAAAATAAGGAGTATGTTTCCCAAATCACTTGAAATCCAGGAAAACGCACACTGCATCACTCTTGCACGAACACGCTCTTTCTCCTAATACGTTGAGAACTTTCAACAAAGATGAAGAGAAGGGTATTTTGCACTGAAATTCAGACGGGTTTGTAGAAAAGTACATTTCAATGGGCTGCAGAGTGCAAAACCGTCATTGAGTTCATGTTCTCGATGAAAACCTTACATTTCCAAGTGACCTGAAGTAGGACTTTCACAAAAAGATGTGTTTGCGTGTCTGTGGTGAAAGGAGCTCTAGGTTGTGTATTCAGTGCTGGAGAGTGACACACTCTACATAGGTTACACAGTGTTTTGAGAGCACCAACATGCTAAAAACTGAAACTGCTACAAGGTGTGTGTAGCGTGCAGAAAGAAGACTTGTCATTTCAAAGAAAGAAGAGGAAACCAAAATCCAGGTAGTGAAACGAACACACCAGTATGGGAGATGTGCATGTGGACAGTTTCAAGCAGAGGCTCTTTGTGGACACTTGGAAACAGCGCTGTGAAAAAATTTCGTACGAAGCGGGATTTGGCCAAAGTTGAAAGACCTTCCAAAACCAATCCTAAAGAACTTAGCCAAACAATGAATGTTTCAATAAACTCCTGCAGGAAAGGTGCGTCTATGACACAACTCCCGAGCAGGTAGCTACATTCTGCACAGTACAAAATGCATATGAATTCCAGGCTGAAAACTCACTCCAGAAGGAAGCAATGCGTGTGTTTCTCTCTGAAAGAACACTCAGCCACTAGGCTTCTGCTTGCTCCTTCAAAGTCTTTGTAGAAACGTGTGTTTTCACTGCTGGAATACGTTTTGGGATGCATTGTTTCAATCTCTTGCAAGCCTCATGTTGTTTCTTACACAATGGGGAAAAATAAGGAGTATGTTACCCAAATCACTTGAAGTCCAGGAAAACGCAAACTGCATCACTCTTGCACGAACACGCTCTTTCTCCTAATACGTTGAGAACTTTCAACAAACAAGAAGAGAAGGATATTTTGCAGTGAAATTCAGACGGGTTTGTAGAAAAGTACATTTCTATGGGCTGCAGAGTGCAAAACCGTCATTGACTTCATGTTCTCGATGAAAACCTTACATTTCCAAGTGACCTGAAGTAGGACTTTCACAAAAAGATGTGTTTGCGTGTCTGTGGTGAAAGGAGCTCTAGTTTGTGTATTCAGTGCTGGAGAGTGACACACTCTACATAGGTTACACAGCGTTTTGAGAGCACCAACATGCTAAAAACTGAAACTGCTACAAGGTGTGTGTAGCGTGCAGAAAGAAGGCTTGTCATTGCAAAGAGAGAAGAGGAAACCAAAATCCAGGTAGTGAAACGAACACAACAGTATGGGAGATGTGCATGTGGACAGTTTCAAGCAGAGGCTCTTTGTGGACACTTGGAAACAGCGCTGTGAAAAAATTTCGTACGAAGCGGGATTTGGACAAAGTTGAAAGACCTTCCAAAACCAATCCTAAAGAACTTAGCCAAACAATGAATGTTTCAATAAACTCCTGCAGGAAAGGTGCGTCTATGACACAACTCCCGAGCAGGTAGCTACATTCTTCACAATACAAAATGCATATGAATTCCAGGCTGAAAACTCACTCCAGAAGGAAGCAATGCCTGTGTTTCTCTCTGAAAGAACACTCAGCCACTAGGCTTCTGCTTGCTCCTTCAAAGTCTTTGTAGAAACGTGTGTTTTCACTGCTGGAATACGTTTTGGGATGCATTGTTTCAATCTCTTGCAAGCCTCATGTTGTTTCTTACACAATGGGGAAAAATAAGGAGTATGTTTCCCAAATCACTTGAAGTCCAGGAAAACGCACACTGCATCACTCTTGCACGAACACGCTCTGTTTCCTAATGTGTTGAAAACTTTCAACAAACCAGAAAAGAAGGGTATTTTGCAGTGAAATTCAGACGGGTTTGTAGAAAAGTACATTTCTATGGGCTGCAGAGTGCAAAACCGTCATTGACTTCATGTTCTCGATGAAAACCTTACATTTCCAAGTGACCTGAAGTAGGACTTTCACAAAAAGATGTGTTTGCGTGTCTGTGGTGAAAGGAGCTCTAGGTTGTGTATTCAGTGCTGGAGAGTGACACACTCTACATAGGTTACACAGTGTTTTGAGAGCACCAACATGCTAAAAACTGAAACTGCTACAAGGTGTGTGTAGCGTGCAGAAAGAAGACGTGTCATTTCAAAGAAAGAAGAGGAAACCAAAATCCAGGTAGTGAAACGAACACACCAGTATGGGAGATGTGCATGTGGACAGTTTCAAGCAGAGGCTCTTTGTGGACACTTGGAAACAGCGCTGTGAAAAATTTCGTACGAAGCGGGATTTGGCCAAAGTTGAAAGACCTTCCAAAACCAACCCTAAAGAACTTAGCCAAACAATGAATGTTTCAATAAACTCCTGCAGGAAAGGTGCGTCTATGACACAACTCCCGAGCAGGTAGCTACATTCTGCACAGTACAAAATGCATATGAATTCCAGGCTGAAAACTCACTCCAGAAGGAAGCAATGCGTGTGTTTCTCTCTGAAAGAACACTCAGCCACTAGGCTTTTGCTTGCTCCTTCAAAGTCTTTGTAGAAACGTGTGTTTTCACTGCTGGAATACGTTTTAGGATGCATTGTTTCAATCTCTTGCAAGCCTCATGTTGTTTCTTACACAATGGGGAAAAATAAGGAGTATGTTTCCCAAATCACTTGAAGTCCAGGAAAACGCACACTGCATCACTCTTGCACGAACACGCTCTTTCTCCTAATGTGTTGAGAACTTTCAACAAACCAGAAAAGAAGGGTATTTTGCAGTGAAATTCAGACGGGTTTGTAGAAAAGTACATTTCTCTTGGCTGCAGAGTGCAAAACCGTGATTGAATTCATGTTCTCGATGAAAACCTTACATTTCCAAGTGACCTGAAGTAGGACTTTCACAAAAAGATGTGTTTGTGTGTCTGTGTTGAAAGGAGCTCTAGGTTGTGTATTCAGTGCTGGAGAGTGACACACTCTACATACGTTACACAGCGTTTTGAGAGCACCAACATGCTAAAAACTGAAACTGCTACAAGGTGTGTGTAGCGTGCGGAAAGAAGGCTTGTCATTTCAAAGAGAGAAGAGGAAACCAAAATCCAGGTAGTGAAACGAACACACCAGTATGGGAGATGTGCATGTGGACAGTTTCAAGCAGAGGCTCTTTGTGGACACTTGGAAACAGCGCTGTGAAAAAATTTCGTACGAAGCGGGATTTGGCCAAAGTTGAAAGACCTTCCAAAACCAACCCTAAAGAACTTAGCCAAACAATGAATGTTGCAATAAACTCCTGCAGGAAAGGTGCATCTATGACACAAGTCCCGAGCAGGTAGCTACATTCTGCACAGTACAAAATGCATATGAATTCCAGGCTGAAAACTCACTCCAGAAGGAAGCAATGCGTGTGTTTCTCTCTGAAAGGACACTCAGCCACTAGGCTTTTGCTTGCTCCTTCAAAGTCTTTGTAGAAACGTGTGATTTCACTGCTGGAATACGTTTTGGGATGCATTGTTTCAATCTCTTGCAAGCCTCATGTTGTTTCTTACACAATGGGGAAAAATAAGGAGTATGTTTCCCAAATCACTTGAAATCCAGGAAAACGCACACTGCATCACTCTTGCACGGACACGCTCTTTCTCCTAATACGTTGAGAACTTTCAACAAACATGAAGAGAAGGGTATTTTGCAGTGAAATTCAGACGGGTTTGTAGAAAAGTACATTTCTATGGGCTGCAGAGTGCAAAACCGTCATTGACTTCATGTTCTCGATGAAAACCTTACATTTCCAAGTGACCTGAAGTAGGACTTTCACAAAAAGATGTGTTTGCGTGTCTGTGGTGAAAGGAGCTCTAGGTTGTGTATTCAGTGCTGGAGAGTGACACACTCTACATAGGTTACACAGTGTTTTGAGAGCACCAACATGCTAAAAACTGAAACTGCTACAAGGTGTGTGTAGCGTGCAGAAAGAAGACTTGTCATTTCAAAGAAAGAAGAGGAACCAAAATCCAGGTAGTGAAACGAACACACCAGTATGGGAGATGTGCATGTGGACAGTTTCAAGCAGAGGCTCTTTGTGGACACTTGGAAACAGCGCTGTGAAAAAATTTCGTACGAAGCGGGATTTGGCCAAAGTTGAAAGACCTTCCAAAACCAATCCTAAAGAACTTAGCCAAACAATGAATGTTTCAATAAACTCCTGCAGGAAAGGTGCGTCTATGACACAACTCCCGAGCAGGTAGCTACATTCTGCACAGTACAAAATGCATATGAATTCCAGGCTGAAAACTCACTCCAGAAGGAAGCAATGCGTGTGTTTCTCTCTGAAAGAACACTCAGCCACTAGGCTTCTGCTTGCTCCTTCAAAGTCTTTGTAGAAACGTGTGTTTTCACTGCTGGAATACGTTTTGGGATGCATTGTTTCAATCTCTTGCAAGCCTCATGTTGTTTCTTACACAATGGGGAAAAATAAGGAGTATGTTACCCAAATCACTTGAAGTCCAGGAAAACGCAAACTGCATCACTCTTGCACGAACACGCTCTTTCTCCTAATACGTTGAGAACTTTCAACAAACAAGAAGAGAAGGATATTTTGCAGTGAAATTCAGACGGGTTTGTAGAAAAGTACATTTCTATGGGCTGCAGAGTGCAAAACCGTCATTGACTTCATGTTCTCGATGAAAACCTTACATTTCCAAGTGACCTGAAGTAGGACTTTCACAAAAAGATGTGTTTGCGTGTCTGTGGTGAAAGGAGCTCTAGTTTGTGTATTCAGTGCTGGAGAGTGACACACTCTACATAGGTTACACAGCGTTTTGAGAGCACCAACATGCTAAAAACTGAAACTGCTACAAGGTGTGTGTAGCGTGCAGAAAGAAGGCTTGTCATTGCAAAGAGAGAAGAGGAAACCAAAATCCAGGTAGTGAAACGAACACACCAGTATGGGAGATGTGCATGTGGACAGTTTCAAGCAGAGGCTCTTTGTGGACACTTGGAAACAGCGCTGTGAAAAAATTTCGTACGAAGCGGGATTTGGCCAAAGTTGAAAGACCTTCCAAAACCAATCCTAAAGAACTTAGCCAAACAATGAATGTTTCAATAAACTCCTGCAGGAAAGGTGCGTCTATGACACAACTCCCGAGCAAGTAGCTACATTCTTCACAGTACAAAATGCATATGAATTCCAGGCTGAAAACTCACTCCAGAAGGAAGCAATGCCTGTGTTTCTCTCTGAAAGAACACTCAGCCACTAGGCTTCTGCTTGCTCCTTCAAAGTCTTTGTAGAAACGTGTGTTTTCACTGCTGGAATACGTTTTGGGATGCATTGTTTCAATCTCTTGCAAGCCTCATGTTGTTTCTTACACAATGGGGAAAAATAAGGAGTATGTTTCCCAAATCACTTGAAGTCCAGGAAAACGCACACTGCATCACTCTTGCACGAACACGCTCTGTTTCCTAATGTGTTGAAAACTTTCAACAAACCAGAAAAGAAGGGTATTTTGCAGTGAAATTCAGACGGGTTTGTAGAAAAGTACATTTCTATGGGCTGCAGAGTGCAAAACCGTCATTGACTTCATGTTCTCGATGAAAACCTTACATTTCCAAGTGACCTGAAGTAGGACTTTCACAAAAAGATGTGTTTGCGTGTCTGTGGTGAAAGGAGCTCTAGGTTGTGTATTCAGTGCTGGAGAGTGACACACTCTACATAGGTTACACAGTGTTTTGAGAGCACCAACATGCTAAAAACTGAAACTGCTACAAGGTGTGTGTAGCGTGCAGAAAGAAGACGTGTCATTTCAAAGAAAGAAGAGGAAACCAAAATCCAGGTAGTGAAACGAACACACCAGTATGGGAGATGTGCATGTGGACAGTTTCAAGCAGAGGCTCTTTGTGGACACTTGGAAACAGCGCTGTGAAAAAATTTCGTACGAAGCGGGATTTGGCCAAAGTTGAAAGACCTTCCAAAACCAACCCTAAAGAACTTAGCCAAACAATGAATGTTTCAATAAACTCCTGCAGGAAAGGTGCGTCTATGACACAACTCCCGAGCAGGTAGCTACATTCTGCACAGTACAAAATGCATATGAATTCCAGGCTGAAAACTCACTCCAGAAGGAAGCAATGCCTGTGTTTCTCTCTGAAAGAACACTCAGCCACTAGGCTTCTGCTTGCTCCTTCAAAGTCTTTGTAGAAACGTGTGTTTTCACTGCTGGAATACGTTTTGGGATGCATTGTTTCAATCTCTTGCAAGCCTCATGTTGTTTCTTACACAATGGGGAAAAATAAGGAGTATGTTTCCCAAATCACTTGAAGTCCAGGAAAACGCACACTGCATCACTCTTGCACGAACACGCTCTGTTTCCTAATGTGTTGAAAACTTTCAACAAACCAGAAAAGAAGGGTATTTTGCAGTGAAATTCAGACGGGTTTGTAGAAAAGTACATTTCTATGGGCTGCAGAGTGCAAAACCGTCATTGACTTCATGTTCTCGATGAAAACCTTACATTTCCAAGTGACCTGAAGTAGGACTTTCACAAAAAGATGTGTTTGCGTGTCTGTGGTGAAAGGAGCTCTAGGTTGTGTATTCAGTGCTGGAGAGTGACACACTCTACATAGGTTACACAGTGTTTTGAGAGCACCAACATGCTAAAAACTGAAACTGCTACAAGGTGTGTGTAGCGTGCAGAAAGAAGACGTGTCATTTCAAAGAAAGAAGAGGAAACCAAAATCCAGGTAGTGAAACGAACACACCAGTATGGGAGATGTGCATGTGGACAGTTTCAAGCAGAGGCTCTTTGTGGACACTTGGAAACAGCGCTGTGAAAAAATTTCGTACGAAGCGGGATTTGGCCAAAGTTGAAAGACCTTCCAAAACCAACCCTAAAGAACTTAGCCAAACAATGAATGTTTCAATAAACTCCTGCAGGAAAGGTGCGTCTATGACACAACTCCCGAGCAGGTAGCTACATTCTGCACAGTACAAAATGCATATGAATTCCAGGCTGAAAACTCACTCCAGAAGGAAGCAATGCGTGTGTTTCTCTCTGAAAGAACACTCAGCCACTAGGCTTTTGCTTGCTCCTTCAAAGTCTTTGTAGAAACGTGTGATTTCACTGCTGGAATACGTTTTGGGATGCATTGTTTCAATCTCTTGCAAGCCTCATGTTGTTTCTTACACAATGGGGAAAAATAAGGAGTATGTTTCCCAAATCACTTGAAGTCCAGGAAAACGCACACTGCATCACTCTTGCACGAACACGCTCTTTCTCCTAATGTGTTGAGAACTTTTAACAAACCAGAAAAGAAGGGTATTTTGCAGTGAAATTCAGACGTGTTTGTAGAAAAGTACATTTCTCTTGGCTGCAGAGTGCAAAACCGTGATTGACTTCATGTTCTCAATGAAAACCTTACATTTCCAGTGACCTGAAGTAGGACTTTCACAAAAAGATGTGTTTCCGTGTCTGTGGTGAAAGGAGCTCTAGGTTGTGTATTCAGTGCTGGAGAGTGACACACTCTACATAGGTTACACAGCGTTTTGAGAGCACCAACATGCTAAAAACTGAAACTGCTACAAGGTGTGTGTAGCGTGCAGAAAGAAGGCTTGTCATTGCAAAGAGAGAAGAGGAAACCAAAATCCAGGTAGTGAAACGAACACACCAGTATGGGAGATGTGCATGTGGACAGTTTCAAGCAGAGGCTCTTTGTGGACACTTGGAAACAGCGCTGTGAAAAAATTTCGTACGAAGCGGGATTTGGCCAAAGTTGAAAGACCTTCCAAAACCAACCCTAAAGAATTTAGCCAAACAATGAATGTTGCAATAAACTCCTGCAGGAAAGGTGCGTCTATGACACAACTCCCGAGCAGGTAGCTACATTCTGCACAGTACAAAATGCATATGAATTCCAGGCTAAAAACTCACTCCAGAAGGAAGCAATGCGTGTGTTTCTCTCTGAAAGAACACTCAGCCACTAGGCTTTTGCTTGCTCCTTCAAAGTCTTTGTAGAAACGTGTGTTTTCACTGCTGGAATACGTTTTAGGATGCATTGTTTCAATCTCTTGCAAGCCTCATGTTGTTTCTTACACAATGGGGAAAAATAAGGAGTATGTTTCCCAAATCACTTGAAGTCCAGGAAAACGCACACTGCATCACTCTTGCACGAACACGCTCTTTCTCCTAATGTGTTGAGAACTTTCAACAAACCAGAAAAGAAGGGTATTTTGCAGTGAAATTCAGACGGGTTTGTAGAAAAGTACATTTCTCTTGGCTGCAGAGTGCAAAACCGTGATTGAATTCATGTTCTCGATGAAAACCTTACATTTCCAAGTGACCTGAAGTAGGACTTTCACAAAAAGATGTGTTTGTGTGTCTGTGTTGAAAGGAGCTCTAGGTTGTGTATTCAGTGCTTGAGAGTGACACACTCTACATAGGTTACACAGCGTTTTGAGAGCACCAACATGCTAAAAACTGAAACTGCTACAAGGTGTGTGTAGCGTGCAGAAAGAAGGCTTGTCATTTAAAAGAAAGAAGAGGAAACCAAAATCCAGGTAGTGAAACGAACACACCAGTATGGGAGATGTGCATGTGGACAGTTTCAAGCAGAGGCTCTTTGTGGACACTTGGAAACAGCGCTGTGAAAAAATTTCGTACGAAGCGGGATTTGGCCAAAGTTGAAAGACCTTCCAAAACCAACCCTAAAGAATTTAGCCAAACAATGAATGTTGCAATAAACTCCTGCAGGAAAGGTGCGTCTATGACACAACTCCCGAGCAGGTAGCTACATTCTGCACAGTACAAAATGCATATGAATTCCAGGCTGAAAACTCACTCCAGAAGGAAGCAATGCGTGTGTTTCTCTCTGAAAGAACACTCAGCCACTAGGCTTTTGCTTGCTCCTTCAAAGTCTTTGTAGAAACGTGTGTTTTCACTGCTGGAATACGTTTTGGGATGCATTGTTTCAATCTCTTGCAAGCCTCATGTTGTTTCTTACACAATGGGGAAAAATAAGGAGTATGTTTCCCAAATCACTTGAAGTCCAGGAAAACGCACACTGCATCACTCTTGCACGAACACGCTCTTTCTCCTAATGTGTTGAGAACTTTTAACAAACCAGAAAAGAAGGGTATTTTGCAGTGAAATTCAGACGTGTTTGTAGAAAAGTACATTTCTCTTGGCTGCAGAGTGCAAAACCGTGATTGACTTCATGTTCTCAATGAAAACCTTACATTTCCAGTGACCTGAAGTAGGACTTTCACAAAAAGATGTGTTTCCGTGTCTGTGGTGAAAGGAGCTCTAGGTTGTGTATTCAGTGCTGGAGAGTGACACACTCTACATAGGTTACACAGCGTTTTGAGAGCACCAACATGCTAAAAACTGAAACTGCTACAAGGTGTGTGTAGCGTGCAGAAAGAAGGCTTGTCATTGCAAAGAGAGAAGAGGAAACCAAAATCCAGGTAGTGAAACGAACACACCAGTATGGGAGATGTGCATGTGGACAGTTTCAAGCAGAGGCTCTTTGTGGACACTTGGAAACAGCGCTGTGAAAAAATTTCGTACGAAGCGGGATTTGGCCAAAGTTGAAAGACCTTCCAAAACCAACCCTAAAGAATTTAGCCAAACAATGAATGTTGCAATAAACTCCTGCAGGAAAGGTGCGTCTATGACACAACTCCCGAGCAGGTAGCTACATTCTGCACAGTACAAAATGCATATGAATTCCAGGCTAAAAACTCACTCCAGAAGGAAGCAATGCGTGTGTTTCTCTCTGAAAGAACACTCAGCCACTAGGCTTTTGCTTGCTCCTTCAAAGTCTTTGTAGAAACGTGTGTTTTCACTGCTGGAATACGTTTTAGGATGCATTGTTTCAATCTCTTGCAAGCCTCATGTTGTTTCTTACACAATGGGGAAAAATAAGGAGTATGTTTCCCAAATCACTTGAAGTCCAGGAAAACGCACACTGCATCACTCTTGCACGAACACGCTCTTTCTCCTAATGTGTTGAGAACTTTCAACAAACCAGAAAAGAAGGGTATTTTGCAGTGAAATTCAGACCGGTTTGTAGAAAAGTACATTTCTCTTGGCTGCAGAGTGCAAAACCGTGATTGAATTCATGTTCTCGATGAAAACCTTACATTTCCAAGTGACCTGAAGTAGGACTTTCACAAAAAGATGTGTTTGTGTGTCTGTGTTGAAAGGAGCTCTAGGTTGTGTATTCAGTGCTTGAGAGTGACACACTCTACATAGGTTACACAGCGTTTTGAGAGCACCAACATGCTAAAAACTGAAACTGCTACAAGGTGTGTGTAGCGTGCAGAAAGAAGGCTTGTCATTTAAAAGAAAGAAGAGGAAACCAAAATCCAGGTAGTGAAACGAACACACCAGTATGGGAGATGTGCATGTGGACAGTTTCAAGCAGAGGCTCTTTGTGGACACTTGGAAACAGCGCTGTGAAAAAATTTCGTACGAAGCGGGATTTGGCCAAAGTTGAAAGACCTTCCAAAACCAACCCTAAAGAATTTAGCCAAACAATGAATGTTTCAATAAACTCCTGCAGGAAAGGTGCGTCTATGACACAACTCCCGAGCAGGTAGCTACATTCTGCACAGTACAAAATGCATATGAATTCCAGGCTGAAAACTCACTCCAGAAGGAAGCAATGCGTGTGTTTCTCTCTGAAAGAACACTCAGCCACTAGGCTTTTGCTTGCTCCTTCAAAGTCTTTGTAGAAACGTGTGTTTTCACTGCTGGAATACGTTTTGGGATGCATTGTTTCAATCTCTTGCAAGCCTCATGTTGTTTCTTACACAATGGGGAAAAATAAGGAGTATGTTTCCCAAATCACTTGAAGTCCAGGAAAACGCACACTGCATCACTCTTGCACGAACACGCTCTTTCTCCTAATGTGTTGAGAACTTTTAACAAACCAGAAAAGAAGGGTATTTTGCAGTGAAATTCAGACGTGTTTGTAGAAAAGTACATTTCTCTTGGCTGCAGAGTGCAAAACCGTGATTGACTTCATGTTCTCAATGAAAACCTTACATTTCCAGTGACCTGAAGTAGGACTTTCACAAAAAGATGTGTTTCCGTGTCTGTGGTGAAAGGAGCTCTAGGTTGTGTATTCAGTGCTGGAGAGTGACACACTCTACATAGGTTACACAGCGTTTTGAGAGCACCAACATGCTAAAAACTGAAACTGCTACAAGGTGTGTGTAGCGTGCAGAAAGAAGGCTTGTCATTGCAAAGAGAGAAGAGGAAACCAAAATCCAGGTAGTGAAACGAACACACCAGTATGGGAGATGTGCATGTGGACAGTTTCAAGCAGAGGCTCTTTGTGGACACTTGGAAACAGCGCTGTGAAAAAATTTCGTACGAAGCGGGATTTGGCCAAAGTTGAAAGACCTTCCAAAACCAACCCTAAAGAATTTAGCCAAACAATGAATGTTGCAATAAACTCCTGCAGGAAAGGTGCGTCTATGACACAACTCCCGAGCAGGTAGCTACATTCTGCACAGTACAAAATGCATATGAATTCCAGGCTAAAAACTCACTCCAGAAGGAAGCAATGCGTGTGTTTCTCTCTGAAAGAACACTCAGCCACTAGGCTTTTGCTTGCTCCTTCAAAGTCTTTGTAGAAACGTGTGTTTTCACTGCTGGAATACGTTTTAGGATGCATTGTTTCAATCTCTTGCAAGCCTCATGTTGTTTCTTACACAATGGGGAAAAATAAGGAGTATGTTTCCCAAATCACTTGAAGTCCAGGAAAACGCACACTGCATCACTCTTGCACGAACACGCTCTTTCTCCTAATGTGTTGAGAACTTTCAACAAACCAGAAAAGAAGGGTATTTTGCAGTGAAATTCAGACGGGTTTGTAGAAAAGTACATTTCTCTTGGCTGCAGAGTGCAAAACCGTGATTGAATTCATGTTCTCGATGAAAACCTTACATTTCCAAGTGACCTGAAGTAGGACTTTCACAAAAAGATGTGTTTGTGTGTCTGTGTTGAAAGGAGCTCTAGGTTGTGTATTCAGTGCTTGAGAGTGACACACTCTACATAGGTTACACAGCGTTTTGAGAGCACCAACATGCTAAAAACTGAAACTGCTACAAGGTGTGTGTAGCGTGCAGAAAGAAGGCTTGTCATTTAAAAGAAAGAAGAGGAAACCAAAATCCAGGTAGTGAAACGAACACACCAGTATGGGAGATGTGCATGTGGACAGTTTCAAGCAGAGGCTCTTTGTGGACACTTGGAAACAGCGCTGTGAAAAAATTTCGTACGAAGCGGGATTTGGCCAAAGTTGAAAGACCTTCCAAAACCAACCCTAAAGAATTTAGCCAAACAATGAATGTTGCAATAAACTCCTGCAGGAAAGGTGCATCTATGACACAACTCCCGAGCAGGTAGCTACATTCTTCACAGTACAAAATGCATATGAATTCCAGGCTGAAAACTCACTCCAGAAGGAAGCAATGCCTGTGTTTCTCTCTGAAAGAACACTCAGCCACTAGGCTTCTGCTTGCTCCTTCAAAGTCTTTGTAGAAACGTGTGTTTTCACTGCTGGAATACGTTTTGGGATGCATTGTTTCAATCTCTTGCAAGCCTCATGTTGTTTCTTACACATTGGGGAAAAATAAGGAGTATGTTTCCCAAATCACTTGAAGTCCAGGAAAACGCACACTGCATCACTCTTGCACGAACACGCTCTGTTTCCTAATGTGTTGAAAACTTTCAACAAACCAGAAAAGAAGGGTATTTTGCAGTGAAATTCAGACGGGTTTGTAGAAAAGTACATTTCTATGGGCTGCAGAGTGCAAAACCGTCATTGACTTCATGTTCTCGATGAAAACCTTACATTTCCAAGTGACCTGAAGTAGGACTTTCACAAAAAGATGTGTTTGCGTGTCTGTGGTGAAAGGAGCTCTAGGTTGTGTATTCAGTGCTGGAGAGTGACACACTCTACATAGGTTACACAGTGTTTTGAGAGCACCAACATGCTAAAAACTGAAACTGCTACAAGGTGTGTGTAGCGTGCAGAAAGAAGGCTTGTCATTTCAAAGAGAGAAGAGGAAACCAAAATCCAGGTAGTGAAACGAACACACCAGTATGGGAGATGTGCATGTGGACAGTTTCAAGCAGAGGCTCTTTGTGGACACTTGGAAACAGCGCTGTGAAAAAATTTCGTACGAAGCGGGATTTGGCCAAAGTTGAAAGACCTTCCAAAACCAACCCTAAAGAACTTAGCCAAACAATGAATGTTGCAATAAACTCCTGCAGGAAAGGTGCATCTATGACACAAGTCCCGAGCAGGTAGCCACATTCTGCACAGTACAAAATGCATATGAATTCGAGGCTGAAAACTCACTCCAGAAGGAAGCAATGCGTGTGTTTCTCTCTGAAAGGACACTCAGCCACTAGGCTTTTGCTTGCTCCTTCAAAGTCTTTGTAGAAACGTGTGATTTCACTGCTGGAATACGTTTTGGGATGCATTGTTTCAATCTCTTGCAAGCCTCATGTTGTTTCTTACACAATGGGGAAAAATAAGGAGTATGTTTCCCAAATCACTTGAAATCCAGGAAAACGCACACTGCATCACTCTTGCACGAACACGCTCTTTCTCTTAATACGTTGAGAACTTTCAACAAACATGAAGAGAAGGGTATTTTGCAGTGAAATTCAGACGGGTTTGTAGAAAAGTACATTTCTATGGGCTGCAGAGTGCAAAACCATCATTGACGTCATGTTCTCGATGAAAACCTTACATTTGCAAGTGACCTGAAGTAGGACTTTCACAAAAAGATGTGTTTGCGTGTCTGTGGTGAAAGGAGCTCTAGGTTGTGTATTCAGTGCTGGAGAGTGACACACTCTACATAGGTTACACAGTGTTTTGAGAGCACCAACATGCTAAAAACTGAAACTGCTACAAGGTGTGTGTAGCGTGCAGAAAGAAGACTTGTCATTTCAAAGAAAGAAGAGGAACCAAAATCCAGGTAGTGAAATGAACACACCAGTATGGGAGATGTGCATGTGGACAGTTTCAAGCAGAGGCTCTTTGTGGACACTTGGAAACAGCGCTGTGAAAAAATTTCGTACGAAGCGGGATTTGGCCAAAGTTGAAAGACCTTCCAAAACCAATCCTAAAGAACTTAGCCAAACAATGAATGTTTCAATAAACTCCTGCAGGAAAGGTGCGTCTATGACACAACTCCCGAGCAGGTAGCTACATTCTTCACAGTACAAAATGCATATGAATTCCAGGCTGAAAACTCACTCCAGAAGGAAGCAATGCCTGTGTTTCTCTCTGAAAGAACACTCAGCCACTAGGCTTCTGCTTGCTCCTTCAAAGTCTTTGTAGAAACGTGTGTTTTCACTGCTGGAATACGTTTTGGGATGCATTGTTTCAATCTCTTGCAAGCCTCATGTTGTTTCTTACACAATGGGGAAAAATAAGGAGTATGTTTCCCAAATCACTTGAAGTCCAGGAAAACGCACACTGCATCACTCTTGCACGAACACGCTCTGTTTCCTAATGTGTTGAAAACTTTCAACAAACCAGAAAAGAAGGGTATTTTGCAGTGAAATTCAGACGGGTTTGTAGAAAAGTACATTTCTATGGGCTGCAGAGTGCAAAACCGTCATTGACTTCATGTTCTCGATGAAAACCTTACATTTCCAAGTGACCTGAAGTAGGACTTTCACAAAAAGATGTGTTTGCGTGTCTGTGGTGAAAGGAGCTCTAGGTTGTGTATTCAGTGCTGGAGAGTGACACACTCTACATAGGTTACACAGTGTTTTGAGAGCACCAACATGCTAAAAACTGAAACTGCTACAAGGTGTGTGTAGCGTGCAGAAAGAAGACGTGTCATTTCAAAGAAAGAAGAGGAAACCAAAATCCAGGTAGTGAAACGAACACACCAGTATGGGAGATGTGCATGTGGACAGTTTCAAGCAGAGGCTCTTTGTGGACACTTGGAAACAGCGCTGTGAAAAAATTTCGTACGAAGCGGGATTTGGCCAAAGTTGAAAGACCTTCCAAAACCAACCCTAAAGAACTTAGCCAAACAATGAATGTTTCAATAAACTCCTGCAGGAAAGGTGCGTCTATGACACAACTCCCGAGCAGGTAGCTACATTCTGCACAGTACAAAATGCATATGAATTCCAGGCTGAAAACTCACTCCAGAAGGAAGCAATGCGTGTGTTTCTCTCTGAAAGAACACTCAGCCACTAGGCTTTTGCTTGCTCCTTCAAAGTCTTTGTAGAAACGTGTGTTTTCACTGCTGGAATACGTTTTGGGATGCATTGTTTCAATCTCTTGCAAGCCTCATGTTGTTTCTTACACAATGGGGAAAAATAAGGAGTATGTTTCCCAAATCACTTGAAGTCCAGGAAAACGCACACTGCATCACTCTTGCACGAACACGCTTTTTCCTAATGTGTTGAAAACTTTCAACAAACCAGAAAAGAAGGGTATTTTGCAGTGAAATTCAGACGGGTTTGTAGAAAAGTACATTTCTATGGGCTGCAGAGTGCAAAACCGTCATTGACTTCATGTTCTCGATGAAAACCTTACATTTCCAGTGACCTGAAGTAGGACTTTCACAAAAAGATGTGTTTCCGTGTCTGTGGTGAAAGGAGCTCTAGGTTGTGTATTCAGTGCTGGAGAGTGACACACTCTACATAGGTTACACAGCGTTTTGAGAGCACCAACACGCTAAAAACTGAAACTGCTACAAGGTGTGTGTAGCGTGCAGAAAGAAGGCTTGTCATTTCAAAGAAAGAAGAGGAAACCAAAATCCAGGTAGTGAAACGAACACACCAGTATGGGAGATGTGCATGTGGACAGTTTCAAGCAGAGGCTCTTTGTGGACACTTGGAAACAGCGCTGTGAAAAAATTTCGTACGAAGCGGGATTTGGCCAAAGTTGAAAGACCTTCCAAAACCAACCCTAAAGAACTTAGCCAAACAATGAATGTTGCAATAAACTCCTGCAGGAAAGGTGCATCTATGACACAAGTCCCGAGCAGGTAGCTACATTCTGCACAGTACAAAATGCATATGAATTCCAGGCTGAAAACTCACTCCAGAAGGAAGCAATGCGTGTGTTTCTCTCTGAAAGGACACTCAGCCACTAGGCTTTTGCTTGCTCCTTCAAAGTCTTTGTAGAAACGTGTGATTTCACTGCTGGAATACGTTTTGGGATGCATTGTTTCAATCTCTTGCAAGCCTCATGTTGTTTCTTACACAATGGGGAAAAATAAGGAGTATGTTTCCCAAATCACTTGAAATCCAGGAAAACGCACACTGCATCACTCTTGCACGAACACGCTCTTTCTCCTAATACGTTGAGAACTTTCAACAAACATGAAGAGAAGGGTATTTTGCAGTGAAATTCAGACGGGTTTGTAGAAAAGTACATTTCTATGGGCTGCAGAGTGCAAAACCGTCATTGACTTCATGTTCTCGATGAAAACCTTACATTTCCAAGTGACCTGAAGTAGGACTTTCACAAAAAGATGTGTTTGCGTGTCTGTGGTGAAAGGAGTTCTAGGTTGTGTATTCAGTGCTGGAGAGTGACACACTCTACATAGGTTACACAGTGTTTTGAGAGCACCAACATGCTAAAAACTGAAACTGCTACAAGGTGTGTGTAGCGTGCAGAAAGAAGACTTGTCATTTCAAAGAAAGAAGAGGAACCAAAATCCAGGTAGTGAAACGAACACACCAGTATCGGAGATGTGCATGTGGACAGTTTCAAGCAGAGGCTCTTTGTGGACACTTGGAAACAGCGCTGTGAAAAAATTTCGTACGAAGCGGGATTTGGCCAAAGTTGAAAGACCTTCCAAAACCAATCCTAAAGAACTTAGCCAAACAATGAATGTTTCAATAAACTCCTGCAGGAAAGGTGCGTCTATGACACAACTCCCGAGCAGGTAGCTACATTCTTCACAGTACAAAATGCATATGAATTCCCGGCTGAAAACTCACTCCAGAAGGAAGCAATGCCTGTGTTTCTCTCTGAAAGAACACTCAGCCACTAGGCTTCTGCTTGCTCCTTCAAAGTCTTTGTAGAAACGTGTGTTTTCACTGCTGGAATACGTTTTGGGATGCATTGTTTCAATCTCTTGCAAGCCTCATGTTGTTTCTTACACAATGGGGAAAAACAAGGAGTATGTTTCCCAAATCACTTGAAGTCCAGGAAAACGCACACTGCATCACTCTTGCACGAACACGCTCTTTCTCCTAATGTGTTGAGAACTTTCAACAAACCAGAAAAGAAGGGTATTTTGCAGTGAAATTCAGACGGGTTTGTAGAAAAGTACATTTCTATTGGCTGCAGAGTGCAAAACCGTGATTGACTTCATGTTCTCGATGAAAACCTTACATTTCCAAGTGACCTGAAGTAGGACTTTACCAAAAAGATGTGTTTGTGTGTCTGTGTTGAAAGGAGCTCTAGGTTGTGTATTCAGTGCTGGAGAGTGACACACTCTACATAGGTTACACAGCCTTTTGAGAGCACCAACATGCTAAAAACTGAAACTGCTACAAGGTGTGTGTAGCGTGCAGAAAGAAGGCTTGTCATTTCAAAGAAAGAAGAGGAAACCAAAATCCAGGTAGTGAAACGAACACACCAGTATGGGAGATGTGCATGTGGACAGTTTCAAGCAGAGGCTCTTTGTGGACACTTGGAAACAGCACTGTGAAAAAATTTCGTACGAAGCGGGATTTGGCCAAAGTTGAAAGACCTTCCAAAACCAACCCTAAAGAACTTAGCCAAACAATGAATGTTTCAATAAACTCCTGCAGGAAAGGTGCGTCTATGACACAACTCCCGAGCAGGTAGCTACATTCTGCACAGTACAAAATGCATATGAATTCCAGGCTGAAAACTCACTCCAGAAGGAAGCAATGCGTGTGTTTCTCTCTGAAAGAACACTCAGCCACTAGGCTTCTGCTTGCTCCTTCAAAGTCTTTGTAGAAACGTGTGTTTTCACTGCTGGAATACGTTTTGGGATGCATTGTTTCAATCTCTTGCAAGCCTCATGTTGTTTCTTACACAATGGGGAAAAATAAGGAGTATGTTACTCAAATCACTTGAAGTCCAGGAATACGCAAACTGCATCACTCTTGCACGAACACGCTCTTTCTCCTAATACGTTGAGAACTTTCAACAAACAAGAAGAGAAGGATATTTTGCAGTGAAATTCAGACGGGTTTGTAGAAAAGTACATTTCTATGGGCTGCAGAGTGCAAAACCGTCATTGAGTTCATGTTCTCGATGAAAACCTTACATTTCCAAGTGACCTGAAGTAGGACTTTCACAAAAAGATGTGTTTGCGTGTCTGTGGTGAAAGGAGCTCTAGGTTGTGTATTCAGTGCTGGAGAGTGACACACTCTACATAGGTTACACAGCGTTTTGAGAGCACCAACACGCTAAAAACTGAAACTGCTACAAGGTGTGTGTAGCGTGCAGAAAGAAGGCTTGTCATTTCAAAGAAAGAAGAGGAAACCAAAATCCAGGTAGTGAAACGAACACACCAGTATGGGAGATGTGCATGTGGACAGTTTCAAGCAGAGGCTCTTTGTGGACACTTGGAAACAGCGCTGTGAAAAAATTTCGTACGAAGCGGGATTTGGCCAAAGTTGAAAGACCTTCCAAAACCAACCCTAAAGAACTTAGCCAAACAATGAATGTTGCAATAAACTCCTGCAGGAAAGGTGCATCTATGACACAAGTCCCGAGCAGGTAGCTACATTCTGCACAGTACAAAATGCATATGAATTCCAGGCTGAAAACTCACTCCAGAAGGAAGCAATGCGTGTGTTTCTCTCTGAAAGAACACTCAGCCACTAGGCTTTTGCTTGCTCCTTCAAAGTCTTTGTAGAAACGTGTGTTTTCACTGCTGGAATACGTTTTGGGATGCATTGTTTCAATCTCTTGCAAGCCTCATGTTGTTTCTTACACAATGGGGAAAAATAAGGAGTATGTTACCCAAATCACTTGAAGTCCAGGAAAACGCAAACTGCATCACTCTTGCACGAACACGCTCTTTCTCCTAATACGTTGAGAACTTTCAACAAACAAGAAGAGAAGGATATTTTGCAGTGAAATTCAGGCGGGTTTGTAGAAAAGTACATTTCTATGGGCTGCAGAGTGCAAAACCGTCATTGAGTTCATGTTCTCGATGAAAACCTTACATTTCCAAGTGACCTGAAGTAGGACTTTCACAAAAAGATGTGTTTGCGTGTCTGTGGTGAAAGGAGCTCTAGGTTGTGTATTCAGTGCTGGAGAGTGACACACTCTACATAGGTTACACAGCGTTTTGAGAGCACCAACATGCTAAAAACTGAAACTGCTACAAGGTGTGTGTAGCGTGCAGAAAGAAGGCTTGTCATTTCAAAGAGAGAAGAGGAAACCAAAATCCAGGTAGTGAAACGAACACACCAGTATGGGAGATGTGCATGTGGACAGTTTCAAGCAGAGGCTCTTTGTGGACACTTGGAAACAGCGCTGTGAAAAAATTTCGTACGAAGCGGGATTTGGCCAAAGTTGAAAGACCTTCCAAAACCAACCCTAAAGAACTTAGCCAAACATTGAATGTTGCAATAAACTCCTGCAGGAAAGGTGCATCTATGACACAAGTCCCGAGCAGGTAGCTACATTCTGCACAGTACAAAATGCATATGAATTCCAGGCTGAAAACTCACTCCAGAAGGAAGCAATGCGTGTGTTTCTCTCTGAAAGGACACTCAGCCACTAGGCTTTTGCTTGCTCCTTCAAAGTCTTTGTAGAAACGTGTGATTTCACTGCTGGAATACGTTTTGGGATGCATTGTTTCAATCTCTTGCAAGCCTCATGTTGTTTCTTACACAATGGGGAAAAATAAGGAGTATGTTTCCCAAATCACTTGAAATCCAGGAAAACGCACACTGCATCACTCTTGCACGAACACGCTCTTTCTCCTAATACGTTGAGAACTTTCAACAAACATGAAGAGAAGGGTATTTTGCACTGAAATTCAGACGAGTTTGTAGAAAAGTACATTTCAATGGGCTGCAGAGTGCAAAACCGTCATTGAGTTCATGTTCTCGATGAAAACCTTACATTTCCAAGTGACCTGAAGTAGGACTTTCACAAAAAGATGTGTTTGCGTGTCTGTGGTGAAAGGAGCTCTAGGTTGTGTATTCAGTGCTGGAGAGTGACACACTCTACATAGGTTACACAGTGTTTTGAGAGCACCAACATGCTAAAAACTGAAACTGCTACAAGGTGTGTGTAGCGTGCAGAAAGAAGACTTGTCATTTCAAAGAAAGAAGAGGAAACCAAAATCCAGGTAGTGAAACGAACACACCAGTATGGGAGATGTGCATGTGGACAGTTTCAAGCAGAGGCTCTTTGTGGACACTTGGAAACAGCGCTGTGAAAAAATTTCGTACGAAGCGGGATTTGGCCAAAGTTGAAAGACCTTCCAAAACCAATCCTAAAGAACTTAGACAAACAATGAATGTTTCAATAAACTCCTGCAGGAAAGGTGCGTCTATGACACAACTCCCGAGCAGGTAGCTACATTCTGCAGAGTACAAAATGCATATGAATTCCAGGCTGAAAACTCACTCCAGAAGGAAGCAATGCGTGTGTTTCTCTCTGAAAGAACACTCAGCCACTAGGCTTCTGCTTGCTCCTTCAAAGTCTTTGTAGAAACGTGTGTTTTCACTGCTGGAATACGTTTTGGGATGCATTGTTTCAATCTCTTGCAAGCCTCATGTTGTTTCTTACACAATGGGGAAAAATAAGGAGTATGTTTCCCAAATCACTTGAAGTCCAGGAAAACGCACACTGCATCACTCTTGCACGAACACGCTCTTTCTCCTAATGTGTTGAGAACTTTCAACAAACCAGAAAAGAAGAGTATTTTGCAGTGAAATTCAGACAGGTTTGTAGAAAAGTACATTTCTATTGGCTGCAGAGTGCAAAACCGTGATTGACTTCATGTTCTCGATGAAAACCTTACATTTCCAAGTGACCTGAAGTAGGACTTTCACAAAAAGATGTGTTTGTGTGTCTGTGGTGGAAGGAGCTCTAGGTTGTGTATTCAGTGCTGGAGAGTGACACACTCTACATAGGTTACACAGCGTTTTGAGAGCACCAACACGCTAAAAACTGAAACTGCTACAAGGTGTGTGTAGCGTGCAGAAAGAAGGCTTGTCATTTCAAAGAAAGAAGAGGAAACCAAAATCCAGGTAGTGAAACGAACACACCAGTATGGGAGATGTGCATGTGGACAGTTTCAAGCAGAGGCTCTTTGTGGACACTTGGAAACAGCGCTGTGAAAAAATTTCGTACGAAGCGGGATTTGGCCAAAGTTGAAAGACCTTCCAAAACCAACCCTAAAGAACTTAGCCAAACAATGAATGTTTCAATAAACTCCTGCAGGAAAGGTGCGTCTATGACACAACTCCCGAGCAGGTAGCTACATTCTGCACAGTACAAAATGCATATGAATTCCAGGCTGAAAACTCACTCCAGAAGGAAGCAATGCGTGTGTTTCTCTCTGAAAGAACACTCAGCCACTAGGCTTCTGCTTGCTCCTTCAAAGTCTTTGTAGAAACGTGTGTTTTCACTGCTGGAATACGTTTTGGGATGCATTGTTTCAATCTCTTGCAAGCCTCATGTTGTTTCTTACACAATGGGGAAAAATAAGGAGTATGTTACTCAAATCACTTGAAGTCCAGGAATACGCAAACTGCATCACTCTTGCACGAACACGCTCTTTCTCCTAATACGTTGAGAACTTTCAACAAACAAGAAGAGAAGGATATTTTGCAGTGAAATTCAGACGGGTTTGTAGAAAAGTACATTTCTATGGGCTGCAGAGTGCAAAACCGTCATTGAGTTCATGTTCTCGATGAAAACCTTACATTTCCAAGTGACCTGAAGTAGGACTTTCACAAAAAGATGTGTTTGCGTGTCTGTGGTGAAAGGAGCTCTAGGTTGTGTATTCAGTGCTGGAGAGTGACACACTCTACATAGGTTACACAGCGTTTTGAGAGCACCAACACGCTAAAAACTGAAACTGCTACAAGGTGTGTGTAGCGTGCAGAAAGAAGGCTTGTCATTTCAAAGAAAGAAGAGGAAACCAAAATCCAGGTAGTGAAACGAACACACCAGTATGGGAGATGTGCATGTGGACAGTTTCAAGCAGAGGCTCTTTGTGGACACTTGGAAACAGCGCTGTGAAAAAATTTCGTACGAAGCGGGATTTGGCCAAAGTTGAAAGACCTTCCAAAACCAACCCTAAAGAACTTAGCCAAACAATGAATGTTGCAATAAACTCCTGCAGGAAAGGTGCATCTATGACACAAGTCCTGAGCAGGTAGCTACATTCTGCACAGTACAAAATGCATATGAATTCCAGGCTGAAAACTCACTCCAGAAGGAAGCAATGCGTGTGTTTCTCTCTGAAAGAACACTCAGCCACTAGGCTTTTGCTTGCTCCTTCAAAGTCTTTGTAGAAACGTGTGTTTTCACTGCTGGAATACGTTTTGGGATGCATTGTTTCAATCTCTTGCAAGCCTCATGTTGTTTCTTACACAATGGGGAAAAATAAGGAGTATGTTACCCAAATCACTTGAAGTCCAGGAAAACGCAAACTGCATCACTCTTGCACGAACACGCTCTTTCTCCTAATACGTTGAGAACTTTCAACAAACAAGAAGAGAAGGATATTTTGCAGTGAAATTCAGACGGGTTTGTAGAAAAGTACATTTCTATGGGCTGCAGAGTGCAAAACCGTCATTGAGTTCATGTTCTCGATGAAAACCTTACATTTCCAAGTGACCTGAAGTAGGACTTTCACAAAAAGATGTGTTTGCGTGTCTGTGGTGAAAGGAGCTCTAGGTTGTGTATTCAGTGCTGGAGAGTGACACACTCTACATAGGTTACACAGCGTTTTGAGAGCACCAACATGCTAAAAACTGAAACTGCTACAAGGTGTGTGTAGCGTGCAGAAAGAAGGCTTGTCATTTCAAAGAGAGAAGAGGAAACCAAAATCCAGGTAGTGAAACGAACACACCAGTATGGGAGATGTGCATGTGGACAGTTTCAAGCAGAGGCTCTTTGTGGACACTTGGAAACAGCGCTGTGAAAAAATTTCGTACGAAGCGGGATTTGGCCAAAGTTGAAAGACCTTCCAAAACCAACCCTAAAGAACTTAGCCAAACATTGAATGTTGCAATAAACTCCTGCAGGAAAGGTGCATCTATGACACAAGTCCCGAGCAGGTAGCTACATTCTGCACAGTACAAAATGCATATGAATTCCAGGCTGAAAACTCACTCCAGAAGGAAGCAATGCGTGTGTTTCTCTCTGAAAGGACACTCAGCCACTAGGCTTTTGCTTGCTCCTTCAAAGTCTTTGTAGAAACGTGTGATTTCACTGCTGGAATACGTTTTGGGATGCATTGTTTCAATCTCTTGCAAGCCTCATGTTGTTTCTTACACAATGGGGAAAAATAAGGAGTATGTTTCCCAAATCACTTGAAATCCAGGAAAACGCACACTGCATCACTCTTGCACGAACACGCTCTTTCTCCTAATACGTTGAGAACTTTCAACAAACATGAAGAGAAGGGTATTTTGCACTGAAATTCAGACGAGTTTGTAGAAAAGTACATTTCAATGGGCTGCAGAGTGCAAAACCGTCATTGAGTTCATGTTCTCGATGAAAACCTTACATTTCCAAGTGACCTGAAGTAGGACTTTCACAAAAAGATGTGTTTGCGTGTCTGTGGTGAAAGGAGCTCTAGGTTGTGTATTCAGTGCTGGAGAGTGACACACTCTACATAGGTTACACAGTGTTTTGAGAGCACCAACATGCTAAAAACTGAAACTGCTACAAGGTGTGTGTAGCGTGCAGAAAGAAGACTTGTCATTTCAAAGAAAGAAGAGGAAACCAAAATCCAGGTAGTGAAACGAACACACCAGTATGGGAGATGTGCATGTGGACAGTTTCAAGCAGAGGCTCTTTGTGGACACTTGGAAACAGCGCTGTGAAAAAATTTCGTACGAAGCGGGATTTGGCCAAAGTTGAAAGACCTTCCAAAACCAACCCTAAAGAACTTAGCCAAACAATGAATGTTGCAATAAACTCCTGCAGGAAAGGTGCATCTATGACACAAGTCCCGAGCAGGTAGCTACATTCTGCACAGTACAAAATGCATATGAATTCCAGGCTGAAAACTCACTCCAGAAGGAAGCAATGCGTGTGTTTCTCTCTGAAAGAACACTCAGCCACTAGGCTTTTGCTTGCTCCTTCAAAGTCTTTGTAGAAACGTGTGTTTTCACTGCTGGAATACGTTTTGGGATGCATTGTTTCAATCTCTTGCAAGCCTCATGTTGTTTCTTACACAATGGGGAAAAATAAGGAGTATGTTACCCAAATCACTTGAAGTCCAGGAAAACGCAAACTGCATCACTCTTGCACGAACACGCTCTTTCTCCTAATACGTTGAGAACTTTCAACAAACAAGAAGAGAAGGATATTTTGCAGTGAAATTCAGACGGGTTTGTAGAAAAGTACATTTCTATGGGCTGCAGAGTGCAAAACCGTCATTGAGTTCATGTTCTCGATGAAAACCTTACATTTCCAAGTGACCTGAAGTAGGACTTTCACAAAAAGATGTGTTTGCGTGTCTGTGGTGAAAGGAGCTCTAGGTTGTGTATTCAGTGCTGGAGAGTGACACACTCTACATAGGTTACACAGCGTTTTGAGAGCACCAACACGCTAAAAACTGAAACTGCTACAAGGTGTGTGTAGCGTGCAGAAAGAAGGCTTGTCATTTCAAAGAAAGAAGAGGAAACCAAAATCCAGGTAGTGAAACGAACACACCAGTATGGGAGATGTGCATGTGGACAGTTTCAAGCAGAGGCTCTTTGTGGACACTTGGAAACAGCGCTGTGAAAAAATTTCGTACGAAGCGGGATTTGGCCAAAGTTGAAAGACCTTCCAAAACCAACCCTAAAGAACTTAGCCAAACAATGAATGTTTCAATAAACTCCTGCAGGAAAGGTGCGTCTATGACACAACTCCCGAGCAGGTAGCTACATTCTGCACAGTACAAAATGCATATGAATTCCAGGCTAAAAACTCACTCCAGAAGGAAGCAATGCGTGTGTTTCTCTCTGAAAGAACACTCAGCCACTAGGCTTTTGCTTGCTCCTTCAAAGTCTTTGTAGAAACGTGTGTTTTCACTGCTGGAATACGTTTTAGGATGCATTGTTTCAATCTCTTGCAAGCCTCATGTTGTTTCTTACACAATGGGGAAAAATAAGGTGTATGTTTGCCAAATCACTTGAAGTCCAGGAAAACGCACACTGCATCACTCTTGCACGAACACGCTCTTTCTCCTAATGTGTTGAGAACTTTCAACAAACCAGAAAAGAAGGGTATTTTGCAGTGAAATTCAGACGGGTTTGTAGAAAAGTACATTTCTATTGGCTGCAGAGTGCAAAACCGTGATTGACTTCATGTTCTCGATGAAAACCTTACATTTCCAAGTGACCTGAAGTAGGACTTTACCAAAAAGATGTGTTTGTGTGTCTGTGTTGAAAGGAGCTCTAGGTTGTGTATTCAGTGCTGGAGAGTGACACACTCTACATAGGTTACACAGCGTTTTGAGAGCACCAACATGCTAAAAACTGAAACTGCTACACGGTGTGTGTAGCGTGCAGAAAGAAGGCTTGTCATTTCAAAGAGAGAAGAGGAAACCAAAATCCAGGTAGTGAAACGAACACACCAGTATGGGAGATGTGCATGTGGACAGTTTCAAGCAGAGGCTCTTTGTGGACACTTGGAAACAGCGCTGTGAAAAAATTTCGTACGAAGCGGGATTTGGCCAAAGTTGAAAGACCTTCCAAAACCAACCCTAAAGAACTTAGCCAAACAATGAATGTTGCAATAAACTCCTGCAGGAAAGGTGCATCTATGACACAAGTCCCGAGCAGGTAGCTACATTCTGCACAGTACAAAATGCATATGAATTCCAGGCTGAAAACTCACTCCAGAAGGAAGCAATGCGTGTGTTTCTCTCTGAAAGGACACTCAGCCACTAGGCTTTTGCTTGCTCCTTCAAAGTCTTTGTAGAAACGTGTGATTTCACTGCTGGAATACGTTTTGGGATGCATTGTTTCAATCTCTTGCAAGCCTCATGTTGTTTCTTACACAATGGGGAAAAATAAGGAGTATGTTTCCCAAATCACTTGAAATCCAGGAAAACGCACACTGCATCACTCTTGCACGAACACGCTCTTTCTCCTAATACGTTGAGAACTTTCAACAAACATGAAGAGAAGGGTATTTTGCACTGAAATTCAGACGAGTTTGTAGAAAAGTACATTTCAATGGGCTGCAGAGTGCAAAACCGTCATTGAGTTCATGTTCTCGATGAAAACCTTACATTTCCAAGTGACCTGAAGTAGGACTTTCACAAAAAGATGTGTTTGCGTGTCTGTGGTGAAAGGAGCTCTAGGTTGTGTATTCAGTGCTGGAGAGTGACACACTCTACATAGGTTACACAGTGTTTTGAGAGCACCAACATGCTAAAAACTGAAACTGCTACAAGGTGTGTGTAGCGTGCAGAAAGAAGACTTGTCATTTCAAAGAAAGAAGAGGAAACCAAAATCCAGGTAGTGAAACGAACACACCAGTATGGGAGATGTGCATGTGGACAGTTTCAAGCAGAGGCTCTTTGTGGACACTTGGAAACAGCGCTGTGAAAAAATTTCGTACGAAGCGGGATTTGGCCAAAGTTGAAAGACCTTCCAAAACCAATCCTAAAGAACTTAGCCAAACAATGAATGTTTCAATAAACTCCTGCAGGAAAGGTGCGTCTATGACACAACTCCCGAGCAGGTAGCTACATTCTGCAGAGTACAAAATGCATATGAATTCCAGGCTGAAAACTCACTCCAGAAGGAAGCAATGCGTGTGTTTCTCTCTGAAAGAACACTCAGCCACTAGGCTTCTGCTTGCTCCTTCAAAGTCTTTGTAGAAACGTGTGTTTTCACTGCTGGAATACGTTTTGGGATGCATTGTTTCAATCTCTTGCAAGCCTCATGTTGTTTCTTACACAATGGGGAAAAATAAGGAGTATGTTTCCCAAATCACTTGAAGTCCAGGAAAACGCACACTGCATCACTCTTGCACGAACACGCTCTTTCTCCTAATGTGTTGAGAACTTTCAACAAACCAGAAAAGAAGAGTATTTTGCAGTGAAATTCAGACAGGTTTGTAGAAAAGTACATTTCTATTGGCTGCAGAGTGCAAAACCGTGATTGACTTCATGTTCTCGATGAAAACCTTACATTTCCAAGTGACCTGAAGTAGGACTTTCACAAAAAGATGTGTTTGTGTGTCTGTGGTGGAAGGAGCTCTAGGTTGTGTATTCAGTGCTGGAGAGTGACACACTCTACATAGGTTACACAGCGTTTTGAGAGCACCAACACGCTAAAAACTGAAACTGCTACAAGGTGTGTGTAGCGTGCAGAAAGAAGGCTTGTCATTTCAAAGAAAGAAGAGGAAACCAAAATCCAGGTAGTGAAACGAACACACCAGTATGGGAGATGTGCATGTGGACAGTTTCAAGCAGAGGCTCTTTGTGGACACTTGGAAACAGCGCTGTGAAAAAATTTCGTACGAAGCGGGATTTGGCCAAAGTTGAAAGACCTTCCAAAACCAACCCTAAAGAACTTAGCCAAACAATGAATGTTGCAATAAACTCCTGCAGGAAAGGTGCATCTATGACACAACTCCCGAGCAGTTAGCTACATTCTGCACAGTACAAAATGCATATGAATTCCAGGTTGAAAACTCACTCCAGAAGGAAGCAATGCGTGTGTTTCTCTCTGAAAGAACACTCAGCCACTAGGCTTTTGCTTGCTCCTTCAAAGTCTTTGTAGAAACGTGTGTTTTGACTGCTGGAATACGTTTTGGGATGCATTGTTTCAATCTCTTGCAAGCCTTATGTTGTTTCTTACACAATGGGGAAAAATAAGGAGTATGTTTCCCAAATCACTTGAAGTCCAGGAAAACGCACACTGCATCACTCTTGCACGAACACGCTCTTTCTCCTAATGTGTTGAGAACTTTCAACAAACCAGAAAAGAAGGGTATTTTGCAGTGAAATTCAGACGGGTTTGTAGAAAAGTACATTTCTATTGGCTGCAGAGTGCAAAACCGTGATTGACTTCATGTTCTCGATGAAAACCTTACATTTCCAAGTGACCTGAAGTAGGACTTTCACAAAAAGATGTGTTTGTGTGTCTGTGTTGAAAGGAGCTCTAGGTTGTGTATTCAGTGCTGGAGAGTGACACACTCTACATAGGTTACACAGCGTTTTGAGAGCACCAACATGCTAAAAACTGAAACTGCTACAAGGTGTGTGTAGCGTGCAGAAAGAAGGCTTGTCATTTCAAAGAAAGAAGAGGAAACCAAAATCCAGGTAGTGAAACGAACACACCAGTATGGGAGATGTGCATGTGGACAGTTTCAAGCAGAGGCTCTTTGTGGACACTTGGAAACAGCACTGTGAAAAAATTTCGTACGAAGCGGGCTTTGGCCAAAGTTGAAAGACCTTCCAAAACCAACCCTAAAGAACTTAGCCAAACAATGAATGTTTCAATAAACTCCTGCAGGAAAGGTGCGTCTATGACACAACTCCCGAGCAGGTAGCTACATTCTGCACAGTACAAAATGCATATGAATTCCAGGCTGAAAACTCACTCCAGAAGGAAGCAATGCGTGTGTTTCTCTCTGAAAGAACACTCAGCCACTAGGCTTCTGCTTGCTCCTTCAAAGTCTTTGTAGAAACGTGTGTTTTCACTGCTGGAATACGTTTTGGGATGCATTGTTTCAATCTCTTGCAAGCCTCATGTTGTTTCTTACACAATGGGGAAAAATAAGGAGTATGTTACTCAAATCACTTGAAGTCCAGGAAAACGCAAACTGCATCACTCTTGCACGAACACGCTCTTTCTCCTAATACGTTGAGAACTTTCAACAAACAAGAAGAGAAGGATATTTTGCAGTGAAATTCAGACGGGTTTGTAGAAAAGTACATTTCTATGGGCTGCAGAGTGCAAAACTGTCATTGAGTTCATGTTCTCGATGAAAACCTTACATTTCCAAGTGACCTGAAGTAGGACTTTCACAAAAAGGTGTGTTTGCGTGTCTGTGGTGAAAGGAGCTCTAGGTTGTGTATTCAGTGCTGGAGAGTGACACACTCTACATAGGTTACACAGCGTTTTGAGAGCACCAACACGCTAAAAACTGAAACTGCTACAAGGTGTGTGTAGCGTGCAGAAAGAAAGCTTGTCATTTCAAAGAAAGAAGAGGAAACCAAAATCCAGGTAGTGAAACGAACACACCAGTATGGGAGATGTGCATGTGCACAGTTTCAAGCAGAGGCTCTTTGTGGACACTTGGAAACAGCGCTGTGAAAAAATTTCGTACGAAGCGGGATTTGGCCAAAGTTGAAAGACCTTCCAAAACCAACCCTAAAGAACTTAACCAAACAATGAATGTTTCAATAAACTCCTGCAAGAAAGGTGCGTCTATGACACAACTCCCGAGCAGGTAGCTACATTCTGCACAGTACAAAATGCATATGAATTCCAGGCTGAAAACTCACTCCAGAAGGAAGCAATGCGTGTGTTTCTCTCTGAAAGAACACTCAGCCACTAGGCTTTTGCTTGCTCCTTCAAAGTCTTTGTAGAAACGTGTGTTTTCACTGCTGGAATATGTTTTGGGATGCATTGTTTCAATCTCTTGCAAGCCTCATGTTGTTTCTTACACAATGGGGAAAAATAAGGAGTATGTTACCCAAATCACTTGAAGTCCAGGAAAACGCAAACTGCATCACTCTTGCACGAACACGCTCTTTCTCCTAATACGTTGAGAACTTTCAACAAACAAGAAGAGAAGGATATTTTGCAGTGAAATTCAGACGGGTTTGTAGAAAAGTACATTTCTATGGGCTGCAGAGTGCAAAACCGTCATTGAGTTCATGTTCTCGATGAAAACCTTACATTTCCAAGTGACCTGAAGTAGGACTTTCACAAAAAGATGTGTTTGCGTGTCTGTGGTGAAAGGAGCTCTAGGTTGTGTATTCAGTGCTGGAGAGTGACACACTCTACATAGGTTACACAGCGTTTTGAGAGCACCAACACGCTAAAAACTGAAACTGCTACAAGGTGTGTGTAGCGTGCAGAAAGAAGGCTTGTCATTTCAAAGAAAGAAGAGGAAACCAAAATCCAGGTAGTGAAACGAACACACCAGTATGGGAGATGTGCATGTGGACAGTTTCAAGCAGAGGCTCTTTGTGGACACTTGGAAACAGCGCTGTGAAAAAATTTCGTACGAAGCGGGATTTGGCCAAAGTTGAAAGACCTTCCATAACCAACCCTAAAGAACTTAGCCAAACAATGAATGTTTCAATAAACTCCTGCAGGAAAGGTGCGTCTATGACACAACTCCCGAGCAGGTAGCTACATTCTGCACAGTACAAAATGCATATGAATTCCAGGCTAAAAACTCACTCCAGAAGGAAGCAATGCGTGTGTTTCTCTCTGAAAGAACACTCAGCCACTAGGCTTTTGCTTGCTCCTTCAAAGTCTTTGTAGAAACGTGTGTTTTCACTGCTGGAATACGTTTTAGGATGCATTGTTTCAATCTCTTGCAAGCCTCATGTTGTTTCTTACACAATGGGGAAAAATAAGGAGTATGTTTGCCAAATCACTTGAAGTCCAGGAAAACGCACACTGCATCACTCTTGCACGAACACGCTCTTTCTCCTAATGTGTTGAGAACTTTCAACAAACCAGAAAAGAAGGGTATTTTGCAGTGAAATTCAGACGGGTTTGTAGAAAAGTACATTTCTATTGGCTGCAGAGTGCAAAACCGTGATTGACTTCATGTTCTCGATGAAAACCTTACATTTCCAAGTGACCTGAAGTAGGACTTTACCAAAAAGATGTGTTTGTGTGTCTGTGTTGAAAGGAGCTCTAGGTTGTGTATTCAGTGCTGGAGAGTGACACACTCTACATAGGTTACACAGCGTTTTGAGAGCACCAACATGCTAAAAACTGAAACTGCTACAAGGTGTGTGTAGCGTGCAGAAAGAAGGCTTGTCATTTCAAAGAGAGAAGAGGAAACCAAAATCCAGGTAGTGAAACGAACACACCAGTATGGCAGATGTGCATGTGGACAGTTTCAAGCAGAGGCTCTTTGTGGACACTTGGAAACAGCGCTGTGAAAAAATTTCGTACGAAGCGGGATTTGGCCAAAGTTGAAAGACCTTCCAAAACCAACCCTAAAGAACTTAGCCAAACATTGAATGTTGCAATAAACTCCTGCAGGAAAGGTGCATCTATGACACAAGTCCCGAGCAGGTAGCTACATTCTGCACAGTACAAAATGCATATGAATTCCAGGCTGAAAACTCACTCCAGAAGGAAGCAATGCGTGTGTTTCTCTCTGAAAGGACACTCAGCCACTAGGCTTTTGCTTGCTCCTTCAAAGTCTTTGTAGAAACGTGTGATTTCACTGCTGGAATACGTTTTGGGATGCATTGTTTCAATCTCTTGCAAGCCTCATGTTGTTTCTTACACAATGGGGAAAAATAAGGAGTATGTTTCCCAAATCACTTGAAATCCAGGAAAACGCACACTGCATCACTCTTGCACGAACACGCTCTTTCTCCTAATACGTTGAGAACTTTCAACAAACATGAAGAGAAGGGTATTTTGCACTGAAATTCAGACGAGTTTGTAGAAAAGTACATTTCAATGGGCTGCAGAGTGCAAAACCGTCATTGAGTTCATGTTCTCGATGAAAACCTTACATTTCCAAGTGACCTGAAGTAGGACTTTCACAAAAAGATGTGTTTGCGTGTCTGTGGTGAAAGGAGCTCTAGGTTGTGTATTCAGTGCTGGAGAGTGACACACTCTACATAGGTTACACAGTGTTTTGAGAGCACCAACATGCTAAAAACTGAAACTGCTACAAGGTGTGTGTAGCGTGCAGAAAGAAGACTTGTCATTTCAAAGAAAGAAGAGGAAACCAAAATCCAGGTAGTGAAACGAACACACCAGTATGGGAGATGTGCATGTGGACAGTTTCAAGCAGAGGCTCTTTGTGGACACTTGGAAACAGCGCTGTGAAAAAATTTCGTACGAAGCGGGATTTGGCCAAAGTTGAAAGACCTTCCAAAACCAATCCTAAAGAACTTAGCCAAACAATGAATGTTTCAATAAACTCCTGCAGGAAAGGTGCGTCTATGACACAACTCCCGAGCAGGTAGCTACATTCTGCAGAGTACAAAATGCATATGAATTCCAGGCTGAAAACTCACTCCAGAAGGAAGCAATGCGTGTGTTTCTCTCTGAAAGAACACTCAGCCACTAGGCTTCTGCTTGCTCCTTCAAAGTCTTTGTAGAAACGTGTGTTTTCACTGCTGGAATACGTTTTGGGATGCATTGTTTCAATCTCTTGCAAGCCTCATGTTGTTTCTTACACAATGGGGAAAAATAAGGAGTATGTTTCCCAAATCACTTGAAGTCCAGGAATACGCAAACTGCATCACTCTTGCACGAACACGCTCTTTCTCCTAATACGTTGAGAACTTTCAACAAACAAGAAGAGAAGGATATTTTGCAGTGAAATTCAGACGGGTTTGTAGAAAAGTACATTTCTATGGGCTGCAGAGTGCAAAACCGTCATTGAGTTCATGTTCTCGATGAAAACCTTACATTTCCAAGTGACCTGAAGTAGGACTTTCACAAAAAGATGTGTTTGCGTGTCTGTGGTGAAAGGAGCTCTAGGTTGTGTATTCAGTGCTGGAGAGTGACACACTCTACATAGGTTACACAGCGTTTTGAGAGCACCAACACGCTAAAAACTGAAACTGCTACAAGGTGTGTGTAGCGTGCAGAAAGAAGGCTTGTCATTTCAAAGAAAGAAGAGGAAACCAAAATCCAGGTAGTGAAACGAACACACCAGTATGGGAGATGTGCATGTGGACAGTTTCAAGCAGAGGCTCTTTGTGGACACTTGGAAACAGCGCTGTGAAAAAATTTCGTACGAAGCGGGATTTGGCCAAAGTTGAAAGACCTTCCAAAACCAACCCTAAAGAACTTAGCCAAACAATGAATGTTGCAATAAACTCCTGCAGGAAAGGTGCATCTATGACACAAGTCCCGAGCAGGTAGCTACATTCTGCACAGTACAAAATGCATATGAATTCCAGGCTGAAAACTCACTCCAGAAGGAAGCAATGCGTGTGTTTCTCTCTGAAAGGACACTCAGCCACTAGGCTTTTGCTTGCTCCTTCAAAGTCTTTGTAGAAACGTGTGATTTCACTGCTGGAATACGTTTTGGGATGCATTGTTTCAATCTCTTGCAAGCCTCATGTTGTTTCTTACACAATGGGGAAAAATAAGGAGTATGTTTCCCAAATCACTTGAAATCCAGGAAAACGCACACTGCATCACTCTTGCACGAACACGCTCTTTCTCCTAATACGTTGAGAACTTTCAACAAACATGAAGAGAAGGGTATTTTGCAGTGAAATTCAGACGGGTTTGTAGAAAAGTACATTTCTATGGGCTGCAGAGTGCAAAACCGTCATTGACTTCATGTTCTCGATGAAAACCTTACATTTCCAAGTGACCTGAAGTAGGACTTTCACAAAAAGATGTGTTTGCGTGTCTGTGGTGAAAGGAGTTCTAGGTTGTGTATTCAGTGCTGGAGAGTGACACACTCTACATAGGTTACACAGTGTTTTGAGAGCACCAACATGCTAAAAACTGAAACTGCTACAAGGTGTGTGTAGCGTGCAGAAAGAAGACTTGTCATTTCAAAGAAAGAAGAGGAACCAAAATCCAGGTAGTGAAACGAACACACCAGTATGGGAGATGTGCATGTGGACAGTTTCAAGCAGAGGCTCTTTGTGGACACTTGGAAACAGCGCTGTGAAAAAATTTCGTACGAAGCGGGATTTGGCCAAAGTTGAAAGACCTTCCAAAACCAATCCTAAAGAACTTAGCCAAACAATGAATGTTTCAATAAACTCCTGCAGGAAAGGTGCGTCTATGACACAACTCCCGAGCAGGTAGCTACATTCTTCACAGTACAAAATGCATATGAATTCCCGGCTGAAAACTCACTCCAGAAGGAAGCAATGCCTGTGTTTCTCTCTGAAAGAACACTCAGCCACTAGGCTTCTGCTTGCTCCTTCAAAGTCTTTGTAGAAACGTGTGTTTTCACTGCTGGAATACGTTTTGGGATGCATTGTTTCAATCTCTTGCAAGCCTCATGTTGTTTCTTACACAATGGGGAAAAACAAGGAGTATGTTTCCCAAATCACTTGAAGTCCAGGAAAACGCACACTGCATCACTCTTGCACGAACACGCTCTTTCTCCTAATGTGTTGAGAACTTTCAACAAACCAGAAAAGAAGGGTATTTTGCAGTGAAATTCAGACGGGTTTGTAGAAAAGTACATTTCTATTGGCTGCAGAGTGCAAAACCGTGATTGACTTCATGTTCTCGATGAAAACCTTACATTTCCAAGTGACCTGAAGTAGGACTTTACCAAAAAGATGTGTTTGTGTGTCTGTGTTGAAAGGAGCTCTAGGTTGTGTATTCAGTGCTGGAGAGTGACACACTCTACATAGGTTACACAGCGTTTTGAGAGCACCAACATGCTAAAAACTGAAACTGCTACAAGGTGTGTGTAGCGTGCAGAAAGAAGGCTTGTCATTTCAAAGAAAGAAGAGGAAACCAAAATCCAGGTAGTGAAACGAACACACCAGTATGGGAGATGTGCATGTGGACAGTTTCAAGCAGAGGCTCTTTGTGGACACTTGGAAACAGCACTGTGAAAAAATTTCGTACGAAGCGGGATTTGGCCAAAGTTGAAAGACCTTCCAAAACCAACCCTAAAGAACTTAGCCAAACAATGAATGTTTCAATAAACTCCTGCAGGAAAGGTGCGTCTATGACACAACTCCCGAGCAGGTAGCTACATTCTGCACAGTACAAAATGCATATGAATTCCAGGCTGAAAACTCACTCCAGAAGGAAGCAATGCGTGTGTTTCTCTCTGAAAGAACACTCAGCCACTAGGCTTCTGCTTGCTCCTTCAAAGTCTTTGTAGAAACGTGTGTTTTCACTGCTGGAATACGTTTTGGGATGCATTGTTTCAATCTCTTGCAAGCCTCATGTTGTTTCTTACACAATGGGGAAAAATAAGGAGTATGTTACTCAAATCACTTGAAGTCCAGGAATACGCAAACTGCATCACTCTTGCACGAACACGCTCTTTCTCCTAATACGTTGAGAACTTTCAACAAACAAGAAGAGAAGGATATTTTGCAGTGAAATTCAGACGGGTTTGTAGAAAAGTACATTTCTATGGGCTGCAGAGTGCAAAACCGTCATTGAGTTCATGTTCTCGATGAAAACCTTACATTTCCAAGTGACCTGAAGTAGGACTTTCACAAAAAGATGTGTTTGCGTGTCTGTGGTGAAAGGAGCTCTAGGTTGTGTATTCAGTGCTGGAGAGTGACACACTCTACATAGGTTACACAGCGTTTTGAGAGCACCAACACGCTAAAAACTGAAACTGCTACAAGGTGTGTGTAGCGTGCAGAAAGAAGGCTTGTCATTTCAAAGAAAGAAGAGGAAACCAAAATCCAGGTAGTGAAACGAACACACCAGTATGGGAGATGTGCATGTGGACAGTTTCAAGCAGAGGCTCTTTGTGGACACTTGGAAACAGCGCTGTGAAAAAATTTCGTACGAAGCGGGATTTGGCCAAAGTTGAAAGACCTTCCAAAACCAACCCTAAAGAACTTAGCCAAACAATGAATGTTGCAATAAACTCCTGCAGGAAAGGTGCATCTATGACACAAGTCCCGAGCAGGTAGCTACATTCTGCACAGTACAAAATGCATATGAATTCCAGGCTGAAAACTCACTCCAGAAGGAAGCAATGCGTGTGTTTCTCTCTGAAAGAACACTCAGCCACTAGGCTTTTGCTTGCTCCTTCAAAGTCTTTGTAGAAACGTGTGTTTTCACTGCTGGAATACGTTTTGGGATGCATTGTTTCAATCTCTTGCAAGCCTCATGTTGTTTCTTACACAATGGGGAAAAATAAGGAGTATGTTACCCAAATCACTTGAAGTCCAGGAAAACGCAAACTGCATCACTCTTGCACGAACACGCTCTTTCTCCTAATACGTTGAGAACTTTCAACAAACAAGAAGAGAAGGATATTTTGCAGTGAAATTCAGGCGGGTTTGTAGAAAAGTACATTTCTATGGGCTGCAGAGTGCAAAACCGTCATTGAGTTCATGTTCTCGATGAAAACCTTACATTTCCAAGTGACCTGAAGTAGGACTTTCACAAAAAGATGTGTTTGCGTGTCTGTGGTGAAAGGAGCTCTAGGTTGTGTATTCAGTGCTGGAGAGTGACACACTCTACATAGGTTACACAGCGTTTTGAGAGCACCAACATGCTAAAAACTGAAACTGCTACAAGGTGTGTGTAGCGTGCAGAAAGAAGGCTTGTCATTTCAAAGAGAGAAGAGGAAACCAAAATCCAGGTAGTGAAACGAACACACCAGTATGGGAGATGTGCATGTGGACAGTTTCAAGCAGAGGCTCTTTGTGGACACTTGGAAACAGCGCTGTGAAAAAATTTCGTACGAAGCGGGATTTGGCCAAAGTTGAAAGACCTTCCAAAACCAACCCTAAAGAACTTAGCCAAACATTGAATGTTGCAATAAACTCCTGCAGGAAAGGTGCATCTATGACACAAGTCCCGAGCAGGTAGCTACATTCTGCACAGTACAAAATGCATATGAATTCCAGGCTGAAAACTCACTCCAGAAGGAAGCAATGCGTGTGTTTCTCTCTGAAAGGACACTCAGCCACTAGGCTTTTGCTTGCTCCTTCAAAGTCTTTGTAGAAACGTGTGATTTCACTGCTGGAATACGTTTTGGGATGCATTGTTTCAATCTCTTGCAAGCCTCATGTTGTTTCTTACACAATGGGGAAAAATAAGGAGTATGTTTCCCAAATCACTTGAAATCCAGGAAAACGCACACTGCATCACTCTTGCACGAACACGCTCTTTCTCCTAATACGTTGAGAACTTTCAACAAACATGAAGAGAAGGGTATTTTGCACTGAAATTCAGACGAGTTTGTAGAAAAGTACATTTCAATGGGCTGCAGAGTGCAAAACCGTCATTGAGTTCATGTTCTCGATGAAAACCTTACATTTCCAAGTGACCTGAAGTAGGACTTTCACAAAAAGATGTGTTTGCGTGTCTGTGGTGAAAGGAGCTCTAGGTTGTGTATTCAGTGCTGGAGAGTGACACACTCTACATAGGTTACACAGTGTTTTGAGAGCACCAACATGCTAAAAACTGAAACTGCTACAAGGTGTGTGTAGCGTGCAGAAAGAAGACTTGTCATTTCAAAGAAAGAAGAGGAAACCAAAATCCAGGTAGTGAAACGAACACACCAGTATGGGAGATGTGCATGTGGACAGTTTCAAGCAGAGGCTCTTTGTGGACACTTGGAAACAGCGCTGTGAAAAAATTTCGTACGAAGCGGGATTTGGCCAAAGTTGAAAGACCTTCCAAAACCAATCCTAAAGAACTTAGCCAAACAATGAATGTTTCAATAAACTCCTGCAGGAAAGGTGCGTCTATGACACAACTCCCGAGCAGGTAGCTACATTCTGCAGAGTACAAAATGCATATGAATTCCAGGCTGAAAACTCACTCCAGAAGGAAGCAATGCGTGTGTTTCTCTCTGAAAGAACACTCAGCCACTAGGCTTCTGCTTGCTCCTTCAAAGTCTTTGTAGAAACGTGTGTTTTCACTGCTGGAATACGTTTTGGGATGCATTGTTTCAATCTCTTGCAAGCCTCATGTTGTTTCTTACACAATGGGGAAAAATAAGGAGTATGTTTCCCAAATCACTTGAAGTCCAGGAAAACGCACACTGCATCACTCTTGCACGAACACGCTCTTTCTCCTAATGTGTTGAGAACTTTCAACAAACCAGAAAAGAAGAGTATTTTGCAGTGAAATTCAGACAGGTTTGTAGAAAAGTACATTTCTATTGGCTGCAGAGTGCAAAACCGTGATTGACTTCATGTTCTCGATGAAAACCTTACATTTCCAAGTGACCTGAAGTAGGACTTTCACAAAAAGATGTGTTTGTGTGTCTGTGGTGGAAGGAGCTCTAGGTTGTGTATTCAGTGCTGGAGAGTGACACACTCTACATAGGTTACACAGCGTTTTGAGAGCACCAACACGCTAAAAACTGAAACTGCTACAAGGTGTGTGTAGCGTGCAGAAAGAAGGCTTGTCATTTCAAAGAAAGAAGAGGAAACCAAAATCCAGGTAGTGAAACGAACACACCAGTATGGGAGATGTGCATGTGGACAGTTTCAAGCAGAGGCTCTTTGTGGACACTTGGAAACAGCGCTGTGAAAAAATTTCGTACGAAGCGGGATTTGGCCAAAGTTGAAAGACCTTCCAAAACCAACCCTAAAGAACTTAGCCAAACAATGAATGTTTCAATAAACTCCTGCAGGAAAGGTGCGTCTATGACACAACTCCCGAGCAGGTAGCTACATTCTGCACAGTACAAAATGCATATGAATTCCAGGCTGAAAACTCACTCCAGAAGGAAGCAATGCGTGTGTTTCTCTCTGAAAGAACACTCAGCCACTAGGCTTCTGCTTGCTCCTTCAAAGTCTTTGTAGAAACGTGTGTTTTCACTGCTGGAATACGTTTTGGGATGCATTGTTTCAATCTCTTGCAAGCCTCATGTTGTTTCTTACACAATGGGGAAAAATAAGGAGTATGTTACTCAAATCACTTGAAGTCCAGGAATACGCAAACTGCATCACTCTTGCACGAACACGCTCTTTCTCCTAATACGTTGAGAACTTTCAACAAACAAGAAGAGAAGGATATTTTGCAGTGAAATTCAGACGGGTTTGTAGAAAAGTACATTTCTATGGGCTGCAGAGTGCAAAACCGTCATTGAGTTCATGTTCTCGATGAAAACCTTACATTTCCAAGTGACCTGAAGTAGGACTTTCACAAAAAGATGTGTTTGCGTGTCTGTGGTGAAAGGAGCTCTAGGTTGTGTATTCAGTGCTGGAGAGTGACACACTCTACATAGGTTACACAGCGTTTTGAGAGCACCAACACGCTAAAAACTGAAACTGCTACAAGGTGTGTGTAGCGTGCAGAAAGAAGGCTTGTCATTTCAAAGAAAGAAGAGGAAACCAAAATCCAGGTAGTGAAACGAACACACCAGTATGGGAGATGTGCATGTGGACAGTTTCAAGCAGAGGCTCTTTGTGGACACTTGGAAACAGCGCTGTGAAAAAATTTCGTACGAAGCGGGATTTGGCCAAAGTTGAAAGACCTTCCAAAACCAACCCTAAAGAACTTAGCCAAACAATGAATGTTGCAATAAACTCCTGCAGGAAAGGTGCATCTATGACACAAGTCCTGAGCAGGTAGCTACATTCTGCACAGTACAAAATGCATATGAATTCCAGGCTGAAAACTCACTCCAGAAGGAAGCAATGCGTGTGTTTCTCTCTGAAAGAACACTCAGCCACTAGGCTTTTGCTTGCTCCTTCAAAGTCTTTGTAGAAACGTGTGTTTTCACTGCTGGAATACGTTTTGGGATGCATTGTTTCAATCTCTTGCAAGCCTCATGTTGTTTCTTACACAATGGGGAAAAATAAGGAGTATGTTACCCAAATCACTTGAAGTCCAGGAAAACGCAAACTGCATCACTCTTGCACGAACACGCTCTTTCTCCTAATACGTTGAGAACTTTCAACAAACAAGAAGAGAAGGATATTTTGCAGTGAAATTCAGACGGGTTTGTAGAAAAGTACATTTCTATGGGCTGCAGAGTGCAAAACCGTCATTGAGTTCATGTTCTCGATGAAAACCTTACATTTCCAAGTGACCTGAAGTAGGACTTTCACAAAAAGATGTGTTTGCGTGTCTGTGGTGAAAGGAGCTCTAGGTTGTGTATTCAGTGCTGGAGAGTGACACACTCTACATAGGTTACACAGCGTTTTGAGAGCACCAACATGCTAAAAACTGAAACTGCTACAAGGTGTGTGTAGCGTGCAGAAAGAAGGCTTGTCATTTCAAAGAGAGAAGAGGAAACCAAAATCCAGGTAGTGAAACGAACACACCAGTATGGGAGATGTGCATGTGGACAGTTTCAAGCAGAGGCTCTTTGTGGACACTTGGAAACAGCGCTGTGAAAAAATTTCGTACGAAGCGGGATTTGGCCAAAGTTGAAAGACCTTCCAAAACCAACCCTAAAGAACTTAGCCAAACATTGAATGTTGCAATAAACTCCTGCAGGAAAGGTGCATCTATGACACAAGTCCCGAGCAGGTAGCTACATTCTGCACAGTACAAAATGCATATGAATTCCAGGCTGAAAACTCACTCCAGAAGGAAGCAATGCGTGTGTTTCTCTCTGAAAGGACACTCAGCCACTAGGCTTTTGCTTGCTCCTTCAAAGTCTTTGTAGAAACGTGTGATTTCACTGCTGGAATACGTTTTGGGATGCATTGTTTCAATCTCTTGCAAGCCTCATGTTGTTTCTTACACAATGGGGAAAAATAAGGAGTATGTTTCCCAAATCACTTGAAATCCAGGAAAACGCACACTGCATCACTCTTGCACGAACACGCTCTTTCTCCTAATACGTTGAGAACTTTCAACAAACATGAAGAGAAGGGTATTTTGCACTGAAATTCAGACGAGTTTGTAGAAAAGTACATTTCAATGGGCTGCAGAGTGCAAAACCGTCATTGAGTTCATGTTCTCGATGAAAACCTTACATTTCCAAGTGACCTGAAGTAGGACTTTCACAAAAAGATGTGTTTGCGTGTCTGTGGTGAAAGGAGCTCTAGGTTGTGTATTCAGTGCTGGAGAGTGACACACTCTACATAGGTTACACAGTGTTTTGAGAGCACCAACATGCTAAAAACTGAAACTGCTACAAGGTGTGTGTAGCGTGCAGAAAGAAGACTTGTCATTTCAAAGAAAGAAGAGGAAACCAAAATCCAGGTAGTGAAACGAACACACCAGTATGGGAGATGTGCATGTGGACAGTTTCAAGCAGAGGCTCTTTGTGGACACTTGGAAACAGCGCTGTGAAAAAATTTCGTACGAAGCGGGATTTGGCCAAAGTTGAAAGACCTTCCAAAACCAATCCTAAAGAACTTAGCCAAACAATGAATGTTTCAATAAACTCCTGCAGGAAAGGTGCGTCTATGACACAACTCCCGAGCAGGTAGCTACATTCTGCAGAGTACAAAATGCATATGAATTCCAGGCTGAAAACTCACTCCAGAAGGAAGCAATGCGTGTGTTTCTCTCTGAAAGAACACTCAGCCACTAGGCTTCTGCTTGCTCCTTCAAAGTCTTTGTAGAAACGTGTGTTTTCACTGCTGGAATACGTTTTGGGATGCATTGTTTCAATCTCTTGCAAGCCTCATGTTGTTTCTTACACAATGGGGAAAAATAAGGAGTATGTTTCCCAAATCACTTGAAGTCCAGGAAAACGCACACTGCATCACTCTTGCACGAACACGCTCTTTCTCCTAATGTGTTGAGAACTTTCAACAAACCAGAAAAGAAGAGTATTTTGCAGTGAAATTCAGACGGGTTTGTAGAAAAGTACATTTCTATTGGCTGCAGAGTGCAAAACCGTGATTGACTTCATGTTCTCGATGAAAACCTTACATTTCCAAGTGACCTGAAGTAGGACTTTCACAAAAAGATGTGTTTGTGTGTCTGTGGTGGAAGGAGCTCTAGGTTGTGTATTCAGTGCTGGAGAGTGACACACTCTACATAGGTTACACAGCGTTTTGAGAGCACCAACACGCTAAAAACTGAAACTGCTACAAGGTGTGTGTAGCGTGCAGAAAGAAGGCTTGTCATTTCAAAGAAAGAAGAGGAAACCAAAATCCAGGTAGTGAAACGAACACACCAGTATGGGAGATGTGCATGTGGACAGTTTCAAGCAGAGGCTCTTTGTGGACACTTGGAAACAGCGCTGTGAAAAAATTTCGTACGAAGCGGGATTTGGCCAAAGTTGAAAGACCTTCCAAAACCAACCCTAAAGAACTTAGCCAAACAATGAATGTTGCAATAAACTCCTGCAGGAAAGGTGCATCTATGACACAAGTCCCGAGCAGGTAGCTACATTCTGCACAGTACAAAATGCATATGAATTCCAGGCTGAAAACTCACTCCAGAAGGAAGCAATGCGTGTGTTTCTCTCTGAAAGAACACTCAGCCACTAGGCTTTTGCTTGCTCCTTCAAAGTCTTTGTAGAAACGTGTGTTTTCACTGCTGGAATACGTTTTGGGATGCATTGTTTCAATCTCTTGCAAGCCTCATGTTGTTTCTTACACAATGGGGAAAAATAAGGAGTATGTTACCCAAATCACTTGAAGTCCAGGAAAACGCAAACTGCATCACTCTTGCACGAACACGCTCTTTCTCCTAATACGTTGAGAACTTTCAACAAACAAGAAGAGAAGGATATTTTGCAGTGAAATTCAGACGGGTTTGTAGAAAAGTACATTTCTATGGGCTGCAGAGTGCAAAACCGTCATTGAGTTCATGTTCTCGATGAAAACCTTACATTTCCAAGTGACCTGAAGTAGGACTTTCACAAAAAGATGTGTTTGCGTGTCTGTGGTGAAAGGAGCTCTAGGTTGTGTATTCAGTGCTGGAGAGTGACACACTCTACATAGGTTACACAGCGTTTTGAGAGCACCAACACGCTAAAAACTGAAACTGCTACAAGGTGTGTGTAGCGTGAAGAAATAAGGCTTGTCATTTCAAAGAAAGAAGAGGAAACCAAAATCCAGGTAGTGAAACGAACACACCAGTATGGGAGATGTGCATGTGGACAGTTTCAAGCAGAGGCTCTTTGTGGACACTTGGAAACAGCGCTGTGAAAAAATTTCGTACGAAGCGGGATTTGGCCAAAGTTGAAAGACCTTCCAAAACCAACCCTAAAGAACTTAGCCAAACAATGAATGTTTCAATAAACTCCTGCAGGAAAGGTGCGTCTATGACACAACTCCCGAGCAGGTAGCTACATTCTGCACAGTACAAAATGCATATGAATTCCAGGCTAAAAACTCACTCCAGAAGGAAGCAATGCGTGTGTTTCTCTCTGAAAGAACACTCAGCCACTAGGCTTTTGCTTGCTCCTTCAAAGTCTTTGTAGAAACGTGTGTTTTCACTGCTGGAATACGTTTTAGGATGCATTGTTTCAATCTCTTGCAAGCCTCATGTTGTTTCTTACACAATGGGGAAAAATAAGGTGTATGTTTGCCAAATCACTTGAAGTCCAGGAAAACGCACACTGCATCACTCTTGCACGAACACGCTCTTTCTCCTAATGTGTTGAGAACTTTCAACAAACCAGAAAAGAAGGGTATTTTGCAGTGAAATTCAGACGGGTTTGTAGAAAAGTACATTTCTATTGGCTGCAGAGTGCAAAACCGTGATTGACTTCATGTTCTCGATGAAAACCTTACATTTCCAAGTGACCTGAAGTAGGACTTTACCAAAAAGATGTGTTTGTGTGTCTGTGTTGAAAGGAGCTCTAGGTTGTGTATTCAGTGCTGGAGAGTGACACACTCTACATAGGTTACACAGCGTTTTGAGAGCACCAACATGCTAAAAACTGAAACTGCTACACGGTGTGTGTAGCGTGCAGAAAGAAGGCTTGTCATTTCAAAGAGAGAAGAGGAAACCAAAATCCAGGTAGTGAAACGAACACACCAGTATGGGAGATGTGCATGTGGACAGTTTCAAGCAGAGGCTCTTTGTGGACACTTGGAAACAGCGCTGTGAAAAAATTTCGTACGAAGCGGGATTTGGCCAAAGTTGAAAGACCTTCCAAAACCAACCCTAAAGAACTTAGCCAAACAATGAATGTTGCAATAAACTCCTGCAGGAAAGGTGCATCTATGACACAAGTCCCGAGCAGGTAGCTACATTCTGCACAGTACAAAATGCATATGAATTCCAGGCTGAAAACTCACTCCAGAAGGAAGCAATGCGTGTGTTTCTCTCTGAAAGGACACTCAGCCACTAGGCTTTTGCTTGCTCCTTCAAAGTCTTTGTAGAAACGTGTGATTTCACTGCTGGAATACGTTTTGGGATGCATTGTTTCAATCTCTTGCAAGCCTCATGTTGTTTCTTACACAATGGGGAAAAATAAGGAGTATGTTTCCCAAATCACTTGAAATCCAGGAAAACGCACACTGCATCACTCTTGCACGAACACGCTCTTTCTCCTAATACGTTGAGAACTTTCAACAAACATGAAGAGAAGGGTATTTTGCACTGAAATTCAGACGAGTTTGTAGAAAAGTACATTTCAATGGGCTGCAGAGTGCAAAACCGTCATTGAGTTCATGTTCTCGATGAAAACCTTACATTTCCAAGTGACCTGAAGTAGGACTTTCACAAAAAGATGTGTTTGCGTGTCTGTGGTGAAAGGAGCTCTAGGTTGTGTATTCAGTGCTGGAGAGTGACACACTCTACATAGGTTACACAGTGTTTTGAGAGCACCAACATGCTAAAAACTGAAACTGCTACAAGGTGTGTGTAGCGTGCAGAAAGAAGACTTGTCATTTCAAAGAAAGAAGAGGAAACCAAAATCCAGGTAGTGAAACGAACACACCAGTATGGGAGATGTGCATGTGGACAGTTTCAAGCAGAGGCTCTTTGTGGACACTTGGAAACAGCGCTGTGAAAAAATTTCGTACGAAGCGGGATTTGGCCAAAGTTGAAAGACCTTCCAAAACCAATCCTAAAGAACTTAGCCAAACAATGAATGTTTCAATAAACTCCTGCAGGAAAGGTGCGTCTATGACACAACTCCCGAGCAGGTAGCTACATTCTGCAGAGTACAAAATGCATATGAATTCCAGGCTGAAAACTCACTCCAGAAGGAAGCAATGCGTGTGTTTCTCTCTGAAAGAACACTCAGCCACTAGGCTTCTGCTTGCTCCTTCAAAGTCTTTGTAGAAACGTGTGTTTTCACTGCTGGAATACGTTTTGGGATGCATTGTTTCAATCTCTTGCAAGCCTCATGTTGTTTCTTACACAATGGGGAAAAATAAGGAGTATGTTTCCCAAATCACTTGAAGTCCAGGAAAACGCACACTGCATCACTCTTGCACGAACACGCTCTTTCTCCTAATGTGTTGAGAACTTTCAACAAACCAGAAAAGAAGAGTATTTTGCAGTGAAATTCAGACAGGTTTGTAGAAAAGTACATTTCTATTGGCTGCAGAGTGCAAAACCGTGATTGACTTCATGTTCTCGATGAAAACCTTACATTTCCAAGTGACCTGAAGTAGGACTTTCACAAAAAGATGTGTTTGTGTGTCTGTGGTGGAAGGAGCTCTAGGTTGTGTATTCAGTGCTGGAGAGTGACACACTCTACATAGGTTACACAGCGTTTTGAGAGCACCAACACGCTAAAAACTGAAACTGCTACAAGGTGTGTGTAGCGTGCAGAAAGAAGGCTTGTCATTTCAAAGAAAGAAGAGGAAACCAAAATCCAGGTAGTGAAACGAACACACCAGTATGGGAGATGTGCATGTGGACAGTTTCAAGCAGAGGCTCTTTGTGGACACTTGGAAACAGCGCTGTGAAAAAATTTCGTACGAAGCGGGATTTGGCCAAAGTTGAAAGACCTTCCAAAACCAACCCTAAAGAACTTAGCCAAACAATGAATGTTGCAATAAACTCCTGCAGGAAAGGTGCATCTATGACACAACTCCCGAGCAGTTAGCTACATTCTGCACAGTACAAAATGCATATGAATTCCAGGTTGAAAACTCACTCCAGAAGGAAGCAATGCGTGTGTTTCTCTCTGAAAGAACACTCAGCCACTAGGCTTTTGCTTGCTCCTTCAAAGTCTTTGTAGAAACGTGTGTTTTGACTGCTGGAATACGTTTTGGGATGCATTGTTTCAATCTCTTGCAAGCCTTATGTTGTTTCTTACACAATGGGGAAAAATAAGGAGTATGTTTCCCAAATCACTTGAAGTCCAGGAAAACGCACACTGCATCACTCTTGCACGAACACGCTCTTTCTCCTAATGTGTTGAGAACTTTCAACAAACCAGAAAAGAAGGGTATTTTGCAGTGAAATTCAGACGGGTTTGTAGAAAAGTACATTTCTATTGGCTGCAGAGTGCAAAACCGTGATTGACTTCATGTTCTCGATGAAAACCTTACATTTCCAAGTGACCTGAAGTAGGACTTTCACAAAAAGATGTGTTTGTGTGTCTGTGTTGAAAGGAGCTCTAGGTTGTGTATTCAGTGCTGGAGAGTGACACACTCTACATAGGTTACACAGCGTTTTGAGAGCACCAACATGCTAAAAACTGAAACTGCTACAAGGTGTGTGTAGCGTGCAGAAAGAAGGCTTGTCATTTCAAAGAAAGAAGAGGAAACCAAAATCCAGGTAGTGAAACGAACACACCAGTATGGGAGATGTGCATGTGGACAGTTTCAAGCAGAGGCTCTTTGTGGACACTTGGAAACAGCACTGTGAAAAAATTTCGTACGAAGCGGGATTTGGCCAAAGTTGAAAGACCTTCCAAAACCAACCCTAAAGAACTTAGCCAAACAATGAATGTTTCAATAAACTCCTGCAGGAAAGGTGCGTCTATGACACAACTCCCGAGCAGGTAGCTACATTCTGCACAGTACAAAATGCATATGAATTCCAGGCTGAAAACTCACTCCAGAAGGAAGCAATGCGTGTGTTTCTCTCTGAAAGAACACTCAGCCACTAGGCTTCTGCTTGCTCCTTCAAAGTCTTTGTAGAAACGTGTGTTTTCACTGCTGGAATACGTTTTGGGATGCATTGTTTCAATCTCTTGCAAGCCTCATGTTGTTTCTTACACAATGGGGAAAAATAAGGAGTATGTTACTCAAATCACTTGAAGTCCAGGAAAACGCAAACTGCATCACTCTTGCACGAACACGCTCTTTCTCCTAATACGTTGAGAACTTTCAACAAACAAGAAGAGAAGGATATTTTGCAGTGAAATTCAGACGGGTTTGTAGAAAAGTACATTTCTATGGGCTGCAGAGTGCAAAACTGTCATTGAGTTCATGTTCTCGATGAAAACCTTACATTTCCAAGTGACCTGAAGTAGGACTTTCACAAAAAGGTGTGTTTGCGTGTCTGTGGTGAAAGGAGCTCTAGGTTGTGTATTCAGTGCTGGAGAGTGACACACTCTACATAGGTTACACAGCGTTTTGAGAGCACCAACACGCTAAAAACTGAAACTGCTACAAGGTGTGTGTAGCGTGCAGAAAGAAAGCTTGTCATTTCAAAGAAAGAAGAGGAAACCAAAATCCAGGTAGTGAAACGAACACACCAGTATGGGAGATGTGCATGTGCACAGTTTCAAGCAGAGGCTCTTTGTGGACACTTGGAAACAGCGCTGTGAAAAAATTTCGTACGAAGCGGGATTTGGCCAAAGTTGAAAGACCTTCCAAAACCAACCCTAAAGAACTTAACCAAACAATGAATGTTTCAATAAACTCCTGCAAGAAAGGTGCGTCTATGACACAACTCCCGAGCAGGTAGCTACATTCTGCACAGTACAAAATGCATATGAATTCCAGGCTGAAAACTCACTCCAGAAGGAAGCAATGCGTGTGTTTCTCTCTGAAAGAACACTCAGCCACTAGGCTTTTGCTTGCTCCTTCAAAGTCTTTGTAGAAACGTGTGTTTTCACTGCTGGAATATGTTTTGGGATGCATTGTTTCAATCTCTTGCAAGCCTCATGTTGTTTCTTACACAATGGGGAAAAATAAGGAGTATGTTACCCAAATCACTTGAAGTCCAGGAAAACGCAAACTGCATCACTCTTGCACGAACACGCTCTTTCTCCTAATACGTTGAGAACTTTCAACAAACAAGAAGAGAAGGATATTTTGCAGTGAAATTCAGACGGGTTTGTAGAAAAGTACATTTCTATGGGCTGCAGAGTGCAAAACCGTCATTGAGTTCATGTTCTCGATGAAAACCTTACATTTCCAAGTGACCTGAAGTAGGACTTTCACAAAAAGATGTGTTTGCGTGTCTGTGGTGAAAGGAGCTCTAGGTTGTGTATTCAGTGCTGGAGAGTGACACACTCTACATAGGTTACACAGCGTTTTGAGAGCACCAACACGCTAAAAACTGAAACTGCTACAAGGTGTGTGTAGCGTGCAGAAAGAAGGCTTGTCATTTCAAAGAAAGAAGAGGAAACCAAAATCCAGGTAGTGAAACGAACACACCAGTATGGGAGATGTGCATGTGGACAGTTTCAAGCAGAGGCTCTTTGTGGACACTTGGAAACAGCGCTGTGAAAAAATTTCGTACGAAGCGGGATTTGGCCAAAGTTGAAAGACCTTCCATAACCAACCCTAAAGAACTTAGCCAAACAATGAATGTTTCAATAAACTCCTGCAGGAAAGGTGCGTCTATGACACAACTCCCGAGCAGGTAGCTACATTCTGCACAGTACAAAATGCATATGAATTCCAGGCTAAAAACTCACTCCAGAAGGAAGCAATGCGTGTGTTTCTCTCTGAAAGAACACTCAGCCACTAGGCTTTTGCTTGCTCCTTCAAAGTCTTTGTAGAAACGTGTGTTTTCACTGCTGGAATACGTTTTAGGATGCATTGTTTCAATCTCTTGCAAGCCTCATGTTGTTTCTTACACAATGGGGAAAAATAAGGAGTATGTTTGCCAAATCACTTGAAGTCCAGGAAAACGCACACTGCATCACTCTTGCACGAACACGCTCTTTCTCCTAATGTGTTGAGAACTTTCAACAAACCAGAAAAGAAGGGTATTTTGCAGTGAAATTCAGACGGGTTTGTAGAAAAGTACATTTCTATTGGCTGCAGAGTGCAAAACCGTGATTGACTTCATGTTCTCGATGAAAACCTTACATTTCCAAGTGACCTGAAGTAGGACTTTACCAAAAAGATGTGTTTGTGTGTCTGTGTTGAAAGGAGCTCTAGGTTGTGTATTCAGTGCTGGAGAGTGACACACTCTACATAGGTTACACAGCGTTTTGAGAGCACCAACATGCTAAAAACTGAAACTGCTACAAGGTGTGTGTAGCGTGCAGAAAGAAGGCTTGTCATTTCAAAGAGAGAAGAGGAAACCAAAATCCAGGTAGTGAAACGAACACACCAGTATGGCAGATGTGCATGTGGACAGTTTCAAGCAGAGGCTCTTTGTGGACACTTGGAAACAGCGCTGTGAAAAAATTTCGTACGAAGCGGGATTTGGCCAAAGTTGAAAGACCTTCCAAAACCAACCCTAAAGAACTTAGCCAAACATTGAATGTTGCAATAAACTCCTGCAGGAAAGGTGCATCTATGACACAAGTCCCGAGCAGGTAGCTACATTCTGCACAGTACAAAATGCATATGAATTCCAGGCTGAAAACTCACTCCAGAAGGAAGCAATGCGTGTGTTTCTCTCTGAAAGGACACTCAGCCACTAGGCTTTTGCTTGCTCCTTCAAAGTCTTTGTAGAAACGTGTGATTTCACTGCTGGAATACGTTTTGGGATGCATTGTTTCAATCTCTTGCAAGCCTCATGTTGTTTCTTACACAATGGGGAAAAATAAGGAGTATGTTTCCCAAATCACTTGAAATCCAGGAAAACGCACACTGCATCACTCTTGCACGAACACGCTCTTTCTCCTAATACGTTGAGAACTTTCAACAAACATGAAGAGAAGGGTATTTTGCACTGAAATTCAGACGAGTTTGTAGAAAAGTACATTTCAATGGGCTGCAGAGTGCAAAACCGTCATTGAGTTCATGTTCTCGATGAAAACCTTACATTTCCAAGTGACCTGAAGTAGGACTTTCACAAAAAGATGTGTTTGCGTGTCTGTGGTGAAAGGAGCTCTAGGTTGTGTATTCAGTGCTGGAGAGTGACACACTCTACATAGGTTACACAGTGTTTTGAGAGCACCAACATGCTAAAAACTGAAACTGCTACAAGGTGTGTGTAGCGTGCAGAAAGAAGACTTGTCATTTCAAAGAAAGAAGAGGAAACCAAAATCCAGGTAGTGAAACGAACACACCAGTATGGGAGATGTGCATGTGGACAGTTTCAAGCAGAGGCTCTTTGTGGACACTTGGAAACAGCGCTGTGAAAAAATTTCGTACGAAGCGGGATTTGGCCAAAGTTGAAAGACCTTCCAAAACCAATCCTAAAGAACTTAGCCAAACAATGAATGTTTCAATAAACTCCTGCAGGAAAGGTGCGTCTATGACACAACTCCCGAGCAGGTAGCTACATTCTGCAGAGTACAAAATGCATATGAATTCCAGGCTGAAAACTCACTCCAGAAGGAAGCAATGCGTGTGTTTCTCTCTGAAAGAACACTCAGCCACTAGGCTTCTGCTTGCTCCTTCAAAGTCTTTGTAGAAACGTGTGTTTTCACTGCTGGAATACGTTTTGGGATGCATTGTTTCAATCTCTTGCAAGCCTCATGTTGTTTCTTACACAATGGGGAAAAATAAGGAGTATGTTTCCCAAATCACTTGAAGTCCAGGAAAACGCACACTGCATCACTCTTGCACGAACACTCTCTTTCTCCTAATGTGTTGAGAACTTTCAACAAACCAGAAAAGAAGAGTATTTTGCAGTGAAATTCAGACGGGTTTGTAGAAAAGTACATTTCTATTGGCTGCAGAGTGCAAAACCGTGATTGACTTCATGTTCTCGATGAAAACCTTACATTTCCAAGTGACCTGAAGTAGGACTTTCACAAAAAGATGTGTTTGTGTGTCTGTGGTGAAAGGAGCTCTAGGTTGTGTATTCAGTGCTGGAGAGTGACACACTCTACATAGGTTACACAGCGTTTTGAGAGCACCAACACGCTAAAAACTGAAACTGCTACAAGGTGTGTGTAGCGTGCAGAAAGAAGGCTTGTCATTTCAAAGAAAGAAGAGGAAACCAAAATCCAGGTAGTGAAACGAACACACCAGTATGGGAGATGTGCATGTGGACAGTTTCAAGCAGAGGCTCTTTGTGGACACTTGGAAACAGCGCTGTGAAAAAATTTCGTACGAAGCGGGATTTGGCCAAAGTTGAAAGACCTTCCAAAACCAACCCTAAAGAACTTAGCCAAACAATGAATGTTTCAATAAACTCCTGCAGGAAAGGTGCGTCTATGACACAACTCCCGAGCAGGTAGCTACATTCTGCACAGTACAAAATGCATATGAATTCCAGGCTAAAAACTCACTCCAGAAGGAAGCAATGCGTGTGTTTCTCTCTGAAAGAACACTCAGCCACTAGGCTTTTGCTTGCTCCTTCAAAGTCTTTGTAGAAACGTGTGTTTTCACTGCTGGAATACGTTTTAGGATGCATTGTTTCAATCTCTTGCAAGCCTCATGTTGTTTCTTACACAATGGGGAAAAATAAGGAGTATGTTTCCCAAATCACTTGAAGTCCAGGAAAACGCACACTGCATCACTCTTGCACGAACACGCTCTTTCTCCTAATGTGTTGAGAACTTTCAACAAACCAGAAAAGAAGGGTATTTTGCAGTGAAATTCAGACGGGTTTGTAGAAAAGTACATTTCTATTGGCTGCAGAGTGCAAAACCGTGATTGACTTCATGTTCTCGATGAAAACCTTACATTTCCAAGTGACCTGAAGTAGGACTTTACCAAAAAGATGTGTTTGTGTGTCTGTGTTGAAAGGAGCTCTAGGTTGTGTATTCAGTGCTGGAGAGTGACACACTCTACATAGGTTACACAGCGTTTTGAGAGCACCAACATGCTAAAAACTGAAACTGCTACAAGGTGTGTGTAGCGTGCAGAAAGAAGGCTTGTCATTTCAAAGAGAGAAGAGGAAACCAAAATCCAGGTAGTGAAACGAACACACCAGTATGGGAGATGTGCATGTGGACAGTTTCAAGCACAGGCTCTTTGTGGACACTTGGAAACAGCGCTGTGAAAAAATTTCGTACGAAGCGGGATTTGGCCAAAGATGAAAGACCTTCCAAAACCAACCCTAAAGAACTTAGCCAAACAATGAATGTTGCAATAAACTCCTGCAGGAAAGGTGCGTCTATGACACAACTCCCGAGCAGGTAGCTACATTCTGCACAGTACAAAATGCATATGAATTCCAGGCTGAAAACTCACTCCAGAAGGAAGCAATGCGTGTGTTTCTCTCTGAAAGAACACTCAGCCACTAGGCTTCTGCTTGCTCCTTCAAAGTCTTTGTAGAAACGTGTGTTTTCACTGCTGGAATACGTTTTGGGATGCATTGTTTCAATCTCTTGCAAGCCTCATGTTGTTTCTTACACAATGGGGAAAAATAAGGAGTATGTTACTCAAATCACTTGAAGTCCAGGAAAACGCAAACTGCATCACTCTTGCACGAACACGCTCTTTCTCCTAATACGTTGAGAACTTTCAACAAACAAGAAGAGAAGGATATTTTGCAGTGAAATTCAGACGGGTTTGTAGAAAAGTACATTTCTATGGGCTGCAGAGTGCAAAACTGTCATTGAGTTCATGTTCTCGATGAAAACCTTACATTTCCAAGTGACCTGAAGTAGGACTTTCACAAAAAGGTGTGTTTGCGTGTCTGTGGTGAAAGGAGCTCTAGGTTGTGTATTCAGTGCTGGAGAGTGACACACTCTACATAGGTTACACAGCGTTTTGAGAGCACCAACACGCTAAAAACTGAAACTGCTACAAGGTGTGTGTAGCGTGCAGAAAGAAAGCTTGTCATTTCAAAGAAAGAAGAGGAAACCAAAATCCAGGTAGTGAAACGAACACACCAGTATGGGAGATGTGCATGTGCACAGTTTCAAGCAGAGGCTCTTTGTGGACACTTGGAAACAGCGCTGTGAAAAAATTTCGTACGAAGCGGGATTTGGCCAAAGTTTAAAGACCTTCCAAAACCAACCCTAAAGAACTTAACCAAACAATGAATGTTTCAATAAACTCCTGCAAGAAAGGTGCGTCTATGACACAACTCCCGAGCAGGTAGCTACATTCTGCACAGTACAAAATGCATATGAATTCCAGGCTAAAAACTCACTCCAGAAGGAAGCAATGCGTGTGTTTCTCTCTGAAAGAACACTCAGCCACTAGGCTTTTGCTTGCTCCTTCAAAGTCTTTGTAGAAACGTGTGTTTTCACTGCTGGAATACGTTTTAGGATGCATTGTTTCAATCTCTTGCAAGCCTCATGTTGTTTCTTACACAATGGGGAAAAATAAGGAGTATGTTTGCCAAATCACTTGAAGTCCAGGAAAACGCACACTGCATCACTCTTGCACGAACACGCTCTTTCTCCTAATGTGTTGAGAACTTTCAACAAACCAGAAAAGAAGGGTATTTTGCAGTGAAATTCAGACGGGTTTGTAGAAAAGTACATTTCTATTGGCTGCAGAGTGCAAAACCGTGATTGACTTCATGTTCTCGATGAAAACCTTACATTTCCAAGTGACCTGAAGTAGGACTTTACCAAAAAGATGTGTTTGTGTGTCTGTGTTGAAAGGAGCTCTAGGTTGTGTATTCAGTGCTGGAGAGTGACACACTCTACATAGGTTACACAGCGTTTTGAGAGCACCAACATGCTAAAAACTGAAACTGCTACAAGGTGTGTGTAGCGTGCAGAAAGAAGGCTTGTCATTTCAAAGAGAGAAGAGGAAACCAAAATCCAGGTAGTGAAACGAACACACCAGTATGGGAGATGTGCATGTGGACAGTTTCAAGCAGAGGCTCTTTGTGGACACTTGGAAACAGCGCTGTGAAAAAATTTCGTACGAAGCGGGATTTGGCCAAAGTTGAAAGACCTTCCAAAACCAACCCTAAAGAACTTAGCCAAACATTGAATGTTGCAATAAACTCCTGCAGGAAAGGTGCATCTATGACACAAGTCCCGAGCAGGTAGCTACATTCTGCACAGTACAAAATGCATATGAATTCCAGGCTGAAAACTCACTCCAGAAGGAAGCAATGCGTGTGTTTCTCTCTGAAAGGACACTCAGCCACTAGGCTTTTGCTTGCTCCTTCAAAGTCTTTGTAGAAACGTGTGATTTCACTGCTGGAATACGTTTTGGGATGCATTGTTTCAATCTCTTGCAAGCCTCATGTTGTTTCTTACACAATGGGGAAAAATAAGGAGTATGTTTCCCAAATCACTTGAAATCCAGGAAAACGCACACTGCATCACTCTTGCACGAACACGCTCTTTCTCCTAATACGTTGAGAACTTTCAACAAACATGAAGAGAAGGGTATTTTGCACTGAAATTCAGACGAGTTTGTAGAAAAGTACATTTCAATGGGCTGCAGAGTGCAAAACCGTCATTGAGTTCATGTTCTCGATGAAAACCTTACATTTCCAAGTGACCTGAAGTAGGACTTTCACAAAAAGATGTGTTTGCGTGTCTGTGGTGAAAGGAGCTCTAGGTTGTGTATTCAGTGCTGGAGAGTGACACACTCTACATAGGTTACACAGTGTTTTGAGAGCACCAACATGCTAAAAACTGAAACTGCTACAAGGTGTGTGTAGCGTGCAGAAAGAAGACTTGTCATTTCAAAGAAAGAAGAGGAAACCAAAATCCAGGTAGTGAAACGAACACACCAGTATGGGAGATGTGCATGTGGACAGTTTCAAGCAGAGGCTCTTTGTGGACACTTGGAAACAGCGCTGTGAAAAAATTTCGTACGAAGCGGGATTTGGCCAAAGTTGAAAGACCTTCCAAAACCAATCCTAAAGAACTTAGCCAAACAATGAATGTTTCAATAAACTCCTGCAGGAAAGGTGCGTCTATGACACAACTCCCGAGCAGGTAGCTACATTCTGCAGAGTACAAAATGCATATGAATTCCAGGCTGAAAACTCACTCCAGAAGGAAGCAATGCGTGTGTTTCTCTCTGAAAGAACACTCAGCCACTAGGCTTCTGCTTGCTCCTTCAAAGTCTTTGTAGAAACGTGTGTTTTCACTGCTGGAATACGTTTTGGGATGCATTGTTTCAATCTCTTGCAAGCCTCATGTTGTTTCTTACACAATGGGGAAAAATAAGGAGTATGTTTCCCAAATCACTTGAAGTCCAGGAAAACGCACACTGCATCACTCTTGCACGAACACGCTCTTTCTCCTAATGTGTTGAGAACTTTCAACAAACCAGAAAAGAAGAGTATTTTGCAGTGAAATTCAGACGGGTTTGTAGAAAAGTACATTTCTATTGGCTGCAGAGTGCAAAACCGTGATTGACTTCATGTTCTCGATGAAAACCTTACATTTCCAAGTGACCTGAAGTAGGACTTTCACAAAAAGATGTGTTTGTGTGTCTGTGGTGAAAGGAGCTCTAGGTTGTGTATTCAGTGCTGGAGAGTGACACACTCTACATAGGTTACACAGCGTTTTGAGAGCACCAACACGCTAAAAACTGAAACTGCTACAAGGTGTGTGTAGCGTGCAGAAAGAAGGCTTGTCATTTCAAAGAAAGAAGAGGAAACCAAAATCCAGGTAGTGAAACGAACACACCAGTATGGGAGATGTGCATGTGGACAGTTTCAAGCAGAGGCTCTTTGTGGACACTTGGAAACAGCGCTGTGAAAAAATTTCGTACGAAGCGGGATTTGGCCAAAGTTGAAAGACCTTCCAAAACCAACCCTAAAGAACTTAGCCAAACAATGAATGTTTCAATAAACTCCTGCAGGAAAGGTGCGTCTATGACACAACTCCGGAGCAGGTAGCTACATTCTGCACAGTACAAAATGCATATGAATTCCAGGCTAAAAACTCACTCCAGAAGGAAGCAATGCGTGTGTTTCTCTCTGAAAGAACACTCAGCCACTAGGCTTTTGCTTGCTCCTTCAAAGTCTTTGTAGAAACGTGTGTTTTCACTGCTGGAATACGTTTTAGGATGCATTGTTTCAATCTCTTGCAAGCCTCATGTTGTTTCTTACACAATGGGGAAAAATAAGGAGTATGTTTCCCAAATCACTTGAAGTCCAGGAAAACGCACACTGCATCACTCTTGCACGAACACGCTCTTTCTCCTAATGTGTTGAGAACTTTCAACAAACCAGAAAAGAAGGGTATTTTGCAGTGAAATTCAGACGGGTTTGTAGAAAAGTACATTTCTATTGGCTGCAGAGTGCAAAACCGTGATTGACTTCATGTTCTCGATGAAAACCTTACATTTCCAAGTGACCTGAAGTAGGACTTTACCAAAAAGATGTGTTTGTGTGTCTGTGTTGAAAGGAGCTCTAGGTTGTGTATTCAGTGCTGGAGAGTGACACACTCTACATAGGTTACACAGCGTTTTGAGAGCACCAACATGCTAAAAACTGAAACTGCTACAAGGTGTGTGTAGCGTGCAGAAAGAAGGCTTGTCATTTCAAAGAGAGAAGAGGAAACCAAAATCCAGGTAGTGAAACGAACACACCAGTATGGGAGATGTGCATGTGGACAGTTTCAAGCAGAGGCTCTTTGTGGACACTTGGAAACAGCGCTGTGAAAAAATTTCGTACGAAGCGGGATTTGGCCAAAGATGAAAGACCTTCCAAAACCAACCCTAAAGAACTTAGCCAAACAATGAATGTTGCAATAAACTCCTGCAGGAAAGGTGCATCTATGACACAAGTCCCGAGCAGGTAGCTACATTCAGCACAGTACAAAATGCATATGAATTCCAGGCTGAAAACTCACTCCAGAAGGAAGCAATGCGTGTGTTTCTCTCTGAAAGGACACTCAGCCACTAGGCTTTTGCTTGCTCCTTCAAAGTCTTTGTAGAAACGTGTGATTTCACTGCTGGAATACGTTTTGGGATGCCTTGTTTCAATCTCTTGCAAGCCTCATGTTGTTTCTTACACAATGGGGAAAAATAAGGAGTATGTTTCCCAAATCACTTGAAATCCAGGAAAACGCACACTGCATCACTCTTGCACGAACACGCTCTTTCTCCTAATACGTTGAGAACTTTCAACAAAGATGAAGAGAAGGGTATTTTGCACTGAAATTCAGACGGGTTTGTAGAAAAGTACATTTCAATGGGCTGCAGAGTGCAAAACCGTCATTGAGTTCATGTTCTCGATGAAAACCTTACATTTCCAAGTGACCTGAAGTAGGACTTTCACAAAAAGATGTGTTTGCGTGTCTGTGGTGAAAGGAGCTCTAGGTTGTGTATTCAGTGCTGGAGAGTGACACACTCTACATAGGTTACACAGTGTTTTGAGAGCACCAACATGCTAAAAACTGAAACTGCTACAAGGTGTGTGTAGCGTGCAGAAAGAAGACTTGTCATTTCAAAGAAAGAAGAGGAAACCAAAATCCAGGTAGTGAAACGAACACACCAGTATGGGAGATGTGCATGTGGACAGTTTCAAGCAGAGGCTCTTTGTGGACACTTGGAAACAGCGCTGTGAAAAAATTTCGTACGAAGCGGGATTTGGCCAAAGTTGAAAGACCTTCCAAAACCAATCCTAAAGAACTTAGCCAAACAATGAATGTTTCAATAAACTCCTGCAGGAAAGGTGCGTCTATGACACAACTCCCGAGCAGGTAGCTACATTCTGCACAGTACAAAATGCATATGAATTCCAGGCTGAAAACTCACTCCAGAAGGAAGCAATGCGTGTGTTTCTCTCTGAAAGAACACTCAGCCACTAGGCTTCTGCTTGCTCCTTCAAAGTCTTTGTAGAAACGTGTGTTTTCACTGCTGGAATACGTTTTGGGATGCATTGTTTCAATCTCTTGCAAGCCTCATGTTGTTTCTTACACAATGGGGAAAAATAAGGAGTATGTTACCCAAATCACTTGAAGTCCAGGAAAACGCAAACTGCATCACTCTTGCACGAACACGCTCTTTCTCCTAATACGTTGAGAACTTTCAACAAACAAGAAGAGAAGGATATTTTGCAGTGAAATTCAGACGGGTTTGTAGAAAAGTACATTTCTATGGGCTGCAGAGTGCAAAACCGTCATTGACTTCATGTTCTCGATGAAAACCTTACATTTCCAAGTGACCTGAAGTAGGACTTTCACAAAAAGATGTGTTTGCGTGTCTGTGGTGAAAGGAGCTCTAGTTTGTGTATTCAGTGCTGGAGAGTGACACACTCTACATAGGTTACACAGCGTTTTGAGAGCACCAACATGCTAAAAACTGAAACTGCTACAAGGTGTGTGTAGCGTGCAGAAAGAAGGCTTGTCATTGCAAAGAGAGAAGAGGAAACCAAAATCCAGGTAGTGAAACGAACACAACAGTATGGGAGATGTGCATGTGGACAGTTTCAAGCAGAGGCTCTTTGTGGACACTTGGAAACAGCGCTGTGAAAAAATTTCGTACGAAGCGGGATTTGGACAAAGTTGAAAGACCTTCCAAAACCAATCCTAAAGAACTTAGCCAAACAATGAATGTTTCAATAAACTCCTGCAGGAAAGGTGCGTCTATGACACAACTCCCGAGCAGGTAGCTACATTCTTCACAATACAAAATGCATATGAATTCCAGGCTGAAAACTCACTCCAGAAGGAAGCAATGCCTGTGTTTCTCTCTGAAAGAACACTCAGCCACTAGGCTTCTGCTTGCTCCTTCAAAGTCTTTGTAGAAACGTGTGTTTTCACTGCTGGAATACGTTTTGGGATGCATTGTTTCAATCTCTTGCAAGCCTCATGTTGTTTCTTACACAATGGGGAAAAATAAGGAGTATGTTTCCCAAATCACTTGAAGTCCAGGAAAACGCACACTGCATCACTCTTGCACGAACACGCTCTGTTTCCTAATGTGTTGAAAACTTTCAACAAACCAGAAAAGAAGGGTATTTTGCAGTGAAATTCAGACGGGTTTGTAGAAAAGTACATTTCTATGGGCTGCAGAGTGCAAAACCATCATTGACTTCATGTTCTCGATGAAAACCTTACATTTCCAAGTGACCTGAAGTAGGACTTTCACAAAAAGATGTGTTTGCGTGTCTGTGGTGAAAGGAACTCTAGGTTGTGTATTCAGTGCTGGAGAGTGACACACTCTACATAGGTTACACAGTGTTTTGAGAGCACCAACATGCTAAAAACTGAAACTGCTACAAGGTGTGTGTAGCGTGCAGAAAGAAGACGTGTCATTTCAAAGAAAGAAGAGGAAACCAAAATCCAGGTAGTGAAACGAACACACCAGTATGGGAGATGTGCATGTGGACAGTTTCAAGCAGAGGCTCTTTGTGGACACTTGGAAACAGCGCTGTGAAAAATTTCGTACGAAGCGGGATTTGGCCAAAGTTGAAAGACCTTCCAAAACCAACCCTAAAGAACTTAGCCAAACAATGAATGTTTCAATAAACTCCTGCAGGAAAGGTGCGTCTATGACACAACTCCCGAGCAGGTAGCTACATTCTGCACAGTACAAAATGCATATGAATTCCAGGCTGAAAACTCACTCCAGAAGGAAGCAATGCGTGTGTTTCTCTCTGAAAGAACACTCAGCCACTAGGCTTTTGCTTGCTCCTTCAAAGTCTTTGTAGAAACGTGTGTTTTCACTGCTGGAATACGTTTTAGGATGCATTGTTTCAATCTCTTGCAAGCCTCATGTTGTTTCTTACACAATGGGGAAAAATAAGGAGTATGTTTCCCAAATCACTTGAAGTCCAGGAAAACGCACACTGCATCACTCTTGCACGAACACGCTCTTTCTCCTAATGTGTTGAGAACTTTCAACAAACCAGAAAAGAAGGGTATTTTGCAGTGAAATTCAGACGGGTTTGTAGAAAAGTACATTTCTATGGGCTGCAGAGTGCAAAACCGTCATTGACTTCATGTTCTCGATGAAAACCTTACATTTCCAAGTGACCTGAAGTAGGACTTTCACAAAAAGATGTGTTTGCGTGTCTGTGGTGAAAGGAGCTCTAGGTTGTGTATTCAGTGCTGGAGAGTGACACACTCTACATAGGTTACACAGTGTTTTGAGAGCACCAACATGCTAAAAACTGAAACTGCTACAAGGTGTGTGTAGCGTGCAGAAAGAAGACTTGTCATTTCAAAGAAAGAAGAGGAACCAAAATCCAGGTAGTGAAACGAACACACCAGTATGGGAGATGTGCATGTGGACAGTTTCAAGCAGAGGCTCTTTGTGGACACTTGGAAACAGCGCTGTGAAAAAATTTCGTACGAAGCGGGATTTGGCCAAAGTTGAAAGACCTTCCAAAACCAATCCTAAAGAACTTAGCCAAACAATGAATGTTTCAATAAACTCCTGCAGGAAAGGTGCGTCTATGACACAACTCCCGAGCAGGTAGCTACATTCTGCACAGTACAAAATGCATATGAATTCCAGGCTGAAAACTCACTCCAGAAGGAAGCAATGCGTGTGTTTCTCTCTGAAAGAACACTCAGCCACTAGGCTTCTGCTTGCTCCTTCAAAGTCTTTGTAGAAACGTGTGTTTTCACTGCTGGAATACGTTTTGGGATGCATTGTTTCAATCTCTTGCAAGCCTCATGTTGTTTCTTACACAATGGGGAAAAATAAGGAGTATGTTACCCAAATCACTTGAAGTCCAGGAAAACGCAAACTGCATCACTCTTGCACGAACACGCTCTTTCTCCTAATACGTTGAGAACTTTCAACAAACAAGAAGAGAAGGATATTTTGCAGTGAAATTCAGACGGGTTTGTAGAAAAGTACATTTCTATGGGCTGCAGAGTGCAAAACCGTCATTGACTTCATGTTCTCGATGAAAACCTTACATTTCCAAGTGACCTGAAGTAGGACTTTCACAAAAAGATGTGTTTGCGTGTCTGTGGTGAAAGGAGCTCTAGTTTGTGTATTCAGTGCTGGAGAGTGACACACTCTACATAGGTTACACAGCGTTTTGAGAGCACCAACATGCTAAAAACTGAAACTGCTACAAGGTGTGTGTAGCGTGCAGAAAGAAGGCTTGTCATTGCAAAGAGAGAAGAGGAAACCAAAATCCAGGTAGTGAAACGAACACACCAGTATGGGAGATGTGCATGTGGACAGTTTCAAGCAGAGGCTCTTTGTGGACACTTGGAAACAGCGCTGTGAAAAAATTTCGTACGAAGCGGGATTTGGCCAAAGTTGAAAGACCTTCCAAAACTAATCCTAAAGAACTTAGCCAAACAATGAATGTTTCAATAAACTCCTGCAGGAAAGGTGCGTCTATGACACAACTCCCGAGCAAGTAGCTACATTCTTCACAGTACAAAATGCATATGAATTCCAGGCTGAAAACTCACTCCAGAAGGAAGCAATGCCTGTGTTTCTCTCTGAAAGAACACTCAGCCACTAGGCTTCTGCTTGCTCCTTCAAAGTCTTTGTAGAAACGTGTGTTTTCACTGCTGGAATACGTTTTGGGATGCATTGTTTCAATCTCTTGCAAGCCTCATGTTGTTTCTTACACAATGGGGAAAAATAAGGAGTATGTTTCCCAAATCACTTGAAGTCCAGGAAAACGCACACTGCATCACTCTTGCACGAACACGCTCTGTTTCCTAATGTGTTGAAAACTTTCAACAAACCAGAAAAGAAGGGTATTTTGCAGTGAAATTCAGACGGGTTTGTAGAAAAGTACATTTCTATGGGCTGCAGAGTGCAAAACCGTCATTGACTTCATGTTCTCGATGAAAACCTTACATTTCCAAGTGACCTGAAGTAGGACTTTCACAAAAAGATGTGTTTGCGTGTCTGTGGTGAAAGGAGCTCTAGGTTGTGTATTCAGTGCTGGAGAGTGACACACTCTACATAGGTTACACAGTGTTTTGAGAGCACCAACATGCTAAAAACTGAAACTGCTACAAGGTGTGTGTAGCGTGCAGAAAGAAGACGTGTCATTTCAAAGAAAGAAGAGGAAACCAAAATCCAGGTAGTGAAACGAACACACCAGTATGGGAGATGTGCATGTGGACAGTTTCAAGCAGAGGCTCTTTGTGGACACTTGGAAACAGCGCTGTGAAAAAATTTCGTACGAAGCGGGATTTGGCCAAAGTTGAAAGACCTTCCAAAACCAACCCTAAAGAACTTAGCCAAACAATGAATGTTTCAATAAACTCCTGCAGGAAAGGTGCGTCTATGACACAACTCCCGAGCAGGTAGCTACATTCTGCACAGTACAAAATGCATATGAATTCCAGGCTGAAAACTCACTCCAGAAGGAAGCAATGCGTGTGTTTCTCTCTGAAAGAACACTCAGCCACTAGGCTTTTGCTTGCTCCTTCAAAGTCTTTGTAGAAACGTGTGTTTTCACTGCTGGAATACGTTTTAGGATGCATTGTTTCAATCTCTTGCAAGCCTCATGTTGTTTCTTACACAATGGGGAAAAATAAGGAGTATGTTTCCCAAATCACTTGAAGTCCAGGAAAACGCACACTGCATCACTCTTGCACGAACACGCTCTTTCTCCTAATGTGTTGAGAACTTTCAACAAACCAGAAAAGAAGGGTATTTTGCAGTGAAATTCAGACGGGTTTGTAGAAAAGTACATTTCTCTTGGCTGCAGAGTGCAAAACCGTGATTGAATTCATGTTCTCGATGAAAACCTTACATTTCCAACTGACCTGAAGTAGGACTTTCACAAAAAGATGTGTTTGTGTGTCTGTGTTGAAAGGAGCTCTAGGTTGTGTATTCAGTGCTGGAGAGTGACACACTCTACATACGTTACACAGCGTTTTGAGAGCACCAACATGCTAAAAACTGAAACTGCTACAAGGTGTGTGTAGCGTGCGGAAAGAAGGCTTGTCATTTCAAAGAGAGAAGAGGAAACCAAAATCCAGGTAGTGAAACGAACACACCAGTATGGGAGATGTGCATGTGGACAGTTTCAAGCAGAGGCTCTTTGTGGACACTTGGAAACAGCGCTGTGAAAAACTTTCGTACGAAGCGGGATTTGGCCAAAGTTGTAAGACCTTCCAAAACCAACCCTAAAGAACTTAGCCAAACAATGAATGTTGCAATAAACTCCTGCAGGAAAGGTGCATCTATGACACAAGTCCCGAGCAGGTAGCTACATTCTGCACAGTACAAAATGCATATGAATTCCAGGCTGAAAACTCACTCCAGAAGGAAGCAATGCGTGTGTTTCTCTCTGAAAGGACACTCAGCCACTAGGCTTTTGCTTGCTCCTTCAAAGTCTTTGTAGAAACGTGTGATTTCACTGCTGGAATACGTTTTGGGATGCATTGTTTCAATCTCTTGCAAGCCTCATGTTGTTTCTTACACAATGGGGAAAAATAAGGAGTATGTTTCCCAAATCACTTGAAATCCAGGAAAACGCACACTGCATCACTCTTGCACGAACACGCTCTTTCTCCTAATACGTTGAGAACTTTCAACAAACATGAAGAGAAGGGTATTTTGCAGTGAAATTCAGACGGGTTTGTAGAAAAGTACATTTCTATGGGCTGCAGAGTGCAAAACCGTCATTGACTTCATGTTCTCGATGAAAACCTTACATTTCCAAGTGACCTGAAGTAGGACTTTCACAAAAAGATGTGTTTGCGTGTCTGTGGTGAAAGGAGCTCTAGGTTGTGTATTCAGTGCTGGAGAGTGACACACTCTACATAGGTTACACAGTGTTTTGAGAGCACCAACATGCTAAAAACTGAAACTGCTACAAGGTGTGTGTAGCGTGCAGAAAGAAGACTTGTCATTTCAAAGAAAGAAGAGGAACCAAAATCCAGGTAGTGAAACGAACACACCAGTATGGGAGATGTGCATGTGGACAGTTTCAAGCAGAGGCTCTTTGTGGACACTTGGAAACAGCGCTGTGAAAAAATTTCGTACGAAGCGGGATTTGGCCAAAGTTGAAAGACCTTCCAAAACCAATCCTAAAGAACTTAGCCAAACAATGAATGTTTCAATAAACTCCTGCAGGAAAGGTGCGTCTATGACACAACTCCCGAGCAGGTAGCTACATTCTTCACAGTACAAAATGCATATGAATTCCAGGCTGAAAACTCACTCCAGAAGGAAGCAATGCCTGTGTTTCTCTCTGAAAGAACACTCAGCCACTAGGCTTCTGCTTGCTCCTTCAAAGTCTTTGTAGAAACGTGTGTTTTCACTGCTGGAATACGTTTTGGGATGCATTGTTTCAATCTCTTGCAAGCCTCATGTTGTTTCTTACACAATGGGGAAAAATAAGGAGTATGTTTCCCAAATCACTTGAAGTCCAGGAAAACGCACACTGCATCACTCTTGCACGAACACGCTCTGTTTCCTAATGTGTTGAAAACTTTCAACAAACCAGAAAAGAAGGGTATTTTGCAGTGAAATTCAGACGGGTTTGTAGAAAAGTACATTTCTATGGGCTGCAGAGTGCAAAACCGTCATTGACTTCATGTTCTCGATGAAAACCTTACATTTCCAAGTGACCTGAAGTAGGACTTTCACAAAAAGATGTGTTTGCGTGTCTGTGGTGAAAGGAGCTCTAGGTTGTGTATTCAGTGCTGGAGAGTGACACACTCTACATAGGTTACACAGTGTTTTGAGAGCACCAACATGCTAAAAACTGAAACTGCTACAAGGTGTGTGTAGCGTGCAGAAAGAAGACGTGTCATTTCAAAGAAAGAAGAGGAAACCAAAATCCAGGTAGTGAAACGAACACACCAGTATGGGAGATGTGCATGTGGACAGTTTCAAGCAGAGGCTCTTTGTGGACACTTGGAAACAGCGCTGTGAAAAAATTTCGTACGAAGCGGGATTTGGCCAAAGTTGAAAGACCTTCCAAAACCAACCCTAAAGAACTTAGCCAAACAATGAATGTTTCAATAAACTCCTGCAGGAAAGGTGCGTCTATGACACAACTCCCGAGCAGGTAGCTACATTCTGCAGAGTACAAAATGCATATGAATTCCAGGCTGAAAACTCACTCCAGAAGGAAGCAATGCGTGTGTTTCTCTCTGAAAGAACACTCAGCCACTAGGCTTCTGCTTGCTCCTTCAAAGTCTTTGTAGAAACGTGTGTTTTCACTGCTGGAATACGTTTTGGGATGCATTGTTTCAATCTCTTGCAAGCCTCATGTTGTTTCTTACACAATGGGGAAAAATAAGGAGTATGTTTCCCAAATCACTTGAAGTCCAGGAAAACGCACACTGCATCACTCTTGCACGAACACGCTCTTTCTCCTAATACGTTGAGAACTTTCAACAAACATGAAGAGAAGGGTATTTTGCACTGAAATTCAGACGAGTTTGTAGAAAAGTACATTTCAATGGGCTGCAGAGTGCAAAACCGTCATTGAGTTCATGTTCTCGATGAAAACCTTACATTTCCAAGTGACCTGAAGTAGGAATTTCACAAAAAGATGTGTTTGCGTGTCTGTGGTGAAAGGAGCTCTAGGTTGTGTATTCAGTGCTGGAGAGTGACACACTCTACATAGGTTACACAGCGTTTTGAGAGCACCAACACGCTAAAAACTGAAACTGCTACAAGGTGTGTGTAGCGTGCAGAAAGAAGACTTGTCATTTCAAAGAAAGAAGAGGAAACCAAAATCCAGGTAGTGAAACGAACACACCAGTATGGGAGATGTGCATGTGGACAGTTTCAAGCAGAGGCTCTTTGTGGACACTTGGAAACAGCGCTGTGAAAAAATTTCGTACGAAGCGGGATTTGGCCAAAGTTGAAAGACCTTCCAAAACCAATCCTAAAGAACTTAGCCAAACAATGAATGTTTCAATAAACTCCTGCAGGAAAGGTGCGTCTATGACACAACTCCCGAGCAGGTAGCTACATTCTGCAGAGTACAAAATGCATATGAATTCCAGGCTGAAAACTCACTCCAGAAGGAAGCAATGCGTGTGTTTCTCTCTGAAAGAACACTCAGCCACTAGGCTTCTGCTTGCTCCTTCAAAGTCTTTGTAGAAACGTGTGTTTTCACTGCTGGAATACGTTTTGGGATGCATTGTTTCAATCTCTTGCAAGCCTCATGTTGTTTCTTACACAATGGGGAAAAATAAGGAGTATGTTTCCCAAATCACTTGAAGTCCAGGAAAACGCACACTGCATCACTCTTGCACGAACACGCTCTTTCTCCTAATGTGTTGAGAACTTTCAACAAACCAGAAAAGAAGAGTATTTTGCAGTGAAATTCAGACGGGTTTGTAGAAAAGTACATTTCTATTGGCTGCAGAGTGCAAAACCGTGATTGACTTCATGTTCTCGATGAAAACCTTACATTTCCAAGTGACCTGAAGTAGGACTTTCACAAAAAGATGTGTTTGTGTGTCTGTGGTGGAAGGAGCTCTAGGTTGTGTATTCAGTGCTGGAGAGTGACACACTCTACATAGGTTACACAGCGTTTTGAGAGCACCAACACGCTAAAAACTGAAACTGCTACAAGGTGTGTGTAGCGTGCAGAAAGAAGGCTTGTCATTTCAAAGAAAGAAGAGGAAACCAAAATCCAGGTAGTGAAACGAACACACCAGTATGGGAGATGTGCATGTGGACAGTTTCAAGCAGAGGCTCTTTGTGGACACTTGGAAACAGCGCTGTGAAAAAATTTCGTACGAAGCGGGATTTGGCCAAAGTTGAAAGACCTTCCAAAACCAACCCTAAAGAACTTAGCCAAACAATGAATGTTGCAATAAACTCCTGCAGGAAAGGTGCATCTATGACACAACTCCCGAGCAGGTAGCTACATTCTGCACAGTACAAAATGCATATGAATTCCAGGTTGAAAACTCACTCCAGAAGGAAGCAATGCGTGTGTTTCTCTCTGAAAGAACACTCAGCCACTAGGCTTTTGCTTGCTCCTTCAAAGTCTTTGTAGAAACGTGTGTTTTGACTGCTGGAATACGTTTTGGGATGCATTGTTTCAATCTCTTGCAAGCCTCATGTTGTTTCTTACACAATGGGGAAAAATAAGGAGTATGTTTCCCAAATCACTTGAAGTCCAGGAAAACGCACACTGCATCACTCTTGCACGAACACGCTCTTTCTCCTAATGTGTTGAGAACTTTCAACAAACCAGAAAAGAAGGGTATTTTGCAGTGAAATTCAGACGGGTTTGTAGAAAAGTACATTTCTATTGGCTGCAGAGTGCAAAACCGTGATTGACTTCATGTTCTCGATGAAAACCTTACATTTCCAAGTGACCTGAAGTAGGACTTTCACAAAAAGATGTGTTTGTGTGTCTGTGTTGAAAGGAGCTCTAGGTTGTGTATTCAGTGCTGGAGAGTGACACACTCTACATAGGTTACACAGCGTTTTGAGAGCACCAACATGCTAAAAACTGAAACTGCTACAAGGTGTGTGTAGCGTGCAGAAAGAAGGCTTGTCATTTCAAAGAAAGAAGAGGAAACCAAAATCCAGGTAGTGAAACGAACACACCAGTATGGGAGATGTGCATGTGCACAGTTTCAAGCAGAGGCTCTTTGTGGACACTTGGAAACAGCACTGTGAAAAAATTTCGTACGAAGCGGGATTTGGCCAAAGTTGAAAGACCTTCCAAAACCAACCCTAAAGAACTTAGCCAAACAATGAATGTTTCAATAAACTCCTGCAGGAAAGGTGCGTCTATGACACAACTTCCGAGCAGGAAGCTACATTCTGCACAGTACAAAATGCATATGAATTCCAGGCTGAAAACTCACTCCAGAAGGAAGCAATGCGTGTGTTTCTCTCTGAAAGAACACTCAGCCACTAGGCTTCTGCTTGCTCCTTCAAAGTCTTTGTAGAAACGTGTGTTTTCACTGCTGGAATACGTTTTGGGATGCATTGTTTCAATCTCTTGCAAGCCTCATGTTGTTTCTTACACAATGGGGAAAAATAAGGAGTATGTTACTCAAATCACTTGAAGTCCAGGAAAACGCAAACTGCATCACTCTTGCACGAACACGCTCTTTCTCCTAATACGTTGAGAACTTTCAACAAACAAGAAGAGAAGGATATTTTGCAGTGAAATTCAGACGGGTTTGTAGAAAAGTACATTTCTATGGGCTGCAGAGTGCAAAACTGTCATTGAGTTCATGTTCTCGATGAAAACCTTACATTTCCAAGTGACCTGAAGTAGGACTTTCACAAAAAGGTGTGTTTGCGTGTCTGTGGTGAAAGGAGCTCTAGGTTGTGTATTCAGTGCTGGAGAGTGACACACTCTACATAGGTTACACAGCGTTTTGAGAGCACCAACACGCTAAAAACTGAAACTGCTACAAGGTGTGTGTAGCGTGCAGAAAGAAAGCTTGTCATTTCAAAGAAAGAAGAGGAAACCAAAATCCAGGTAGTGAAACGAACACACCAGTATGGGAGATGTGCATGTGCACAGTTTCAAGCAGAGGCTCTTTGTGGACACTTGGAAACAGCGCTGTGAAAAAATTTCGTACGAAGCGGGATTTGGCCAAAGTTTAAAGACCTTCCAAAACCAACCCTAAAGAACTTAACCAAACAATGAATGTTTCAATAAACTCCTGCAAGAAAGGTGCGTCTATGACACAACTCCCGAGCAGGTAGCTACATTCTGCACAGTACAAAATGCATATGAATTCCAGGCTGAAAACTCACTCCAGAAGGAAGCAATGCGTGTGTTTCTCTCTGAAAGAACACTCAGCCACTAGGCTTTTGCTTGCTCCTTCAAAGTCTTTGTAGAAACGTGTGTTTTCACTGCTGGAATATGTTTTGGGATGCATTGTTTCAATCTCTTGCAAGCCTCATGTTGTTTCTTACACAATGGGGAAAAATAAGGAGTATGTTACCCAAATCACTTGAAGTCCAGGAAAACGCAAACTGCATCACTCTTGCACGAACACGCTCTTTCTCCTAATACGTTGAGAACTTTCAACAAACAAGAAGAGAAGGATATTTTGCAGTGAAATTCAGACGGGTTTGTAGAAAAGTACATTTCTATGGGCTGCAGAGTGCAAAACCGTCATTGAGTTCATGTTCTCGATGAAAACCTTACATTTCCAAGTGACCTGAAGTAGGACTTTCACAAAAAGATGTGTTTGCGTGTCTGTGGTGAAAGGAGCTCTAGGTTGTGTATTCAGTGCTGGAGAGTGACACACTCTACATAGGTTACACAGCGTTTTGAGAGCACCAACACGCTAAAAACTGAAACTGCTACAAGGTGTGTGTAGCGTGCAGAAAGAAGGCTTGTCATTTCAAAGAAAGAAGAGGAAACCAAAATCCAGGTAGTGAAACGAACACACCAGTATGGGAGATGTGCATGTGGACAGTTTCAAGCAGAGGCTCTTTGTGGACACTTGGAAACAGCGCTGTGAAAAAATTTCGTACGAAGCGGGATTTGGCCAAAGTTGAAAGACCTTCCATAACCAACCCTAAAGAACTTAGCCAAACAATGAATGTTTCAATAAACTCCTGCAGGAAAGGTGCGTCTATGACACAACTCCCGAGCAGGTAGCTACATTCTGCACAGTACAAAATGCATATGAATTCCAGGCTAAAAACTCACTCCAGAAGGAAGCAATGCGTGTGTTTCTCTCTGAAAGAACACTCAGCCACTAGGCTTTTGCTTGCTCCTTCAAAGTCTTTGTAGAAACGTGTGTTTTCACTGCTGGAATACGTTTTAGGATGCATTGTTTCAATCTCTTGCAAGCCTCATGTTGTTTCTTACACAATGGGGAAAAATAAGGAGTATGTTTGCCAAATCACTTGAAGTCCAGGAAAACGCACACTGCATCACTCTTGCACGAACACGCTCTTTCTCCTAATACGTTGAGAACTTTCAACAAACATGAAGAGAAGGGTATTTTGCACTGAAATTCAGACGAGTTTGTAGAAAAGTACATTTCAATGGGCTGCAGAGTGCAAAACCGTCATTGAGTTCATGTTCTCGATGAAAACCTTACATTTCCAAGTGACCTGAAGTAGGACTTTCACAAAAAGATGTGTTTGCGTGTCTGTGGTGAAAGGAGCTCTAGGTTGTGTATTCAGTGCTGGAGAGTGACACACTCTACATAGGTTACACAGTGTTTTGAGAGCACCAACATGCTAAAAACTGAAACTGCTACAAGGTGTGTGTAGCGTGCAGAAAGAAGACTTGTCATTTCAAAGAAAGAAGAGGAAACCAAAATCCAGGTAGTGAAACGAACACACCAGTATGGGAGATGTGCATGTGGACAGTTTCAAGCAGAGGCTCTTTGTGGACACTTGGAAACAGCGCTGTGAAAAAATTTCGTACGAAGCGGGATTTGGCCAAAGTTGAAAGACCTTCCAAAACCAATCCTAAAGAACTTAGCCAAACAATGAATGTTTCAATAAACTCCTGCAGGAAAGGTGCGTCTATGACACAACTCCCGAGCAGGTAGCTACATTCTGCAGAGTACAAAATGCATATGAATTCCAGGCTGAAAACTCACTCCAGAAGGAAGCAATGCGTGTGTTTCTCTCTGAAAGAACACTCAGCCACTAGGCTTCTGCTTGCTCCTTCAAAGTCTTTGTAGAAACGTGTGTTTTCACTGCTGGAATACGTTTTGGGATGCATTGTTTCAATCTCTTGCAAGCCTCATGTTGTTTCTTACACAATGGGGAAAAATAAGGAGTATGTTTCCCAAATCACTTGAAGTCCAGGAAAACGCACACTGCATCACTCTTGCACGAACACGCTCTTTCTCCTAATGTGTTGAGAACTTTCAACAAACCAGAAAAGAAGAGTATTTTGCAGTGAAATTCAGACGGGTTTGTAGAAAAGTACATTTCTATTGGCTGCAGAGTGCAAAACCGTGATTGACTTCATGTTCTCGATGAAAACCTTACATTTCCAAGTGACCTGAAGTAGGACTTTCACAAAAAGATGTGTTTGTGTGTCTGTGGTGAAAGGAGCTCTAGGTTGTGTATTCAGTGCTGGAGAGTGACACACTCTACATAGGTTACACAGCGTTTTGAGAGCACCAACACGCTAAAAACTGAAACTGCTACAAGGTGTGTGTAGCGTGCATAAAGAAGGCTTGTCATTTCAAAGAAAGAAGAGGACACCAAAATCCAGGTAGTGAAACGAACACACCAGTATGGGAGATGTGCATGTGGACAGTTTCAAGCAGAGGCTCTTTGTGGACACTTGGAAACAGCGCTGTGAAAAAATTTCGTACGAAGCGGGATTTGGCCAAAGTTGAAAGACCTTCCAAAACCAACCCTAAAGAACTTAGCCAAACAATGAATGTTTCAATAAACTCCTGCAGGAAAGGTGCGTCTATGACACAACTCCCGAGCAGGTAGCTACATTCTGCACAGTACAAAATGCATATGAATTCCAGGCTAAAAACTCACTCCAGAAGGAAGCAATGCGTGTGTTTCTCTCTGAAAGAACACTCAGCCACTAGGCTTTTGCTTGCTCCTTCAAAGTCTTTGTAGAAACGTGTGTTTTCACTGCTGGAATACGTTTTAGGATGCATTGTTTCAATCTCTTGCAAGCCTCATGTTGTTTCTTACACAATGGGGAAAAATAAGGAGTATGTTTCCCAAATCACTTGAAGTCCAGGAAAACGCACACTGCATCACTCTTGCACGAACACGCTCTTTCTCCTAATGTGTTGAGAACTTTCAACAAACCAGAAAAGAAGGGTATTTTGCAGTGAAATTCAGACGGGTTTGTAGAAAAGTACATTTCTATTGGCTGCAGAGTGCAAAACCGTGATTGACTTCATGTTCTCGATGAAAACCTTACATTTCCAAGTGACCTGAAGTAGGACTTTACCAAAAAGATGTGTTTGTGTGTCTGTGTTGAAAGGAGCTCTAGGTTGTGTATTCAGTGCTGGAGAGTGACACACTCTACATAGGTTACACAGCGTTTTGAGAGCACCAACATGCTAAAAACTGAAACTGCTACAAGGTGTGTGTAGCGTGCAGAAAGAAGGCTTGTCATTTCAAAGAGAGAAGAGGAAACCAAAATCCAGGTAGTGAAACGAACACACCAGTATGGGAGATGTGCATGTGGACAGTTTCAAGCAGAGGCTCTTTGTGGACACTTGGAAACAGCGCTGTGAAAAAATTTCGTACGAAGCGGGATTTGGCCAAAGATGAAAGACCTTCCAAAACCAACCCTAAAGAACTTAGCCAAACAATGAATGTTGCAATAAACTCCTGCAGGAAAGGTGCATCTATGACACAAGTCCCGAGCAGGTAGCTACATTCAGCACAGTACAAAATGCATATGAATTCCAGGCTGAAAACTCACTCCAGAAGGAAGCAATGCGTGTGTTTCTCTCTGAAAGGACACTCAGCCACTAGGCTTTTGCTTGCTCCTTCAAAGTCTTTGTAGAAACGTGTGATTTCACTGCTGGAATACGTTTTGGGATGCATTGTTTCAATCTCTTGCAAGCCTCATGTTGTTTCTTACACAATGGGGAAAAATAAGGAGTATGTTTCCCAAATCACTTGAAATCCAGGAAAACGCACACTGCATCACTCTTGCACGAACACGCTCTTTCTCCTAATACGTTGAGAACTTTCAACAAAGATGAAGAGAAGGGTATTTTGCACTGAAATTCAGACGGGTTTGTAGAAAAGTACATTTCAATGGGCTGCAGAGTGCAAAACCGTCATTGAGTTCATGTTCTCGATGAAAACCTTACATTTCCAAGTGACCTGAAGTAGGACTTTCACAAAAAGATGTGTTTGCGTGTCTGTGGTGAAAGGAGCTCTAGGTTGTGTATTCAGTGCTGGAGAGTGACACACTCTACATAGGTTACACAGCGTTTTGAGAGCACCAACATGCTAAAAACTGAAACTGCTACAAGGTGTGTGTAGCGTGCAGAAAGAAGACTTGTCATTTCAAAGAAAGAAGAGGAAACCAAAATCCAGGTAGTGAAACGAACACACCAGTATGGGAGATGTGCATGTGGACAGTTTCAAGCAGAGGCTCTTTGTGGACACTTGGAAACAGCGCTGTGAAAAAATTTCGTACGAAGCGGGATTTGGCCAAAGTTGAAAGACCTTCCAAAACCAATCCTAAAGAACTTAGCCAAACAATGAATGTTTCAATAAACTCCTGCAGGAAAGGTGCGTCTATGACACAACTCCCGAGCAGGTAGCTACATTCTGCACAGTACAAAATGCATATGAATTCCAGGCTGAAAACTCACTCCAGAAGGAAGCAATGCGTGTGTTTCTCTCTGAAAGAACACTCAGCCACTAGGCTTCTGCTTGCTCCTTCAAAGTCTTTGTAGAAACGTGTGTTTTCACTGCTGGAATACGTTTTGGGATGCATTGTTTCAATCTCTTGCAAGCCTCATGTTGTTTCTTACACAATGGGGAAAAATAAGGAGTATGTTACCCAAATCACTTGAAGTCCAGGAAAACGCAAACTGCATCACTCTTGCACGAACACGCTCTTTCTCCTAATACGTTGAGAACTTTCAACAAACAAGAAGAGAAGGATATTTTGCAGTGAAATTCAGACGGGTTTGTAGAAAAGTACATTTCTATGGGCTGCAGAGTGCAAAACCGTGATTGACTTCATGTTCTCGATGAAAACCTTACATTTCCAAGTGACCTGAAGTAGGACTTTCACAAAAAGATGTGTTTGCGTGTCTGTGGTGAAAGGAGCTCTAGTTTGTGTATTCAGTGCTGGAGAGTGACACACTCTACATAGGTTACACAGCGTTTTGAGAGCACCAACACGCTAAAAACTGAAACTGCTACAAGGTGTGTGTAGCGTGCAGAAAGAAGGCTTGTCATTGCAAAGAGAGAAGAGGAAACCAAAATCCAGGTAGTGAAACGAACACAACAGTATGGGAGATGTGCATGTGGACAGTTTCAAGCAGAGGCTCTTTGTGGACACTTGGAAACAGCGCTGTGAAAAAATTTCGTACGAAGCGGGATTTGGACAAAGTTGAAAGACCTTCCAAAACCAATCCTAAAGAACTTAGCCAAACAATGAATGTTTCAATAAACTCCTGCAGGAAAGGTGCGTCTATGACACAACTCCCGAGCAGGTAGCTACATTCTTCACAATACAAAATGCATATGAATTCCAGGCTGAAAACTCACTCCAGAAGGAAGCAATGCCTGTGTTTCTCTCTGAAAGAACACTCAGCCACTAGGCTTCTGCTTGCTCCTTCAAAGTCTTTGTAGAAACGTGTGTTTTCACTGCTGGAATACGTTTTGGGATGCATTGTTTCAATCTCTTGCAAGCCTCATGTTGTTTCTTACACAATGGGGAAAAATAAGGAGTATGTTTCCCAAATCACTTGAAGTCCAGGAAAACGCACACTGCATCACTCTTGCACGAACACGCTCTGTTTCCTAATGTGTTGAAAACTTTCAACAAACCAGAAAAGAAGGGTATTTTGCAGTGAAATTCAGACGGGTTTGTAGAAAAGTACATTTCTATGGGCTGCAGAGTGCAAAACCGTCATTGACTTCATGTTCTCGATGAAAACCTTACATTTCCAAGTGACCTGAAGTAGGACTTTCACAAAAAGATGTGTTTGCGTGTCTGTGGTGAAAGGAGCTCTAGGTTGTGTATTCAGTGCTGGAGAGTGACACACTCTACATAGGTTACACAGTGTTTTGAGAGCACCAACATGCTAAAAACTGAAACTGCTACAAGGTGTGTGTAGCGTGCTGAAAGAAGACGTGTCATTTCAAAGAAAGAAGAGGAAACCAAAATCCAGGTAGTGAAACGAACACACCAGTATGGGAGATGTGCATGTGGACAGTTTCAAGCAGAGGCTCTTTGTGGACACTTGGAAACAGCGCTGTGAAAAATTTCGTACGAAGCGGGATTTGGCCAAAGTTGAAAGACCTTCCAAAACCAACCCTAAAGAACTTAGCCAAACAATGAATGTTTCAATAAACTCCTGCAGGAAAGGTGCGTCTATGACACAACTCCCGAGCAGGTAGCTACATTCTGCACAGTACAAAATGCATATGAATTCCAGGCTGAAAACTCACTCCAGAAGGAAGCAATGCGTGTGTTTCTCTCTGAAAGAACACTCAGCCACTAGGCTTTTGCTTGCTCCTTCAAAGTCTTTGTAGAAACGTGTGTTTTCACTGCTGGAATACGTTTTAGGATGCATTGTTTCAATCTCTTGCAAGCCTCATGTTGTTTCTTACACAATGGGGAAAAATAAGGAGTATGTTTCCCAAATCACTTGAAGTCCAGGAAAACGCACACTGCATCACTCTTGCACGAACACGCTCTTTCTCCTAATGTGTTGAGAACTTTCAACAAACCAGAAAAGAAGGGTATTTTGCAGTGAAATTCAGACGGGTTTGTAGAAAAGTACATTTCTCTTGGCTGCAGAGTGCAAAACCGTGATTGAATTCATGTTCTCGATGAAAACCTTACATTTCCAAGTGACCTGAAGTAGGACTTTCACAAAAAGATGTGTTTGTGTGTCTGTGTTGAAAGGAGCTCTAGGTTGTGTATTCAGTGCTGGAGAGTGACACACTCTACATACGTTACACAGCGTTTTGAGAGCACCAACATGCTAAAAACTGAAACTGCTACAAGGTGTGTGTAGCGTGCGGAAAGAAGGCTTGTCATTTCAAAGAGAGAAGAGGAAACCAAAATCCAGGTAGTGAAACGAACACACCAGTATGGGAGATGTGCATGTGGACAGTTTCAAGCAGAGGCTCTTTGTGGACACTTGGAAACAGCGCTGTGAAAAAATTTCGTACGAAGCGGGATTTGGCCAAAGTTGAAAGACCTTCCAAAACCAACCCTAAAGAACTTAGCCAAACAATGAATGTTGCAATAAACTCCTGCAGGAAAGGTGCATCTATGACACAAGTCCCGAGCAGGTAGCTACATTCTGCACAGTACAAAATGCATATGAATTCCAGGCTGAAAACTCACTCCAGAAGGAAGCAATGCGTGTGTTTCTCTCTGAAAGGACACTCAGCCACTAGGCTTTTGCTTGCTCCTTCAAAGTCTTTGTAGAAACGTGTGATTTCACTGCTGGAATACGTTTTGGGATGCATTGTTTCAATCTCTTGCAAGCCTCATGTTGTTTCTTACACAATGGGGAAAAATAAGGAGTATGTTTCCCAAATCACTTGAAATCCAGGAAAACGCACACTGCATCACTCTTGCACGAACACGCTCTTTCTCCTAATACGTTGAGAACTTTCAACAAACATGAAGAGAAGGGTATTTTGCAGTGAAATTCAGACGGGTTTGTAGAAAAGTACATTTCTATGGGCTGCAGAGTGCAAAACCGTCATTGACTTCATGTTCTCGATGAAAACCTTACATTTCCAAGTGACCTGAAGTAGGACTTTCACAAAAAGATGTGTTTGCGTGTCTGTGGTGAAAGGAGCTCTAGGTTGTGTATTCAGTGCTGGAGAGTGACACACTCTACATAGGTTACACAGTGTTTTGAGAGCACCAACATGCTAAAAACTGAAACTGCTACAAGGTGTGTGTAGCGTGCAGAAAGAAGACTTGTCATTTCAAAGAAAGAAGAGGAACCAAAATCCAGGTAGTGAAACGAACACACCAGTATGGGAGATGTGCATGTGGACAGTTTCAAGCAGAGGCTCTTTGTGGACACTTGGAAACAGCGCTGTGAAAAAATTTCGTACGAAGCGGGATTTGGCCAAAGTTGAAAGACCTTCCAAAACCAATCCTAAAGAACTTAGCCAAACAATGAATGTTTCAATAAACTCCTGCAGGAAAGGTGCGTCTATGACACAACTCCCGAGCAGGTAGCTACATTCTGCACAGTACAAAATGCATATGAATTCCAGGCTGAAAACTCACTCCAGAAGGAAGCAATGCGTGTGTTTCTCTCTGAAAGAACACTCAGCCACTAGGCTTCTGCTTGCTCCTTCAAAGTCTTTGTAGAAACGTGTGTTTTCACTGCTGGAATACGTTTTGGGATGCATTGTTTCAATCTCTTGCAAGCCTCATGTTGTTTCTTACACAATGGGGAAAAATAAGGAGTATGTTACCCAAATCACTTGAATTCCAGGAAAACGCAAACTGCATCACTCTTGCACGAACACGCTCTTTCTCCTAATACGTTGAGAACTTTCAACAAACAAGAAGAGAAGGATATTTTGCAGTGAAATTCAGACGGGTTTGTAGAAAAGTACATTTCTATGGGCTGCAGAGTGCAAAACCGTCATTGACTTCATGTTCTCGATGAAAACCTTACATTTCCAAGTGACCTGAAGTAGGACTTTCACAAAAAGATGTGTTTGCGTGTCTGTGGTGAAAGGAGCTCTAGTTTGTGTATTCAGTGCTGGAAAGTGACACACTCTACATAGGTTACACAGCGTTTTGAGAGCACCAACATGCTAAAAACTGAAACTGCTACAAGGTGTGTGTAGCGTGCAGAAAGAAGGCTTGTCATTGCAAAGAGAGAAGAGGAAACCAAAATCCAGGTAGTGAAACGAACACACCAGTATGGGAGATGTGCATGTGGACAGTTTCAAGCAGAGGCTCTTTGTGGACACTTGGAAACAGCGCTGTGAAAAAATTTCGTACGAAGCGGGATTTGGCCAAAGTTGAAAGACCTTCCAAAACCAATCCTAAAGAACTTAGCCAAACAATGAATGTTTCAATAAACTCCTGCAGGAAAGGTGCGTCTATGACACAACTCCCGAGCAAGTAGCTACATTCTTCACAGTACAAAATGCATATGAATTCCAGGCTGAAAACTCACTCCAGAAGGAAGCAATGCCTGTGTTTCTCTCTGAAAGAACACTCAGCCACTAGGCTTCTGCTTGCTCCTTCAAAGTCTTTGTAGAAACGTGTGTTTTCACTGCTGGAATACGTTTTGGGATGCATTGTTTCAATCTCTTGCAAGCCTCATGTTGTTTCTTACACAATGGGGAAAAATAAGGAGTATGTTTCCCAAATCACTTGAAGTCCAGGAAAACGCACACTGCATCACTCTTGCACGAACACGCTCTGTTTCCTAATGTGTTGAAAACTTTCAACAAACCAGAAAAGAAGGGTATTTTGCAGTGAAATTCAGACGGGTTTGTAGAAAAGTACATTTCTATGGGCTGCAGAGTGCAAAACCGTCATTGACTTCATGTTCTCGATGAAAACCTTACATTTCCAAGTGACCTGAAGTAGGACTTTCACAAAAAGATGTGTTTGCGTGTCTGTGGTGAAAGGAGCTCTAGGTTGTGTATTCAGTGCTGGAGAGTGACACACTCTACATAGGTTACACAGTGTTTTGAGAGCACCAACATGCTAAAAACTGAAACTGCTACAAGGTGTGTGTAGCGTGCAGAAAGAAGACGTGTCATTTCAAAGAAAGAAGAGGAAACCAAAATCCAGGTAGTGAAACGAACACACCAGTATGGGAGATGTGCATGTGGACAGTTTCAAGCAGAGGCTCTTTGTGGACACTTGGAAACAGCGCTGTGAAAAAATTTCGTACGAAGCGGGATTTGGCCAAAGTTGAAAGACCTTCCAAAACCAACCCTAAAGAACTTAGCCAAACAATGAATGTTTCAATAAACTCCTGCAGGAAAGGTGCGTCTATGACACAACTCCCGAGCAGGTAGCTACATTCTGCACAGTACAAAATGCATATGAATTCCAGGCTGAAAACTCACTCCAGAAGGAAGCAATGCGTGTGTTTCTCTCTGAAAGAACACTCAGCCACTAGGCTTTTGCTTGCTCCTTCAAAGTCTTTGTAGAAACGTGTGTTTTCACTGCTGGAATACGTTTTAGGATGCATTGTTTCAATCTCTTGCAAGCCTCATGTTGTTTCTTACACAATGGGGAAAAATAAGGAGTATGTTTCCCAAATCACTTGAAGTCCAGGAAAACGCACACTGCATCACTCTTGCACGAACACGCTCTTTCTCCTAATGTGTTGAGAACTTTCAACAAACCAGAAAAGAAGGGTATTTTGCAGTGAAATTCAGACGGGTTTGTAGAAAAGTACATTTCTCTTGGCTGCAGAGTGCAAAACCGTGATTGAATTCATGTTCTCGATGAAAACCTTACATTTCCAAGTGACCTGAAGTAGGACTTTCACAAAAAGATGTGTTTGTGTGTCTGTGTTGAAAGGAGCTCTAGGTTGTGTATTCAGTGCTGGAGAGTGACACACTCTACATACGTTACACAGCGTTTTGAGAGCACCAACATGCTAAAAACTGAAACTGCTACAAGGTGTGTGTAGCGTGCGGAAAGAAGGCTTGTCATTTCAAAGAGAGAAGAGGAAACCAAAATCCAGGTAGTGAAACGAACACACCAGTATGGGAGATGTGCATGTGGACAGTTTCAAGCAGAGGCTCTTTGTGGACACTTGGAAACAGCGCTGTGAAAAACTTTCGTACGAAGCGGGATTTGGCCAAAGTTGTAAGACCTTCCAAAACCAACCCTAAAGAACTTAGCCAAACAATGAATGTTGCAATAAACTCCTGCAGGAAAGGTGCATCTATGACACAAGTCCCGAGCAGGTAGCTACATTCTGCACAGTACAAAATGCATATGAATTCCAGGCTGAAAACTCACTCCAGAAGGAAGCAATGCGTGTGTTTCTCTCTGAAAGGACACTCAGCCACTAGGCTTTTGCTTGCTCCTTCAAAGTCTTTGTAGAAACGTGTGATTTCACTGCTGGAATACGTTTTGGGATGCATTGTTTCAATCTCTTGCAAGCCTCATGTTGTTTCTTACACAATGGGGAAAAATAAGGAGTATGTTTCCCAAATCACTTGAAATCCAGGAAAACGCACACTGCATCACTCTTGCACGAACACGCTCTTTCTCCTAATACGTTGAGAACTTTCAACAAACATGAAGAGAAGGGTATTTTGCAGTGAAATTCAGACGGGTTTGTAGAAAAGTACATTTCTATGGGCTGCAGAGTGCAAAACCGTCATTGAGTTCATGTTCTCGATGAAAACCTTACATTTCCAAGTGACCTGAAGTAGGACTTTCACAAAAAGATGTGTTTGCGTGTCTGTGGTGAAAGGAGCTCTAGGTTGTGTATTCAGTGCTGGAGAGTGACACACTCTACATAGGTTACACAGTGTTTTGAGAGCACCAACATGCTAAAAACTGAAACTGCTACAAGGTGTGTGTAGCGTGCAGAAAGAAGACTTGTCATTTCAAAGAAAGAAGAGGAACCAAAATCCAGGTAGTGAAACGAACACACCAGTATGGGAGATGTGCATGTGGACAGTTTCAAGCAGAGGCTCTTTGTGGACACTTGGAAACAGCGCTGTGAAAAAATTTCGTACGAAGCGGGATTTGGCCAAAGTTGAAAGACCTTCCAAAACCAATCCTAAAGAACTTAGCCAAACAATGAATGTTTCAATAAACTCCTGCAGGAAAGGTGCGTCTATGACACAACTCCCGAGCAGGTAGCTACATTCTTCACAGTACAAAATGCATATGAATTCCAGGCTGAAAACTCACTCCAGAAGGAAGCAATGCCTGTGTTTCTCTCTGAAAGAACACTCAGCCACTAGGCTTCTGCTTGCTCCTTCAAAGTCTTTGTAGAAACGTGTGTTTTCACTGCTGGAATACGTTTTGGGATGCATTGTTTCAATCTCTTGCAAGCCTCATGTTGTTTCTTACACAATGGGGAAAAATAAGGAGTATGTTTCCCAAATCACTTGAAGTCCAGGAAAACGCACACTGCATCACTCTTGCACGAACACGCTCTGTTTCCTAATGTGTTGAAAACTTTCAACAAACCAGAAAAGAAGGGTATTTTGCAGTGAAATTCAGACGGGTTTGTAGAAAAGTACATTTCTATGGGCTGCAGAGTGCAAAACCGTCATTGACTTCATGTTCTCGATGAAAACCTTACATTTCCAAGTGACCTGAAGTAGGACTTTCACAAAAAGATGTGTTTGCGTGTCTGTGGTGAAAGGAGCTCTAGGTTGTGTATTCAGTGCTGGAGAGTGACACACTCTACATAGGTTACACAGTGTTTTGAGAGCACCAACATGCTAAAAACTGAAACTGCTACAAGGTGTGTGTAGCGTGCAGAAAGAAGACGTGTCATTTCAAAGAAAGAAGAGGAAACCAAAATCCAGGTAGTGAAACGAACACACCAGTATGGGAGATGTGCATGTGGACAGTTTCAAGCAGAGGCTCTTTGTGGACACTTGGAAACAGCGCTGTGAAAAAATTTCGTACGAAGCGGGATTTGGCCAAAGTTGAAAGACCTTCCAAAACCAACCCTAAAGAACTTAGCCAAACAATGAATGTTTCAATAAACTCCTGCAGGAAAGGTGCGTCTATGACACAACTCCCGAGCAGGTAGCTACATTCTGCAGAGTACAAAATGCATATGAATTCCAGGCTGAAAACTCACTCCAGAAGGAAGCAATGCGTGTGTTTCTCTCTGAAAGAACACTCAGCCACTAGGCTTCTGCTTGCTCCTTCAAAGTCTTTGTAGAAACGTGTGTTTTCACTGCTGGAATACGTTTTGGGATGCATTGTTTCAATCTCTTGCAAGCCTCATGTTGTTTCTTACACAATGGGGAAAAATAAGGAGTATGTTTCCCAAATCACTTGAAGTCCAGGAAAACGCACACTGCATCACTCTTGCACGAACACGCTCTTTCTCCTAATGTGTTGAGAACTTTCAACAAACCAGAAAAGAAGAGTATTTTGCAGTGAAATTCAGACGGGTTTGTAGAAAAGTACATTTCTATTGGCTGCAGAGTGCAAAACCGTGATTGACTTCATGTTCTCGATGAAAACCTTACATTTCCAAGTGACCTGAAGTAGGACTTTCACAAAAAGATGTGTTTGTGTGTCTGTGGTGAAAGGAGCTCTAGGTTGTGTATTCAGTGCTGGAGAGTGACACACTCTACATAGGTTACACAGCGTTTTGAGAGCACCAACACGCTAAAAACTGAAACTGCTACAAGGTGTGTGTAGCGTGCAGAAAGAAGGCTTGTCATTTCAAAGAAAGAAGAGGAAACCAAAATCCAGGTAGTGAAACGAACACACCAGTATGGGAGATGTGCATGTGGACAGTTTCAAGCAGAGGCTCTTTGTGGACACTTGGAAACAGCGCTGTGAAAAAATTTCGTACGAAGCGGGATTTGGCCAAAGTTGAAAGACCTTCCAAAACCAACCCTAAAGAACTTAGCCAAACAATGAATGTTTCAATAAACTCCTGCAGGAAAGGTGCGTCTATGACACAACTCCCGAGCAGGTAGCTACATTCTGCACAGAACAAAATGCATATGAATTCCAGGCTAAAAACTCACTCCAGAAGGAAGCAATGCGTGTGTTTCTCTCTGAAAGAACACTCAGCCACTAGGCTTTTGCTTGCTCCTTCAAAGTCTTTGTAGAAACGTGTGTTTTCACTGCTGGAATACGTTTTAGGATGCATTGTTTCAATCTCTTGCAAGCCTCATGTTGTTTCTTACACAATGGGGAAAAATAAGGAGTATGTTTCCCAAATCACTTGAAGTCCAGGAAAACGCACACTGCATCACTCTTGCACGAACACGCTCTTTCTCCTAATGTGTTGAGAACTTTCAACAAACCAGAAAAGAAGGGTATTTTGCAGTGAAATTCAGACGGGTTTGTAGAAAAGTACATTTCTATTGGCTGCAGAGTGCAAAACCGTGATTGACTTCATGTTCTCGATGAAAACCTTACATTTCCAAGTGACCTGAAGTAGGACTTTCACAAAAAGATGTGTTTGTGTGTCTGTGTTGAAAGGAGCTCTAGGTTGTGTATTCAGTGCTGGAGAGTGACACACTCTACATAGGTTACACAGCGTTTTGAGAGCACCAACATGCTAAAAACTGAAACTGCTACAAGGTGTGTGTAGCGTGCAGAATGAAGGCTTGTCATTTCAAAGAGAGAAGAGGAAACCAAAATCCAGGTAGTGAAACGAACACACCAGTATGGGAGATGTGCATGTGGACAGTTTCAAGCAGAGGCTCTTTGTGGACACTTGGAAACAGCGCTGTGAAAAAATTTCGTACGAAGCGGGATTTGGCCAAAGATGAAAGACCTTCCAAAACCAACCCTAAAGAACTTAGCCAAACAATGAATGTTGCAATAAACTCCTGCAGGAAAGGTGCATCTATGACACAAGTCCCGAGCAGGTAGCTACATTCAGCACAGTACAAAATGCATATGAATTCCAGGCTGAAAACTCACTCCAGAAGGAAGCAATGCGTGTGTTTCTCTCTGAAAGGACACTCAGCCACTAGGCTTTTGCTTGCTCCTTCAAAGTCTTTGTAGAAACGTGTGATTTCACTGCTGGAATACGTTTTGGGATGCATTGTTTCAATCTCTTGCAAGCCTCATGTTGTTTCTTACACAATGGGGAAAAATAAGGAGTATGTTTCCCAAATCACTTGAAATCCAGGAAATCGCACACTGCATCACTCTTGCACGAACACGCTCTTTCTCCTAATGTGTTGAGAACTTTCAACAAACCAGAAAAGAAGGGTATTTTGCAGTGAAATTCAGACGGGTTTGTAGAAAAGTACATTTCTATTGGCTGCAGAGTGCAAAACCGTGATTGACTTCATGTTCTCGATGAAAACCTTACATTTCCAAGTGACCTGAAGTAGGACTTTCACAAAAAGATGTGTTTGTGTGTCTGTGTTGAAAGGAGCTCTAGGTTGTGTATTCAGTGCTGGAGAGTGACACACTCTACATAGGTTACACAGCGTTTTGAGAGCACCAACATGCTAAAAACTGAAACTGCTACAAGGTGTGTGTAGCGTGCAGAAAGAAGGCTTGTCATTTCAAAGAAAGAAGAGGAAACCAAAATCCAGGTAGTGAAACGAACACACCAGTATGGGAGATGTGCATGTGGACAGTTTCAAGCAGAGGCTCTTTGTGGACACTTGGAAACAGCACTGTGAAAATTTTCGTACGAAGCGGGATTTGGCCAAAGTTGAAAGACCTTCCAAAACCAACCCTAAAGAACTTAGCCAAACAATGAATGTTTCAATAAACTCCTGCAGGAAAGGTGCGTCTATGACACAACTCCCGAGCAGGTAGCTACATTCTGCACAGTACAAAATGCATATGAATTCCAGGCTGAAAACTCACTCCAGAAGGAAGCAATGCGTGTGTTTCTCTCTGAAAGAACACTCAGCCACTAGGCTTCTGCTTGCTCCTTCAAAGTCTTTGTAGAAACGTGTGTTTTCACTGCTGGAATACGTTTTGGGATGCATTGTTTCAATCTCTTGCAAGCCTCATGTTGTTTCTTACACAATGGGGAAAAATAAGGAGTATGTTACTCAAATCACTTGAAGTCCAGGAAAACGCAAACTGCATCACTCTTGCACGAACACGCTCTTTCTCCTAATACGTTGAGAACTTTCAACAAACAAGAAGAGAAGGATATTTTGCAGTGAAATTCAGACGGGTTTGTAGAAAAGTACATTTCTATGGGCTGCAGAGTGCAAAACTGTCATTGAGTTCATGTTCTCGATGAAAACCTTACATTTCCAAGTGACCTGAAGTAGGACTTTCACAAAAAGGTGTGTTTGCGTGTCTGTGGTGAAAGGAGCTCTAGGTTGTGTATTCAGTGCTGGAGAGTGACACACTCTACATAGGTTACACAGCGTTTTGAGAGCACCAACACGCTAAAAACTGAAACTGCTACAAGGTGTGTGTAGCGTGCAGAAAGAAAGCTTGTCATTTCAAAGAAAGAAGAGGAAACCAAAATCCAGGTAGTGAAACGAACACACCAGTATGGGAGATGTGCATGTGCACAGTTTCAAGCAGAGGCTCTTTGTGGACACTTGGAAACAGCGCTGTGAAAAAATTTCGTACGAAGCGGGATTTGGCCAAAGTTTAAAGACCTTCCAAAACCAACCCTAAAGAACTTAACCAAACAATGAATGTTTCAATAAACTCCTGCAAGAAAGGTGCGTCTATGACACAACTCCCGAGCAGGTAGCTACATTCTGCACAGTACAAAATGCATATGAATTCCAGGCTGAAAACTCACTCCAGAAGGAAGCAATGCGTGTGTTTCTCTCTGAAAGAACACTCAGCCACTAGGCTTTTGCTTGCTCCTTCAAAGTCTTTGTAGAAACGTGTGTTTTCACTGCTGGAATATGTTTTGGGATGCATTGTTTCAATCTCTTGCAAGCCTCATGTTGTTTCTTACACAATGGGGAAAAATAAGGAGTATGTTACCCAAATCACTTGAAGTCCAGGAAAACGCAAACTGCATCACTCTTGCACGAACACGCTCTTTCTCCTAATACGTTGAGAACTTTCAACAAACAAGAAGAGAAGGATATTTTGCAGTGAAATTCAGACGGGTTTGTAGAAAAGTACATTTCTATGGGCTGCAGAGTGCAAAACCGTCATTGAGTTCATGTTCTCGATGAAAACCTTACATTTCCAAGTGACCTGAAGTAGGACTTTCACAAAAAGATGTGTTTGCGTGTCTGTGGTGAAAGGAGCTCTAGGTTGTGTATTCAGTGCTGGAGAGTGACACACTCTACATAGGTTACACAGCGTTTTGAGAGCACCAACACGCTAAAAACTGAAACTGCTACAAGGTGTGTGTAGCGTGCAGAAAGAAGGCTTGTCATTTCAAAGAAAGAAGAGGAAACCAAAATCCAGGTAGTGAAACGAACACACCAGTATGGGAGATGTGCATGTGGACAGTTTCAAGCAGAGGCTCTTTGTGGACACTTGGAAACAGCGCTGTGAAAAAATTTCGTACGAAGCGGGATTTGGCCAAAGTTGAAAGACCTTCCATAACCAACCCTAAAGAACTTAGCCAAACAATGAATGTTTCAATAAACTCCTGCAGGAAAGGTGCGTCTATGACACAACTCCCGAGCAGGTAGCTACATTCTGCACAGTACAAAATGCATATGAATTCCAGGCTAAAAACTCACTCCAGAAGGAAGCAATGCGTGTGTTTCTCTCTGAAAGAACACTCAGCCACTAGGCTTTTGCTTGCTCCTTCAAAGTCTTTGTAGAAACGTGTGTTTTCACTGCTGGAATACGTTTTAGGATGCATTGTTTCAATCTCTTGCAAGCCTCATGTTGTTTCTTACACAATGGGGAAAAATAAGGAGTATGTTTGCCAAATCACTTGAAGTCCAGGAAAACGCACACTGCATCACTCTTGCACGAACACGCTCTTTCTCCTAATGTGTTGAGAACTTTCAACAAACCAGAAAAGAAGGGTATTTTGCAGTGAAATTCAGACGGGTTTGTAGAAAAGTACATTTCTATTGGCTGCAGAGTGCAAAACCGTGATTGACTTCATGTTCTCGATGAAAACCTTACATTTCCAAGTGACCTGAAGTAGGACTTTACCAAAAAGATGTGTTTGTGTGTCTGTGTTGAAAGGAGCTCTAGGTTGTGTATTCAGTGCTGGAGAGTGACACACTCTACATAGGTTACACAGCGTTTTGAGAGCACCAACATGCTAAAAACTGAAACTGCTACAAGGTGTGTGTAGCGTGGAGAAAGAAGGCTTGTCATTTCAAAGAGAGAAGAGGAAACCAAAATCCAGGTAGTGAAACGAACACACCAGTATGGGAGATGTGCATGTGGACAGTTTCAAGCAGAGGCTCTTTGTGGACACTTGGAAACAGCGCTGTGAAAAAATTTCGTACGAAGCGGGATTTGGCCAAAGTTGAAAGACCTTCCAAAACCAACCCTAAAGAACTTAGCCAAACATTGAATGTTGCAATAAACTCCTGCAGGAAAGGTGCATCTATGACACAAGTCCCGAGCAGGTAGCTACATTCTGCACAGTACAAAATGCATATGAATTCCAGGCTGAAAACTCACTCCAGAAGGAAGCAATGCGTGTGTTTCTCTCTGAAAGGACACTCAGCCACTAGGCTTTTGCTTGCTCCTTCAAAGTCTTTGTAGAAACGTGTGATTTCACTGCTGGAATACGTTTTGGGATGCATTGTTTCAATCTCTTGCAAGCCTCATGTTGTTTCTTACACAATGGGGAAAAATAAGGAGTATGTTTCCCAAATCACTTGAAATCCAGGAAAACGCACACTGCATCACTCTTGCACGAACACGCTCTTTCTCCTAATACGTTGAGAACTTTCAACAAACATGAAGAGAAGGGTATTTTGCACTGAAATTCAGACGAGTTTGTAGAAAAGTACATTTCAATGGGCTGCAGAGTGCAAAACCGTCATTGAGTTCATGTTCTCGATGAAAACCTTACATTTCCAAGTGACCTGAAGTAGGACTTTCACAAAAAGATGTGTTTGCGTGTCTGTGGTGAAAGGAGCTCTAGGTTGTGTATTCAGTGCTGGAGAGTGACACACTCTACATAGGTTACACAGTGTTTTGAGAGCACCAACATGCTAAAAACTGAAACTGCTACAAGGTGTGTGTAGCGTGCAGAAAGAAGGCTTGTCATTTCAAAGAAAGAAGAGGAAACCAAAATCCAGGTAGTGAAACGAACACACCAGTATGGGAGATGTGCATGTGGACAGTTTCAAGCAGAGGCTCTTTGTGGACACTTGGAAACAGCACTGTGAAAATTTTCGTACGAAGCGGGATTTGGCCAAAGTTGAAAGACCTTCCAAAACCAACCCTAAAGAACTTAGCCAAACAATGAATGTTTCAATAAACTCCTGCAGGAAAGGTGCGTCTATGACACAACTCCCGAGCAGGTAGCTACATTCTGCACAGTACAAAATGCATATGAATTCCAGGCTGAAAACTCACTCCAGAAGGAAGCAATGCGTGTGTTTCTCTCTGAAAGAACACTCAGCCACTAGGCTTCTGCTTGCTCCTTCAAAGTCTTTGTAGAAACGTGTGTTTTCACTGCTGGAATACGTTTTGGGATGCATTGTTTCAATCTCTTGCAAGCCTCATGTTGTTTCTTACACAATGGGGAAAAATAAGGAGTATGTTACTCAAATCACTTGAAGTCCAGGAAAACGCAAACTGCATCACTCTTGCACGAACACGCTCTTTCTCCTAATACGTTGAGAACTTTCAACAAACAAGAAGAGAAGGATATTTTGCAGTGAAATTCAGACGGGTTTGTAGAAAAGTACATTTCTATGGGCTGCAGAGTGCAAAACTGTCATTGAGTTCATGTTCTCGATGAAAACCTTACATTTCCAAGTGACCTGAAGTAGGACTTTCACAAAAAGGTGTGTTTGCGTGTCTGTGGTGAAAGGAGCTCTAGGTTGTGTATTCAGTGCTGGAGAGTGACACACTCTACATAGGTTACACAGCGTTTTGAGAGCACCAACACGCTAAAAACTGAAACTGCTACAAGGTGTGTGTAGCGTGCAGAAAGAAAGCTTGTCATTTCAAAGAAAGAAGAGGAAACCAAAATCCAGGTAGTGAAACGAACACACCAGTATGGGAGATGTGCATGTGCACAGTTTCAAGCAGAGGCTCTTTGTGGACACTTGGAAACAGCGCTGTGAAAAAATTTCGTACGAAGCGGGATTTGGCCAAAGTTTAAAGACCTTCCAAAACCAACCCTAAAGAACTTAACCAAACAATGAATGTTTCAATAAACTCCTGCAAGAAAGGTGCGTCTATGACACAACTCCCGAGCAGGTAGCTACATTCTGCACAGTACAAAATGCATATGAATTCCAGGCTGAAAACTCACTCCAGAAGGAAGCAATGCGTGTGTTTCTCTCTGAAAGAACACTCAGCCACTAGGCTTTTGCTTGCTCCTTCAAAGTCTTTGTAGAAACGTGTGTTTTCACTGCTGGAATATGTTTTGGGATGCATTGTTTCAATCTCTTGCAAGCCTCATGTTGTTTCTTACACAATGGGGAAAAATAAGGAGTATGTTACCCAAATCACTTGAAGTCCAGGAAAACGCAAACTGCATCACTCTTGCACGAACACGCTCTTTCTCCTAATACGTTGAGAACTTTCAACAAACAAGAAGAGAAGGATATTTTGCAGTGAAATTCAGACGGGTTTGTAGAAAAGTACATTTCTATGGGCTGCAGAGTGCAAAACCGTCATTGAGTTCATGTTCTCGATGAAAACCTTACATTTCCAAGTGACCTGAAGTAGGACTTTCACAAAAAGATGTGTTTGCGTGTCTGTGGTGAAAGGAGCTCTAGGTTGTGTATTCAGTGCTGGAGAGTGACACACTCTACATAGGTTACACAGCGTTTTGAGAGCACCAACACGCTAAAAACTGAAACTGCTACAAGGTGTGTGTAGCGTGCAGAAAGAAGGCTTGTCATTTCAAAGAAAGAAGAGGAAACCAAAATCCAGGTAGTGAAACGAACACACCAGTATGGGAGATGTGCATGTGGACAGTTTCAAGCAGAGGCTCTTTGTGGACACTTGGAAACAGCGCTGTGAAAAAATTTCGTACGAAGCGGGATTTGGCCAAAGTTGAAAGACCTTCCATAACCAACCCTAAAGAACTTAGCCAAACAATGAATGTTTCAATAAACTCCTGCAGGAAAGGTGCGTCTATGACACAACTCCCGAGCAGGTAGCTACATTCTGCACAGTACAAAATGCATATGAATTCCAGGCTAAAAACTCACTCCAGAAGGAAGCAATGCGTGTGTTTCTCTCTGAAAGAACACTCAGCCACTAGGCTTTTGCTTGCTCCTTCAAAGTCTTTGTAGAAACGTGTGTTTTCACTGCTGGAATACGTTTTAGGATGCATTGTTTCAATCTCTTGCAAGCCTCATGTTGTTTCTTACACAATGGGGAAAAATAAGGAGTATGTTTGCCAAATCACTTGAAGTCCAGGAAAACGCACACTGCATCACTCTTGCACGAACACGCTCTTTCTCCTAATGTGTTGAGAACTTTCAACAAACCAGAAAAGAAGGGTATTTTGCAGTGAAATTCAGACGGGTTTGTAGAAAAGTACATTTCTATTGGCTGCAGAGTGCAAAACCGTGATTGACTTCATGTTCTCGATGAAAACCTTACATTTCCAAGTGACCTGAAGTAGGACTTTACCAAAAAGATGTGTTTGTGTGTCTGTGTTGAAAGGAGCTCTAGGTTGTGTATTCAGTGCTGGAGAGTGACACACTCTACATAGGTTACACAGCGTTTTGAGAGCACCAACATGCTAAAAACTGAAACTGCTACAAGGTGTGTGTAGCGTGGAGAAAGAAGGCTTGTCATTTCAAAGAGAGAAGAGGAAACCAAAATCCAGGTAGTGAAACGAACACACCAGTATGGGAGATGTGCATGTGGACAGTTTCAAGCAGAGGCTCTTTGTGGACACTTGGAAACAGCGCTGTGAAAAAATTTCGTACGAAGCGGGATTTGGCCAAAGTTGAAAGACCTTCCAAAACCAACCCTAAAGAACTTAGCCAAACATTGAATGTTGCAATAAACTCCTGCAGGAAAGGTGCATCTATGACACAAGTCCCGAGCAGGTAGCTACATTCTGCACAGTACAAAATGCATATGAATTCCAGGCTGAAAACTCACTCCAGAAGGAAGCAATGCGTGTGTTTCTCTCTGAAAGGACACTCAGCCACTAGGCTTTTGCTTGCTCCTTCAAAGTCTTTGTAGAAACGTGTGATTTCACTGCTGGAATACGTTTTGGGATGCATTGTTTCAATCTCTTGCAAGCCTCATGTTGTTTCTTACACAATGGGGAAAAATAAGGAGTATGTTTCCCAAATCACTTGAAATCCAGGAAAACGCACACTGCATCACTCTTGCACGAACACGCTCTTTCTCCTAATACGTTGAGAACTTTCAACAAACATGAAGAGAAGGGTATTTTGCACTGAAATTCAGACGAGTTTGTAGAAAAGTACATTTCAATGGGCTGCAGAGTGCAAAACCGTCATTGAGTTCATGTTCTCGATGAAAACCTTACATTTCCAAGTGACCTGAAGTAGGACTTTCACAAAAAGATGTGTTTGCGTGTCTGTGGTGAAAGGAGCTCTAGGTTGTGTATTCAGTGCTGGAGAGTGACACACTCTACATAGGTTACACAGTGTTTTGAGAGCACCAACATGCTAAAAACTGAAACTGCTACAAGGTGTGTGTAGCGTGCAGAAAGAAGACTTGTCATTTCAAAGAAAGAAGAGGAAACCAAAATCCAGGTAGTGAAACGAACACACCAGTATGGGAGATGTGCATGTGGACAGTTTCAAGCAGAGGCTCTTTGTGGACACTTGGAAACAGCGCTGTGAAAAAATTTCGTACGAAGCGGGATTTGGCCAAAGTTGAAAGACCTTCCAAAACCAATCCTAAAGAACTTAGCCAAACAATGAATGTTTCAATAAACTCCTGCAGGAAAGGTGCGTCTATGACACAACTCCCGAGCAGGTAGCTACATTCTGCAGAGTACAAAATGCATATGAATTCCAGGCTGAAAACTCACTCCAGAAGGAAGCAATGCGTGTGTTTCTCTCTGAAAGAACACTCAGCCACTAGGCTTCTGCTTGCTCCTTCAAAGTCTTTGTAGAAACGTGTGTTTTCACTGCTGGAATACGTTTTGGGATGCATTGTTTCAATCTCTTGCAAGCCTCATGTTGTTTCTTACACAATGGGGAAAAATAAGGAGTATGTTTCCCAAATCACTTGAAGTCCAGGAAAACGCACACTGCATCACTCTTGCACGAACACGCTCTTTCTCCTAATGTGTTGAGAACTTTCAACAAACCAGAAAAGAAGAGTATTTTGCAGTGAAATTCAGACGGGTTTGTAGAAAAGTACATTTCTATTGGCTGCAGAGTGCAAAACCGTGATTGACTTCATGTTCTCGATGAAAACCTTACATTTCCAAGTGACCTGAAGTAGGACTTTCACAAAAAGATGTGTTTGTGTGTCTGTGGTGAAAGGAGCTCTAGGTTGTGTATTCAGTGCTGGAGAGTGACACACTCTACATAGGTTACACAGCGTTTTGAGAGCACCAACACGCTAAAAACTGAAACTGCTACAAGGTGTGTGTAGCGTGCAGAAAGAAGGCTTGTCATTTCAAAGAAAGAAGAGGACACCAAAATCCAGGTAGTGAAACGAACACACCAGTATGGGAGATGTGCATGTGGACAGTTTCAAGCAGAGGCTCTTTGTGGACACTTGGAAACAGCGCTGTGAAAAAATTTCGTACGAAGCGGGATTTGGCCAAAGTTGAAAGACCTTCCAAAACCAACCCTAAAGAACTTAGCCAAACAATGAATGTTTCAATAAACTCCTGCAGGAAAGGTGCGTCTATGACACAACTCCCGAGCAGGTAGCTACATTCTGCACAGTACAAAATGCATATGAATTCCAGGCTAAAAACTCACTCCAGAAGGAAGCAATGCGTGTGTTTCTCTCTGAAAGAACACTCAGCCACTAGGCTTTTGCTTGCTCCTTCAAAGTCTTTGTAGAAACGTGTGTTTTCACTGCTGGAATACGTTTTAGGATGCATTGTTTCAATCTCTTGCAAGCCTCATGTTGTTTCTTACACAATGGGGAAAAATAAGGAGTATGTTTCCCAAATCACTTGAAGTCCAGGAAAACGCACACTGCATCACTCTTGCACGAACACGCTCTTTCTCCTAATGTGTTGAGAACTTTCAACAAACCAGAAAAGAAGGGTATTTTGCAGTGAAATTCAGACGGGTTTGTAGAAAAGTACATTTCTATTGGCTGCAGAGTGCAAAACCGTGATTGACTTCATGTTCTCGATGAAAACCTTACATTTCCAAGTGACCTGAAGTAGGACTTTACCAAAAAGATGTGTTTGTGTGTCTGTGTTGAAAGGAGCTCTAGGTTGTGTATTCAGTGCTGGAGAGTGACACACTCTACATAGGTTACACAGCGTTTTGAGAGCACCAACATGCTAAAAACTGAAACTGCTACAAGGTGTGTGTAGCGTGCAGAAAGAAGGCTTGTCATTTCAAAGAGAGAAGAGGAAACCAAAATCCAGGTAGTGAAACGAACACACCAGTATGGGAGATGTGCATGTGGACAGTTTCAAGCAGAGGCTCTTTGTGGACACTTGGAAACAGCGCTGTGAAAAAATTTCGTACGAAGCGGGATTTGGCCAAAGATGAAAGACCTTCCAAAACCAACCCTAAAGAACTTAGCCAAACAATGAATGTTGCAATAAACTCCTGCAGGAAAGGTGCATCTATGACACAAGTCCCGAGCAGGTAGCTACATTCAGCACAGTACAAAATGCATATGAATTCCAGGCTGAAAACTCACTCCAGAAGGAAGCAATGCGTGTGTTTCTCTCTGAAAGGACACTCAGCCACTAGGCTTTTGCTTGCTCCTTCAAAGTCTTTGTAGAAACGTGTGATTTCACTGCTGGAATACGTTTTGGGATGCATTGTTTCAATCTCTTGCAAGCCTCATGTTGTTTCTTACACAATGGGGAAAAATAAGGAGTATGTTTCCCAAATCACTTGAAATCCAGGAAAACGCACACTGCATCACTCTTGCAAGAACACGCTCTTTCTCCTAATACGTTGAGAACTTTCAACAAAGATGAAGAGAAGGGTATTTTGCACTGAAATTCAGACGGGTTTGTAGAAAAGTACATTTCAATGGGCTGCAGAGTGCAAAACCGTCATTGAGTTCATGTTCTCGATGAAAACCTTACATTTCCAAGTGACCTGAAGTAGGACTTTCACAAAAAGATGTGTTTGCGTGTCTGTGGTGAAAGGAGCTCTAGGTTGTGTATTCAGTGCTGGAGAGTGACACACTCTACATAGGTTACACAGTGTTTTGAGAGCACCAACATGCTAAAAACTGAAACTGCTACAAGGTGTGTGTAGCGTGCAGAAAGAAGACTTGTCATTTCAAAGAAAGAAGAGGAACCAAAATCCAGGTAGTGAAACGAACACACCAGTATGGGAGATGTGCATGTGGACAGTTTCAAGCAGAGGCTCTTTGTGGACACTTGGAAACAGCGCTGTGAAAAAATTTCGTACGAAGCGGGATTTGGCCAAAGTTGAAAGACCTTCCAAAACCAATCCTAAAGAACTTAGCCAAACAATGAATGTTTCAATAAACTCCTGCAGGAAAGGTGCGTCTATGACACAACTCCCGAGCAGGTAGCTACATTCTGCACAGTACAAAATGCATATGAATTCCAGGCTGAAAACTCACTCCAGAAGGAAGCAATGCGTGTGTTTCTCTCTGAAAGAACACTCAGCCACTAGGCTTCTGCTTGCTCCTTCAAAGTCTTTGTAGAAACGTGTGTTTTCACTGCTGGAATACGTTTTGGGATGCATTGTTTCAATCTCTTGCAAGCCTCATGTTGTTTCTTACACAATGGGGAAAAATAAGGAGTATGTTACCCAAATCACTTGAAGTCCAGGAAAACGCAAACTGCATCACTCTTGCACGAACACGCTCTTTCTCCTAATACGTTGAGAACTTTCAACAAACAAGAAGAGAAGGATATTTTGCAGTGAAATTCAGACGGGTTTGTAGAAAAGTACATTTCTATGGGCTGCAGAGTGCAAAACCGTGATTGACTTCATGTTCTCGATGAAAACCTTACATTTCCAAGTGACCTGAAGTAGGACTTTCACAAAAAGATGTGTTTGCGTGTCTGTGGTGAAAGGAGCTCTAGTTTGTGTATTCAGTGCTGGAGAGTGACACACTCTACATAGGTTACACAGCGTTTTGAGAGCACCAACACGCTAAAAACTGAAACTGCTACAAGGTGTGTGTAGCGTGCAGAAAGAAGGCTTGTCATTGCAAAGAGAGAAGAGGAAACCAAAATCCAGGTAGTGAAACGAACACAACAGTATGGGAGATGTGCATGTGGACAGTTTCAAGCAGAGGCTCTTTGTGGACACTTGGAAACAGCGCTGTGAAAAAATTTCGTACGAAGCGGGATTTGGACAAAGTTGAAAGACCTTCCAAAACCAATCCTAAAGAACTTAGCCAAACAATGAATGTTTCAATAAACTCCTGCAGGAAAGGTGCGTCTATGACACAACTCCCGAGCAGGTAGCTACATTCTTCACAATACAAAATGCATATGAATTCCAGGCTGAAAACTCACTCCAGAAGGAAGCAATGCCTGTGTTTCTCTCTGAAAGAACACTCAGCCACTAGGCTTCTGCTTGCTCCTTCAAAGTCTTTGTAGAAACGTGTGTTTTCACTGCTGGAATACGTTTTGGGATGCATTGTTTCAATCTCTTGCAAGCCTCATGTTGTTTCTTACACAATGGGGAAAAATAAGGAGTATGTTTCCCAAATCACTTGAAGTCCAGGAAAACGCACACTGCATCACTCTTGCACGAACACGCTCTGTTTCCTAATGTGTTGAAAACTTTCAACAAACCAGAAAAGAAGGGTATTTTGCAGTGAAATTCAGACGGGTTTGTAGAAAAGTACATTTCTATGGGCTGCAGAGTGCAAAACCGTCATTGACTTCATGTTCTCGATGAAAACCTTACATTTCCAAGTGACCTGAAGTAGGACTTTCACAAAAAGATGTGTTTGCGTGTCTGTGGTGAAAGGAGCTCTAGGTTGTGTATTCAGTGCTGGAGAGTGACACACTCTACATAGGTTACACAGTGTTTTGAGAGCACCAACATGCTAAAAACTGAAACTGCTACAAGGTGTGTGTAGCGTGCAGAAAGAAGACGTGTCATTTCAAAGAAAGAAGAGGAAACCAAAATCCAGGTAGTGAAACGAACACACCAGTATGGGAGATGTGCATGTGGACAGTTTCAAGCAGAGGCTCTTTGTGGACACTTGGAAACAGCGCTGTGAAAAATTTCGTACGAAGCGGGATTTGGCCAAAGTTGAAAGACCTTCCAAAACCAACCCTAAAGAACTTAGCCAAACAATGAATGTTTCAATAAACTCCTGCAGGAAAGGTGCGTCTATGACACAACTCCCGAGCAGGTAGCTACATTCTGCACAGTACAAAATGCATATGAATTCCAGGCTGAAAACTCACTCCAGAAGGAAGCAATGCGTGTGTTTCTCTCTGAAAGAACACTCAGCCACTAGGCTTTTGCTTGCTCCTTCAAAGTCTTTGTAGAAACGTGTGTTTTCACTGCTGGAATACGTTTTAGGATGCATTGTTTCAATCTCTTGCAAGCCTCATGTTGTTTCTTACACAATGGGGAAAAATAAGGAGTATGTTTCCCAAATCACTTGAAGTCCAGGAAAACGCACACTGCATCACTCTTGCACGAACACGCTCTTTCTCCTAATGTGTTGAGAACTTTCAACAAACCAGAAAAGAAGGGTATTTTGCAGTGAAATTCAGACGGGTTTGTAGAAAAGTACATTTCTCTTGGCTGCAGAGTGCAAAACCGTGATTGAATTCATGTTCTCGATGAAAACCTTACATTTCCAAGTGACCTGAAGTAGGACTTTCACAAAAAGATGTGTTTGTGTGTCTGTGTTGAAAGGAGCTCTAGGTTGTGTATTCAGTGCTGGAGAGTGACACACTCTACATACGTTACACAGCGTTTTGAGAGCACCAACATGCTAAAAACTGAAACTGCTACAAGGTGTGTGTAGCGTGCGGAAAGAAGGCTTGTCATTTCAAAGAGAGAAGAGGAAACCAAAATCCAGGTAGTGAAACGAACACACCAGTATGGGAGATGTGCATGTGGACAGTTTCAAGCAGAGGCTCTTTGTGGACACTTGGAAACAGCGCTGTGAAAAAATTTCGTACGAAGCGGGATTTGGCCAAAGTTGAAAGACCTTCCAAAACCAACCCTAAAGAACTTAGCCAAACAATGAATGTTGCAATAAACTCCTGCAGGAAAGGTGCATCTATGACACAAGTCCCGAGCAGGTAGCTACATTCTGCACAGTACAAAATGCATATGAATTCCAGGCTGAAAACTCACTCCAGAAGGAAGCAATGCGTGTGTTTCTCTCTGAAAGGACACTCAGCCACTAGGCTTTTGCTTGCTCCTTCAAAGTCTTTGTAGAAACGTGTGATTTCACTGCTGGAATACGTTTTGGGATGCATTGTTTCAATCTCTTGCAAGCCTCATGTTGTTTCTTACACAATGGGGAAAAATAAGGAGTATGTTTCCCAAATCACTTGAAATCCAGGAAAACGCACACTGCATCACTCTTGCACGAACACGCTCTTTCTCCTAATACGTTGAGAACTTTCAACAAACATGAAGAGAAGGGTATTTTGCAGTGAAATTCAGACGGGTTTGTAGAAAAGTACATTTCTATGGGCTGCAGAGTGCAAAACCGTCATTGACTTCATGTTCTCGATGAAAACCTTACATTTCCAAGTGACCTGAAGTAGGACTTTCACAAAAAGATGTGTTTGCGTGTCTGTGGTGAAAGGAGCTCTAGGTTGTGTATTCAGTGCTGGAGAGTGACACACTCTACATAGGTTACACAGTGTTTTGAGAGCACCAACATGCTAAAAACTGAAACTGCTACAAGGTGTGTGTAGCGTGCAGAAAGAAGACTTGTCATTTCAAAGAAAGAAGAGGAACCAAAATCCAGGTAGTGAAACGAACACACCAGTATGGGAGATGTGCATGTGGACAGTTTCAAGCAGAGGCTCTTTGTGGACACTTGGAAACAGCGCTGTGAAAAAATTTCGTACGAAGCGGGATTTGGCCAAAGTTGAAAGACCTTCCAAAACCAATCCTAAAGAACTTAGCCAAACAATGAATGTTTCAATAAACTCCTGCAGGAAAGGTGCGTCTATGACACAACTCCCGAGGAGGTAGCTACATTCTGCACAGTACAAAATGCATATGAATTCCAGGCTGAAAACTCACTCCAGAAGGAAGCAATGCGTGTGTTTCTCTCTGAAAGAACACTCAGCCACTAGGCTTCTGCTTGCTCCTTCAAAGTCTTTGTAGAAACGTGTGTTTTCACTGCTGGAATACGTTTTGGGATGCATTGTTTCAATCTCTTGCAAGCCTCATGTTGTTTCTTACACAATGGGGAAAAATAAGGAGTATGTTACCCAAATCACTTGAAGTCCAGGAAAACGCAAACTGCATCACTCTTGCACGAACACGCTCTTTCTCCTAATACGTTGAGAACTTTCAACAAACAAGAAGAGAAGGATATTTTGCAGTGAAATTCAGACGGGTTTGTAGAAAAGTACATTTCTATGGGCTGCAGAGTGCAAAACCGTCATTGACTTCATGTTCTCGATGAAAACCTTACATTTCCAAGTGACCTGAAGTAGGACTTTCACAAAAAGATGTGTTTGCGTGTCTGTGGTGAAAGGAGCTCTAGTTTGTGTATTCAGTGCTGGAGAGTGACACACTCTACATAGGTTACACAGCGTTTTGAGAGCACCAACATGCTAAAAACTGAAACTGCTACAAGGTGTGTGTAGCGTGCAGAAAGAAGGCTTGTCATTGCAAAGAGAGAAGAGGAAACCAAAATCCAGGTAGTGAAACGAACACACCAGTATGGGAGATGTGCATGTGGACAGTTTCAAGCAGAGGCTCTTTGTGGACACTTGGAAACAGCGCTGTGAAAAAATTTCGTACGAAGCGGGATTTGGCCAAAGTTGAAAGACCTTCCAAAACCAATCCTAAAGAACTTAGCCAAACAATGAATGTTTCAATAAACTCCTGCAGGAAAGGTGCGTCTATGACACAACTCCCGAGCAAGTAGCTACATTCTTCACAGTACAAAATGCATATGAATTCCAGGCTGAAAACTCACTCCAGAAGGAAGCAATGCCTGTGTTTCTCTCTGAAAGAACACTCAGCCACTAGGCTTCTGCTTGCTCCTTCAAAGTCTTTGTAGAAACGTGTGTTTTCACTGCTGGAATACGTTTTGGGATGCATTGTTTCAATCTCTTGCAAGCCTCATGTTGTTTCTTACACAATGGGGAAAAATAAGGAGTATGTTTCCCAAATCACTTGAAGTCCAGGAAAACGCACACTGCATCACTCTTGCACGAACACGCTCTGTTTCCTAATGTGTTGAAAACTTTCAACAAACCAGAAAAGAAGGGTATTTTGCAGTGAAATTCAGACGGGTTTGTAGAAAAGTACATTTCTATGGGCTGCAGAGTGCAAAACCGTCATTGACTTCATGTTCTCGATGAAAACCTTACATTTCCAAGTGACCTGAAGTAGGACTTTCACAAAAAGATGTGTTTGCGTGTCTGTGGTGAAAGGAGCTCTAGGTTGTGTATTCAGTGCTGGAGAGTGACACACTCTACATAGGTTACACAGTGTTTTGAGAGCACCAACATGCTAAAAACTGAAACTGCTACAAGGTGTGTGTAGCGTGCAGAAAGAAGACGTGTCATTTCAAAGAAAGAAGAGGAAACCAAAATCCAGGTAGTGAAACGAACACACCAGTATGGGAGATGTGCATGTGGACAGTTTCAAGCAGAGGCTCTTTGTGGACACTTGGAAACAGCGCTGTGAAAAAATTTCGTACGAAGCGGGATTTGGCCAAAGTTGAAAGACCTTCCAAAACCAACCCTAAAGAACTTAGCCAAACAATGACTGTTTCAATAAACTCCTGCAGGAAAGGTGCGTCTATGACACAACTCCCGAGCAGGTAGCTACATTCTGCACAGTACAAAATGCATATGAATTCCAGGCTGAAAACTCACTCCAGAAGGAAGCAATGCGTGTGTTTCTCTCTGAAAGAACACTCAGCCACTAGGCTTTTGCTTGCTCCTTCAAAGTCTTTGTAGAAACGTGTGTTTTCACTGCTGGAATACGTTTTAGGATGCATTGTTTCAATCTCTTGCAAGCCTCATGTTGTTTCTTACACAATGGGGAAAAATAAGGAGTATGTTTCCCAAATCACTTGAAGTCCAGGAAAACGCACACTGCATCACTCTTGCACGAACACGCTCTTTCTCCTAATGTGTTGAGAACTTTCAACAAACCAGAAAAGAAGGGTATTTTGCAGTGAAATTCAGACGGGTTTGTAGAAAAGTACATTTCTCTTGGCTGCAGAGTGCAAAACCGTGATTGAATTCATGTTCTCGATGAAAACCTTACATTTCCAAGTGACCTGAAGTAGGACTTTCACAAAAAGATGTGTTTGTGTGTCTGTGTTGAAAGGAGCTCTAGGTTGTGTATTCAGTGCTGGAGAGTGACACACTCTACATACGTTACACAGCGTTTTGAGAGCACCAACATGCTAAAAACTGAAACTGCTACAAGGTGTGTGTAGCGTGCAGAAAGAAGGCTTGTCATTTCAAAGAGAGAAGAGGAAACCAAAATCCAGGTAGTGAAACGAACACACCAGTATGGGAGATGTGCATGTGGACAGTTTCAAGCAGAGGCTCTTTGTGGACACTTGGAAACAGCGCTGTGAAAAAATTTCGTACGAAGCGGGATTTGGCCAAAGTTGAAAGACCTTCCAAAACCAACCCTAAAGAACTTAGCCAAACAATGAATGTTGCAATAAACTCCTGCAGGAAAGGTGCATCTATGACACAAGTCCCGAGCAGGTAGCTACATTCTGCACAGTACAAAATGCATATGAATTCCAGGCTGAAAACTCACTCCAGAAGGAAGCAATGCGTGTGTTTCTCTCTGAAAGGACACTCAGCCACTAGGCTTTTGCTTGCTCCTTCAAAGTCTTTGTAGAAACGTGTGATTTCACTGCTGGAATACGTTTTGGGATGCATTGTTTCAATCTCTTGCAAGCCTCATGTTGTTTCTTACACAATGGGGAAAAATAAGGAGTATGTTTCCCAAATCACTTGAAATCCAGGAAAACGCACACTGCATCACTCTTGCACGAACACGCTCTTTCTCCTAATACGTTGAGAACTTTCAACAAACATGAAGAGAAGGGTATTTTGCAGTGAAATTCAGACGGGTTTGTAGAAAAGTACATTTCTATGGGCTGCAGAGTGCAAAACCGTCATTGACTTCATGTTCTCGATGAAAACCTTACATTTCCAAGTGACCTGAAGTAGGACTTTCACAAAAAGATGTGTTTGCGTGTCTGTGGTGAAAGGAGCTCTAGGTTGTGTATTCAGTGCTGGAGAGTGACACACTCTACATAGGTTACACAGTGTTTTGAGAGCACCAACATGCTAAAAACTGAAACTGCTACAAGGTGTGTGTAGCGTGCAGAAAGAAGACTTGTCATTTCAAAGAAAGAAGAGGAACCAAAATCCAGGTAGTGAAACGAACACACCAGTATGGGAGATGTGCATGTGGACAGTTTCAAGCAGAGGCTCTTTGTGGACACTTGGAAACAGCGCTGTGAAAAAATTTCGTACGAAGCGGGATTTGGCCAAAGTTGAAAGACCTTCCAAAACCAATCCTAAAGAACTTAGCCAAACAATGAATGTTTCAATAAACTCCTGCAGGAAAGGTGCGTCTATGACACAACTCCCGAGCAGGTAGCTACATTCTTCACAGTACAAAATGCATATGAATTCCAGGCTGAAAACTCACTCCAGAAGGAAGCAATGCCTGTGTTTCTCTCTGAAAGAACACTCAGCCACTAGGCTTCTGCTTGCTCCTTCAAAGTCTTTGTAGAAACGTGTGTTTTCACTGCTGGAATACGTTTTGGGATGCATTGTTTCAATCTCTTGCAAGCCTCATGTTGTTTCTTACACAATGGGGAAAAATAAGGAGTATGTTTCCCAAATCACTTGAAGTCCAGGAAAACGCACACTGCATCACTCTTGCACGAACACGCTCTGTTTCCTAATGTGTTGAAAACTTTCAACAAACCAGAAAAGAAGGGTATTTTGCAGTGAAATTCAGACGGGTTTGTAGAAAAGTACATTTCTATGGGCTGCAGAGTGCAAAACCGTCATTGACTTCATGTTCTCGATGAAAACCTTACATTTCCAAGTGACCTGAAGTAGGACTTTCACAAAAAGATGTGTTTGCGTGTCTGTGGTGAAAGGAGCTCTAGGTTGTGTATTCAGTGCTGGAGAGTGACACACTCTACATAGGTTACACAGTGTTTTGAGAGCACCAACATGCTAAAAACTGAAACTGCTACAAGGTGTGTGTAGCGTGCAGAAAGAAGACGTGTCATTTCAAAGAAAGAAGAGGAAACCAAAATCCAGGTAGTGAAACGAACACACCAGTATGGGAGATGTGCATGTGGACAGTTTCAAGCAGAGGCTCTTTGTGGACACTTGGAAACAGCGCTGTGAAAAAATTTCGTACGAAGCGGGATTTGGCCAAAGTTGAAAGACCTTCCAAAACCAACCCTAAAGAACTTAGCCAAACAATGAATGTTTCAATAAACTCCTGCAGGAAAGGTGCGTCTATGACACAACTCCCGAGCAGGTAGCTACATTCTGCACAGTACAAAATGCATATGAATTCCAGGCTGAAAACTCACTCCAGAAGGAAGCAATGCGTGTGTTTCTCTCTGAAAGAACACTCAGCCACTAGGCTTCTGCTTGCTCCTTCAAAGTCTTTGTAGAAACGTGTGTTTTCACTGCTGGAATACGTTTTGGGATGCATTGTTTCAATCTCTTGCAAGCCTCATGTTGTTTCTTACACAATGGGGAAAAATAAGGAGTATGTTTCCCAAATCACTTGAAGTCCAGGAAAACGCACACTGCATCACTCTTGCACGAACACGCTCTTTCTCCTAATGTGTTGAGAACTTTTAACAAACCAGAAAAGAAGGGTATTTTGCAGTGAAATTCAGACGTGTTTGTAGAAAAGTACATTTCTCTTGGCTGCAGAGTGCAAAACCGTGATTGACTTCATGTTCTCGATGAAAACCTTACATTTCCAGTGACCTGAAGTAGGACTTTCACAAAAAGATGTGTTTCCGTGTCTGTGGTGAAAGGAGCTCTAGGTTGTGTATTCAGTGCTGGAGAGTGACACACTCTACATAGGTTACACAGCGTTTTGAGAGCACCAACATGCTAAAAACTGAAACTGCTACAAGGTGTGTGTAGCGTGCAGAAAGAAGGCTTGTCATTGCAAAGAGAGAAGAGGAAACCAAAATCCAGGTAGTGAAACGAACACACCAGTATGGGAGATGTGCATGTGGACAGTTTCAAGCAGAGGCTCTTTGTGGACACTTGGAAACAGCGCTGTGAAAAAATTTCGTACGAAGCGGGATTTGGCCAAAGTTGAAAGACCTTCCAAAACCAACCCTAAAGAATTTAGCCAAACAATGAATGTTGCAATAAACTCCTGCAGGAAAGGTGCGTCTATGACACAACTCCCGAGCAGGTAGCTACATTCTGCACAGTACAAAATGCATATGAATTCCAGGCTAAAAACTCACTCCAGAAGGAAGCAATGCGTGTGTTTCTCTCTGAAAGAACACTCAGCCACTAGGCTTTTGCTTGCTCCTTCAAAGTCTTTGTAGAAACGTGTGTTTTCACTGCTGGAATACGTTTTAGGATGCATTGTTTCAATCTCTTGCAAGCCTCATGTTGTTTCTTACACAATGGGGAAAAATAAGGAGTATGTTTCCCAAATCACTTGAAGTCCAGGAAAACGCACACTGCATCACTCTTGCACGAACACGCTCTTTCTCCTAATGTGTTGAGAACTTTCAACAAACCAGAAAAGAAGGGTATTTTGCAGTGAAATTCAGACGGGTTTGTAGAAAAGTACATTTCTCTTGGCTGCAGAGTGCAAAACCGTGATTGAATTCATGTTCTCGATGAAAACCTTACATTTCCAAGTGACCTGAAGTAGGACTTTCACAAAAAGATGTGTTTGTGTGTCTGTGTTGAAAGGAGCTCTAGGTTGTGTATTCAGTGCTTGAGAGTGACACACTCTACATAGGTTACACAGCGTTTTGAGAGCACCAACATGCTAAAAACTGAAACTGCTACAAGGTGTGTGTAGCGTGCAGAAAGAAGGCTTGTCATTTCAAAGAAAGAAGAGGAAACCAAAATCCAGGTAGTGAAACGAACACACCAGTATGGGAGATGTGCATGTGGACAGTTTCAAGCAGAGGCTCTTTGTGGACACTTGGAAACAGCGCTGTGAAAAAATTTCGTACGAAGCGGGATTTGGCCAAAGTTGAAAGACCTTCCAAAACCAATCCTAAAGAACTTAGCCAAACAATGAATGTTTCAATAAACTCCTGCAGGAAAGGTGCGTCTATGACACAACTCCCGAGCAGGTAGCTACATTCTTCACAGTACAAAATGCATATGAATTCCAGGCTGAAAACTCACTCCAGAAGGAAGCAATGCCTGTGTTTCTCTCTGAAAGAACACTCAGCCACTAGGCTTCTGCTTGCTCCTTCAAAGTCTTTGTAGAAACGTGTGTTTTCACTGCTGGAATACGTTTTGGGATGCATTGTTTCAATCTCTTGCAAGCCTCATGTTGTTTCTTACACAATGGGGAAAAATAAGGAGTATGTTTCCCAAATCACTTGAAGTCCAGGAAAACGCACACTGCATCACTCTTGCACGAACACGCTCTGTTTCCTAATGTGTTGAAAACTTTCAACAAACCAGAAAAGAAGGGTATTTTGCAGTGAAATTCAGACGGGTTTGTAGAAAAGTACATTTCTATGGGCTGCAGAGTGCAAAACCGTCATTGACTTCATGTTCTCGATGAAAACCTTACATTTCCAAGTGACCTGAAGTAGGACTTTCACAAAAAGATGTGTTTGCGTGTCTGTGGTGAAAGGAGCTCTAGGTTGTGTATTCAGTGCTGGAGAGTGACACACTCTACATAGGTTACACAGTGTTTTGAGAGCACCAACATGCTAAAAACTGAAACTGCTACAAGGTGTGTGTAGCGTGCAGAAAGAAGACGTGTCATTTCAAAGAAAGAAGAGGAAACCAAAATCCAGGTAGTGAAACGAACACACCAGTATGGGAGATGTGCATGTGGACAGTTTCAAGCAGAGGCTCTTTGTGGACACTTGGAAACAGCGCTGTGAAAAAATTTCGTACGAAGCGGGATTTGGCCAAAGTTGAAAGACCTTCCAAAACCAACCCTAAAGAACTTAGCCAAACAATGAATGTTTCAATAAACTCCTGCAGGAAAGGTGCGTCTATGACACAACTCCCGAGCAGGTAGCTACATTCTGCACAGTACAAAATGCATATGAATTCCAGGCTGAAAACTCACTCCAGAAGGAAGCAATGCGTGTGTTTCTCTCTGAAAGAACACTCAGCCACTAGGCTTTTGCTTGCTCCTTCAAAGTCTTTGTAGAAACGTGTGTTTTCACTGCTGGAATACGTTTTGGGATGCATTGTTTCAATCTCTTGCAAGCCTCATGTTGTTTCTTACACAATGGGGAAAAATAAGGAGTATGTTTCCCAAATCACTTGAAGTCCAGGAAAACGCACACTGCATCACTCTTGCACGAACACGCTCTTTCTCCTAATGTGTTGAGAACTTTTAACAAACCAGAAAAGAAGGGTATTTTGCAGTGAAATTCAGACGTGTTTGTAGAAAAGTACATTTCTCTTGGCTGCAGAGTGCAAAACCGTGATTGACTTCATGTTCTCGATGAAAACCTTACATTTCCAGTGACCTGAAGTAGGACTTTCACAAAAAGATGTGTTTCCGTGTCTGTGGTGAAAGGAGCTCTAGGTTGTGTATTCAGTGCTGGAGAGTGACACACTCTACATAGGTTACACAGCGTTTTGAGAGCACCAACATGCTAAAAACTGAAACTGCTACAAGGTGTGTGTAGCGTGCAGAAAGAAGGCTTGTCATTGCACAGAGAGAAGAGGAAACCAAAATCCAGGTAGTGAAACGAACACACCAGTATGGGAGATGTGCATGTGGACAGTTTCAAGCAGAGGCTCTTTGTGGACACTTGGAAACAGCGCTGTGAAAAAATTTCGTACGAAGCGGGATTTGGCCAAAGTTGAAAGACCTTCCAAAACCAACCCTAAAGAATTTAGCCAAACAATGAATGTTGCAATAAACTCCTGCAGGAAAGGTGCGTCTATGACACAACTCCCGAGCAGGTAGCTACATTCTGCACAGTACAAAATGCATATGAATTCCAGGCTAAAAACTCACTCCAGAAGGAAGCAATGCGTGTGTTTCTCTCTGAAAGAACACTCAGCCACTAGGCTTTTGCTTGCTCCTTCAAAGTCTTTGTAGAAACGTGTGTTTTCACTGCTGGAATACGTTTTAGGATGCATTGTTTCAATCTCTTGCAAGCCTCATGTTGTTTCTTACACAATGGGGAAAAATAAGGAGTATGTTTCCCAAATCACTTGAAGTCCAGGAAAACGCACACTGCATCACTCTTGCACGAACACGCTCTTTCTCCTAATGTGTTGAGAACTTTCAACAAACCAGAAAAGAAGGGTATTTTGCAGTGAAATTCAGACGGGTTTGTAGAAAAGTACATTTCTCTTGGCTGCAGAGTGCAAAACCGTGATTGAATTCATGTTCTCGATGAAAACCTTACATTTCCAAGTGACCTGAAGTAGGACTTTCACAAAAAGATGTGTTTGTGTGTCTGTGTTGAAAGGAGCTCTAGGTTGTGTATTCAGTGCTTGAGAGTGACACACTCTACATAGGTTACACAGCGTTTTGAGAGCACCAACATGCTAAAAACTGAAACTGCTACAAGGTGTGTGTAGCGTGCAGAAAGAAGGCTTGTCATTTCAAAGAAAGAAGAGGAAACCAAAATCCAGGTAGTGAAACGAACACACCAGTATGGGAGATGTGCATGTGGACAGTTTCAAGCAGAGGCTCTTTGTGGACACTTGGAAACAGCGCTGTGAAAAAATTTCGTACGAAGCGGGATTTGGCCAAAGTTGAAAGACCTTCCAAAACCAACCCTAAAGAACTTAGCCAAACAATGAATGTTGCAATAAACTCCTGCAGGAAAGGTGCATCTATGACACAACTCCCGAGCAGGTAGCTACATTCTTCACAGTACAAAATGCATATGAATTCCAGGCTGAAAACTCACTCCAGAAGGAAGCAATGCCTGTGTTTCTCTCTGAAAGAACACTCAGCCACTAGGCTTCTGCTTGCTCCTTCAAAGTCTTTGTAGAAACGTGTGTTTTCACTGCTGGAATACGTTTTGGGATGCATTGTTTCAATCTCTTGCAAGCCTCATGTTGTTTCTTACACAATGGGGAAAAATAAGGAGTATGTTTCCCAAATCACTTGAAGTCCAGGAAAACGCACACTGCATCACTCTTGCACGAACACGCTCTGTTTCCTAATGTGTTGAAAACTTTCAACAAACCAGAAAAGAAGGGTATTTTGCAGTGAAATTCAGACGGGTTTGTAGAAAAGTACATTTCTATGGGCTGCAGAGTGCAAAACCGTCATTGACTACATGTTCTCGATGAAAACCTTACATTTCCAAGTGACCTGAAGTAGGACTTTCACAAAAAGATGTGTTTGCGTGTCTGTGGTGAAAGGAGCTCTAGGTTGTGTATTCAGTGCTGGAGAGTGACACACTCTAAATAGGTTACACAGTGTTTTGAGAGCACCAACATGCTAAAAACTGAAACTGCTACAAGGTGTGTGTAGCGTGCAGAAAGAAGACTTGTCATTTCAAAGAAAGAAGAGGAACCAAAATCCAGGTAGTGAAACGAACACACCAGTATGGGAGATGTGCATGTGGACAGTTTCAAGCAGAGGCTCTTTGTGGACACTTGGAAACAGCGCTGTGAAAAAATTTCGTACGAAGCGGGATTTGGCCAAAGTTGAAAGACCTTCCAAAACCAATCCTAAAGAACTTAGCCAAACAATGAATGTTTCAATAAACTCCTGCAGGAAAGGTGCGTCTATGACACAACTCCCGAGCAGGTAGCTACATTCTTCACAGTACAAAATGCATATGAATTCCAGGCTGAAAACTCACTCCAGAAGGAAGCAATGCCTGTGTTTCTCTCTGAAAGAACACTCAGCCACTAGGCTTCTGCTTGCTCCTTCAAAGTCTTTGTAGAAACGTGTGTTTTCACTGCTGGAATACGTTTTGGGATGCATTGTTTCAATCTCTTGCAAGCCTCATGTTGTTTCTTACACAATGGGGAAAAATAAGGAGTATGTTTCCCAAATCACTTGAAGTCCAGGAAAACGCACACTGCATCACTCTTGCACGAACACGCTCTGTTTCCTAATGTGTTGAAAACTTTCAACAAACCAGAAAAGAAGGGTATTTTGCAGTGAAATTCAGACGGGTTTGTAGAAAAGTACATTTCTATGGGCTGCAGAGTGCAAAACCGTCATTGACTTCATGTTCTCGATGAAAACCTTTCATTTCCAAGTGACCTGAAGTAGGACTTTCACAAAAAGATGTGTTTGCGTGTCTGTGGTGAAAGGAGCTCTAGGTTGTGTATTCAGTGCTGGAGAGTGACACACTCTACATAGGTTACACAGTGTTTTGAGAGCACCAACATGCTAAAAACTGAAACTGCTACAAGGTGTGTGTAGCGTGCAGAAAGAAGACGTGTCATTTCAAAGAAAGAAGAGGAAACCAAAATCCAGGTAGTGAAACGAACACACCAGTATGGGAGATGTGCATGTGGACAGTTTCAAGCAGAGGCTCTTTGTGGACACTTGGAAACAGCGCTGTGAAAAAATTTCGTACGAAGCGGGATTTGGCCAAAGTTGAAAGACCTTCCAAAACCAACCCTAAAGAACTTAGCCAAACAATGAATGTTTCAATAAACTCCTGCAGGAAAGGTGCGTCTATGACACAACTCCCGAGCAGGTAGCTACATTCTGCACAGTACAAAATGCATATGAATTCCAGGCTGAAAACTCACTCCAGAAGGAAGCAATGCGTGTGTTTCTCTCTGAAAGAACACTCAGCCACTAGGCTTTTGCTTGCTCCTTCAAAGTCTTTGTAGAAACGTGTGTTTTCACTGCTGGAATACGTTTTGGGATGCATTGTTTCAATCTCTTGCAAGCCTCATGTTGTTTCTTACACAATGGGGAAAAATAAGGAGTATGTTTCCCAAATCACTTGAAGTCCAGGAAAACGCACACTGCATCACTCTTGCACGAACACGCTTTTTCCTAATGTGTTGAAAACTTTCAACAAACCAGAAAAGAAGGGTATTTTGCAGTGAAATTCAGACGGGTTTGTAGAAAAGTACATTTCTATGGGCTGCAGAGTGCAAAACCGTCATTGACTTCATGTTCTCGATGAAAACCTTACATTTCCAGTGACCTGAAGTAGGACTTTCACAAAAAGATGTGTTTCCGTGTCTGTGGTGAAAGGAGCTCTAGGTTGTGTATTCAGTGCTGGAGAGTGACACACTCTACATAGGTTACACAGCGTTTTGAGAGCACCAACACGCTAAAAACTGAAACTGCTACAAGGTGTGTGTAGCGTGCAGAAAGAAGGCTTGTCATTTCAAAGAAAGAAGAGGAAACCAAAATCCAGGTAGTGAAACGAACACACCAGTATGGGAGATGTGCATGTGGACAGTTTCAAGCAGAGGCTCTTTGTGGACACTTGGAAACAGCGCTGTGAAAAAATTTCGTACGAAGCGGGATTTGGCCAAAGTTGAAAGACCTTCCAAAACCAACCCTAAAGAACTTAGCCAAACAATGAATGTTGCAATAAACTCCTGCAGGAAAGGTGCATCTATGACACAAGTCCCGAGCAGGTAGCTACATTCTGCACAGTACAAAATGCATATGAATTCCAGGCTGAAAACTCACTCCAGAAGGAAGCAATGCGTGTGTTTCTCTCTGAAAGGACACTCAGCCACTAGGCTTTTGCTTGCTCCTTCAAAGTCTTTGTAGAAACGTGTGATTTCACTGCTGGAATACGTTTTGGGATGCATTGTTTCAATCTCTTGCAAGCCTCATGTTGTTTCTTACACAATGGGGAAAAATAAGGAGTATGTTTCCCAAATCACTTGAAATCCAGGAAAACGCACACTGCATCACTCTTGCACGAACACGCTCTTTCTCCTAATACGTTGAGAACTTTCAACAAACATGAAGAGAAGGGTATTTTGCAGTGAAATTCAGACGGGTTTGTAGAAAAGTACATTTCTATGGGCTGCAGAGTGCAAAACCGTCATTGACTTCATGTTCTCGATGAAAACCTTACATTTCCAAGTGACCTGAAGTAGGACTTTCACAAAAAGATGTGTTTGCGTGTCTGTGGTGAAAGGAGTTCTAGGTTGTGTATTCAGTGCTGGAGAGTGACACACTCTACATAGGTTACACAGTGTTTTGAGAGCACCAACATGCTAAAAACTGAAACTGCTACAAGGTGTGTGTAGCGTGCAGAAAGAAGACTTGTCATTTCAAAGAAAGAAGAGGAACCAAAATCCAGGTAGTGAAACGAACACACCAGTATGGGAGATGTGCATGTGGACAGTTTCAAGCAGAGGCTCTTTGTGGACACTTGGAAACAGCGCTGTGAAAAAATTTCGTACGAAGCGGGATTTGGCCAAAGTTGAAAGACCTTCCAAAACCAATCCTAAAGAACTTAGCCAAACAATGAATGTTTCAATAAACTCCTGCAGGAAAGGTGCGTCTATGACACAACTCCCGAGCAGGTAGCTACATTCTTCACAGTACAAAATGCATATGAATTCCCGGCTGAAAACTCACTCCAGAAGGAAGCAATGCCTGTGTTTCTCTCTGAAAGAACACTCAGCCACTAGGCTTCTGCTTGCTCCTTCAAAGTCTTTGTAGAAACGTGTGTTTTCACTGCTGGAATACGTTTTGGGATGCATTGTTTCAATCTCTTGCAAGCCTCATGTTGTTTCTTACACAATGGGGAAAAATAAGGAGTATGTTTCCCAAATCACTTGAAGTCCAGGAAAACGCACACTGCATCACTCTTGCACGAACACGCTCTGTTTCCTAATGTGTTGAAAACTTTCAACAAACCAGAAAAGAAGGGTATTTTGCAGTGAAATTCAGACGGGTTTGTAGAAAAGTACATTTCTATGGGCTGCAGAGTGCAAAACCGTCATTGACTTCATGTTCTCGATGAAAACCTTACATTTCCAAGTGACCTGAAGTAGGACTTTCACAAAAAGATGTGTTTGCGTGTCTGTGGTGAAAGGAGCTCTAGGTTGTGTATTCAGTGCTGGAGAGTGACACACTCTACATAGGTTACACAGTGTTTTGAGAGCACCAACATGCTAAAAACTGAAACTGCTACAAGGTGTGTGTAGCGTGCAGAAAGAAGACGTGTCATTTCAAAGAAAGAAGAGGAAACCAAAATCCAGGTAGTGAAACGAACACACCAGTATGGGAGATGTGCATGTGGACAGTTTCAAGCAGAGGCTCTTTGTGGACACTTGGAAACAGCGCTGTGAAAAAATTTCGTACGAAGCGGGATTTGGCCAAAGTTGAAAGACCTTCCAAAACCAATCCTAAAGAACTTAGCCAAACAATGAATGTTTCAATAAACTCCTGCAGGAAAGGTGCGTCTATGACACAACTCCCGAGCAGGTAGCTACATTCTTCACAGTACAAAATGCATATGAATTCCCGGCTGAAAACTCACTCCAGAAGGAAGCAATGCCTGTGTTTCTCTCTGAAAGAACACTCAGCCACTAGGCTTCTGCTTGCTCCTTCAAAGTCTTTGTAGAAACGTGTGTTTTCACTGCTGGAATACGTTTTGGGATGCATTGTTTCAATCTCTTGCAAGCCTCATGTTGTTTCTTACACAATGGGGAAAAATAAGGAGTATGTTTCCCAAATCACTTGAAGTCCAGGAAAACGCACACTGCATCACTCTTGCACGAACACGCTCTGTTTCCTAATGTGTTGAAAACTTTCAACAAACCAGAAAAGAAGGGTATTTTGCAGTGAAATTCAGACGGGTTTGTAGAAAAGTACATTTCTATGGGCTGCAGAGTGCAAAACCGTCATTGACTTCATGTTCTCGATGAAAACCTTACATTTCCAAGTGACCTGAAGTAGGACTTTCACAAAAAGATGTGTTTGCGTGTCTGTGGTGAAAGGAGCTCTAGGTTGTGTATTCAGTGCTGGAGAGTGACACACTCTACATAGGTTACACAGTGTTTTGAGAGCACCAACATGCTAAAAACTGAAACTGCTACAAGGTGTGTGTAGCGTGCAGAAAGAAGACGTGTCATTTCAAAGAAAGAAGAGGAAACCAAAATCCAGGTAGTGAAACGAACACACCAGTATGGGAGATGTGCATGTGGACAGTTTCAAGCAGAGGCTCTTTGTGGACACTTGGAAACAGCGCTGTGAAAAAATTTCGTACGAAGCGGGATTTGGCCAAAGTTGAAAGACCTTCCAAAACCAACCCTAAAGAACTTAGCCAAACAATGAATGTTTCAATAAACTCCTGCAGGAAAGGTGCGTCTATGACACAACTCCCGAGCAGGTAGCTACATTCTGCACAGTACAAAATGCATATGAATTCCAGGCTGAAAACTCACTCCAGAAGGAAGCAATGCGTGTGTTTCTCTCTGAAAGAACACTCAGCCACTAGGCTTTTGCTTGCTCCTTCAAAGTCTTTGTAGAAACGTGTGTTTTCACTGCTGGAATACGTTTTGGGATGCATTGTTTCAATCTCTTGCAAGCCTCATGTTGTTTCTTACACAATGGGGAAAAATAAGGAGTATGTTTCCCAAATCACTTGAAGTCCAGGAAAACGCACACTGCATCACTCTTGCACGAACACGCTCTTTCTCCTAATGTGTTGAGAACTTTTAACAAACCAGAAAAGAAGGGTATTTTGCAGTGAAATTCAGACGTGTTTGTAGAAAAGTACATTTCTCTTGGCTGCAGAGTGCAAAACCGTCATTGACTTCATGTTCTCGATGAAAACCTTACATTTCCAGTGACCTGAAGTAGGACTTTCACAAAAAGATGTGTTTCCGTGTCTGTGGTGAAAGGAGCTCTAGGTTGTGTATTCAGTGCTGGAGAGTGACACACTCTACATAGGTTACACAGCGTTTTGAGAGCACCAACATGCTAAAAACTGAAACTGCTACAAGGTGTGTGTAGCGTGCAGAAAGAAGGCTTGTCATTGCAAAGAGAGAAGAGGAAACCAAAATCCAGGTAGTGAAACGAACACACCAGTATGGGAGATGTGCATGTGGACAGTTTCAAGCAGAGGCTCTTTGTGGACACTTGGAAACAGCGCTGTGAAAAAATTTCGTACGAAGCGGGATTTGGCCAAAGTTGAAAGACCTTCCAAAACCAACCCTAAAGAATTTAGCCAAACAATGAATGTTGCAATAAACTCCTGCAGGAAAGGTGCGTCTATGACACAACTCCCGAGCAGGTAGCTACATTCTGCACAGTACAAAATGCATATGAATTCCAGGCTAAAAACTCACTCCAGAAGGAAGCAATGCGTGTGTTTCTCTCTGAAAGAACACTCAGCCACTAGGCTTTTGCTTGCTCCTTCAAAGTCTTTGTAGAAACGTGTGTTTTCACTGCTGGAATACGTTTTAGGATGCATTGTTTCAATCTCTTGCAAGCCTCATGTTGTTTCTTACACAATGGGGAAAAATAAGGAGTATGTTTCCCAAATCACTTGAAGTCCAGGAAAACGCACACTGCATCACTCTTGCACGAACACGCTCTTTCTCCTAATGTGTTGAGAACTTTCAACAAACCAGAAAAGAAGAGTATTTTGCAGTGAAATTCAGACGGGTTTGTAGAAAAGTACATTTCTCTTGGCTGCAGAGTGCAAAACCGTGATTGAATTCATGTTCTCGATGAAAACCTTACATTTCCAAGTGACCTCAAGTAGGACTTTCACAAAAAGATGTGTTTGTGTGTCTGTGTTGAAAGGAGCTCTAGGTTGTGTATTCAGTGCTGGAGAGTGACACACTCTACATAGGTTACACAGCGTTTTGAGAGCACCAACATGCTAAAAACTGAAACTGCTACAAGGTGTGTGTAGCGTGCAGAAAGAAGGCTTGTCATTTCAAAGAGAGAAGAGGAAACCAAAATCCAGGTAGTGAAACGAACACACCAGTATGGGAGATGTGCATGTGGACAGTTTCAAGCAGAGGCTCTTTGTGGACACTTGGAAACAGCGCTGTGAAAAAATTTCGTACGAAGCGGGATTTGGCCAAAGTTGAAAGACCTTCCAAAACCAACCCTAAAGAACTTAGCCAAAAAATGAATGTTGCAATAAACTCCTGCAGGAAAGGTGCATCTATGACACAAGTCCCGAGCAGGTAGCTACATTCTGCACAGTACAAAATGCATATGAATTCCAGGCTGAAAACTCACTCCAGAAGGAAGCAATGCGTGTGTTTCTCTCTGAAAGGACACTCAGCCACTAGGCTTTTGCTTGCTCCTTCAAAGTCTTTGTAGAAACGTGTGATTTCACTGCTGGAATACGTTTTGGGATGCATTGTTTCAATCTCTTGCAAGCCTCATGTTGTTTCTTACACAATGGGGAAAAATAAGGAGTATGTTTCCCAAATCACTTGAAATCCAGGAAAACGCACACTGCATCACTCTTGCACGAACACGCTCTTTCTCCTAATACGTTGAGAACTTTCAACAAACATGAAGAGAAGGGTATTTTGCAGTGAAATTCAGACGGGTTTGTAGAAAAGTACATTTCTATGGGCTGCAGAGTGCAAAACCGTCATTGACTTCATGTTCTCGATGAAAACCTTACATTTCCAAGTGACCTGAAGTAGGACTTTCACAAAAAGATGTGTTTGCGTGTCTGTGGTGAAAGGAGCTCTAGGTTGTGTATTCAGTGCTGGAGAGTGACACACTCTACATAGGTTACACAGTGTTTTGAGAGCACCAACATGCTAAAAACTGAAACTGCTACAAGGTGTGTGTAGCGTGCAGAAAGAAGACTTGTCATTTCAAAGAAAGAAGAGGAACCAAAATCCAGGTAGTGAAACGAACACACCAGTCTGGGAGATGTGCATGTGGACAGTTTCAAGCAGAGGCTCTTTGTGGACACTTGGAAACAGCGCTGTGAAAAAATTTCGTACGAAGCGGGATTTGGCCAAAGTTGAAAGACCTTCCAAAACCAATCCTAAAGAACTTAGCCAAACAATGAATGTTTCAATAAACTCCTGCAGGAAAGGTGCGTCTATGACACAACTCCCGAGGAGGTAGCTACATTCTGCACAGTACAAAATGCATATGAATTCCAGGCTGAAAACTCACTCCAGAAGGAAGCAATGCGTGTGTTTCTCTCTGAAAGAACACTCAGCCACTAGGCTTCTGCTTGCTCCTTCAAAGTCTTTGTAGAAACGTGTGTTTTCACTGCTGGAATACGTTTTGGGATGCATTGTTTCAATCTCTTGCAAGCCTCATGTTGTTTCTTACACAATGGGGAAAAATAAGGAGTATGTTACCCAAATCACTTGAAGTCCAGGAAAACGCAAACTGCATCACTCTTGCACGAACACGCTCTTTCTCCTAATACGTTGAGAACTTTCAACAAACAAGAAGAGAAGGATATTTTGCAGTGAAATTCAGACGGGTTTGTAGAAAAGTACATTTCTATGGGCTGCAGAGTGCAAAACCGTCATTGACTTCATGTTCTCGATGAAAACCTTACATTTCCAAGTGACCTGAAGTAGGACTTTCACAAAAAGATGTGTTTGCGTGTCTGTGGTGAAAGGAGCTCTAGTTTGTGTATTCAGTGCTGGAGAGTGACACACTCTACATAGGTTACACAGCGTTTTGAGAGCACCAACATGCTAAAAACTGAAACTGCTACAAGGTGTGTGTAGCGTGCAGAAAGAAGGCTTGTCATTGCAAAGAGAGAAGAGGAAACCAAAATCCAGGTAGTGAAACGAACACACCAGTATGGGAGATGTGCATGTGGACAGTTTCAAGCAGAGGCTCTTTGTGGACACTTGGAAACAGCGCTGTGAAAAAATTTCGTACGAAGCGGGATTTGGCCAAAGTTGAAAGACCTTCCAAAACCAATCCTAAAGAACTTAGCCAAACAATGAATGTTTCAATAAACTCCTGCAGGAAAGGTGCGTCTATGACACAACTCCCGAGCAAGTAGCTACATTCTTCACAGTACAAAATGCATATGAATTCCAGGCTGAAAACTCACTCCAGAAGGAAGCAATGCCTGTGTTTCTCTCTGAAAGAACACTCAGCCACTAGGCTTCTGCTTGCTCCTTCAAAGTCTTTGTAGAAACGTGTGTTTTCACTGCTGGAATACGTTTTGGGATGCATTGTTTCAATCTCTTGCAAGCCTCATGTTGTTTCTTACACAATGGGGAAAAATAAGGAGTATGTTTCCCAAATCACTTGAAGTCCAGGAAAACGCACACTGCATCACTCTTGCACGAACACGCTCTGTTTCCTAATGTGTTGAAAACTTTCAACAAACCAGAAAAGAAGGGTATTTTGCAGTGAAATTCAGACGGGTTTGTAGAAAAGTACATTTCTATGGGCTGCAGAGTGCAAAACCGTCATTGACTTCATGTTCTCGATGAAAACCTTACATTTCCAAGTGACCTGAAGTAGGACTTTCACAAAAAGATGTGTTTGCGTGTCTGTGGTGAAAGGAGCTCTAGGTTGTGTATTCAGTGCTGGAGAGTGACACACTCTACATAGGTTACACAGTGTTTTGAGAGCACCAACATGCTAAAAACTGAAACTGCTACAAGGTGTGTGTAGCGTGCAGAAAGAAGACGTGTCATTTCAAAGAAAGAAGAGGAAACCAAAATCCAGGTAGTGAAACGAACACACCAGTATGGGAGATGTGCATGTGGACAGTTTCAAGCAGAGGCTCTTTGTGGACACTTGGAAACAGCGCTGTGAAAAAATTTCGTACGAAGCGGGATTTGGCCAAAGTTGAAAGACCTTCCAAAACCAACCCTAAAGAACTTAGCCAAACAATGAATGTTTCAATAAACTCCTGCAGGAAAGGTGCGTCTATGACACAACTCCCGAGCAGGTAGCTACATTCTGCACAGTACAAAATGCATATGAATTCCAGGCTGAAAACTCACTCCAGAAGGAAGCAATGCGTGTGTTTCTCTCTGAAAGAACACTCAGCCACTAGGCTTTTGCTTGCTCCTTCAAAGTCTTTGTAGAAACGTGTGTTTTCACTGCTGGAATACGTTTTAGGATGCATTGTTTCAATCTCTTGCAAGCCTCATGTTGTTTCTTACACAATGGGGAAAAATAAGGAGTATGTTTCCCAAATCACTTGAAGTCCAGGAAAACGCACACTGCATCACTCTTGCACGAACACGCTCTTTCTCCTAATGTGTTGAGAACTTTCAACAAACCAGAAAAGAAGGGTATTTTGCAGTGAAATTCAGACGGGTTTGTAGAAAAGTACATTTCTCTTGGCTGCAGAGTGCAAAACCGTGATTGAATTCATGTTCTCGATGAAAACCTTACATTTCCAAGTGACCTGAAGTAGGACTTTCACAAAAAGATGTGTTTGTGTGTCTGTGTTGAAAGGAGCTCTAGGTTGTGTATTCAGTGCTGGAGAGTGACACACTCTACATACGTTACACAGCGTTTTGAGAGCACCAACATGCTAAAAACTGAAACTGCTACAAGGTGTGTGTAGCGTGCAGAAAGAAGGCTTGTCATTTCAAAGAGAGAAGAGGAAACCAAAATCCAGGTAGTGAAACGAACACACCAGTATGGGAGATGTGCATGTGGACAGTTTCAAGCAGAGGCTCTTTGTGGACACTTGGAAACAGCGCTGTGAAAAAATTTCGTACGAAGCGGGATTTGGCCAAAGTTGAAAGACCTTCCAAAACCAACCCTAAAGAACTTAGCCAAACAATGAATGTTGCAATAAACTCCTGCAGGAAAGGTGCATCTATGACACAAGTCCCGAGCAGGTAGCTACATTCTGCACAGTACAAAATGCATATGAATTCCAGGCTGAAAACTCACTCCAGAAGGAAGCAATGCGTGTGTTTCTCTCTGAAAGGACACTCAGCCACTAGGCTTTTGCTTGCTCCTTCAAAGTCTTTGTAGAAACGTGTGATTTCACTGCTGGAATACGTTTTGGGATGCATTGTTTCAATCTCTTGCAAGCCTCATGTTGTTTCTTACACAATGGGGAAAAATAAGGAGTATGTTTCCCAAATCACTTGAAATCCAGGAAAACGCACACTGCATCACTCTTGCACGAACACGCTCTTTCTCCTAATACGTTGAGAACTTTCAACAAACATGAAGAGAAGGGTATTTTGCAGTGAAATTCAGACGGGTTTGTAGAAAAGTACATTTCTATGGGCTGCAGAGTGCAAAACCGTCATTGACTTCATGTTCTCGATGAAAACCTTACATTTCCAAGTGACCTGAAGTAGGACTTTCACAAAAAGATGTGTTTGCGTGTCTGTGGTGAAAGGAGCTCTAGGTTGTGTATTCAGTGCTGGAGAGTGACACACTCTACATAGGTTACACAGTGTTTTGAGAGCACCAACATGCTAAAAACTGAAACTGCTACAAGGTGTGTGTAGCGTGCAGAAAGAAGACTTGTCATTTCAAAGAAAGAAGAGGAACCAAAATCCAGGTAGTGAAACGAACACACCAGTATGGGAGATGTGCATGTGGACAGTTTCAAGCAGAGGCTCTTTGTGGACACTTGGAAACAGCGCTGTGAAAAAATTTCGTACGAAGCGGGATTTGGCCAAAGTTGAAAGACCTTCCAAAACCAATCCTAAAGAACTTAGCCAAACAATGAATGTTTCAATAAACTCCTGCAGGAAAGGTGCGTCTATGACACAACTCCCGAGCAGGTAGCTACATTCTTCACAGTACAAAATGCATATGAATTCCAGGCTGAAAACTCACTCCAGAAGGAAGCAATGCCTGTGTTTCTCTCTGAAAGAACACTCAGCCACTAGGCTTCTGCTTGCTCCTTCAAAGTCTTTGTAGAAACGTGTGTTTTCACTGCTGGAATACGTTTTGGGATGCATTGTTTCAATCTCTTGCAAGCCTCATGTTGTTTCTTACACAATGGGGAAAAATAAGGAGTATGTTTCCCAAATCACTTGAAGTCCAGGAAAACGCACACTGCATCACTCTTGCACGAACACGCTCTGTTTCCTAATGTGTTGAAAACTTTCAACAAACCAGAAAAGAAGGGTATTTTGCAGTGAAATTCAGACGGGTTTGTAGAAAAGTACATTTCTATGGGCTGCAGAGTGCAAAACCGTCATTGACTTCATGTTCTCGATGAAAACCTTACATTTCCAAGTGACCTGAAGTAGGACTTTCACAAAAAGATGTGTTTGCGTGTCTGTGGTGAAAGGAGCTCTAGGTTGTGTATTCAGTGCTGGAGAGTGACACACTCTACATAGGTTACACAGTGTTTTGAGAGCACCAACATGCTAAAAACTGAAACTGCTACAAGGTGTGTGTAGCGTGCAGAAAGAAGACGTGTCATTTCAAAGAAAGAAGAGGAAACCAAAATCCAGGTAGTGAAACGAACACACCAGTATGGGAGATGTGCATGTGGACAGTTTCAAGCAGAGGCTCTTTGTGGACACTTGGAAACAGCGCTGTGAAAAAATTTCGTACGAAGCGGGATTTGGCCAAAGTTGAAAGACCTTCCAAAACCAACCCTAAAGAACTTAGCCAAACAATGAATGTTTCAATAAACTCCTGCAGGAAAGGTGCGTCTATGACACAACTCCCGAGCAGGTAGCTACATTCTGCACAGTACAAAATGCATATGAATTCCAGGCTGAAAACTCACTCCAGAAGGAAGCAATGCGTGTGTTTCTCTCTGAAAGAACACTCAGCCACTAGGCTTTTGCTTGCTCCTTCAAAGTCTTTGTAGAAACGTGTGTTTTCACTGCTGGAATACGTTTTGGGATGCATTGTTTCAATCTCTTGCAAGCCTCATGTTGTTTCTTACACAATGGGGAAAAATAAGGAGTATGTTTCCCAAATCACTTGAAGTCCAGGAAAACGCACACTGCATCACTCTTGCACGAACACGCTCTTTCTCCTAATGTGTTGAGAACTTTTAACAAACCAGAAAAGAAGGGTATTTTGCAGTGAAATTCAGACGTGTTTGTAGAAAAGTACATTTCTCTTGGCTGCAGAGTGCAAAACCGTGATTGACTTCATGTTCTCGATGAAAACCTTACATTTCCAGTGACCTGAAGTAGGACTTTCACAAAAAGATGTGTTTCCGTGTCTGTGGTGAAAGGAGCTCTAGGTTGTGTATTCAGTGCTGGAGAGTGACACACTCTACATAGGTTACACAGCGTTTTGAGAGCACCAACATGCTAAAAACTGAAACTGCTACAAGGTGTGTGTAGCGTGCAGAAAGAAGGCTTGTCATTGCAAAGAGAGAAGAGGAAACCAAAATCCAGGTAGTGAAACGAACACACCAGTATGGGAGATGTGCATGTGGACAGTTTCAAGCAGAGGCTCTTTGTGGACACTTGGAAACAGCGCTGTGAAAAAATTTCGTACGAAGCGGGATTTGGCCAAAGTTGAAAGACCTTCCAAAACCAACCCTAAAGAATTTAGCCAAACAATGAATGTTGCAATAAACTCCTGCAGGAAAGGTGCGTCTATGACACAACTCCCGAGCAGGTAGCTACATTCTGCACAGTACAAAATGCATATGAATTCCAGGCTAAAAACTCACTCCAGAAGGAAGCAATGCGTGTGTTTCTCTCTGAAAGAACACTCAGCCACTAGGCTTTTGCTTGCTCCTTCAAAGTCTTTGTAGAAACGTGTGTTTTCACTGCTGGAATACGTTTTAGGATGCATTGTTTCAATCTCTTGCAAGCCTCATGTTGTTTCTTACACAATGGGGAAAAATAAGGAGTATGTTTCCCAAATCACTTGAAGTCCAGGAAAACGCACACTGCATCACTCTTGCACGAACACGCTCTTTCTCCTAATGTGTTGAGAACTTTCAACAAACCAGAAAAGAAGGGTATTTTGCAGTGAAATTCAGACGGGTTTGTAGAAAAGTACATTTCTCTTGGCTGCAGAGTGCAAAACCGTGATTGAATTCATGTTCTCGATGAAAACCTTACATTTCCAAGTGACCTGAAGTAGGACTTTCACAAAAAGATGTGTTTGTGTGTCTGTGTTGAAAGGAGCTCTAGGTTGTGTATTCAGTGCTTGAGAGTGACACACTCTACATAGGTTACACAGCGTTTTGAGAGCACCAACATGCTAAAAACTGAAACTGCTACAAGGTGTGTGTAGCGTGCAGAAAGAAGGCTTGTCATTTCAAAGAAAGAAGAGGAAACCAAAATCAAGGTAGTGAAACGAACACACCAGTATGGGAGATGTGCATGTGGACAGTTTCAAGCAGAGGCTCTTTGTGGACACTTGGAAACAGCGCTGTGAAAAAATTTCGTACGAAGCGGGATTTGGCCAAAGTTGAAAGACCTTCCAAAACCAACCCTAAAGAATTTAGCCAAACAATGAATGTTGCAATAAACTCCTGCAGGAAAGGTGCATCTATGACACAACTCCCGAGCAGGTAGCTACATTCTTCACAGTACAAAATGCATATGAATTCCAGGCTGAAAACTCACTCCAGAAGGAAGCAATGCCTGTGTTTCTCTCTGAAAGAACACTCAGCCACTAGGCTTCTGCTTGCTCCTTCAAAGTCTTTGTAGAAACGTGTGTTTTCACTGCTGGAATACGTTTTGGGATGCATTGTTTCAATCTCTTGCAAGCCTCATGTTGTTTCTTACACAATGGGGAAAAATAAGGAGTATGTTTCCCAAATCACTTGAAGTCCAGGAAAACGCACACTGCATCACTCTTGCACGAACACGCTCTGTTTCCTAATGTGTTGAAAACTTTCAACAAACCAGAAAAGAAGGGTATTTTGCAGTGAAATTCAGACGGGTTTGTAGAAAAGTACATTTCTATGGGCTGCAGAGTGCAAAACCGTCATTGACTTCATGTTCTCGATGAAAACCTTACATTTCCAAGTGACCTGAAGTAGGACTTTCACAAAAAGATGTGTTTGCGTGTCTGTGGTGAAAGGAGCTCTAGGTTGTGTATTCAGTGCTGGAGAGTGACACACTCTACATAGGTTACACAGTGTTTTGAGAGCACCAACATGCTAAAAACTGAAACTGCTACAAGGTGTGTGTAGCGTGCAGAAAGAAGGCTTGTCATTTCAAAGAGAGAAGAGGAAACCAAAATCCAGGTAGTGAAACGAACACACCAGTATGGGAGATGTGCATGTGGACAGTTTCAAGCAGAGGCTCTTTGTGGACACTTGGAAACAGCGCTGTGAAAAAATTTCGTACGAAGCGGGATTTGGCCAAAGTTGAAAGACCTTCCAAAACCAACCCTAAAGAACTTAGCCAAACAATGAATGTTGCAATAAACTCCTGCAGGAAAGGTGCATCTATGACACAAGTCCCGAGCAGGTAGCTACATTCTGCACAGTACAAAATGCATATGAATTCGAGGCTGAAAACTCACTCCAGAAGGAAGCAATGCGTGTGTTTCTCTCTGAAAGGACACTCAGCCACTAGGCTTTTGCTTGCTCCTTCAAAGTCTTTGTAGAAACGTGTGATTTCACTGCTGGAATACGTTTTGGGATGCATTGTTTCAATCTCTTGCAAGCCTCATGTTGTTTCTTACACAATGGGGAAAAATAAGGAGTATGTTTCCCAAATCACTTGAAATCCAGGAAAACGCACACTGCATCACTCTTGCACGAACACGCTCTTTCTCCTAATACGTTGAGAACTTTCAACAAACATGAAGAGAAGGGTATTTTGCAGTGAAATTCAGACGGGTTTGTAGAAAAGTACATTTCTATGGGCTGCAGAGTGCAAAACCATCATTGACGTCATGTTCTCGATGAAAACCTTACATTTCCAAGTGACCTGAAGTAGGACTTTCACAAAAAGATGTGTTTGCGTGTCTGTGGTGAAAGGAGCTCTAGGTTGTGTATTCAGTGCTGGAGAGTGACACACTCTAAATAGGTTACACAGTGTTTTGAGAGCACCAACATGCTAAAAACTGAAACTGCTACAAGGTGTGTGTAGCGTGCAGAAAGAAGACTTGTCATTTCAAAGAAAGAAGAGGAACCAAAATCCAGGTAGTGAAACGAACACACCAGTATGGGAGATGTGCATGTGGACAGTTTCAAGCAGAGGCTCTTTGTGGACACTTGGAAACAGCGCTGTGAAAAAATTTCGTACGAAGCGGGATTTGGCCAAAGTTGAAAGACCTTCCAAAACCAATCCTAAAGAACTTAGCCAAACAATGAATGTTTCAATAAACTCCTGCAGGAAAGGTGCGTCTATGACACAACTCCCGAGCAGGTAGCTACATTCTTCACAGTACAAAATGCATATGAATTCCAGGCTGAAAACTCACTCCAGAAGGAAGCAATGCCTGTGTTTCTCTCTGAAAGAACACTCAGCCACTAGGCTTCTGCTTGCTCCTTCAAAGTCTTTGTAGAAACGTGTGTTTTCACTGCTGGAATACGTTTTGGGATGCATTGTTTCAATCTCTTGCAAGCCTCATGTTGTTTCTTACACAATGGGGAAAAATAAGGAGTATGTTTCCCAAATCACTTGAAGTCCAGGAAAACGCACACTGCATCACTCTTGCACGAACACGCTCTGTTTCCTAATGTGTTGAAAACTTTCAACAAACCAGAAAAGAAGGGTATTTTGCAGTGAAATTCAGACGGGTTTGTAGAAAAGTACATTTCTATGGGCTGCAGAGTGCAAAACCGTCATTGACTTCATGTTCTCGATGAAAACCTTACATTTCCAAGTGACCTGAAGTAGGACTTTCACAAAAAGATGTGTTTGCGTGTCTGTGGTGAAAGGAGCTCTAGGTTGTGTATTCAGTGCTGGAGAGTGACACACTCTACATAGGTTACACAGTGTTTTGAGAGCACCAACATGCTAAAAACTGAAACTGCTACAAGGTGTGTGTAGCGTGCAGAAAGAAGACGTGTCATTTCAAAGAAAGAAGAGGAAACCAAAATCCAGGTAGTGAAACGAACACACCAGTATGGGAGATGTGCATGTGGACAGTTTCAAGCAGAGGCTCTTTGTGGACACTTGGAAACAGCGCTGTGAAAAAATTTCGTACGAAGCGGGATTTGGCCAAAGTTGAAAGACCTTCCAAAACCAACCCTAAAGAACTTAGCCAAACAATGAATGTTTCAATAAACTCCTGCAGGAAAGGTGCGTCTATGACACAACTCCCGAGCAGGTAGCTACATTCTGCACAGTACAAAATGCATATGAATTCCAGGCTGAAAACTCACTCCAGAAGGAAGCAATGCGTGTGTTTCTCTCTGAAAGAACACTCAGCCACTAGGCTTTTGCTTGCTCCTTCAAAGTCTTTGTAGAAACGTGTGTTTTCACTGCTGGAATACGTTTTGGGATGCATTGTTTCAATCTCTTGCAAGCCTCATGTTGTTTCTTACACAATGGGGAAAAATAAGGAGTATGTTTCCCAAATCACTTGAAGTCCAGGAAAACGCACACTGCATCACTCTTGCACGAACACGCTTTTTCCTAATGTGTTGAAAACTTTCAACAAACCAGAAAAGAAGGGTATTTTGCAGTGAAATTCAGACGGGTTTGTAGAAAAGTACATTTCTATGGGCTGCAGAGTGCAAAACCGTCATTGACTTCATGTTCTCGATGAAAACCTTACATTTCCAGTGACCTGAAGTAGGACTTTCACAAAAAGATGTGTTTCCGTGTCTGTGGTGAAAGGAGCTCTAGGTTGTGTATTCAGTGCTGGAGAGTGACACACTCTACATAGTTTACACAGCGTTTTGAGAGCACCAACACGCTAAAAACTGAAACTGCTACAAGGTGTGTGTAGCGTGCAGAAAGAAGGCTTGTCATTTCAAAGAAAGAAGAGGAAACCAAAATCCAGGTAGTGAAACGAACACACCAGTATGGGAGATGTGCATGTGGACAGTTTCAAGCAGAGGCTCTTTGTGGACACTTGGAAACAGCGCTGTGAAAAAATTTCGTACGAAGCGGGATTTGGCCAAAGTTGAAAGACCTTCCAAAACCAACCCTAAAGAACTTAGCCAAACAATGAATGTTGCAATAAACTCCTGCAGGAAAGGTGCATCTATGACACAAGTCCCGAGCAGGTAGCTACATTCTGCACAGTACAAAATGCATATGAATTCCAGGCTGAAAACTCACTCCAGAAGGAAGCAATGCGTGTGTTTCTCTCTGAAAGGACACTCAGCCACTAGGCTTTTGCTTGCTCCTTCAAAGTCTTTGTAGAAACGTGTGATTTCACTGCTGGAATACGTTTTGGGATGCATTGTTTCAATCTCTTGCAAGCCTCATGTTGTTTCTTACACAATGGGGAAAAATAAGGAGTATGTTTCCCAAATCACTTGAAATCCAGGAAAACGCACACTGCATCACTCTTGCACGAACACGCTCTTTCTCCTAATACGTTGAGAACTTTCAACAAACATGAAGAGAAGGGTATTTTGCAGTGAAATTCAGACGGGTTTGTAGAAAAGTACATTTCTATGGGCTGCAGAGTGCAAAACCGTCATTGACTTCATGTTCTCGATGAAAACCTTACATTTCCAAGTGACCTGAAGTAGGACTTTCACAAAAAGATGTGTTTGCGTGTCTGTGGTGAAAGGAGTTCTAGGTTGTGTATTCAGTGCTGGAGAGTGACACACTCTACATAGGTTACACAGTGTTTTGAGAGCACCAACATGCTAAAAACTGAAACTGCTACAAGGTGTGTGTAGCGTGCAGAAAGAAGACTTGTCATTTCAAAGAAAGAAGAGGAACCAAAATCCAGGTAGTGAAACGAACACACCAGTATGGGAGATGTGCATGTGGACAGTTTCAAGCAGAGGCTCTTTGTGGACACTTGGAAACAGCGCTGTGAAAAAATTTCGTACGAAGCGGGATTTGGCCAAAGTTGAAAGACCTTCCAAAACCAATCCTAAAGAACTTAGCCAAACAATGAATGTTTCAATAAACTCCTGCAGGAAAGGTGCGTCTATGACACAACTCCCGAGCAGGTAGCTACATTCTTCACAGTACAAAATGCATATGAATTCCCGGCTGAAAACTCACTCCAGAAGGAAGCAATGCCTGTGTTTCTCTCTGAAAGAACACTCAGCCACTAGGCTTCTGCTTGCTCCTTCAAAGTCTTTGTAGAAACGTGTGTTTTCACTGCTGGAATACGTTTTGGGATGCATTGTTTCAATCTCTTGCAAGCCTCATGTTGTTTCTTACACAATGGGGAAAAATAAGGAGTATGTTTCCCAAATCACTTGAAGTCCAGGAAAACGCACACTGCATCACTCTTGCACGAACACGCTCTGTTTCCTAATGTGTTGAAAACTTTCAACAAACCAGAAAAGAAGGGTATTTTGCAGTGAAATTCAGACGGGTTTGTAGAAAAGTACATTTCTATGGGCTGCAGAGTGCAAAACCGTCATTGACTTCATGTTCTCGATGAAAACCTTACATTTCCAAGTGACCTGAAGTAGGACTTTCACAAAAAGATGTGTTTGCGTGTCTGTGGTGAAAGGAGCTCTAGGTTGTGTATTCAGTGCTGGAGAGTGACACACTCTACATAGGTTACACAGTGTTTTGAGAGCACCAACATGCTAAAAACTGAAACTGCTACAAGGTGTGTGTAGCGTGCAGAAAGAAGACGTGTCATTTCAAAGAAAGAAGAGGAAACCAAAATCCAGGTAGTGAAACGAACACACCAGTATGGGAGATGTGCATGTGGACAGTTTCAAGCAGAGGCTCTTTGTGGACACTTGGAAACAGCGCTGTGAAAAAATTTCGTACGAAGCGGGATTTGGCCAAAGTTGAAAGACCTTCCAAAACCAATCCTAAAGAACTTAGCCAAACAATGAATGTTTCAATAAACTCCTGCAGGAAAGGTGCGTCTATGACACAACTCCCGAGCAGGTAGCTACATTCTTCACAGTACAAAATGCATATGAATTCCCGGCTGAAAACTCACTCCAGAAGGAAGCAATGCCTGTGTTTCTCTCTGAAAGAACACTCAGCCACTAGGCTTCTGCTTGCTCCTTCAAAGTCTTTGTAGAAACGTGTGTTTTCACTGCTGGAATACGTTTTGGGATGCATTGTTTCAATCTCTTGCAAGCCTCATGTTGTTTCTTACACAATGGGGAAAAATAAGGAGTATGTTTCCCAAATCACTTGAAGTCCAGGAAAACGCACACTGCATCACTCTTGCACGAACACGCTCTGTTTCCTAATGTGTTGAAAACTTTCAACAAACCAGAAAAGAAGGGTATTTTGCAGTGAAATTCAGACGGGTTTGTAGAAAAGTACATTTCTATGGGCTGCAGAGTGCAAAACCGTCATTGACTTCATGTTCTCGATGAAAACCTTACATTTCCAAGTGACCTGAAGTAGGACTTTCACAAAAAGATGTGTTTGCGTGTCTGTGGTGAAAGGAGCTCTAGGTTGTGTATTCAGTGCTGGAGAGTGACACACTCTACATAGGTTACACAGTGTTTTGAGAGCACCAACATGCTAAAAACTGAAACTGCTACAAGGTGTGTGTAGCGTGCAGAAAGAAGACGTGTCATTTCAAAGAAAGAAGAGGAAACCAAAATCCAGGTAGTGAAACGAACACACCAGTATGGGAGATGTGCATGTGGACAGTTTCAAGCAGAGGCTCTTTGTGGACACTTGGAAACAGCGCTGTGAAAAAATTTCGTACGAAGCGGGATTTGGCCAAAGTTGAAAGACCTTCCAAAACCAACCCTAAAGAACTTAGCCAAACAATGAATGTTTCAATAAACTCCTGCAGGAAAGGTGCGTCTATGACACAACTCCCGAGCAGGTAGCTACATTCTGCACAGTACAAAATGCATATGAATTCCAGGCTGAAAACTCACTCCAGAAGGAAGCAATGCGTGTGTTTCTCTCTGAAAGAACACTCAGCCACTAGGCTTTTGCTTGCTCCTTCAAAGTCTTTGTAGAAACGTGTGTTTTCACTGCTGGAATACGTTTTGGGATGCATTGTTTCAATCTCTTGCAAGCCTCATGTTGTTTCTTACACAATGGGGAAAAATAAGGAGTATGTTTCCCAAATCACTTGAAGTCCAGGAAAACGCACACTGCATCACTCTTGCACGAACACGCTCTTTCTCCTAATGTGTTGAGAACTTTTAACAAACCAGAAAAGAAGGGTATTTTGCAGTGAAATTCAGACGTGTTTGTAGAAAAGTACATTTCTCTTGGCTGCAGAGTGCAAAACCGTCATTGACTTCATGTTCTCGATGAAAACCTTACATTTCCAGTGACCTGAAGTAGGACTTTCACAAAAAGATGTGTTTCCGTGTCTGTGGTGAAAGGAGCTCTAGGTTGTGTATTCAGTGCTGGAGAGTGACACACTCTACATAGGTTACACAGCGTTTTGAGAGCACCAACATGCTAAAAACTGAAACTGCTACAAGGTGTGTGTAGCGTGCAGAAAGAAGGCTTGTCATTGCAAAGAGAGAAGAGGAAACCAAAATCCAGGTAGTGAAACGAACACACCAGTATGGGAGATGTGCATGTGGACAGTTTCAAGCAGAGGCTCTTTGTGGACACTTGGAAACAGCGCTGTGAAAAAATTTCGTACGAAGCGGGATTTGGCCAAAGTTGAAAGACCTTCCAAAACCAACCCTAAAGAATTTAGCCAAACAATGAATGTTGCAATAAACTCCTGCAGGAAAGGTGCGTCTATGACACAACTCCCGAGCAGGTAGCTACATTCTGCACAGTACAAAATGCATATGAATTCCAGGCTAAAAACTCACTCCAGAAGGAAGCAATGCGTGTGTTTCTCTCTGAAAGAACACTCAGCCACTAGGCTTTTGCTTGCTCCTTCAAAGTCTTTGTAGAAACGTGTGTTTTCACTGCTGGAATACGTTTTAGGATGCATTGTTTCAATCTCTTGCAAGCCTCATGTTGTTTCTTACACAATGGGGAAAAATAAGGAGTATGTTTCCCAAATCACTTGAAGTCCAGGAAAACGCACACTGCATCACTCTTGCACGAACACGCTCTTTCTCCTAATGTGTTGAGAACTTTCAACAAACCAGAAAAGAAGAGTATTTTGCAGTGAAATTCAGACGGGTTTGTAGAAAAGTACATTTCTCTTGGCTGCAGAGTGCAAAACCGTGATTGAATTCATGTTCTCGATGAAAACCTTACATTTCCAAGTGACCTCAAGTAGGACTTTCACAAAAAGATGTGTTTGTGTGTCTGTGTTGAAAGGAGCTCTAGGTTGTGTATTCAGTGCTGGAGAGTGACACACTCTACATAGGTTACACAGCGTTTTGAGAGCACCAACATGCTAAAAACTGAAACTGCTACAAGGTGTGTGTAGCGTGCAGAAAGAAGGCTTGTCATTTCAAAGAGAGAAGAGGAAACCAAAATCCAGGTAGTGAAACGAACACACCAGTATGGGAGATGTGCATGTGGACAGTTTCAAGCAGAGGCTCTTTGTGGACACTTGGAAACAGCGCTGTGAAAAAATTTCGTACGAAGCGGGATTTGGCCAAAGTTGAAAGACCTTCCAAAACCAACCCTAAAGAACTTAGCCAAAAAATGAATGTTGCAATAAACTCCTGCAGGAAAGGTGCATCTATGACACAAGTCCCGAGCAGGTAGCTACATTCTGCACAGTACAAAATGCATATGAATTCCAGGCTGAAAACTCACTCCAGAAGGAAGCAATGCGTGTGTTTCTCTCTGAAAGGACACTCAGCCACTAGGCTTTTGCTTGCTCCTTCAAAGTCTTTGTAGAAACGTGTGATTTCACTGCTGGAATACGTTTTGGGATGCATTGTTTCAATCTCTTGCAAGCCTCATGTTGTTTCTTACACAATGGGGAAAAATAAGGAGTATGTTTCCCAAATCACTTGAAATCCAGGAAAACGCACACTGCATCACTCTTGCACGAACACGCTCTTTCTCCTAATACGTTGAGAACTTTCAACAAACATGAAGAGAAGGGTATTTTGCAGTGAAATTCAGACGGGTTTGTAGAAAAGTACATTTCTATGGGCTGCAGAGTGCAAAACCGTCATTGACTTCATGTTCTCGATGAAAACCTTACATTTCCAAGTGACCTGAAGTAGGACTTTCACAAAAAGATGTGTTTGCGTGTCTGTGGTGAAAGGAGCTCTAGGTTGTGTATTCAGTGCTGGAGAGTGACACACTCTACATAGGTTACACAGTGTTTTGAGAGCACCAACATGCTAAAAACTGAAACTGCTACAAGGTGTGTGTAGCGTGCAGAAAGAAGACTTGTCATTTCAAAGAAAGAAGAGGAACCAAAATCCAGGTAGTGAAACGAACACACCAGTCTGGGAGATGTGCATGTGGACAGTTTCAAGCAGAGGCTCTTTGTGGACACTTGGAAACAGCGCTGTGAAAAAATTTCGTACGAAGCGGGATTTGGCCAAAGTTGAAAGACCTTCCAAAACCAATCCTAAAGAACTTAGCCAAACAATGAATGTTTCAATAAACTCCTGCAGGAAAGGTGCGTCTATGACACAACTCCCGAGCAGGTAGCTACATTCTTCACAGTACAAAATGCATATGAATTCCAGGCTGAAAACTCACTCCAGAAGGAAGCAATGCCTGTGTTTCTCTCTGAAAGAACACTCAGCCACTAGGCTTCTGCTTGCTCCTTCAAAGTCTTTGTAGAAACGTGTGTTTTCACTGCTGGAATACGTTTTGGGATGCATTGTTTCAATCTCTTGCAAGCCTCATGTTGTTTCTTACACAATGGGGAAAAATAAGGAGTATGTTTCCCAAATCACTTGAAGTCCAGGAAAACGCACACTGCATCACTCTTGCACGAACACGCTCTGTTTCCTAATGTGTTGAGAACTTTCAACAAACCAGAAAAGAAGGGTATTTTGCAGTGAAATTCTGACGGGTTTGTAGAAAAGTACATTTCTATTGGCTGCAGAGTGCAAAACCGTGATTGACTTCATGTTCTCGATGAAAACCTTACATTTCCAAGTGACCTGAAGTAGGACTTTCACAAAAAGATGTGTTTGTGTGTCTGTGGTGAAAGGAGCTCTAGGTTGTGTATTCAGTGCTGGAGAGTGACACACTCTACATAGGTTACACAGCGTTTTGAGAGCACCAACACGCTAAAAACTGAAACTGCTACAAGGTGTGTGTAGCGTGCAGAAAGAAGGCTTGTCATTTCAAAGAAAGAAGAGGAAACCAAAATCCAGGTAGTGAAACGAACACACCAGTATGGGAGATGTGCATGTGGACAGTTTCAAGCAGAGGCTCTTTGTGGACACTTGGAAACAGCGCTGTGAAAAAATTTCGTACGAAGCGGGATTTGGCCAAAGATGAAAGACCTTCCAAAACCAACCCTAAAGAACTTAGCCAGACAATGAATATTGCAATAAACTCCTGCAGGAAAGGTGCATCTATGACACAAGTCCCGAGCAGGTAGCTACATTCAGCACAGTACAAAATGCATATGAATTCCAGGCTGAAAACTCACTCCAGAAGGAAGCAATGCGTGTGTTTCTCTCTGAAAGGACACTCAGCCACTAGGCTTTTGCTTGCTCCTTCAAAGTCTTTGTAGAAACGTGTGATTTCACTGCTGGAATACGTTTTGGGATGCATTGTTTCAATCTCTTGCAAGCCTCATGTTGTTTCTTACACAATGGGGAAAAATAAGGAGTATGTTTCCCAAATCACTTGAAATCCAGGAAAACGCACACTGCATCACTCTTGCACGAACACGCTCTTTCTCCTAATACGTTGAGAACTTTCAACAAACATGAAGAGAAGGGTATTTTGCACTGAAATTCAGACGGGTTTGTAGAAAAGTACATTTCAATGGGCTGCAGAGTGCAAAACCGTCATTGAGTTCATGTTCTCGATGAAAACCTTACATTTCCAAGTGACCTGAAGTAGGACTTTCACAAAAAGATGTGTTTGCATGTCTGTGGTGAAAGGAGCTCTATGTTGTGTATTCAGTGCTGGAGAGTGACACACTCTACATAGGTTACACAGTGTTTTGAGAGCACCAACATGCTAAAAACTGAAACTCCTACAAGGTGTGTGTAGCGTGCAGAAAGAAGACTTGTCATTTCAAAGAAAGAAGAGGAAACCAAAATCCAGGTAGTGAAACGAACACACCAGTATGGGAGATGTGCATGTGGACAGTTTCAAGCAGAGGCTCTTTGTGGACACTTGGAAACAGCGCTGTGAAAAAATTTCGTACGAAGCGGGATTTGGCCAAAGTTGAAAGACCTTCCAAAACCAATCCTAAAGAACTTAGCCAAACAATGAATGTTTCAATAAACTCCTGCAGGAAAGGTGCGTCTATGACACAACTCCCGAGCAGGTAGCTACATTCTGCACAGTACAAAATGCATATGAATTCCAGGCTGAAAACTCACTCCAGAAGGAAGCAATGCGTGTGTTTCTCTCTGAAAGAACACTCAGCCACTAGGCTTCTGCTTGCTCCTTCAAAGTCTTTGTAGAAACGTGTGTTTTCACTGCTGGAATACGTTTTGGGATGCATTGTTTCAATCTCTTGCAAGCCTCATGTTGTTTCTTACACAATGGGGAAAAATAAGGAGTATGTTACCCAAATCACTTGAAGTCCAGGAAAACGCAAACTGCATCACTCTTGCACGAACACGCTCTTTCTCCTAATACGTTGAGAACTTTCAACAAACAAGAAGAGAAGGATATTTTGCAGTGAAATTCAGACGGGTTTGTAGAAAAGTACATTTCTATGGGCTGCAGAGTGCAAAACCGTCATTGACTTCATGTTCTCGATGAAAACCTTACATTTCCAAGTGACCTGAAGTAGGACTTTCACAAAAAGATGTGTTTGCGTGTCTGTGGTGAAAGGAGCTCTAGTTTGTGTATTCAGTGCTGGAGAGTGACACACTCTACATAGGTTACACAGCGTTTTGAGAGCACCAACATGCTAAAAACTGAAACTGCTACAAGGTGTGTAGCGTGCAGAAAGAAGGCTTGTCATTGCAAAGAGAGAAGAGGAAACCAAAATCCAGGTAGTGAAACGAACACACCAGTATGGGAGATGTGCATGTGGACAGTTTCAAGCAGAGGCTCTTTGTGGACACTTGGAAACAGCGCTGTGAAAAAATTTCGTACGAAGCGGGATTTGGCCAAAGTTGAAAGACCTTCCAAAACCAACCCTAAAGAACTTAGCCAAACAATGAATGTTTCAATAAACTCCTGCAGGAAAGGTGCGTCTATGACACAACTCCCGAGCAGGTAGCTTCATTCTGCACAGTACAAAATGCATATGAATTCCAGGCTGAAAACTCACTCCAGAAGGAAGCAATGCGTGTGTTTCTCTCTGAAAGAAAACTCAGCCACTAGGCTTCTGCTTGCTCCTTCAAAGTCTTTGTAGAAACGTGTGTTTTCACTGCTGGAATACGTTTTGGGATGCATTGTTTCAATCTCTTGCAAGCCTCATGTTGTTTCTTACACAATGGGGAAAAATAAGGAGTATGTTTCCCAAATCACTTGAAGTCCAGGAAAACGCACACTGCATCACTCTTGCACGAACACGCTCTTTCTCCTAATGTGTTGAGAACTTTCAACAAACCAGAAAAGAAGAGTATTTTGCAGTGAAATTCTGACGGGTTTGTAGAAAAGTACATTTCTATTGGCTGCAGAGTGCAAAACCGTGATTGACTTCATGTTCTCGATGAAAACCTTACATTTCCAAGTGACCTGAAGTAGGACTTTCACAAAAAGATGTGTTTGTGTGTCTGTGGTGAAAGGAGCTCTAGGTTGTGTATTCAGTGCTGGAGAGTGACACACTCTACATAGGTTACACAGCGTTTTGAGAGCACCAACACGCTAAAAACTGAAACTGCTACCAGGTGTGTGTAGCGTGCAGAAAGAAGGCTTGTCATTTCAAAGAAAGAAGAGGAAACCAAAATCCAGGTAGTGAAACGAACACACCAGTATGGGAGATGTGCATGTGGACAGTTTCAAGCAGAGGCTCTTTGTGGACACTTGGAAACAGCGCTGTGAAAAAATTTCGTACGAAGCGGGATTTGGCCAAAGTTGAAAGACCTTCCAAAACCAACCCTAAAGAACTTAGCCAAACAATGAATGTTTCAATAAACTCCTGCAGGAAAGGTGCGTCTATGACACAACTCCCGAGCAGGTAGCTACATTCTGCACAGTACAAAATGCATATGAATTCCAGGCTAAAAACTCACTCCAGAAGGAAGCAATGCGTGTGTTTCTCTCTGAAAGAACACTCAGCCACTAGGCTTTTGCTTGCTCCATCAAAGTCTTTGTAGAAACGTGTGTTTTCACTGCTGGAATACGTTTTAGGATGCATTGTTTCAATCTCTTGCAAGCCTCATGTTGTTTCTTACACAATGGGGAAAAATAAGGAGTATGTTTCCCAAATCACTTGAAGTCCAGGAAAACGCACACTGCATCACTCTTGCACGAACACGCTCTTTCTCCTAATGTGTTGAGAACTTTCAACAAACCAGAAAAGAAGGGTATTTTGCAGTGAAATTCAGACGGGTTTGTAGAAAAGTACATTTCTATTGGCTGCAGAGTGCAAAACCGTGATTGACTTCATGTTCTCGATGAAAACCTTACATTTCCAAGTGACCTGAAGTAGGACTTTACCAAAAAGATGTGTTTGTGTGTCTGTGTTGAAAGGAGCTCTAGGTTGTGTATTCAGTGCTGGAGAGTGACACACTCTACATAGGTTACACAGCGTTTTGAGAGCACCAACATGCTAAAAACTGAAACTGCTACAAGGTGTGTGTAGCGTGGAGAAAGAAGGCTTGTCATTTCAAAGAGAGAAGAGGAAACCAAAATCCAGGTAGTGAAACGAACACACCAGTATGGGAGATGTGCATGTGGACAGTTTCAAGCAGAGGCTCTTTGTGGACACTTGGAAACAGCGCTGTGAAAAAATTTCGTACGAAGCGGGATTTGGCCAAAGATGAAAGACCTTCCAAAACCAACCCTAAAGAACTTAGCCAAACAATGAATATTGCAATAAACTCCTGCAGGAAAGGTGCATCTATGACACAAGTCCCGAGCAGGTAGCTACATTCAGCACAGTACAAAATGCATATGAATTCCAGGCTGAAAACTCACTCCAGAAGGAAGCAATGCGTGTGTTTCTCTCTGAAAGGACACTCAGCCACTAGGCTTTTGCTTGCTCCTTCAAAGTCTTTGTAGAAACGTGTGATTTCACTGCTGGAATACGTTTTGGGATGCATTGTTTCAATCTCTTGCAAGCCTCATGTTGTTTCTTACACAATGGGGAAAAATAAGGAGTATGCTTCCCAAATCACTTGAAATCCAGGAAAACGCACACTGCATCACTCTTGCACGAACACGCTCTTTCTCCTAATACGTTGAGAACTTTCAACAAACATGAAGAGAAGGGTATTTTGCAGTGAAATTCAGACGGGTTTGTACAAAAGTACATTTCTATGGGCTGCAGAGTGCAAAACCGTCATTGACTTCATGTTCTCGATGAAAACCTTACATTTCCAAGTGACCTGAAGTAGGACTTTCACAAAAAGATGTGTTTGCGTGTCTGTGGTGAAAGGAGCTCTAGGTTGTGTATTCAGTGCTGGAGAGTGACACACTCTACATAGGTTACACAGTGTTTTGAGAGCACCAACATGCTAAAAACTGAAACTGCTACAAGGTGTGTGTAGCGTGCAGAATGAAGACTTGTCATTTCAAAGAAAGAAGAGGAACCAAAATCCAGGTAGTGAAACGAACACACCAGTATGGGAGATGTGCATGTGGACAGTTTCAAGCAGAGGCTCTTTGTGGACACTTGGAAACAGCGCTGTGAAAAAATTTCGTACGAAGCGGGATTTGGCCAAAGTTGAAAGACCTTCCAAAACCAATCCTAAAGAACTTAGCCAAACAATGAATGTTTCAATAAACTCCTGCAGGAAAGGTGCGTCTATGACACAACTCCCGAGCAGGTAGCTACATTCTTCACAGTACAAAATGCATATGAATTCCAGGCTGAAAACTCACTCCAGAAGGAAGCAATGCCTGTGTTTCTCTCTGAAAGAACACTCAGCCACTAGGCTTCTGCTTGCTCCTTCAAAGTCTTTGTAGAAACGTGTGTTTTCACTGCTGGAATACGTTTTGGGATGCATTGTTTCAATCTCTTGCAAGCCTCATGTTGTTTCTTACACAATGGGGAAAAATAAGGAGTATGTTTCCCAAATCACTTGAAGTCCAGGAAAACGCACACTGCATCACTCTTGCACGAACACGCTCTGTTTCCTAATGTGTTGAAAACTTTCAACAAACCAGAAAAGAAGGGTATTTTGCAGTGAATTTCAGACGGGTTTGTAGAAAAGTACATTTCTATGGGCTGCAGAGTGCAAAACCGTCATTGACTTCATGTTCTCGATGAAAACCTTACATTTCCAAGTGACCTGAAGTAGGACTTTCACAAAAAGATGTGTTTGCGTGTCTGTGGTGAAAGGAGCTCTAGGTTGTGTATTCAGTGCTGGAGAGTGACACACTCTACATAGGTTACACAGTGTTTTGAGAGCACCAACATGCTAAAAACTGAAACTGCTACAAGGTGTGTGTAGCGTGCAGAAAGAAGACGTGTCATTTCAAAGAAAGAAGAGGAAACCAAAATCCAGGTAGTGAAACGAACACACCAGTATGGGAGATGTGCATGTGGACAGTTTCAAGCAGAGGCTCTTTGTGGACACTTGGAAACAGCGCTGTGAAAAAATTTCGTACGAAGCGGGATTTGGCCAAAGTTGAAAGACCTTCCAAAACCAACCCTAAAGAACTTAGCCAAACAATGAATGTTTCAATAAACTCCTGCAGGAAAGGTGCGTCTATGACACAACTCCCGAGCAGGTAGCTACATTCTGCACAGTACAAAATGCATATGAATTCCAGGCTGAAAACTCACTCCAGAAGGAAGCAATGCGTGTGTTTCTCTCTGAAAGAACACTCAGCCACTAGGCTTTTGCTTGCTCCTTCAAAGTCTTTGTAGAAACGTGTGTTTTCACTGCTGGAATACGTTTTAGGATGCATTGTTTCAATCTCTTGCAAGCCTCATGTTGTTTCTTACACAATGGGGAAAAATAAGGAGTATGTTTCCCAAATCACTTGAAGTCCAGGAAAACGCACACTGCATCACTCTTGCACGAACACGCTCTTTCTCCTAATGTGTTGAGAACTTTCAACAAACCAGAAAAGAAGGGTATTTTGCAGTGAAATTCAGACGGGTTTGTAGAAAAGTACATTTCTCTTGGCTGCAGAGTGCAAAACCGTGATTGAATTCATGTTCTCGATGAAAACCTTACATTTCCAAGTGACCTGAAGTAGGACTTTCACAAAAAGATGTGTTTGTGTGTCTGTGTTGAAAGGAGCTCTAGGTTGTGTATTCAGTGCTGGAGAGTGACACACTCTACATACGTTACACAGCGTTTTGAGAGCACCAACATGCTAAAAACTGAAACTGCTACAAGGTGTGTGTAGCGTGCGGAAAGAAGGCTTGTCATTTCAAAGAGAGAAGAGGAAACCAAAATCCAGGTAGTGAAACGAACACACCAGTATGGGAGATGTGCATGTGGACAGTTTCAAGCAGAGGCTCTTTGTGGACACTTGGAAACAGCGCTGTGAAAAAATTTCGTACGAAGCGGGATTTGGCCAAAGTTGAAAGACCTTCCAAAACCAACCCTAAAGAACTTAGCCAAACAATGAATGTTGCAATAAACTCCTGCAGGAAAGGTGCATCTATGACACAAGTCCCGAGCAGGTAGCTACATTCTGCACAGTACAAAATGCATATGAATTCCAGGCTGAAAACTCACTCCAGAAGGAAGCAATGCGTGTGTTTCTCTCTGAAAGAACACTCAGCCACTAGGCTTTTGCCTGCTCCTTCAAAGTCTTTGTAGAAACGTGTGTTTTCACTGCTGGAATACGTTTTGGGATGCATTGTTTCAATCTCTTGCAAGCCTCATGTTGTTTCTTACACAATGGGGAAAAATAAGGAGTATGTTTCCCAAATCACTTGAAGTCCAGGAAAACGCACACTGCATCACTCTTGCACGAACACGCTCTTTCTCCTAATGCGTTGAGAACTTTTAACAAACCAGAAAAGAAGGGTATTTTGCAGTGAAATTCAGACGTGTTTGTAGAAAAGTACATTTCTCTTGGCTGCAGAGTGCAAAACCGTGATTGACTTCATGTTCTCGATGAAAACCTTACATTTCCAGTGACCTGAAGTAGGACTTTCACAAAAAGATGTGTTTCCGTGTCTGTGGTGAAAGGAGCTCTAGGTTGTGTATTCAGTGCTGGAGAGTGACACACTCTACATAGGTTACACAGCGTTTTGAGAGCACCAACATGCTAAAAACTGAAACTGCTACAAGGTGTGTGTAGCGTGCAGAAAGAAGGCTTGTCATTGCAAAGAGAGAAGAGGAAACCAAAATCCAGGTAGTGAAACGAACACACCAGTATGGGAGATGTGCATGTGGACAGTTTCAAGCAGAGGCTCTTTGTGGACACTTGGAAACAGCGCTGTGAAAAAATTTCGTACGAAGCGGGATTTGGCCAAAGTTGAAAGACCTTCCAAAACCAACCCTAAAGAATTTAGCCAAACAATGAATGTTGCAATAAACTCCTGCAGGAAAGGTGCGTCTATGACACAACTCCCGAGCAGGTAGCTACATTCTGCACAGTACAAAATGCATATGAATTCCAGGCTAAAAACTCACTCCAGAAGGAAGCAATGCGTGTGTTTCTCTCTGAAAGAACACTCAGCCACTAGGCTTTTGCTTGCTCCTTCAAAGTCTTTGTAGAAACGTGTGTTTTCACTGCTGGAATACGTTTTAGGATGCATTGTTTCAATCTCTTGCAAGCCTCATGTTGTTTCTTACACAATGGGGAAAAATAAGGAGTATGTTTCCCAAATCACTTGAAGTCCAGGAAAACGCACACTGCATCACTCTTGCACGAACACGCTCTTTCTCCTAATGTGTTGAGAACTTTCAACAAACCAGAAAAGAAGGGTATTTTGCAGTGAAATTCAGACGGGTTTGTAGAAAAGTACATTTCTCTTGGCTGCAGAGTGCAAAACCGTGATTGAATTCATGTTCTCGATGAAAACCTTACATTTCCAAGTGACCTCAAGTAGGACTTTCACAAAAAGATGTGTTTGTGTGTCTGTGTTGAAAGGAGCTCTAGGTTGTGTATTCAGTGCTGGAGAGTGACACACTCTACATAGGTTACACAGCGTTTTGAGAGCACCAACATGCTAAAAACTGAAACTGCTACAAGGTGTGTGTAGCGTGCAGAAAGAAGGCTTGTCATTTCAAAGAGAGAAGAGGAAACCAAAATCCAGGTAGTGAAACGAACACACCAGTATGGGAGATGTGCATGTGGACAGTTTCAAGCAGAGGCTTTGTGGACACTTGGAAACAGCGCTGTGAAAAAATTTCGTACGAAGCGGGATTTGGCCAAAGTTGAAAGACCTTCCAAAACCAACCCTAAAGAACTTAGGCCAAAAAATGAATGTTGCAATAAACTCCTGCAGGAAAGGTGCATCTATGACACAAGTCCCGAGCAGGTAGCTACATTCTGCACAGTACAAAATGCATATGAATTCCAGGCTGAAAACTCACTCCAGAAGGAAGCAATGCGTATGTTTCTCTCTGAAAGGACACTCAGCCACTAGGCTTTTGCTTGCTCCTTCAAAGTCTTTGTAGAAACGTGTGATTTCACTGCTGGAATACGTTTTGGGATGCATTGTTTCAATCTCTTGCAAGCCTCATGTTGTTTCTTACACAATGGGGAAAAATAAGGAGTATGTTTCCCAAATCACTTGAAATCCAGGAAAACGCACACTGCATCACTCTTGCACGAACACGCTCTTTCTCCTAATACGTTGAGAACTTTCAACAAACATGAAGAGAAGGGTATTTTGCAGTGAAATTCAGACGGGTTTGTAGAAAAGTACATTTCTATGGGCTGCAGAGTGCAAAACCGTCATTGACTTCATGTTCTCGATGAAAACCTTACATTTCCAAGTGACCTGAAGTAGGACTTTCACAAAAAGATGTGTTTGCGTGTCTGTGGTGAAAGGAGCTCTAGGTTGTGTATTCAGTGCTGGAGAGTGACACACTCTACATAGGTTACACAGTGTTTTGAGAGCACCAACATGCTAAAAACTGAAACTGCTACAAGGTGTGTGTAGCGTGCAGAAAGAAGACTTGTCATTTCAAAGAAAGAAGAGGAAACCAAAATCCAGGTAGTGAAACGAACACACCAGTATGGGAGATGTGCATGTGGACAGTTTCAAGCAGAGGCTCTTTGTGGACACTTGGAAACAGCGCTGTGAAAAAATTTCGTACGAAGCGGGATTTGGCCAAAGTTGAAAGACCTTCCAAAACCAATCCTAAAGAACTTAGCCAAACAATGAATGTTTCAATAAACTCCTGCAGGAAAGGTGCGTCTATGACACAACTCCCGAGCAGGTAGCTACATTCTTCACAGTACAAAATGCATATGAATTCCAGGCTGAAAACTCACTCCAGAAGGAAGCAATGCCTGTGTTTCTCTCTGAAAGAACACTCAGCAACTAGGCTTCTGCTTGCTCCTTCAAAGTCTTTGTAGAAACGTGTGTTTTCACTGCTGGAATACGTTTTGGGATGCATTGTTTCAATCTCTTGCAAGCCTCATGTTGTTTCTTGCACAATGGGGAAAAATAAGGAGTATGTTTCCCAAATCACTTGAAGTCCAGGAAAACGCACACTGCATCACTCTTGCACGAACACGCTCTGTTTCCTAATGTGTTGAGAACTTTCAACAAACCAGAAAAGAAGGGTATTTTGCAGTGAAATTCAGACGGGTTTGTAGAAAAGTACATTTCTATGGGCTGCAGAGTGCAAAACCGTCATTGACTTCATGTTCTCGATGAAAACCTTACATTTCCAAGTGACCTGAAGTAGGACTTTCACAAAAAGATGTGTTTGCGTGTCTGTGGTGAAAGGAGCTCTAGGTTGTGTATTCAGTGCTGGAGAGTGACACACTCTACATAGGTTACACAGTGTTTTGAGAGCACCAACATGCTAAAAACTGAAACAGCTACAAGGTGTGTGTAGCGTGCAGAAAGAAGACGTGTCATTTCAAAGAAAGAAGAGGAAACCAAAATCCAGGTAGTGAAACGAACACACCAGTATGGGAGATGTGCATGTGGACAGTTTCAAGCAGAGGCTCTTTGTGGACACTTGGAAACAGCGCTGTGAAAAAATTTCGTACGAAGCGGGATTTGGCCAAAGTTGAAAGACCTTCCAAAACCAACCCTAAAGAACTTAGCCAAACAATGAATGTTTCAATAAACTCCTGCAGGAAAGGTGCGTCTATGACACAACTCCCGAGCAGGTAGCTACATTCTGCACAGTACAAAATGCATATGAATTCCAGGCTGAAAACTCACTCCAGAAGGAAGCAATGCGTGTGTTTCTCTCTGAAAGAACACTCAGCCACTAGGCTTTTGCTTGCTCCTTCAAAGTCTTTGTAGAAACGTGTGTTTTCACTGCTGGAATACGTTTTGGGATGCATTGTTTCAATCTCTTGCAAGCCTCATGTTGTTTCTTACACAATGGGGAAAAATAAGGAGTATGTTTCCCAAATCACTTGAAGTCCAGGAAAACGCACACTGCATCACTCTTGCACGAACACGCTCTGTTTCCTAATGTGTTGAAAACTTTCAACAAACCAGAAAAGAAGGGTATTTTGCAGTGAAATTCAGACGGGTTTGTAGAAAAGTACATTTCTATGGGCTGCAGAGTGCAAAACCGTCATTGACTTCATGTTCTCGATGAAAACCTTACATTTCCAAGTGACCTGAAGTAGGACTTTCACAAAAAGATGTGTTTGCGTGTCTGTGGTGAAAGGAGCTCTAGGTTGTGTATTCAGTGCTGGAGAGTGACACACTCTACATAGGTTACACAGTGTTTTGAGAGCACCAACATGCTAAAAACTGAAACTGCTACAAGGTGTGTGTAGCGTGCAGAAAGAAGACGTGTCATTTCAAAGAAAGAAGAGGAAACCAAAATCCAGGTAGTGAAACGAACACACCAGTATGGGAGATGTGCATGTGGACAGTTTCAAGCAGAGGCTCTTTGTGGACACTTGGAAACAGCGCTGTGAAAAAATTTCGTATGAAGCGGGATTTGGCCAAAGTTGAAAGACCTTCCAAAACCAACCCTAAAGAATTTAGCCAAACAATGAATGTTGCAATAAACTCCTGCAGGAAAGGTGCGTCTATGACACAACTCCCGAGCAGGTAGCTACATTCTGCACAGTACAAAATGCATATGAATTCCAGGCTAAAAACTCACTCCAGAAGGAAGCAATGCGTGTGTTTCTCTCTGAAAGAACACTCAGCCACTAGGCTTTTGCTTGCTCCTTCAAAGTCTTTGTAGAAACGTGTGTTTTCACTGCTGGAATACGTTTTAGGATGCATTGTTTCAATCTCTTGCAAGCCTCATGTTGTTTCTTACACAATGGGGAAAAATAAGGAGTATGTTTCCCAAATCACTTGAAGTCCAGGAAAACGCACACTGCATCACTCTTGCACGAACACGCTCTTTCTCCTAATGTGTTGAGAACTTTCAACAAACCAGAAAAGAAGGGTATTTTGCAGTGAAATTCAGACGGGTTTGTAGAAAAGTACATTTCTATTGGCTGCAGAGTGCAAAACCGTGATTGACTTCATGTTCTCGATGAAAACCTTACATTTCCAAGTGACCTGAAGTAGGACTTTACCAAAAAGATGTGTTTGTGTGTCTGTGTTGAAAGGAGCTCTAGGTTGTGTATTCAGTGCTGGAGAGTGACACACTCTACATAGGTTACACAGCGTTTTGAGAGCACCAACATGCTAAAAACTGAAACTGCTACAAGGTGTGTGTAGCGTGCAGAAAGAAGGCTTGTCATTTCAAAGAGAGAAGAGGAAACCAAAATCCAGGTAGTGAAACGAACACACCAGTATGGGAGATGTGCATGTGGACAGTTTCAAGCAGAGGCTCTTTGGGGACACTTGGAAACAGCGCTGTGAAAAAATTTCGTACGAAGCGGGATTTGGCCAAAGTTGAAAGACCTTCCAAAACCAACCCTAAAGAACTTAGCCAAAAAATGAATGTTGCAATAAACTCCTGCAGGAAAGGTGCATCTATGACACAAGTCCCGAGCAGGTAGCTACATTCTGCACAGTACAAAATGCATATGAATTCCAGGCTGAAAACTCACTCCAGAAGGAAGCAATGCGTGTGTTTCTCTCTGAAAGAACACTCAGCCACTAGGCTTTTGCCTGCTCCTTCAAAGTCTTTGTAGAAACGTGTGTTTTCACTGCTGGAATACGTTTTGGGATGCATTGTTTCAATCTCTTGCAAGCCTCATGTTGTTTCTTACACAATGGGGAAAAATAAGGAGTATGTTTCCCAAATCACTTGAAGTCCAGGAAAACGCACACTGCATCACTCTTGCACGAACACGCTCTTTCTCCTAATGCGTTGAGAACTTTTAACAAACCAGAAAAGAAGGGTATTTTGCAGTGAAATTCAGACGTGTTTGTAGAAAAGTACATTTCTCTTGGCTGCAGAGTGCAAAACCGTGATTGACTTCATGTTCTCGATGAAAACCTTACATTTCCAGTGACCTGAAGTAGGACTTTCACAAAAAGATGTGTTTCCGTGTCTGTGGTGAAAGGAGCTCTAGGTTGTGTATTCAGTGCTGGAGAGTGACACACTCTACATAGGTTACACAGCGTTTTGAGAGCACCAACATGCTAAAAACTGAAACTGCTACAAGGTGTGTGTAGCGTGCAGAAAGAAGGCTTGTCATTGCAAAGAGAGAAGAGGAAACCAAAATCCAGGTAGTGAAACGAACACACCAGTATGGGAGATGTGCATGTGGACAGTTTCAAGCAGAGGCTCTTTGTGGACACTTGGAAACAGCGCTGTGAAAAAATTTCGTACGAAGCGGGATTTGGCCAAAGTTGAAAGACCTTCCAAAACCAACCCTAAAGAATTTAGCCAAACAATGAATGTTGCAATAAACTCCTGCAGGAAAGGTGCGTCTATGACACAACTCCCGAGCAGGTAGCTACATTCTGCACAGTACAAAATGCATATGAATTCCAGGCTAAAAACTCACTCCAGAAGGAAGCAATGCGTGTGTTTCTCTCTGAAAGAACACTCAGCCACTAGGCTTTTGCTTGCTCCTTCAAAGTCTTTGTAGAAACGTGTGTTTTCACTGCTGGAATACGTTTTAGGATGCATTGTTTCAATCTCTTGCAAGCCTCATGTTGTTTCTTACACAATGGGGAAAAATAAGGAGTATGTTTCCCAAATCACTTGAAGTCCAGGAAAACGCACACTGCATCACTCTTGCACGAACACGCTCTTTCTCCTAATGTGTTGAGAACTTTCAACAAACCAGAAAAGAAGGGTATTTTGCAGTGAAATTCAGACGGGTTTGTAGAAAAGTACATTTCTCTTGGCTGCAGAGTGCAAAACCGTGATTGAATTCATGTTCTCGATGAAAACCTTACATTTCCAAGTGACCTCAAGTAGGACTTTCACAAAAAGATGTGTTTGTGTGTCTGTGTTGAAAGGAGCTCTAGGTTGTGTATTCAGTGCTGGAGAGTGACACACTCTACATAGGTTACACAGCGTTTTGAGAGCACCAACATGCTAAAAACTGAAACTGCTACAAGGTGTGTGTAGCGTGCAGAAAGAAGGCTTGTCATTTCAAAGAGAGAAGAGGAAACCAAAATCCAGGTAGTGAAACGAACACACCAGTATGGGAGATGTGCATGTGGACAGTTTCAAGCAGAGGCTTTGTGGACACTTGGAAACAGCGCTGTGAAAAAATTTCGTACGAAGCGGGATTTGGCCAAAGTTGAAAGACCTTCCAAAACCAACCCTAAAGAACTTAGGCCAAAAAATGAATGTTGCAATAAACTCCTGCAGGAAAGGTGCATCTATGACACAAGTCCCGAGCAGGTAGCTACATTCTGCACAGTACAAAATGCATATGAATTCCAGGCTGAAAACTCACTCCAGAAGGAAGCAATGCGTATGTTTCTCTCTGAAAGGACACTCAGCCACTAGGCTTTTGCTTGCTCCTTCAAAGTCTTTGTAGAAACGTGTGATTTCACTGCTGGAATACGTTTTGGGATGCATTGTTTCAATCTCTTGCAAGCCTCATGTTGTTTCTTACACAATGGGGAAAAATAAGGAGTATGTTTCCCAAATCACTTGAAATCCAGGAAAACGCACACTGCATCTCTCTTGCACGAACACGCTCTTTCTCCTAATACGTTGAGAACTTTCAACAAACATGAAGAGAAGGGTATTTTGCAGTGAAATTCAGACGGGTTTGTAGAAAAGTACATTTCTATGGGCTGCAGAGTGCAAAACCGTCATTGACTTCATGTTCTCGATGAAAACCTTACATTTCCAAGTGACCTGAAGTAGGACTTTCACAAAAAGATGTGTTTGCGTGTCTGTGGTGAAAGGAGCTCTAGGTTGTGTATTCAGTGCTGGAGAGTGACACACTCTACATAGGTTACACAGTGTTTTGAGAGCACCAACATGCTAAAAACTGAAACTGCTACAAGGTGTGTGTAGCGTGCAGAAAGAAGACTTGTCATTTCAAAGAAAGAAGAGGAAACCAAAATCCAGGTAGTGAAACGAACACACCAGTATGGGAGATGTGCATGTGGACAGTTTCAAGCAGAGGCTCTTTGTGGACACTTGGAAACAGCGCTGTGAAAAAATTTCGTACGAAGCGGGATTTGGCCAAAGTTGAAAGACCTTCCAAAACCAATCCTAAAGAACTTAGCCAAACAATGAATGTTTCAATAAACTCCTGCAGGAAAGGTGCGTCTATGACACAACTCCCGAGCAGGTAGCTACATTCTTCACAGTACAAAATGCATATGAATTCCAGGCTGAAAACTCACTCCAGAAGGAAGCAATGCCTGTGTTTCTCTCTGAAAGAACACTCAGCAACTAGGCTTCTGCTTGCTCCTTCAAAGTCTTTGTAGAAACGTGTGTTTTCACTGCTGGAATACGTTTTGGGATGCATTGTTTCAATCTCTTGCAAGCCTCATGTTGTTTCTTGCACAATGGGGAAAAATAAGGAGTATGTTTCCCAAATCACTTGAAGTCCAGGAAAACGCACACTGCATCACTCTTGCACGAACACGCTCTGTTTCCTAATGTGTTGAGAACTTTCAACAAACCAGAAAAGAAGGGTATTTTGCAGTGAAATTCAGACGGGTTTGTAGAAAAGTACATTTCTATGGGCTGCAGAGTGCAAAACCGTCATTGACTTCATGTTCTCGATGAAAACCTTACATTTCCAAGTGACCTGAAGTAGGACTTTCACAAAAAGATGTGTTTGCGTGTCTGTGGTGAAAGGAGCTCTAGGTTGTGTATTCAGTGCTGGAGAGTGACACACTCTACATAGGTTACACAGTGTTTTGAGAGCACCAACATGCTAAAAACTGAAACAGCTACAAGGTGTGTGTAGCGTGCAGAAAGAAGACGTGTCATTTCAAAGAAAGAAGAGGAAACCAAAATCCAGGTAGTGAAACGAACACACCAGTATGGGAGATGTGCATGTGGACAGTTTCAAGCAGAGGCTCTTTGTGGACACTTGGAAACAGCGCTGTGAAAAAATTTCGTACGAAGCGGGATTTGGCCAAAGTTGAAAGACCTTCCAAAACCAACCCTAAAGAACTTAGCCAAACAATGAATGTTTCAATAAACTCCTGCAGGAAAGGTGCGTCTATGACACAACTCCCGAGCAGGTAGCTACATTCTGCACAGTACAAAATGCATATGAATTCCAGGCTGAAAACTCACTCCAGAAGGAAGCAATGCGTGTGTTTCTCTCTGAAAGAACACTCAGCCACTAGGCTTTTGCTTGCTCCTTCAAAGTCTTTGTAGAAACGTGTGTTTTCACTGCTGGAATACGTTTTGGGATGCATTGTTTCAATCTCTTGCAAGCCTCATGTTGTTTCTTACACAATGGGGAAAAATAAGGAGTATGTTTCCCAAATCACTTGAAGTCCAGGAAAACGCACACTGCATCACTCTTGCACGAACACGCTCTGTTTCCTAATGTGTTGAAAACTTTCAACAAACCAGAAAAGAAGGGTATTTTGCAGTGAAATTCAGACGGGTTTGTAGAAAAGTACATTTCTATGGGCTGCAGAGTGCAAAACCGTCATTGACTTCATGTTCTCGATGAAAACCTTACATTTCCAAGTGACCTGAAGTAGGACTTTCACAAAAAGATGTGTTTGCGTGTCTGTGGTGAAAGGAGCTCTAGGTTGTGTATTCAGTGCTGGAGAGTGACACACTCTACATAGGTTACACAGTGTTTTGAGAGCACCAACATGCTAAAAACTGAAACTGCTACAAGGTGTGTGTAGCGTGCAGAAAGAAGACGTGTCATTTCAAAGAAAGAAGAGGAAACCAAAATCCAGGTAGTGAAACGAACACACCAGTATGGGAGATGTGCATGTGGACAGTTTCAAGCAGAGGCTCTTTGTGGACACTTGGAAACAGCGCTGTGAAAAAATTTCGTATGAAGCGGGATTTGGCCAAAGTTGAAAGACCTTCCAAAACCAACCCTAAAGAATTTAGCCAAACAATGAATGTTGCAATAAACTCCTGCAGGAAAGGTGCGTCTATGACACAACTCCCGAGCAGGTAGCTACATTCTGCACAGTACAAAATGCATATGAATTCCAGGCTAAAAACTCACTCCAGAAGGAAGCAATGCGTGTGTTTCTCTCTGAAAGAACACTCAGCCACTAGGCTTTTGCTTGCTCCTTCAAAGTCTTTGTAGAAACGTGTGTTTTCACTGCTGGAATACGTTTTAGGATGCATTGTTTCAATCTCTTGCAAGCCTCATGTTGTTTCTTACACAATGGGGAAAAATAAGGAGTATGTTTCCCAAATCACTTGAAGTCCAGGAAAACGCACACTGCATCACTCTTGCACGAACACGCTCTTTCTCCTAATGTGTTGAGAACTTTCAACAAACCAGAAAAGAAGGGTATTTTGCAGTGAAATTCAGACGGGTTTGTAGAAAAGTACATTTCTATTGGCTGCAGAGTGCAAAACCGTGATTGACTTCATGTTCTCGATGAAAACCTTACATTTCCAAGTGACCTGAAGTAGGACTTTACCAAAAAGATGTGTTTGTGTGTCTGTGTTGAAAGGAGCTCTAGGTTGTGTATTCAGTGCTGGAGAGTGACACACTCTACATAGGTTACACAGCGTTTTGAGAGCACCAACATGCTAAAAACTGAAACTGCTACAAGGTGTGTGTAGCGTGCAGAAAGAAGGCTTGTCATTTCAAAGAGAGAAGAGGAAACCAAAATCCAGGTAGTGAAACGAACACACCAGTATGGGAGATGTGCATGTGGACAGTTTCAAGCAGAGGCTCTTTGGGGACACTTGGAAACAGCGCTGTGAAAAAATTTCGTACGAAGCGGGATTTGGCCAAAGTTGAAAGACCTTCCAAAACCAACCCTAAAGAACTTAGCCAAAAAATGAATGTTGCAATAAACTCCTGCAGGAAAGGTGCATCTATGACACAAGTCCCGAGCAGGTAGCTACATTCTGCACAGTACAAAATGCATATGAATTCCAGGCTGAAAACTCACTCCAGAAGGAAGCAATGCGTGTGTTTCTCTCTGAAAGGACACTCAGCCACTGGGCTTTTGCTTGCTCCTTCAAAGTCTTTGTAGAAACGTGTGATTTCACTGCTGGAATACGTTTTGGGATGCATTGTTTCAATCTCTTGCAAGCCTCATGTTGTTTCTTACACAATGGGGAAAAATAAGGAGTATGTTTCCCAAATCACTTGAAATCCAGGAAAACGCACACTGCATCACTCTTGCACGAACACGCTCTTTCTCCTAATACGTTGAGAACTTTCAACAAACATGAAGAGAAGGGTATTTTGCAGTGAAATTCAGACGGGTTTGTAGAAAAGTACATTTCTATGGGCTGCAGAGTGCAAAACCGTCATTGACTTCATGTTCTCGATGAAAACCTTACATTTCCAAGTGACCTGAAGTAGGACTTTCACAAAAAGATGTGTTTGCGTGTCTGTGGTGAAAGGAGCTCTAGGTTGTGTATTCAGTGCTGGAGAGTGACACACTCTACATAGGTTACACAGTGTTTTGAGAGCACCAACATGCTAAAAACTGAAACTGCTACAAGGTGTGTGTAGCGTGCAGAAAGAAGACTTGTCATTTCAAAGAAAGAAGAGGAACCAAAATCCAGGTAGTGAAACGAACACACCAGTATGGGAGATGTGCATGTGGACAGTTTCAAGCAGAGGCTCTTTGTGGACACTTGGAAACAGCGCTGTGAAAAAATTTCGTACGAAGCGGGATTTGGCCAAAGTTGAAAGACCTTCCAAAACCAATCCTAAAGAACTTAGCCAAACAATGAATGTTTCAATAAACTCCTGCAGGAAAGGTGCGTCTATGACACAACTCCCGAGCAGGTAGCTACATTCTTCACAGGACAAAATGCATATGAATTCCAGGCTGAAAACTCACTCCAGAAGGAAGCAATGCCTGTGTTTCTCTCTGAAAGAACACTCAGCCACTAGGCTTCTGCTTGCTCCTTCAAAGTCTTTGTAGAAACGTGTGTTTTCACTGCTGGAATACGTTTTGGGATGCATTGTTTCAATCTCTTGCAAGCCTCATGTTGTTTCTTACACAATGGGGAAAAATAAGGAGTATGTTTCCCAAATCACTTGAAGTCCAGGAAAACGCACACTGCATCACTCTTGCACGAACACGCTCTGTTTCCTAATGTGTTGAGAACTTTCAACAAACCAGAAAAGAAGGGTATTTTGCAGTGAAATTCAGACGGGTTTGTAGAAAAGTACATTTCTATGGGCTGCAGAGTGCAAAACCGTGATTGACTTCATGTTCTCGATGAAAACCTTACATTTCCAAGTGACCTGAAGTAGGACTTTCACAAAAAGATGTGTTTGCGTGTCTGTGGTGAAAGGAGCTCTAGGTTGTGTATTCAGTGCTGGAGAGTGACACACTCTACATAGGTTACACAGTGTTTTGAGAGCACCAACATGCTAAAAACTGAAAATGCTACAAGGTGTGTGTAGCGTGCAGAAAGAAGACGTGTCATTTCAAAGAAAGAAGAGGAAACCAAAATCCAGGTAGTGAAACGAACACACCAGTATGGGAGATGTGCATGTGGACAGTTTCAAGCAGAGGCTCTTTGTGGACACTTGGAAACAGCGCTGTGAAAAAATTTCGTACGAAGCGGGATTTGGCCAAAGTTGAAAGACCTTCCAAAACCAGCCCTAAAGAACTTAGCCAAACAATGAATGTTTCAATAAACTCCTGCAGGAAAGGTGCGTCTATGACACAACTCCCGAGCAGGTAGCTACATTCTGCACAGTACAAATGCATATGAATTCCAGGCTGAAAACTCACTCCAGAAGGAAGCAATGCGTGTGTTTCTCTCTGAAAGAACACTCAGCCACTAGGCTTTTGCTTGCTCCTTCAAAGTCTTTGTAGAAACGTGTGTTTTCACTGCTGGAATACGTTTTAGGATGCATTGTTTCAATCTCTTGCAAGCCTCATGTTGTTTCTTACACAATGGGGAAAAATAAGGAGTATGTTTCCCAAATCACTTGAAGTCCAGGAAAACGCACACTGCATCACTCTTGCACGAACACGCTCTTTCTCCTAATGTGTTGAGAACTTTCAACAAACCAGAAAAGAAGGGTATTTTGCAGTGAAATTCAGACGGGTTTGTAGAAAAGTACATTTCTCTTGGCTGCAGAGTGCAAAACCGTGTTTGAATTCATGTTCTCGATGAAAACCTTACATTTCCAAGTGACCTGAAGTAGGACTTTCACAAAAAGATGTGTTTGTGTGTCTGTGTTGAAAGGAGCTCTAGGTTGTGTATTCAGTGCTGGAGAGTGACACACTCTACATAGGTTACACAGCGTTTTGAGAGCACCAACATGCTAAAAACTGAAACTGCTACAAGGTGTGTGTAGCGTGCAGAAAGAAGGCTTGTCATTTCAAAGAGAGAAGAGGAAACCAAAATCCAGGTAGTGAAACGAACACACCAGTATGGGAGATGTGCATGTGGACAGTTTTAAGCAGAGGCTCTTTGTGGACACTTGGAAACAGCGCTGTGAAAAAATTTCGTACGAAGCGGGATTTGGCCAAAGTTGAAAGACCTTCCAAAACCAACCCTAAAGAACTTAGCCAAACAATGAATGTTGCAATAAACTCCTGCAGGAAAGGTGCATCTATGACACAAGTCCCGAGCAGGTAGCTACATTCTGCACAGTACAAAATGCATATGAATTCCAGGCTGAAAACTCACTCCAGAAGTAAGCAATGCGTGTGTTTCTCTCTGAAAGGACACTCAGCCACTAGGCTTTTGCTTGCTCCTTCAAAGTCTTTGTAGAAACGTGTGATTTCACTGCTGGAATACGTTTTGGGATGCATTGTTTCAATCTCTTGCAAGCCTCATGTTGTTTCTTACACAATGGGGAAAAATAAGGAGTATGTTTCCCAAATCACTTGAAATCCAGGAAAACGCACACTGCATCACTCTTGCACGAACACGCTCTTTCTCCTAATACGTTGAGAACTTTCAACAAACATGAAGAGAAGGGTATTTTGCAGTGAAATTCAGACGGGTTTGTAGAAAAGTACATTTCTATGGGCTGCAGAGTGCAAAACCGTCATTGACTTCATGTTCTCGATGAAAACCTTACATTTCCAAGTGACCTGAAGTAGGACTTTCACAAAAAGATGTGTTTGCGTGTCTGTGGTGAAAGGAGCTCTAGGTTGTGTATTCAGTGCTGGAGAGTGACACACTCTACATAGGTTACACAGTGTTTTGAGAGCACCAACATGCTAAAAACTGAAACTGCTACAAGGTGTGTGTAGCGTGCAGAAAGAAGACTTGTCATTTCAAAGAAAGAAGAGGAACCAAAATCCAGGTAGTGAAACGAACACACCAGTATGGGAGATGTGCATGTGGACAGTTTCAAGCAGAGGCTCTTTGTGGACACTTGGAAACAGCGCTGTGAAAAAATTTCGTACGAAGCGGGATTTGGCCAAAGTTGAAAGACCTTCCAAAACCAACCCTAAAGAACTTAGCCAAACAATGAATGTTTCAATAAACTCCTGCAGGAAAGGTGCGTCTATGACACAACTCCCGAGCAGGTAGCTACATTCTGCACAGTACAAAATGCATATGAATTCCAGGCTGAAAACTCACTCCAGAAGGAAGCAATGCCTGTGTTTCTCTCTGAAAGAACACTCAGCCACTAGGCTTCTGCTTGCTCCTTCAAAGTCTTTGTAGAAACGTGTGTTTTCACTGCTGGAATACGTTTTGGGATGCATTGTTTCAATCTCTTGCAAGCCTCATGTTGTTTCTTGCACAATGGGGAAAAATAAGGAGTATGTTTCCCAAATCACTTGAAGTCCAGGAAAACGCACACTGCATCACTCTTGCACGAACACGCTCTGTTTCCTAATGTGTTGAAAACTTTCAACAAACCAGAAAAGAAGGGTATTTTGCAGTGAAATTCAGACGGGTTTGTAGAAAAGTACATTTCTATGGGCTGCAGAGTGCAAAACCGTGATTGACTTCATGTTCTCGATGAAAACCTTACATTTCCAAGTGACCTGAAGTAGGACTTTCACAAAAAGATGTGTTTGCGTGTCTGTGGTGAAAGGAGATCTAGGTTGTGTATTCAGTGCTGGAGAGTGACACACTCTACATAGGTTACACAGTGTTTTGAGAGCACCAACATGCTAAAAACTGAAACTGCTACAAGGTGTGTGTAGCGTGCAGAGAGAAGACGTGTCATTTCAAAGAAAGAAGAGGAAACCAAAATCCAGGTAGTGAAACGAACACACCAGTATGGGAGATGTGCATGTGGACAGTTTCAAGCAGAGGCTCTTTGTGGACACTTGGAAACAGCGCTGTGAAAAAATTTCGTACGAAGCGGGATTTGGCCAAAGTTGAAAGACCTTCCAAAACCAACCCTAAAGAACTTAGCCAAACAATGAATGTTTCAATAAACTCCTGCAGGAAAGGTGCGTCTATGACACAACTCCCGAGCAGGTAGCTACATTCTGCACAGTACAAAATGCATATGAATTCCAGGCTGAAAACTCACTCCAGAAGGAAGCAATGCGTGTGTTTCTCTCTGAAAGAACACTCAGCCACTAGGCTTTTGCTTGCTCCTTCAAAGTCTTTGTAGAAACGTGTGTTTTCACTGCTGGAATACGTTTTGGGATGCATTGTTTCAATCTCTTGCAAGCCTCATGCTGTTTCTTACACCATGGGGAAAAATAAGGAGTATGTTTCCCAAATCACTTGAAGTCCAGGAAAACGCACACTGCATCACTCTTGCACGAACACGCTCTTTCTCCTAATGCGTTGAGAACTTTCAACAAACCAGAAAAGAAGGGTATTTTGCAGTGAAATTCAGACGGGTTTGTAGAGAAGTACATTTCTATGGGCTGCAGAGTGCAAAACCGTCATTGACTTCATGTTCTCGATGAAAACCTTACATTTCCAAGTGACCTGAAGTAGGACTTTCACAAAAAGATGTGTTTGCGTGTCTGTGGTGAAAGGAGCTCTAGGTTGTGTATTCAGTGCTGGAGAGTGACACACTCTACATAGGTTACACAGCGTTTTGAGAGCACCAACATGCTAAAAACTGAAACTGCTACAAGGTGTGTGTAGCGTGCAGAAAGAAGGCTTGTCATTTCAAAGAGAGAAGAGGAAACCAAAATCCAGGTAGTGAAACGAACACACCAGGATGGGAGATGTGCATGTGGACAGTTTCAAGCAGAGGCTCTTTGTGGACACTTGGAAACAGCGCTGTGAAAAAATTTCGTACGAAGCGGGATTTGGCCAAAGTTGAAAGACCTTCCAAAACCAACCCTAAAGAACTTAGCCAAACAATGAATGTTGCAATAAACTCCTGCAGGAAAGGTGCATCTATGACACAACTCCCGAGCAGGTAGCTACATTCTGCACAGTACAAAATGCATATGAATTCCAGGCTGAAAACTCACTCCAGAAGGAAGCAATGCGTGTGTTTCTCTCTGAAAGGACACTCAGCCACTAGGCTTTTGCTTGCTCCTTCAAAGTCTTTGTAGAAACGTGTGATTTCACTGCTGGAATACGTTTTGGGATGCATTGTTTCAATCTCTTGCAAGCCTCATGTTGTTTCTTACACAATGGGGAAAAATAAGGAGTATGTTTCCCAAATCACTTGAAATCCAGGAAAACGCACACTGCATCACTCTTGCACGAACACGCTCTTTCTCCTAATACGTTGAGAACTTTCAACAAACATGAAGAGAAGGGTATTTTGCAGTGAAATTCAGACGGGTTTGTAGAAAAGTACATTTCTATGGGCTGCAGAGTGCAAAACCGTCATTGACTTCATGTTCTCGATGAAAACCTTACATTTCCAAGTGACCTGAAGTAGGACTTTCACAAAAAGATGTGTTTGCGTGTCTGTGGTGAAAGGAGCTCTAGGTTGTGTATTCAGTGCTGGAGAGTGACACACTCTACATAGGTTACACAGTGTTTTGAGAGCACCAACATGCTAAAAACTGAAACTGCTACAAGGTGTGTGTAGCGTGCAGAAAGAAGACTTGTCATTTCAAAGAAAGAAGAGGAAACCAAAATCCAGGTAGTGAAACGAACACACCAGTATGGGAGATGTGCATGTGGACAGTTTCAAGCAGAGGCTTTTGGGGACACTTGGAAACAGCGCTGTGAAAAAATTTCGTACGAAGCGGGATTTGGCCAAAGTTGAAAGACCTTCCAAAACCAATCCTAAAGAACTTAGCCAAACAATGAATGTTTCAATAAACTCCTGCAGGAAAGGTGCGTCTATGACACAACTCCCGAGCAGGTAGCTACATTCTTCACAGTACAAAATGCATATGAATTCCAGGCTGAAAACTCACTCCAGAAGGAAGCAATGCCTGTGTTTCTCTCTGAAAGAACACTCAGCCACTAGGCTTCTGCTTGCTCCTTCAAAGTCTTTGTAGAAACGTGTGTTTTCACTGCTGGAATACGTTTTGGGATGCATTGTTTCAATCTCTTGCAAGCCTCATGTTGTTTCTTGCACAATGGGGAAAAATAAGGAGTATGTTTCCCAAATCACTTGAAGTCCAGGAAAACGCACACTGCATCACTCTTGCACGAACACGCTCTGTTTCCTAATGTGTTGAGAACTTTCAACAAACCAGAAAAGAAGGGTATTTTGCAGTGAAATTCAGACGGGTTTGTAGAAAAGTACATTTCTATGGGCTGCAGAGTGCAAAACCGTCATTGACTTCATGTTCTCGATGAAAACCTTACATTTCCAAGTGACCTGAAGTAGGACTTTCACAAAAAGATGTGTTTGCGTGTCTGTGGTGAAAGGAGCTCTAGGTTGTGTATTCAGTGCTGGAGAGTGACACACTCTACATAGGTTACACAGTGTTTTGAGAGCACCAACATGCTAAAAACTGAAACAGCTACAAGGTGTGTGTAGCGTGCAGAAAGAAGACGTGTCATTTCAAAGAAAGAAGAGGAAACCAAAATCCAGGTAGTGAAACGAACACACCAGTATGGGAGATGTGCATGTGGACAGTTTCAAGCAGAGGCTCTTTGTGGACACTTGGAAACAGCGCTGTGAAAAAATTTCGTACGAAGCGGGATTTGGCCAAAGTTGAAAGACCTTCCAAAACCAACCCTAAAGAACTTAGCCAAACAATGAATGTTTCAATAAACTCCTGCAGGAAAGGTGCGTCTATGACACAACTCCCGAGCAGGTAGCTACATTCTGCACAGTACAAAATGCATATGAATTCCAGGCTGAAAACTCACTCCAGAAGGAAGCAATGCGTGTGTTTCTCTCTGAAAGAACACTCAGCCACTAGGCTTTTGCTTGCTCCTTCAAAGTCTTTGTAGAAACGTGTGTTTTCACTGCTGGAATACGTTTTGGGATGCATTGTTTCAATCTCTTGCAAGCCTCATGTTGTTTCTTACACAATGGGGAAAAATAAGGAGTATGTTTCCCAAATCACTTGAAGTCCAGGAAAACGCACACTGCATCACTCTTGCACGAACACGCTCTGTTTCCTAATGTGTTGAAAACTTTCAACAAACATGAAGAGAAGGGTATTTTGCAGTGAAATTCAGACGGGTTTGTAGAAAAGTACATTTCTATGGGCTGCAGAGTGCAAAACCGTCATTGACTTCATGTTCTCGATGAAAACCTTACATTTCCAAGTGACCTGAAGTAGGACTTTCACAAAAAGATGTGTTTGCGTGTCTGTGGTGAAAGGAGCTCTAGGTTGTGTATTCAGTGCTGGAGAGTGACACACTCTACATAGGTTACACAGTGTTTTGAGAGCACCAACATGCTAAAAACTGAAACTGCTACAAGGTGTGTGTAGCGTGCAGAAAGAAGACTTGTCATTTCAAAGAAAGAAGAGGAACCAAAATCCAGGTAGTGAAACGAACACACCAGTATGGGAGATGTGCATGTGGACAGTTTCAAGCAGAGGCTCTTTGTGGACACTTGGAAAGAGCGCTGTGAAAAAATTTCGTACGAAGCGGGATTTGGCCAAAGTTGAAAGACCTTCCAAAACCAATCCTAAAGAACTTAGCCAAACAATGAATGTTTCAATAAACTCCTGCAGGAAAGGTGCGTCTATGACACAACTCCCGAGCAGGTAGCTACATTCTTCACAGGACAAAATGCATATGAATTCCAGGCTGAAAACTCACTCCAGAAGGAAGCAATGCCTGTGTTTCTCTCTGAAAGAACACTCAGCCACTAGGCTTCTGCTTGCTCCTTCAAAGTCTTTGTAGAAACGTGTGTTTTCACTGCTGGAATACGTTTTGGGATGCATTGTTTCAATCTCTTGCAAGCCTCATGTTGTTTCTTACACAATGGGGAAAAATAAGGAGTATGTTTCCCAAATCACTTGAAGTCCAGGAAAACGCACACTGCATCACTCTTGCACGAACACGCTCTGTTTCCTAATGTGTTGAGAACTTTCAACAAACCAGAAAAGAAGGGTATTTTGCAGTGAAATTCAGACGGGTTTGTAGAAAAGTACATTTCTATGGGCTGCAGAGTGCAAAACCGTGATTGACTTCATGTTCTCGATGAAAACCTTACATTTCCAAGTGACCTGAAGTAGGACTTTCACAAAAAGATGTGTTTGCGTGTCTGTGGTGAAAGGAGCTCTAGGTTGTGTATTCAGTGCTGGAGAGTGACACACTCTACATAGGTTACACAGTGTTTTGAGAGCACCAACATGCTAAAAACTGAAAATGCTACAAGGTGTGTGTAGCGTGCAGAAAGAAGACGTGTCATTTCAAAGAAAGAAGAGGAAACCAAAATCCAGGTAGTGAAACGAACACACCAGTATGGGAGATGTGCATGTGGACAGTTTCAAGCAGAGGCTCTTTGTGGACACTTGGAAACAGCGCTGTGAAAAAATTTCGTACGAAGCGGGATTTGGCCAAAGTTGAAAGACCTTCCAAAACCAGCCCTAAAGAACTTAGCCAAACAATGAATGTTTCAATAAACTCCTGCAGGAAAGGTGCGTCTATGACACAACTCCCGAGCAGGTAGCTACATTCTGCACAGTACAAATGCATATGAATTCCAGGCTGAAAACTCACTCCAGAAGGAAGCAATGCGTGTGTTTCTCTCTGAAAGAACACTCAGCCACTAGGCTTTTGCTTGCTCCTTCAAAGTCTTTGTAGAAACGTGTGTTTTCACTGCTGGAATACGTTTTAGGATGCATTGTTTCAATCTCTTGCAAGCCTCATGTTGTTTCTTACACAATGGGGAAAAATAAGGAGTATGTTTCCCAAATCACTTGAAGTCCAGGAAAACGCACACTGCATCACTCTTGCACGAACACGCTCTTTCTCCTAATGTGTTGAGAACTTTCAACAAACCAGAAAAGAAGGGTATTTTGCAGTGAAATTCAGACGGGTTTGTAGAAAAGTACATTTCTCTTGGCTGCAGAGTGCAAAACCGTGTTTGAATTCATGTTCTCGATGAAAACCTTACATTTCCAAGTGACCTGAAGTAGGACTTTCACAAAAAGATGTGTTTGTGTGTCTGTGTTGAAAGGAGCTCTAGGTTGTGTATTCAGTGCTGGAGAGTGACACACTCTACATAGGTTACACAGCGTTTTGAGAGCACCAACATGCTAAAAACTGAAACTGCTACAAGGTGTGTGTAGCGTGCAGAAAGAAGGCTTGTCATTTCAAAGAGAGAAGAGGAAACCAAAATCCAGGTAGTGAAACGAACACACCAGTATGGGAGATGTGCATGTGGACAGTTTCAAGCAGAGGCTCTTTGTGGACACTTGGAAACAGCGCTGTGAAAAAATTTCGTACGAAGCGGGATTTGGCCAAAGTTGAAAGACCTTCCAAAACCAACCCTAAAGAACTTAGCCAAACAATGAATGTTGCAATAAACTCCTGCAGGAAAGGTGCATCTATGACACAAGTCCCGAGCAGGTAGCTACATTCTGCACAGTACAAAATGCATATGAATTCCAGGCTGAAAACTCACTCCAGAAGTAAGCAATGCGTGTGTTTCTCTCTGAAAGGACACTCAGCCACTAGGCTTTTGCTTGCTCCTTCAAAGTCTTTGTAGAAACGTGTGATTTCACTGCTGGAATACGTTTTGGGATGCATTGTTTCAATCTCTTGCAAGCCTCATGTTGTTTCTTACACAATGGGGAAAAATAAGGAGTATGTTTCCCAAATCACTTGAAATCCAGGAAAACGCACACTGCATCACTCTTGCACGAACACGCTCTTTCTCCTAATACGTTGAGAACTTTCAACAAACATGAAGAGAAGGGTATTTTGCAGTGAAATTCAGACGGGTTTGTAGAAAAGTACATTTCTATGGGCTGCAGAGTGCAAAACCGTCATTGACTTCATGTTCTCGATGAAAACCTTACATTTCCAAGTGACCTGAAGTAGGACTTTCACAAAAAGATGTGTTTGCGTGTCTGTGGTGAAAGGAGCTCTAGGTTGTGTATTCAGTGCTGGAGAGTGACACACTCTACATAGGTTACACAGTGTTTTGAGAGCACCAACATGCTAAAAACTGAAACTGCTACAAGGTGTGTGTAGCGTGCAGAAAGAAGACTTGTCATTTCAAAGAAAGAAGAGGAACCAAAATCCAGGTAGTGAAACGAACACACCAGTATGGGAGATGTGCATGTGGACAGTTTCAAGCAGAGGCTCTTTGTGGACACTTGGAAACAGCGCTGTGAAAAAATTTCGTACGAAGCGGGATTTGGCCAAAGTTGAAAGACCTTCCAAAACCAACCCTAAAGAACTTAGCCAAACAATGAATGTTTCAATAAACTCCTGCAGGAAAGGTGCGTCTATGACACAACTCCCGAGCAGGTAGCTACATTCTGCACAGTACAAAATGCATATGAATTCCAGGCTGAAAACTCACTCCAGAAGGAAGCAATGCCTGTGTTTCTCTCTGAAAGAACACTCAGCCACTAGGCTTCTGCTTGCTCCTTCAAAGTCTTTGTAGAAACGTGTGTTTTCACTGCTGGAATACGTTTTGGGATGCATTGTTTCAATCTCTTGCAAGCCTCATGTTGTTTCTTGCACAATGGGGAAAAATAAGGAGTATGTTTCCCAAATCACTTGAAGTCCAGGAAAACGCACACTGCATCACTCTTGCACGAACACGCTCTGTTTCCTAATGTGTTGAAAACTTTCAACAAACCAGAAAAGAAGGGTATTTTGCAGTGAAATTCAGACGGGTTTGTAGAAAAGTACATTTCTATGGGCTGCAGAGTGCAAAACCGTGATTGACTTCATGTTCTCGATGAAAACCTTACATTTCCAAGTGACCTGAAGTAGGACTTTCACAAAAAGATGTGTTTGCGTGTCTGTGGTGAAAGGAGATCTAGGTTGTGTATTCAGTGCTGGAGAGTGACACACTCTACATAGGTTACACAGTGTTTTGAGAGCACCAACATGCTAAAAACTGAAACTGCTACAAGGTGTGTGTAGCGTGCAGAGAGAAGACGTGTCATTTCAAAGAAAGAAGAGGAAACCAAAATCCAGGTAGTGAAACGAACACACCAGTATGGGAGATGTGCATGTGGACAGTTTCAAGCAGAGGCTCTTTGTGGACACTTGGAAACAGCGCTGTGAAAAAATTTCGTACGAAGCGGGATTTGGCCAAAGTTGAAAGACCTTCCAAAACCAACCCTAAAGAACTTAGCCAAACAATGAATGTTTCAATAAACTCCTGCAGGAAAGGTGCGTCTATGACACAACTCCCGAGCAGGTAGCTACATTCTGCACAGTACAAAATGCATATGAATTCCAGGCTGAAAACTCACTCCAGAAGGAAGCAATGCGTGTGTTTCTCTCTGAAAGAACACTCAGCCACTAGGCTTTTGCTTGCTCCTTCAAAGTCTTTGTAGAAACGTGTGTTTTCACTGCTGGAATACGTTTTAGGATGCATTGTTTCAATCTCTTGCAAGCCTCATGTTGTTTCTTACACAATGGGGAAAAATAAGGAGTATGTTTCCCAAATCACTTGAAGTCCAGGAAAACGCACACTGCATCACTCTTGCACGAACACGCTCTTTCTCCTAATGTGTTGAGAACTTTCAACAAACCAGAAAAGAAGGGTATTTTGCAGTGAAATTCAGACGGGTTTGTAGAAAAGTACATTTCTCTTGGCTGCAGAGTGCAAAACCGTGATTGAATTCATGTTCTCGATGAAAACCTTACATTTCCAAGTGACCTGAAGTAGGACTTTCACAAAAAGATGTGTTTGTGTGTCTGTGTTGAAAGGAGCTCTAGGTTGTGTATTCAGTGCTGGAGAGTGACACACTCTACATACGTTACACAGCGTTTTGAGAGCACCAACATGCTAAAAACTGAAACTGCTACAAGGTGTGTGTAGCGTGCAGAAAGAAGGCTTGTCATTTCAAAGAAAGAAGAGGAAACCAAAATCCAGGTAGTGAAACGAACACACCAGTATGGGAGATGTGCATGTGGACAGTTTCAAGCAGAGGCTCTTTGTGGACACTTGGAAACAGCGCTGTGAAAAAATTTCGTACGAAGCGGGATTTGGCCAAAGTTGAAAGACCTTCCAAAACCAACCCTAAAGAACTTAGCCAAACAATGAATGTTGCAATAAACTCCTGCAGGAAAGGTGAATCTATGACACAAGTCCCGAGCAGGTAGCTACATTCTGCACAGTACAAAATGCATATGAATTCGAGGCTGAAAACTCACTCCAGAAGGAAGCAATGCGTGTGTTTCTCTCTGAAAGGACACTCAGCCACTAGGCTTTTGCTTGCTCCTTCAAAGTCTTTGTAGAAACGTGTGATTTCACTGCTGGAATACGTTTTGGGATGCATTGTTTCAATCTCTTGCAAGCCTCATGTTGTTTCTTACACAATGGGGAAAAATAAGGAGTATGTTTCCCAAATCACTTGAAATCCAGGAAAACGCACACTGCATCACTCTTGCACGAACACGCTCTTTCTCCTAATACGTTGAGAACTTTCAACAAACATGAAGAGAAGGGTATTTTGCAGTGAAATTCAGACGGGTTTGTAGAAAAGTACATTTCTATGGGCTGCAGAGTGCAAAACCGTCATTGACTTCATGTTCTCGATGAAAACCTTACATTTCCAAGTGACCTGAAGTAGGACTTTCACAAAAAGATGTGTTTGCGTGTCTGTGGTGAAAGGAGCTCTAGGTTGTGTATTCAGTGCTGGAGAGTGACACACTCTACATAGGTTACACAGTGTTTTGAGAGCACCAACATGCTAAAAACTGAAACTGCTACAAGGTGTGTGTAGCGTGCAGAAAGAAGACTTGTCATTTCAAAGAAAGAAGAGGAACCAAAATCCAGGTAGTGAAACGAACACACCAGTATGGGAGATGTGCATGTGGACAGTTTCAAGCAGAGGCTCTTTGTGGACACTTGGAAACAGCGCTGTGAAAAAATTTCGTACGAAGCGGGATTTGGCCAAAGTTGAAAGACCTTCCAAAACCAATCCTAAAGAACTTAGCCAAACAATGAATGTTTCAATAAACTCCTGCAGGAAAGGTGCGTCTATGACACAACTCCCGAGCAGGTAGCTACATTCTTCACAGTACAAAATGCATATGAATTCCAGGCTGAAAACTCACTCCAGAAGGAAGCAATGCCTGTGTTTCTCTCTGAAAGAACACTCAGCCACTAGGCTTCTGCTTGCTCCTTCAAAGTCTTTGTAGAAACGTGTGTTTTCACTGCTGGAATACGTTTTGGGATGCATTGTTTCAATCTCTTGCAAGCCTCATGTTGTTTCTTGCACAATGGGGAAAAATAAGGAGTATGTTTCCCAAATCACTTGAAGTCCAGGAAAACGCACACTGCATCACTCTTGCACGAACACGCTCTGTTTCCTAATGTGTTGAAAACTTTCAACAAACCAGAAAAGAAGGGTATTTTGCAGTGAAATTCAGACGGGTTTGTAGAAAAGTACATTTCTATGGGCTGCAGAGTGCAAAACCGTCATTGACTTCATGTTCTCGATGAAAACCTTACATTTCCAAGTGACCTGAAGTAGGACTTTCACAAAAAGATGTGTTTGCGTGTGTGTGGTGAAAGGAGCTCTAGGTTGTGTATTCAGTGCTGGAGAGTGACACACTCTACATAGGTTACACAGTGTTTTGAGAGCACCAACATGCTAAAAACTGAAACTGCTACAAGGTGTGTGTAGCGTGCAGAAAGAAGGCTTGTCATTTCAAAGAAAGAAGAGGAAACCAAAATCCAGGTAGTGAAACGAACACACCAGTATGGGAGATGTGCATGTGGACAGTTTCAAGCAGAAGCTCTTTGTGGACACTTGGAAACAGCGCTGTGAAAAAATTTCGTACGAAGCGGGATTTGGCCAAAGTTGAAAGACCTTCCAAAACCAACCCTAAAGAACTTAGCCAAACAATGAATGTTTCAATAAACTCCTGCAGGAAAGGTGCGTCTATGACACAACTCCCGAGCAGGTAGCTACATTCTGCACAGTACAAAATGCATATGAATTCCAGGCTGAAAACTCACTCCAGAAGGAAGCAATGCGTGTGTTTCTCTCTGAAAGAACACTCAGCCACTAGGCTTTTGCTTGCTCCTTCAAAGTCTTTGTAGAAACGTGTGTTTTCACTGCTGGAATACGTTTTGGGATGCATTGTTTCAATCTCTTGCAAGCCTCATGTTGTTTCTTACACAATGGGGAAAAATAAGGAGTATGTTTCCCAAATCACTTGAAGTCCAGGAAAACGCACACTGCATCACTCTTGCACGAACACGCTCTTTCTCCTAATGTGTTGAGAACTTTTAACAAACCAGAAAAGAAGGGTATTTTGCAGTGAAATTCAGACGTGTTTGTAGAAAAGTACATTTCTCTTGGCTGCAGAGTGCAAAACCGTGATTGACTTCATGTTCTCGATGAAAACCTTACATTTCCAGTGACCTGAAGTAGGACTTTCACAAAAAGATGTGTTTCCGTGTCTGTGGTGAAAGGAGCTCTAGGTTGTGTATTCAGTGCTGGAGAGTGACACACTCTACAGAGGTTACACAGCGTTTTGAGAGCACCAACATGCTAAAAACTGAAACTGCTACAAGGTGTGTGTAGCGTGCAGAATGAAGGCTTGTCATTTCAAAGAGAGAAGAGGAAACCAAAATCCAGGTAGTGAAACGAACACACCAGTATGGGAGATGTGCATGTGGACAGTTTCAAGCAGAGGCTCTTTGTGGACACTTGGAAACAGCGCTGTGAAAAAATTTCGTACGAAGCGGGATTTGGCCAAAGTTGAAAGACCTTCCAAAACCAACCCTAAAGAATTTAGCCAAACAATGAATGTTGCAATAAACTCCTGCAGGAAAGGTGCGTCTATGACACAACTCCCGAGCAGGTAGCTACATTCTGCACAGTACAAAATGCATATGAATTCCAGGCTAAAAACTCACTCCAGAAGGAAGCAATGCGTGTGTTTCTCTCTGAAAGAACACTCAGCCACTAGGCTTTTGCTTGCTCCTTCAAAGTCTTTGTAGAAACGTGTGTTTTCACTGCTGGAATACGTTTTAGGATGCATTGTTTCAATCTCTTGCAAGCCTCATGTTGTTTCTTACACAATGGGGAAAAATAAGGAGTATGTTTCCCAAATCACTTGAAGTCCAGGAAAACGCACACTGCATCACTCTTGCACGAACACGCTCTTTCTCCTAATGTGTTGAGAACTTTCAACAAACCAGAAAAGAAGGGTATTTTGCAGTGAAATTCAGACGGGTTTGTAGAAAAGTACATTTCTCTTGGCTGCAGAGTGCAAAACCGTGATTGAATTCATGTTCTCGATGAAAACCTTACATTTCCAAGTGACCTGAAGTAGGACTTTCACAAAAAGATGTGTTTGTGTGTCTGTGTTGAAAGGAGCTCTAGGTTGTGTATTCAGTGCTGGAGAGTGACACACTCTACATAGGTTACACAGCGTTTTGAGAGCACCAACATGCTAAAAACTGAAACTGCTACAAGGTGTGTGTAGCGTGCAGAAAGAAGGCTTGTCATTTCAAAGAAAGAAGAGGAAACCAAAATCCAGGTAGTGAAACGAACACACCAGTATGGGAGATGTGCATGTGGACAGTTTCAAGCAGAGGCTCTTTGTGGACACTTGGAAACAGCGCTGTGAAAAAATTTCGTACGAAGCGGGATTTGGCCAAAGTTGAAAGACCTTCCAAAACCAACCCTAAAGAACTTAGCCAAACAATGAATGTTGCAATAAACTCCTGCAGGAAAGGTGCATCTATGACACAAGTCCCGAGCAGGTAGCTACATTCTGCACAGTACAAAATGCATATGAATTCCAGGCTGAAAACTCACTCCAGAAGGAAGCAATGCGTGTGTTTCTCTCTGAAAGGACACTCAGCCACTAGGCTTTTGCTTGCTCCTTCAAAGTCTTTGTAGAAACGTGTGATTTCACTGCTGGAATACGTTTTGGGATGCATTGTTTCAATCTCTTGCAAGCCTCATGTTGTTTCTTACACAATGGGGAAAAATAAGGAGTATGTTTCCCAAATCACTTGAAATCCAGGAAAACGCACACTGCATCACTCTTGCACGAACACGCTCTTTCTCCTAATACGTTGAGAACTTTCAACAAACATGAAGAGAAGGGTATTTTGCAGTGAAATTCAGACGGGTTTGTAGAAAAGTACATTTCTATGGGCTGCAGAGTGCAAAACCGTCATTGACTTCATGTTCTCGATGAAAACCTTACATTTCCAAGTGACCTGAAGTAGGACTTTCACAAAAAGATGTGTTTGCGTGTGTGTGGTGAAAGGAGCTCTAGGTTGTGTATTCAGTGCTGGAGAGTGACACACTCTACATAGGTTACACAGTGTTTTGAGAGCACCAACATGCTAAAAACTGAAACTGCTACAAGGTGTGTGTAGCGTGCAGAAAGAAGACTTGTCATTTCAAAGAAAGAAGAGGAACCAAAATCCAGGTAGTGAAACGAACACACCAGTATGGGAGATGTGCATGTGGACAGTTTCAAGCAGAGGCTCTTTGTGGACACTTGGAAACAGCGCTGTGAAAAAATTTCGTACGAAGCGGGATTTGGCCAAAGTTGAAAGACCTTCCAAAACCAATCCTAAAGAACTTAGCCAAACAATGAATGTTTCAATAAACTCCTGCAGGAAAGGTGCGTCTATGACACAACTCCCGAGCAGGTAGCTACATTCTTCACAGTACAAAATGCATATGAATTCCAGGCTGAAAACTCACTCCAGAAGGAAGCAATGCGTGTGTTTCTCTCAGAAAGAACACTCAGCCACTAGGCTTCTGCTTGCTCCTTCAAAGTCTTTGTAGAAACGTGTGTTTTCACTGCTGGAATACGTTTTGGGATGCATTGTTTCAATCTCTTGCAAGCCTCCTTTTGTTTCTTACACAATGGGGAAAAATAAGGAGTATGTTTCCCAAATCACTTGAAGTCCAGGAAAACGCACACTGCATCACTCTTGCACGAACACGCTCTGTTTCCTAATGTGTTGAAAACTTTCAACAAACCAGAAAAGAAGGGTATTTTGCAGTGAAATTCAGACGGGTTTGTAGAAAAGTACATTTCTATGGGCTGCAGAGTGCAAAACCGTCATTGACTTCATGTTCTCGATGAAAACCTTACATTTCCAAGTGACCTGAAGTAGGACTTTCACAAAAAGATGTGTTTGCGTGTCTGTGGTGAAAGGAGCTCTAGGTTGTGTATTCAGTGCTGGAGAGTGACACACTCTACATAGGTTACACAGCGTTTTGAGAGCACCAACATGCTAAAAACTGAAACTGCTACAAGGTGTGTGTAGCGTGCAGAAAGAAGGCTTGTCATTTCAAAGAAAGAAGAGGAAACCAAAATCCAGGTAGTGAAACGAAAACACCAGGATGGGAGATGTGCATGTGGACAGTTTCAAGCAGAGGCTCTTTGTGGACACTTGGAAACAGCGCTGTGAAAAAATTTCGTACGAAGCGGGATTTGGCCAAAGTTGAAAGACCTTCCAAAACCAACCCTAAAGAACTTAGCCAAACAATGAATGTTTCAATAAACTCCTGCAGGAAAGGTGCGTCTATGACACAACTCCCGAGCAGGTAGCTACATTCTGCACAGTACGAAATGCATATGAATTCCAGGTTGAAAACTCACTCCAGAAGGAAGCAATGCGTGTGTTTCTCTCTGAAAGAACACTCAGCCACTAGGCTTTTGCTTGCTCCTTCAAAGTCTTTGTAGAAACGTGTGTTTTCACTGCTGGAATACGTTTTGGGATGCATTGTTTCAATCTCTTGCAAGCCTCATGTTGTTTCTTACACAATGGGGAAAAATAAGGAGTATGTTTCCCAAATCACTTGAAGTCCAGGAAAACGCACACTGCATCACTCTTGCACGAACACGCTCTTTCTCCTAATGTGTTGAGAACTTTCAACAAACCAGAAAAGAAGGGTATTTTGCAGTGAAATTCAGACGGGTTTGTAGAAAAGTACATTTCTCTTGGCTGCAGAGTGCAAAACCGTGATTGACTTCATGTTCTCGATGAAAACCTTACATTTCCAAGTGACCTGAAGTAGGACTTTCACAAAAAGATGTGTTTGTGTGTCTGTGTTGAAAGGAGCTCTAGGTTGTGTATTCAGTGCTGGAGAGTGACACACTCTACATAGGTTACACAGCGTTTTGAGAGCACGAACATGCTAAAAACTGAAACTGCTACAAGGTGTGTGTAGCGTGCAGAAAGAAGGCTTGTCATTTCAAAGAAAGAAGAGGAAACCAAAATCCAGGTAGTGAAACAAACACACCAGTATGGGAGATGTGCATGTGGACAGTTTCAAGCAGAGGATCTTTGTGGACACTTGGAAACAGCGCTGTGAAAAAATTTCGTACGAAGCGGGATTTGGCCAAAGTTGAAAGACCTTCCAAAACCAACCCTAAAGAACTTAGCCAAACAATGAATGTTGCAATAAACTCCTGCAGGAAAGGTGCATCTATGACACAACTCCCGAGCAGGTAGCTACATTCTGCACAGTACGAAATGCATATGAATTCCAGGCTGAAAACTCACTCCAGAAGGAAGCAATGCGTGTGTTTCTCTCTGAAAGAACACTCAGCCACTAGGCTTTTGCTTGCTCCTTCAAAGTCTTTGTAGAAACGTGTGTTTTCACTGCTGGAATACGTTTTGGGATGCATTGTTTCAATCTCTTGCAAGCCTCATGTTGTTTCTTACACAATGGGGAAAAATAAGGAGTATGTTTCCCAAATCACTTGAAGTCCAGGAAAACGCACACTGCATCACTCTTGCACGAACACGCTCTTTCTCCTAATGTGTTGAGAACTTTCAACAAACCAGAAAAGAAGGGTATTTTGCAGTGAAATTCAGACGGGTTTGTAGAAAAGTACATTTCTCTTGGCTGCAGAGTGCAAAACCGTGATTGACTTCATGTTCTCGATGAAAACCTTACATTTCCAAGTGACCTGAAGTAGGACTTTCACAAAAAGATGTGTTTGTGTGTCTGTGTTGAAAGGAGCTCTAGGTTGTGTATTCAGTGCTGGAGAGTGACACACTCTACATAGGTTACACAGCGTTTTGAGAGCACGAACATGCTAAAAACTGAAACTGCTACAAGGTGTGTGTAGCGTGCAGAAAGAAGGCTTGTCATTTCAAAGAAAGAAGAGGAAACCAAAATCCAGGTAGTGAAACAAACACACCAGTATGGGAGATGTGCATGTGGACAGTTTCAAGCAGAGGATCTTTGTGGACACTTGGAAACAGCGCTGTGAAAAAATTTCGTACGAAGCGGGATTTGGCCAAAGTTGAAAGACCTTCCAAAACCAACCCTAAAGAACTTAGCCAAACAATGAATGTTGCAATAAACTCCTGCAGGAAAGGTGCATCTATGACACAACTCCCGAGCAGGTAGCTACATTCTGCACAGTACGAAATGCATATGAATTCCAGGCTGAAAACTCACTCCAGAAGGAAGCAATGCGTGTGTTTCTCTCTGAAAGAACACTCAGCCACTAGGCTTTTGCTTGCTCCTTCAAAGTCTTTGTAGAAACGTGTGTTTTCACTGCTGGAATACGTTTTGGGATGCATTGTTTCAATCTCTTGCAAGCCTCATGTTGTTTCTTACACAATGGGGAAAAATAAGGAGTATGTTTCCCAAATCACTTGAAGTCCAGGAAAACGCACACTGCATCACTCTTGCACGAACACGCTCTTTCTCCTAATGTGTTGAGAACTTTTAACAAACCAGAAAAGAAGGGTATTTTGCAGTGAAATTCAGACGTGTTTGTAGAAAAGTACATTTCTCTTGGCTGCAGAGTGCAAAACCGTGATTGACTTCATGTTCTCGATGAAAACCTTACATTTCCAGTGACCTGAAGTAGGACTTTCACAAAAAGATGTGTTTCCGTGTCTGTGGTGAAAGGAGCTCTAGGTTGTGTATTCAGTGCTGGAGAGTGACACACTCTACATAGGCTACACAGCGTTTTGAGAGCACCAACATGCTAAAAACTGAAACTGCTACAAGGTGTGTGTAGCGTGCAGAAAGAAGGCTTGTCATTTCAAAGAGAGAAGAGGAAACCAAAATCCAGGTAGTGAAACAAACACACCAGTATGGGAGATGTGCATGTGGACAGTTTCAAGCAGAGGCTCTTTGTGGACACTTGGAAACAGCGCTGTGAAAAAATTTCGTACGAAGCGGGATTTGGCCAAAGTTGAAAGACCTTCCAAAACCAACCCTAAAGAACTTAGCCAAACAATGAATGTTGCAATAAACTCCTGCAGGAAGGGTGCATCTATGACACAACTCCCGAGCAGGTAGCTACATTCTGCACAGTACGAAATGCATATGAATTCCAGGCTGAAAACTCACTCCAGAAGGAAGCAATGCGTGTGTTTCTCTCTGAAAGAACACTCAGCCACTAGGCTTTTGCTTGCTCCTTCAAAGTCTTTGTAGAAACGTGTGTTTTCACTGCTGGAATACGTTTTGGGATGCATTGTTTCAATCTCTTGCAAGCCTCATGTTGTTTCTTACACAATGGGGAAAAATAAGGAGTATGTTTCCCAAATCACTTGAAGTCCAGGAAAAGGCACACTGCATCACTCTTGCACGAACACGCTCTTTCTCCTAATGTGTTGAGAACTTTTAACAAACCAGAAAAGAAGGTTATTTTGCAGTGAATTCAGACGTGTTTGTAGAAAAGTACATTTCTCTTGGCTGCAGAGTGCAAAACCGTGATTGACTTCATGTTCTCGATGAAAACCTTACATTTCCAGTGACCTGAAGTAGGACTTTCACAAAAAGATGTGTTTCCGTGTCTTTGGTGAAAGGAGCTCTATGTTGTGTATTCAGTGCTGGAGAGTGACACACTCTACATAGGTTACACAGCGTTTTGAGAGCACCAACATGCTAAAAACTGAAACTGCTACAAGGTGTGTGTAGCGTGCAGAAAGAAGGCTTGTCATTTCAAAGAGAGAAGAGGAAACCAAAATCCAGGTAGTGAAACAAACACACCAGTATGGGAGATGTGCATGTGGACAGTTTCAAGCAGAGGCTCTTTGTGGACACTTGGAAACAGCGCTGTGAAAAAATTTCGTACGAAGCGGGATTTGGCCAAAATTGAAAGACCTTCCAAAACCAACCCTAAAGAACTTAGCCAAACAATGAATGTTGCAATAAACTCCTGCAGGAAAGGTGCATCTATGACACAAGTCCCGAGCAGGTAGCTACATTCTGCACAGTACAAAATGCATATGAATTCCAGGCTGAAAACTCACTCCAGAAGGAAGCAATGCGTGTGTTTCTCTCTGAAAGGACACTCAGCCACTAGGCTTTTGCTTGCTCCTTCAAAGTCTTTGTAGAAACGTGTGTTTTCACTGCTGGAATACGTTTTGGGATGCATTGTTTCAATCTCTTGCAAGCCTCATGTTGTTTCTTACACAATGGGGAAAAATAAGGAGTATGTTTCCCAAATCACTTGAAGTCCAGGAAAACGCACACTGCATCACTCTTGCACGAACACGCTCTTTCTCCTAATACGTTGAGAACTTTCAACAAACAAGAAGAGAAGGGTATTTTGCAGTGAAATTCAGACGGGTTTGTAGAAAAGTACATTTCTATGGGCTGCAGAGTGCAAAACCGTCATTGACTTCATGTTCTCGATGAAAACCTTGCATTTCCAGTGACCTGAAGTAGGACTTTCACAAAAAGATGTGTTTCCGTGTCTGTGGTGAAAGGAGCTCTAGGTTGTGTATTCAGTGCTGGAGAGTGACACACTCTACATAGGTTACACAGCGTTTTGAGAGCACCAACATGCTAAAAACTGAAACTGCTACAAGGTGTGTGTAGCATGCAGAAAGAAGGCTTGTCATTTCAAAGAAAGAAGAGGAAACCGAAATCCAGGTAGTGAAACAAACTCACCAGTATGGGAGATGTGCATGTGGACAGTTTCAAGCAGAGGCTCTTTGTGGACACTTGGAAACAGCGCTGTGAAAAAATTTCGTACGAAGCGGGATTTGGCCAAAGTTGAAAGACCTTCCAAAACCAACCCTAAAGAACTTAGCCAAACAATGAATGTTGCAATAAACTCCTACAGGAAAGGTGCGTCTATGACACAACTCCCGAGCAGGTAGCTACATTCTGCACAGTACAAAATGCATATGAATTCCAGGTTGAAAACTCACTCCAGAAGGAAGCAATGCGTGTGTTTCTCTCTGAAAGAACACTCAGCCACTAGGCTTTTGCTTGCTCCTTCAAAGTCTTTGTAGAAACGTGTGTTTTCACTGCTGGAATACGTTTTGGGATGCATTGTTTCAATCTCTTGCAAGCCTCATGTTGTTTCTTACACAATGGGGAAAAATAAGGAGTATGTTTCCCAAATCACTTGAAGTCCAGGAAAACGCACACTGCATCACTCTTGCACGAACACGCTCTTTCTCCTAATGTGTTGAGAACTTTTAACAAACCAGAAAAGAAGGGTATTTTGCAGTGAAATTCAGACGTGTTTGTAGAAAAGTACATTTCTCTTGGCTGCAGAGTGCAAAACCGTGATTGACTTCATGTTCTCGATGAAAACCTTACATTTCCAGTGACCTGAAGTAGGACTTTCACAAAAAGATGTGTTTCCGTGTCTGTGGTGAAAGGAGCTCTAGGTTGTGTATTCAGTGCTGGAGAGTGACACACTCTACATAGGCTACACAGCGTTTTGAGAGCACCAACACGCTAAAAACTGAAACTGCTACAAGGTGTGTGTAGCGTGCAGAAAGAAGGCTTGTCATTTCAAAGAGAGAAGAGGAAACCAAAATCCAGGTAGTGAAACAAACACACCAGTATGGGAGATGTGCATGTGGACAGTTTCAAGCAGAGGCTCTTTGTGGACACTTGGAAACAGCGCTGTGAAAAAATTTCGTACGAAGCGGGATTTGGCCAAAGTTGAAAGACCTTCCAAAACCAACCCTAAAGAACTTAGCCAAACAATGAATGTTTCAATAAACTCCTGCAGGAAAGGTGCATCTATGACACAAGTCCCGAGCAGGTAGCTACATTCTGCACAGTACAAAATGCATATGAATTCCAGGCTGAAAACTCACTCCAGAAGGAAGCAATGCGTGTGTTTATCTCTGAAAGGACACTCAGCCACTAGGCTTTTGCTTGCTCCTTCAAAGTCTTTGTAGAAACGTGTGTTTTCACTGCTGGAATACGTTTTGGGATGCATTGTTTCAATCGCTTGCAAGCCTCATGTTGTTTCTTACACAATGGGGAAAAATAAGGAGTATGTTTCCCAAATCACTTGAAGTCCAGGAAAACGCACACTGCATCACTCTTGCACGAACACGCTCTTTCTCCTAATACGTTGAGAACTTTCAACAAACAAGAAGAGAAGGGTATTTTGCAGTGAAAATCAGACGGGTTTGTAGAAAAGTACATTTCTATGGGCTGCAGAGTGCAAAACCGTCATTGACTTCATGTTCTCGATGAAAACCTTACATTTCCAAGTGACCTGAAGTAGGACTTTCACAAAAAGATGTGTTTGCGTGTCTGTGGTGAAAGGAGCTCTAGGTTGTGTATTCAGTGCTGGAGAGTGACACACTCTACATAGGTTACACAGCGTTTTGAGAGCACCAACACGCTAAAAACTGAAACTGCTACAAGGTGTGTGTAGCGTGCAGAAAGAAGGCTTGTCATTTCAAAGAAAGAAGAGGAAACCAAAATCCAGGTAGTGAAACGAACACACCAGTATGGGAGATGTGCATGTGGACAGTTTCAAGCAGAGGCTCTTTGTGGACACTTGGAAACAGCGCTGTGAAAAAATTTCGTACGAAGCGGGATTTGGCCAAAGTTGAAAGACCTTCCAAAACCAACCCTAAAGAACTTAGCCAAACAATGAATGTTGCAATAAACTCCTGCAGGAAAGGTGCGTCTATGACACAACTCCCGAGCAGGTAGCTACATTCTGCACAGTACAAAATGCATATGAATTCCAGGCTGAAAACTCACTCCAGAAGGAAGCAATGCGTGTGTTTCTCTCTGAAAGGACACTCAGCCACTAGGCTTTTGCTTGCTCCTTCAAAGTCTTTGTAGAAACGTGTGTTTTCACTGCTGGAATACGTTTTGGGATGCATTGTTTCAATCTCTTGCAAGCCTCATGTTGTTTCTTACACAATGGGGAAAAATAAGGAGTATGTTTCCCAAATCACTTGAAATCCAGGAAAACGCACACTGCATCACTCTTGCACGAACACGCTCTTTCTCCTAATACGTTGAGAACTTTCAACAAACATGAAGAGAGGGGTATTTTGCAGTGAAATTCAGACGGGTTTGTAGAAAAGTACATTTCTATGGGCTGCAGAGTGCAAAACCGTCATTGACTTCATGTTCTCGATGAAAACCTTACATTTCCAAGTGACCTGAAGTAGGACTTTCACAAAAAGATGTCTTTGCGTGTCTGTGGTGAAAGGAGCTCTAGGTTGTGTATTCAGTGCTGGAGAGTGACACACTCTACATAGGCTACACAGCGTTTTGAGAGCACCAACATGCTAAAAACTGAAACTGCTACAAGGTGTGTGTAGCGTGCAGAAAGAAGGCTTGTCATTTCAAAGAAAGAAGAGGAAACCAAAATCCAGGTAGTGAAACAAACACACCAGTATGGGAGATGTGCATGTGGACAGTTTCAAGCAGAGGCTCTTTGTGGACACTTGGAAACAGCGCTGTGAAAAAATTTCGTACGAAGCGGGATTTGGCCAAAGTTGAAAGACCTTCCAAAACCAACCCTAAAGAACTTAGCCAAACAATGAATGTTGCAATAAACTCCTGCAGGAAAGGTGCATCTATGACACAAGTCCCGAGCAGGTAGCTACATTCTGCACAGTACAAAATGCATATGAATTCCGACTGAAAACTCACTCCAGAAGGAAGCAATGCGTGTGTTTCTCTCTGAAAGGACACTCAGCCACTAGGCTTTTGCTTGCTCCTTCAAAGTCTTTGTAGAAACGTGTGTTTTCACTGCTGGAATACGTTTTGGGATGCATTGTTTCAATCTCTTGCAAGCCTCATGTTGTTTCTTACACAATGGGGAAAAATAAGGAGTATGTTTCCCAAATCACTTGAAGTCCAGGAAAACGCACACTGCATCACTCTTGCACGAACACGCTCTTTCTCCTAATACGTTGAGAACTTTCAACAAACAAGAAGAGAAGGGTATTTTGCAGTGAAAATCAGACGGGTTTGTAGAAAAGTACATTTCTATGGGCTGCAGAGTGCAAAACCGTGATTGACTTCATGTTCTCGATGAAAACCTTACATTTCCAAGTGACCTGAAGTAGGACTTTCACAAAAAGATGTGTTTGCGTGTGTGTGGTGAAAGGAGCTCTAGGTTGTGTATTCAGTGCTGGAGAGTGACACACTCTACATAGGTTACACAGCGTTTTGAGAGCACCAACACGCTAAAAACTGAAACTGCTACAAGGTGTGTGTAGCGTGCAGAAAGAAGGCTTGTCATTTCAAAGAAAGAAGAGGAAACCAAAATCCAGGTAGTGAAACAAACACACCAGTATGGGAGATGTGCATGTGGACAGTTTCAAGCAGAGGCTCTTTGTGGACACTTGGAAACAGCGCTGTGAAAAAATTTCGTACGAAGCGGGATTTGGCCAAAGTTGAAAGACCTTCCAAAACCAACCCTAAAGAACTTAGCCAAACAATGAATGTTGCAATAAACTCCTGCAGGAAGGGTGCATCTATGACACAACTCCCGAGCAGGTAGCTACATTCTGCACAGTACGAAATGCATATGAATTCCAGGCTGAAAACTCACTCCAGAAGGAAGCAATGCGTGTGTTTCTCTCTGAAAGAACACTCAGCCACTAGGCTTTTGCTTGCTCCTTCAAAGTCTTTGTAGAAACGTGTGTTTTCACTGCTGGAATACGTTTTGGGATGCATTGTTTCAATCTCTTGCAAGCCTCATGTTGTTTCTTACACAATGGGGAAAAATAAGGAGTATGTTTCCCAAATCACTTGAAGTCCAGGAAAAGGCACACTGCATCACTCTTGCACGAACACGCTCTTTCTCCTAATGTGTTGAGAACTTTTAACAAACCAGAAAAGAAGGGTATTTTGCAGTGAAATTCAGACGTGTTTGTAGAAAAGTACATTTCTCTTGGCTGCAGAGTGCAAAACCGTGATTGACTTCATGTTCTCGATGAAAACCTTACATTTCCAGTGACCTGAAGTAGGACTTTCACAAAAAGATGTGTTTCCGTGTCTTTGGTGAAAGGAGCTCTAGGTTGTGTATTCAGTGCTGGAGAGTGACACACTCTACATAGGTTACACAGCGTTTTGAGAGCACCAACATGCTAAAAACTGAAACTGCTACAAGGTGTGTGTAGCGTGCAGAAAGAAGGCTTGTCATTTCAAAGAGAGAAGAGGAAACCAAAATCCAGGTAGTGAAACAAACACACCAGTATGGGAGATGTGCATGTGGACAGTTTCAAGCAGAGGCTCTTTGTGGACACTTGGAAACAGCGCTGTGAAAAAATTTCGTACGAAGCGGGATTTGGCCAAAGTTGAAAGACCTTCCAAAACCAACCCTAAAGAACTTAGCCAAACAATGAATGTTGCAATAAACTCCTGCAGGAAAGGTGCATCTATGACACAAGTCCCGAGCAGGTAGCTACATTCTGCACAGTACAAAATGCATATGAATTCCAGACTGAAAACTCACTCCAGAAGGAAGCAATGCGTGTGTTTCTCTCTGAAAGGACACTCAGCCACTAGGCTTTTGCTTGCTCCTTCAAAGTCTTTGTAGAAACGTGTGTTTTCACTGCTGGAATACGTTTTGGGATGCATTGTTTCAATCTCTTGCAAGCCTCATGTTGTTTCTTACACAATGGGGAAAAATAAGGAGTATGTTTCCCAAATCACTTGAAGTCCAGGAAAACGCACACTGCATCACTCTTGCACGAACACGCTCTTTCTCCTAATACGTTGAGAACTTTCAACAAACAAGAAGAGAAGGGTATTTTGCAGTGAAATTCAGACGGGTTTGTAGAAAAGTACATTTCTATGGGCTGCAGAGTGCAAAACCGTCATTGACTTCATGTTCTCGATGAAAACCTTGCATTTCCAGTGACCTGAAGTAGGACTTTCACAAAAAGATGTGTTTCCGTGTCTGTGGTGAAAGGAGCTCTAGGTTGTGTATTCAGTGCTGGAGAGTGACACACTCTACATAGGTTACACAGCGTTTTGAGAGCACCAACATGCTAAAAACTGAAACTGCTACAAGGTGTGTGTAGCATGCAGAAAGAAGGCTTGTCATTTCAAAGAAAGAAGAGGAAACCAAAATCCAGGTAGTGAAACAAACACACCAGTATGGGAGATGTGCATGTGGACAGTTTCAAGCAGAGGCTCTTTGTGGACACTTGGAAACAGCGCTGTGAAAAAATTTCGTACGAAGCGGGATTTGGCCAAAGTTGAAAGACCTTCCAAAACCAACCCTAAAGAACTTCGCCAAACAATGAATGTTGCAATAAACTCCTACAGGAAAGGTGCGTCTATGACACAACTCCCGAGCAGGTAGCTACATTCTGCACAGTACAAAATGCATATGAATTCCAGGTTGAAAACTCACTCCAGAAGGAAGCAATGCGTGTGTTTCTCTCTGAAAGAACACTCAGCCACTAGGCTTGCTTGCTCCTTCAAAGTCTTTGTAGAAACGTGTGTTTTCACTGCTGGAATACGTTTTGGGATGCATTGTTTCAATCTCTTGCAAGCCTCATGTTGTTTCTTACACAATGGGGAAAAATAAGGAGTATGTTTCCCAAATCACTTGAAGTCCAGGAAAACGCACACTGCATCACTCTTGCACGAACACGCTCTTTCTCCTAATACGTTGAGAACTTTCAACAAACAAGAAGAGAAGGGTATTTTGCAGTGAAATTCAGACGTGTTTGTAGAAAAGTACATTTCTCTTGGCTGCAGAGTGCAAAACCGTGATTGACTTCATGTTCTCGATGAAAACCTTACATTTCCAGTGACCTGAAGTAGGACTTTCACAAAAAGATGTGTTTCCGTGTCTGTGGTGAAAGGAGCTCTAGGTTGTGTATTCAGTGCTGGAGAGTGACACACTCTACATAGGTTACACAGCGTTTTGAGAGCACCAACATGCTAAAAACTGAAACTGCTACAAGGTGTGTGTAGCGTGCAGAAAGAAGGCTTGTCATTTCAAAGAGAGAAGAGGAAACCAAAATCCAGGTAGTGAAACAAACACACCAGTATTGGAGATGTGCATGTGGACAGTTTCAAGCAGAGGCTCTTTGTGGACACTTGGAAACAGCGCTGTGAAAAAATTTCGTACGAAGCGGGATTTGGCCAAAGTTGAAAGACCTTCCAAAACCAACCCTAAAGAACTTAGCCAAACAATGAATGTTGCAATAAACTCCTGCAGGAAAGGTGCATCTATGACACAAGTCCCGAGCAGGTACCTACATTCTGCACAGTACAAAATGCATATGAATTCCAGACTGAAAACTCACTCCAGAAGGAAGCAATGCGTGTGTTTCTCTCTGAAAGGACACTCAGCCACTAGGCTTTTGCTTGCTCCTTCAAAGTCTTTGTAGAAACGTGTGTTTTCACTGCTGGAATACGTTTTGGGATGCATTGTTTCAATCTCTTGCAAGCCTCATGTTGTTTCTTACACAATGGGGAAAAATAAGGAGTATGTTTCCCAAATCACTTGAAGTCCAGGAAAACGCACACTGCATCACTCTTGCACGAACACGCTCTTTCTCCTAATACGTTGAGAACTTTCAACAAACAAGAAGAGAAGGGTATTTTGCAGTGAAATTCAGACGGGTTTGTAGAAAAGTACATTTCTATGGGCTGCAGAGTGCAAAACCGTCATTGACTTCATGTTCTCGATGAAAACCTTACATTTCCAAGTGACCTGAAGTAGGACTTTCACAAAAAGATGTGTTTGCGTGTGTGTGGTGAAAGGAGCTCTAGGTTTTTATTCAGTGCTGGAGAGTGACACACTCTACATAGGCTACACAGCGTTTTGAGAGCACCAACACGATAAAAACTGAAACTGCTACAAGGTGTGTGTAGCGTGCAGAAAGAAGGCTTGTCATTTCAAAGAAAGAAGAGGAAACCAAAATCCAGGTAGTGAAACAAACACACCAGTATGGGAGATGTGCATGTGGACAGTTTCAAGCAGAGGCTCTTTGTGGACACTTGGAAACAGCGCTGTGAAAAAATTTCGTACGAAGCGGGATTTGGCCAAAGTTGAAAGACCTTCCAAAACCAACCCTAAAGAACTTAGCCAAACAATGAATGTTGCAATAAACTCCTGCAGGAAGGGTGCATCTATGACACAACTCCCGAGCAGGTAGCTACATTCTGCACAGTACAAAATGCATATGAATTCCAGGCTGAAAACTCACTCCAGAAGGAAGCAATGCGTGTGTTTCTCTCTGAAAGAACACTCAGCCACTAGGCTTTTGCTTGCTCCTTCAAAGTCTTTGTAGAAACGTGTGTTTTCACTGCTGGAATACGTTTTGGGATGCATTGTTTCAATCTCTTGCAAGCCTCATGTTGTTTCTTACACAATGGGGAAAAATAAGGAGTATGTTTCCCAAATCACTTGAAGTCCAGGAAAACGCACACTGCATCACTCTTGCACGAACACGCTCTTTCTCCTAATACGTTGAGAACTTTCAACAAACAAGAAGAGAAGGGTATTTTGCAGTGAAATTCAGACGGGTTTGTAGAAAAGTACATTTCTCTTGGCTGCAGAGTGCAAAACCGTGATTGACTTCATGTTCTCGATGAAAACCTTACATTTCCAGTGACCTGAAGTAGGACTTTCACAAAAAGATGTGTTTCCGTGTCTTTGGTGAAAGGAGCTCTAGGTTGTGTATTCAGTGCTGGAGAGTGACACACTCTACATAGGTTACAAAGCGTTTTGAGAGCACCAACATGCTAAAAACTGAAACTGCTACAAGGTGTGTGTAGCGTGCAGAAAGAAGGCTTGTCATTTCAAAGAGAGAAGAGGAAACCAAAATCCAGGTAGTGAAACAAACACACCAGTATGGGAGATGTGCATGTGGACAGTTTCAAGCAGAGGCTCTTTGTGGACACTTGGAAACAGCGCTGTGAAAAAATTTCGTACGAAGCGGGATTTGGCCAAAGTTGAAAGACCTTCCAAAACCAACCCTAAAGAACTTAGCCAAACAATGAATGTTGCAATAAACTCCTGCAGGAAAGGTGCATCTATGACACAAGTCCCGAGCAGGTACCTACATTCTGCACAGTACAAAATGCATATGAATTCCAGACTGAAAACTCACTCCAGAAGGAAGCAATGCGTTTGTTTCTCTCTGAAAGGACACTCAGCCACTAGGCTTTTGCTTGCTCCTTCAAAGTCTTTGTAGAAACGTGTGTTTTCACTGCTGGAATACGTTTTGGGTTGCATTGTTTCAATCTCTTGCAAGCCTCATGTTGTTTCTTACACAATGGGGAAAAATAAGGAGTATGTTTCCCAAATCACTTGAAGTCCAGGAAAACGCACACTGCATCACTCTTGCACGAACACGCTCTTTCTCCTAATACGTTGAGAACTTTCAACAAACAAGAAGAGAAGGGTATTTTGCAGTGAAATTCAGACGGGTTTGTAGAAAAGTACATTTCTATGGGCTGCAGAGTGCAAAACCGTCATTGACTTCATGTTCTCGATGAAAACCTTACATTTCCAAGTGACCTGAAGTAGGACTTTCACAAAAAGATGTGTTTGCGTGTGTGTGGTGAAAGGAGCTCTAGGTTGTGTATTCAGTGCTGGAGAGTGACACACTCTACATAGGCTACACAGCGTTTTGAGAGCACCAACACGATAAAAACTGAAACTGCTACAAGGTGTGTGTAGCGTGCAGAAAGAAGGCTTGTCATTTCAAAGAAAGAAGAGGAAACCAAAATCCAGGTAGTGAAACAAACACACCAGTATGGGAGATGTGCATGTGGACAGTTTCAAGCAGAGGCTCTTTGTGGACACTTGGAAACAGCGCTGTGAAAAAATTTCGTACGAAGCGGGATTTGGCCAAAGTTGAAAGACCTTCCAAAACCAACCCTAAAGAACTTAGCCAAACAATGAATGTTGCAATAAACTCCTGCAGGAAGGGTGCATCTATGACACAACTCCCGAGCAGGTAGCTACATTCTGCACAGTACAAAATGCATATGAATTCCAGGCTGAAAACTCACTCCAGAAGGAAGCAATGCGTGTGTTTCTCTCTGAAAGAACACTCAGCCACTAGGCTTTTGCTTGCTCCTTCAAAGTCTTTGTAGAAACGTGTGTTTTCACTGCTGGAATACGTTTTGGGATGCATTGTTTCAATCTCTTGCAAGCCTCATGTTGTTTCTTACACAATGGGGAAAAATAAGGAGTATGTTTCCCAAATCACTTGAAGTCCAGGAAAACGCACACTGCATCACTCTTGCACGAACACGCTCTTTCTCCTAATGTGTTGAGAACTTTCAACAAACCAGAAAAGAAGGGTAATTTGCAGTGAAATTCAGACGGGTTTGTAGAAAAGTACATTTCTCTTGGCTGCAGAGTGCAAAACCGTGATTGACTTCATGTTCTCGATGAAAACCTTAAATTTCCAGTGACCTGAAGTAGGACTTTCACAAAAAGATGTGTTTGCGTGTGTGTGGTGAAAGGAGCTCTAGGTTGTGTATTCAGTGCTGGAGAGTGACACACTCTACATAGGTTACACAGCGTTTTGAGAGCACCAACATGCTAAAAACTGAAACTGCTACAAGGTGTGTGTAGCGTGCAGAAAGAAGGCTTGTCATTTCAAAGAAAGAAGAGGAAACCAAAATCCAGGTAGTGAAACAAACACACCAGTATGGGAGATGTGCATGTGGACAGTTTCAAGCAGAGGCTCTTTGTGGACACTTGGAAACAGCGCTGTGAAAAAATTTCGTACGAAGCGGGATTTGGCCAAAGTTGAAAGACCTTCCAAAACCAACCCTAAAGAACTTAGCCAAACAATGAATGTTGCAATAAACTCCTGCAGGAAGGGTGCATCTATGACACAACTCCCGAGCAGGTAGCTACATTCTGCACAGTACGAAATGCATATGAATTCCAGGCTGAAAACTCACTCCAGAAGGAAGCAATGCGTGTGTTTCTCTCTGAAAGAACACTCAGCCACTAGGCTTTTGCTTGCTCCTTCAAAGTCTTTGTAGAAACGTGTGTTTTCACTGCTGGAATACGTTTTGGGATGCATTGTTTCAATCTCTTGCAAGCCTCATGTTGTTTCTTACACAATGGGGAAAAATAAGGAGTATGTTTCCCAAATCACTTGAAGTCCAGGAAAACGCACACTGCATCACTCTTGCACGAACACGCTCTTTCTCCTAATGTGTTGAGAACTTTTAACAAACCAGAAAAGAAGGGTATTTTGCAGTGAAATTCAGACGTGTTTGTAGAAAAGTACATTTCTCTTGGATGCAGAGTGCAAAACCGTGATTGACTTCATGTTCTCGATGAAAACCTTACATTTCCAGTGACCTGAAGTAGGACTTTCACAAAAAGATGTGTTTGCGTGTCTGTGGTGAAAGGAGCTCTAGGTTGTGTATTCAGTGCTGGAGAGTGACACACTCTACATAGGTTACACAGCGTTTTGAGAGCACCAACATGCTAAAAACTGAAACTGCTACAAGGTGTGTGTAGCGTGCAGAAAGAAGGCTTGTCATTTCAAAGAGAGAAGAGGAAACCAAAATCCAGGTAGTGAAACAAACACACCAGTATGGGAGATATGCATGTGGACAGTTTCAAGCAGAGGCTCTTTGTGGACACTTGGAAACAGCGCTGTGAAAAAATTTCGTACGAAGCGGGATTTGGCCAAAGTTGAAAGACCTTCCAAAACCAACCCTAAAGAACTTAGCCAAACAATGAATGTTGCAATAAACTCCTGCAGGAAAGGTGCATCTATGACACAAGTCCCGAGCAGGTAGCTACGTTCTGCACAGTACAAAATGCATATGAATTCCAGACTGAAAACTCACTCCAGAAGGAAGCAATGCGTGTGTTTCTCTCTGAAAGGACACTCAGCCACTAGGCTTTTGCTTGCTCCTTCAAAGTCTTTGTAGAAACGTGTGTTTTCACTGCTGGAATACGTTTTGGGATGCATTGTTTCAATCTCTTGCAAGCCTCATGTTGTTTCTTACACAATGGGGAAAAATAAGGAGTATGTTTCCCAAATCACTTGAAGTCCAGGAAAACGCACACTGCATCACTCTTGCACGAACACGCTCTTTCTCCTAATACGTTGAGAACTTTCAACAAACAAGAAGAGAAGGGTATTTTGCAGTGAAATTCAGACGGGTTTGTAGAAAAGTACATTTCTATGGGCTGCAGAGTGCAAAACCGTCATTGACTTCATGTTCTCGATGAAAACCTTACATTTCCAAGTGACCTGAAGTAGGACTTTCACAAAAAGATGTGTTTGCGTGTGTGTGGTGAAAGGAGCTCTAGGTTGTGTATTCAGTGCTGGAGAGTGACACACTCTACATAGGTTACACAGCGTTTTGAGAGCACCAACACGCTAAAAACTGAAACTGCTACAAGGTGTGTGTAGCGTGCAGAAAGAAGGCTTGTCATTTCAAAGAAAGAAGAGGAAACCAAAATCCAGGTAGTGAAACGAACACACCAGTATGGGAGATGTGCATGTGGACAGTTTCAAGCAGAGGCTCTTTGTGGACACTTGGAAACAGCGCTGTGAAAAAATTTCGTACGAAGCGGGATTGGGCCAAAGTTGAAAGACCTTCCAAAACCAACCCTAAAGAACTTAGCCAAACAATGAATGTTGCAATAAACTCCTGCAGGAAGGGTGCATCTATGACACAACTCCCGAGCATGTAGCTACATTCTGCACAGTACAAAATGCATATGAATTCCAGGCTGAAAACTCACTCCAGAAGGAAGCAATGCGTGTGTTTCTCTCTGAAAGAACACTCAGCCACTAGGCTTTTGCTTGCTCCTTCAAAGTCTTTGTAGAAACGTGTGTTTTCACTGCTGGAATACGTTTTGGGATGCATTGTTTCAATCTCTTGCAAGCCTCATGTTGTTTCTTACACAATGGGGAAAAATAAAGAGTATGTTTCCCAAATCACTTGAAGTCCAGGAAAACGCACACTGCATCACTCTTGCACGAACACGCTCTTTCTCCTAATGTGTTGAGAACTTTTAACAAACCAGAAAAGAAGGGTATTTTGCTGTGAAATTCAGACGTGTTTGTATAAAAGTACATTTCTATTGGCTGCAGAGTGAAAAACCGTGATTGATTTCATGTTCTCGATGAAAACCTTACATTTCCAGGTGACCTGAAGTAGGACTTTCACAAAAAGAATGGTTGCGTGTCTGTGGTGAAAGGAGCTCTAAGTTGTGTATTCAGTGCTGGAGAGTGACACACTCTACAAAGGTTACACAGCGTTTTGAGAGCACCAACATACTAAAAACTGAAACTGCTACAAGGTGTGTGTAGCGTGCAGAAAGAAGACTTGTCATTTCAAAGAAAGAAGAGGAAACCAAACTCCAGGTAGTGAAACGAGCACACCAGTATGGGAGATGTGCATGTGGACAGTTTCAAGCAGAGGCTCTTTGTGGACACTTGGAAACAGCGGTGTGAAAAAATTTCGTATGAAGCCGGATTTGGCCAAAGTTGAAAGACCTTCCAAAACCAACCCTAAAGAACTTAGCCAAACAATGAATGTTGCAATAAACTCCTGCAGGAAAGGTGCATCTATGACACAACTCCCGAGCAGGTAGCTACATTCTGCACAGCACAAAATGAATATGAATTCCAGCCTGAAAACTCACTCCAGAAGGAAGCAATGCGTGTGTTTCTCTCTGAAAGAACACTCAGCCAGTAGGCTTTTGCTTGCTCCTTCAAAGTCTTTGTAGAAACGTGTGTTTTCACTGCTGGAATACGTTTTGGGATGCATTGTTTCAATCTCTTGCAAGCCTCATGTTGTTTCTTACACAATGTGGAAAAATAAGGGGTATGTTTCCCAATCTCTTGAAATCCAGGAAAACGAACACTGCATCACTCTTGCACAAACCTGCTCTTTCTCCTAATGTGTTGAGAACATTCAAGATACCAGAAGAGAAGGGCATTTTGCAGTGAAATTCACACGGGTTTGTAGAAAAGTACATTTCTATTGGTTGCAGAGTGCAAAACCATGATTGACTTCATATTCTCGATGAAATCCTTAATTTCCAACTGATCTGAAATAGGACTTTCACAAAAAGATCTCTTTGCGTGTCTGTGGTGAAAGGAGCTGTAAGATGTGTATTCAGAGTTGGAGAGTGACACACTGTACATTGGTTACAGAGCTTTTTGAGAGCACCAACATGCTTCAAACTGATACTGCTACAAAGTGTGTGTAGCGTGCAGAATGAAGGCTTGTCATTTCAAAGAAGGAAGAGGAAACCAAAATCCAGGTAGTGAAACGAGCACACCAGTATGGGAGATGTGCATGTGGACAGTTTAAAGCAGCAGCTCTTTGTGGAAACTTGGAAACAGCTTTGTGAAAAAATTTCGTACGAAGCGGTATTTGGCCAAAGTTGAAAGACCTTCCAAAACCAACCCTAAAGAACTTAGCCAAACAATATATGTTGCAATAAGCTCCTGCAGGAAAGGTCCTTCTATGACACAACTCCTGAGGGCGTAGCTACATTCTGCACAGTACAAAATGCATATGAATACAGGCTGAAAACTCCAGAAGGATGAAATGCATGTGTTTCTCTCTGAAAGAACACTCAGCCACTGGGCTTTTGCTTGCTCCTTCAAGGTCTTTGTAGAAACGTGTGTTTTCACTGCTGGAATACGTTTTGAATGCATTGTTTCAATCTCTTGAAAGCCTCATATTGTTTCTTAGACAATCTGGAGAAACGCGGATTATGTTTCCCAAATCACTTGAAATCGAGGAAACCGCACACTACATCACTCTTGCTCAAACACGCTCTTTCTCCTTTTGTGGTGAGAACATTCAAGAAACCAGAAAAGAATGGTATTTTGATGTGAAATTCACATAGGTATGTACAGGATTTCATTTCTATTGGTTGCAGAGTGCAAAACCATGATTGACTTCATGTTCTCGATGAAAACCTTACATTTCCAACTGACCTGAAGTAGGATTTTCACAAAAAGATGTGTTTGCGTATCTGTGGTGAAAGGAGCTGTAAGATATGTATTCAGAGTTGGAGAGTGACACACTCTGCATAGGTTACACAGCGTTTTGAGAGCACCAACATGCTTCAAACTGAAACTGCTACAAGGTGTGTGTAGCGTGCAGAATGAAGGCTTGTCATTTCAAAGAAAGAAGAGGAAACCAAAATCCAGGTAGTGAAACGAACACACCAGTATGGGAGATGTGCATGTGGACAGTTTCCAGCAGCACCTCTTGGTGGACACTTGGAAACAGCGCTGTAAAAAATTTCGTGCGAAGCGGGATTTGGCCAAAGTTGAAAGACCTTCCAAAACCAACCCTAAAGAACTTAGCCAAACAATGAATGTTGCAAGAAGCTCCTGCAGGACAGGTGCTTCTATGACACAACCCCCGAGTAGGTAACTACATTCTACTCAGTACAAAGTGCAAATGAATTCCAGGCTGAAAACTCACTCCAAAAAAATGAAATGTATGTGTTTCTCTCTGAAAGAACACTCAGCCAGTAGGCTTTTGCTTGCTCTTTGAAAGTCTTTGTAGAAACGTGTGTTTTCACTGCTGGAATACGTTCTGGGATGCATTGTTTCAATGTCTTGCAAGCCTCATGTTGTTTCTTACACGATGGGGAAAAATAAGGAGTATGTTTCCCAATCACTTGAAGTCCAGGAAAACGCACACTGCATCACTCTTGCACGAACACGCTCTTTCTCCTAATGTGTTGAGAACTTTCAACAAACCAGAAAAGAAGGGTATTTTGCAGTGAAATTCAGACGGGTTTGTAGAAAAGTACATTTCTATGGGCTGCAGAGTGCAAAACCGTGATTGACTTCATGTTCTCGATGAAAACCTTACATTTCCAAGTGACCTGAAGTAGGACTTTCACAAAAAGATGTGTTTGCGTGTCTGTGGTGAAAGGAGCTCTAGGTTGTGTATTCAGTGCTGGAGAGTGACACACTCTACATAGCTTACACAGCGTTTTGAGAGCACGAACATGCTAAAAACTGAAACTGCTACAAGGTGTGTGTAGCGTGCAGAAAGAAGGCTTGTCATTTCAAAGAAAGAAGAGGAAACCAAAATCCAGGTAGTGAAACAAACACACCCGTATGGGAGATGTGCATGTGGACAGTTTAAAGCAGAGTCTCTTTGTGGACACTTGGAAACAGCGCTGTGAAAAAATTTCGTACGAAGCGGGATTTGGCCAAAGTTGAAAGACCTTCCAAAACCAACCCTAAAGAACTTAGCCAAACAATGAATGCTGCAATAAACTCCTGCAGGAAAGGTGCATCTATGACACAACTCCCGAGCAGGTAGCTACATTCTGCACAGTACAAAATGCATATGAATTCCAGGCTGAAAACTCACTCCAGAAGGAAGCAATGCGTGTGTTTCTCTCTGAAAGGACACTCAGCCAGTAGGCTTTTGCTTGCTCCTTCAAAGTCTTTGTAGAAACGTGTGTTTTCACTGCTGGAATACGTTTTGGGATGCATTGTTTCAATCTCTTGCAAGCCTCATGTTGTTTCTTACACAATGGGGAAAAATAAGGAGTATGTTTCCCAAATCACTTGAAGTCCAGGAAAACGCACACTGCATCACTCTTGCACGAACACGCTCTTTCTCCTAATGTGTTGAGAACTTTCAACAAACCAGAAAAGAAGGGTAATTTGCAGTGAAATTCAGACGGGTTTGTAGAAAAGTACATTTCTCTTGGCTGCAGAGTGCAAAACCGTGATTGACTTCATGTTCTCGATGAAAACCTTAAATTTCCAGTGACCTGAAGTAGGACTTTCACAAAAAGATGTGTTTGCGTGTGTGTGGTGAAAGGAGCTCTAGGTTGTGTATTCAGTGCTGGAGAGTGACACACTCTACATAGGTTACACAGCGTTTTGAGAGCACCAACATGCTAAAAACTGAAACTGCTACAAGGTGTGTGTAGCGTGCAGAAAGAAGGCTTGTCATTTCAAAGAAAGAAGAGGAAACCAAAATCCAGGTAGTGAAACAAACACACCAGTATGGGAGATGTGCATGTGGACAGTTTCAAGCAGAGGCTCTTTGTGGACACTTGGAAACAGCGCTGTGAAAAAATTTCGTACGAAGCGGGATTTGGCCAAAGTTGAAAGACCTTCCAAAACCAACCCTAAAGAACTTAGCCAAACAATGAATGTTGCAATAAACTCCTGCAGGAAGGGTGCATCTATGACACAACTCCCGAGCAGGTAGCTACATTCTGCACAGTACGAAATGCATATGAATTCCAGGCTGAAAACTCACTCCAGAAGGAAGCAATGCGTGTGTTTCTCTCTGAAAGAACACTCAGCCACTAGGCTTTTGCTTGCTCCTTCAAAGTCTTTGTAGAAACGTGTGTTTTCACTGCTGGAATACGTTTTGGGATGCATTGTTTCAATCTCTTGCAAGCCTCATGTTGTTTCTTACACAATGGGGAAAAATAAGGAGTATGTTTCCCAAATCACTTGAAGTCCAGGAAAACGCACACTGCATCACTCTTGCACGAACACGCTCTTTCTCCTAATGTGTTGAGAACTTTTAACAAACCAGAAAAGAAGGGTATTTTGCAGTGAAATTCAGACGTGTTTGTAGAAAAGTACATTTCTCTTGGATGCAGAGTGCAAAACCGTGATTGACTTCATGTTCTCGATGAAAACCTTACATTTCCAGTGACCTGAAGTAGGACTTTCACAAAAAGATGTGTTTGCGTGTCTGTGGTGAAAGGAGCTCTAGGTTGTGTATTCAGTGCTGGAGAGTGACACACTCTACATAGGTTACACAGCGTTTTGAGAGCACCAACATGCTAAAAACTGAAACTGCTACAAGGTGTGTGTAGCGTGCAGAAAGAAGGCTTGTCATTTCAAAGAGAGAAGAGGAAACCAAAATCCAGGTAGTGAAACAAACACACCAGTATGGGAGATATGCATGTGGACAGTTTCAAGCAGAGGCTCTTTGTGGACACTTGGAAACAGCGCTGTGAAAAAATTTCGTACGAAGCGGGATTTGGCCAAAGTTGAAAGACCTTCCAAAACCAACCCTAAAGAACTTAGCCAAACAATGAATGTTGCAATAAACTCCTGCAGGAAAGGTGCATCTATGACACAAGTCCCGAGCAGGTAGCTACGTTCTGCACAGTACAAAATGCATATGAATTCCAGACTGAAAACTCACTCCAGAAGGAAGCAATGCGTGTGTTTCTCTCTGAAAGGACACTCAGCCACTAGGCTTTTGCTTGCTCCTTCAAAGTCTTTGTAGAAACGTGTGTTTTCACTGCTGGAATACGTTTTGGGATGCATTGTTTCAATCTCTTGCAAGCCTCATGTTGTTTCTTACACAATGGGGAAAAATAAGGAGTATGTTTCCCAAATCACTTGAAGTCCAGGAAAACGCACACTGCATCACTCTTGCACGAACACGCTCTTTCTCCTAATACGTTGAGAACTTTCAACAAACAAGAAGAGAAGGGTATTTTGCAGTGAAATTCAGACGGGTTTGTAGAAAAGTACATTTCTATGGGCTGCAGAGTGCAAAACCGTCATTGACTTCATGTTCTCGATGAAAACCTTACATTTCCAAGTGACCTGAAGTAGGACTTTCACAAAAAGATGTGTTTGCGTGTGTGTGGTGAAAGGAGCTCTAGGTTGTGTATTCAGTGCTGGAGAGTGACACACTCTACATAGGTTACACAGCGTTTTGAGAGCACCAACACGCTAAAAACTGAAACTGCTACAAGGTGTGTGTAGCGTGCAGAAAGAAGGCTTGTCATTTCAAAGAAAGAAGAGGAAACCAAAATCCAGGTAGTGAAACAAACACACCAGTATGGGAGATGTGCATGTGGACAGTTTCAAGCAGAGGCTCTTTGTGGACACTTGGAAACAGCGCTGTGAAAAAATTTCGTACGAAGCGGGATTGGGCCAAAGTTGAAAGACCTTCCAAAACCAACCCTAAAGAACTTAGCCAAACAATGAATGTTGCAATAAACTCCTGCAGGAAGGGTGCATCTATGACACAACTCCCGAGCATGTAGCTACATTCTGCACAGTACAAAATGCATATGAATTCCAGGCTGAAAACTCACTCCAGAAGGAAGCAATGCGTGTGTTTCTCTCTGAAAGAACACTCAGCCACTACGCTTTTGCTTGCTCCTTCAAAGTCTTTGTAGAAACGTGTGTTTTCACTGCTGGAATACGTTTTGGGATGCATTGTTTCAATCTCTTGCAAGCCTCATGTTGTTTCTTACACAATGGGGAAAAATAAAGAGTATGTTTCCCAAATCACTTGAAGTCCAGGAAAACGCACACTGCATCACTCTTGCACGAACACGCTCTTTCTCCTAATGTGTTGAGAACTTTTAACAAACCAGAAAAGAAGGGTATTTTGCTGTGAAATTCAGACGTGTTTGTATAAAAGTACATTTCTATTGGCTGCAGAGTGAAAAACCGTGATTGATTTCATGTTCTCGATGAAAACCTTACATTTCCAGGTGACCTGAAGTAGGACTTTCACAAAAAGAATGGTTGCGTGTCTGAGGTGAAAGGAGCTCTAAGTTGTGTATTCAGTGCTGGAGAGTGACACACTCTACAAAGGTTACACAGCGTTTTGAGAGCACCAACATACTAAAAACTGAAACTGCTACAAGGTGTGTGTAGCGTGCAGAAAGAAGACTTGTCATTTCAAAGAAAGAAGAGGAAACCAAACTCCAGGTAGTGAAACGAGCACACCAGTATGGGAGATGTGCATGTGGACAGTTTCAAGCAGAGGCTCTTTGTGGACACTTGGAAACAGCGGTGTGAAAAAATTTCGTATGAAGCCGGATTTGGCCAAAGTTGAAAGACCTTCCAAAACCAACCCTAAAGAACTTAGCCAAACAATGAATGTTGCAATAAACTCCTGCAGGAAAGGTGCATCTATGACACAACTCCCGAGCAGGTAGCTACATTCTGCACAGCACAAAATGAATATGAATTCCAGCCTGAAAACTCACTCCAGAAGGAAGCAATGCGTGTGTTTCTCTCTGAAAGAACACTCAGCCAGTAGGCTTTTGCTTGCTCCTTCAAAGTCTTTGTAGAAACGTGTGTTTTCACTGCTGGAATACGTTTTGGGATGCATTGTTTCAATCTCTTGCAAGCCTCATGTTGTTTCTTACACAATGTGGAAAAATAAGGGGTATGTTTCCCAATCTCTTGAAATCCAGGAAAACGAACACTGCATCACTCTTGCACAAACCTGCTCTTTCTCCTAATGTGTTGAGAACATTCAAGATACCAGAAGAGAAGGGCATTTTGCAGTGAAATTCACACGGGTTTGTAGAAAAGTACATTTCTATTGGTTGCAGAGTGCAAAACCATGATTGACTTCATATTCTCGATGAAATCCTTAATTTCCAACTGATCTGAAATAGGACTTTCACAAAAAGATCTCTTTGCGTGTCTGTGGTGAAAGGAGCTGTAAGATGTGTATTCAGAGTTGGAGAGTGACACACTGTACATTGGTTACAGAGCTTTTTGAGAGCACCAACATGCTTCAAACTGATACTGCTACAAAGTGTGTGTAGCGTGCAGAATGAAGGCTTGTCATTTCAAAGAAGGAAGAGGAAACCAAAATCCAGGTAGTGAAACGAGCACACCAGTATGGGAGATGTGCATGTGGACAGTTTAAAGCAGCAGCTCTTTGTGGAAACTTGGAAACAGCTTTGTGAAAAAATTTCGTACGAAGCGGTATTTGGCCAAAGTTGAAAGACCTTCCAAAACCAACCCTAAAGAACTTAGCCAAACAATATATGTTGCAATAAGCTCCTGCAGGAAAGGTCCTTCTATGACACAACTCCTGAGGGCGTAGCTACATTCTGCACAGTACAAAATGCATATGAATACAGGCTGAAAACTCCAGAAGGATGAAATGCATGTGTTTCTCTCTGAAAGAACACTCAGCCACTGGGCTTTTGCTTGCTCCTTCAAGGTCTTTGTAGAAACGTGTGTTTTCACTGCTGGAATACGTTTTGAATGCATTGTTTCAATCTCTTGAAAGCCTCATATTGTTTCTTAGACAATCTGGAGAAACGCGGATTATGTTTCCCAAATCACTTGAAATCGAGGAAACCGCACACTACATCACTCTTGCTCAAACACGCTCTTTCTCCTTTTGTGGTGAGAACATTCAAGAAACCAGAAAATAATGGTATTTTGATGTGAAATTCACATAGGTATGTACAGGATTTCATTTCTATTGGTTGCAGAGTGCAAAACCATGATTGACTTCATGTTCTCGATGAAAACCTTACATTTCCAACTGACCTGAAGTAGGATTTTCACAAAAAGATGTGTTTGCGTATCTGTGGTGAAAGGAGCTGTAAGATATGTATTCAGAGTTGGAGAGTGACACACTCTGCATAGGTTACACAGCGTTTTGAGAGCACCAACATGCTTCAAACTGAAACTGCTACAAGGTGTGTGTAGCGTGCAGAATGAAGGCTTGTCATTTCAAAGAAAGAAGAGGAAACCAAAATCCAGGTAGTGAAACGAACACACCAGTATGGGAGATGTGCATGTGGACAGTTTCCAGCAGCACCTCTTGGTGGACACTTGGAAACAGCGCTGTAAAAAATTTCGTACGAAGCGGGATTTGGCCAAAGTTGAAAGACCTTCCAAAACCAACCCTAAAGAACTTAGCCAAACAATGAATGTTGCAAGAAGCTCCTGCAGGACAGGTGCTTCTATGACACAACCCCCGAGTAGGTAACTACATTCTACTCAGTACAAAGTGCAAATGAATTCCAGGCTGAAAACTCACTCCAAAAAAATGAAATGTATGTGTTTCTCTCTGAAAGAACACTCAGCCAGTAGGCTTTTGCTTGCTCTTTGAAAGTCTTTGTAGAAACGTGTGTTTTCACTGCTGGAATACGTTCTGGGATGCATTGTTTCAATGTCTTGCAAGCCTCATGTTGTTTCTTACACGATGGGGAAAAATAAGGTGTATGTTTCCCAAATCACTTGAAGTCCTGGAAAACGCACAGTGCATCACTCTTGCACGAACACGCTCTTTCTCCTAATGTGTTGAGAACTTTCAACAAACCAGAAAAGAAGGGTATTTTGCAGTGAAATTCAGACGGGTTTGTAGAAAAGTACATTTCTATGGGCTGCAGAGTGCAAAACCGTGATTGACTTCATGTTCTCGATGAAAACCTTACATTTCCAAGTGACCTGAAGTAGGACTTTCACAAAAAGATGTGTTTGCGTGTCTGTGGTGAAAGGAGCTCTAGGTTGTGTATTCAGGGCTGGAGAGTGACACACTCTACATAGCTTACACAGCGTTTTGAGAGCACGAACATGCTAAAAACTGAAACTGCTACAAGGTGTGTGTAGCGTGCAGAAAGAAGGCTTGTCATTTCAAAGAAAGAAGAGGAAACCAAAATCCAGGTAGTGAAACAAACACACCCGTATGGGAGATGTGCATGTGGACAGTTTAAAGCAGAGTCTCTTTGTGGACACTTGGAAACAGCGCTGTGAAAAAATTTCGTACGAAGCGGGATTTGGCCAAAGTTGAAAGACCTTCCAAAACCAACCCTAAAGAACTTAGCCAAACAATGAATGCTGCAATAAACTCCTGCAGGAAAGGTGCATCTATGACACAACTCCCGAGCAGGTAGCTACATTCTGCACAGTACAAAATGCATATGAATTCCAGGCTGAAAACTCACTCCAGAAGGAAGCAATGCGTGTGTTTCTCTCTGAAAGGACACTCAGCCAGTAGGCTTTTGCTTGCTCCTTCAAAGTCTTTGTAGAAACGTGTGTTTTCACTGCTGGAATACGTTTTGGGATGCATTGTTTCAATCTCTTGCAAGCCTCATGTTGTTTCTTACACAATGTGGAAAAATAAGTAGTATGTTTCTGAAATCACTTGAAATCCAGGAAAATGCACACTGCATCACTCTTGCTCAAACACGCTGTTTCTCCTAATGTGTTGAGAACTTTCTACAAACCAGAAACTAAAGCTATTTTGCAGTGAAATTCAGACGGGCATTTACAAGAGTTCATTTCTATTGGTTGCAGAGTGCAAAAGCATGATTGACTTCATGTTCTCGATGAAACCCTGACATATCCAAGTGACCTGAAGTAGGACTTGCACAAAAAGGTGTGTTTGTGTGTCTGCGGTGAAAGGAGCTCTAAGTTGTGTATTCAGTGCTGGAGAGAGACACACTCTACATAGGTTACACAGTGTTTTGAGAGCACCAACGTGCTTAAAACTGAAACTGCTACAAGGTGTGTGTAGCATGCAGAATGAAGGCTTGTCATTTCAAAGAGAGAAGAGGAAACCAAAATCCAGGTAGTGAAACGAGCACACCAGTATGGGAGACGTGCATGTGGACAGTTTCAAGCAGAGGCTCTTTGTGGACACTTGGAAACAGCGCTGTGAAAAAATTTCGTACGAAGCGGGAATTGGCCAAAGTTGAAAGACCTTCCAAAACCAACCCTAAAGAACTTAGCCAAACAATGAATGTTGCAATAAACTCCTGCAGGAAAGGTGCACCTATGACACAACCCCCGAGCAGGTAGCTACATTCTGCACAGTGCAAAATGCATATGAATTCCAGGCTGAAAACTCACTCCAGAAGGAAGCAATGCGTGTGTTTCTCTCTGAAAGAACATTCAGCCAGTAGGCTTTTGCTTGCTCCTTCAAAGTCTTTGTAGAAAGGTGTGTTTTCACTGCTGGAATACTTTTATGGGATGCATTGCTTCAATCTCTTGCAAGCCTCATGTTGTTTCTTACACAATGTGGAAAAATAAGGAGTATGTTTCCCAAATCACTTGAAATCCAGGAAAACGCACACTGCATCACTCTTGCACAAACACGCTCTTTCTCCTAATGTATTGAGAACTTTCAACAAACCGGAAACTAAAGGCATTTTGCAGTGAAATTCAGACGAGTTTGTATAAAAGTACATTTCTATTGGCTGCAGAGTGAAAAACCGTGATTGATTTCATGTTCTCGATGAAAACCTTACATTTCCAGGTGACCTGAAGTAGGACTTTCACAAAAAGAATGGTTGCGTGTCTGTGGTGAAAGGAGCTCTAAGTTGTGTATTCAGTGCTGGAGAGTGACACACTCTACATAGGTTACACAGCGTTTTGAGGGCACCAACATGCTAAAAACTGAAACTGCTACAAGGTGTGTGTAGCGTGCAGAAAGAAGGCTTGTCATTTCAAAGAAAGAAGAGGAAACCCAACTCCAGGTAGTGAAACGAGCACACCAGTATGGGAGATGTGCATGTGGACAGTTTCAAGCAGAGGCTCTTTGTGGACACTTGGAAACAGCGCTGTGAAAAAATTTCGTATGAAGCGGGATTTGGCCAAAGTTGAAAGACCTTCCAAAACCAACCCTAAAGAACTTAGCCAAACAATGAATGTTGCAATAAACTCCTGCAGGAAAGGTGCATCTATGACACAACTCCCGAGCAGGTAGCTACATTCTGCACAGCACAAAATGCATATGAATTCCAGGCTGAAAACTCACTCCAGAAGGAAGCAATGCGTGTGTTTCTCTCTGAAAGAACACTCAGCCAGTAGGCTTTTGCTTGCTCCTTCAAAGTCTTTGTAGAAACGTGTGTTTTCACTGCTGGAATACGTTTTGGGATGCATTGTTTCAATCTCTTGCAAGCCTCATGTTGTTTCTTACACAATGGGGAAAAATAAGGAGTATGTTACCCAAATCACTTGAAGTCCAGGAAAACGCAAACTGCATCACTCTTGCACGAACACGCTCTTTCTCCTAATACGTTGAGAACTTTCAACAAACAAGAAGAGAAGGATATTTTGCAGTGAAATTCAGACGGGTTTGTAGAAAAGTACATTTCTATGGGCTGCAGAGTGCAAAACCGTCATTGAGTTCATGTTCTCGATGAAAACCTTACATTTCCAAGTGACCTGAAGTAGGACTTTCACAAAAAGATGTGTTTGCGTGTCTGTGGTGAAAGGAGCTCTAGGTTGTGTATTCAGTGCTGGAGAGTGACACACTCTACATAGGTTACACAGCGTTTTGAGAGCACCAACATGCTAAAAACTGAAACTGCTACAAGGTGTGTGTAGCGTGCAGAAAGAAGGCTTGTCATTTCAAAGAAAGAAGAGGAAACCAAAATCCAGGTAGTGAAACGAACACACCAGTATGGGAGATGTGCATGTGGACAGTTTCAAGCAGAGGCTCTTTGTGGACACTTGGAAACAGCGCTGTGAAAAAATTTCGTACGAAGCGGGATTTGGCCAAAGTTGAAAGACCTTCCAAAACCAATCCTAAAGAACTTAGCCAAACAATGAATGTTGCAATAAACTCCTGCAGGAAAGGTGCGTCTATGACACAACTCCCGAGCAGGTAGCTACATTCTGCACAGTACAAAATGCATATGAATTCCAGACTGAAAACTCACTCCAGAAGGAAGCAATGCGTGTGTTTCTCTCTGAAAGGACACTCAGCCACTAGGCTTTTGCTTGCTCCTTCAAAGTCTTTGTAGAAACGTGTGTTTTCACTGCTGGAATACGTTTTGGGATGCATTGTTTCAATCTCTTGCAAGCCTCATGTTGTTTCTTACACAATGGGGAAAAATAAGGAGTATGTTTCCCAAATCACTTGAAGTCCAGGAAAACGCACACTGCATCACTCTTGCACGAACACGCTCTTTCTCCTAATACGTTGAGAACTTTCAACAAACAAGAAGAGAAGGGTATTTTGCAGTGAAATTCAGACGGGTTTGTAGAAAAGTACATTTCTATGGGCTGCAGAGTGCAAAACCGTCATTGACTTCATGTTCTCGATGAAAACCTTACATTTCCAAGTGACCTGAAGTAGGACTTTCACAAAAAGATGTGTTTGCGTGTGTGTGGTGAAAGGAGCTCTAGGTTGTGTATTCAGTGCTGGAGAGTGACACACTCTACATAGGCTACACAGCGTTTTGAGAGCACCAACACGATAAAAACTGAAACTGCTACAAGGTGTGTGTAGCGTGCAGAAAGAAGGCTTGTCATTTCAAAGAAAGAAGAGGAAACCAAAATCCAGGTAGTGAAACAAACACACCAGTATGGGAGATGTGCATGTGGACAGTTTCAAGCAGAGGCTCTTTGTGGACACTTGGAAACAGCGCTGTGAAAAAATTTCGTACGAAGCGGGATTTGGCCAAAGTTGAAAGACCTTCCAAAACCAACCCTAAAGAACTTAGCCAAACAATGAATGTTGCAATAAACTCCTGCAGGAAGGGTGCATCTATGACACAACTCCCGAGCAGGTAGCTACATTCTGCACAGTACAAAATGCATATGAATTCCAGGCTGAAAACTCACTCCAGAAGGAAGCAATGCGTGTGTTTCTCTCTGAAAGAACACTCAGCCACTAGGCTTTTGCTTGCTCCTTCAAAGTCTTTGTAGAAACGTGTGTTTTCACTGCTGGAATACGTTTTGGGATGCATTGTTTCAATCTCTTGCAAGCCTCATGTTGTTTCTTACACAATGGGGAAAAATAAGGAGTATGTTTCCCAAATCACTTGAAGTCCAGGAAAACGCACACTGCATCACTCTTGCACGAACACGCTCTTTCTCCTAATACGTTGAGAACTTTCAACAAACAAGAAGAGAAGGGTATTTTGCAGTGAAATTCAGACGGGTTTGTAGAAAAGTACATTTCTCTTGGCTGCAGAGTGCAAAACCGTGATTGACTTCATGTTCTCGATGAAAACCTTACATTTCCAGTGACCTGAAGTAGGACTTTCACAAAAAGATGTGTTTCCGTGTCTTTGGTGAAAGGAGCTCTAGGTTGTGTATTCAGTGCTGGAGAGTGACACACTCTACATAGGTTACACAGCGTTTTGAGAGCACCAACATGCTAAAAACTGAAACTGCTACAAGGTGTGTGTAGCGTGCAGAAAGAAGGCTTGTCATTTCAAAGAAGGAAGAGGAAACCAAAATCCAGGTAGTGAAACGAACACACCAGTATGGGAGATGTGCATGTGGACAGTTTCAAGCAGAGGCTCTTTGTGGACACTTGGAAACAGCGCTGTGAAAAAATTTCGTACGAAGCGGGATTTGGCCAAAGTTGAAAGACCTTCCAAAACCAACCCTAAAGAACTTAGCCAAACAATGAATGTTGCAATAAACTCCTGCAGGAAAGGTGCATCTATGACACAAGTCCCGAGCAGGTACCTACATTCTGCACAGTACAAAATGCATATGAATTCCAGACTGAAAACTCACTCCAGAAGGAAGCAATGCGTGTGTTTCTCTCTGAAAGGACACTCAGCCACTAGGCTTTTGCTTGCTCCTTCAAAGTCTTTGTAGAAACGTGTGTTTTCACTGCTGGAATACGTTTTGGGATGCATTGTTTCAATCTCTTGCAAGCCTCATGTTGTTTCTTACACAATGGGGAAAAATAAGGAGTATGTTTCCCAAATCACTTGAAGTCCAGGAAAACGCACACTGCATCACTCTTGCACGAACACGCTCTTTCTCCTAATACGTTGAGAACTTTCAACAAACAAGAAGAGAAGGGTATTTTGCAGTGAAATTCAGACGGGTTTGTAGAAAAGTACATTTCTCTTGGCTGCAGAGTGCAAAACCGTCATTGACTTCATGTTCTCGATGAAAACCTTACATTTCCAGTGACCTGAAGTAGGACTTTCACAAAAAGATGTGTTTCCGTGTCTGTGGTGAAAGGAGCTCTAGGTTGTGTATTCAGTGCTGGAGAGTGACACACTCTACATAGGTTACACAGCGTTTTGAGAGCACCAACATGCTAAAAACTGAAACTGCTACAAGGTGTGTGTAGCGTGCAGAAAGAAGGCTTGTCATTTCAAAGAAAGAAGAGGAAACCAAAATCCAGGTAGTGAAACAAACACACCAGTATGGGAGATGTGCATGTGGACAGTTTCAAGCAGAGGCTCTTTGTGGACACTTGGAAACAGCGCTGTGAAAAAATTTCGTACGAAGCGGGATTTGGCCAAAGTTGAAAGACCTTCCAAAACCAACCCTAAAGAACTTAGCCAAACAATGAATGTTGCAATAAACTCCTGCAGGAAGGGTGCATCTATGACACAACTCCCGAGCAGGTAGCTACATTCTGCACAGTACGAAATGCATATGAATTCCAGGCTGAAAACTCACTCCAGAAGGAAGCAATGCGTGTGTTTCTCTCTGAAAGAACACTCAGCCACTAGGCTTTTGCTTGCTCCTTCAAAGTCTTTGTAGAAACGTGTGTTTTCACTGCTGGAATACGTTTTGGGATGCATTGTTTCAATCTCTTGCAAGCCTCATGTTGTTTCTTACACAATGTGGAAAAATAAGGGGTATGTTTCCCAATCTCTTGAAATCCAGGAAAACGAACACTGCATCACTCTTGCACAAACCTGCTCTTTCTCCTAATGTGTTGAGAACATTCAAGATACCAGAAGAGAAGGGCATTTTGCAGTGAAATTCACACGGGTTTGTAGAAAAGTACATTTCTATTGGTTGCAGAGTGCAAAACCATGATTGACTTCATATTCTCGATGAAATCCTTAATTTCCAACTGATCTGAAATAGGACTTTCACAAAAAGATCTCTTTGCGTGTCTGTGGTGAAAGGAGCTGTAAGATGTGTATTCAGAGTTGGAGAGTGACACACTGTACATTGGTTACAGAGCTTTTTGAGAGCACCAACATGCTTCAAACTGATACTGCTACAAAGTGTGTGTAGCGTGCAGAATGAAGGCTTGTCATTTCAAAGAAGGAAGAGGAAACCAAAATCCAGGTAGTGAAACGAGCACACCAGTATGGGAGATGTGCATGTGGACAGTTTAAAGCAGCAGCTCTTTGTGGAAACTTGGAAACAGCTTTGTGAAAAAATTTCGTACGAAGCGGTATTTGGCCAAAGTTGAAAGACCTTCCAAAACCAACCCTAAAGAACTTAGCCAAACAATATATGTTGCAATAAGCTCCTGCAGGAAAGGTCCTTCTATGACACAACTCCTGAGGGCGTAGCTACATTCTGCACAGTACAAAATGCATATGAATACAGGCTGAAAACTCCAGAAGGATGAAATGCATGTGTTTCTCTCTGAAAGAACACTCAGCCACTGGGCTTTTGCTTGCTCCTTCAAGGTCTTTGTAGAAACGTGTGTTTTCACTGCTGGAATACGTTTTGAATGCATTGTTTCAATCTCTTGAAAGCCTCATATTGTTTCTTAGACAATCTGGAGAAACGCGGATTATGTTTCCCAAATCACTTGAAATCGAGGAAACCGCACACTACATCACTCTTGCTCAAACACGCTCTTTCTCCTTTTGTGGTGAGAACATTCAAGAAACCAGAAAATAATGGTATTTTGATGTGAAATTCACATAGGTATGTACAGGATTTCATTTCTATTGGTTGCAGAGTGCAAAACCATGATTGACTTCATGTTCTCGATGAAAACCTTACATTTCCAACTGACCTGAAGTAGGATTTTCACAAAAAGATGTGTTTGCGTATCTGTGGTGAAAGGAGCTGTAAGATATGTATTCAGAGTTGGAGAGTGACACACTCTGCATAGGTTACACAGCGTTTTGAGAGCACCAACATGCTTCAAACTGAAACTGCTACAAGGTGTGTGTAGCGTGCAGAATGAAGGCTTGTCATTTCAAAGAAAGAAGAGGAAACCAAAATCCAGGTAGTGAAACGAACACACCAGTATGGGAGATGTGCATGTGGACAGTTTCCAGCAGCACCTCTTGGTGGACACTTGGAAACAGCGCTGTAAAAAATTTCGTACGAAGCGGGATTTGGCCAAAGTTGAAAGACCTTCCAAAACCAACCCTAAAGAACTTAGCCAAACAATGAATGTTGCAAGAAGCTCCTGCAGGACAGGTGCTTCTATGACACAACCCCCGAGTAGGTAACTACATTCTACTCAGTACAAAGTGCAAATGAATTCCAGGCTGAAAACTCACTCCAAAAAAATGAAATGTATGTGTTTCTCTCTGAAAGAACACTCAGCCAGTAGGCTTTTGCTTGCTCTTTGAAAGTCTTTGTAGAAACGTGTGTTTTCACTGCTGGAATACGTTCTGGGATGCATTGTTTCAATGTCTTGCAAGCCTCATGTTGTTTCTTACACGATGGGGAAAAATAAGGTGTATGTTTCCCAAATCACTTGAAGTCCTGGAAAACGCACAGTGCATCACTCTTGCACGAACACGCTCTTTCTCCTAATGTGTTGAGAACTTTCAACAAACCAGAAAAGAAGGGTATTTTGCAGTGAAATTCAGACGGGTTTGTAGAAAAGTACATTTCTATGGGCTGCAGAGTGCAAAACCGTGATTGACTTCATGTTCTCGATGAAAACCTTACATTTCCAAGTGACCTGAAGTAGGACTTTCACAAAAAGATGTGTTTGCGTGTCTGTGGTGAAAGGAGCTCTAGGTTGTGTATTCAGGGCTGGAGAGTGACACACTCTACATAGCTTACACAGCGTTTTGAGAGCACGAACATGCTAAAAACTGAAACTGCTACAAGGTGTGTGTAGCGTGCAGAAAGAAGGCTTGTCATTTCAAAGAAAGAAGAGGAAACCAAAATCCAGGTAGTGAAACAAACACACCCGTATGGGAGATGTGCATGTGGACAGTTTAAAGCAGAGTCTCTTTGTGGACACTTGGAAACAGCGCTGTGAAAAAATTTCGTACGAAGCGGGATTTGGCCAAAGTTGAAAGACCTTCCAAAACCAACCCTAAAGAACTTAGCCAAACAATGAATGCTGCAATAAACTCCTGCAGGAAAGGTGCATCTATGACACAACTCCCGAGCAGGTAGCTACATTCTGCACAGTACAAAATGCATATGAATTCCAGGCTGAAAACTCACTCCAGAAGGAAGCAATGCGTGTGTTTCTCTCTGAAAGGACACTCAGCCAGTAGGCTTTTGCTTGCTCCTTCAAAGTCTTTGTAGAAACGTGTGTTTTCACTGCTGGAATACGTTTTGGGATGCATTGTTTCAATCTCTTGCAAGCCTCATGTTGTTTCTTACACAATGTGGAAAAATAAGTAGTATGTTTCTGAAATCACTTGAAATCCAGGAAAATGCACACTGCATCACTCTTGCTCAAACACGCTGTTTCTCCTAATGTGTTGAGAACTTTCTACAAACCAGAAACTAAAGCTATTTTGCAGTGAAATTCAGACGGGCATTTACAAGAGTTCATTTCTATTGGTTGCAGAGTGCAAAAGCATGATTGACTTCATGTTCTCGATGAAACCCTGACATATCCAAGTGACCTGAAGTAGGACTTGCACAAAAAGGTGTGTTTGTGTGTCTGCGGTGAAAGGAGCTCTAAGTTGTGTATTCAGTGCTGGAGAGAGACTCACTCTACATAGGTTACACAGTGTTTTGAGAGCACCAACGTGCTTAAAACTGAAACTGCTACAAGGTGTGTGTAGCATGCAGAATGAAGGCTTGTCATTTCAAAGAGAGAAGAGGAAACCAAAATCCAGGTAGTGAAACGAGCACACCAGTATGGGAGACGTGCATGTGGACAGTTTCAAGCAGAGGCTCTTTGTGGACACTTGGAAACAGCGCTGTGAAAAAATTTCGTACGAAGCGGGAATTGGCCAAAGTTGAAAGACCTTCCAAAACCAACCCTAAAGAACTTAGCCAAACAATGAATGTTGCAATAAACTCCTGCAGGAAAGGTGCACCTATGACACAACCCCCGAGCAGGTAGCTACATTCTGCACAGTGCAAAATGCATATGAATTCCAGGCTGAAAACTCACTCCAGAAGGAAGCAATGCGTGTGTTTCTCTCTGAAAGAACATTCAGCCAGTAGGCTTTTGCTTGCTCCTTCAAAGTCTTTGTAGAAAGGTGTGTTTTCACTGCTGGAATACTTTTATGGGATGCATTGCTTCAATCTCTTGCAAGCCTCATGTTGTTTCTTACACAATGTGGAAAAATAAGGAGTATGTTTCCCAAATCACTTGAAATCCAGGAAAACGCACACTGCATCACTCTTGCACAAACACGCTCTTTCTCCTAATGTATTGAGAACTTTCAACAAACCGGAAACTAAAGGCATTTTGCAGTGAAATTCAGACGAGTTTGTATAAAAGTACATTTCTATTGGCTGCAGAGTGAAAAACCGTGATTGATTTCATGTTCTCGATGAAAACCTTACATTTCCAGGTGACCTGAAGTAGGACTTTCACAAAAAGAATGGTTGCGTGTCTGTGGTGAAAGGAGCTCTAAGTTGTGTATTCAGTGCTGGAGAGTGACACACTCTACATAGGTTACACAGCGTTTTGAGAGCACCAACATGCTAAAAACTGAAACTGCTACAAGGTGTGTGTAGCGTGCAGAAAGAAGGCTTGTCATTTCAAAGAAAGAAGAGGAAACCCAACTCCAGGTAGTGAAACGAGCACACCAGTATGGGAGATGTGCATGTGGACAGTTTCAAGCAGAGGCTCTTTGTGGACACTTGGAAACAGCGCTGTGAAAAAATTTCGTATGAAGCGGGATTTGGCCAAAGTTGAAAGACCTTCCAAAACCAACCCTAAAGAACTTAGCCAAACAATGAATGTTGCAATAAACTCCTGCAGGAAAGGTGCATCTATGACACAACTCCCGAGCAGGTAGCTACATTCTGCACAGCACAAAATGCATATGAATTCCAGGCTGAAAACTCACTCCAGAAGGAAGCAATGCGTGTGTTTCTCTCTGAAAGAACACTCAGCCAGTAGGCTTTTGCTTGCTCCTTCAAAGTCTTTGTAGAAACGTGTGTTTTCACTGCTGGAATACGTTTTGGGATGCATTGTTTCAATCTCTTGCAAGCCTCATGTTGTTTCTTACACAATGTGGAAAAATAAGGAGTATGTTTCCCAATCACTTGAAATCCAGGAAAACGCACACTGCATCACTCTTGCACAAACCTGCTCTTTCTCCTAATGTGTTGAGAACATTCAAGATACCAGAAGAGAAGGGCATTTTGCAGTGAAATTCACACGGGTTTGTAGAAAAGTACATTTCTATTGGTTGCAGAGTGCAAAACCATGATTGACTTCATATTCTCGATGAAATCCTTAATTTCCAACTGATCTGAAATAGGACTTTCACAAAAAGATCTCTTTGCGTGTCTGTGGTGAAAGGAGCTGTAAGATGTGTATTCAGAGTTGGAGAGTGACACACTGTACATTGGTTACAGAGCTTTTTGAGAGCACCAACATGCTTCAAACTGATACTGCTACAAAGTGTGTGTAGCGTGCAGAATGAAGGCTTGTCATTTCAAAGAAGGAAGAGGAAACCAACATCCAGGTAGTGAAACGAGCACACCAGTATGGGAGATGTGCATGTGGACAGTTTAAAGCAGCAGCTCTTTGTGGAAACTTGGAAACAGCTTTGTGAAAAAATTTCGTACGAAGCGGTATTTGGCCAAAGTTGAAAGACCTTCCAAAACCAACCCTAAAGAACTTAGCCAAACAATATATGTTGCAATAAGCTCCTGCAGGAAAGGTCCTTCTATGACACAACTCCTGAGGGCGTAGCTACATTCTGCACAGTACAAAATGCATATGAATACAGGCTGAAAACTCCAGAAGGATGAAATGCATGTGTTTCTCTCTGAAAGAACACTCAGCCACTGGGCTTTTGCTTGCTCCTTCAAGGTCTTTGTAGAAACGTGTGTTTTCACTGCTGGAATACGTGTTGAATGCATTGTTTCAATCTCTTGAAAGCCTCATATTGTTTCTTAGACAATCTGGAGAAACGCGGATTATGTTTCCCAAATCACTTGAAATCGAGGAAACCGCACACTACATCACTCTTGCTCAAACACGCTCTTTCTCCTTTTGTGGTGAGAACATTCAAGAAACCAGAAAAGAATGGTATTTTGATGTGAAATTCACATAGGTATGTACAGGATTTCATTTCTATTGGTTGCAGAGTGCAAAACCATGATTGACTTCATGTTCTCGATGAAAACCTTACATTTCCAACTGACCTGAAGTAGGATTTTCACAAAAAGATGTGTTTGCGTATCTGTGGTGAAAGGAGCTGTAAGATATGTATTCAGAGTTGGAGAGTGACACACTCTGCATAGGTTACACAGCGTTTTGAGAGCACCAACATGCTTCAAACTGAAACTGCTACAAGGTGTGTGTAGCGTGCAGAAAGAAGGCTTGTCATTTCAAAGAAAGAAGAGGAAACCAAAATCCAGGTAGTGAAACAAACACACCCGAATGGGAGATGTGCATGTGGACAGTTTAAAGCAGAGTCTCTTTGTGGACACTTGGAAACAGCGCTGTGAAAAAATTTCGTACGAAGCGGGATTTGGCCAAAGTTGAAAGACTTTCCAAAACCAACCCTAAAGAACTTAGCCAAACAATGAATGCTGCAATAAACTCCTGCAGGAAAGGTGCATCTATGACACAACTCCCGAGCAGGTAGCTACATTCTGCACAGTACAAAATGCATATGAATTCCAGGCTGAAAACTCACTCCAGAAGGAAACAATGCGTGTGTTTCTCTCTGAAAGGACACTCAGCCAGTAGGCTTTTGCTTGCTCCTTCAAAGTCTTTGTAGAAACGTGTGTTTTCACTGCTGGAATACGTTTTGGGATGCATTGTTTCAATCTCTTGCAAGCCTCATGTTGTTTCTTACACAATGGGGAAAAATAAGGAGTATGTTTCCCAAATCACTTGAAGTCCAGGAAAACGCACACTGCATCACTCTTGCACGAACACGCTCTTTCTCCTAATGTGTTGAGAACTTTCAACAAACCAGAAAAGAAGGGTATTTTGCAGTGAAATTCAGACGGGTTTGTAGAAAAGTACATTTCTATTGGCTGCAGAGTGCAAAACCGTGGAATAGGTTTTGGGATGCATTGTTTCAATCTCTTCCAAGCTTCATGTTGTTTCTTACACAATGTGGAAAAATAAGTAGTATGTTTCTGAAATCACTTGAAATCCAGGAAAATGCACACTGCATCACCCTTGCTCAAACACGCTGTTTCTCCTAATGTGTTAAGAACTTTCTACAAACCAGAAACTAAAGGTATTTTGCAGTGAAATTCAGACGGGCATTTACAAGAGTTCATTTCTATTGGTTGCAGAGTGCAAAAGCATGATTGACTTCATGTTCTCGATGAAACCCTGACATATCCAAGTGACCTGAAGTAGGACTTGCACAAAAAGGTGTGTTTGTGTGTCTGCGGTGAAAGGAGCTCTAAGTTGTGTATTCAGTGCTGGAGAGAGACACACTCTACATAGGTTACACAGTGTTTTGAGAGCAGCAACGTGCTTAAAACTGAAACTGCTACAAGGTGTGTGTAGCGTGCAGAATGAAGGCTTGTCATTTCAAAGAAAGAAGAGGAAACCAAAATCCAGGTAGTGAAACGAACACACCAGTATGGGAGATGTGCATGTGGACAGTTTCCAGCAGCACCTCTTGGTGGACACTTGGAAACAGCGCTGTAAAAAATTTCGTACGAAGCGGGATTTGGCCAAAGTTGAAAGACCTTCCAAAACCAACCCTAAAGAACTTAGCCAAACAATGAATGTTGCAAGAAGCTCCTGCAGGACAGGTGCTTCTATGACACAACCCCCGAGTAGGTAACTACATTCTACTCAGTACAAAGTGCAAATGAATTCCAGGCTGAAAACTCACTCCAAAAAAATGAAAAGTATGTGTTTCTCTCTGAAAGAACACTCAGCCAGTAGGCTTTTGCTTGCTCTTTGAAAGTCTTTGTAGAAACGTGTGTTTTCACTGCTGGAATACGTTCTGGGATGCATTGTTTCAATGTCTTGCAAGCCTCATGTTGTTTCTTACACGATGGGGAAAAATAAGGTGTATGTTTCCCAAATCACTTGAAGTCCTGGAAAACGCACAGTGCATCACTCTTGCACGAACACGCTCTTTCTCCTAATGTGTTGAGAACTTTCAACAAACCAGAAAAGAAGGGTATTTTGCAGTGAAATTCAGACGGGTTTGTAGAAAAGTACATTTCTATGGGCTGCAGAGTGCAAAACCGTGATTGACTTCATGTTCTCGATGAAAACCTTACATTTCCAAGTGACCTGAAGTAGGACTTTCACAAAAAGATGTGTTTGCGTGTCTGTGGTGAAAGGAGCTCTAGGTTGTGTATTCAGGGCTGGAGAGTGACACACTCTACATAGCTTACACAGCGTTTTGAGAGCACGAACATGCTAAAAACTGAAACTGCTACAAGGTGTGTGTAGCGTGCAGAAAGAAGGCTTGTCATTTCAAAGAAAGAAGAGGAAACCAAAATCCAGGTAGTGAAACAAACACACCCGTATGGGAGATGTGCATGTGGACAGTTTAAAGCAGAGTCTCTTTGTGGACACTTGGAAACAGCGCTGTGAAAAAATTTCGTACGAAGCGGGATTTGGCCAAAGTTGAAAGACCTTCCAAAACCAACCCTAAAGAACTTAGCCAAACAATGAATGCTGCAATAAACTCCTGCAGGAAAGGTGCATCTATGACACAACTCCCGAGCAGGTAGCTACATTCTGCACAGTACAAAATGCATATGAATTCCAGGCTGAAAACTCACTCCAGAAGGAAGCAATGCGTGTGTTTCTCTCTGAAAGGACACTCAGCCAGTAGGCTTTTGCTTGCTCCTTCAAAGTCTTTGTAGAAACGTGTGTTTTCACTGCTGGAATACGTTTTGGGATGCATTGTTTCAATCTCTTGCAAGCCTCATGTTGTTTCTTACACAATGTGGAAAAATAAGTAGTATGTTTCTGAAATCACTTGAAATCCAGGAAAATGCACACTGCATCACTCTTGCTCAAACACGCTGTTTCTCCTAATGTGTTGAGAACTTTCTACAAACCAGAAACTAAAGCTATTTTGCAGTGAAATTCAGACGGGCATTTACAAGAGTTCATTTCTATTGGTTGCAGAGTGCAAAAGCATGATTGACTTCATGTTCTCGATGAAACCCTGACATATCCAAGTGACCTGAAGTAGGACTTGCACAAAAAGGTGTGTTTGTGTGTCTGCGGTGAAAGGAGCTCTAAGTTGTGTATTCAGTGCTGGAGAGAGACACACTCTACATAGGTTACACAGTGTTTTGAGAGCACCAACGTGCTTAAAACTGAAACTGCTACAAGGTGTGTGTAGCATGCAGAATGAAGGCTTGTCATTTCAAAGAGAGAAGAGGAAACCAAAATCCAGGTAGTGAAACGAGCACACCAGTATGGGAGACGTGCATGTGGACAGTTTCAAGCAGAGGCTCTTTGTGGACACTTGGAAACAGCGCTGTGAAAAAATTTCGTACGAAGCGGGAATTGGCCAAAGTTGAAAGACCTTCCAAAACCAACCCTAAAGAACTTAGCCAAACAATGAATGTTGCAATAAACTCCTGCAGGAAAGGTGCACCTATGACACAACCCCCGAGCAGGTAGCTACATTCTGCACAGTGCAAAATGCATATGAATTCCAGGCTGAAAACTCACTCCAGAAGGAAGCAATGCGTGTGTTTCTCTCTGAAAGAACATTCAGCCAGTAGGCTTTTGCTTGCTCCTTCAAAGTCTTTGTAGAAAGGTGTGTTTTCACTGCTGGAATACTTTTATGGGATGCATTGCTTCAATCTCTTGCAAGCCTCATGTTGTTTCTTACACAATGTGGAAAAATAAGGAGTATGTTTCCCAAATCACTTGAAATCCAGGAAAACGCACACTGCATCACTCTTGCACAAACACGCTCTTTCTCCTAATGTATTGAGAACTTTCAACAAACCGGAAACTAAAGGCATTTTGCAGTGAAATTCAGACGAGTTTGTATAAAAGTACATTTCTATTGGCTGCAGAGTGAAAAACCGTGATTGATTTCATGTTCTCGATGAAAACCTTACATTTCCAGGTGACCTGAAGTAGGACTTTCACAAAAAGAATGGTTGCGTGTCTGTGGTGAAAGGAGCTCTAAGTTGTGTATTCAGTGCTGGAGAGTGACACACTCTACATAGGTTACACAGCGTTTTGAGAGCACCAACATGCTAAAAACTGAAACTGCTACAAGGTGTGTGTAGCGTGCAGAAAGAAGGCTTGTCATTTCAAAGAAAGAAGAGGAAACCCAACTCCAGGTAGTGAAACGAGCACACCAGTATGGGAGATGTGCATGTGGACAGTTTCAAGCAGAGGCTCTTTGTGGACACTTGGAAACAGCGCTGTGAAAAAATTTCGTATGAAGCGGGATTTGGCCAAAGTTGAAAGACCTTCCAAAACCAACCCTAAAGAACTTAGCCAAACAATGAATGTTGCAATAAACTCCTGCAGGAAAGGTGCATCTATGACACAACTCCCGAGCAGGTAGCTACATTCTGCACAGCACAAAATGCATATGAATTCCAGGCTGAAAACTCACTCCAGAAGGAAGCAATGCGTGTGTTTCTCTCTGAAAGAACACTCAGCCAGTAGGCTTTTGCTTGCTCCTTCAAAGTCTTTGTAGAAACGTGTGTTTTCACTGCTGGAATACGTTTTGGGATGCATTGTTTCAATCTCTTGCAAGCCTCATGTTGTTTCTTACACAATGTGGAAAAATAAGGAGTATGTTTCCCAATCACTTGAAATCCAGGAAAACGCACACTGCATCACTCTTGCACAAACCTGCTCTTTCTCCTAATGTGTTGAGAACATTCAAGATACCAGAAGAGAAGGGCATTTTGCAGTGAAATTCACACGGGTTTGTAGAAAAGTACATTTCTATTGGTTGCAGAGTGCAAAACCATGATTGACTTCATATTCTCGATGAAATCCTTAATTTCCAACTGATCTGAAATAGGACTTTCACAAAAAGATCTCTTTGCGTGTCTGTGGTGAAAGGAGCTGTAAGATGTGTATTCAGAGTTGGAGAGTGACACACTGTACATTGGTTACAGAGCTTTTTGAGAGCACCAACATGCTTCAAACTGATACTGCTACAAAGTGTGTGTAGCGTGCAGAATGAAGGCTTGTCATTTCAAAGAAGGAAGAGGAAACCAACATCCAGGTAGTGAAACGAGCACACCAGTATGGGAGATGCGCATGTGGACAGTTTAAAGCAGCAGCTCTTTGTGGAAACTTGGAAACAGCTTTGTGAAAAAATTTCGTACGAAGCGGTATTTGGCCAAAGTTGAAAGACCTTCCAAAACCAACCCTAAAGAACTTAGCCAAACAATATATGTTGCAATAAGCTCCTGCAGGAAAGGTCCTTCTATGACACAACTCCTGAGGGCGTAGCTACATTCTGCACAGTACAAAATGCATATGAATACAGGCTGAAAACTCCAGAAGGATGAAATGCATGTGTTTCTCTCTGAAAGAACACTCAGCCACTGGGCTTTTGCTTGCTCCTTCAAGGTCTTTGTAGAAACGTGTGTTTTCACTGCTGGAATACGTGTTGAATGCATTGTTTCAATCTCTTGAAAGCCTCATATTGTTTCTTAGACAATCTGGAGAAACGCGGATTATGTTTCCCAAATCACTTGAAATCGAGGAAACCGCACACTACATCACTCTTGCTCAAACACGCTCTTTCTCCTTTTGTGGTGAGAACATTCAAGAAACCAGAAAAGAATGGTATTTTGATGTGAAATTCACATAGGTATGTACAGGATTTCATTTCTATTGGTTGCAGAGTGCAAAACCATGATTGACTTCATGTTCTCGATGAAAACCTTACATTTCCAACTGACCTGAAGTAGGATTTTCACAAAAAGATGTGTTTGCGTATCTGTGGTGAAAGGAGCTGTAAGATATGTATTCAGAGTTGGAGAGTGACACACTCTGCATAGGTTACACAGCGTTTTGAGAGCACCAACATGCTTCAAACTGAAACTGCTACAAGGTGTGTGTAGCGTGCAGAAAGAAGGCTTGTCATTTCAAAGAAAGAAGAGGAAACCAAAATCCAGGTAGTGAAACAAACACACCCGAATGGGAGATGTGCATGTGGACAGTTTAAAGCAGAGTCTCTTTGTGGACACTTGGAAACAGCGCTGTGAAAAAATTTCGTACGAAGCGGGATTTGGCCAAAGTTGAAAGACTTTCCAAAACCAACCCTAAAGAACTTAGCCAAACAATGAATGCTGCAATAAACTCCTGCAGGAAAGGTGCATCTATGACACAACTCCCGAGCAGGTAGCTACATTCTGCACAGTACAAAATGCATATGAATTCCAGGCTGAAAACTCACTCCAGAAGGAAACAATGCGTGTGTTTCTCTCTGAAAGGACACTCAGCCAGTAGGCTTTTGCTTGCTCCTTCAAAGTCTTTGTAGAAACGTGTGTTTTCACTGCTGGAATACGTTTTGGGATGCATTGTTTCAATCTCTTGCAAGCCTCATGTTGTTTCTTACACAATGGGGAAAAATAAGGAGTATGTTTCCCAAATCACTTGAAGTCCAGGAAAACGCACACTGCATCACTCTTGCACGAACACGCTCTTTCTACTAATGTGTTGAGAACTTTCAACAAACCAGAAAAGAAGGGTATTTTGCAGTGAAATTCAGACGGGTTTGTAGAAAAGTACATTTCTATTGGCTGCAGAGTGCAAAACCGTGGAATAGGTTTTGGGATGCATTGTTTCAATCTCTTCCAAGCTTCATGTTGTTTCTTACACAATGTGGAAAAATAAGTAGTATGTTTCTGAAATCACTTGAAATCCAGGAAAATGCACACTGCATCACCCTTGCTCAAACACGCTGTTTCTCCTAATGTGTTAAGAACTTTCTACAAACCAGAAACTAAAGGTATTTTGCAGTGAAATTCAGACGGGCATTTACAAGAGTTCATTTCTATTGGTTGCAGAGTGCAAAAGCATGATTGACTTCATGTTCTCGATGAAACCCTGACATATCCAAGTGACCTGAAGTAGGACTTGCACAAAAAGGTGTGTTTGTGTGTCTGCGGTGAAAGGAGCTCTAAGTTGTGTATTCAGTGCTGGAGAGAGACACACTCTACATAGGTTACACAGTGTTTTGAGAGCAGCAACGTGCTTAAAACTGAAACTGCTACAAGGTGTGTGTAGCATGCAGAATGAAGGCTTGTCATTTCAAAGAAAGAAGAGGAAACCAAAATCCAGGTAGTGAAACGAGCACACCAGTATGGGAGACGTGCATGTGGACAGTTTTAACCAGAGGCTCTTTGTGGACACTTGGAAACAGCGGTGTGAAAAAATTTCGTATGAAGCCGGATTTGGCCAAAGTTGAAAGACCTTCCAAAACCAACCCTAAAGAACTTAGCCAAACAATGAATGTTGCAATAAACTCCTGCAGGAAAGGTGCATCTATGACACAACTCCCGAGCAGGTAGCTACATTCTGCACAGCACAAAATGCATATGAATTCCAGGCTGAAAACTCACTCCAGAAGGAAGCAATGCGTGTGTTTCTCTCTGAAAGAACACTCAGCCAGTAGGCTTTTGCTTGCTCCTTCAAAGTCTTTGTAGAAACGTGTGTTTTCACTGCTGGAATACGTTTTGGGATGCATTGTTTCAATCTCTTGCAAGCGTCATGTTGTTTCTTACACAATGTGGAAAAATAAGGGGTATGTTTCCCAATCTCTTGAAATCCAGGAAAACGAACACTGCATCACTCTTGCACAAACCTGCTCTTTCTCCTAATGTGTTGAGAACATTCAAGATACCAGAAGAGAAGGGCATTTTGCAGTGAAATTCACACGGGTTTGTAGAAAAGTACATTTCTATTGGTTGCAGAGTGCAAAACCATGATTGACTTCATATTCTCGATGAAATCCTTAATTTCCAACTGATCTGAAATAGGACTTTCACAAAAAGATCTCTTTGCGTGTCTGTGGTGAAAGGAGCTGTAAGATGTGTATTCAGAGTTGGAGAGTGACACACTGTACATTGGTTACAGAGCTTTTTGAGAGCACCAACATGCTTCAAACTGATACTGCTACAAAGTGTGTGTAGCGTGCAGAATGAAGGCTTGTCATTTCAAAGAAGGAAGAGGAAACCAACATCCAGGTAGTGAAACGAGCACACCAGTATGGGAGACGTGCATGTGGACAGTTTCAAGCAGAGGCTCTTTGTGGACACTTGGAAACAGCGCTGTGAAAAAATTTCGTACGAAGCGGGATTTGGCCAAAGTTGAAAGACCTTCCAAAACCAACCCTAAAGAACTTAGCCAAACAATGAATGTTGCAATAAACTCCTGCAGGAAAGGTGCATCTATGACACAACCCCCGAGCAGGTAGCTACATTCTGCACAGTACAAAATGCATATGAATTCCAGGCTGAAAACTCACTCCAGAAGGAAGCAATGCGTGTGTTTCTCTCTGAAAGAACATTCAGCCAGTATGCTTTTGCTTGCTCCTTCAAAGTCTTTGTAGAAAGGTGTGTTTTCACTGCTGGAATACTTTTATGGGATGCATTGTTTCAATCTCTTGCAAGCCTCATGTTGTTTCTTACATAATGTGGAAAAATAAGGAGTATGTTTCCCAATCACTTGAAATCCAGGAAAACGCACACTGCATCACTCTTGCACAAACACGCTCTTTCTCCTAATGTATTGAGAACTTTCAACAAACCAGAAACTAAAGGCATTCTGCAGTGAAATTCAGACGAGTTTGTATAAAAGTACATTTCAATTGGCTGCAGAGTGAAAAACCGTGATTGATTTCATGTTCTCGATGAAAACCTTACATTTCCAGGTGACCTGAAGTAGGACTTTCACAAAAAGAATGGTTGAGTGTCTGTGGTGAAACTAGCTCTAAGTTGTGTATTCAGTGCTGGAGAGTGACACACTCTACATAGGTTACACAGCGTTTTGAGAGCACCAACATGCTAAAAACTGAAACTGCTACAAGGTGTGTGTAGCGTGCAGAAAGAAGGCTTGTCATTTCAAAGAAAGAAGATGAAACCAAACTCCAGGTAGTGAAACGAGCACACCAGTATGGGAGATGTGCATGTGGACAGTTTCAAGCAGAGGCTCTTTGTGGACACTTGGAAACAGCATTGTGAAAAAATTTCGTATGAAGCGGAATTTGGCCAAAGTTGAAAGACCTTCCAAAACCAACCCTAAAGAACTTAGCCAAACAATGAATGTTGCAATAAACTCCTGCAGGAAAGGTGCATCTATGACAAAACCCCCGAGCAGGTAGCTACATTCTGCACAGTACAAAATGCATATGAATTCCAGGCTGAAAACTCACTCCAGAAGGAAGCAATGCGTGTGTTTCTCTCTGAAAGAACACTCAGCCAGTAGGCTTTTGCTTGCTCCTTCAAAGTCTTTGTAGAAACGTGTGTTTTCACTGCTGGAATACGTTTTGGGATGCATTGTTTCAATCTCTTGCAAGCCTCATGTTGTTTCTTACACAATGTGGAAAAATAAGGAGTATGTTTCCCAATCACTTGAAATCCAGGAAAACGCACACTGCATCACTCTTGCACAAACCTGCTCTTTCTCCTAATGTATTGAGAACTTTCAACAAAACCAGAAACTAAAGGCATTTTGCAGTGAAATTCAGACGAGTTTGTATAAAAGTACATTTCAATTGGCTGCAGAGTGAAAAACCGTGATTGATTTCATGTTCTCAATGAAAACCTTACATTTCCAGGTGACCTGAAGTAGGCCTTTCACAAAAAGAATGGTTGCGTGTCTGTGGTGAAAGGAGCTCTAAGTTGTGTATTCAGTGCTGGAGAGTGACACACTCTACATAGGTTACACAGCGTTTTGAGAGCACCAACACGCTAAAAACTGAAACTGCTACAAGGTGTGTGTAGCGTGCAGAAAGAAGGCTTGTCATTTCAAAGAGAGAAGAGGAAACCAAAATCCAGGTAGTGAAACGAACACACCAGTATGGGAGATGTGCATGTGGACAGTTTCAAGCAGAGACTCTTTGTGGACACTTGGAAACAGCGCTGTGAAAAAATTTCGTATGAAGCGGGATTTGGCCAAAGTTGAAAGACCTTCCAAAACCAACCCTAAAGAACTTAGCCAAACAATGAATGTTTCAATAAACTCCTGCAGGAAAGGTGCGTCTATGACACAACTCCCGAGCAGGTAGCTACATTCTGCACAGTACAAAATGCATATGAATTCCAGGCTGAAAACTCACTCCAGAAGGAAGCAATGCGTGTGTTTCTCTCTGAAAGAACACTCAGCCACTAGGCTTTTGCTTGCTCCTTCAAAGTCTTTGTAGAAACGTGTGTTTTCACTGCTGGAATACGTTTTGGGATGCATTGTTTCAATCTCTTGCAAGCCTCATGTTGTTTCTTACACAATGGGGAAAAATAAGGAGTATGTTTCCCAAATCACTTGAAGTCCAGGAAAACGCACACTGCATCACTCTTGCACGAACACGCTCTTTCTCCTAATGTGTTGAGAACTTTCAACAAACCAGAAAAGAAGGGTATTTTGCAGTGAAATTCAGACGGGTTTGTAGAAAAGTACATTTCTATTGGCTGCAGAGTGCAAAACCGTGATTGACTTCATGTTCTCGATGAAAACCTTACATTTCCAAGTGACCTGAAGTAGGACTTTCACAAAAAGATGTGTTTGTGTGTCTGTGTTGAAAGGAGCTCTAGGTTGTGTATTCAGTGCTGGAGAGTGACACACTCTACATAGGTTACACAGCGTTTTGAGAGCACCAACATGCTAAAAACTGAAACTGCTACAAGGTGTGTGTAGCGTGCAGAAAGAAGGCTTGTCATTTCAAATAAAGAAGAGGAAACCAAAATCCAGGTAGTGAAACGAACACACCAGTATGGGAGATGTGCATGTGGACAGTTTCAAGCAGAGGCTCTTTGTGGACACTTGGAAACAGCGCTGTGAAAAAATTTCGTACGAAGCGGGATTTGGCAAAAGTTGAAAGACCTTCCAAAACCAATCCTAAAGAACTTAGCCAAACAATGAATGTTGCAATAAACTCCTACAGGAAAGGTGCGTCTATGACACAACTCCCGAGCAGGTAGCTACATTCTGCACAGTACAAAATGCATATGAATTCCAGGTTGAAAACTCACTCCAGAAGGAAGCAATGCGTGTGTTTCTCTCTGAAAGAACACTCAGCCACTAGGCTTTTGCTTGCTCCTTCAAAGTCTTTGTAGAAACGTGTGTTTTCACTGCTGGAATACGTTTTGGGATGCATTGTTTCAATCTCTTGCAAGCCTCATGTTGTTTCTTACACAATGGGGAAAAATAAGGAGTATGTTTCCCAAATCACTTGAAGTCCAGGAAAACGCACACTGCATCACTCTTGCACGAACACGCTCTTTCTCCTAATGTGTTGAGAACTTTCAACAAACCAGAAAAGAAGGGTATTTTGCAGTGAAATTCAGACGGGTTTGTAGAAAAGTACATTTCTATTGGCTGCAGAGTGCAAAACCGTGATTGACTTCATGTTCTCGATGAAAACCTTACATTTCCAAGTGACCTGAAGTAGGACTTTCACAAAGAGATGTGTTTGTGTGTCTGTGGTGAAAGGAGCTCTAGGTTGTGTATTCAGTGCTGGAGAGTGACACACTCTACATAGGTTACAGAGCGTTTTGAGAGCACCAACATGCTAAAAACTGAAACTGCTACAAGGTGTGTGTAGCGTGCAGAAAGAAGGCTTGTCATTTCAAAGAAAGAAGAGGAAACCAAAATCCAGGTAGTGAAACAAACACACCAGTATGGGAGATGTGCATGTGGACAGTTTCAAGCAGAGGCTCTTTGTGGACACTTGGAAACAGCGCTGTGAAAAAATTTCGTACGAAGCGGGATTTGGCCAAAGTTGAAAGACCTTCCAAAACCAACCCTAAAGAACTTAGCCAAACAATGAATGTTGTAATAAACTCCTGCAGGAAAGGTGCATCTATGACACAACTCCCGAGCAGGTAGCTACATTCTGCACAGTACAAAATGCATATGAATTCCAGGCTGAAAACTCACTCCAGAAGGAAGCAATGCGTGTGTTTCTCTCTGAAAGAACACTCAGCCACTAGGCTTTTGCTTGCTCCTTCAAAGTCTTTGTAGAAACGTGTGTTTTCACTGCTGGAATACGTTTTGGGATGAATTGTTTCAATCTCTTGCAAGCCTCATGTTGTTTCTTACACAATGGGGAAAAATAAGGAGTATGTTTCCCAAATCACTTGAAGTCCAGGAAAACGCACACTGCATCACTCTTGCACGAACACGCTCTTTCTCCTAATACGTTGAGAACTTTCAACAAACAAGAAGAGAAGGATATTTTGCAGTGAAATTCAGACGGGTTTGTAGAAAAGTACATTTCTATGGGCTGCAGAGTGCAAAACCGTCATTGACTTCATGTTCTCGATGAAAACCTTACATTTCCAAGTGACCTGAAGTAGGACTTTCACAAAAAGATGTGTTTGCGTGTCTGTGGTGAAAGGAGCTCTAGGTTGTGTATTCAGTGCTGGAGAGTGACACACTCTACATAGGTTACACAGCGTTTTGAGAGCACCAACATGCTAAAAACTGAAACTGCTACAAGGTGTGTGTAGCGTGCAGAAAGAAGGCTTGTCATTTCAAAGAAAGAAGAGGAAACCAAAATCCAGGTAGTGAAACGAACACACCAGTATGGGAGATATGCATGTGGACAGTTTCAAGCAGAGGCTCTTTGCGGACACTTGGAAACAGCGCTGTGAAAAAATTTCGTACGAAGCGGGATTTGGCCAAAGTTGAAAGACCTTCCAAAACCAACCCTAAAGAACTTAGCCAAACAATGAATGTTTCAATAAACTCCTGCAGGAAAGGTGCGTCTATGACACAACTCCCGAGCAGGTAGCTACATTCTGCACAGTACAAAATGCATATGAATTCCAGGCTGAAAACTCACTCCAGAAGGAAGCAATGCGTGTGTTTCTCTCTGAAAGAACACTCAGCCACTAGGCTTTTGCTTGCTCCTTCAAAGTCTTTGTAGAAACGTGTGTTTTCACTGCTGGAATACGTTTTGGGATGCATTGTTTCAATCTCTTGCAAGCCTCATGTTGTTTCTTACACAATGGGGAAAAATAAGGAGTATGTTTCCCAAATCACTTGAAGTCCAGGAAAACGCACACTGCATCACTCTTGCACGAACACGCTCTTTCTCCTAATGTGTTGAGAACTTTCAACAAACCAGAAAAGAAGGGTATTTTGCAGTGAAATTCAGACGGGTTTGTAGAAAAGTACATTTCTATGGGCTGCAGAGTACAAAACCGTCATTGACTTCATGTTCTCGATGAAAACCTTACATTTCCAAGTGACCTGAAGTAGGACTTTCACAAAAAGATGTGTTTGCGTGTCTGTGGTGAAAGGAGCTCTAGGTTGGGTATTCAGTGCTGGAGAGTGACACACTCTACATAGGTTACACAGCGTTTTCAGAGCACCAACACGCCAAAAACTGAAACTGCTACAAGGTGTTTGTAGCGTGCAGAAAGAAGGCTTGTCATTTCAAAGAAAGAAGAGGAAACCAAAATCCAGGTAGTGAAACGAACACACCAGTATGGGAGATGTGCATGTGGACAGTTTCAAGCAGAGACTCTTTGTGGACACTTGGAAACAGCGCTGTGAAAAAATTTCGTACGAAGCGGGATTTGGCCAAAGTTGAAAGACCTTCCAAAACCAACCCTAAAGAACTTAGCCAAACAATGAATGTTTCAATAAACTCCTGCAGGAAAGGTGCGTCTATGACACAACTCCCGAGCAGGTAGCTACATTCTGCACAGTACAAAATGCATATGAATTCCAGGCTGAAAACTCACTCCAGAAGGAAGCAATGCGTGTGTTTCTCTCTGAAAGAACACTCAGCCACTAGGCTTTTGCTTGCTCCTTCAAAGTCTTTGTAGAAACGTGTGTTTTCACTGCTGGAATACGTTTTGGGATGCATTGTTTCAATCTCTTGCAAGCCTCATGTTGTTTCTTACACAATGGGGAAAAAAAAGGAGTATGTTTCCCAAATCACTTGAAGTCCAGGAAAACGCACACTGCATCACTCTTGCACGAACCTGCTCTTTCTCCTAATGTGTTGAGAACATTCAAGATACCAGAAGAGAAGGGCATTTTGCAGTGAAATTCACACGGGTTTGTAGAAAAGTACATTTCTATTGGTTGCAGAGTGCAAAACCATGATGACTTCATATTCTCGATGAAATCCTTAATTTCCAACTGATCTGAAATAGGACTTTCACAAAAAGATCTCTTTGCGTGTCTGTGGTGAAGGAGCTCTAAGTTGTGTATTCAGTGCTGGAGAGTGACACACTCTACATAGGTTACACAGCGTTTTGAGAGCACCAACATGCTAAAAACTGAAACTGCTACAAGGTGTGTGTAGCGTGCAGAAAGAAGGCTTGTCATTTCAAAGAAAGAAGAGGAAACCAAACTCCAGGTAGTGAAACGAGCACACCAGTATGGGAGATGTGCATGTGGACAGTTTCAAGCAGAGGCTCTTTGTGGACACTTGGAAACAGCGCTGTGAAAAAATTTCGTACGAAGCGGTATTTGGCCAAAGTTGAAAGACCTTCCAAAACCAACCCTAAAGAACTTAGCCAAACAATGAATGTTGCAATAAGCTCCTGCAGGAAAGGTCCTTCTATGACACAACTCCTGAGGGCGTAGCTACATTCTGCACTGTACAAAATGCATATGAATTCCAGGCTGAATACTCACTGCAGAAGGATGAAATGCATGTGTTTCTCTCTGAAAGAACACTCAGCCACTGGGCTTTTGCTTGCTCCTTCAAGGTCTTTGTAGAAACGTGTGTTTTCACTGCTGGAATACGTTTTGAATGCATTGTTTCAATCTCTTGAAAGCCTCATATTGTTTCTTAGACAATCTGGAGAAACGCGGATTATGTTTCCCAAATCACTTGAAATCGAGGAAACCGCACACTACATCACTCTTGCTCAAACACGCTCTTTCTCCTTTTGTGGTGAGAACATTCAAGAAACCAGAAAAGAATGGTATTTTGATGTGAAATTCACATAGGTATGTACAGGATTTCATTTCTATTGGTTGCAGAGTGCAAAACCATGATTGACTTCATGTTCTCGATGAAAACCTTACATTTCCAACTGACCTGAAGTAGGACTTTCACAAAAAGATGTGTTTGCGTGTCTGTGGTGAAAGGAGCTCTAGGTTGTGTATTCAGTGCTGGAGAGTGACACACTCTGCATAGGTTACACAGCGTTTGGAGACCACCAACATGCTTCAAACTGAAACTGCTACAAGGTGTGTGTAGCGTGCAGAATGAAGGCTTGTCATTTCAAAGAAAGAAGAGGAAACCCAACTCCAGGTAGTGAAACGAGCACACCAGTATGGGAGATGTGCATGTGGACAGTTTCAAGCAGAGGCTCTTTGTGGACACTTGGAAACAGCGGTGTGAAAAAATTTCGTATGAAGCCGGATTTGGCCAAAGTTGAAAGACCTTCCAAAACCAACCCTAAAGAACTTAGCCAAACAATGAATGTTGCAATAAACTCCTGCAGGAAAGGTGCATCTATGACACAACTCCCGAGCAGGTAGCTACATTCTGCACAGCACAAAATGAATATGAATTCCAGGCTGAAAACTCACTCCAGAAGGAAGCAATGCGTGTGTTTCTCTCTGAAAGAACACTCAGCCAGTAGGCTTTTGCTTGCTCCTTCAAAGTCTTTGTAGAAACGTGTGTTTTCACTGCTGGAATACGTTTTGGGATGCATTGTTTCAATCTCTTGCAAGCCTCATGTTGTTTCTTACACAATGTGGAAAAATAAGGGGTATGTTTCCCAATCTCTTGAAATCCAGGAAAACGCACACTGCATCACTCTTGCACAAACCTGCTCTTTCTCCTAATGTGTTGAGAACATTCAAGATACCAGAAGAGAAGGGCATTTTGCAGTGAAATTCACACGGGTTTGTAGAAAAGTACATTTCTATTGGTTGCAGAGTGCAAAACCATGATTGACTTCATATTCTCGATGAAATCCTTAATTTCCAACTGATCTGAAATAGGACTTTCACAAAAAGATCTCTTTGCGTGTCTGTGGTGAAAGGAGCTGTAAGATGTGTATTCAGAGTTGGAGAGTGACACACTGTACATTGGTTACAGAGCTTTTTGAGAGCACCAACATGCTTCAAACTGATACTGCTACAAAGTGTGTGTAGCGTGCAGAATGAAGGCTTGTCATTTCAAAGAAGGAAGAGGAAACCAACATCCAGGTAGTGAAACGAGCACACCAGTATGGGAGATGTGCATGTGGACAGTTTAAAGCAGCAGCTCTTTGTGGAAACTTGGAAACAGCTTTGTGAAAAAATTTCGTACGAAGCGGTATTTGGCCAAAGTTGAAAGACCTTCCAAAACCAACCCTAAAGAACTTAGCCAAACAATATATGTTGCAATAAGCTCCTGCAGGAAAGGTCCTTCTATGACACAACTCCTGAGGGCGTAGCTACATTCTGCACAGTACAAAATGCATATGAATACAGGCTGAAAACTCCAGAAGGATGAAATGCATGTGTTTCTCTCTGAAAGAACACTCAGCCACTGGGCTTTTGCTTGCTCCTTCAAGGTCTTTGTAGAAACGTGTGTTTTCACTGCTGGAATACGTGTTGAATGCATTGTTTCAATCTCTTGAAAGCCTCATATTGTTTCTTAGACAATCTGGAGAAACGCGGATTATGTTTCCCAAATCACTTGAAATCGAGGAAACCGCACACTACATCACTCTTGCTCAAACACGCTCTTTCTCCTTTTGTGGTGAGAACATTCAAGAAACCAGAAAAGAATGGTATTTTGATGTGAAATTCACATAGGTATGTACAGGATTTCATTTCTATTGGTTGCAGAGTGCAAAACCATGATTGACTTCATGTTCTCGATGAAAACCTTACATTTCCAACTGACCTGAAGTAGGATTTTCACAAAAAGATGTGTTTGCGTATCTGTGGTGAAAGGAGCTGTAAGATATGTATTCAGAGTTGGAGAGTGACACACTCTGCATAGGTTACACAGCGTTTTGAGAGCACCAACATGCTTCAAACTGAAACTGCTACAAGGTGTGTGTAGCGTGCAGAAAGAAGGCTTGTCATTTCAAAGAAAGAAGAGGAAACCAAAATCCAGGTAGTGAAACAAACACACCCGAATGGGAGATGTGCATGTGGACAGTTTAAAGCAGAGTCTCTTTGTGGACACTTGGAAACAGCGCTGTGAAAAAATTTCGTACGAAGCGGGATTTGGCCAAAGTTGAAAGACTTTCCAAAACCAACCCTAAAGAACTTAGCCAAACAATGAATGCTGCAATAAACTCCTGCAGGAAAGGTGCATCTATGACACAACTCCCGAGCAGGTAGCTACATTCTGCACAGTACAAAATGCATATGAATTCCAGGCTGAAAACTCACTCCAGAAGGAAACAATGCGTGTGTTTCTCTCTGAAAGGACACTCAGCCAGTAGGCTTTTGCTTGCTCCTTCAAAGTCTTTGTAGAAACGTGTGTTTTCACTGCTGGAATACGTTTTGGGATGCATTGTTTCAATCTCTTGCAAGCCTCATGTTGTTTCTTACACAATGGGGAAAAATAAGGAGTATGTTTCCCAAATCACTTGAAGTCCAGGAAAACGCACACTGCATCACTCTTGCACGAACACGCTCTTTCTCCTAATGTGTTGAGAACTTTCAACAAACCAGAAAAGAAGGGTATTTTGCAGTGAAATTCAGACGGGTTTGTAGAAAAGTACATTTCTATTGGCTGCAGAGTGCAAAACCGTGGAATAGGTTTTGGGATGCATTGTTTCAATCTCTTCCAAGCTTCATGTTGTTTCTTACACAATGTGGAAAAATAAGTAGTATGTTTCTGAAATCACTTGAAATCCAGGAAAATGCACACTGCATCACCCTTGCTCAAACACGCTGTTTCTCCTAATGTGTTAAGAACTTTCTACAAACCAGAAACTAAAGGTATTTTGCAGTGAAATTCAGACGGGCATTTACAAGAGTTCATTTCTATTGGTTGCAGAGTGCAAAAGCATGATTGACTTCATGTTCTCGATGAAACCCTGACATATCCAAGTGACCTGAAGTAGGACTTGCACAAAAAGGTGTGTTTGTGTGTCTGCGGTGAAAGGAGCTCTAAGTTGTGTATTCAGTGCTGGAGAGAGACACACTCTACATAGGTTACACAGTGTTTTGAGAGCAGCAACGTGCTTAAAACTGAAACTGCTACAAGGTGTGTGTAGCATGCAGAATGAAGGCTTGTCATTTCAAAGAAAGAAGAGGAAACCAAAATCCAGGTAGTGAAACGAGCACACCAGTATGGGAGACGTGCATGTGGACAGTTTTAAGCAGAGGCTCTTTGTGGACACTTGGAAACAGCGGTGTGAAAAAATTTCGTATGAAGCCGGATTTGGCCAAAGTTGAAAGACCTTCCAAAACCAACCCTAAAGAACTTAGCCAAACAATGAATGTTGCAATAAACTCCTGCAAGAAAGGTGCATCTATGACACAACTCCCGAGCAGGTAGCTACATTCTGCACAGCACAAAATGAATATGAATTCCAGGCTGAAAACTCACTCCAGAAGGAAGCAATGCGTGTGTTTCTCTCTGAAAGAACACTCAGCCAGTAGGCTTTTGCTTGCTCCTTCAAAGTCTTTGTAGAAACGTGTGTTTTCACTGCTGGAATACGTTTTGGGATGCATTGTTTCAATCTCTTGCAAGCGTCATGTTGTTTCTTACACAATGTGGAAAAATAAGGGGTATGTTTCCCAATCTCTTGAAATCCAGGAAAACGAACACTGCATCACTCTTGCACAAACCTGCTCTTTCTCCTAATGTGTTGAGAACATTCAAGATACCAGAAGAGAAGGGCATTTTGCAGTGAAATTCACACGGGTTTGTAGAAAAGTACATTTCTATTGGTTGCAGAGTGCAAAACCATGATTGACTTCATATTCTCGATGAAATCCTTAATTTCCAACTGATCTGAAATAGGACTTTCACAAAAAGATCTCTTTGCGTGTCTGTGGTGAAAGGAGCTGTAAGATGTGTATTCAGAGTTGGAGAGTGACACACTGTACATTGGTTACAGAGCTTTTTGAGAGCACCAACATGCTTCAAACTGATACTGCTACAAAGTGTGTGTAGCGTGCAGAATGAAGGCTTGTCATTTCAAAGAAGGAAGAGGAAACCAAACTCCAGGTAGTGAAACGAGCACACCAGTATGGGAGACGTGCATGTGGACAGTTTCAAGCAGAGGCTCTTTGTGGACACTTGGAAACAGCGCTGTGAAAAAATTTCGTACGAAGCGGGATTTGGCCAAAGTTGAAAGACCTTCCAAAACCAACCCTAAAGAACTTAGCCAAACAATGAATGTTGCAATAAACTCCTGCAGGAAAGGTGCGTCTATGACACAACTCCCGAGCAGGTAGCTACATTCTGCACAGTACAAAATGCATATGAATTCCAGGTTGAAAACTCACTCCAGAAGGAAGCAATGCGTGTGTTTCTCTCTGAAAGAACACTCAGCCACTAGGCTTTTGCTTGCTCCTTCAAAGTCTTTGTAGAAACGTGTGTTTTCACTGCTGGAATACGTTTTGGGATGCATTGTTTCAATCTCTTGCAAGCCTCATGTTGTTTCTTACACAATGGGGAAAAATAAGGAGTATGTTTCCTAAATCACTTGAAGTCCAGGAAAACGCACACTGCATCACTCTTGCACGAACACGCTCTTTCTCCTAATGTGTTGAGAACTTTCAACAAACCAGAAAAGAAGGGTATTTTGCAGTGAAATTCAGACGGGTTTGTAGAAAAGTACATTTCTATTGGCTGCAGAGTGCAAAACCGTGATTGACTTCATGTTCTCGATGAAAACCTTACATTTCCAAGTGACCTGAAGTAGGACTTTCACAAAAAGATGTGTTTGTGTGTCTGTGTTGAAAGGAGCTCTAGGTTGTGTATTCAGTGCTGGAGAGTGACACACTCTACATAGGTTACACAGCGTTTTGAGAGCACCAACATGCTAAAAACTGAAACTGCTACAAGGTGTGTGTAGCGTGCAGAAAGAAGGCTTGTCATTTCAAATAAAGAAGAGGAAACCAAAATCCAGGTAGTGAAACGAACACACCAGTATGGGAGATGTGCATGTGGACAGTTTCAAGCAGAGGCTCTTTGTGGACACTTGGAAAAAGCGCTGTGAAAAAATTTCGTACGAAGCGGGATTTGGCCAAAGTTGAAAGACCTTCCAAAACCAATCCTAAAGAACTTAGCCAAACAATGAATATTGCAATAAACTCCTACAGGAAAGGTGCGTCTATGACACAACTCCCGAGCAGGTAGCTACATTCTGCACAGTACAAAATGCATATGAATTCCAGGTTGAAAACTCACTCCAGAAGGAAGCAATGCGTGTGTTTCTCTCTGAAAGAACACTCAGCCACTAGGCTTTTGCTTGCTCCTTCAAAGTCTTTGTAGAAACGTGTGTTTTCACTGCTGGAATACGTTTTGGGATGCATTGTTTCAATCTCTTGCAAGCCTCATGTTGTTTCTTACACAATGGGGAAAAATAAGGAGTATGTTTCCCAAATCACTTGAAGTCCAGGAAAACGCACACTGCATCACTCTTGCACGAACACGCTCTTTCTCCTAATGTGTTGAGAACTTTCAACAAACCAGAAAAGAAGGGTATTTTGCAGTGAAATTCAGACGGGTTTGTAGAAAAGTACATTTCTATGGGCTGCAGAGTGCAAAACCGTCATTGACTTCATGTTCTCGATGAAAACCTTACATTTCCAAGTGACCTGAAGTAGGACTTTCACAAAAAGATGTGTTTGCGTGTCTGTGGTGAAAGGAGCTCTAGGTTGTGTATTCAGTGCTGGAGAGTGACACACTCTACATAGGTTACACAGCGTTTTGAGAGCACCAACACGCTAAAAACTGAAACTGCTACAAGGTGTGTGTAGCGTGCAGAAAGAAGGCTTGTCATTTCAAAGAAAGAAGAGGAAACCAAAATCCAGGTAGTGAAACGAACACACCAGTATGGGAGATGTGCATGTGGACAGTTTCAAGCAGAGACTCTTTGTGGACACTTGGAAACAGCGCTGTGAAAAAATTTCGTACGAAGCGGGATTTGGCCAAAGTTGAAAGACCTTCCAAAACCAACCCTAAAGAACTTAGCCAAACAATGAATGTTTCAATAAACTCCTGCAGGAAAGGTGCGTCTATGACACAACTCCCGAGCAGGTAGCTACATTCTGCACAGTACAAAATGCATATGAATTCCAGGCTGAAAACTCACTCCAGAAGGAAGCAATGCGTGTGTTTCTCTCTGAAAGAACACTCAGCCACTAGGCTTTTGCTTGCTCCTTCAAAGTCTTTGTAGAAACGTGTGTTTTCACTGCTGGAATACGTTTTGGGATGCATTGTTTCAATCTCTTGCAAGCCTCATGTTGTTTCTTACACAATGGGGAAAAATAAGGAGTATGTTTCCCAAATCACTTGAAGTCCAGGAAAACGCACACTGCATCACTCTTGCACGAACACGCTCTTTCTCCTAATGTGTTGAGAACTTTCAACAAACCAGAAAAGAAGGGTATTTTGCAGTGAAATTCAGACGGGTTTGTAGAAAAGTACATTTCTATTGGCTGCAGAGTGCAAAACCGTGATTGACTTCATGTTCTCGATGAAAACCTTACATTTCCAAGTGACCTGAAGTAGGACTTTCACAAAGGATGTGTTTGTGTGTCTGTGTTGAAAGGAGCTCTAGGTTGTGTATTCAGTGCTGGAGAGTGACACACTCTACATAGGTTACACAGCGTTTTGAGAGCACCAACATGCTAAAAACTGAAACTGCTACAAGGTGTGTGTAGCGTGCAGAAAGAAGGCTTGTCATTTCAAATAAAGAAGAGGAAACCAAAATCCAGGTAGTGAAACGAACACACCAGTATGGGAGATGTGCATGTGGACAGTTTCAAGCAGAGGCTCTTTGTGGACACTTGGAAACAGCGCTGTGAAAAAATTTCGTACGAAGCGGGATTTGGCAAAAGTTGAAAGACCTTCCAAAACCAATCCTAAAGAACTTAGCCAAACAATGAATGTTGCAATAAACTCCTACAGGAAAGGTGCGTCTATGACACAACTCCCGAGCAGGTAGCTACATTCTGCACAGTACAAAATGCATATGAATTCCAGGTTGAAAACTCACTCCAGAAGGAAGCAATGCGTGTGTTTCTCTCTGAAAGAACACTCAGCCACTAGGCTTTTGCTTGCTCCTTCAAAGTCTTTGTAGAAACGTGTGTTTTCACTGCTGGAATACGTTTTGGGATGCATTGTTTCAATCTCTTGCAAGCCTCATGTTGTTTCTTACACAATGGGGAAAAATAAGGAGTATGTTTCCCAAATCACTTGAAGTCCAGGAAAACGCACACTGCATCACTCTTGCACGAACACGCTCTTTCTCCTAATGTGTTGAGAACTTTCAACAAACCAGAAAAGAAGGGTATTTTGCAGTGAAATTCAGACGGGTTTGTAGAAAAGTACATTTCTATTGGCTGCAGAGTGCAAAACCGTGATTGACTTCATGTTCTCGATGAAAACCTTACATTTCCAAGTGACCTGAAGTAGGACTTTCACAAAGAGATGTGTTTGTGTGTCTGTGGTGAAAGGAGCTCTAGGTTGTGTATTCAGTGCTGGAGAGTGACACACTCTACATAGGTTACAGAGCGTTTTGAGAGCACCAACATGCTAAAAACTGAAACTGCTACAAGGTGTGTGTAGCGTGCAGAAAGAAGGCTTGTCATTTCAAAGAAAGAAGAGGAAACCAAAATCCAGGTAGTGAAACAAACACACCAGTATGGGAGATGTGCATGTGGACAGTTTCAAGCAGAGGCTCTTTGTGGACACTTGGAAACAGCGCTGTGAAAAAATTTCGTACGAAGCGGGATTTGGCCAAAGTTGAAAGACCTTCCAAAACCAACCCTAAAGAACTTAGCCAAACAATGAATGTTTCAATAAACTCCTGCAGGAAAGGTGCGTCTATGACACAACTCCCGAGCAGGTAGCTACATTCTGCACAGTACAAAATGCATATGAATTCCAGGCTGAAAACTCACTCCAGAAGGAAGCAATGCGTGTGTTTCTCTCTGAAAGAACACTCAGCCACTAGGCTTTTGCTTGCTCCTTCAAAGTCTTTGTAGAAACGTGTGTTTTCACTGCTGGAATACGTTTTGGGATGCATTGTTTCAATCTCTTGCAAGCCTCATGTTGTTTCTTACACAATGGGGAAAAATAAGGAGTATGTTTCCCAAATCACTTGAAGTCCAGGAAAACGCACACTGCATCACTCTTGCACGAACACGCTCTTTCTCCTAATGTGTTGAGAACTTTCAACAAACCAGAAAAGAAGGGTATTTTGCAGTGAAATTCAGACGGGTTTGTAGAAAAGTACATTTCTATGGGCTGCAGAGTGCAAAACCGTCATTGACTTCATGTTCTCGATGAAAACCTTACATTTCCAAGTGACCTGAAGTAGGACTTTCACAAAAAGATGTGTTTGCGTGTCTGTGGTGAAAGGAGCTCTAGGTTGGGTATTCAGTGCTGGAGAGTGACACACTCTACATAGGTTACACAGCGTTTTCAGAGCACCAACACGCCAAAAACTGAAACTGCTACAAGGTGTTTGTAGCGTGCAGAAAGAAGGCTTGTCATTTCAAAGAAAGAAGAGGAAACCAAAATCCAGGTAGTGAAACGAACACACCAGTATGGGAGATGTGCATGTGGACAGTTTCAAGCAGAGACTCTTTGTGGACACTTGGAAACAGCGCTGTGAAAAAATTTCGTACGAAGCGGGATTTGGCCAAAGTTGAAAGACCTTCCAAAACCAACCCTAAAGAACTTAGCCAAACAATGAATGTTTCAATAAACTCCTGCAGGAAAGGTGCGTCTATGACACAACTCCCGAGCAGGTAGCTACATTCTGCACAGTACAAAATGCATATGAATTCCAGGCTGAAAACTCACTCCAGAAGGAAGCAATGCGTGTGTTTCTCTCTGAAAGAACACTCAGCCACTAGGCTTTTGCTTGCTCCTTCAAAGTCTTTGTAGAAACGTGTGTTTTCACTGCTGGAATACGTTTTGGGATGCATTGTTTCAATCTCTTGCAAGCCTCATGTTGTTTCTTACACAATGGGGAAAAAAAAGGAGTATGTTTCCCAAATCACTTGAAGTCCAGGAAAACGCACACTGCATCACTCTTGCACGAACCTGCTCTTTCTCCTAATGTGTTGAGAACATTCAAGATACCAGAAGAGAAGGGCATTTTGCAGTGAAATTCACACGGGTTTGTAGAAAAGTACATTTCTATTGGTTGCAGAGTGCAAAACCATGATGACTTCATATTCTCGATGAAATCCTTAATTTCCAACTGATCTGAAATAGGACTTTCACAAAAAGATCTCTTTGCGTGTCTGTGGTGAAGGAGCTCTAAGTTGTGTATTCAGTGCTGGAGAGTGACACACTCTACATAGGTTACACAGCGTTTTGAGAGCACCAACATGCTAAAAACTGAAACTGCTACAAGGTGTGTGTAGCGTGCAGAAAGAAGGCTTGTCATTTCAAAGAAAGAAGAGGAAACCAAACTCCAGGTAGTGAAACGAGCACACCAGTATGGGAGATGTGCATGTGGACAGTTTCAAGCAGAGGCTCTTTGTGGACACTTGGAAAAAGCGCTGTGAAAAAATTTCGTACGAAGCGGTATTTGGCCAAAGTTGAAAGACCTTCCAAAACCAACCCTAAAGAACTTAGCCAAACAATGAATGTTGCAATAAGCTCCTGCAGGAAAGGTCCTTCTATGACACAACTCCTGAGGGCGTAGCTACATTCTGCACTGTACAAAATGCATATGAATTCCAGGCTGAATACTCACTGCAGAAGGATGAAATGCATGTGTTTCTCTCTGAAAGAACACTCAGCCACTGGGCTTTTGCTTGCTCCTTCAAGGTCTTTGTAGAAACGTGTGTTTTCACTGCTGGAATACGTTTTGAATGCATTGTTTCAATCTCTTGAAAGCCTCATATTGTTTCTTAGACAATCTGGAGAAACGCGGATTATGTTTCCCAAATCACTTGAAATCGAGGAAACCGCACACTACATCACTCTTGCTCAAACACGCTCTTTCTCCTTTTGTGGTGAGAACGTTCAAGAAACCAGAAAAGAATGGTATTTTGATGTGAAATTCACATAGGTATGTACAGGATTTCATTTCTCTTGGTTGCAGAGTGCAAAACCATGATTGACTTCATGTTCTCGATGAAAACCTTACATTTCCAACTGACCTGAAGTAGGACTTTCACAAAAAGATGTGTTTGCGTGTCTGTGGTGAAAGGAGCTCTAGGTTGTGTATTCAGTGCTGGAGAGTGACACACTCTGCATAGGTTACACAGCGTTTGGAGACCACCAACATGCTTCAAACTGAAACTGCTACAAGGTGTGTGTAGCGTGCAGAATGAAGGCTTGTCATTTCAAAGAAAGAAGAGGAAACCCAACTCCAGGTAGTGAAACGAGCACACCAGTATGGGAGATGTGCATGTGGACAGTTTCAAGCAGAGGCTCTTTGTGGACACTTGGAAACAGCGGTGTGAAAAAATTTCGTATGAAGCCGGATTTGGCCAAAGTTGAAAGACCTTCCAAAACCAACCCTAAAGAACTTAGCCAAACAATGAATGTTGCAATAAACTCCTGCAGGAAAGGTGCATCTATGACACAACTCCCGAGCAGGTAGCTACATTCTGCACAGCACAAAATGAATATGAATTCCAGGCTGAAAACTCACTCCAGAAGGAAGCAATGCGTGTGTTTCTCTCTGAAAGAACACTCAGCCAGTAGGCTTTTGCTTGCTCCTTCAAAGTCTTTGTAGAAACGTGTGTTTTCACTGCTGGAATACGTTTTGGGATGCATTGTTTCAATCTCTTGCAAGCCTCATGTTGTTTCTTACACAATGTGGAAAAATAAGGGGTATGTTTCCCAATCTCTTGAAATCCAGGAAAACGCACACTGCATCACTCTTGCACAAACCTGCTCTTTCTCCTAATGTGTTGAGAACATTCAAGATACCAGAAGAGAAGGGCATTTTGCAGTGAAATTCACACGGGTTTGTAGAAAAGTACATTTCTATTGGTTGCAGAGTGCAAAACCATGATTGACTTCATATTCTCGATGAAATCCTTAATTTCCAACTGATCTGAAATAGGACTTTCACAAAAAGATCTCTTTGCGTGTCTGTGGTGAAAGGAGCTGTAAGATGTGTATTCAGAGTTGGAGAGTGACACACTGTACATTGGTTACAGAGCTTTTTGAGAGCACCAACATGCTTCAAACTGATACTGCTACAAAGTGTGTGTAGCGTGCAGAATGAAGGCTTGTCATTTCAAAGAAGGAAGAGGAAACCAAAATCCAGGTAGTGAAACGAGCACACCAGTATGGGAGATGTGCATGTGGACAGTTTAAAGCAGCAGCTCTTTGTGGAAACTTGGAAACAGCTTTGTGAAAAAATTTCGTACGAAGCGGTATTTGGCCAAAGTTGAAAGACCTTCCAAAACCAACCCTAAAGAACTTAGCCAAACAATATATGTTGCAATAAGCTCCTGCAGGAAAGGTCCTTCTATGACACAACTCCTGAGGGCGTAGCTACATTCTGCACAGTACAAAATGCATATGAATACAGGCTGAAAACTCCAGAAGGATGAAATGCATGTGTTTCTCTCTGTAAGAACACTCAGCCACTGGGCTTTTGCTTGCTCCTTCAAGGTCTTTGTAGAAACGTGTGTTTTCACTGCTGGAATACGTTTTGAATGCATTGTTTCAATCTCTTGAAAGCCTCATATTGTTTCTTAGACAATCTGGAGAAACGCGGATTATGTTTCCCAAATCACTTGAAATCGAGGAAACCGCACACTACATCACTCTTGCTCAAACACGCTCTTTCTCCTTTTGTGGTGAGAACATTCAAGAAACCAGAAAAGAATGGTATTTTGATGTGAAATTCACATAGGTATGTACAGGATTTCATTTCTATTGGTTGCAGAGTGCAAAACCATGATTGACTTCATGTTCTCGATGAAAACCTTACATTTCCAACTGACCTGAAGTAGGATTTTCACAAAAAGATGTGTTTGCGTATCTGTGGTGAAAGGAGCTGTAAGATATGTATTCAGAGTTGGAGAGTGACACACTCTGCATAGGTTACACAGCGTTTTGAGAGCACCAACATGCTTCAAACTGAAACTGCTACAAGGTGTGTGTAGCGTGCAGAATGAAGGCTTGTCATTTCAAAGAAAGAAGAGGAAACCAAAATCCAGGTAGTGAAACGAACACACCAGTATGGGAGATGTGCATGTGGACAGTTTCCAGCAGCACCTCTTGGTGGACACTTGGAAACAGCGCTGTAAAAAATTTCGTACGAAGCGGGATTTGGCCAAAGTTGAAAGACCTTCCAAAACCAACCCTAAAGAACTTAGCCAAACAATGAATGTTGCAAGAAGCTCCTGCAGGACAGGTGCTTCTATGACACAACCCCCGAGTAGGTAACTACATTCTACTCAGTACAAAGTGCAAATGAATTCCAGGCTGAAAACTCACTCCAAAAAAATGAAATGTATGTGTTTCTCTCTGAAAGAACACTCAGCCAGTAGGCTTTTGCTTGCTCTTTGAAAGTCTTTGTAGAAACGTGTGTTTTCACTGCTGGAATACGTTCTGGGATGCATTGTTTCAATGTCTTGCAAGCCTCATGTTGTTTCTTACACGATGGGGAAAAATAAGGTGTATGTTTCCCAAATCACTTGAAGTCCTGGAAAACGCACAGTGCATCACTCTTGCACGAACACGCTCTTTCTCCTAATGTGTTGAGAACTTTCAACAAACCAGAAAAGAAGGGTATTTTGCAGTGAAATTCAGACGGGTTTGTAGAAAAGTACATTTCTATGGGCTGCAGAGTGCAAAACCGTGATTGACTTCATGTTCTCGATGAAAACCTTACATTTCCAAGTGACCTGAAGTAGGACTTTCACAAAAAGATGTGTTTGCGTGTCTGTGGTGAAAGGAGCTCTAGGTTGTGTATTCAGTGCTGGAGAGTGACACACTCTACATAGCTTACACAGCGTTTTGAGAGCACGAACATGCTAAAAACTGAAACTGCTACAAGGTGTGTGTAGCGTGCAGAAAGAAGGCTTGTCATTTCAAAGAAAGAAGAGGAAACCAAAATCCAGGTAATGAAACAAACACACCCGTATGGGAGATGTGCATGTGGACAGTTTAAAGCAGAGTCTCTTTGTGGACACTTGGAAACAGCGCTGTGAAAAAATTTCGTACGAAGCGGGATTTGGCCAAAGTTGAAAGACCTTCCAAAACCAACCCTAAAGAACTTAGCCAAACAATGAAGGCTGCAATAAACTCCTGCAGGAAAGGTGCATCTATGACACAACTCCCGAGCAGGTAGCTACATTCTGCACAGTACAAAATGCATATGAATTCCAGGCTGAAAACTCACTCCAGAAGGAAGCAATGCGTGTGTTTCTCTCTGAAAGGACACTCAGCCAGTAGGCTTTTGCTTGCTCCTTCAAAGTCTTTGTAGAAACGTGTGTTTTCACTGCTGGAATACGTTTTGGGATGCATTGTTTCAATCTCTTGCAAGCCTCATGTTGTTTCTTACACAATGTGGAAAAATAAGTAGTATGTTTCTGAAATCACTTGAAATCCAGGAAAATGCACACTGCATCACTCTTGCTCAAACACGCTGTTTCTCCTAATGTGTTGAGAACTTTCTACAAACCAGAAACTAAAGCTATTTTGCAGTGAAATTCAGACGGGCATTTACAAGAGTTCATTTCTATTGGTTGCAGAGTGCAAAAGCATGATTGACTTCATGTTCTCGATGAAACCCTGACATATCCAAGTGACCTGAAGTAGGACTTGCACAAAAAGGTGTGTTTGTGTGTCTGCGGTGAAAGGAGCTCTAAGTTGTGTATTCAGTGCTGGAGAGAGACACACTCTACATAGGTTACACAGTGTTTTGAGAGCACCAACGTGCTTAAAACTGAAACTGCTACAAGGTGTGTGTAGCATGCAGAATGAAGGCTTGTCATTTCAAAGAGAGAAGAGGAAACCAAAATAAAGGTAGTGAAACGAGCACACCAGTATGGGAGACGTGCATGTGGACAGTTTCAAGCAGAGGCTCTTTGTGGACACTTGGAAACAGCGCTGTGAAAAAATTTCGTACGAAGCGGGAATTGGCCAAAGTTGAAAGACCTTCCAAAACCAACCCTAAAGAACTTAGCCAAACAATGAATGTTGCAATAAACTCCTGCAGGAAAGGTGCACCTATGACACAACCCCCGAGTAGGTAGCTACATTCTGCACAGTGCAAAATGCATATGAATTCCAGGCTGAAAACTCACTCCAGAAGGAAGCAATGCGTGTGTTTCTCTCTGAAAGAACATTCAGCCAGTAGGCTTTTGCTTGCTCCTTCAAAGTCTTTGTAGAAAGGTGTGTTTTCACTGCTGGAATACTTTTATGGGATGCATTGCTTCAATCTCTTGCAAGCCTCATGTTGTTTCTTACACAATGTGGAAAAATAAGGAGTATGTTTCCCAAATCACTTGAAATCCAGGAAAACGCACACTGCATCACTCTTGCACAAACACGCTCTTTCTCCTAATGTATTGAGAACTTTCAACAAACCGGAAACTAAAGGAATTTTGCAGTGAAATTCAGACGAGTTTGTATAAAAGTACATTTCTATTGGCTGCAGAGTGAAAAACCGTGATTGATTTCATGTTCTCGATGAAAACCTTACATTTCCAGGTGACCTGAAGTAGGACTTTCACAAAAAGAATGGTTGCGTGTCTGTGGTGAAAGGAGCTCTAAGTTGTGTATTCAGTGCTGGAGAGTGACACACTCTACATAGGTTACACAGCGTTTTGAGAGCACCAACATGCTAAAAACTGAAACTGCTACAAGGTGTGTGTAGCGTGCAGAAAGAAGGCTTGTCATTTCAAAGAAAGAAGAGGAAACCCAACTCCAGGTAGTGAAACGAGCACACCAGTATGGGAGATGTGCATGTGGACAGTTTCAAGCAGAGTCTCTTTGTGGACACTTGGAAACAGCGCTGTGAAAAAATTTCGTATGAAGCGGGATTTGGCCAAAGTTGAAAGACCTTCCAAAACCAACCCTAAAGAACTTAGCCAAACAATGAATGTTGCAATAAACTCCTGCAGGAAAGGTGCATCTATGACACAACTCCCGAGCAGGTAGCTACATTCTGCACAGCACAAAATGCATATGAATTCCAGGCTGAAAACTCACTCCAGAAGGAAGCAATGCGTGTGTTTCTCTCTGAAAGAACACTCAGCCAGTAGGCTTTTGCTTGCTCCTTCAAAGTCTTTGTAGAAACGTGTGTTTTCACTGCTGGAATACGTTTTGGGATGCATTGTTTCAATCTCTTGCAAGCCTCATGTTGTTTCTTACACAATGTGGAAAAATAAGGAGTATGTTTCCCAATCACTTGAAATCCAGGAAAACGCACACTGCATCACTCTTGCACAAACCTGCTCTTTCTCCTAATGTGTTGAGAACATTCAAGATACCAGAAGAGAAGGGCATTTTGCAGTGAAATTCACACGGGTTTGTAGAAAAGTACATTTCTATTGGTTGCAGAGTGCAAAACCATGATTGACTTCATATTCTCGATGAAATCCTTAATTTCCAACTGATCTGAAATAGGACTTTCACAAAAAGATCTCTTTGCGTGTCTGTGGTGAAAGGAGCTGTAAGATGTGTATTCAGAGTTGGAGAGTGACACACTGTACATTGGTTACAGAGCTTTTTGAGAGCACCAACATGCTTCAAACTGATACTGCTACAAAGTGTGTGTAGCGTGCAGAATGAAGGCTTGTCATTTCAAAGAAGGAAGAGGAAACCAACATCCAGGTAGTGAAACGAGCACACCAGTATGGGAGATGTGCATGTGGACAGTTTAAAGCAGCAGCTCTTTGTGGAAACTTGGAAACAGCTTTGTGAAAAAATTTCGTACGAAGCGGTATTTGGCCAAAGTTGAAAGACCTTCCAAAACCAACCCTAAAGAACTTAGCCAAACAATATATGTTGCAATAAGCTCCTGCAGGAAAGGTCCTTCTATGACACAACTCCTGAGGGCGTAGCTACATTCTGCACAGTACAAAATGCATATGAATACAGGCTGAAAACTCCAGAAGGATGAAATGCATGTGTTTCTCTCTGAAAGAACACTCAGCCACTGGGCTTTTGCTTGCTCCTTCAAGGTCTTTGTAGAAACGTGTGTTTTCACTGCTGGAATACGTGTTGAATGCATTGTTTCAATCTCTTGAAAGCCTCATATTGTTTCTTAGACAATCTGGAGAAACGCGGATTATGTTTCCCAAATCACTTGAAATCGAGGAAACCGCACACTACATCACTCTTGCTCAAACACGCTCTTTCTCCTTTTGTGGTGAGAACATTCAAGAAACCAGAAAAGAATGGTATTTTGATGTGAAATTCACATAGGTATGTACAGGATTTCATTTCTATTGGTTGCAGAGTGCAAAACCATGATTGACTTCATGTTCTCGATGAAAACCTTACATTTCCAACTGACCTGAAGTAGGATTTTCACAAAAAGATGTGTTTGCGTATCTGTGGTGAAAGGAGCTGTAAGATATGTATTCAGAGTTGGAGAGTGACACACTCTGCATAGGTTACACAGCGTTTTGAGAGCACCAACATGCTTCAAACTGAAACTGCTACAAGGTGTGTGTAGCGTGCAGAAAGAAGGCTTGTCATTTCAAAGAAAGAAGAGGAAACCAAAATCCAGGTAGTGAAACAAACACACCCGAATGGGAGATGTGCATGTGGACAGTTTAAAGCAGAGTCTCTTTGTGGACACTTGGAAACAGCGCTGTGAAAAAATTTCGTACGAAGCGGGATTTGGCCAAAGTTGAAAGACTTTCCAAAACCAACCCTAAAGAACTTAGCCAAACAATGAATGCTGCAATAAACTCCTGCAGGAAAGGTGCATCTATGACACAACTCCCGAGCAGGTAGCTACATTCTGCACAGTACAAAATGCATATGAATTCCAGGCTGAAAACTCACTCCAGAAGGAAACAATGCGTGTGTTTCTCTCTGAAAGGACACTCAGCCAGTAGGCTTTTGCTTGCTCCTTCAAAGTCTTTGTAGAAACGTGTGTTTTCACTGCTGGAATACGTTTTGGGATGCATTGTTTCAATCTCTTGCAAGCCTCATGTTGTTTCTTACACAATGGGGAAAAATAAGGAGTATGATTCCCAAATCACTTGAAGTCCAGGAAAACGCACACTGCATCACTCTTGCACGAACACGCTCTTTCTCCTAATGTGTTGAGAACTTTCAACAAACCAGAAAAGAAGGGTATTTTGCAGTGAAATTCAGACGGGTTTGTAGAAAAGTACATTTCTATTGGCTGCAGAGTGCAAAACCGTGGAATAGGTTTTGGGATGCATTGTTTCAATCTCTTCCAAGCTTCATGTTGTTTCTTACACAATGTGGAAAAATAAGTAGTATGTTTCTGAAATCACTTGAAATCCAGGAAAATGCACACTGCATCACCCTTGCTCAAACACGCTGTTTCTCCTAATGTGTTAAGAACTTTCTACAAACCAGAAACTAAAGGTATTTTGCAGTGAAATTCAGACGGGCATTTACAAGAGTTCATTTCTATTGGTTGCAGAGTGCAAAAGCATGATTGACTTCATGTTCTCGATGAAACCCTGACATATCCAAGTGACCTGAAGTAGGACTTGCACAAAAAGGTGTGTTTGTGTGTCTGCGGTGAAAGGAGCTCTAAGTTGTGTATTCAGTGCTGGAGAGAGACACACTCTACATAGGTTACACAGTGTTTTGAGAGCAGCAACGTGCTTAAAACTGAAACTGCTACAAGGTGTGTGTAGCATGCAGAATGAAGGCTTGTCATTTCAAAGAAAGAAGAGGAAACCAAAATCCAGGTAGTGAAACGAGCACACCAGTATGGGAGACGTGCATGTGGACAGTTTTAAGCAGAGGCTCTTTGTGGACACTTGGAAACAGCGGTGTGAAAAAATTTCGTATGAAGCCGGATTTGGCCAAAGTTGAAAGACCTTCCAAAACCAACCCTAAAGAACTTAGCCAAACAATGAATGTTGCAATAAACTCCTGCAGGAAAGGTGCATCTATGACACAACTCCCGAGCAGGTAGCTACATTCTGCACAGCACAAAATGCATATGAATTCCAGGCTGAAAACTCACTCCAGAAGGAAGCAATGCGTGTGTTTCTCTCTGAAAGAACACTCAGCCAGTAGGCTTTTGCTTGCTCCTTCAAAGTCTTTGTAGAAACGTGTGTTTTCACTGCTGGAATACGTTTTGGGATGCATTGTTTCAATCTCTTGCAAGCGTCATGTTGTTTCTTACACAATGTGGAAAAATAAGGGGTATGTTTCCCAATCTCTTGAAATCCAGGAAAACGAACACTGCATCACTCTTGCACAAACCTGCTCTTTCTCCTAATGTGTTGAGAACATTCAAGATACCAGAAGAGAAGGGCATTTTGCAGTGAAATTCACACGGGTTTGTAGAAAAGTACATTTCTATTGGTTGCAGAGTGCAAAACCATGATTGACTTCATATTCTCGATGAAATCCTTAATTTCCAACTGATCTGAAATAGGACTTTCACAAAAAGATCTCTTTGCGTGTCTGTGGTGAAAGGAGCTGTAAGATGTGTATTCAGAGTTGGAGAGTGACACACTGTACATTGGTTACAGAGCTTTTTGAGAGCACCAACATGCTTCAAACTGATACTGCTACAAAGTGTGTGTAGCGTGCAGAATGAAGGCTTGTCATTTCAAAGAAGGAAGAGGAAACCAAACTCCAGGTAGTGAAACGAGCACACCAGTATGGGAGACGTGCATGTGGACAGTTTCAAGCAGAGGCTCTTTGTGGACACTTGGAAACAGCGCTGTGAAAAAATTTCGTACGAAGCGGGATTTGGCCAAAGTTGAAAGACCTTCCAAAACCAACCCTAAAGAACTTAGCCAAACAATGAATGTTGCAATAAACTCCTGCAGGAAAGGTGCATCTATGACACAACCCCCGAGCAGGTAGCTACATTCTGCACAGTACAAAATGCATATGAATTCCAGGCTGAAAACTCACTCCAGAAGGAAGCAATGCGTGTGTTTCTCTCTGAAAGAACATTCAGCCAGTATGCTTTTGCTTGCTCCTTCAAAGTCTTTGTAGAAAGGTGTGTTTTCACTGCTGGAATTCTTTTATGGGATGCATTGTTTCAATCTCTTGCAAGCCTCATGTTGTTTCTTACACAATGTGGAAAAATAAGGAGTATGTTTCCCAATCACTTGAAATCCAGGAAAACGCACACTGCATCACTCTTGCACAAACACGCTCTTTCTCCTAATGTATTGAGAACTTTCAACAAACCAGAAACTAAAGGCATTCTGCAGTGAAATTCAGACGAGTTTGTATAAAAGTACATTTCAATTGGCTGCAGAGTGAAAAACCGTGATTGATTTCATGTTCTCGATGAAAACCTTACATTTCCAGGTGACCTGAAGTAGGACATTCACAAAAAGAATGGTTGAGTGTCTGTGGTGAAAGGAGCTCTAAGTTGTGTATTCAGTGCTGGAGAGTGACACACTCTACATAGGTTACACAGCGTTTTGAGAGCACCAACATGCTAAAAACTGAAACTGCTACAAGGTGTGTGTAGCGTGCAGAAAGAAGGCTTGTCATTTCAAAGAAAGAAGAGGAAACCAAACTCCAGGTAGTGAAACGAGCACACCAGTATGGGAGATGTGCATGTGGACAGTTTCAAGCAGAGGCTCTTTGTGGACACTTGGAAACAGCATTGTGAAAAAATTTCGTATGAAGCGGAATTTGGCCAAAGTTGAAAGACCTTCCAAAACCAACCCTAAAGAACTTAGCCAAACAATGAATGTTGCAATAAACTCCTGCAGGAAAGGTGCATCTATGACAAAACCCCCGAGCAGGTAGCTACATTCTGCACAGTACAAAATGCATATGAATTCCAGGCTGAAAACTCACTCCAGAAGGAAGCAATGCGTGTGTTTCTCTCTGAAAGAACACTCAGCCAGTAGGCTTTTGCTTGCTCCTTCAAAGTCTTTGTAGAAACGTGTGTTTTCACTGCTGGAATACGTTTTGGGATGCATTGTTTCAATCTCTTGCAAGCCTCATGTTGTTTCTTACACAATGTGGAAAAATAAGGAGTATGTTTCCCAATCACTTGAAATCCAGGAAAACGCACACTGCATCACTCTTGCACAAACCTGCTCTTTCTCCTAATGTATTGAGAACTTTCAACAAAACCAGAAACTAAAGGCATTTTGCAGTGAAATTCAGACGAGTTTGTATAAAAGTACATTTCAATTGGCTGCAGAGTGAAAAACCGTGATTGATTTCATGTTCTCAATGAAAACCTTACATTTCCAGGTGACCTGAAGTAGGCCTTTCACAAAAAGAATGGTTGCGTGTCTGTGGTGAAAGGAGCTCTAAGTTGTGTATTCAGTCCTGGAGAGTGACACACTCTACATAGGTTACACAGCGTTTTGAGAGCACCAACATGCTAAAAACTGAAACTGCTACAAGGTGTGTGTAGCGTGCAGAAAGAAGGCTTGTCATTTCAAAGAAAGAAGAGGAAACCCAACACCAGGTAGTGAAACGAGCACACCAGTATGGGAGATGTGCATGTGGACAGTTTCAAGCAGAGTCTCTTTGTGGACACTTGGAAACAGCGCTGTGAAAAAATTTCGTATGAAGCGGGATTTGGCCAAAGTTGAAAGACCTTCCAAAACCAACCCTAAAGAACTTAGCCAAACAATGAATGTTGCAATAAACTCCTGCAGGAAAGGTGCATCTATGACACAACTCCCGAGCAGGTAGCTACATTCTGCACAGCACAAAATGCATATGAATTCCAGGCTGAAAACTCACTCCAGAAGGAAGCAATGCGTGTGTTTCTCTCTGAAAGAACACTCAGCCAGTAGGCTTTTGCTTGCTCCTTCAAAGTCTTTGTAGAAACGTGTGTTTTCACTGCTGGAATACGTTTTGGGATGCATTGTTTCAATCTCTTGCAAGCCTCATGTTGTTTCTTACACAATGTGGAAAAATAAGGAGTATGTTTCCCAATCACTTGAAATCCAGGAAAACGCACACTGCATCACTCTTGCACAAACCTGCTCTTTCTCCTAATGTGTTGAGAACATTCAAGATACCAGAAGAGAAGGGCATTTTGCAGTGAAATTCACACGGGTTTGTAGAAAAGTACATTTCTATTGGTTGCAGAGTGCAAAACCATGATTGACTTCATATTCTCGATGAAATCCTTAATTTCCAACTGATCTGAAATAGGACTTTCACAAAAAGATCTCTTTGCGTGTCTGTGGTGAAAGGAGCTGTAAGATGTGTATTCAGAGTTGGAGAGTGACACACTGTACATTGGTTACAGAGCTTTTTGAGAGCACCAACATGCTTCAAACTGATACTGCTACAAAGTGTGTGTAGCGTGCAGAATGAAGGCTTGTCATTTCAAAGAAGGAAGAGGAAACCAACATCCAGGTAGTGAAACGAGCACACCAGTATGGGAGATGTGCATGTGGACAGTTTAAAGCAGCAGCTCTTTGTGGAAACTTGGAAACAGCTTTGTGAAAAAATTTCGTACGAAGCGGTATTTGGCCAAAGTTGAAAGACCTTCCAAAACCAACCCTAAAGAACTTAGCCAAACAATATATGTTGCAATAAGCTCCTGCAGGAAAGGTCCTTCTATGACACAACTCCTGAGGGCGTAGCTACATTCTGCACAGTACAAAATGCATATGAATACAGGCTGAAAACTCCAGAAGGATGAAATGCATGTGTTTCTCTCTGAAAGAACACTCAGCCACTGGGCTTTTGCTTACTCCTTCAAGGTCTTTGTAGAAACGTGTGTTTTCACTGCTGGAATACGTGTTGAATTCATTGTTTCAATCTCTTGAAAGCCTCATATTGTTTCTTAGACAATCTGGAGAAACGCGGATTATGTTTCCCAAATCACTTGAAATCGAGGAAACCGCACACTACATCACTCTTGCTCAAACACGCTCTTTCTCCTTTTGTGCTGAGAACATTCAAGAAACCAGAAAAGAATGGTATTTTGATGTGAAATTCACATAGGTATGTACAGGATTTCATTTCTATTGGTTGCAGAGTGCAAAACCATGATTGACTTCATGTTCTCGATGAAAACCTTACATTTCCAACTGACCTGAAGTAGGATTTTCACAAAAAGATGTGTTTGCGTATCTGTGGTGAAAGGAGCTGTAAGATATGTATTCAGAGTTGGAGAGTGACACACTCTGCATAGGTTACACAGCGTTTTGAGAGCACCAACATTCTAAAAACTGAAATTGCTACAAGGTGTGTGTAGCGTGCAGAAAGAAGGCTTGTCATTTCAAAGAAAGAAGAGGAAACCAAAATCCAGGTAGTGAAACGAACACACCCGAATGGGAGATGTGCATGTGGACAGTTTCAAGCGGAGGCTCTTTGTGGACACTTGGAAACAGCGCTGTGAAAAAATTTCGTACGAAGCGGGATTTGGCCAAAGTTGAAAGACCTTCCAAAACCAACCCTAAAGAACTTAGCCAAACAATGAATGTTTCAATAAACTCCTGCAGGAAAGGTGCGTCTATGACACAACTCCCGAGCAGGTAGCTACATTCTGCACAGTACAAAATGCATATGAATTCCAGGTTGAAAACTCACTCCAGAAGGAAGCAATGCGTGTGTTTCTCTCTGAAAGAACACTCAGCCACTAGGCTTTTGCTTGCTCCTTCAAAGTCTTTGTAGAAACGTGTGTTTTCACTGCTGGAATACGTTTTGGGATGCATTGTTTCAATCTCTTGCAAGCCTCATGTTGTTTCTTACACAATGGGGAAAAATAAGGAGTATGTTTCCTAAATCACTTGAAGTCCAGGAAAACGCACACTGCATCACTCTTGCACGAACACGCTCTTTCTCCTAATGTGTTGAGAACTTTCAACAAACCAGAAAAGAAGGGTATTTTGCAGTGAAATTCAGACGGGTTTGTAGAAAAGTACATTTCTATTGGCTGCAGAGTGCAAAACCGTGATTGACTTCATGTTCTCGATGAAAACCTTACATTTCCAAGTGACCTGAAGTAGGACTTTCACAAAAAGATGTGTTTGTGTGTCTGTGTTGAAAGGAGCTCTAGGTTGTGTATTCAGAGCTGGAGAGTGACACACTCTACATAGGTTACACAGCGTTTTGAGAGCACCAACATGCTAAAAACTGAAACTGCTACAAGGTGTGTGTAGCGTGCAGAAAGAAGGCTTGTCATTTCAAATAAAGAAGAGGAAACCAAAATCCAGGTAGTGAAACGAACACACCAGTATGGGAGATGTGCATGTGGACAGTTTCAAGCAGAGGCTCTTTGTGGACACTTGGAAAAAGCGCTGTGAAAAAATTTCGTACGAAGCGGGATTTGGCCAAAGTTGAAAGACCTTCCAAAACCAATCCTAAAGAACTTAGCCAAACAATGAATGTTGCAATAAACTCCTACAGGAAAGGTGCGTCTATGACACAACTCCCGAGCAGGTAGCTACATTCTGCACAGTACAAAATGCATATGAATTCCAGGTTGAAAACTCACTCCAGAAGGAAGCAATGCGTGTGTTTCTCTCTGAAAGAACACTCAGCCACTAGGCTTTTGCTTGCTCCTTCAAAGTCTTTGTAGAAACGTGTGTTTTCACTGCTGGAATACGTTTTGGGATGCATTGTTTCAATCTCTTGCAAGCCTCATGTTGTTTCTTACACAATGGGGAAAAATAAGGAGTATGTTTCCCAAATCACTTGAAGTCCAGGAAAACGCACACTGCATCACTGTTGCACGAACACGCTCTTTCTCCTAATGTGTTGAGAACTTTCAACAAACCAGAAAAGAAGGGTATTTTGCAGTGAAATTCAGACGGGTTTGTAGAAAAGTACATTTCTATGGGCTGCAGAGTGCAAAACCGTCATTGACTTCATGTTCTCGATGAAAACCTTACATTTCCAAGTGACCTGAAGTAGGACTTTCACAAAAAGATGTGTTTGCGTGTCTGTGGTGAAAGGAGCTCTAGGTTGTGTATTCAGTGCTGGAGAGTGACACACTCTACATAGGTTACACAGCGTTTTGAGAGCACCAACACGCTAAAAACTGAAACTGCTACAAGGTGTGTGTAGCGTGCAGAAAGAAGGCTTGTCATTTCAAAGAAAGAAGAGGAAACCAAAATCCAGGTAGTGAAACGAACACACCAGTATGGGAGATGTGCATGTGGACAGTTTCAAGCAGAGACTCTTTGTGGACACTTGGAAACAGCGCTGTGAAAAAATTTCGTACGAAGCGGGATTTGGCCAAAGTTGAAAGACCTTCCAAAACCAACCCTAAAGAACTTAGCCAAACAATGAATGTTTCAATAAACTCCTGCAGGAAAGGTGCGTCTATGACACAACTCCCGAGCAGGTAGCTACATTCTGCACAGTACAAAATGCATATGAATTCCAGGCTGAAAACTCACTCCAGAAGGAAGCAATGCGTGTGTTTCTCTCTGAAAGAACACTCAGCCACTAGGCTTTTGCTTGCTCCTTCAAAGTCTTTGTAGAAACGTGTGTTTTCACTGCTGGAATACGTTTTGGGATGCATTGTTTCAATCTCTTGCAAGCCTCATGTTGTTTCTTACACAATGGGGAAAAATAAGGAGTATGTTTCCCAAATCACTTGAAGTCCAGGAAAACGCACACTGCATCACTCTTGCACGAACACGCTCTTTCTCCTAATGTGTTGAGAACTTTCAACAAACCAGAAAAGAAGGGTCTTTTGCAGTGAAATTCAGACGGGTTTGTAGAAAAGTACATTTCTATAGTCTGCAGAGTGCAAAACCGTGATTGACTTCATGTTCTCGATGAAAACCTTACATTTCCAAGTGACCTGAAGTAGGACTTTCACAAAAAGATGTGTTTGTGTGTCTGTGGTGAAAGGAGCTCTAGGTTGTGTATTCAGTGCTGGAGAGTGACACACTCTACATAGGTTACACAGCGTTTTGAGAGCACAAACATGCTAAAAACTGAAACTGCTACAAGGTGTGTGTAGCGTGCAGAAAGAAGGCTTCTCATTTCAAATAAAGAAGAGGAAACCAAAATCCAGGTAGTGAAACGAACACACCAGTATGGGAGATGTGCATGTGGACAGTTTCAAGCAGAGGCTCTTTGTGGACACTTGGAAACAGCGCTGTGAAAAAATTTCGTACGAAGCGGGATTTGGCCAAAGTTGAAAGACCTTCCAAAACCAATCCTAAAGAACTTAGCCAAACAATGAATGTTGCAATAAACTCCTACAGGAAAGGTGCGTCTATGACACAACTCCCGAGCAGGTAGCTACATTCTGCACAGTACAAAATGCATATGAATTCCAGGTTGAAAACTCACTCCAGAAGGAAGCAATGCGTGTGTTTCTCTCTGAAAGAACACTCAGCCACTAGGCTTTTGCTTGCTCCTTCAAAGTCTTTGTAGAAACGTGTGTTTTCACTGCTGGAATACGTTTTGGGATGCATTGTTTCAATCTCTTGCAAGCCTCATGTTGTTTCTTACACAATGGGGAAAAATAAGGAGTATGTTTCCCAATCACTTGAAATCCAGGAAAACGCACACTGCATCACTCTTGCACAAACCTGCTCTTTCTCCTAATGTATTGAGAACTTTCAACAAAACCAGAAACTAAAGGCATTTTGCAGTGAAATTCAGACGAGTTTGTATAAAAGTACATTTCAATTGGCTGCAGAGTGAAAAACCGTGATTGATTTCATGTTCTCAATGAAAACCTTACATTTCCAGGTGACCTGAAGTAGGCCTTTCACAAAAAGAATGGTTGCGTGTCTGTGGTGAAAGGAGCTCTAAGTTGTGTATTCAGTGCTGGAGAGTGACACACTCTACATAGGTTACACAGCGTTTTGAGAGCACCAACATGCTAAAAACTGAAACTGCTACAAGGTGTGTGTAGCGTGCAGAAAGAAGGCTTGTCATTTCAAAGAAAGAAGAGGAAACCAAACTCCAGGTAGTGAAACGAGCACACCAGTATGGGAGATGTGCATGTGGACAGTTTCAAGCAGAGGCTCTTTGTGGACACTTGGAAACAGCGCTGTGAAAAAATTTCGTATGAAGCGGGATTTGGCCAAAGTTGAAAGACCTCCAAAACCAACCCTAAAGAACTTAGCCAAACAATGAATGTTGCAATAAACTCCTGCAGGAAAGGTGCATCTATGACACAACTCCCGAGCAGGTAGCTACATTCTGCACAGCACAAAATGCATATGAATTCCAGGCTGAAAACTCACTCCAGAAGGAAGCAATGCGTGTGTTTCTCTCTGAAAGAACACTCAGCCAGTAGGCTTTTGCTTGCTCCTTCAAAGTCTTTGTAGAAACGTGTGTTTTCACTGCTGGAATACGTTTTGGGATGCATTGTTTCAATCTCTTGCAACCCTCATGTTGTTTCTTACACAATGTGGAAAAATAAGGAGTATGTTTCCCAATCACTTGAAATCCAGGAAAACGCACACTGCATCACTCTTGCACAAACCTGCTCTTTCTCCTAATGTGTTGAGAACATTCAAGATACCAGAAGAGAAGGGCATTTTGCAGTGAAATTCACACGGGTTTGTAGAAAAGTACATTTCTATTGGTTGCAGAGTGCAAAACCATGATGACTTCATATTCTCGATGAAATCCTTAATTTCCAACTGATCTGAAATAGGACTTTCACAAAAAGATCTCTTTGCGTGTCTGTGGTGAAAGGAGCTGTAAGATGTGTATTCAGAGTTGGAGAGTGACACACTGTACATTGGTTACAGAGCTTTTTGAGAGCACCAACATGCTTCAAACTGATACTGCTACAAAGTGTGTGTAGCGTGCAGAATGAAGGCTTGTCATTTCAAAGAAGGAAGAGGAAACCAAAATCCAGGTAGTGAAACGAGCACACCAGTATGGGAGATGTGCATGTGGACAGTTTAAAGCAGCAGCTCTTTGTGGAAACTTGGAAACAGCTTTGTGAAAAAATTTCGTACGAAGCGGTATTTGGCCAAAGTTGAAAGACCTTCCAAAACCAACCCTAAAGAACTTAGCCAAACAATATATGTTGCAATAAGCTCCTGCAGGAAAGGTCCTTCTATGACACAACTCCTGAGGGCGTAGCTACATTCTGCACAGTACAAAATGCATATGAATACAGGCTGAAAACTCCAGAAGGATGAAATGCATGTGTTTCTCTCTGTAAGAACACTCAGCCACTGGGCTTTTGCTTGCTCCTTCAAGGTCTTTGTAGAAACGTGTGTTTTCACTGCTGGAATACGTTTTGAATGCATTGTTTCAATCTCTTGAAAGCCTCATATTGTTTCTTAGACAATCTGGAGAAACGCGGATTATGTTTCCCAAATCACTTGAAATCGAGGAAACCGCACACTACATCACTCTTGCTCAAACACGCTCTTTCTCCTTTTGTGGTGAGAACATTCAAGAAACCAGAAAAGAATGGTATTTTGATGTGAAATTCACATAGGTATGTACAGGATTTCATTTCTATTGGTTGCAGAGTGCAAAACCATGATTGACTTCATGTTCTCGATGAAAACCTTACATTTCCAACTGACCTGAAGTAGGATTTTCACAAAAAGATGTGTTTGCGTATCTGTGGTGAAAGGAGCTGTAAGATATGTATTCAGAGTTGGAGAGTGACACACTCTGCATAGGTTACACAGCGTTTTGAGAGCACCAACATGCTTCAAACTGAAACTGCTACAAGGTGTGTGTAGCGTGCAGAATGAAGGCTTGTCATTTCAAAGAAAGAAGAGGAAACCAAAATCCAGGTAGTGAAACGAACACACCAGTATGGGAGATGTGCATGTGGACAGTTTCCAGCAGCACCTCTTGGTGGACACTTGGAAACAGCGCTGTAAAAAATTTCGTACGAAGCGGGATTTGGCCAAAGTTGAAAGACCTTCCAAAACCAACCCTAAAGAACTTAGCCAAACAATGAATGTTGCAAGAAGCTCCTGCAGGACAGGTGCTTCTATGACACAACCCCCGAGTAGGTAACTACATTCTACTCAGTACAAAGTGCAAATGAATTCCAGGCTGAAAACTCACTCCAAAAAAATGAAATGTATGTGTTTCTCTCTGAAAGAACACTCAGCCAGTAGGCTTTTGCTTGCTCTTTGAAAGTCTTTGTAGAAACGTGTGTTTTCACTGCTGGAATACGTTCTGGGATGCATTGTTTCAATGTCTTGCAAGCCTCATGTTGTTTCTTACACGATGGGGAAAAATAAGGTGTATGTTTCCCAAATCACTTGAAGTCCTGGAAAACGCACAGTGCATCACTCTTGCACGAACACGCTCTTTCTCCTAATGTGTTGAGAACTTTCAACAAACCAGAAAAGAAGGGTATTTTGCAGTGAAATTCAGACGGGTTTGTAGAAAAGTACATTTCTATGGGCTGCAGAGTGCAAAACCGTGATTGACTTCATGTTCTCGATGAAAACCTTACATTTCCAAGTGACCTGAAGTAGGACTTTCACAAAAAGATGTGTTTGCGTGTCTGTGGTGAAAGGAGCTCTAGGTTGTGTATTCAGTGCTGGAGAGTGACACACTCTACATAGCTTACACAGCGTTTTGAGAGCACGAACATGCTAAAAACTGAAACTGCTACAAGGTGTGTGTAGCGTGCAGAAAGAAGGCTTGTCATTTCAAAGAAAGAAGAGGAAACCAAAATCCAGGTAATGAAACAAACACACCCGTATGGGAGATGTGCATGTGGACAGTTTAAAGCAGAGTCTCTTTGTGGACACTTGGAAACAGCGCTGTGAAAAAATTTCGTACGAAGCGGGATTTGGCCAAAGTTGAAAGACCTTCCAAAACCAACCCTAAAGAACTTAGCCAAACAATGAATGCTGCAATAAACTCCTGCAGGAAAGGTGCATCTATGACACAACTCCCGAGCAGGTAGCTACATTCTGCACAGTACAAAATGCATATGAATTCCAGGCTGAAAACTCACTCCAGAAGGAAGCAATGCGTGTGTTTCTCTCTGAAAGGACACTCAGCCAGTAGGCTTTTGCTTGCTCCTTCAAAGTCTTTGTAGAAACGTGTGTTTTCACTGCTGGAATACGTTTTGGGATGCATTGTTTCAATCTCTTGCAAGCCTCATGTTGTTTCTTACACAATGTGGAAAAATAAGTAGTATGTTTCTGAAATCACTTGAAATCCAGGAAAATGCACACTGCATCACTCTTGCTCAAACACGCTGTTTCTCCTAATGTGTTGAGAACTTTCTACAAACCAGAAACTAAAGCTATTTTGCAGTGAAATTCAGACGGGCATTTACAAGAGTTCATTTCTATTGGTTGCAGAGTGCAAAAGCATGATTGACTTCATGTTCTCGATGAAACCCTGACATATCCAAGTGACCTGAAGTAGGACTTGCACAAAAAGGTGTGTTTGTGTGTCTGCGGTGAAAGGAGCTCTAAGTTGTGTATTCAGTGCTGGAGAGAGACACACTCTACATAGGTTACACAGTGTTTTGAGAGCACCAACGTGCTTAAAACTGAAACTGCTACAAGGTGTGTGTAGCATGCAGAATGAAGGCTTGTCATTTCAAAGAGAGAAGAGGAAACCAAAATAAAGGTAGTGAAACGAGCACACCAGTATGGGAGACGTGCATGTGGACAGTTTCAAGCAGAGGCTCTTTGTGGACACTTGGAAACAGCGCTGTGAAAAAATTTCGTACGAAGCGGGAATTGGCCAAAGTTGAAAGACCTTCCAAAACCAACCCTAAAGAACTTAGCCAAACAATGAATGTTGCAATAAACTCCTGCAGGAAAGGTGCACCTATGACACAACCCCCGAGCAGGTAGCTACATTCTGCACAGTGCAAAATGCATATGAATTCCAGGCTGAAAACTCACTCCAGAAGGAAGCAATGCGTGTGTTTCTCTCTGAAAGAACATTCAGCCAGTAGGCTTTTGCTTGCTCCTTCAAAGTCTTTGTAGAAAGGTGTGTTTTCACTGCTGGAATACTTTTATGGGATGCATTGCTTCAATCTCTTGCAAGCCTCATGTTGTTTCTTACACAATGTGGAAAAATAAGGAGTATGTTTCCCAAATCACTTGAAATCCAGGAAAACGCACACTGCATCACTCTTGCACAAACACGCTCTTTCTCCTAATGTATTGAGAACTTTCAACAAACCGGAAACTAAAGGAATTTTGCAGTGAAATTCAGACGAGTTTGTATAAAAGTACATTTCTATTGGCTGCAGAGTGAAAAACCGTGATTGATTTCATGTTCTCGATGAAAACCTTACATTTCCAGGTGACCTGAAGTAGGACTTTCACAAAAAGAATGGTTGCGTGTCTGTGGTGAAAGGAGCTCTAAGTTGTGTATTCAGTGCTGGAGAGTGACACACTCTACATAGGTTACACAGCGTTTTGAGAGCACCAACATGCTAAAAACTGAAACTGCTACAAGGTGTGTGTAGCGTGCAGAAAGAAGGCTTGTCATTTCAAAGAAAGAAGAGGAAACCCAACTCCAGGTAGTGAAACGAGCACACCAGTATGGGAGATGTGCATGTGGACAGTTTCAAGCAGAGTCTCTTTGTGGACACTTGGAAACAGCGCTGTGAAAAAATTTCGTATGAAGCGGGATTTGGCCAAAGTTGAAAGACCTTCCAAAACCAACCCTAAAGAACTTAGCCAAACAATGAATGTTGCAATAAACTCCTGCAGGAAAGGTGCATCTATGACACAACTCCCGAGCAGGTAGCTACATTCTGCACAGCACAAAATGCATATGAATTCCAGGCTGAAAACTCACTCCAGAAGGAAGCAATGCGTGTGTTTCTCTCTGAAAGAACACTCAGCCAGTAGGCTTTTGCTTGCTCCTTCAAAGTCTTTGTAGAAACGTGTGTTTTCACTGCTGGAATACGTTTTGGGATGCATTGTTTCAATCTCTTGCAAGCCTCATGTTGTTTCTTACACAATGTGGAAAAATAAGGAGTATGTTTCCCAATCACTTGAAATCCAGGAAAACGCACACTGCATCACTCTTGCACAAACCTGCTCTTTCTCCTAATGTGTTGAGAACATTCAAGATACCAGAAGAGAAGGGCATTTTGCAGTGAAATTCACACGGGTTTGTAGAAAAGTACATTTCTATTGGTTGCAGAGTGCAAAACCATGATTGACTTCATATTCTCGATGAAATCCTTAATTTCCAACTGATCTGAAATAGGACTTTCACAAAAAGATCTCTTTGCGTGTCTGTGGTGAAAGGAGCTGTAAGATGTGTATTCAGAGTTGGAGAGTGACACACTGTACATTGGTTACAGAGCTTTTTGAGAGCACCAACATGCTTCAAACTGATACTGCTACAAAGTGTGTGTAGCGTGCAGAATGAAGGCTTGTCATTTCAAAGAAGGAAGAGGAAACCAACATCCAGGTAGTGAAACGAGCACACCAGTATGGGAGATGTGCATGTGGACAGTTTAAAGCAGCAGCTCTTTGTGGAAACTTGGAAACAGCTTTGTGAAAAAATTTCGTACGAAGCGGTATTTGGCCAAAGTTGAAAGACCTTCCAAAACCAACCCTAAAGAACTTAGCCAAACAATATATGTTGCAATAAGCTCCTGCAGGAAAGGTCCTTCTATGACACAACTCCTGAGGGCGTAGCTACATTCTGCACAGTACAAAATGCATATGAATACAGGCTGAAAACTCCAGAAGGATGAAATGCATGTGTTTCTCTCTGAAAGAACACTCAGCCACTGGGCTTTTGCTTGCTCCTTCAAGGTCTTTGTAGAAACGTGTGTTTTCACTGCTGGAATACGTGTTGAATGCATTGTTTCAATCTCTTGAAAGCCTCATATTGTTTCTTAGACAATCTGGAGAAACGCGGATTATGTTTCCCAAATCACTTGAAATCGAGGAAACCGCACACTACATCACTCTTGCTCAAACACGCTCTTTCTCCTTTTGTGGTGAGAACATTCAAGAAACCAGAAAAGAATGGTATTTTGATGTGAAATTCACATAGGTATGTACAGGATTTCATTTCTATTGGTTGCAGAGTGCAAAACCATGATTGACTTCATGTTCTCGATGAAAACCTTACATTTCCAACTGACCTGAAGTAGGATTTTCACAAAAAGATGTGTTTGCGTATCTGTGGTGAAAGGAGCTGTAAGATATGTATTCAGAGTTGGAGAGTGACACACTCTGCATAGGTTACACAGCGTTTTGAGAGCACCAACATGCTTCAAACTGAAACTGCTACAAGGTGTGTGTAGCGTGCAGAAAGAAGGCTTGTCATTTCAAAGAAAGAAGAGGAAACCAAAATCCAGGTAGTGAAACAAACACACCCGAATGGGAGATGTGCATGTGGACAGTTTAAAGCAGAGTCTCTTTGTGGACACTTGGAAACAGCGCTGTGAAAAAATTTCGTACGAAGCGGGATTTGGCCAAAGTTGAAAGACTTTCCAAAACCAACCCTAAAGAACTTAGCCAAACAATGAATGCTGCAATAAACTCCTGCAGGAAAGGTGCATCTATGACACAACTCCCGAGCAGGTAGCTACATTCTGCACAGTACAAAATGCATATGAATTCCAGGCTGAAAACTCACTCCAGAAGGAAACAATGCGTGTGTTTCTCTCTGAAAGGACACTCAGCCAGTAGGCTTTTGCTTGCTCCTTCAAAGTCTTTGTAGAAACGTGTGTTTTCACTGCTGGAATACGTTTTGGGATGCATTGTTTCAATCTCTTGCAAGCCTCATGTTGTTTCTTACACAATGGGGAAAAATAAGGAGTATGTTTCCCAAATCACTTGAAGTCCAGGAAAACGCACACTGCATCACTCTTGCACGAACACGCTCTTTCTCCTAATGTGTTGAGAACTTTCAACAAACCAGAAAAGAAGGGTATTTTGCAGTGAAATTCAGACGGGTTTGTAGAAAAGTACATTTCTATTGGCTGCAGAGTGCAAAACCGTGGAATAGGTTTTGGGATGCATTGTTTCAATCTCTTCCAAGCTTCATGTTGTTTCTTACACAATGTGGAAAAATAAGTAGTATGTTTCTGAAATCACTTGAAATCCAGGAAAATGCACACTGCATCACCCTTGCTCAAACACGCTGTTTCTCCTAATGTGTTAAGAACTTTCTACAAACCAGAAACTAAAGGTATTTTGCAGTGAAATTCAGACGGGCATTTACAAGAGTTCATTTCTATTGGTTGCAGAGTGCAAAAGCATGATTGACTTCATGTTCTCGATGAAACCCTGACATATCCAAGTGACCTGAAGTAGGACTTGCACAAAAAGGTGTGTTTGTGTGTCTGCGGTGAAAGGAGCTCTAAGTTGTGTATTCAGTGCTGGAGAGAGACACACTCTACATAGGTTACACAGTGTTTTGAGAGCAGCAACGTGCTTAAAACTGAAACTGCTACAAGGTGTGTGTAGCATGCAGAATGAAGGCTTGTCATTTCAAAGAAAGAAGAGGAAACCAAAATCCAGGTAGTGAAACGAGCACACCAGTATGGGAGACGTGCATGTGGACAGTTTTAAGCAGAGGCTCTTTGTGGACACTTGGAAACAGCGGTGTGAAAAAATTTCGTATGAAGCCGGATTTGGCCAAAGTTGAAAGACCTTCCAAAACCAACCCTAAAGAACTTAGCCAAACAATGAATGTTGCAATAAACTCCTGCAGGAAAGGTGCATCTATGACACAACTCCCGAGCAGGTAGCTACATTCTGCACAGCACAAAATGCATATGAATTCCAGGCTGAAAACTCACTCCAGAAGGAAGCAATGCGTGTGTTTCTCTCTGAAAGAACACTCAGCCAGTAGGCTTTTGCTTGCTCCTTCAAAGTCTTTGTAGAAACGTGTGTTTTCACTGCTGGAATACGTTTTGGGATGCATTGTTTCAATCTCTTGCAAGCGTCATGTTGTTTCTTACACAATGTGGAAAAATAAGGGGTATGTTTCCCAATCTCTTGAAATCCAGGAAAACGAACACTGCATCACTCTTGCACAAACCTGCTCTTTCTCCTAATGTGTTGAGAACATTCAAGATACCAGAAGAGAAGGGCATTTTGCAGTGAAATTCACACGGGTTTGTAGAAAAGTACATTTCTATTGGTTGCAGAGTGCAAAACCATGATTGACTTCATATTCTCGATGAAATCCTTAATTTCCAACTGATCTGAAATAGGACTTTCACAAAAAGATCTCTTTGCGTGTCTGTGGTGAAAGGAGCTGTAAGATGTGTATTCAGAGTTGGAGAGTGACACACTGTACATTGGTTACAGAGCTTTTTGAGAGCACCAACATGCTTCAAACTGATACTGCTACAAAGTGTGTGTAGCGTGCAGAATGAAGGCTTGTCATTTCAAAGAAGGAAGAGGAAACCAAACTCCAGGTAGTGAAACGAGCACACCAGTATGGGAGACGTGCATGTGGACAGTTTCAAGCAGAGGCTCTTTGTGGACACTTGGAAACAGCGCTGTGAAAAAATTTCGTACGAAGCGGGATTTGGCCAAAGTTGAAAGACCTTCCAAAACCAACCCTAAAGAACTTAGCCAAACAATGAATGTTGCAATAAACTCCTGCAGGAAAGGTGCATCTATGACACAACCCCCGAGCAGGTAGCTACATTCTGCACAGTACAAAATGCATATGAATTCCAGGCTGAAAACTCACTCCAGAAGGAAGCAATGCGTGTGTTTCTCTCTGAAAGAACATTCAGCCAGTATGCTTTTGCTTGCTCCTTCAAAGTCTTTGTAGAAAGGTGTGTTTTCACTGCTGGAATACTTTTATGGGATGCATTGTTTCAATCTCTTGCAAGCCTCATGTTGTTTCTTACACAATGTGGAAAAATAAGGAGTATGTTTCCCAATCACTTGAAATCCAGGAAAACGCACACTGCATCACTCTTGCACAAACACGCTCTTTCTCCTAATGTATTGAGAACTTTCAACAAACCAGAAACTAAAGGCATTCTGCAGTGAAATTCAGACGAGTTTGTATAAAAGTACATTTCAATTGGCTGCAGAGTGAAAAACCGTGATTGATTTCATGTTCTCGATGAAAACCTTACATTTCCAGGTGACCTGAAGTAGGACATTCACAAAAAGAATGGTTGAGTGTCTGTGGTGAAAGGAGCTCTAAGTTGTGTATTCAGTGCTGGAGAGTGACACACTCTACATAGGTTACACAGCGTTTTGAGAGCACCAACATGCTAAAAACTGAAACTGCTACAAGGTGTGTGTAGCGTGCAGAAAGAAGGCTTGTCATTTCAAAGAAAGAAGAGGAAACCAAACTCCAGGTAGTGAAACGAGCACACCAGTATGGGAGATGTGCATGTGGACAGTTTCAAGCAGAGGCTCTTTGTGGACACTTGGAAACAGCATTGTGAAAAAATTTCGTATGAAGCGGAATTTGGCCAAAGTTGAAAGACCTTCCAAAACCAACCCTAAAGAACTTAGCCAAACAATGAATGTTGCAATAAACTCCTGCAGGAAAGGTGCATCTATGACAAAACCCCCGAGCAGGTAGCTACATTCTGCACAGTACAAAATGCATATGAATTCCAGGCTGAAAACTCACTCCAGAAGGAAGCAATGCGTGTGTTTCTCTCTGAAAGAACACTCAGCCAGTAGGCTTTTGCTTGCTCCTTCAAAGTCTTTGTAGAAACGTGTGTTTTCACTGCTGGAATACGTTTTGGGATGCATTGTTTCAATCTCTTGCAAGCCTCATGTTGTTTCTTACACAATGTGGAAAAATAAGGAGTATGTTTCCCAATCACTTGAAATCCAGGAAAACGCACACTGCATCACTCTTGCACAAACCTGCTCTTTCTCCTAATGTATTGAGAACTTTCAACAAAACCAGAAACTAAAGGCATTTTGCAGTGAAATTCAGACGAGTTTGTATAAAAGTACATTTCAATTGGCTGCAGAGTGAAAAACCGTGATTGATTTCATGTTCTCAATGAAAACCTTACATTTCCAGGTGACCTGAAGTAGGCCTTTCACAAAAAGAATGGTTGCGTGTCTGTGGTGAAAGGAGCTCTAAGTTGTGTATTCAGTCCTGGAGAGTGACACACTCTACATAGGTTACACAGCGTTTTGAGAGCACCAACATGCTAAAAACTGAAACTGCTACAAGGTGTGTGTAGCGTGCAGAAAGAAGGCTTGTCATTTCAAAGAAAGAAGAGGAAACCCAACACCAGGTAGTGAAACGAGCACACCAGTATGGGAGATGTGCATGTGGACAGTTTCAAGCAGAGTCTCTTTGTGGACACTTGGAAACAGCGCTGTGAAAAAATTTCGTATGAAGCGGGATTTGGCCAAAGTTGAAAGACCTTCCAAAACCAACCCTAAAGAACTTAGCCAAACAATGAATGTTGCAATAAACTCCTGCAGGAAAGGTGCATCTATGACACAACTCCCGAGCAGGTAGCTACATTCTGCACAGCACAAAATGCATATGAATTCCAGGCTGAAAACTCACTCCAGAAGGAAGCAATGCGTGTGTTTCTCTCTGAAAGAACACTCAGCCAGTAGGCTTTTGCTTGCTCCTTCAAAGTCTTTGTAGAAACGTGTGTTTTCACTGCTGGAATACGTTTTGGGATGCATTGTTTCAATCTCTTGCAAGCCTCATGTTGTTTCTTACACAATGTGGAAAAATAAGGAGTATGTTTCCCAATCACTTGAAATCCAGGAAAACGCACACTGCATCACTCTTGCACAAACCTGCTCTTTCTCCTAATGTGTTGAGAACATTCAAGATACCAGAAGAGAAGGGCATTTTGCAGTGAAATTCACACGGGTTTGTAGAAAAGTACATTTCTATTGGTTGCAGAGTGCAAAACCATGATTGACTTCATATTCTCGATGAAATCCTTAATTTCCAACTGATCTGAAATAGGACTTTCACAAAAAGATCTCTTTGCGTGTCTGTGGTGAAAGGAGCTGTAAGATGTGTATTCAGAGTTGGAGAGTGACACACTGTACATTGGTTACAGAGCTTTTTGAGAGCACCAACATGCTTCAAACTGATACTGCTACAAAGTGTGTGTAGCGTGCAGAATGAAGGCTTGTCATTTCAAAGAAGGAAGAGGAAACCAACATCCAGGTAGTGAAACGAGCACACCAGTATGGGAGATGTGCATGTGGACAGTTTAAAGCAGCAGCTCTTTGTGGAAACTTGGAAACAGCTTTGTGAAAAAATTTCGTACGAAGCGGTATTTGGCCAAAGTTGAAAGACCTTCCAAAACCAACCCTAAAGAACTTAGCCAAACAATATATGTTGCAATAAGCTCCTGCAGGAAAGGTCCTTCTATGACACAACTCCTGAGGGCGTAGCTACATTCTGCACAGTACAAAATGCATATGAATACAGGCTGAAAACTCCAGAAGGATGAAATGCATGTGTTTCTCTCTGAAAGAACACTCAGCCACTGGGCTTTTGCTTACTCCTTCAAGGTCTTTGTAGAAACGTGTGTTTTCACTGCTGGAATACGTGTTGAATTCATTGTTTCAATCTCTTGAAAGCCTCATATTGTTTCTTAGACAATCTGGAGAAACGCGGATTATGTTTCCCAAATCACTTGAAATCGAGGAAACCGCACACTACATCACTCTTGCTCAAACACGCTCTTTCTCCTTTTGTGCTGAGAACATTCAAGAAACCAGAAAAGAATGGTATTTTGATGTGAAATTCACATAGGTATGTACAGGATTTCATTTCTATTGGTTGCAGAGTGCAAAACCATGATTGACTTCATGTTCTCGATGAAAACCTTACATTTCCAACTGACCTGAAGTAGGATTTTCACAAAAAGATGTGTTTGCGTATCTGTGGTGAAAGGAGCTGTAAGATATGTATTCAGAGTTGGAGAGTGACACACTCTGCATAGGTTACACAGCGTTTTGAGAGCACCAACATTCTAAAAACTGAAACTGCTACAAGGTGTGTGTAGCGTGCAGAAAGAAGGCTTGTCATTTCAAAGAAAGAAGAGGAAACCAAAATCCAGGTAGTGAAACGAACACACCCGAATGGGAGATGTGCATGTGGACAGTTTCAAGCGGAGGCTCTTTGTGGACACTTGGAAACAGCGCTGTGAAAAAATTTCGTACGAAGCGGGATTTGGCCAAAGTTGAAAGACCTTCCAAAACCAACCCTAAAGAACTTAGCCAAACAATGAATGTTTCAATAAACTCCTGCAGGAAAGGTGCGTCTATGACACAACTCCCGAGCAGGTAGCTACATTCTGCACAGTACAAAATGCATATGAATTCCAGGTTGAAAACTCACTCCAGAAGGAAGCAATGCGTGTGTTTCTCTCTGAAAGAACACTCAGCCACTAGGCTTTTGCTTGCTCCTTCAAAGTCTTTGTAGAAACGTGTGTTTTCACTGCTGGAATACGTTTTGGGATGCATTGTTTCAATCTCTTGCAAGCCTCATGTTGTTTCTTACACAATGGGGAAAAATAAGGAGTATGTTTCCTAAATCACTTGAAGTCCAGGAAAACGCACACTGCATCACTCTTGCACGAACACGCTCTTTCTCCTAATGTGTTGAGAACTTTCAACAAACCAGAAAAGAAGGGTATTTTGCAGTGAAATTCAGACGGGTTTGTAGAAAAGTACATTTCTATTGGCTGCAGAGTGCAAAACCGTGATTGACTTCATGTTCTCGATGAAAACCTTACATTTCCAAGTGACCTGAAGTAGGACTTTCACAAAAAGATGTGTTTGTGTGTCTGTGTTGAAAGGAGCTCTAGGTTGTGTATTCAGAGCTGGAGAGTGACACACTCTACATAGGTTACACAGCGTTTTGAGAGCACCAACATGCTAAAAACTGAAACTGCTACAAGGTGTGTGTAGCGTGCAGAAAGAAGGCTTATCATTTCAAATAAAGAAGAGGAAACCAAAATCCAGGTAGTGAAACGAACACACCAGTATGGGAGATGTGCATGTGGACAGTTTCAAGCAGAGGCTCTTTGTGGACACTTGGAAAAAGCGCTGTGAAAAAATTTCGTACGAAGCGGGATTTGGCCAAAGTTGAAAGACCTTCCAAAACCAATCCTAAAGAACTTAGCCAAACAATGAATGTTGCAATAAACTCCTACAGGAAAGGTGCGTCTATGACACAACTCCCGAGCAGGTAGCTACATTCTGCACAGTACAAAATGCATATGAATTCCAGGTTGAAAACTCACTCCAGAAGGAAGCAATGCGTGTGTTTCTCTCTGAAAGAACACTCAGCCACTAGGCTTTTGCTTGCTCCTTCAAAGTCTTTGTAGAAACGTGTGTTTTCACTGCTGGAATACGTTTTGGGATGCATTGTTTCAATCTCTTGCAAGCCTCATGTTGTTTCTTACACAATGGGGAAAAATAAGGAGTATGTTTCCCAAATCACTTGAAGTCCAGGAAAACGCACACTGCATCACTGTTGCACGAACACGCTCTTTCTCCTAATGTGTTGAGAACTTTCAACAAACCAGAAAAGGGGTATTTTGCAGTGAAATTCAGACGGGTTTGTAGAAAAGTACATTTCTATGGGCTGCAGAGTGCAAAACCGTCATTGACTTCATGTTCTCGATGAAAACCTTACATTTCCAAGTGACCTGAAGTAGGACTTTCACAAAAAGATGTGTTTGCGTGTCTGTGGTGAAAGGAGCTCTAGGTTGTGTATTCAGTGCTGGAGAGTGACACACTCTACATAGGTTACACAGCGTTTTGAGAGCACCAACACGCTAAAAACTGAAACTGCTACAAGGTGTGTGTAGCGTGCAGAAAGAAGGCTTGTCATTTCAAAGAAAGAAGAGGAAACCAAAATCCAGGTAGTGAAACGAACACACCAGTATGGGAGATGTGCATGTGGACAGTTTCAAGCAGAGACTCTTTGTGGACACTTGGAAACAGCGCTGTGAAAAAATTTCGTACGAAGCGGGATTTGGCCAAAGTTGAAAGACCTTCCAAAACCAACCCTAAAGAACTTAGCCAAACAATGAATGTTTCAATAAACTCCTGCAGGAAAGGTGCGTCTATGACACAACTCCCGAGCAGGTAGCTACATTCTGCACAGTACAAAATGCATATGAATTCCAGGCTGAAAACTCACTCCAGAAGGAAGCAATGCGTGTGTTTCTCTCTGAAAGAACACTCAGCCACTAGGCTTTTGCTTGCTCCTTCAAAGTCTTTGTAGAAACGTGTGTTTTCACTGCTGGAATACGTTTTGGGATGCATTGTTTCAATCTCTTGCAAGCCTCATGTTGTTTCTTACACAATGGGGAAAAATAAGGAGTATGTTTCCCAAATCACTTGAAGTCCAGGAAAACGCACACTGCATCACTCTTGCACGAACACGCTCTTTCTCCTAATGTGTTGAGAACTTTCAACAAACCAGAAAAGAAGGGTATTTTGCAGTGAAATTCAGACGGGTTTGTAGAAAAGTACATTTCTATAGTCTGCAGAGTGCAAAACCGTGATTGACTTCATGTTCTCGATGAAAACCTTACATTTCCAAGTGACCTGAAGTAGGACTTTCACAAAAAGATGTGTTTGTGTGTCTGTGTTGAAAGGAGCTCTAGGTTGTGTATTCAGTGCTGGAGAGTGACACACTCTACATAGGTTACACAGCGTTTTGAGAGCACAAACATGCTAAAAACTGAAACTGCTACAAGGTGTGTGTAGCGTGCAGAAAGAAGGCTTCTCATTTCAAATAAAGAAGAGGAAACCAAAATCCAGGTAGTGAAACGAACACACCAGTATGGGAGATGTGCATGTGGACAGTTTCAAGCAGAGGCTCTTTGTGGACACTTGGAAACAGCGCTGTGAAAAAATTTCGTACGAAGCGGGATTTGGCCAAAGTTGAAAGACCTTCCAAAACCAATCCTAAAGAACTTAGCCAAACAATGAATGTTGCAATAAACTCCTACAGGAAAGGTGCGTCTATGACACAACTCCCGAGCAGGTAGCTACATTCTGCACAGTACAAAATGCATATGAATTCCAGGTTGAAAACTCACTCCAGAAGGAAGCAATGCGTGTGTTTCTCTCTGAAAGAACACTCAGCCACTAGGCTTTTGCTTGCTCCTTCAAAGTCTTTGTAGAAACGTGTGTTTTCACTGCTGGAATACGTTTTGGGATGCATTGTTTCAATCTCTTGCAAGCCTCATGTTGTTTCTTACACAATGGGGAAAAATAAGGAGTATGTTTCCCAATCACTTGAAATCCAGGAAAACGCACACTGCATCACTCTTGCACAAACCTGCTCTTTCTCCTAATGTATTGAGAACTTTCAACAAAACCAGAAACTAAAGGCATTTTGCAGTGAAATTCAGACGAGTTTGTATAAAAGTACATTTCAATTGGCTGCAGAGTGAAAAACCGTGATTGATTTCATGTTCTCAATGAAAACCTTACATTTCCAGGTGACCTGAAGTAGGCCTTTCACAAAAAGAATGGTTGCGTGTCTGTGGTGAAAGGAGCTCTAAGTTGTGTATTCAGTGCTGGAGAGTGACACACTCTACATAGGTTACACAGCGTTTTGAGAGCACCAACATGCTAAAAACTGAAACTGCTACAAGGTGTGTGTAGCGTGCAGAAAGAAGGCTTGTCATTTCAAAGAAAGAAGAGGAAACCAAACTCCAGGTAGTGAAACGAGCACACCAGTATGGGAGATGTGCATGTGGACAGTTTCAAGCAGAGGCTCTTTGTGGACACTTGGAAACAGCGCTGTGAAAAAATTTCGTATGAAGCGGGATTTGGCCAAAGTTGAAAGACCTCCAAAACCAACCCTAAAGAACTTAGCCAAACAATGAATGTTGCAATAAACTCCTGCAGGAAAGGTGCATCTATGACACAACTCCCGAGCAGGTAGCTACATTCTGCACAGCACAAAATGCATATGAATTCCAGGCTGAAAACTCACTCCAGAAGGAAGCAATGCGTGTGTTTCTCTCTGAAAGAACACTCAGCCAGTAGGCTTTTGCTTGCTCCTTCAAAGTCTTTGTAGAAACGTGTGTTTTCACTGCTGGAATACGTTTTGGGATGCATTGTTTCAATCTCTTGCAACCCTCATGTTGTTTCTTACACAATGTGGAAAAATAAGGAGTATGTTTCCCAATCACTTGAAATCCAGGAAAACGCACACTGCATCACTCTTGCACAAACCTGCTCTTTCTCCTAATGTGTTGAGAACATTCAAGATACCAGAAGAGAAGGGCATTTTGCAGTGAAATTCACACGGGTTTGTAGAAAAGTACATTTCTATTGGTTGCAGAGTGCAAAACCATGATGACTTCATATTCTCGATGAAATCCTTAATTTCCAACTGATCTGAAATAGGACTTTCACAAAAAGATCTCTTTGCGTGTCTGTGGTGAAAGGAGCTGTAAGATGTGTATTCAGAGTTGGAGAGTGACACACTGTACATTGGTTACAGAGCTTTTTGAGAGCACCAACATGCTTCAAACTGATACTGCTACAAAGTGTGTGTAGCGTGCAGAATGAAGGCTTGTCATTTCAAAGAAGGAAGAGGAAACCAAAATCCAGGTAGTGAAACGAGCTCACCAGTATGGGAGATGTGCATGTGGACAGTTTAAAGCAGCAGCTCTTTGTGGAAACTTGGAAACAGCTTTGTGAAAAAATTTCGTACGAAGCGGTATTTGGCCAAAGTTGAAAGACCTTCCAAAACCAACCCTAAAGAACTTAGCCAAACAATATATGTTGCAATAAGCTCCTGCAGGAAAGGTCCTTCTATGACACAACTCCTGAGGGCGTAGCTACATTCTGCACAGTACAAAATGCATATGAATACAGGCTGAAAACTCCAGATGGATGAAATGCATGTGTTTCTCTCTGAAAGAACACTCAGCCACTGGGCTTTTGCTTGCTCCTTCAAGGTCTTTGTAGAAACGTGTGTTTTCACTGCTGGAATACGTGTTGAATGCATTGTTTCAATCTCTTGAAAGCCTCATATTGTTTCTTAGACAATCTGGAGAAACGCGGATTATGTTTCCCAAATCACTTGAAATCGAGGAAACCGAACACTACATCACTCTTGCTCAAACACGCTCTTTCTCCTTTTGTGGTGAGAACATTCAAGAAACCAGAAAAGAATGGTATTTTGATGTGAAATTCACATAGGTATGTACAGGATTTCATTTCTATTGGTTGCAGAGTGCAAAACCATGATTGACTTCATGTTCTCGATGAAAACCTTACATTTCCAACTGACCTGAAGTAGGACTTTCAGAAAAAGATGTGTTTGCGTGTCTGTGGTGAAAGGAGCTCTAGGTTGTGTATTCAGTGCTGGAGAGTGACACACTCTGCATAGGTTACACAGCGTTTTGAGAGCACCAACATGCTTCAAACTGAAACTGCTACAAGGTGTGTGTAGCGTGCAGAATGAAGGCTTGTCATTTCAACGAAAGAAGAAGAAACCAAAATCCAGGTAGTGAAACGAACACACCAGTATGGGAGATGTGCATGTGGACAGTTTCAAGCAGAGGCTCTTTGTGGACACTTGGAAACAGCGCTGTGAAAAAATTTCGTATGAAGCGGGATTTGGCCAAAGTTGAAAGACCTTCCAAAACCAACCCTAAAGAACTTAGCCAAACAATGAATGTTGCAATAAACTCCTGCAGGAAAGGTGCATCTATGACACAACTCCCGAGCAGGTAGCTACATTCTGCACAGCACAAAATGCATATGAATTCCAGGCTGAAAACTCACTCCAGAAGGAAGCAATGCGTGTGTTTCTCTCTGAAAGAACACTCAGCCAGTAGGCTTTTGCTTGCTCCTTCAAAGTCTTTGTAGAAACGTGTGTTTTCACTGCTGGAATACGTTTTGGGATGCATTGTTTCAATCTCTTGCAAGCCTCATGTTGTTTCTTACACAATGTGGAAAAATAAGGAGTATGTTTCCCAATCACTTGAAATCCAGGAAAACGCACACTGCATCACTCTTGCACAAACCTGCTCTTTCTCCTAATGTGTTGAGAACATTCAAGATACCAGAAGAGAAGGGCATTTTGCAGTGAAATTCACACGGGTTTGTAGAAAAGTACATTTCTATTGGTTGCAGAGTGCAAAACCATGATTGACTTCATATTCTCGATGAAATCCTTAATTTCCAACTGATCTGAAATAGGACTTTCACAAAAAGATCTCTTTGCGTGTCTATGGTGAAAGGAGCTGTAAGATGTGTATTCAGAGTTGGAGAGTGACACACTGTACATTGGTTACAGAGCTTTTTGAGAGCACCAACATGCTTCAAACTGATACTGCTACAAAGTGTGTGTAGCGTGCAGAATGAAGGCTTGTCATTTCAAAGAAGGAAGAGGAAACCAACATCCAGGTAGTGAAACGAGCACACCAGTATGGGAGATGTGCATGTGGACAGTTTAAAGCAGCAGCTCTTTGTGGAAACTTGGAAACAGCTTTGTGAAAAAATTTCGTACGAAGCGGTATTTGGCCAAAGTTGAAAGACCTTCCAAAACCAACCCTAAAGAACTTAGCCAAACAATATATGTTGCAATAAGCTCCTGCAGGAAAGGTCCTTCTATGACACAACTCCTGAGGGCGTAGCTACATTCTGCACAGTACAAAATGCATATGAATACAGGCTGAAAACTCCAGAAGGATGAAATGCATGTGTTTCTCTCTGAAAGAACACTCAGCCACTGGGCTTTTGCTTGCTCCTTCAAGGTCTTTGTAGAAACGTGTGTTTTCACTGCTGGAATACGTGTTGAATGCATTGTTTCAATCTCTTGAAAGCCTCATATTGTTTCTTAGACAATCTGGAGAAACGCGGATTATGTTTCCCAAATCACTTGAAATCGAGGAAACCGCACACTACATCACTCCTGCTCAAACATGCTCTTTCTCCTTTTGTGGTGAGAACATTCAAGAAACCAGAAAAGAATGGTATTTTGATGTGAAATTCACATAGGTATGTACAGGATTTCATTTCTATTGGTTGCAGAGTGCAAAACCATGATTGACTTCATGTTCTCGATGAAAACCTTACATTTCCAACTGACCTGAAGTAGGATTTTCACAAAAAGATGTGTTTGCGTATCTGTGGTGAAAGGAGCTGTAAGATATGTATTCAGAGTTGGAGAGTGACACACTCTGCATAGGTTACACAGCGTTTTGAGAGCACCAACATGCTTCAAACTAAAACTGCTACAAGGTGTGTGTAGCGTGCAGAATGAAGGCTTGTCATTTCAAAGAAAGAAGAGGAAACCAAACTCCAGGTAGTGAAACGAGCACACCAGTATGGGAGATGTGCATGTGGACAGTTTCAAGCAGAGGCTCTTTGTGGACACTTGGAAACAGCATTGTGAAAAAATTTCGTATGAAGCGGAATTTGGCCAAAGTTGAAAGACCTTCCAAAACCAACCCTAAAGAACTTAGCCAAACAATGAATGTTGCAATAAACTCCTGCAGGAAAGGTGCTTCTATGACAAAACCCCCGAGCAGGTAGCTACATTCTGCACAGTACAAAATGCATATGAATTCCAGGCTGAAAACTCACTCCAGAAGGAAGCAATGCGTGTGTTTCTCTCTGAAAGAACACTCAGCCAGTAGGCTTTTGCTTGCTCCTTCAAAGTCTTTGTAGAAACGTGTGTTTTCACTGCTGGAATACGTTTTGGGATGCATTGTTTCAATCTCTTGCAAGCCTCATGTTGTTTCTTACACAATGTGGAAAAATAAGGAGTATGTTTCCCAATCACTTGAAATCCAGGAAAACGCACACTGCATCACTCTTGCACAAACCTGCTCTTTCTCCTAATGTATTGAGAACTTTCAACAAAACCAGAAACTAAAGGCATTTTGCAGTGAAATTCAGACGAGTTTGTATAAAAGTACATTTCAATTGGCTGCAGAGTGAAAAACCGTGATTGATTTCATGTTCTCAATGAAAACCTTACATTTCCAGGTGACCTGAAGTAGGCCTTTCACAAAAAGAATGGTTGCGTGTCTGTGGTGAAAGGAGCTCTAAGTTGTGTATTCAGTGCTGGAGAGTGACACACTCTACATAGGTTACACAGCGTTTTGAGAGCACCAACATGCTAAAAACTGAAACTGCTACAAGGTGTGTGTAGCGTGCAGAAAGAAGGCTTGTCATTTCAAAGAAAGAAGAGGAAACCAAACTCCAGGTAGTGAAACGAGCACACCAGTATGGGAGATGTGCATGTGGACAGTTTCAAGCAGAGGCTCTTTGTGGACACTTGGAAACAGCGCTGTGAAAAAATTTCGTATGAAGCGGGATTTGGCCAAAGTTGAAAGACCTCCAAAACCAACCCTAAAGAACTTAGCCAAACAATGAATGTTGCAATAAACTCCTGCAGGAAAGGTGCATCTATGACACAACTCCCGAGCAGGTAGCTACATTCTGCACAGCACAAAATGCATATGAATTCCAGGCTGAAAACTCACTCCAGAAGGAAGCAATGCGTGTGTTTCTCTGTGAAAGAACACTCAGCCAGTAGGCTTTTGCTTGCTCCTTCAAAGTCTTTGTAGAAACGTGTGTTTTCACTGCTGGAATACGTTTTGGGATGCATTGTTTCAATCTCTTGCAACCCTCATGTTGTTTCTTACACAATGTGGAAAAATAAGGAGTATGTTTCCCAATCACTTGAAATCCAGGAAAACGCACACTGCATCACTCTTGCACAAACCTGCTCTTTCTCCTAATGTGTTGAGAACATTCAAGATACCAGAAGAGAAGGGCATTTTGCAGTGAAATTCACACGGGTTTGTAGAAAAGTACATTTCTATTGGTTGCAGAGTGCAAAACCATGATGACTTCATATTCTCGATGAAATCCTTAATTTCCAACTGATCTGAAATAGGACTTTCACAAAAAGATCTCTTTGCGTGTCTGTGGTGAAAGGAGCTGTAAGATGTGTATTCAGAGTTGGAGAGTGACACACTGTACATTGGTTACAGAGCTTTTTGAGAGCACCAACATGCTTCAAACTGATACTGCTACAAAGTGTGTGTAGCGTGCAGAATGAAGGCTTGTCATTTCAAAGAAGGAAGAGGAAACCAAAATCCAGGTAGTGAAACAAGCTCACCAGTATGGGAGATGTGCATGTGGACAGTTTAAAGCAGCAGCTCTTTGTGGAAACTTGGAAACAGCTTTGTGAAAAAATTTCGTACGAAGCGGTATTTGGCCAAAGTTGAAAGACCTTCCAAAACCAACCCTAAAGAACTTAGCCAAACAATATATGTTGCAATAAGCTCCTGCAGGAAAGGTCCTTCTATGACACAACTCCTGAGGGCGTAGCTACATTCTGCACAGTACAAAATGCATATGAATACAGGCTGAAAACTCCAGAAGGATGAAATGCATGTGTTTCTCTCTGAAAGAACACTCAGCCACTGGGCTTTTGCTTGCTCCTTCAAGGTCTTTGTAGAAACGTGTGTTTTCACTGCTGGAATACGTGTTGAATGCATTGTTTCAATCTCTTGAAAGCCTCATATTGTTTCTTAGACAATCTGGAGAAACGCGGATTATGTTTCCCAAATCACTTGAAATCGAGGAAACCGAACACTACATCACTCTTGCTCAAACACGCTCTTTCTCCTTTTGTGGTGAGAACATTCAAGAAACCAGAAAAGAATGGTATTTTGATGTGAAATTCACATAGGTATGTACAGGATTTCATTTCTATTGGTTGCAGAGTGCAAAACCATGATTGACTTCATGTTCTCGATGAAAACCTTACATTTCCAACTGACCTGAAGTAAGACTTTCAGAAAAAGATGTGTTTGCGTGTCTGTGGTGAAAGGAGCTCTAGGTTGTGTATTCAGTGCTGGAGAGTGACACACTCTGCATAGGTTACACAGCGTTTTGAGAGCACCAACATGCTTCAAACTGAAACTGCTACAAGGTGTGTGTAGCGTGCAGAATGAAGGCTTGTCATTTCAACGAAAGAAGAAGAAACCAAAATCCAGGTAGTGAAACGAACACACCAGTATGGGAGATGTGCATGTGGACAGTTTCAAGCAGAGGCTCTTTGTGGACACTTGGAAACAGCGCTGTGAAAAAATTTCGTATGAAGCGGGATTTGGCCAAAGTTGAAAGACCTTCCAAAACCAACCCTAAAGAACTTAGCCAAACAATGAATGTTGCAATAAACTCCTGCAGGAAAGGTGCATCTATGACACAACTCCCGAGCAGGTAGCTACATTCTGCACAGCACAAAATGCATATGAATTCCAGGCTGAAAACTCACTCCAGAAGGAAGCAATGCGTGTGTTTCTCTCTGAAAGAACACTCAGCCAGTAGGCTTTTGCTTGCTCCTTCAAAGTCTTTGTAGAAACGTGTGTTTTCACTGCTGGAATACGTTTTGGGATGCATTGTTTCAATCTCTTGCAAGCCTCATGTTGTTTCTTACACAATGTGGAAAAATAAGGAGTATGTTTCCCAATCACTTGAAATCCAGGAAAACGCACACTGCATCACTCTTGCACAAACCTGCTCTTTCTCCTAATGTGTTGAGAACATTCAAGATACCAGAAGAGAAGGGCATTTTGCAGTGAAATTCACACGGGTTTGTAGAAAAGTACATTTCTATTGGTTGCAGAGTGCAAAACCATGATTGACTTCATATTCTCGATGAAATCCTTAATTTCCAACTGATCTGAAATAGGACTTTCACAAAAAGATCTCTTTGCGTGTCTATGGTGAAAGGAGCTGTAAGATGTGTATTCAGAGTTGGAGAGTGACACACTGTACATTGGTTACAGAGCTTTTTGAGAGCACCAACATGCTTCAAACTGAAACTGCTACAAGGTGTGTGTAGCGTGCAGAATGAAGGCTTGTCATTTCAAAGAAAGAAGAGGAAACCAAACTCCAGGTAGTGAAACGAGCACACCAGTATGGGAGATGTGCATGTGGACAGTTTCAAGCAGAGGCTCTTTGTGGACACTTGGAAACAGCATTGTGAAAAAATTTCGTATGAAGCGGAATTTGGCCAAAGTTGAAAGACCTTCCAAAACCAACCCTAAAGAACTTAGCCAAACAATGAATGTTGCAATAAACTCCTGCAGGAAAGGTGCTTCTATGACAAAACCCCCGAGCAGGTAGCTACATTCTGCACAGTACAAAATGCATATGAATTCCAGGCTGAAAACTCACTCCAGAAGGAAGCAATGCGTGTGTTTCTCTCTGAAAGAACACTCAGCCAGTAGGCTTTTGCTTGCTCCTTCAAAGTCTTTGTAGAAACGTGTGTTTTCACTGCTGGAATACGTTTTGGGATGCATTGTTTCAATCTCTTGCAAGCCTCATGTTGTTTCTTACACAATGTGGAAAAATAAGGAGTATGTTTCCCAATCACTTGAAATCCAGGAAAACGCACACTGCATCACTCTTGCACAAACCTGCTCTTTCTCCTAATGTATTGAGAACTTTCAACAAAACCAGAAACTAAAGGCATTTTGCAGTGAAATTCAGACGAGTTTGTATAAAAGTACATTTCAATTGGCTGCAGAGTGAAAAACCGTGATTGATTTCATGTTCTCAATGAAAACCTTACATTTCCAGGTGACCTGAAGTAGGCCTTTCACAAAAAGAATGGTTGCGTGTCTGTGGTGAAAGGAGCTCTAGGTTGTGTATTCAGTGCTGGAGAGTGACACACTCTACATAGGTTACACAGCGTTTTGAGAGCACCAACATGCTAAAAACTGAAACTGCTACAAGGTGTGTGTAGCGTGCAGAAAGAAGGCTTGTCATTTCAAAGAAAGAAGAGGAAACCAAACTCCAGGTAGTGAAACGAGCACACCAGTATGGGAGATGTGCATGTGGACAGTTTCAAGCAGAGGCTCTTTGTGGACACTTGGAAACAGCGCTGTGAAAAAATTTCGTACGAAGCGGTATTTGGCCAAAGTTGAAAGACCTTCCAAAACCAACCCTAAAGAATTTAGCCAAACAATGAATGTTGCAATAAGCTCCTGCAGGAAAGGTCCTTCTATGACACAACTCCTGAGGGCGTAGCTACATTCTGCACAGTACAAAATGCATATGAATTCCAGGCTGAATACTCACTCCAGAAGGATGAAATGCATGTGTTTCTCTCTGAAAGAACACTCAGCCACTGGGCTTTTGCTTGCTCCTTCAAGGTCTTTGTAGAAACGTGTGTTTTCACTGCTGGAATACGTTTTGAATGCATTGTTTCAATCTCTTGAAAGCCTCATATTGTTTCTTAGACAATCTGGAGAAACGCGGATTATGTTTCCCAAATCACTTGAAATCGAGGAAACCGCACACTACATCACTCTTGCTCAAACATGCTCTTTCTCCTTTTGTGGTGAGAACATTCAAGAAACCAGAAAAGAATGGTATTTTGATGTGAAATTCACATAGGTATGTACAGGATTTCATTTCTATTGGTTGCAGAGTGCAAAACCATGATTGACTTCATGTTCTCGATGAAAACCTTACATTTCCAACTGACCTGAAGTAGGACTTTCACAAAAAGATGTGTTTGCGTGTCTGTGGTGAAAGGAGCTCTAGGTTGTGTATTCAGTGCTGGAGAGTGACACACTCTGCATAGGTTACACAGCGTTTTGAGAGCACCAACATGCTTCAAACTGAAACTGCTACAAGGTGTGTGTAGCGTGCAGAATGAAGGCTTGTCATTTCAACGAAAGAAGAAGAAACCAAAATCCAGGTAGTGAAACGAACACACCAGTATGGGAGATGTGCATGTGGACAGTTTCCAGCAGCACCTCTTGGTGGACACTTGGAAACAGCGCTGTGAAAAAATTTCGTACGAAGCGGGATTTGGCCAAAGTTGAAAGACGTTCCAAAACAAACCCTAAAGAACTTAGCCAAACCATGAATGTTGCAATAAACTCCTGCAGGAAAGGTCCTTCTATGACACAACTCCTGAGGGCGTAGCTACATTCTGCACAGTACAAAATGCATATGAATACAGGCTGAAAACTCCAGAAGGATGAAATGCATGTGTTTCTCTCTGAAAGAACACTCAGCCACTGGGCTTTTGCTTGCTCCTTCAAGGTCTTTGTAGAAACGTGTGTTTTCACTGCTGGAATACGTTTTGAATGCATTGTTTCAATCTCTTGAAAGCCTCATATTGTTTCTTAGACAATCTGGAGAAACGCGGATTATGTTTCCCAAATCACTTGAAATCGAGGAAACCGCAAACTACATCACTCTTGCTCAAACACGCTCTTTCTCCTTTTGTGGTGAGAACATTCAAGAAACCAGAAAAGAATGGTATTTTGATGTGAAATTCACATAGGTATGTACAGGATTTCATTTCTATTGGTTGCAGAGTGCAAAACCACGATTGACTTCATGTTCTCGATGAAAACCTTACATTTCCAACTGACCTGAAGTAGGATTTTCACAAAAAGATGTGTTTGCATGTCTGTGGTGAAAGGGGCTGTAAGATATGTATTCAGAGTTGAAGAGTGACACACTCTGCATAGGTTACACAGCGTTTTGAGACCACCAACATGCTTCAAACTGAAACTGCTACAAGGTGTGTGTAGCGTGCAGAATGATGGCTTGTCATTTCAAAGAAAGAAGAGGAAACCAAAATCCAGGTAGTGAAACGAACACACCAGTATGGGAGATGTGCATGTGGACAGTTTCCAGCAGCACCTCTTGGTGGACACTTGGAAAGAGCGCTGTAAAAAATTTCGTACGAAGCGGGATTTGGCCAAAGTTGAAAGACCTTCCAAAACCAACCCTAAAGAACTTCGCCAAACAATGAATGTTGCAAGAAGCTCCTGCAGGACAGGTGCTTCTATGACACAACCCCCGAGTAGGTAACTACATTCTGCACAGTACAAAGTGCAAATGAATTCCAGGCTGAAAACTCACTCCAAAAAAATGAAATGTATGTGTTTCTCTCTGAAAGAACACTCAGCCAGTAGGCTTTTGCTTGCTCCTTCAAAGTCTTTGTAGAAACGTGTGTTTTCACTGCTGGAATACGTTTTGGGATGCATTGTTTCAATCTCTTGCAAGCCTCATGTTGTTTCTTACACAATGGGGAAAAATAAGGAGTATGTTTCCCAAATCACTTGAAGTCCAGGAAAACGCACACTGCATCACTCTTGCACGAACACGCTCTTTCTCCTAATGTGTTGAGAACTTTCAACAAACCAGAAAAAAGGGTATTTTGCAGTGAAATTCAGACGGGTTTGTAGAAAAGTACATTTCTATTGGCTGCAGAGTGCAAAACAGTGATTGACTTCATGTTCTCGAGGAAAACCTTACATTTCCAAGTGACCTGAAGTAGGACTTTCACAAAAAGATGTGTTTGCGTGTCTGTGGTGAAAGGAGCTCTAGGTTGTGTATTCAGTGCTGGAGAGTGACACACTCTACATAGGTTACACAGCGTTTTGAGAGCACCAACATGCTAAAAACTGAAACTGCTACAAGGTGTGTGTAGCGTGCAGAAAGAAGGCTTGTCATTTCAAAGAAAGAAGAGGAAACCAAAATCCAGGTAGTGAAACAAACACACCCGAATGGGAGATGTGCATGTGGACAGTTTCAAGCAGAGGCTCTTTGTGGACACTTGGAAACAGCGCTGTGAAAAAATTTCGTACGAAGCGGGATTTGGCCAAAGTTGAAAGACCTTCCAAAACCAACCCTAAAGAACTTAGCCAAACAATGAATGCTGCAATAAACTACTGCAGGAAAGGTGCATCTATGACACAACTCCCGAGCAGGTAGCTACATTCTGCACAGTACAAAATGCATATGAATTCCAGGCTGAAAACTCACTCCAGAAGGAAGCAATGCGTGTGTTTCTCTCTGAAAGAACACTCAGCCAGTAGGCTTTTGCTTGCTCCTTCAAAGTCTTTGTAGAAACGTGTGTTTTCACTGCTGGAATACGTTTTGGGATGCATTGTTTCAATCTCTTGCAACCCTCATGTTGTTTCTTACACAATGTGGAAAAATAAGGAGTATGTTTCCCAATCACTTGAAATTCAGGAAAACGCACACTGCATCACTCTTGCACAAACCTGCTCTTTCTCCTAATGTGTTGAGAACATTCAAGATACCAGAAGAGAAGGGCATTTTGCAGTGAAATTCACACGGGTTTGTAGAAAAGTACATTTCTATTGGTTGCAGAGTGCAAAACCATGATGACTTCATATTCTCGATGAAATCCTTAATTTCCAACTGATCTGAAATAGGACTTTCACAAAAAGATCTCTTTGCGTGTCTGTGGTGAAGGAGCTCTAAGTTGTGTATTCAGTGCTGGAGAGTGACACACTCTACATAGGTTACACAGCGTTTTGAGAGCACCAACATGCTAAAAACTGAAACTGCTACAAGGTGTGTGTAGCGTGCAGAAAGAAGGCTTGTCATTTCAAAGAAAGAAGAGGAAACCAAACTCCAGGTAGTGAAACGAGCACACCAGTATGGGAGATGTGCATGTGGACAGTTTCAAGCAGAGGCTCTTTGTGGACACTTGGAAACAGCGCTGTGAAAAAATTTCGTACGAAGCGGGATTTGGCCAAAGTTGAAAGACCTTCCAAAACCAACCCTAAAGAACTTAGCCAAACAATGAATGTTGCAATAAGCTCCTGCAGGAAAGGTCCTTCTATGACACAACTCCTGTGGGCGTAGCTACATTCTGCACAGTACAAAATGCATATGAATTCCAGGCTGAATACTCACTCCAGAAGGATGAAATGCATGTGTTTCTCTCTGAAAGAACACTCAGCCACTGGGCTTTTGCTTGCTCCTTCAAGGTCTTTGTAGAAACGTGTGTTTTCACTGCTGGAATACGTTTTGAATGCATTGTTTCAATCTCTTGAAAGCCTCATATTGTTTCTTAGACAATCTGGAGAAACGCGGATTATGTTTCCCAAATCACTTGAAATCGAGGAAACCGCACACTACATCACTCTTGCTCAAACACGCTCTTTCTCCTTTTGTGGTGAGAACATTCAAGAAACCAGAAAAGAATGGTATTTTGATGTGAAATTCACATAGGTATGTACAGGATTTCATTTCTATTGGTTGCAGAGTGCAAAACCATGATTGACTTCATGTTCTCGATGAAAACCTTACATTTCCAACTGACCTGAAGTAGGACTTTCACAAAAAGATGTGTTTGCGTGTCTGTGGTGAAAGGAGCTCTAGGTTGTGTATTCAGTGCTGGAGAGTGACACACTCTGCATAGGTTACACAGCGTTTTGAGAGCACCAACATGCTTCAAACTGAAACTGCTACAAGGTGTGTGTAGCGTGCAGAATGAAGGCTTGTCATTTCAACGAAAGAAGAAGAAACCAAAATCCAGGTAGTGAAACGAACACACCAGTATGGGAGATGTGCATGTGGACAGTTTCCAGCAGCACCTCTTGGTGGACACTTGGAAACAGCGCTGTGAAAAAATTTCGTACGAAGCGGGATTTGGCCAAAGTTGAAAGACCTTCCAAAACAAACCCTAAAGAACTTAGCCAAACAATAAATGTTGCAATAAACTCCTGCAGGAAAGGTCCTCTATGACACAACTCCTGAGGGCGTAGCTACATTCTGCACAGTACAAAATGCATATGAATACAGGCTGAAAACTCCAGAAGGATGAAATGCATATGTTTCTCTCTGAAAGAACACTCAGCCACTGGGCTTTTGCTTGCTCCTTCAAGGTCTTTGTAGAAACGTGTGTTTTCACTGCTGGAATACGTTTTGAATGCATTGTTTCAATCTCTTGAAAGCCTCATATTGTTTCTTAGACAATCTGGAGAAACGCGGATTATGTTTCCCAAATCACTTGAAATCGAGGAAACCGCACACTACATCACTCTTGCTCAAACACGCTCTTTCTCCTTTTGTGGTGAGAACATTCAAGAAACCAGAAAAGAATGGTATTTTGATGTGAAATTCACATAGGTATGTACAGGATTTCATTTCTATTGGTTGCACAGTGCAAAACCACGATTGACTTCATGTTCTCGATGAAAACCTTACATTTCCAACTGACCTGAAGTAGGATTTTCACAAAAAGATGTGTTTGCATGTCTGTGGTGAAAGGGGCTGTAAGATATGTATTCAGAGTTGGAGAGTGACACACTCTGCATAGGTTACACAGCGTTTTGAGACCACCAACATGCTTCAAACTGAAACTGCTACAAGGTGTGTGTAGCGTGCAGAATGATGGCTTGTCATTTCAAAGAAAGAATAGGAAACCAAAATCCAGGTAGTGAAACGAACACACCAGTATGGGAGATGTGCATGTGGACAGTTTCCAGCAGCACCTCTTGGTGGACACTTGGAAAGAGCGCTGTAAAAAATTTCGTACGAAGCGGGATTTGGCCAAAGTTGAAAGACCTTCCAAAACCAACCCTAAAGAACTTCGCCAAACAATGAATGTTGCAAGAAGCTCCTGCAGGACAGGTGCTTCTATGACACAACCCCGAGTAGGTAACTACATTCTGCACAGTACAAAGTGCAAATGAATTCCAGGCTGAAAACTCACTCCAAAAAAATGAAATGTATGTGTTTCTCTCTGAAAGAACACTCAGCCAGTAGGCTTTTGCTTGCTCCTTCAAAGTCTTTGTAGAAACGTGTGTTTTCACTGCTGGAATACGTTTTGGGATGCATTGTTTCAATGTCTTGCAAGCCTCATGTTGTTTCTTACACAATGGGGAAAAATAAGGAGTATGTTTCCCAAATCACTTGAAGTCCAGGAAAACGCACACTGCATCACTCTTGCACGAACACGCTCTTTCTCCTAATGTGTTGAGAACTTTCAACAAACCAGAAAAGAAGGGTATTTTGCAGTGAAATTCAGACGGGTTTGTAGAAAAGTACATTTCTATTGGCTGCAGAGTGCAAAACCGTGATTGACTTCATGTTCTCGATGAAAACCTTACATTTACAAATGACCTGAAGTAGGACTTTCACAAAAAGATGTGTTTGCGTGTCTGTGGTGAAAGGAGCTCTAGGTTGTGTATTCAGTGCTGGAGAGTGACACACTCTACATAGGTTACACAGCGTTTTGAGAGCACGAACATGCTAAAAACTGAAACTGCTACAAGGTGTGTGTAGCGTGCAGAAAGAAGGCTTGTCATTTCAAAGAAAGAAGAGGAAACCAAAATCCAGGTAGTGAAACAAACACACCCGAATGGGAGATGTGCATGTGGACAGTTTCAAGCAGAGGCTCTTTGTGGACACTTGGAAACAGCGCTGTGAAAAAATTTCGTACGAAGCGGGATTTGGCCAAAGTTGAAAGACCTTCCAAAACCAACCCTAAAGAACTTAGCCAAACAATGAATGCTGCAATAAACTCCTGCAGGAAAGGTGCATCTATGACACAACTCCCGAGCAGGTAGCTACATTCTGCACAGTACAAAATGCATATGAATTCCAGGATGAAAACTCACTCCAGAAGAAAGCAATGCGTGTGTTTCTCTCTGAAAGGACACTCAGCCAGTAGGCTTTTGCTTGCTCCTTCAAAGTCTTTGTAGAAACGTGTGTTTTCACTGCTGGAATACGTTTTGGGATGCATTGTTTCAATCTCTTCCAAGCCTCATGTTGTTTCTTACACAATGTGGAAAAATAAGTAGTATGTTTCTGAAATCACTTGAAATCCAGGAAAATGCACACTGCATCACTCTTGCTCAAACACGCTGTTTCTCCTAATGTGTTGAGAACTTTCTACAAACCAGAAACTAAAGGTATTTTGCAGTGAAATTCAGACGGGAATTTACAAGAGTTCATTTCTATTGGTTGCACAGTGCAAAAGCATGATTGACTTCATGTTCTCGATGAAACCCTGACATATCCAAGTGACCTGAAGTAGGACTTGCACAAAAAGGTGTGTTTGTGTGTCTGCGGTGAAAGGAGCTCTATGTTGTGTATTCAGTGCTGGAGAGAGACACACTCTACATAGGTTACACAGTGTTTTGAGAGCACCAACGTGCTTAAAACTGAAACTGCTACAAGGTGTGTGTAGCATGCAGAATGAAGGCTTGTCATTTCAAAGAAAGAAGAGGAAACCAAAATCCAGGTAGTGAAACGAGCACACCAGTATGGGAGACGTGCATGTGGACAGTTTCAAGCAGAGGCTCTTTGTGGACACTTGGAAACAGCGCTGTGAAAAAATTTCGTACGAAGCGGGATTTGGCCAAAGTTGAAAGACCTTCCAAAACCATCCCTAAAGAACTTAGCCAAACAATGAATGCTGCAATAAACTCCTGCAGGAAAGGTGCATCTATGACACAACTCCCGAGCAGGTAGCTACATTCTGCACAGTACAAAATGCATATGAATTCCAGGCTGAAAACTCACTCCAGAAGGAAGCAATGCGTGTGTTTCTCTCTGAAAGAACATTCAGCCAGTAGGCTTTTGCTTGCTCCTTCAAAGTCTTTGTAGAAAGGTGTGTTTTCACTGCTGGAATACTTTTATGGGATGCATTGTTTCAATCTCTTGCAAGCCTCATGTTGTTTCTTACACAATGTGGAAAAATAAGGAGTATGTTTCCCAAATCACTTGAAATCCAGGAAAACGCACACTGCATCACTCTTGCACAAACACGCTCTTTCTCCTAATGTATTGAGAACTTTCAACAAACCAGAAACTAAAGGCATTCTGCAGTGAAATTCAGACCAGTTTGTATAAAAGTACATTTCAATTGGCTGCAGAGTGAAAAACCGTGATTGATTTCATGTTCTCGATGAAAACCTTACATTTCCAGGTGACCTGAAGTAGGACTTTCACAAAAAGAATGGTTGCGTGTCTGTGGTGAAAGGAGCTCTAAGTTGTGTATTCAGTGCTGGAGAGTGACACACTCTACATAGGTTACACAGCGTTTTGAGAGCACCAACATGCTAAAAACTGAAACTGCTACAAGGTGTGTGTAGCGTGCAGAAGGAAGGCTTGTCATTTCAAAGAAAGAAGAGGAAACCAAAATCCAGGTAGTGAAACGAGCACACCAGTATGGGAGATGTGCATGTGGACAGTTTCAAGCAGAGGCTCTTTGTGGACACTTGGAAACAGCGCTGTGAAAAAATTTCGTACGAAGCGGGAATTGGCCAAAGTTGAAAGACCTTCCAAAACCAACCCTAAAGAACTTAGCCAAACAATGAATGCTGCAATAAACTCCTGCAGGAAAGGTGCATCTATGACACAACTCCCGAGCAGGTAGCTACATTCTGCACAGTACAAAATGCATATGAATTCCAGGCTGAAAACTCACTCCAGAAGGAAGCAATGCGTGTGTTTCTCTCTGAAAGAACACTCAGCCAGTAGGCTTTTGCTTGCTCCTTCAAAGTCTTTGTAGAAACGTGTGTTTTCACTGCTGGAATACGTTTTGGGTTGCATTGTTTCAATCTCTTGCAACCCTCATGTTGTTTCTTACACAATGTGGAAAAATAAGGAGTATGTTTCCCAATCACTTGAAATTCAGGAAAACGCACACTGCATCACTCTTGCACAAACCTGCTCTTTCTCCTAATGTGTTGAGAACATTCAAGATACCAGAAGAGAAGGGCATTTTGCAGTGAAATTCACACGGGTTTGTAGAAAAGTACATTTCTATTGGTTGCAGAGTGCAAAACCATGATGACTTCATATTCTCGATGAAATCCTTAATTTCCAACTGATCTGAAATAGGACTTTCACAAAAAGATCTCTTTGCGTGTCTGTGGTGAAGGAGCTCTAAGTTGTGTATTCAGTGCTGGAGAGTGACACACTCTACATAGGTTACACAGCGTTTTGAGAGCACCAACATGCTAAAAACTGAAACTGCTACAAGGTGTGTGTAGCGTGCAGAAAGAAGGCTTGTCATTTCAAAGAAAGAAGAGGAAACCAAACTCCAGGTAGTGAAACGAGCACACCAGTATGGGAGATGTGCATGTGGACAGTTTCAAGCAGAGGCTCTTTGTGGACACTTGGAAACAGCGCTGTGAAAAAATTTCATACGAAGCGGTATTTGGCCAAAGTTGAAAGACCTTCCAAAACCAACCCTAAAGAACTTAGCCAAACAATGAATGTTGCAATAAGCTCCTGCAGGAAAGGTCCTTCTATGACACAACTCCTGAGGGCGTAGCTACATTCTGCACAGTACAAAATGCATATGAATTCCAGGCTGAATACTCACTCCAGAAGGATGAAATGCATGTGTTTCTCTCTGAAAGAACACTCAGCCACTGGGCTTTTGCTTGCTCCTTCAAGGTCTTTGTAGAAACGTGTGTTTTCACTGCTGGAATACGTTTTGAATGCATTGTTTCAATCTCTTGAAAGCCTCATATTGTTTCTTAGACAATCTGGAGAAACGCGGATTATGTTTCCCAAATCACTTGAAATCAAGGAAACCGCACACTACATCACTCTTGCTCAAACACGCTCTTTCTCCTTTTGTGGTGAGAACATTCAAGAAACCAGAAAAGAATGGTATTTTGATGTGAAATTCACATAGGTCTGTACAGGATTTCATTTCTATTGGTTGCAGAGTGCAAAACCATGATTGACTTCATGTTCTCGATGAAAACCTTACATTTCCAACTGACCTGAAGTAGGACTTTCACAAAAAGATGTGTTTGCGTGTCTGTGGTGAAAGGAGCTCTAGGTTGTGTATTCAGTGCTGGAGAGTGACACACTCTGCATAGGTTACACAGCGTTTTGAGAGCACCAACATGCTTCAAACTGAAACTGCTACAATGTGTGTGTAGCGTGCAGAATGAAGGCTTGTCATTTCAACGAAAGAAGAAGAAACCAAAATCCAGGTAGTGAAACGAACACACCAGTATGGGAGATGTGCATGTGGACAGTTTCCAGCAGCACCTCTTGGTGGACACTTGGAAACAGCGCTGTGAAAAAATTTCGTACGAAGCGGGATTTGGCCAAAGTTGAAAGACCTTCCAAAACAAACCCTAAAGAACTTAGCCAAACAATGAATGTTGCAATAAACTCCTGCAGGAAAGGTCCTTCTATGACACAACTCCTGAGGGCGTAGCTACATTCTGCACAGTACAAAATGCATATGAATACAGGCTGAAAACTCCAGAAGGATGAAATGCATGTGTTTCTCTCTGAAAGAACACTCAGCCACTGGGCTTTTGCTTGCTCCTTCAAGGTCTTTGTAGAAACGTGTGTTTTCACTGCTGGAATACGTTTTGAATGCATTGTTTCAATCTCTTGAAAGCCTCATATTGTTTCTTAGACAATCTGGAGAAACGCGGATTATGTTTCCCAAATCACTTGAAATCGAGGAAACCGCACACTACATCACTCTTGCTCAAACACGCTCTTTCTCCTTTTGTGGTGAGAACATTCAAGAAACCAGAAAAGAATGGTATTTTGATGTGAAATTCACATAGGTATGTACAGGATTTCATTTCTATTGGTTGCACAGTGCAAAACCACGATTGACTTCATGTTCTCGATGAAAACCTTACATTTCCAACTGACCTGAAGTAGGATTTTCACAAAAAGATGTGTTTGCATGTCTGTGGTGAAAGGGGCTGTAAGATATGTATTCAGAGTTGGAGAGTGACACACTCTGCATAGGTTACACAGCGTTTTGAGAGCACCAACATGCTTCAAACTGAAACTGCTACAAGGTGTGTGTAGCGTGCAGAATGATGGCTTGTCATTTCAAAGAAAGAAGAGGAAACCAAAATCCAGGTAGTGAAACGAACACACCAGTATGGGAGATGTGCATGTGGACAGTTTCCAGCAGCACCTCTTGGTGGACACTTGGAAAGAGCGCTGTAAAAAATTTCGTACGAAGCGGGATTTGGCCAAAGTTGAAAGACCTTCCAAAACCAACCCTAAAGAACTTCGCCAAACAATGAATGTTGCAAGAAGCTCCTGCAGGACAGGTGCTTCTATGACACAACCCCCGAGTAGGTAACTACATTCTGCACAGTACAAAGTGCATATGAATTCCAGGCTGAAAACTCACTCCAAAAAAATGAAATGTATGTGTTTCTCTCTGAAAGAACACTCAGCCAGTAGGCTTTTGCTTGCTCCTTCAAAGTCTTTGTAGAAACGTGTGTTTTCACTGCTGGAATACGTTTTGGGATGCATTGTTTCAATCTCTTGCAAGCCTCATGTTGTTTCTTACACAATGGGGAAAAATAAGGAGTATGTTTCCCAATCACTTGAAATCCAGGAAAACGCACACTGCATCACTCTTGCACAAACCTGCTCTTTCTCCTAATGTATTGAGAACTTTCAACAAAACCAGAAACTAAAGGCATTTTGCAGTGAAATTCAGACGAGTTTGTATAAAAGTACATTTCAATTGGCTGCAGAGTGAAAAACCGTGATTGATTTCATGTTCTCAATGAAAACCTTACATTTCCAGGTGACCTGAAGTAGGCCTTTCACAAAAAGAATGGTTGCGTGTCTGTGGTGAAAGGAGCTCTAGGTTGTGTATTCAGTGCTGGAGAGTGACACACTCTACATAGGTTACACAGCGTTTTGAGAGCACCAACATGCTAAAAACTGAAACTGCTACAAGGTGTGTGTAGCGTGCAGAAAGAAGGCTTGTCATTTCAAAGAAAGAAGAGGAAACCAAACTCCAGGTAGTGAAACGAGCACACCAGTATGGGAGATGTGCATGTGGACAGTTTCAAGCAGAGGCTCTTTGTGGACACTTGGAAACAGCGCTGTGAAAAAATTTCGTACGAAGCGGGAATTGGCCAAAGTTGAAAGACCTTCCAAAACCAACCCTAAAGAACTTAGCCAAACAATGAATGCTGCAATGAACTCCTGCAGGAAAGGTGCATCTATGACACAACTCCCGAGCAGGTAGCTACATTCTGCACAGTACAAAATGCATATGAATTCCAGGCTGAAAACTCACTCCAGAAGGAAGCAATGCGTGTGTTTCTCTCTGAAAGAACACTCAGCCAGTAGGCTTTTGCTTGCTCCTTCAAAGTCTTTGTAGAAACGTGTGTTTTCACTGCTGGAATACGTTTTGGGATGCATTGTTTCAATCTCTTGCAACCCTCATGTTGTTTCTTACACAATGTGGAAAAATAAGGAGTATGTTTCCCAATCACTTGAAATTCAGGAAAACGCACACTGCATCACTCTTGCACAAACCTGCTCTTTCTCCTAATGTGTTGAGAACATTCAAGATACCAGAAGAGAAGGGCATTTTGCAGTGAAATTCACACGGGTTTGTAGAAAAGTACATTTCTATTGGTTGCAGAGTGCAAAACCATGATGACTTCATATTCTCGATGAAATCCTTAATTTCCAACTGATCTGAAATAGGACTTTCACAAAAAGATCTCTTTGCGTGTCTGTGGTGAAGGAGCTCTAAGTTGTGTATTCAGAGTTGGAGAGTGACACACTGTACATTGGTTACAGAGCTTTTTGAGAGCACCAACATGCTTCAAACTGATACTGCTACAAAGTGTGTGTAGCGTGCAGAATGAAGGCTTGTCATTTCAAAGAAGGAAGAGGAAACCAAAATCCAGGTAGTGAAACGAGCACACCAGTATGGGAGATGTGCATGTGGACAGTTTAAAGCAGCAGCTCTTTGTGGAAACTTGGAAACAGCTTTGTGAAAAAATTTCGTACGAAGCGGTATTTGGCCAAAGTTGAAAGACCTTCCAAAACCAACCCTAAAGAACTTAGCCAAACAATATATGTTGCAATAAGCTCCTGCAGGAAAGGTCCTTCTATGACACAACTCCTGAGGGCGTAGCTACATTCTGCACAGTACAAAATGCATATGAATACAGGCTGAAAACTCCAGAAGGATGAAATGCATGTGTTTCTCTCTGAAAGAACACTCAGCCACTGGGCTTTTGCTTGCTCCTTCAAGGTCTTTGTAGAAACGTGTGTTTTCACTGCTGGAATACGTGTTGAATGCATTGTTTCAATCTCTTGAAAGCCTCATATTGTTTCTTAGACAATCTGGAGAAACGCGGATTATGTTTCCCAAATCACTTGAAATCGAGGAAACCGCACACTACATCACTCTTGCTCAAACACGCTCTTTCTCCTTTTGTGGGAGAACATTCAAGAAACCAGAAAAGAATGGTATTTTGATGTGAAATTCACATAGGTATGTACAGGATTTCATTTCTATTGGTTGCAGAGTGCAAAACCATGATTGACTTCATGTTCTCGATGAAAACCTTACATTTCCAACTGACCTGAAGTAGGATTTTCACAAAAAGATGTGTTTGCGTATCTGTGGTGAAAGGAGCTGTAAGATATGTATTCAGAGTTGGAGAGTGACACACTCTGCATAGGTTACACAGCGTTTTGAGAGCACCAACATGCTTCAAACTGAAACTGCTACAAGGTGTGTGTAGCGTGCAGAATGAAGGCTTGTCATTTCAAAGAAAGAAGAGGAAACCAAAATCCAGGTAGTGAAACGAACACACCAGTATGGGAGATGTGCATGTGGACAGTTTCCAGCAGCACCTCTTGGTGGACACTTGGAAACAGCGCTGTAAAAAATTTCGTACGAAGCGGGATTTGGCCAAAGTTGAAAGACCTTCCAAAACCAACCCTAAAGAACTTAGCCAAACAATGAATGTTGCAAGAAGCTCCTGCAGGACAGGTGCTTCTATGACACAACCCCCGAGTAGGTAACTACATTCTGCTCAGTACAAAGTGCAAATGAATTCCAGGCTGAAAACTCACTCCAAAAAAATGAAATGTATGTGTTTCTCTCTGAAAGAACACTCAGCCAGTAGGCTTTTGCTTGCTCTTTGAAAGTCTTTGTAGAAACGTGTGTTTTCACTGCTGGAATACGTTCTGGGATGCATTGTTTCAATCTCTTCCAAGCCTCGTGTTGTTTCTTACACAATGTGGAAAAATAAGTAGTATGTTTCTGAAATCACTTGAAATCCAGGAAAATGCACACTGCATCACTCTTGCTCAAACACGCTGTTTCTTCTAATATGTTGAGAACTTTCTACAAACCAGAAACTAAAGGTATTTTGCAGTTAAATTCAGACGGGCATTTACAAGAGTTCATTTCTATTGGTTGCAGAGTGCAAAACAATGATTGACTTCAAATTCTCGATGAAATCCTTAATTTCCAACTGATCTGAAATAGGACTTTCACAAAAAGATCTCTTTGCGTGTCTGTGGTGAAAGGAGCTGTAAGATGTGTATTCAGAGTTGGAGAGTGACACACTGTACATTGGTTACAGAGCTTTTTGAGAGCACCAACATGCTTCAAACTGATACTGCTACAAAGTGTCTGTAGCGTGCAGAAAGAAGGCTTGTCATTTCAAAGAAGGAAGAGGAAACCAAAATCCAGGTAGTGAAACGAGCACACCAGTATGGGAGATGTGCATGTGGACAGTTTAAAGCAGCAGCTCTTTGTGGAAACTTGGAAACAGCTTTGTGAAAAAATTTCGTACGAAGCGGTATTTGGCCAAAGTTGAAAGACCTTCCAAAACCAACCCTAAAGAACTTAGCCAAACAATATATGTTGCAATAAGCTCCTGCAGGAAAGGTCCTTCTATGACACAACTCCTGAGGGCGTAGCTACATTCTGCACAATACAAAATGCATATGAATACAGGCTGAAAACTCCAGAAGGATGAAATGCATGTGTTTCTCTCTGAAAGAACACTCAGCCACTGGGCTTTTGCTTGCTCCTTCAAGGTCTTTGTAGAAACGTGTGTTTTCACTGCTGGAATACGTGTTGAATGCATTGTTTCAATCTCTTGAAAGCCTCATATTGTTTCTTAGACAATCTGGAGAAACGCGAATTATGTTTCCCAAATCACTTGAAATCGAGGAAACCGCACACTACATCACTCTTGCTCAAACACGCTCTTTCTCCTTTTGTGGGAGAACATTCAAGAAACCAGAAAAGAATGGTATTTTGATGTGAAATTCACATAGGTATGTACAGGATTTCATTTCTATTGGTTGCAGAGTGCAAAACCATGATTGACTTCATGTTCTCGATGAAAACCTTACATTTCCAACTGACCTGAAGTAGGATTTTCACAAAAAGATGTGTTTGCGTATCTGTGGTGAAAGGAGCTGTAAGATATGTATTCAGAGTTGGAGAGTGACACACTCTGCATAGGTTACACAGCGTTTTGAGAGCACCAACATGCTTCAAACTGAAACTGCTACAAGGTGTGTGTAGCGTGCAGAATGAAGGCTTGTCATTTCAAAGAAAGAAGAGGAAACCAAAATCCAGGTAGTGAAACGAACACACCAGTATGGGAGATGTGCATGTGGACAGTTTCCAGCAGCACCTCTTGGTGGACACTTGGAAACAGCGCTGTAAAAAATTTCGTACGAAGCGGGATTTGGCCAAAGTTGAAAGACCTTCCAAAACCAACCCTAAAGAACTTAGCCAAACAATGAATGTTGCAAGAAGCTCCTGCAGGACAGGTGCTTCTATGACACAACCCCCGAGTAGGTAACTACATTCTGCTCAGTACAAAGTGCAAATGAATTCCAGGCTGAAAACTCACTCCAAAAAAATGAAATGTATGTGTTTCTCTCTGAAAGAACACTCAGCCAGTAGGCTTTTGCTTGCTCTTTGAAAGTCTTTGTAGAAACGTGTGTTTTCACTGCTGGAATACGTTCTGGGATGCATTGTTTCAATCTCTTCCAAGCCTCGTGTTGTTTCTTACACAATGTGGAAAAATAAGTAGTATGTTTCTGAAATCACTTGAAATCCAGGAAAATGCACACTGCATCACTCTTGCTCAAACACGCTGTTTCTTCTAATATGTTGAGAACTTTCTACAAACCAGAAACTAAAGGTATTTTGCAGTTAAATTCAGACGGGCATTTACAAGAGTTCATTTCTATTGGTTGCAGAGTGCAAAACAATGATTGACTTCAAATTCTCGATGAAATCCTTAATTTCCAACTGATCTGAAATAGGACTTTCACAAAAAGATCTCTTTGCGTGTCTGTGGTGAAAGGAGCTGTAAGATGTGTATTCAGAGTTGGAGAGTGACACACTGTACATTGGTTACAGAGCTTTTTGAGAGCACCAACATGCTTCAAACTGATACTGCTACAAAGTGTCTGTAGCGTGCAGAAAGAAGGCTTGTCATTTCAAAGAAGGAAGAGGAAACCAAAATCCAGGTAGTGAAACGAGCACACCAGTATGGGAGATGTGCATGTGGACAGTTTAAAGCAGCAGCTCTTTGTGGAAACTTGGAAACAGCTTTGTGAAAAAATTTCGTACGAAGCGGTATTTGGCCAAAGTTGAAAGACCTTCCAAAACCAACCCTAAAGAACTTAGCCAAACAATATATGTTGCAATAAGCTCCTGCAGGAAAGGTCCTTCTATGACACAACTCCTGAGGGCGTAGCTACATTCTGCACAATACAAAATGCATATGAATACAGGCTGAAAACTCCAGAAGGATGAAATGCATGTGTTTCTCTCTGAAAGAACACTCAGCCACTGGGCTTTTGCTTGCTCCTTCAAGGTCTTTGTAGAAACGTGTGTTTTCACTGCTGGAATACGTGTTGAATGCATTGTTTCAATCTCTTGAAAGCCTCATATTGTTTCTTAGACAATCTGGAGAAACGCGAATTATGTTTCCCAAATCACTTGAAATCGAGGAAACCGCACACTACATCACTCTTGCTCAAACACGCTCTTTCTCCTTTTGTGGTGAGAACATTCAAGAAACCAGAAAAGAATGGTATTTTGATGTGAAATTCACATAGGTATGTACAGGATTTCATTTCTATTGGTTGCAGAGTGCAAAACCGTGATTGACTTCATGTTCTCGATGAAACCCTTACATTTCCAAGTGACTTACTTAAGACTTTCACAAAAAGAAGTGTTTGTGTGTCTGTGGTGAAAGGAGCTCTAAGTTGTGTATTCAGTGCTGGAGAGTGACACACTCTACATAGGTTACACAGCGTTTTGAGACCACCAATATGCTTCAAACTGAAACTGCCACAAGGTGTGTGTAGCGTGCAGAAAGAAGGCTTGTCATTTCAAAGAAAGAAGAGGAAACCAAAATCCAGGTAGTGAAACGAGCACACCAGTATGGGAGATGTGCATGTGGACAGTTTCCAGCATCAGCTCTTTGTGGAAACTTGGAAACAGCTTTGTGAAAAAATTTCGTACGAAGCGGGATTTGGCCAAAGTTGAAAGACCTTCCAAAACCAACCCTAAAGAACTTAGCCAAACAATGAATGTTGCAATAAGCTTCTGCAGGAACGGTCCTTCTATGACACAACTCCTGAGGGCGTAGCTACATTCTGCACAGTACATAATGCATATGAATTCAGGCTGAAAACTCACTCCAGAAGGATGAAATGCATGTGTTTCTCTCTGAAAGAACACTCAGCCAGTAGGCTTTTGCTTGCTCCTTAAAGGTCTTTGTAGAAACGTGTGTTTTCACTGCTGGAATACGTTTTGAATGCATTGTTTCAATCTCTTGAAAGCCTCATATTGTTTCTTAGACAATCTGGAGAAAGGCGGATTATGTTTCCCAAATCACTTGAAATCGAGGAAACCGCACACTACATCACTCTTGCTCAAACACGCTCTTTCTCCTTATGTGGTGAGAACATTCTAGAAACCAGAAAAGAATGGTATTTTGATGTGAAATTCACATGGGTATGTACAGGATTTCATTTCTATAGGTTGCAGAGTGCAAAAGCATGAATGACTTCATGTTCACGTTGAAAACCTTACATTTCCAACTGACCTGAAGTAGGACTTTCCCAAAAAGATGTGTTTGCGTGTCTGTGGTGAAAGGAGCTCTAGGTTGTGTATTCAGTGCTGGAGAGTGACACACTCTACATAGATTACACAGCGTTTTGAGAGCACCAACATGCTTCAAACTGAAACTGCTAGTAGGTGTCTTTAGCCTGCAGAAAGTAGGCTTGTCATTTCAAAGAAAGAAGAGGAAACCAAAATCCAGGTAGTGAAATGAGCACACTAGTATGGGAGTTGTGCATGTGGACTGTTTCAAGCAGCAGCTCTTTGTGGACACTTGGAAACAGCGCTGTGAAAAAATTTCGTACGAAGCGGGATTTGGCCAAAGTTGAAAGACCTTCCAAAACCAACCCTAAAGAACTTAGCCAAACAATGAATGTTGCAAGAAGCTCCTGCAGGACAGGTGCTTCTATGACACAACCCCCGAGCAGGTAGCTACATTCTGCACAGTACAAAATGCATATGAATTCCTGGCTGAAAACTCACCCCAGAAGGATGAAATGTGTTTCTCTCAGAAAGAACTCTCAGCCAGTAGGCTTCTGCTTGCTCCTTCAAAGTCTTTGTAGAAACGTGTGTTTTCACTGCTGGAATACGTTTTGGGATGCATTGTTTCAATCTCTTGCAAGCCTCATGTTGTTTCTTACACAATGTGGAAAAATAAGGAGTATGTTTCCCAAATCACTTGAAATCCGGGAGAACGCACACTGCATCACTCTTGCTCACACACGATCTTTCTCCTAATGTGTTGAGAACTTTCAACAAACCAGAAAAGAAGGGCATCTTGCAGTGAAATTCAGACGGGCATGTACAAAAGTACATTTCTATTGGCTGCAGCGTGCAAAACCATGATTGACTTCATGTTCTCGATGAAAACCTTACATTTCCAACTGACCTGAAGTAGGATTTTCACAAAAAGATGTGTTTGCGTGTCTGTGGTGAAAGGAGCTGTAAGATGTGTATTCAGAGTTGGAGAGTGACACACTCTGCATAGGTTACACAGCGTTTTGAGAGCACCAACATGCTTCAAACTGAAACTGCTACAAGGTGTGTGTAGCGTGCAGAAAGAAGGCTTGTCATTTCAAAGAAAGAAGAGGAAACCAAAATCCAGGTAGTGAAACAAACACACCAGTATGGGAGATGTGCATGTGGACAGTTTCAAGCAGAGGCTCTTTGTGGACACTTGGAAATAGCGCTGTGAAAAAATTTCGTACGAAGCGGGATTTGGCCAAAGTTGAAAGACCTTCCAAAACCAACCCTAAAGAACTTAGCCAAACAATGAATGTTGCAATAAACTCCTGCAGGAAAGGTGCATCTATGACACAACTCCCGAGCAGGTAGCTACGTTCTGCACAGTACAAAATTCATATGAATTCCAGGCTGAAAACTCACTCCAGAAGGAAGCAATGCGTGTGTTTCTCTCTGAAAGAACACTCAGCCACTAGGCTTTTGCTTGCTCCTTCAAAGTCTTTGTAGAAACGTGTGTTTTCACTGCTGGAATACGTTTTGGGATGCATTGTTTCAATCTCTTGCAAGCCTCATGTTGTTTCTTACACAATGTGGAAAAATAAGGAGTATGTTTCCCAAATCACTTGAAATCCAGGAAAATGCAGACTGCATCACTCTTTCTCAAACACGCTGTTTCTCCTAATGTGTTGAGAACTTTCTACAAACCAGAAACTAAAGGTATTTTGCCGTGAAATTCAGACGGGCATGTACAAGAGTTCATTTCTATTGGTTGCAGAGTGCAAAAGCATGATTGACTCCATGTTCTCGATGAAACCCTGACATTTCCAACTGACCTGAAGTAGGACTTTCCCAAAAAGATGTGTTTGCATGTCTGTGGTGAAAGGAGCTCTAAGTTGTGTATTCAGTGCTGGAGAGTGACACACTCTACATAGGTTACACAGCGTTTTGAGAGCACCAACATGCTTCAAACTGCAACTGCTACAAGGTGTGTGTAGCATGCAGAAAGAAGGCTTGTCATTTCAAAGAAAGAAGTGGAAACCAAAATCCAGGTAGTGAAACGAGCACACCAGTATGGGAGATGTGCATGTGGACAGTTTCCAGCAGCAGCTCTTTGTGGACACTTAGAAACAGAGCTGTGAAAAAATTTCGTACGAAGCGGGATTTGGCCAAAGTTGAAAGACCTTCCAAAACCAACCCTAAAGAACTTACCTAAACAATGAATGTTGCAATAAGCTCCTGCAGGAAAGGTGCTTCTATGACACAACCCCCGAGTAGGTAACTACATTCTGCACAGTACAAAATGCAAATGAATTCCAGGCTGAAAACTCACTCCAGAAGGATGAAATGCATGTGTTTCACTCTGAAAGAACACTCTTCCACTGGGCTTTTGCTTGCTCCTTCAAAGTCTTTGTAGAAATGTGTGTTTTCACTGCTGGAATACGTTTTGGGATGCATTGTTTCAATCTCTTACAAGCCTCATGTTGTTTCTTAATGTGGAGAAACGCGGATTATGTTTCCCAAATCACTTGAAATCCAGGAAAACGCACACTGCATCACTCTTGCTCAAACACGCTCTTTCACCTAATGCGTTGAGAACAATCAAGAAAGCAGAAAAGAAGGGAATTTTGCAGTGAATTTCAGACGGGCATGTACAAAAAGTCATTTCTATTGGTTGCAGAGTGCAAAGGCATGATTTACTTCATGTTCTCGATGAAACCCTTACCTTTCCAAGTGACCTGAAGTAGGACTTTCACAAAAAAATATGTTTGTGTGTGTGTGGCGAAAGGAGCTCTAAGTTGTGTATTCAGTGCTGGAGATTTAGACAGTCTCCACAGGTTACACAGCGTTTTGTGAGCACCAACATGCTTAAAACTGAAACTGCTACAAGGTGTGTGAGGCATGCTGAATGAAGGCTTGTCATTTCAAAGAAAGAAGAGGAACCAAAATCCTGGTAGTGAAAGACCACACCAGTATGGGCGAAGCGCATTTGTAGGATTTCAAGCATCAGCTCTTTGTGGACACTTGGAAACAACGCTGTGAAAAAATTTCGTATGAAGCGGTATTTGGGCAAAGTTGAAAGACCTTCCAAAACTAGCCCTGGAGAACTTAGCCAAACAATGAATGTTGCTATAAGCTCCGTCAGGAAAGGTGCGTCTATGACACAACCCCCGAGCAGATAGCTACATTCTGCACACTTCAAAATGTATATAATTTGCAGTCTGAAAAGTCACTCCAGAAGGATGAAATGCATGTGTTTCTCTCTGTAAGAAAACTCAGCCAGTAAGGTTTTGCTTGCTCCTTCAAATCTCTGTAGAAACGTGTAGTTTCACAGGTGGAATAAGTTTTGGGATGCACCGTTTCATCTCTTGCAAGCCTCATGTGCAGCCATCTATGTGGTTTCCTTAGACAATGTGGGAAAACAGCGATTATTTATCCCAAATGACTTGACATCCAGGGAAACGCACACCAGATCACTCTTGCTCAAACAAGCTCTTTCAACTAATGCATTGAGAAGATTCAAGAAAGCAGAAAAGAAGGGCCTTTTGCAGTGAAATTCAGGCGGGCATGTACAAAAGTTCATTTCTATCGGCTGCAGAGTGCCAAAGCATGATGGACTTCATGTTCTCGATGAAACCCTGACATCTCCAGGTGCCCTGAAGAGGACTTTGAAGAAAAAGATTTGTTTGCGTGTGTGTTTGCAAAAGGAGCTCTAAGTTGTGTACTCAATGCTGGTGAGTGACACACTCTACATATCTTCCTCAGCTTTTTGAGAGCACTAACATGCTTAAACGTGAAACTGCTACAAAGTGTGTGTAGCATGGAGAAAGAGGCATCTTTCAAGGAGAAGTTTGCCTCATAACACATCGCAGAAAAGAGGACCTTTCAAAAAATGGACTTCTATTTTTAATATCCCCAAAGATGGGACGACCCTGGAAAGAAGACTTGTCATTTCAAAGAAATAAGAGGAAACCAAAATCCAAGTAGTAAAAGGAGCACACCTGTATGGGAGAAGTGCATGTGATGGATTTCAAGCAGCAGTTCTTTGTGGACACTTGGAAACAGCGCTGTGAAAAAATTTCGTACGAAGCGGGATTTGGCCAAAGTTGAAAGACCTTCCAAAACTAGCCCTAGAGAACTTAGCAGAACAATGAATGTTGCAATAAGCTCCAGCAGGAAAGGTGCTTCTATGACACAACCCTCAAGCAGATGGCTATATTCTGCACAGTATAAAATGCATAGAAATTTCAATCTGAAAAGTCACTCCAGAAGGATGAAACGCATGAGTTTCTCTCTGTAAGAAAACTCAGCCAGTAGGGTTTTGCTTGATCCTTCAAATCTCTGTAGAAACGTGTATTTTCACATGTGGAATAAATTTTGGGATGCATTGTTTCATCTCTTGCAAGCCTCATGAAACCCTGACATTTCCAAATGACCTGTAGTAGGACTTTCACACAAAGATGTGTTTTCGTTTCTATTTGAGAAAGAAGCTCTAACTTGTGTATTCAGTGCTGTAGTGACACACTCTACATAGGTTACACTGGGTTTTGAGAGCACCAACACGCTTAAAACTTAAACTGCTACAAGGTGTGTGTAGCCTGGAGAAAGAGGCATGTTTCGAGGAGAAGTTTGCCTTACACATCCCAGAGAAGAGGACCTTTCAAGAATGGACTTCTCTTGTGAATTTCCCGAAATATGGGACGACTCTGCAAAGAAGGGTTGTCATTTCAAAGAAATAAGAGGAAACCAAAATCCTCGTAGTGAAACGAGCACACCAGTATGGGAGATCTGCATTTGTACAATTTCAAGCAGCAGCTCTTTTTGGACAAAATGCATATGAATTCCAGGGTGTAAACTCACTCCAGAAGGATGAAATGCATGTGTTTCTCTCTGAAAGAACACTCAACCACTAGTCTTTTGCTTGCTCCTTCAAAGTCTTTGTAGAAACGTGTATTTTCACTGGTGGAATACGTTTTGGGATGCATTGTTTCAATCTCTTGCAAGCCTCATGTACAGCCTTCTATGCTGTTTCCTTATAGAATGTGGAAAACATGGATTATGTATCCTAAATGTCTTGACATCCAGGAAAACGCACATTGCATAACTCTTGCTCAAACACGCCATTTCACTTAATGCATTGAGAAGATTCAAGAAAGCAGAAAAGAAGGGCGTTTTGCAGTGAAATTCAGATGGGCATGTACAAAAGGTCATTTCTATCAGTTGCAGAGTGCAAAAGCATGATTGACTTCATGTTCTCAATGAAACCCTTACATTTCCAAGTGCCCTGAAGTAGGACTTTGAAGAAAGAGATGTCTTTGCCTGTCCATTCACTTTAAGCTTCCTAAAGGAGCTCTAATGTGTGTATTCAGTGCTGAAGAGTAACACACTCTGCATATGTCAAACAGCCTTTATAGACCACCATTATGTTGGAAACTGAAGCTGCTACAACTTTTGTGAAGCATGGAGAAAGAGGTATTTTTCTTGGAGAGATTTACCTTATAAAACATACAAGAGGAGAGGAGCATTCAAAAGTGGACTTCCTTGTCTATTTTCTCAAAGTTGGGACGACCCTGGAAACAAGGCTTATAATTTTAAAGAAATAACAGGAAACCAATATCTACACTGTGAAATGAACACCCCAGTATGGGAGAAGTGCATTTGTAGGATTTCTTGCAGCAGCTCTTTGTCGACACTTGGAAAGAGCATTGTGAAAATAATTTGTGTGAAGCGGGATTTAGCCAAAGCAGAAAGACCTTCCAAAACCACCACTAGAGAACTTATCAATGTAATGAATGTTGCATCAAGCTACTGGAGAAAAGGAGCTTCTATGACACAACCCTCTAGAAGATAGCAACTTTCTAGGCAATACAAAAATGCATATAAATTCCAGGATGAACACTCACTCCAGAAGGATGAAATGCATGTATTTGTCTCTGAAAGCACACTCTGTCTCCACTTTGGTGCTTGCTCCTTCAAAGTCATTGGATAAAAGGGTATTTTGACTGGCGGAATTAGTTTTGGGTTGCATTGTTTAATCTCTCACAAGAGTGATGTGCAGGCTGCTATGTTGTCTACTTAGAGAATATGGAAAAACTCAGATTTGTGGGTCTTTTGACTTGTAATCCATGAAAATGCACACTATAAAATTCTTGCTAAAACACACTCTTACATCTAAGCATTTAGAAGATATAACAAAGCAGAAAAAAAGGTTATTTTGCAGTGAAATTCAGCTGTGTATGTACAAAAGTTCCATTCAATAGGTTGCAGAGAGCTAAGTCATGAATTACTTCATGTTGTCGATGAAATCCTTACCTTTCCATGTGCCCTTAAAGAAAGCCTTTGAAGAAAAAGAAGTTTTTGTGTTTCAATTTACTTTAAGCTTCCAAAAAGTGCTCTATATATGTTCAACCGTGTTTTTAGACCACCATCATTTTTCTAACTGAAAGTGCTACAAAGTGTGTGAAGCATGGAGAAAGAGATATCTTTCTTGGATATCAGATAGGAGAGGAGCATTCAAAAATGGACTTCCCTTGTCAATTTACTCATAGGTAGAACGATCCTGGAAAGAAGTCTTGTATTTCACAAGACATAACAGGAAACCAATATCTAGGTAGTGAAACGAGCACACCTGTACGTGAACTGTGCATGTGTAGGATTTCAAGCAGCACCTCTTTGTGGACACTTGGAAAAAGCACTGTGAAATGAATTTGTACGAAGCGGCATTTGGCCAAAGAAGAAAGACCTTCCAAAATACACCACTAGGGAACTTATCCAAATAATGAATGTTGCAACAAGTCCTGTGTGAAAGATGTTTTTATGACACAACCCTCCAGAAGATATCAACATTCTACACAGTACAAAATGCATATGAATTCCAGGATGAAAACTCACTCCAGAAGGATGAAATGCATGTATTTCTCTCTCAAAGAACACTCAGTCACTTCATTGGTGCTCACTCCTTCAAAGTATTTTGAGAAAAGTGCATTTTGACTGCTGGAATTAGTTTCTGTGTTGCAATCTTTAACCTCTCACAAGGTTGTTGTGTAGCCTTCAATGTTGTTAATTAGAGAACCTGGAAAAACACAGATTTGTAGCCCAAATGACTTGTAATCCATGAAAACTCACAGTACATAATTCCTGCTCAAACACGCTCTTACACCTAATGCATTTAGATGATATAACTAAGCAGAAAATAAGGGAATTTTGCAGTGAAATTCAGCTGAGTATGTACAAATGTTCATTTCAATAGGTTGCAGAGAACTAAAGCCTGAATTACTTCATGTTGTAAATGAAATCCTTACATTTCCACTTACACTAAAAAAAGGCTTTGAAGAAAAAGATGTTTTCTGCCAGGGTCCAGCCCCAGCAATCCAGGGGTCCCCAAGGTGTGGACGGCATCGGAGCAGAATGAAAGACAGTGAGACAGCTTTCAGAGCATCAAGACAATTAGCTTCTCCCTTTACTGCTCTGTTTCAACTGTATTTATACTATTTGGTTTTATTGCTGGTTAAACAAGATGGCATCATGCTTTGTTCCAGTTTCTGTTTTGGCCTTTCACAGTTAATGATTATATCTTCTTATCTGACCTTTGCTCTAGAATTTACATCTTTTTAGGTGTGTTAATTTTAGTCTTATCTATTGTTTATGGGCTATTCTACAGGTTAATCTCTAGTTTGTTATTTATATTCTGAAGTTAATATTTTATTGCTCTACCATATAGCTAAAAGGAGAATAACTAAGCCAGCTTTTCTTATGTGAAGGTTATGCAAGTCCTAAGTAAGGGTTATGTAGCTTGTGCCTGATTGTTTTTAGCTATGGTGATTGACTGCCTGACTAGCACCTTGCCTTCGTCTCTCCATTTGCATTCCCTGCAGCAGTCCATCCTCATTGTAATATCCTGTGTATGATATGGGTTCAGGTGTAGATTGAAATAATCTTTTCTAGACTGCTCTTTCCTTGTGGGGATTCCCAGAGTTTTCCATTAATATAAACATCCCCCAGTAATACATTCTTTAGTTGGAACTCACTGGTGGACTCCCTATGGATGGCCCTGCACCGCTGATTCAGCAGGGGCCACAACCCAGGCCTCTTCCCTGGTGGGAAGGCCCCCGGGGTAGTGGGCCTAACAAGTCCTAACTCTTCTGCTGACAATCTGAGTCTAAGTACCTTATAGGCGCCACATGATATCTTTGTAATACTTGAGGCTTTTACGGAATCATTGTCTTTTCCAGTTCTATTCGACTCCCCTGCTAGGGAAAAGTTTCCAGCTAGGGCAAAACCCTTTACTGGTGAAGTGACTCAGAGGGTAAGGAAGGGGAACAAGTGTAGAAAGAGGGATATGCCATACACCAAGTCCCATGGAGCATTTGCTGTGCAGATGTCTCCTCCTTGAAGTACTGTGTCAAGCAGCAAGGATGGAATGGCTTCCAGCTTAAACCCACAGCAAATATCATAATTGTGAGAACTGAAAGTGTTTCCTGTAATATCAGGACAAAACAAGGAAGTCTACTCTCAGAACTGTTATTCAACATAGATCTGGAAGTCTTAGCCGGAGCAATAGGGCAAGAGATATAAATAAAAGGCATCAAAGTAGGGAAGGAGGAAGTAAAACTGCCACTTGTAGGAGATAAAATGATTTTATACATATATAGAAAACACAAAAGACACACAATGAAACTATTAGAAGCAATAAATACAATATAGTGTGTACTATCAAAGATTAACTTCAATATGTTCCAGATAGTTAATGTATGAATAAGTTTATGACATAACATGAATTTCACATGTGTTCAGGCTCGTAACAAAGAATGTGTGAAAGAGTGTAGTTTTAGTGTTTATATGTGCCTTGAATGGTTTAAACTTGGAATGAAGTATCTGTACATTTCTACAAAGGTGTACACAGCACATATATGAAACACCATTTTTCCCACAGTCATGATTAATAAATGAAAAGGTTAGGAAATATGAAAAACCTGAAATAACAGGCAACTTCCATAAAGAGTATTACATTGTAACACTTCACAGAAGAGATGAGCACTCTGCAGAGGACTTCTCTTGTGTATTTATTCAAAGATTGAAACACACTCAAAATAATGCATGTGTTTTTCAAGAGATATCATGAAACCAATGCAATTGTAATGGTAATAGCAAACCAGAATTCGAACAGTGTATTTTTAAGGTTTCAAGCAGCAGCTCATTGTGTAAAACTTGATTAAGCATTGTAGAATTAATTTCTACAAAGTGAATTTTGCAAACTTTTAAGCACACACAAAACTAAGAAGAGAGATAACAAAATATTGAATATTGGGACATCCTCCCCCTACAGAGGCAATATGACAATACTTTATGGAAGTTATCAGCATGCTACACAGTAATAAATGCGTGTACTTTGTCCAAGATTGAAATATATACTCCAAAGAGAGGATATGCATGTATTTCTCTATGAAAGAACCTAAAATCAATATATTTCTACATGCTCCTTCAAAATCTTTTGAGAAAGGATTATTTTCGGTGTTTGAATGAGTTTTGTCTTACACTGTTTAAACTTGTAACAAAGGTGATGTACATTCTTAGAATGCAGTATACATAGAGATCTGGAAACACAGATTTCTAGCACAAATTGTATGTAATGCAAGAAAATCCAAAGTATGTAGCACGTGTTCAAACATGGTCTTACAGTTAATGGCTTTAGTTCATAAAACAAATGAGAAAATAAAGGTATTTTACAGTGCGTACACCTGTGTAGTATCCCAGGTACATTTCCAAAGGTTCCAGATAGTTAGTGCATGAATTAGTTCATGTCATCACATGAACTCCGTACATTTTTACAAGCCCATAACAAAGACTGCATAGAAAAATGTAGTTTTAGGGTTTCAAATAGCATTAAACTGTCTAAACGTGGTGTAAATTTTTGGTACACTTCAAGAGAGTTGTACAAAATATATATGTGAAACACCGTTTTTAGCACAATCATGATTAATCAATGAAAGAGCTACAAACTGTGTGAATGATGCAGTAACAGGCACCTTCTGTAAAGACTATAACATTAAAACACTTCACACAAGAGAGGAGCACTCTGCACAGAACTTCTCATGTGTGTTTCATCAAAGTTTGAAACATTCTCAAAATAATACTTGTATTTTACCAGACATAACATGTAACGGATGCATTCATAATGGGAAGAGCAAAAGAGTATTGGACCAGTGTAGTTTGAAGGCTTCAGATAGCAGCAGCTCATTGTGGAACCCTGGATTGAGCATTGTGAAATTAATTTGTACGAACCACCATTTGGGCAAAGTTTTAAGCACACTCAACACTAAGAAGGGAGATGTTAACCAAATAATGAAAGTTGGAACTGCTCCTCGATGAAAGGCCCTTACATGACACTACAGTCTAGAAGACATAAGCAAGATGGGATGAAATGCATGAATTTCTATATGAAAGAACCTAAAATCAGTGCATTTGTATGTGCTCCTTCAAAGTCTTTGAGAAAAGTCTATTTTTAGTGCTGGAATGAGTTTTCTCTTGCATTAACTTCTAGCAAAGGTGATACACACTATAGAATGTTTTATACTTAGAGTATCTGGAAAAAATGTATATGTAGCACAAATTATTTGTAATCCAACAAAACCCACACTAGGTCACAGGTGTTCGAACATGCTCTTACAGTTAATGCCTCAAGGAAATTAATGAGAACAACCAACAAGACAGCTCATGAAAAGATTCAGGAACTTAGTGGAAACATGAAAAAAGATAAATATAAATAAGAATCAGGCAGAAATGAAGAATACTGTATCTGATATCAAGAATACACCGGAAGGAATTAAAAGCAGGCTCAATGAAGCAGAGGATAGATTAAGTGATGTAGAAGATAAGGTAAAAAAAAAAAACACAACAACAACCACTCAATCAGAACAGCAAAAAGAAAAAACACTTAAAAAGCATGAGGACAGCCTAAGGGAGCTTTGTGACATGAAGCAAAACAACATTCCCATCATAAGGGTGACAAGGGGGAGGAAACTGAGCAATGGATAGACAACTTGGTGGAGGAAAATTGGGCAGGTACATGCAAAAAAATGAAACTAGACCACCCACTTACACTATACACAAAAATAAACTCAAAATGGATAAAAGACTTAAATGTAAGATGCAAAACCATAAAAATTCTAGAAGAAAACATAGGCAGCAAAATCTGAGAATCTCTCATAGCAACATGTTTGCCAATACATCTCCTAGGGCAAGAGAAACAAAGGAGAAAATAAACAAATGGGACTGCATCAAAATACAAAGCTTCTCCACAGTAAAAGACACCATTCATCAAAACAAAAAGGGAGCCCACTGTATGGGAGAACATATTTGCCAATGACATACCTGATAAAGGGTTAATATCAAAAATATATAAGGAACTCATACAACTTAACAAAAGGAAGACAGACAACCTAATTAAAAAATGCACAAAGGACCTGAATAGACATTTCTCCAAAGAGGACATGCAGATGCCAAAAGACATGAAAAAATGCTCAAGGTCGCTAATCATCAGAGATGCAAATGAAAACCACAATGAAGTATCACTTCACACCTGTCAGAATGTCCACCATCCACAAATCAACAAATGACACGTGCTGGTGAGGGTGTGGAGAAAGGGAACCCTGGCACTCTGCTGGGGGGAATGCACACTGGGGCAGCCACTATAGAAGACAGTATGGAGGTTCCTCAAAAAATTTAAAATGGAGCTGCCATTTGACCCAGTGATCCCACTTCTAGGAATATATCCTAAGAAACCCAAAACACCAGTCAGAAAGAATCTATGCACCCCTATGTTTATAGCAGCACAATTTACAATAGCTAAGATCTGGAAACATCCCAAGTGCCCATCAGTAGATAAGTGGATAAAAAAAGCCGTGGGACATTCACACCATGGAACACTATGCAGCTGTAAAAAAGCAGCATCTCTTACCCTTTGTGACAGCATGGAGGGACCTGGAGAGTATTATGCTAAGCGAAATAAGCCAGTCACATGATTCCACTCATATGTGGGATCTAATGAACAAAATAAACTGATGAACAAAGTAGATCCAGAGACATAAAGGCATGGAACAGACTGAGGGATCTCAGAGGAAAGGTGTGTGTGGGTGTGTGTGGAGATATTAACCTAAGAACTTACATGCTCATGTGCATAACCAAAGGACACAGACAATACTGGGGTGACTCCTCCTTGTGGCCTCCAGTCTCCCTGGAGGAAAGCGGGGTCTGCCTATCAGACAGAGGCAGCTTTTTCACCCATTCTGCCAGGGTCAGAGTGTCATGGTCCTCTTTATTCTTCCCCAGGGGTGACGGCACCGTGAGCACCGTCTCGCTGGAGGTGTTGCACTGGAAATAGTCGTCCATAGCTGTTTTTGTCAGACAAGAGTTGAGTTCACCATAGGACGTGAAACTCTCAGGTGGTTTGCCTGGCTCCATGAGGCTGCAAGCACTGGGAGGTTCCTTGCTGTTGCCGACTATTTCTGGAATACACAGCTCTTTATAGCTTGTGGACAAAAGATGAGCCCTTTGATGACCGGCAGTCTGCACAGGCCTTAGAGTGCTGTCGTCAATGTAGGACTGGATGGGGGTTTGGTTGAGGCAGGAACCGCCGCCATTTTAGGGAGATTCCCCATTTCAGGTCTCAGATTCCCTGCCTGAATGTACATGTGACCTTATCTGACCTCTGTAACCCCGCCCACTATTTTTGTGCCAAAAGCAGGCCCGACTTCCGACCCTATAAAGCTGACCCAAGCCCTTTGTTGGGGGCCCAGAATTTGGAGACTGCCTCCTCTGGGACCGCATGCGTTAATAAAGGTCTCCTTTCGCCTCCTCCTGTGTACGGCCTGAGTCTTTTCCGCTACATTTTGGTTCCCTGACCAGCAAACGACTCCCGCGTGCAAGCCCTTTGCTACCGGTGCGGGACCCGTGGGGGGGTCTGTGGAGCTCGGAGGCGGGAGGGAAGAGTGCGCCCCGGTCTTTTCGGTCCCGGCCCGGCCGGAGTTGCGTGGATGGCCACTCGCGGAGTCCACCCACCCGGGCTGCCGGGGGAGGATGAACAGATCTGGACACGGGACGAGATCTCTTCAAAACCGGTGAGTGTCCGGGGACCAGGAGCCCGAGACCAGGCCCACCCTGCGGGTGGAAGGAGAGACTGATCGCCTCTCTTGGCCCTTTGGCCACAGGCAGGGACATCCTATCGGGCGGGGATGTCTAAACTCAGTTGACGAACGTGAGTGTGAGTGAGTGAATGTCTGCGGCTCCACGGGCGCTCGCCCATGGAGTCTGAGTGGGCCCCAGCCTGCAGGTCCGTGGTGCACCTCATATGGCTCAGGGCAGCATCAGGCTCTGGGGGACCCCGTCCCTCCCTGTGAGTCTGATTCAGGTCAGGGGTTTATACTGACCTGCCAAAGCTAAGAGGCACCTAAATCCCCACGAGGGGAGCGGCCAGGCGGGCGAACTGAATACCCCCTCCCTTGTTTGTCTGTGCCAACGTGGGAGGAAGGGCTATGGGGGGCCCCTTGTCGACGGTATTAGGTTGTATGCTTAGGAACTTTGACCGGTTCAGGGGACAGGACCCCTGGATGACCCCGGATCAGCTGGGCACTTTCTGCTCAGTCGAGTGGCCATCATTCGGGGTAGGCTGGCCCCCTGAGGGAACTCTTAATCTGGGGATTGTCCGGGCAGAACACCTAGTAGTTACAGGGAAGCCAGGACATCCCGATCAGTACACATACATAGACAGGTGGCAGGAACTAGCCTGGGAGCTACCGAGTTGGCTTCGCCAGTGCCAGAAACAGACGCCCCAAACCATCAGGGTCACCGGGGCCAAGAAGAAGGCTTCCCGAATACTAGTGGCCCGCCCTAGGGAAGGCCGGCACCCGCCAATCTACAAGAGTGACCCAGAGGAAGAGCCGCCATTTAGCACATCCCCGCCTTACGCCCCAGAGCCGAGAGCCCCGGAACCGAATGCTCTGGAATCAAAGGTCCCAGAGCTAGAACCCCCCCCCGTCAGTTTCACCGCGGTGTCAGGTGGAAGCAGCCCCAGCCTCACCAATGGTACCCAGACGCCGTCCCAAGCAGGCCCTACAGCTACCCTTAAGGGAGACCCAAGGGCCCCCGCAAGTCGGACCCGATGGGACTGAGCTACCAGGGCGTATGATAGTCTACTATCAGCCTTTCACTACCACAGATCTCCTCAACTGGAAGCATCACACTCCCTCGTACTCTGAAAAAGTACGGGCCTTAATCAACCTTATGGAGTCGATTATGCAAACTCACCGGCCCACGCGGTACGACTGCCGGCAGCTACTCCTCACCCTATTCAGTACAGAGGAGCGCCGGCGCATACTCCAGGGGGCCTCCAATACCTGGAAACCACGGCGCCAGTGGGGACACTAGACCCGGCGCAGTGGGCCAGAACGGCTGCGCCTGAAGTCCGGCCAGAATGGGACCACCACACCAAAGAGGGCAGGGCGGTGCTACAGAGGTATCGAGAAGCCCTCCTCCGTGGCATCCGAGCAGGAGCCAGAAGGCCCACCAATATGTCTAAAGTCGCCAATGTGACCCAACGACCAGATGAATGCCCGGGAGATTTCTACGAGCGACTGTGTGAGGCATACCGAATTTACACGCCATGACCCCAAGGGGCCAGACAATCAAAGGATGGTAAATACAGCATTCATCTCCCAGTCCTCCCCGGATATCAGGAAGAAGCTTCAGAAGCTCGAAGGTTCTGCAGGAATGAACATTAGTCAGCTCATAGAAATCGCCAATAAGGTCGACAACAACTGGGAGGAAGCGGCTGAAAGGGAGGCCAGAAAGAGAATGGAGAAGAAAGCAGCCCTCCTGGCGGCAGCCCTAGGACAATCCGCACCGTCTCCGAGAGGACCCCCGAGTAAAGAAAGGGTCGGGCACGGCCAGGTAGAAGCTGATCAGTGTGCTTATTGCAAGGAGAGGGGCCACTGGAAAAGGGAGTGCCCCAACAGGAAGAAGAGGCAGATCCAGGGTGATCCTCAGCCTAAGACTCCCGCCCCAACTGTCCTCAGCCTGGTGGGCATGGACTCAGACTAGGACAGATCGGGCTCCTTGAATCTTGGCCCCCACGAGCCCATGGTCAAGTTAACTGTGGGGGGCCAAACTCTCCCTTTCATGGTAGACACAGGAGCTGAGCACTCCGTGGTAACCACTGCCATAGCCCCCCCCCCCCCCGTTGGGGCGTGAGATCTCCATTGTAGGGGCAACCAGACTATCAAGTGGCCCGAAGAGGTTCTGCCAAGCCCGAACAGTAGAATTAAGGGACCATCAAGTAAGACATGAATTCCTGTACCTCCCAGAGTGCCCAGTCCCACTCCTGGGACAGGACCTGCTGGCCAAACTAGGGGCCCAGATCTCCTTTCAGCCATCGGAGGAAGCCCACTTACAGGTCGGGGCACCGTCTGTGATGGCAGTCCTCATTCCCAGGGGAGAGGAGTACCGTCCTACGAGAAACGAGAAACACTAGAGGCAAAACCCCTACCAGCTGGGTGGTTGGCGCAGAGGGCAGAACTGTGGGCATTAATCAGGACCCTAGAGTTGTAGGAAGGGAAGGTCAATATATATGCAGATTCCCAGGATGCCTTTGCCACTGTACATATCCATGGCGCCATCTACCGGGAGAGAGGACTACTTCCCCAACCTGGCCAGCATATGTGCTACAACTGTGGCCCGGTGTACAACCTGCGCTCAGAACAACGCTGCTCCACATCCACAAAGGCCCTTCGGAATTCAACACAGGGGATAGCAGCCCTTTGAGGACTTGCAGGTCGACTTCACGGAAATAAAGCCAAGCTGGGGTTACAAGTACCTGTTAGTCCTTGTCTGCACCTTTTCGGGGTGGGTAGAGGCTTTCCCCACCCGGGCTGAGAAAAGCCGAGGTAGTAAAAGCCCTTTTAAGAGAAATAATTCCCCGCTTTGGACTGCCGACCTCCATCGGCAGCGATAATGGGCCAGCCTTTGTCGCCAAAGTCATCCAGGAGCTAGCAAGGCAACTAAGAATAACCTGGAGGCTACACACGGCGTACAGACCTCAAAGCTCAGGGAAGGTGGAGCGGATGAATCGAACTCTGAAGGAGACACTAGCAAAATTCCATCAAGACACTAACCTGCCATGGCCTGATTTACTCCCCTTAGCTTTGTTCAGGGTTCAAAATGCTCCTAACCCCATGGGCTACACACCCTTCGAGCTCGTGTAGGGCGACCACCAGCAATATTGCCCATCCTGAGGGGAGAACTACGAGTAATCGGGGAAGCCAATCAGACTAGGTATCTCCAGAAACTGGGGAAGACACTAGAACAGGTACACAAGGCCGGACTAGGCCCAGACCCAGTCCCTAGAGGGGGGCCAGCGCACCCTTTTAGGCCAGGAGATTACGTGCAGGTTAAGGACTGGAGGAAGGAGCCACTCCAGCTGGCTTGGACCGGACCCCACTTAGTCATATTAACAACCCCTACTGCCCTTAAGATTGCAGGAGCAGCGCCCTGGGTCCATCACAGCCGAGTCAAGAGGGCAGCCGATCCTGAGGTCAACGGAGAACCTGAGGACCGGCCCCAGCCGCGGCTACCCTCCTTGAAGCTAAGGAAAGGACCGACCCACGAACGGATTGTTGTCCAGAATGGCACCTCGCAGCTGCTGGGCTCCTCGCCACAATCTTCGGAGTAGGACTGGCGGCAACGGCACCTCAGGACTGGAACCTGTGGGGGTGGGTAGCCCTTGGGGGACTATACCTCAGTTTTGCTTGTTTGTGTGGGGATATATAGTTTACTTCCTATAAGTGCCCCTGCCGTTATCACAGTTCCCCGGTCCCAGTACAGCACCCCGAGAGAGAGAATAAGACTCTCGGGTGTAGTATTGTATGTAGTTGAAGGAAGCCCCTTTCCTATAGCACTGACATGCCACCAGACTGTACAAAACCAAACAAGGCTCAGTGTACCTGGAATAATAAGGTCTACTGGACAGGGGTTATGCAGGAAACTAGGGGCTACCAGGCTCACAAGTGCCGAGGATATGGACCACCCAGGCAGCAGGTATGTTGGGACCTAATATGGCCATTAAGTAACACAGAAAGTAAAGGAATTAAAAGGAAGCACACAGAGAGGCAGAGAGGAGGCTAGGAACTGGAATTGGGGCCTAGACACTCAGGCCTGGGTCCGGTGGCTCGTTCCGTTAACCGGGCCCGTTCTTATCATCCTAACAGGAATATCTATCGGGCCGTATGTAATTAGAACGGCCATCCGGACCCTAGAAACCAGTTACCAGAAGGGCCACCGCCAAGATTCTAGCCCTTCAGCAGGTCCAGTATCGTAGACTCCGGGAAACTGAAGACCCGGAGGAGAGGGACGTGGATCATGATGCAATAATTGCTGCAGCAACAATAGCATCAGAGGGGGAAATGAGGCAGGAACCGCCGCCATTTTAGGGAGATTCCCCATTTCAGGTCTCAGATTCCCTGCCTCAATGTACATGTGACCTCATCTGACCTCCGTAACCCCGCCCACTATTTTCGTGCCAAAAGCAGGCCTGACCTCCGACCCTATAAAGCTGACCCAAGCCCTTTGTTCGGGGCCCAGAATTTGGAGACTGCCTCCTCTGGGACCGCATGCATTAAATAAAGGTCTCCTTTCGCCTCCTCCTGTGTACGGCCTGAGTCTTTTCCACTACATGGTCATCCTGGCTGCAGCCTTCGGCAAGGTCATCAGGTATCCTCAGAGAGGATGCACCCAGAGGTCCCTTGGAGTTGTCCATGGACCTGGACCTCTCTTGGGCTTTGTTGTACCTCTCATTCCTGGACCATCAGTCCTGGGTATGGCGGTGGCTTCGGTGCACTTTTGAGTGGAAGCTGCCCCTGGAAGGTTCAGGAAAAGGCATCTCAGTTCTCTTGGCCAGTTCCCAGGAAATGTCCCACTCCGGCGTCATGGGGAAGTGAGGCTCAAGCACGTTGGGGTCGCTGTGCATGATGAAGTTCTCGCCTTTGTGTTCGATGATGAAGCAGCCCTCCCGGGGAGCCCTGGTAAGGGGATCGCAAAAGTCATACTCCCTGTCCCCCGGGATGTAGCTTCATATATAGGTATTGCCATGCTTCTTAAATTTTATGCTCCAGCACTCCTAGAGTGTTTCTACAACTTCTGTGCTTTGCATGGTATTTTCTTTGCTTGGGATGTCCATAGCTCTTCCTCTCCCTACCCCTCCTCTGCTTGAACACCTGACAAACTAGTCCTTTAAATCTCAGCTCAGGTGTTGCCTCCTCTAGGAAGCCAAGATGAGGTTCCCGTTTCCCTATCAGATTCTACCTGTTACCTTGTGCTTTTTCACCACCATTTGCTTGCATATTTGTTTCTAGAATAGACCACGAGCATCTTGAGATGAGAAACCATGTCTTATTTATGTTTGAATCCCTAGTGCTGATGTGACTTAACAGTAGATGCTCAAGAAATTCTTGAATAAAATGAATGAAGGAGTTGAGGGCTGTGTTTTCACAGCTGTGTTCTCGCTTGATCCTAGACCGTCAGCTTCATGGGGGCTGATATGCATCAGTTTTGTTCACCCTGATCCCCATGGCTGAGCAGTGCCTGGAAAGCTCTCGATTGACCTTGTCCCACAAGCAGCCACTCCTTATTGGTCTATCATAAGGTCTGACTTTAAAAAATGAGCTGGGAGAATTATACTACAGATTGAGAATTTGAATGATGAAACAGAGAAAAGAAGTTAGTAGTTAGGATCCCAAACAGGAGTTTTTGTGGGAGGTAGGCTGGAGTTAGAAGAGGCACAGAGAGGGAGTCGGACACAGCAGGAGAGAAACCACCACTGACCACCAGCCAAACCCCTGGTTCCCAGCTTCACATCCTCGTGTCCACGTGTGTGTCTTTAGTCAACAGCCTGTCCCACAGTCACTGTGAGCTGATTCTAGTGAGCGCCTGCTCCTTGCAACTAAGGTTTTTAAAGACCATTCCCAGGTGACCCAAGGATTGAAACTCAGGCCTTCTCTCCCCTTGTCCAGTGCTCTTTCCACTATTTCAGGGCTAGAGACAGTATCTTTGTGCAGATTTTGGCAGAGGGCCATGCAAAAATGGTCCATATTAAATGTATTTTAATGACAATGAGCATGGCTGTAATTGTGATGTAAGTGGGAGGAAACAGCCATGAGGCAAACCAAATCCCCTCTCAATTTAAGCTAGACCAGTAGAAAGATCCCAAGAAACAGAAAATAGGCCCTTAATGGAATGCTTATTTTTATAAGGCATCTGCCTTCTCTGCTCTCTTTTGACCCAAATCTTAGGGAGTTCTGGCCACCCACTTCCACCATCTCCACCTGCTGCCCCCGCCTGCCAGGTGGGTGGGGCTTGGAAAGGGGACAATTGGTAAGTAACCTGGGCACATGGGCTTCTGCCCTTCAAGTCTCAAGGCTGCAGAGTGCAAAGAATGCCAAGATCATGGTTGCTATCCACATGTGGCCTTTTGGTTCACAAGCTAGTGATATATTTCAGGTACAAATCATTCTTTCCCACCAGCTCTTTCTGCAGGTCTCCAATGAGACAATTACATGGTTCCACTTAAAAGTGACTCAAGGACGGATGTGAGGGTCGACTCGTGTTGAAGCCTGGCTGTTTTCCTGCCCTTGTCCCTGGCTTTAGAATTTGTGTTGAAGTTAGTACCTGCCTGTGGGGGCAGCAGGCTCTCCAATGCGCCTGGTGTGTGCTCAGCCCTGCTTTTCAAGCACTGAATGGGCAGGTTCATGATGCCAGTAGGGACAATGGCAGCTCAGAGGGGTTTGCTCACCCCCTCATTTCTCTGAAAACATGCCTCTACTTGATGATTACCTATCTGGGGGTCATCTTTTGAAACTTACTGAAAAGAGTTTATCTTATAATCAACATTTCCCAGAAATTGCTCAAGAGCCACAGGCTATGAAAAGAAACAGATTTTAACAAACTACATTCAATGTACATTGTCATAAGTTTGCAGAGCTGCAGGCCAGCCCTTGGAATATTTTCAGATTTGATTTTCCAAAGGAATGCTTTTAGAAGCTGCAAATACCTAGAGGCACTGATAAAAAGCAAGAGTGAGATGTCCTATCAGAACTGGATATTCAGGGGCACAGAGGAAACAATTTTAAAAGTTAGAGTTCACTTTTCGATTTTAATCTAAGCTTGAACAATTACTGAACTACAGAGGAGGGGACAATTGAGACCCAATCATAAATCAAAAACCTCCAATGTGGTTGACATTCTATTTAGACCAAACCACAAACTCTTTAAGAAAAACATCCTGATAAACCCACAATTGTGACATTAGTGCTTATGAGAGTGTTGCCTTTTTTTCAAAAAGCTTTCTGACATGAAAAGGAAATAACTCCAGGGAGGCCTATAGCTCAATCACATTTTCGATTACTTTGATTAGTTTTCTGTTAATTTGGCCAGGCTATAGTACTTGGTGATTTAAACAAACATGGATCTCAGTGTTTTTATGAAGGTATTTTGTAGGTATAGTTAACACCTACAATTGGTTGACCTTAAGGAAAGGAGATCACACTCAACTACCTGGGTGGGCCTAATCTAATCAGTTTAAGGCTTTAAGAGGGAAAACTGGTTTTCTGGAGAAGAAATTCTGTCTCAATATTGCAACATCAACTCCTAGCTGAAATTCCAGCATGCTGGTTCTGCCCTACAGATTTCAAACTTGCCATTCCTCGTAAGTCCATGAGTCAATTCCTTAAAATAAAGCTCTTTCTATATACACATACACAAATAGGATGTGCCTGTGTCCTATTTCTATGGAAAACCCTGACCAATATAATCACATTTATATACCCAAGTAATAGCTAAAGTTCTTAAAATGGAAACTCAGAACCGTTCCATCCAAATAAGCCTGCTTTCTGACCCTCTAGTTTGTACTGAGTTGACAATATTCTTAATTTCAACCCAAATGCCACTCAATGCTGTAGAGGTGGTAAGTGATAAAGATGTCTGGGTGTCAGGCTGCGTGGGGGTGTTCCTAGGAGAAGTCTGGGTAGTGAGAGGACCAGCAAGGAACACTCACCAACGGGGGGTCCACAGGTTCAGCCCCACTTCCCATGTACAACTTGAAACAAAGATCTTCCTGGAGTGAGTTCTGAGGACAGAATGTGGAGAAGTTTATGTACTAATGGCATTTGAGGGAAGGACAGGCTTCCTGGTCTAGATGGAAAAGCCAAACAAGAATATGTTTCACAACTGAAAAACACTTGAGATGCTACACATCTTGAGGGGAGACAAGGAAATAAGGTAGTTTCTGCCTGACAGCGGGCAGTCTGGCCATGTGGATGGGGCAATCACTGGTTGTATTCTCATATCCACCCTCTTCCTTGTCCAGACGTCCGATTTTGTTGGGGAATATACCAGCCCCAGATGATAGGTCAAGAACAGTTTTAAGCCAGTGATCCTAAATTCTGATGTGCATTAATTAGAATTAGACTCCGATACTAGGAGGATTTGGGACAAGCTTTGCTTTCCTGATGAAGGGATTGTCATTAGTTCCTAACAGATAGCAACATGTAGACCTAATCTTTACCATTTTACTTTCTCCAATCTCACACGTGTTCTTATAATTAGCTTGTTTTTGTTTTGCTTCATGTCGATATTCTAGATACAGGAAATAAAATTTCAGTCAGTTTTCTCCCTTCCAAGCACCCTACCTGTAACAAGAACCTTGAGGAGGCCTCAGGACCATCTGGGTGCTTGTTTCAAAGGCCTCACATGGGGACTGGGGAAGACCTGAGAGCCTGTTAGGACATGGATGTTACAGAATTTCAGTCTCATGAAAACATAAAATGTGCTAACCTGAGTATTTAGAATATGTGGTCATGGTTTATTATTTTTTGCCTTGAATTACCATCACCTTATAGTGCTGTTTCATAAATCAATCTGGGAAAAGTGAGACTTTGACTCCCCGTCTTGAAAGATGAACAAACCAGGCACCACGACAGAAAGGCTAATATTCCCAACAACTGGCTTTTGGAATTTTGTGACCCTTGGCTAATTTTGTTTTCCTTTATACATTTTTAAGCTGACTGTGGAGATAAATTGCCATAAGAGTCTTTGACATTTTATGTGAAGTGTTCAAAGACCAACAGGAGGCCAGCACTTATGAACTAGTACAACTTATTAAGCAATAATTGTATTTATTAAAGAAATACATGAAAATGGTTACATAAAATCAAATGGTTCCAAAAGTCTAAGTGAAAACTAGAGCGTCTCCTGATCTATCTCTCCCTAGCTTCAATTGTCTTTGATTATTCGGCTGAGTATAGATTTACCAGCCGGAAATATCTTCTCAGAATTTAAGGCATGAGTCTAGTTTTGTTTTCCTTTTACTCCTCTCCTTCCTTTCCTTCCAAGCATCTCAAATTTGGTGGGTCCAAAACCAAAATTAAACTCCATCAGAAAATCCCATTACCTCCAACTTCGAAATATATCCTGAATCACAATTTTTTCACTGTACTCAAGCCTCTGGTCCAAGTTACCATCATCTGTCACCTGGACTTCTAATTGGTCTTTCTGCTTCTGTATTTCTTTAAATTGTAAAATATTTAACAAACTGTATGTTGCTTTATACTTTTTACTACATAAGTATGAAGATCTCACACATAATTACAAGTATATGGAATTGGTTTAGGTGTTTAGCTTTCACTGGTCCTGTGCCTGTCAGCAACTTCTTAATGCAAACACCGGGGCCCTATCTAGCAGCTGAAGTGTGTTCAGCCCACACAGAGGGCAGGGAATTGATGGCCCTGGGAACAGCCCTCAAACAATGAGCAGGGGATAAATACTCCCGCTTCCTTCCCTCCGTTTCCCAGATATCTCACCAGTATTGAGCGTGGTACCCAGGGAGAGCCTGCTCACTGATCTTGAACTGGCTTACCTTCCTAGTTGCACTTTTCCACATACCACCTGGTGCTTTCACTTAAATTCTAGTCTTGGGATCTGCTTTTGGGGGAAATCCAATCTAAGACAGTAATGTATGCATTTTCCTGTCATTGGCCTTTTGGGTTGTTTTTAGTTTTTTACTATTACAAACAAGGATGTGACATATTTCTACAAGTCTCTTGATATGTATGCAGGTTTGCTCTTGGCATTTACCCGTGTGTGGAATTGCTGGGTCAAAGGGTATATTCATCTCCATCCTTCATAAATCTGGTCAACATTTTAAAAGGCTGAGTGTCAAGTACTGGTGAGAAGGCCACGTCTGGTACATGTGGAATGGTTCCTGTCTGCAGTTTTAATTTGCATTTCCCCAGTCACTAGTGGGGATATATGTCTGTGCACATATTCACAGCCTTGTCTCTCCTCTTCTCTAAGCGGCTTCTTTTTCTTATTAATATGTGAGTTCTAAAAACTCTGGACACTAACAATTTCCTGCTTGTGCTCCTTGCTCCATTGTTTTCTTGTGGTTTGTAAATCTTATGCAGTGTTATTTCTGTTTTTCTGTGTGATCTGCTTTTTTTTTTTCTCTATGAAAGATTTTTAGGAAATTTCTCTTTACTCCTGATGTTCTGTATCCTAATTGTACTGCTAAATGTAAAGGGCTCAATTTATTACCTTAATTAATTTTTCATGAAAATAAGCACATGATAGTTCAAAAAAGTCAAAGTACAATAGACATACCTAATGCACAAAATAACACACTCAACTGTGATACTGTCAGCAGTTTACAGCGTAATTTTCCCCACACTGAAAATTTTGGATACTAGTCTAAATTTTTAAAATGGTGCAACAAATGCTCTTGCGTCCGTCTCTTTGTTCAGGATTAATTTCTGGAAGTGGAAGTTCTGGATCCAAACCCAGGTTATTTTGAATTTTGATTGCTATTGCTAACTCTTACCCTAAAAAGTTTGTACCAATGTACAGGCAGAAAATGCTATTTCTTTGGATACCTAAAAATCCAAATATTTGCTAACATGATGGGTAAAACATGTTTTAATTTTTAATTATGTGAAGTTTATTTTCTAACCTACTAGTTTTGGTTTCTCACAATACCCATTCTCTTCGAGTTTTTCATTCTAGCCGCCTGCTTGTTGTGAGGTTACTTTTTTGTGTGAAGAGCAACCTATTCTTGTTCTATCACTAGAACATCCCAACGAGTTTTTAAAGGTCTCTGACCTTCTCTTTTAATCATAATGAAAGGAATCTCCTACCTGCCTCTTACTATGTCTGTGGAATGTGCTGCAGGAACTGAGTAAACAGAACTTTTTCAGAAGTGTGATGTGCAGAGAGAAATTCTGGTCCCTATTTCGATCTGCTTCTCTTTTAATACCTAAGTTCTAACTCATCTGGTTTATAACCCATTTCTGACATTTGGACAAATTTAGCTAGCTCCTTTCTTTATAGGCCTGGGTTTCAACTCATGCTATCAGGGGACTCTCTCATCGTGGTTTCTTGGTATATGTTACCCTAGGCTGGTGCTTGGGACGTAATCCTGGGCCCTTGATGGACATTCAGACAGTTATAGCAACAGATGTTTCACAAAGGGTATATGATGTAGCACCGTTAAGATTAATTTAACCAAATCTAGTTAAGATTAAAACTAATTAATAAAAATACATTGCTAGAAATAATTATCCAGATCTAGTCAACAGAAGTCTCTTTTTCTAATGTTAAATACATAATCGTTTGGAGGGGAGAGGGAACAGCTTGAAATGAACCAGAAAACACCTTCACATTACTTGTATTTTTCATAGACTTCAAATTTGTACTTAATGCCTTTCTCCTCCTGGACATCAGAAAGAACGCCTGGGTATCTGTAAAAGAAATATACATATAATTTTAAAATGTATCAATTAAAAAGACTTTTTTAAAAGAATTGTTTATTGATTTTTAGAGAGAGAAGGGAGAGGGAGAGGGAGAGAGAAACATCGATGTGAGAACGCAGCATCGATCAGCTGCCTCCTGCAAACCCTCTACTGGGGATCGAGTCAGAAATCTGGGCATGTGGCCCGACCAGGAATCGAACCAGGACCTCTTGGCTTCTGGGTCGACACTCAACCACTGAGCCACACTGGCTGGGTGGCAATGGTTTCTTAGGTCTAAGACCAAAAGGACAAGTGACCAAAGGAAAAACTGGACATCAAAAGTAAAACCTTTGTGCAACAAATGATACCATTTAGAAAGTGAAAAAAGAAATAAATGTAAATTTTTTTAAAAAGTGAAAAGATAATTCAAATAATGGGAGAAAATTTGTGAAGCAAGTACTGATACATACAGGGAGGGGCAACAGTAGGTTTACAGTTGTCCATATGGAAATAATGCGATAATTAATAAATAGTAATACAAGGATAAACTGTTTTGTGATTCACAACTATAAATCTGCTTTTGCCCACCCCTGTAGTACAACATGGATGAACTTCAAAAAGGTACGCTAAAAGAAAGCAGCCAATTCCAGAGGCATCTCTACAGAGACGGAAAACAGGCAGCTGGTTCCCAGGGCTCGGGGGGCGGGGTGGAGAATGGCTGCCGAGGGTGCACATTTTGTTTGTTTTGTTTTGAATCCTCACCTGAGGGTATCTTTCCGCTTTGAGAGAGAGGAAGGAAGAGGGGGGGAGAGACAGAGAGAGAAACACCGATAGGAGAGGCACACTGACGGGCTGCCTCCTGCACACGCCCCAACCAGGGCCAGGGATGAGGCCTGACACCAAGGTGCGTGCCCTCGGCAGGAATCAAACCCGGGGCCTTTCAGTCCGCAGGCCGGTACTCTAGCCAGTGAGCCAAACCGGCCAGGGCTGAGTACATGTTTTTTGGAAGGTGATGAAAATGTTCTAAACTTAGATTGTGGTGATCATTGCACAACTCTGCGAATATACTAAAACCATTGCATTATATACTTCCAGTGGGTGAATGTTGTGATTTATGAATCATTTCTCACTAAAGATCTTAAATTCTTCATTTCTAAGAGTCAGAGAGCCAGAATGGTGTTTAAGCTATCAAGGATCCTGAAGGGTCAGAGCTCTGGAGAGGCCTGACTGAGAACCGATGTGGAAAGGTATTCATGTGAAGCCAACTCACAGAATAACCTACTCTTTGCCAGGAGCAAAGAGAAAGAGAAGAAATGAGGGACAACAGAGATCAGTTTTCACATCATGTGACAATTGGCAACCTGAGCAGTGTAAGAAAATACATGAGGTGCAGCAAAGGAAAACACACGTATTTTTATGTAAACATATATGAAATCAGTAAGTGAGACTCTTCTATGTAGTCACCTTTGCAAACTATAAGCAAGAGCCTGAACTTCAGCTGTTCAGAGCTAGTTAAGAGGCCAAGAAAATCAGTCACACATTTCATTTGATTCAAGACTACTACCTATTACTCTATAAACTATCAATCTAAAGCTTAGCCACCCATTTATTCAGACTTGGCTTCTGAATGTTCTTTTGGGAGGTCTTGACAAAACAAACCCTCAAAGAACAATTGACTCAATTCAACTGAGAATATTTGAAAGAATCTGTTAAAAGCTAGTAAAAACTGTTGATATAATTAATCTTAAAGCTGAAAAGTGTTTTTAAACTAAAATGCTGTAAGTTTTCAAAATCAGGCAGTTTCATGCTAAAATCACAACACCGTAAAGCAAGGGTAATCTCTCCTTTCCATCTCCACCACTGCTAAGTCCCTTCGTCTTTCACCTGAACTACAGCAACTAACTGGTTTCCCAGCTTCACTCCTGTCCCCTCCGGTCCATTCTCCACAAACAGCTAAAGCATCGCTCAATTCAAAGCCCCCTAAACCTGCATTTGGCCTCACCCCTTTGGGTCTTCCCATTGCTCACAATGCCCTCAGCGGCTTTCAAGGCTCAGGAAACAGGCCCAGCTTGTTCCCATCACCGGGTCTCTGCACTGGCCATTTCTGGTTCCTGGAATGCTCTTCGCTGTTCTTTGCATGGCTGGCTTGTCATTTAGATTCTAATAACGGTACTGTTGTAATTAATCTAGCTATTAATCACAGGAAAGAAACAAAGGAAAGGAGAAATATTATAGGCATGTCATTTGGGCAGCTTCACTAGGAAGCTAAAACTTTATACTCCCCAGGGAGCCACTGGTCTATTCCCTAAAAATCGCTGAGGGAAGGGACAGGGAGAACAGACGCATGCCCAGTAAAGTTGGGGTGCCCTCGGGAAGGTACTTGCCTGTCAGTTACTCAAGGGCTTGAAATTTGGGATATTAAATTCCCTAAACAAAGGAGTCCACTCTCTTGGTTGACTCCTGGCTTACCAGGCCTTTGCTCCTGCTCCCCTGCACTCGCCCACGTGGCCCATGACCATGTGGGCCCCACACACAGTGGACTAATGCACTGCAAGTAGCCTGATGCTGAACTGCACCCGGCTGCAACATGGAGTGGAACTCTGGACACTGGCTTTGCTTCAGAAGTGTAACTGAAACCCCAGCTACACTTCTTCTATGACTGGAAACCCAGGTATGTAATTCCACCCAAATAAAAATCACTGATCCTCCTGTGTGAGTCGCGGAAAATTCTTTTTCTTGAGATATTGTAAGGACCCCGCCCCCAGTGCCCAGTGGGGAAGAGCATACCCCAATTTCCCCGATAACAGTGCAAACATCACTCTTCAGAGACGACTTCTCAGACCAACAGTATTTACATCACAGTACTTCAGGTCTCCACAAGGCAACTGCTAATGTTTATCTCCTGTCTGCAGCCCTCCCTCTCTGTGGCAAACACATGATCTGGTGAACACTGACTGCACCTGTTTTGGGAACTTGAACATTCCCAAGTCTGTTAAAGCAGAATTCCAATAATTTCTATAGTACGTGTCTATAAAACACATTACTACCCCAAATTTAATCTGAGAGACATACTCTTTCCTATAATTCTTAAACTAGAAATCCAGAAGTGCTTCGGAATAATTAGTAACATTTTACTTACTCTGAGAGAAGCTTATATTTCTCTAAATCAATTTCTGGAAAAAATGTGTCACTTTCAAATTCCTGCATGATCCTTGTCACAAACAGTCTAAGATGGCCTGGCTTGTTCATGGCTTCCTTTGAAATAAAACAAAAGTTTAAATTATATAGCAAGTTTGTACTAGATATGAAAGAATCCTATTTAAATATCCCATTCTTTACTTTGGAGCCCTGAAAAGTACGCCTTATTTATGTTGAGAATGGACTAATCATTATATATAATTATGAGAGTTAAAATATATTCTCACCTCTAGTTTCCCTACATGAACTCTTTTTTCATTTAAGTGTTCAGTTTTGTCTTTTTTCTTGGTGGTTGCTTAAGAATTAAGAACCTCAAACTATCTAATTATGGGCTATAGAAAAATTTACATATACATAAATGGATAAGATAGTATAAATTATAATGAAAACCTCAAGGGTATACTTGGTACATTTACACAAAGTTTAATAATGCTTTCATTTCCCAGGAGATAGTTATAACACTAGTAATTTATTCTGCTCTTGTTGCTAGTGATTATATTTGGTCTCATACTATTAATGACTTTTCTAACTATCACCTATAGTACTGTTGATTAAAAATCAACAGCCGGGCGTGGCTCAGCGGTTGAGTGTCAACCTAGGATCCAGGCGATCGGGGTTCGATTCCTGGTCAGGGCACATGCCCGGGTTGCGGGCTCGATCCCCAGTAGGGGCGTGCAGGAGGCAGCTGATCAATAACTCTCTCATCATTGATGTTTCTGTCTCTCTCTCTTTTCCTCTCTCTGAAATCAATAAAGATATTTAAAAATATACGTGTATATATATTAAAAATCATGAGTCCCAAAAAAGAAAAAACAATATATACTTACATATATATATATATATATATATATAATTTCAAGTGTTTGTTATCTTTAAAATTCCAAATAAGGGCACAGAACAAATTTTACTTTTTATTTTCAATATTACAGTTTATAGTATTACATTGTTTATTCTCTTGCCCCAAACAAATAAATATTCTACCAATTCTTGCTGTATCAAAATTTAGGAAAATTGAATAGGACCAACCCCACAGCATGTGAAAGTCTGTAGCAAAGGCAATGCTTTTTGGCAAACCTTTTCTGTAAAGGGTCAGAGAGTAAATCTTTTAGGCTTTAGGGCCACAAGGTTTCTCTTACCATTTAGGCAAAAGCAGCCACAGACAATACTAAGCCGACGGCCATATTCCAGTGAATACATGTTCCAGTGAAACTTTATTTACAAAAGCAACTGAGTAGGCCCACGTTGGCCCACGAGAAGAGAAGCCTGAATGTTCTACAAATGTTGAGATATGAGGTAGGTGATAATGCAGAATTATAACTTAGAGATTACACTTCCTTACCTACTATATGTAGATCTATCAAATTATATAGATGAATTTAATTTGAAGTATTTATATTGTTTAAAAGGTTATAGAAAAAGGAACATAACAGTTTTTGTAATCCCAGCTCAGATCCTGGTACGCCTCTTCTCAGGTAACTCCAGTACACATGCTCCCACAAGCCCCCAAAGGTAGGGGCTGCTTTTTCCCTTCCCATAAATATTAATCTTTCATGAGTACTTTAAAATTAGAGTACGAAAATTCCTTTTGTTTTCCTCAAAATTTTTGAAAGCTGGAAGTCATTTGGTGTCAAGAACAAGGAATATTTTCTCTTTTACCTACTGTTTTCCCTTATGAAATAAAATAATTTAATACTTTTCCCTTGCCCTCACACTGTATGAAAATTGTTGAGGTAGAGTTTTCTGTTTTTAACAAATTCATATACATCTGGTCAGTGTACATCAGCTGGGAGCCCATCACTGTCTTAGGAAGAGACGTAGTTTTCCTTGGAGAAAAGGGGTAACTCAGCGTCTCAGGGTATCCAGGGAGTAGAAAACAGTGCAGCCCCAGTATGTTTCAAAGGGAAGGATTTACAATGTTTTAAAACTGGAAACATCAACTATTTTGAATTGGAAATAAACTGATAAAGACTTAAAAACTTACTTTTACATTTTTATTTAGTTTGCATGATAGCATCAAAAACGAAGAATTCATATTGACAATATGTCTAACTGACAGCAGGGAAATGTGCTTCCTTCGCTTGTGACCTGATAGTACAGACACAGGGGAGTCGAAAGGAAGCAGAGGGAACACTCTGTTCACAGGTAACTTTACTTACCTTGTAAACAGAGCTGCCTCCTATTATCCAAACCATGTCCACTTTATTTGTTAATTCTGGTTCCTCAAGAAGTTTTAAGGCATCATCCAGACTTTTGGCAAGAAAATGTGCTCCTTTTGGAGGTTCCCTGAGGTTAAGGGAAAGAATTACAATTTCTACAAAAGCCATCGACACTAGGCAGATAATCTGTACAGGAAGCAATAATTTAAAAACTAAAGTCATCATAAATGTGAATCCTTTCAACAAAAAACAGTTAACAGCAGTATTGCCTATGACCAATAATTTAACCCACATTTGTGTATGTATGGTCCACAAGGAATAAAAACACAAAAAATACTTCTCTCAAGATATTTATTGCAGAAAAACCTCAGAAGAATAGTTGTCTCTGGAGGGATGAAGTAAAGATTACTGGGAAGGGGAATGAGGAAACTTTCTGGGGGTTATGGTAGCGTTCTGTATCTTTGATATGGGTTCTACAGGTGCATATAGTTGTTGTAACTTAGGGAATGTACACTTAAGACTTGTATGCTTCACAGTACATAATTATCTCAAAAGGAAAAAGTGTAAAGAAATACTGAACTGTAGTTAATGACGTATATGGTAAAATATTTAGGGGAAAACATACTAATGTCTGCAATTTACTTCGAAATGCATAAAAAGAACAAGACTAACGGATTGATGGATGGGTGATAAAACAAGCAGAGCAAAATGTTCAAATGGCAAGATCTATGTGGTGGGTACACAAGTGTTTGCCGCAAAGTTTTTTACATTTCAAAGTTTCATGACAAAATGTTGGAAAAAGTAAAATGCTTGAATGAATAGTTTCCAGTGATATTCAAACTGTTACTATGTGGCGCGCGGGGAAAGGAGGTTCACATTCCGAATAATACAGAGAAGGGTGAGCACTAAACACGGAGCATGTCAGGGTTTCTGTCATTAACAAGTAAAGTGCCACGGAAAGTCCCAGATGGGGGCGGACCGAGGGGAAGCCACACGGACTCTCTCCTGGACCAAGCTGGAATGACAACTGAACTATAGAAAAACCACCCTGAATATCGAATTGCAACTGAGGACGAGCTGGACAGCACCCCACAGCCAAGGAGGAAAAGGGGAGACCCCACAGAGACGGGTAGGAAGTGCAGAGGCACCAGAGGGCTGGCTGGGCTCCCAGAGGCAGCAGCTGAAGGTCCAGAGGGAGATCTCAGCTGTGGGGGGTTCCCACTGAGGACTCTGGGGCCTAAATACCAGGCTGGGCTCCCCAGCCCAGAGCATCAGACCTGAGACAGGTGCCCCCATAACATCTAGCTGTGAAAAGCATCCAGGTTTCTATCTGCCAGGGAGAGAACGCCTGGAACTGCAGGCACCCTCTTAAAGAGCCAACACACAAAGTTTCATGTGCAGTCACTCACCTTGGGCTACAACAGAGGGAGGGCAGAGTGGACTGCAGCTGTGTGAGGAGAAGCTAGGGCTGTGGGCCCTGGAGATAGAGATCAGAGGGCATCCCTCAGGACTCCTGTGCCTAGTCATTCCCACATACTGCAGAGGACATCTTTCTCAGACAGACACTTACCTTCAAAGCAGCTTTTGCATGGGGGGAAAGCAATTGCCCCAACCAGCTGGAAAACCTCTGGCCCCACCCTGTGGAGATTCTACAGCCTGAAGCTCATTAAGAGGCTGAATAACAGCCTTTGGGTGCTTTGAGTCTTTGCCTGATTTGCTTCCGGACCCAGGGCTTGGAAAAGCAGATGTTGGTGTGCGTCTTGATCCTGTCCAAACACACCCCCAGACCCAGCAGAGAGAACCACAAGCTGCGGCCAGTCACAAACAGCATCGGACATTGGCCCGCACCAGAGACCATCTAAAAGACTGGGAGTCCTAGCAGATCTACCTAATACATAGAAACAAATCCAAACAGGCAGCCAAAATGGGAAGATAAATAAAGCCCCAAATGAAAGGATTCTCCAGAAGAAGAGCTAAATGAAATGGACACAAGCAATCTATCAGATATAGAGTTCAGAATACTGATTGTAAGGCTCCTCAACAGCACGAGAAAAAATATGGAAACTATAAAGAAAATTAAGAATGACATAGTAGAAATAAAAAATATATTGGAAGGAATAAATAGCAGATTAAGGGAAACTGAGGATAAGATTAGCGAATTAGAAGACAGGGTAACACCCGACCAGGCATGACTCAGCAGTTGAGCACTGACCTAGGATCCAGGGGATTGCGGTTTGATTCCCAGTCAGGGCACATGCCCAGGTTGCAGGCCCAATCCCCAGCAGAGGGCATGCAGGAGGCAGCTGATCAATGACTCTCTCATTACTGATGTTTCTCTCTCCCTCTCTTCCTTCCTGTCTCTGAAATCAATAAGATATATTTAGGGGGGAAAAAAAGGGTAGAAAAAAATCACTCAATCAAGAACCAAAAAAAAAAATAGAATAAAAAACAGGAGGACATGAAACGTAACAATATTCACATCATAGGAGTGCCAGAAGAGGTTGAAAGTAAGCAAGGGTTAGAGAACCCGTTTGAAGAAATAATGGCAGAAAACTTCCCTAACCTGGTCAAGGAAAAAGTGACACAAGTTCAGGAGGAACGGAGAGTCTCAAGCAAGAAGAATCCAAAGAGGCCCACACCCAGACACATCATAATTAAAATGCCAAAAATTCAAGACAAAGAGAGAATCTTAAAGGCAGCAAGAGAAAAAGCAAGCTGTTACCTACAAAGGGGCTCCCATTAGGCTGTCAGCTGATTTCTCCTCAGAAACTCTACAGGCCAGAGGGAATGACATGAAGTATTCAAGGTAATGCAAAGCAAGGATCTGAAACCAAGACTACTCTATCTAGCAAGGCTATCATTCAAAATAAATGGTGAAATAAAGAGCTTCCCAGACAAAAAAAAAAAACACGCTAAAGGAGTTTATCACTACCAAACCAGCATTGCAAGAAATGTTAAAGGGACTGCTGTAATTAGAAGTTGAACTAGAGAGGAGAAACATAGGCATAAACAAATAGAATGGCAATAGATAAGTACCTATCAATAATAACTTTATATATAAATGGATTAAATGCGCCAACCTAAAGACATAGAGTAGCTGAATGGATAAGAAAACATGACCTAAATATATGCTGTCTACAAGAAACCCACCTCAGAACAAAAGACTCCGACAGGCTGGGGGGGGAAAACACAATACAAAAAACTTCTAGAGGACTTTAAAGGAGAGATCAACAGCAATACAATCACAGTAGGGGAGTCTCTACAAGTTCAAGGTGAAAATCATATCAAGCATCTCCTCGGACATTTACACCATGGAATACTACGCAGCTGTAAAAATGAAGGCTCTCTTACCCTATGAGACAGCATGGAGGAACCTGGAGAGTATTATGCTAAGTGAAATAAGTCAGACAGAGAAAGACAAGTACCACATAATCTCACTCATATGTGTAATCTAATGAACTAAACCAATGAACAAAATAGATCCAGAGACATAGAAGTACAGAACAGACTGATGAATCTCAGAGGGAAAGCAGGGGGTGGCGGGTGGGGAGAGATTAACCTAAGATCTTAGATGCTTATGTGCATAACCCATGGAGACAGACAATAGTGGGGTGAAGGCCTGCGGGGAGGGGTACAGGGTGGAGTGGATCAATGGGGGAAAAATGAGGGACATCTGTAATTCTTTCAATAAAGAGAATCTGATGGTAAGACCACAAAAATATTACATCATGAAATGATAATTTTTGGATTGAACATCAGTTATAACATCTTATTTCATGGAGGCAATTTTAGATTTTTTAAAGATGCTGTCAAAGCTACAACATTGCAGTAAAGCTTCTTAATTTAATTTCTGGTCCCAAAGACCTTTAAAAAATGCTTTATTGAGAGAAATCACATACTATACAATTTACCTTTGCAAGGCGTACAATTCAGTTAACTTTTCAGTATGTTCATTGAGCTGTATAACCATCACCACCGTCTACTTTCAGAACATTTCCATCACCCTGAAAGGAAGCCCGGTGCTTATTATCAGGTATCCCCGCTTCCACCCCCTCTCTCCAGGGATTTGCCTATTCTGGACATTTGATAGAAAGGGCATCGTGTGGTCTGCTGTGTCTGGCCGTTTCAGTTGGCACACTGTTTTCAAAGTTCATCTGTGCTGTAGCATATCTTGGCACGTAATCCTTTTTGTGGAGGAATAAATATTCCATTGTATGGATATAGCACATTTTGTTTATTGTTCCTCAGTTGATGGACATTTGGGATGTTTCCAATTTCTAGATGTTATGAATGATGCTGCTGTGAACATCTGTGTACAAGTTTTTGTGTGGTCATATGTTTTCATTTATCTTCGGTATATACCAAGGAGAATTGCTGGTTCATATAACTCTGTTTACCCTTTTGAGAAAGTGCCAATCTGTTTTCCAAATGTAGCTGTAGAGCATTCCTTTTAAAGCCACACTTGATAGTCTAGAAAGCCATGGAAAAGCATTTTTCCCCTATAACTTATTAAGTAAATAGTTACCCTGAATAGCTAGTACGGGCCAGCAAATCTGGGGATTATCTTGAGGATTCAATTTCTTCTCACACAGGGGAGAGGGTGGTGGTGAAAGATTGTCTCTGAAAACTTACAGGAGCAATAGTGATTCACATGTGTAAATCTCTCCCCTTTTATCTGGACCCAGCAGTGCCTGCTACATAGCAGGTGCTCAGGACATGTATAGAACTGACCAGCAATTGACCAGGGAAGCAGAAGGCAGGATAAAAAATAAACTTTAAATTTTTTTCCTGATATCCCTATTTCCTTAGCATGCTTGATAATAAAGACTTTAAATTTTCTCTCTGCCTATAAATAAAAAGTGAAATACACCAATAAATGTTATATATAAACATATAATAAACAGCCAAACCCAATTACACATACCCCAGATGGGTCATAAAAAAGAAATCAGACTCATCATTTGAGGAGATTTGCTGTCTCAACTGAACATCTCTCCCACTGAGATTTCTTTATGTTTGTTTTAGCTCAAGCTAGCCATAAATAAACTTGAGTAGTATTCAAGAATATATTAAGGAGTCTCTAGAAATGACAATACAGTCTGTCAATTTGGATTTACCAAGTATAGAGATAATCAGAATATCCTAGCAACCAGGAGAAAGAGAACAGAATGAAGACTTGAGGCAGGTGGCAAGATCCACATCAACATATTCCCCATCACTCAAAGACAAGCAATGTACATATTCTGGTACACTTTCTTCCAGGTTTTTACCTATGCCATTCTAGGAGGGATCTGGGAGAAAATCTATAGAACCCCAAACCCCCTTAGCCTACAGTTGTGCAATGTTTTTTCCTTCCTGTGGTGTGATGGTCTTTGGTGTGTTCACTTGGCTAGGAAATAGTCCTTAGTTAGTCAGACACTAATCCAGGTGTTGCTGTGAAGGTATTTTATAGATGTGATTCAAGTTGATAATTGGATGACTATAATCAGGGTGGGCCAGATTCAATCCGTTGAAAGGCCTTAAAAACAGATCTGAGACGTCCCTGAAGAAATTTCAGCTGTAGACATCAGCTTCAGCCCTTGAAGAGTGGTAGCCTCCCCTTCCTGATGGCCTACCCTACAAATTCTGGACTTGCCAGCCCTCACAACTGTGTAATCCACTTCCTTGTAAGATATTTTTATGATTATATTAGTAGTTTAAGAAACAATCAGCGTGCCAATCCCAAACTTTTCCTTAAGGTCTAATTCAGGCCAACTACCCCCAAACAGACCCTTGAAGTTCAGAAAATTATTTTATTGGGTTAGGACCAATGTAAACGCCAAAAAATATGGAAATCAGAATGTCACTTCACGGGTAGTTTTAATGCTGTTAACTACCACCCCAGCTGCCCACACCTCTTTCAAGTTCATTTCCAGGCATCAGGAACTAACTATATTGGCCTCAAGGACAGGAAAATTCCTAGCAGAGGCCAACTGCACATACTCCCTTCTTCTAGGATCCCTAGGACCATTTCAATACTTCGAAATTTATTTGCAGACACAGGATAAAGAACAGAAGTACAAAATACTATTTGGGTTTTGAGGAAAACTAGAGTACAAGAATATGACAGTTTTTTGCCCATTTTAAAATTTATCCTGCTGCATTTAGGACTGAGTCTAGGGAAATGATAGCAACTTCATTTTGGCAAGTCCCAAAACATATGTATTTTGATTTTATGTACAACTGACAAGTTATTAATTTATATTATATAACTGATATTTGACCCTACTAAATTGAATTGAATTCAGGGAAACATGCAATTCTGTTACCATAGTGAGATTTAATGTAACTTTTTAAGACTCATCATTTGAGGAGAATTGAAACCACTCACTTGAGCAGCAGAATAAGTTATAACTGCTTATTCATTTCCTATAATCACCTAGTGATATTAAGCATCTTCATCAATAGCTACATTTATAGTATTTTACTTTGTCATATACTGACCCCAACATAAGAAGTGGCACATGGTTTTCATGTGGTGAAGGTGTACTTACTTGAGTTCTCTACTGAGAACTAAATTAATCCTGTCCTTTAAAGGTCGATTCTTCTCGGGAATGGAGAACCAGGTCTTCCTACCCATAATCACCAAATTCTGCTTACCTATAAAATCACATAGAAAGAATAGATATATTTTGGGAATATACATATATATTTTCATACATTTATATTTATGCATATATAATCACATTGACCTCTAGTGGATCTGCTTTAAAAAAATTAAAATTTTTAACAGCTTTACCAAAATTTACCATTTATCACTCATTATCTAAATATAGTAATTATTTTTCCCTTTGACTTTATCCAACTTATATTCAATATAGTTTTAATCAGTCATGTATAACATAGTTGTGAAAAGCAAAGATTCAGAGTTCAAATGCTCCAGGGGAACGTATGCTGTTACCTACTACACAGGTCCTGCTAATCTTCTGGCCTTACTATCCATACCTATGAAATGGGGATAACATATAGCTCCTGCTTTAGGATTGTGGGGACTGAAGCCTTAGACAATGTTTGACATCTAAAAAGTGTTGTTTAACTGTTTGATAATAACAGTACTCACATTTGTGTACTTTGTAGGTTTAAATTAAGAGCCATACTTAAAAAATAACTGCTTAATATTCCACTCAATTAGCTGAAAATACTTTCAAGTTGTGCCTCTTTCCTTAAAACTTTTATACACATAGCTTCCATTTCTGGTTTAATTATTTAGGAGAAAAAAGTTTGTGAGTCAGATATCCAGATCAAAGGAACGTACACATTTATAATCACTGAATTAGAGTGACTTTATAATCAAACTAACATGTGCAGAGACAATCCTAAAGACTCCACCAAAAAACTATTAGATTTAATAAATGAATTCAGCAAGGTAGCAGGATTAACATCCAGAAATCGATGCCATTTTTATACACCAATAATGAACTGTCAGAAGGGGAAACTAAAAAAACAATACTATTTACCATTGCAACAAAAAAATTAAGATACTTAAGAATAAATTTAACCAAGGAGGTAAAGGACCTGTACTCGGAAAACTACAGGATGTTGCAAAAAGAGAGGAAGATATAAACAAGTGGAAGAATATGCTGTGTTCATGGATCAGTAGAGTTAACATCATTAAAATGTCCATACTGCACAGAGCAATCTATAGATTAAATGCAATCTCAATTAAAATACCAACGGCATATTTCACAGATCTAGAACAAACTCTTTGAAAATTTATATGGAACCAAAAAAGACCTGGAGTAGCCACGGCAATCTTGAGAAAGAAGAACAAAGTTGGTGGGATCACAATACCAGATATACTACAAAGTCACTGTAATCAAAACAGCCTGGTAGTGGCACAAGAACAGACATGTAGATTAGTGGGACAGAACAGAGAACCCAGAAATCGACCCAAGCCATTACGCTCAATTAATATTTGACAAAGGAGGCAAGAACATACAATGGAGTAAAGACAGTCTCTTCAATAAATGGCACTGGGAAAATTGGACAGGTACATGCAAAAAAATGAAACTAGATCACCCACTTACACTATACACAAAAACTCAAAATGGATAAAAGACTTAAATGTAAGATGTGCAACCATAAAAATCCTAGAAGAAAACATAGGCAGCAAAATCTGAGAATCCCTCATAGCAACATGTTTGCCGATATATCTCCTAGGGCAAGAGAAACAAAGGAGAAAATAAACAAATGGGACGGCACCAAACTAAAAGGCTCCTGCACAGCAAAAGAAACCATCAATAAAACGAAAAGGGAGCCCACTGTATGGGAGAACATATTTGCCAATGACACACCTGATAAAGGGTTAATATCAAAAATATATAAGGAACTCACACAACTTAACAAAAGGAAGACAAACTATCCAATTAAAAAATGGGCAAAGGACCTAAATAGACATTTCTCCAAAGAGGACACACAGATGGCCAAGAGACATGAAAAAATGCTCAACGTCACTAATCATCAGAAAGATGCAGATTAAAACCACAATGAGGCATCACTTCACACCTGTCAGAATGGCTCCATCAACAAGTCAACAAACAACAGGTGCTGGCGAGGGTGTGGAGAAAGGGGACCCTAGTACACTGCTGGTGGGAATGCAGACTGGTGCAGCCACTGTGGAAAACAGTATGGAGTTTCCTCAAAAAGTTAAATATGGAATTACCATGTGACCCAGCGATCCCACTTCTAGGAATATATCCTAAGAAACCGGAAACAGCAATCAGAAAGAACTTATGCACTTTTATGTTCATAGCAGCGCAGTTTACAATAGCTAAGATCTGAAAACAGCCCATATGCCCATCAGATGAATGGATAAAAAAGCTGTGGGACATTTACACCATGGAATACTACGCAGCTGTGAAAAAGAAGCATCTTTTATTCTTTGGGACAGCATGGAGGGACCTGGAGAATATTACGCTAAGTGAAAATAAGCCAGGCAGAGAAAGACAAATATCACATCATCTCACTCATATGTGGACTCTAATGAACAAAATAAACAGATGAACAAAACAGACCCAGAGACATAGAAGCATGGAACAGACTGAGGGATCTCAGTGGGAAGGTGGGGATGGGGGAGTGGGCAGGGAGAGACTAATCAAAGAACTTACATGCTTACATGCATAACCCATGGACACAGACATTGGTCTGGGGAAGGCCTGCGGGTAGGGCAGATCCGGGGTGGAGGGGATCAATAGGGGGAAAGGGGGACATCTGTAATACTTTCAACAATAAAAATAAATTTAAAAGATAATAGAAACAAAAAAAGCAGTAATGTTTACAAACTAGCAAGACTAGGCATTTTTCCATATTTTGTTTCCTATTACCAGACTACTTAGGATTCTTTGTTCTATTTTAAAGATATTTTTATTGATTTTTAGAGAGGGAGAGGAAGAGAGAGAGGACCTGGACAGGCTGCCTCCTGCCCGCCCCCTACCAGGGATCCAGAATCCAGCCGGAAACCCAGGGCCCGTGTCCTGACCTGGAGTCCAGCTCACTGGGCCACAGCAGCAAGGGCCAGGGGCTTAGGGCTCTAGAGGGTGGTTCACTTCAGCCCTTCAGCTTCAAGCTCTTGCCATCTTGTCTCTACCAATGATCTAAGTGCCAAGGCCGAGAACTTGTGTCTGTTCCGTTAAAGTTATGCTGCACCTGCTCCTTCCTATTTCCCTGTTTACTCTGCTATTCCTCCTCCTGCGACCAGATATACATCGAAGGTTTTATTTTTTAAATGTTTTTTCATTGGCTTTAGGGAGAGACCAAACATCGACTCCGCCGGCCGCCTCCTGCGCGCCCCCTGCTGGTCCCAGCCCGCAGCTTCCGGCGCAGGGCCGCGCTCCGCCCGAGCAAACCGGCCGCGCTGCGCCTCAGGTGTCAGGTGGGTCCCCCGACCGCAGAGCCTTTTCCTTGGCTGTCCACTTCTTCCAGTGTCCGAGCTACCTGTGCCCCAATGTCCCACAAGCACCTCGAAACCGCTGCGATCGCATCCCCCAGCTCTCGGCGTCGCTCTGAACGTCCCCACCTCAAACCGAGGGCCAGGAGCCGGGCGCGGACTCGCCGCCCGCCGCCCCCGCCCGAGGCCTCGTCTCGCCCCGCGCCAAGCGCCACCCAGCGGCCACTCCGGCCCAGGGCCTCAACTGCACGCGACCCGCGTAAAATCTCAAAGCCCGTTTAAAACGAGGAATGAGGACTGGGAACGGCACACAGATCAGTGTGGAGACAGAAGCTCCCGGACGACCGTGGGGAACCACGCTTGGGTCGAGTCTGCGCTGGGAGGCCCTCGGGAGCCCGCCGCCGGTCCCGTCACCTGCTGCCGCGGCGGCGGTCATCCTCTGGAAGTAGGCGAACTCCTGCCTGCAGGACGAGAGCGCGGCGTCACTCGGCGCCCCTCCCGCGGGCTCCAGTCCCGGCCGGGCGCGGGCGCGGGCGCGGGGGGGCTCTGCGGGGCGGGCGCCCCGGGGCAGGCCGGGGAAAGGCCGCCCTCCCGCCTCCCGGCCTCCGGCGCGGACGGCAGACCGGCTCGGCTCCGGGCGGCTGGGTCCCAAGTCCACCCCCCGCCCCCCGCGGCCAGCCGGGCCGGCGCCGCCCGGCAGGGGCCCCGGCAGAGGGCGGCTCGCACCGCAGCCCGGCGCGGCAGGTACCTGAGCGGGGGCCAGGGCAGGTCCCCGGCCTTGCCGATGCCCATGTTCTGGGACACGGCGACGATGCAGTTCAGGGTCCGAGCCATGCGGGCCGCACCCCCCGCTCGGAGATCGCCGGCCGCCGCGCAGATCAAGCCTGGCGCGAAGCTGGCGCGGCCCGCCCCTCGGCCCCATTTGCTGCGCGACGCCCCGCCCCGCCCTCGCCCGCCCCGCGCTCGCCCGCCCCGCGCTCGCCCGCCCGCGACGTGCTCGCTCCCGCAGGCGCCCGGAGCTGGGCCGCGCTGGCTCTCGGCTCGCGCGTCCCGTCCTGCCCGCGCCTTCATGTCGCGCCGAGAGCCAGTCCCTGGCGGTGCGGCGGGCGCTCGTCCGGCCCCTGCAGGGCCAGCGGTCTCGAGCCGGTTCTTCCGGCCCAGCGGGCGCCTGCGCGCCGCCGCCTCCCGCTCGGGGGCCGCGCGGGGAGCACCCGCCTCCGCAGCGCCTCCAGCGACGGCTTTCCCGCCTCAGCGGCCGCAGCACGTGGTGGGTTCTGTTCCGGAGAGGGGGGGGCGGGAGCCAGGGGCGGGCGAGGAGGGGCGGGGCGCGGCGCCGGAAGAGGGGCGGGGCGCGGGCGAGGAGGGGCGGGGCGCGGCGCCGGAAGAGGGGCGGGGCGCGGCGCCGGAAGAGGGGCGGGGCGCGGGGGGGCGGGGCGCGGCGCGGGGGGGCGGGGCGCGGCGCGGGCGGGCAGGCAGGGACCCGCCAGCCGCCCTCCGCGCTGAGGCAGTTGGGAGACTGTCGCGTCCCCGGGTGACAGCCCAGGCCCGGGGCTAAGGGCTGGCCGGGGCAGCCCCTCCGGCGTCCTGACGCCCGTGGGGACAGGGCAGGCCCGCGGGAGAGGGTCGGTCTGGCCCCTTCCCGCCGCCGCCTTCCGCGCCCCGGGGCGGGGCTGGAGGAGCAGCCCCACGTCGTCCTCGCGGGCCTGTGGGACCCCGCCGTCGGCGAGCGCACCCGCGGCCGCGTCCCCGCCGCCTCCCGGGCCCTGCGGCGGGGGTGCCCGCGGAGCCCGCCCGCCCGCCCGGGCCGCGTTCCGCTCGCAGGAGGGCGAGGGGCGCGGAGCGGCTCGCAGGCGCCTCCGCGTTTTCACGGGGCAGCGTGGCCCGTCGCAGCCTTGCCCCGTCCCCTCCGTTTCTCCGCGGGTGCGTGGCCTTGTCCTGGGCGCCGACGGCGGTCCGCAGGTCGGCGCTCTGCGGGCCCTGCCTCGCGCCCGCCGTCCCGAGGGTACTGGGGGACCTGGGGCTTGACGGGCTTCCCGCCGACCGCGGGTCACCGTCTCGTGGCGTGGTCGGTGGTGACCGTCAAGTGCAGTCACAGCCAGCGCTCGAGGGGCCCGTCTTTACTGCCCAGCCGACTGCCCGGCGCTAGACGGGCACCTCCTGCGCGTCAGGGTGCTTCTCTGGACGAGGGAGCCCAGTGGCTGAGGTGCCACGTCCCACGGGCGCGCTGGCTGCGCGAAGGGGCGGCCTCGCTCCCTGGGGCTCCCCGCGGGCGGGTGCGAGGCGCCCCCCACCCTGGGGCGCTGACAGCCTTCCTCAGGGTCTCTCCAGGCCCCCCCCCCACCCTGGGGCGCTGACAGCCTTCCTCAGGGTCTCTCCAGCCCCCCCCCCCGCCCTGGGGCGCTGACAGCCTTCCTCAGGGTCTCTCCAGGCCCCCCCCCCCGCCCTGGGGCGCTGACGGCCTTCCTCAGGGTCTCTCCAGCCCCCCCCCCACCCTGGGGCGCTGACAGCCTTCCTCAGGGTCTCTCCAGGCCCCCCCCCCCGCCCTGGGGCGCTGACAGCCTTCCTCAGGGTCTCTCCAGGCCCCCCCCCGCCCTGGGGCGCTGACAGCCTTCCTCAGGGTCTCTCCAGGCCCCCCCCCCGCCCTGGGGCGCTGACAGCCTTCCTCAGGGTCTCTCCAGGCCCCCCCCCCGCCCTGGGGCGCTGACAGCCTTCCTCAGGGTCTCTCCAGGCCCCCCCCCACCCTGGGGCGCTGACAGCCTTCCTCAGGGTCTCTCCAGCCCCCCCCCCCCGCCCTGGGGCGCTGACAGCCTTCCTCAGGGTCTCTCCAGCCCCCCCCCCCGCCCTGGGGCGCTGACAGCCTTCCTCAGGGTCTCTCCAGCCCCCCCCCCCCCCGCCCTGGGGCGCTGACAGCCTTCCTCAGGGTCTCTGCAGGCTCCAAACCGACGGCGGGCAGGAAGGGCGGCAGGGCCCTGCTGTCGGTTAGAAGTGCGTGTAAATTACCTCGCAGCCTCGTGGTTGTGGATTAGCGGTGACGCCAAGCCTGACTTTCGGTTGTGGGCTGGCAGTGACGTCACATCTGACTTCCTGTTGTGGCTTAGCAGTGACGTAATGTCTGACTTCCGGTGTGGCTTAGCGGTGACGTCATGGCTGACTTTCGGTTGTGGGTTGGCGGTGACGTCACGTCTGACTTCCGGTGGGGCTTAGCGGTGACGTCATGGCTGACTTTCGGTTGTGGGCTGGCGGTGACGTCATGTCTGACTTCCCCCACACAGGCCGCAAACACCGACGCAAGCGCCAGGAGACCCCCGGAGAGTGACGGGCCTGTTGAAAAGCGAGCAAAGCGAGCCCGGGACGGGGGCGGCCGCGGTGAGTCGGCGCCGGGGAGCCCCGGTGAGTCCTGCTGCTCCGCGCTCGCCGCCGTGGCTCTGAAACGGCTGCGTTACCCGGCGCGCGGCGGGGCTCCCGGCGCAGACAGGCCTCCGCTGCGCCTGCGCACGGGGCCCGCCGGCCGCGCTGCTGGGTCGGGGTCGGCGGTGCAGGGCGGAGCTGCCGGTCTGCAGCGTGGCTGTAGTTTCCTCTAGATTATTTTTGTCTTGATTATAAAAGTAAAACATGTTTGTTGTAAAAAAAGCAATACAGAAATGTAGAAGGTGGACAGTGATAGGCCCACAATCCCTCCCTCTCAGTGAGGCCTACTGCTAACTTGGGGGGAGACTGTATGTTCTTTCAGGTCTTTCTATTTATTCACATGTATGTGTATACACATAGACCCACAAATTAGTTAATATTCTATAAGTTTTATACTGTATATGCTAATTTGCAACTATCTTTTTCCACTTAACAGAACGTTTTGGAGAATTTCCATCTCAGGACATGTAGCTCTCCCCTGTCCTTTTTTATCATGGAGCTACCTTTTCCATATGCAGAAAGGTTTTGGCTAAAGCCACCATTCCTGAGGTCCTAGACCTCTGTAGGCGTTGGGTATACAGCTGGTTGAGCAGATTTTTCTGTTTTTTGCCTCAAGAATATGTGATAAGGGAAGACGGAAAACGCTCCTTTCTTCATTACCCTCGTAGCTGAACTGAACTGCCCGCAGCTCGGGAATGAAGCGCGGCAGAACCTCCGGGGGCGGGGCCGGGGCCGCGGCCGCTCCCGCGCGGGTCTCAGCCCGCCGCTCGCCAGTCCCGGTCCCTAGTCCGCAGAGCTCCAGATTGGCCAAGTGAACTCTGAAGCTTATGGAAATAAGGCCATAGACATGGCGGTTGTTGAAACAGGAACTTTAAATACAGTTTACTTAATAAAAATAAATACTGGGAAGAAAAAAAGAGCATCCACCAGCCAGAAGAGTCACTGGCTACTTCACCTAAAGTTGTTTTTTCCAATTACAGTTGACAGTCACTACTATTTTATGTTAGTTTCACGTGTACAGCATAGTAGTTAGACATTTATGTAATTTACGAAGTGACCCCCTGATAAGTTTAGTGCCCACCGGACACCATCAGTAGTTACTACAATATCGTTGGCTATAGCCCCTGTGCTCTGCTTACATCCCCATCACCGCAGGTGTCTAACACGTTAGCTTTAGATTCTGTCTTTGGCAAGATTTGCCCTCCACCCCCATCCTGGGGAAGGTTTTTTGTATCCTTAGGAAGGACTCCCTTGTATAATATACAAACTTTTTCTTTATCCCTCACCTGAGGATACTACTTCCATTGCTTTTCAGAGAGAGCGGAAGGGGGAGAGAGAGACATATCAATCGGTTGCCTCCCGCAGGCACTGGGGCCAGGGATCAAGCTTGCAACTGAGGTACGTGCCCTTGGCCAGAACTGAACCCAGGACCCTTCAGTCCGCCGGCTGATGCTCTAACCACTGAGCCAAACCTGCCAGGGCACAAACTTAACTTTTGAAGAGTGATTCAGTTATATATTTTCAAAGGGAGAGAGTAATAGTAAATAGGATGAATATATACAATTGAAGAGATTCAAAGAGACATTTTTCTAGCTATGAGATTAACAGGAGATAAGATAAAGTATCCATCTGAAAAGAGGTTTTTAAACTTTTAGAAATGAAGAAGACATACCACTTACCTCAGTGTTTTTGCTTTAGGGAAGGCAGGAGACGATAAACGCAGTCCCAGTTTCCTGATGTATAATACTAGCTACTTAATAGCATTGCTCCAGCCCTGGCCGCTGTGGCTCGGTCGGAGTGTCAGTCCCTTCAGGAAGCATCTCTGGGCTGCAGGTTTGATCCCCAGTGAGGGCTGTGGGGGTGCGTACGGGAGGCAACTGATCCATGTTTCTCTCCCTTCCTCTTTAATCAGTAAAACATCCTCAGGTGAGGATTAAAAACAAAAAGGCCCTGGCCAGTGTGCTCAGCGGTTACAGTGTCAGCCCTCACACCGAAGGGTCTTAGGTTCGATTTCCAGTCACGGGCTCGTGCCTGGATTGCAGGTTCCCTCCCTGGCCCTGGTTGGGGCTGTGTCTCTCATACCAGTGTTCCCCCCCTCTCCCTCCCCGCCCTTTCCACTCTCTAAAAATCAATGGAGGGGGAAATACCCTCAGGTGAGGATTAACAACAACAAAAATAATGTTGCTCTAAAGGGTGAAATAATGTTTTCTGGCACATAGCAGATAACTGGTAAGTGGTCACTTCTTTTATGGATTGATTGCTTATGAATAACTTCTAGTTAGCAGACTGATAAATGCTGTAGAGAGCTATGACCTTGTTACAGGAACACAGAGAAAGAAAAGATTGTTTTTAAGCTGGGGAATTAGTGGAGCGTTTCATGGGAAAGGTAGCTTTGAGATGGCTCTTGATGAATGAGTGCAGGTTTGACATGTGGAAATTGGGGGCTAGGCCATACCACAGAGAAAGACTAGCATGAGCAAAGCTTGGAGGCAGGAGAGCAGCTGTGCCTGGAGTGGTTTCCTTGGTGCACTCTTGGCGTCAGCATCTCTAGGTCTTTCGCATGGAGCTGGTCAGATTTTCCAGTCAAGAGTCTCCCCAGCTTCTGCCTTAGGGGACAGCCCTGTTCTGAGAAGAGGCTCTTAGAAGAGGCTGCGTTTCTCAGCACACAGCAAGACTATTTCCGTTTGTATTCTTTTGGCTTAGGCACAGTAGTGTGCCTGTTTTACCTTTTCCAGAGAAGTCTCCAATTCTCTGCTGATGTGGCGGATGGACAGCTGCCCTTGAGTTAGGACATGGGGTCTAGGGATCAAATTACTTTGAGCCAATCCTCGTTATTTTATAACCTCCCTTTATTCCATTTTCAGAGCTACAGGTGTCCTAATTCCTGAGCCTTTTAAGTATTTTGTGTTGTGAGTATAGGACTGGTTCTTGGTTTTCTCCACTGCTGATTTAGGATGTAGGCTTCCGGTATGCTAAGTTGGTTGTTGCTCATTCATTTTTTTCTTCTAGCTTCAGGTATTTCACTTGCAATACTCTCCTCTCCTTTTCTTTCTGTACATATGGGCTTAAAGCTTTAAAAAAAAAAAAAAAGGAAGAAAGAAAGTAAAACCCTATAGTTTCTAATGGGCTTTTAGGACCAAGTAAAATAAGAAAGTAGATGTATATTTTAAGTGTGCTATGCTTATTTTGAACCCAAGTTACTTTATTTTCTTATTATGTTATAACTAGAGTCATTGCTTTAGTACAAAACTCCCTCTTTAAAAATCCAATGCTGGTTGGGGGAGGGGTGGGGAGATTAATCAAAGAACTTATATGCCACGGACAATAGTGAGAAGGCCTTGGGGGGGGGGTTCGGGGTGAAGGGGATCAATGAGGGGGGAAGGGGGACATTTGTAATACTTTGAACAATAAAGATAAATTTTTTAAAAATCCAATGCCGGCTATGAATTGACGTAATGAGACAAAATACTATTGTTATATTTTCTTCTGATTTACTAACTAAGAGTCAAGGAAATGTCTGAGGACCAGGATTGTTTTAAAGTCTCTGGAAAAATTGAAAGAATTCTGCCGCGATTCTGCCCTTCCTCAAAATCAAGTCCAGAGAGAGCCTCTTCAGGAGAGATTTGCAGTTCTGCCAAAATGTACTGATTTCGACGATATCAGTCTTCTGCGTGCAAAGAATGCAGTTTCTTCCCAAGAGTCCAGATCTCAAACTAGTCAGAAGGTGTGTAACAGAGTGACAAATACCCAACTCCCCAGAATGGTAGGTTCTAAAGTGCCTTGAGGTTCTTTGGGTCCACTCGGGGCATGGTTCCCAAACTTGGCTGATCATCTGAATTAGTTCAGGGAACTTTTACCTTTTATTTTATTTTATGTTATTTTATTTTATTATTTTATTTTATATTTTATTTTATTATTTTATTTTATTTTATCTTTTTATTTTACTTTATTAAGTCCCTGGAGATTCTGATTTACTGTGTATTAAGGAGGGATGAATTGGTTGTATTAAAACAAAACAAAGCAAAAGCTTCAGGTGATTCTGATGTATGGGGCGTGGATAAGGAGCCATTCACTGACTTGGGGGATTCTTTGCTGATAGGACAAGCTCAGTTTCTTAAAGTCCTCTTTATGGCCTCCATGGTCAACTGGGATGGTCACAGTGGGCCACTTATATAGATGTTCTGAGGTTTTCAGTTGAAAGCTTGGCTGACATAAAGTAAATTCAAAGGTAAACCAACTGAATATGGGTCCTTCTACTGTTTTATAATTTATTGATGTTTTTCACCATTGCAAACTCAGGGAATTTAACTCTTGCTCCATCATTGAAATCTACAATTCATAATAGTGGTTTTCAGCCCAGCTTTAAATTAGAATCTCTGGAACACTTAAAATACTGATAGCAAAACTTTTCCTTAGAATTATATAACTGGTTTTTAACTGTTTTTCAATAAGAACTGGACGTGGACTTTGTTTAAGAACTCTCACTTTAATGTGCAGCCTGATTGAGAACCACTGTATTAGAGAAGTAGTCTTTACTTTTTTTTTCTTTTTTTTTTGAGTGATTTAAATCTAATGAAAGCTATAGATTCTTTTCTCAGAAAAATACCAAGCTAAAATCCATTGGCTTATCTTAGGTCATCACGGGAAAAGGGTGTTTTTGTTCTTTAGTACCTAAAAGCAGTTAGCCAGAATCTCATAAAATACAGAGGTTGAGCATCGACCCATGAACCAGGAGGTCACTGGATCAGTTCCCTATCAGGGCACATGCCTGGGTTTTGGGCTCAATCCCCGGTAGGGGGCGTGCAGGAGGCAGCCCTTCAATGTTTCTCATGGATGTTTCTATCTCTGTTTCTCTCTACCCCTCTCCCTCCTCTCTCTCTAGAAAAATCATTAAAGTATTAAAACATTTTATCTACTAAAGTTCACAATTTATTAATTGGGGAATTTACTGTAGGACCTCACAAGAGCCTGTTTACTATAGCTTTATGAATAGAATGACCAACTTGGCATCTCTGATTCATAGAAAATTAGAAGTAACCAGTTAGAAGGGACACCTAGAAGTAGTATATGGATATTATTACAAGTGATAGCTGAGTATTTAATGGCATGGAAGGACACAGACAAATGGAAAAAAGCTACTGAATAAACTTGAATGCCCAGTGGTCTGGGACTGTTAGTGTGGGCTCAACAACCCCATAAGTCTTGATAGGTCCTAAAATTCCCATTTTATTAACCTGATCAGCCTGAGTTGTCAGGACAAGTTAAACTGAGTTCAGAATGCCGTCTCTGGGAACGTGAAAGACTACAATGTATCTGAGGAGTATTTTGCTCCAAGTGCTGAAAAAATGTTGCTTACTGCTCAAGTATACAGATTGACCTGTGTATGTGAACCTTTTTCCTGGATGCCTCCTCTCACTCAACATATGAGTAAGGACTTTATAGTAAGGAGTTTTTCCCCCTAGGAAATACATATATATAAATTTCAAACCTACCAAAAAAATTGCCTTAATATACTGTGTTCCCCTCAGATTCACCAGTTAGGTTTGTGTCAAATTTGCAGTCTCACTCTGGGAACTAATGTTATGGTTAGTACTTTTTAAACTCTCAAAATCTCTTGGTTGCCAGGACAAGACACTTTCTGATCTCAGTCATTTTGGATCACCACATGGGAGTTGTGAAAACTTACAGAAAATCTCTGATTCTAAACCACCTAACAAAAGAACCAAAAGCATCTACACACCGTTAGAATTACAGTACATAGAAATGAAGCAGCAGCAGAAAGATGCAATTCTGTGTGTGGAATGTGGATATAAGTATAGATTCTTTGGGGAAGATGCAGAGGTAAGTTGTTTTTTCAAACACTGTTTCATATTTTTCTTGTCCAGCCTTAAATATTTTCCAGTTTTTTTCATTTTTGTTTTTTTTAAATATATTTTTATTGATTTCAGAGAGAGGAAAGGAGAGGGAGAAAGAGAGAGAGAAACATCAATGATGAGACTCATTGATCGGCTGCCTCCTGCACGCCCCCAACTGAGGATCGAGCCTGCACCCCGTGCATGTGCCCTGACCGGGAATCGAACCGCGATCTCCTGGATCCTAGGTCGATGCTCAACCACTGAGCCACGCCCGGTTGGGCCAGTTTTTTTGTTTCATTTTTTGACCTTATGAAGAAGTTTATGTAATCAATTACCCTTTAAAACTGCTGTCCTGTAGCACTAGCCGATTTCACTCAGTAGCTAGAGCCTCAGCCCTCGGACTGAAGGGTCTTGGGTTCGATTCTGGTCAAGGGCACGTACCTTGGTTGCAGGCTCGATCCCAGGCCCCTGTCGGGGCACGTGAGGGAGGCAACCAATCAGTGTGTCTCTCTGACATCGATGTGTTCTTTTTCTCTCTCTCCCACTCTCTCTGAAAAGCAATGAAAAAATATCCTCGGGTGAGGATTTAAAAAAAATGAAAAGCTTTCATTTAAAGTAAAAACTAGAACACAAACGTGTTGAGTGCTAGACTGGTGGGGAAGGAGATGAGGGTTCCTGTTGGAATGTTGGTGCTCCTCCATGGTATTCACTTAATACCTTTCATCCATCAAAAGCTGGACGAATCAATTAGTAAGTGAACCATAATCATGTGTTTCCTAATGAAAACTCCAGCAAGGAAAAATTTTTGAGATGTAAGTTCCTCTGTTTATCCTTAATTTATGAATTTTCACAGCCAGTAGCATTGTTAAGTCTCAATAGAAGAGCCCATTAACTCTACCAGCCACCAATAATGTTTGAAGTCTTACAGGTCTCTCTATATTAGTCACGTTGCTATCTTGGTCTAAGTTGGGTTTGTATTTAATTTGGGGTATTTGACGTAGGCCTAAGTTAAGAAGGTTAGAAGTGAACTTGAGTATTTAAGGGCAGGCTTAAGGAAATGCTTTGTTGGAGTCCTGGGTGGTTTTGATGATTCCATAGTTTTCAGGCCTGGTTGGGTTGCACACCATCAGAGTGATGAGGTGGCACTTCTGCCTCATGGATGGGGAGTGAAGACTTGGCCAACTTTTTTCTTCCAGTTTCCTAAATCCTGTTGTGGCAGGAAAGTGGTATTGTCTAGTTCAGATGACATTGGGCTGTGTTCTGTGTTAAAAGTCAGATTTGAGACAGCACGTTTGCTGCAGACGGGAACACGTATGTAGTTAGTACCCGATAAGTGAAGGGGTGAAAGGAAATACTGTTCTCTCCCCTTCTCTCTAGGTCAAATGATAGATTTAGCCTTGACCACAGTAAAGGCTTATGTTTTCCTGCCCTGCCCTGCCCTGCCCTGCCCTGCCCTGCCCTGCCCTGCCCTGCCCTGCCGGGATGAACTAACACAGTTCAGAAATGGATAGGGTAGGGGAGTAAGAATGTTGGAATGAGAGCTCTGTGGCTCTGGTGGGCAGCCTCCGAGCCGTGGTCCTGTCTAGGAGGCAGGGTGTCAGGTGACTGCCCGGCTCTGCATTTCTATCACTCATGCATCAGAATTGGCTAACCTCGCCAGGGGGTTCTCTTCTCACTTCCTCAAAGATGCCCTCTGTCCAAGTGGGTTTATAATTTATGTACACATACCCTTAGTATCTCCTAATTTTCAGTTATTTGCATGTGCTATGGTATCAAATTCTTATTCCATTACAGTTTCTTATTCTAGTCCCATTACAGAGAAAGCTCAGCACTTTAAAGTTTTGATGGAGCTAAGGACGTAGAAAAGGACCTGTCATTTACTTCCGAGTCATTTGTAGATACAGATGCTGACCCAGAGCTTAGGCCATGGGAACTGCCAAAAATACCAGGTGAAACTGTAGGCTCCTGCATAGGGAATGACTTCTAAACTTTTTATCGATGTACCACAGAGAAGGGCACAAGTCCTGCGGGTTTATCTCAATGGATTTTTAACAAACTGAACAAATATCACACAGGGGATCTTGAAATAGAAATTTATTGATATTCTCTATTTCAATTTTTTAGATTGCAGCCCGGGAGCTCAATATTTATTGCCACTTAGATCACAGCTTCATGACAGCGAGCATACCGGCTCACAGACTGTTTGTGCACGTGCGCCGCCTTGTGGCAAAGGGATATAAGGTCAGCTTTGGCTTCAACTTGTGGGAAAAGGGGTCCGATTCTCTTCCAGAGAGAAAACATGTTTTGTAAGGTGGTAGCTCTAATCGGTTTAGAATTTGGCATTTTGGGGAAATGAAAGTATGTCATAATTATTAGCATTATATCTTCATGAGCTTTAACATATTAGATATTTAGGCTAAATTTTTAAAAAACTGGTGTTTTAGTTAACCTTTTAAAATCTCAAAACATGTTTTAAAATTTTTTATCATGTTTGATATTTAATATTTCTTATTTCTGTTGAAGGTAGGAGTTGTGAAGCAGACTGAAACAGCAGCGCTGAAGGCCATTGGGGACAACAAAAGTTCACTATTTGCCCGGAAATTGACTGCTCTTTATACAAAATCTACACTTATTGGAGAAGATATCCTTTTTGAATGGGAAATTTTCTCTTAAATTTTAGAAATCTTTGTTTTAAGGAGCACTTTAAAAAAGCACTGTTCTCTGGATGGGTATCTTTTTGGTGATGAGGCGGTGTCATTCCTCTAGCTTTCCGTCAGTGTGCTCCTGAAGAGCTGTGGGTTGGTAATGGCTGGAAACACACACTGTTTTTTTCTAATGCGGTAGTGAAGGAGAGTGCATCATACTTTAAGAGCAAGAAAAAGGACAGCCTGATAAAAGATGACTGCCGGTTAGCAACTAACTTGCAGTCACAACTTTCCTGTGCCAGTATGGGCAGTGGTTAGGCACTTAGGCTTATAAGCTCCTTCAGATCGTCCTAAACAGGACCTAAAAATAACTTCCTAACTTCAAAATGAGAAAAGAAAACCACGAAGTCAACACACAGTGAACTGCTCATGGAATATAGTCCATCTTCTTTAATTGTTAGCTTCATGAAAATTGTATTATTTTTGAGAGTGGATTATAGGTGAAGCTTTCTCACTTTTTAAGAATCCTTAGTGTGCACAATGATTGCCCCAAAATTTATGGCCATTCATAAATTCAGTGAGTTATTTAAAGCAAGAGGACTTTAATAGAAAAGTCATAAAATTCTGTCAATTTTTTAAAAACAAATAATTATGTATAAAATGAAATAAGGATATATTTTCAAATGTATATGAGATGGAGTCAGATCTCGGGATGAAAGGATATAAGGGTGAAGTCTTAAGTGATACTGCATGAAAGTAAAATTTCTGTTTCAGGTTATTACAAACCTGCATATTTAGAGACCTGCTCAGATTCTGTCCAAATGGTGAAGACTTTTGTTTTATTAATATCATGAATAGGGAATGGCTATCACTCAAGATGAGCCCCAAGCCATGAACAGTTCTGTGTACTCCACGCTGATGAGGCTGTAAGACTCTGGTAATTTTATTGTTTCTTTTGCCTGAACTTGAGTCTCTTAACGGAATCCTAAAACAGTTCTCCTCTCTGCTTCTCTTCTGCTACTGCGATAGCTCCTCTGCTGATGCCCAGATTGGATGTTCCCAGACTGACCTTGTCTAAAATCAGCATTTATCCCTGAGAATTTAATTGATGGACTCAACACATATTCACACACGTATACACACACATGCACATACACATGTATGAATGTATGTTTCTGTTTCCTTTTTTGTTTTTTTGCGCGTTTTTCTATAGTTTTTTTAAAAATACATTTTCATTAATTTCAGAGAGAGGAAGGGAGAGGGAGAAATAGGAACATCGATGATGAGAGAGTCATGGATCAGCTGCCTCCTGCAACCCCCCCCCCCCCCCCCCCCCGTCCCGGATCGAGCCCACAGCCTGGGCATGTACTCCAACCAGGAATCGAACTTCGATCTCCTTGACACTCAGCCCCTGAGCCACGCCAGCTGGGCTATTTCCTTTTTTGGTTTTCTTTTCTCCTGAGAACTATTATGCACTTTAAAGGAGGAAAGTAATGTATACTATTTTAGTGTATTCACCCTTCGATTTACGGAATTATACATTAGGAGATGGTTAAAGATTCAAGTCTCAGCATCAGATAACATTTGGGTTTCCACAAGGTCTGAGGATCTCTCCTAGGCCCTTTGGAAGTGAGAAGATAATAGTTGTTGGTCCTCATGGAACTATGACCAGAGTGAATCAGAACAGTTAATGCTGTGTGGAAGATTTATGCACAGAGCAAAAATGCCTGGAAAAATGAATCGCTAATTTAAAGGAAAACACAGTTAATATTCATGGGAATGGAGTGTATACTCTTCTTTAATCATTGTTACATGTGAGCCCTTTGGCCCAGCTGGGTGACGCTCTCCATGCCGACGAGACGGTGACTGACGCCTCCAGTGGCTGTCTTCTGTGCATCTGTGAAAACATTAAGGACAAAAAAAAGGGGAACGTTTTTGTTGGAGTTGTGGTGAGTGCCTTGTAGGGGAAGGATGAGCGACAATGTCGGGTCTGGAAATAGGAGTAATCACGTGGTTTGTGAGGAGGGTGTCTGGTGAAGTGTGCTCTCACGTAATCGTACTTAAAAACACACATTTCCTCATAATTTCTGTATTAGATCACTAGTTTCAGTTTTCTCATATGGCTCCTTGGCGCTCTGCCAGGAGAGGTCAAGGTAGTTTCTGTTCCTGTGCTCTAGTTGTTTAGGGTTGCAGACAGACATGGTGATAGGCGTGGGTGTGAACAAATACAGATAGCAAGACAAAACACCAAACCAGCACATGCATGGATAGCAAAGGGTTTTACAGACTTCCTAGAGGTTTGAAATGGAATACAGATGATTGTGGGATTGTTGTATGTAGAATTGGAGGAAAGGATAGGTAAGGGAGGGGAAATGTAGTCGGCCAATACAAAACTTCATATTTAATTAATATTATGAATATTTACAACCAGTCTTCCAAATACATGTAACTTGCGAGTCTTAGTTTTATTGATCTTGCCTTCTGGCAATTTTTGAGTAAATTTGCCCATTTACAGACCTTCCTGGACTCTGCTCAGAATCTTAGACTTTTTAGGGCCCTTCAGAACTGTTAGGCTCCCATGTCTGTTGCAGATGTTACAATATAGACCATTTCTCTGATTAAAAAAAGCAAAGGGGTATTTGTTTGGCTGATAAATTTGTTACTTGAACTTCTATAAATGGCCTTTATAAATGGTTTGTAGAGTGGGAGATAAACTTACATATGTTACTAATGTACGTTAGTCCAGCCATCTCGGCACTAGAGGAAGTCCTTTGGGCTAGAATTAAGGAGGTTGCTTGAACCGAGAAATGAAAGATTTTTAAAAATTATGAAGTGTTCAAGAGGAAAAATGCATAAAAGAGGATACGTACCTACAGTGTAATGTGAGTTACCACTGAGGTCAGGAAATAGAACTACCTGCAGAAGGGCCCTTCCCTCCAGAGGGAACTAATCCAGATTTCTATGGGAATAATTTCCTTGCTTCCAGTTTTACTCCTTAAACTTCACACAGATGTAAACATATTGTATGTATTTTGGGGGGTCTTGCTGCTTTTGTTTAGAAAGTACTATTTGTGTACAAGGTTTACTTACGTGTGTCACTGGAGTTCTTCCACTGTCAGTTGCTGTGCTGTGTTTCATTTTATGATCTACAGTTTATTCAGTCTTCTGTTGACGTACGTGTGGGTTCTTTCCAGTTTTTGGTTTTACTAAGAACACTGCTATAAACCTTTCTGTACATGTGTCTGAGTTTCTCAGGACTATATACCTAGGGGAAGAATTGCTGAATTGTGGAGTATGGATGTTTTCAGCTTTCCTAGAAAGTGCTAGGCTGTTTCAGAAGCGGCTGCGTCAGTCGACTTCCCATCAGCCACGTATAAGTGTGGGGACTGGTTATTTTCCCTGTTAGCTAATACAGTCTGTAACTAGCCCCATACATTTCTTAAGTATCCGTAGTGGATAAGAGTGTGGCCTGTGGAGTCAGACTACATGAATCTTGGCTCTGCCCCTGTATCGCCCTGTGACCTTGGGAAAATCACTTAAGAACTTTTTTCACCTGTTTTAAACCGTGATCTTTTCTAGTTTATCTTTGCTGTTACTGGCTTGGGGTGATAGGGGTGGCTTTTAATTATCATGCTTAGTCCCTGGATGGATTGTCCCCTTGGGGTACATTCAGAGTTTGTTATATTTGATTTTTTTTTAAAGTTATACTTTTTATTTATTAACTTTATATCATTGATTAGTAATTTACTGCTACTCTTGTGGCCAGGTTACTAGGAACATGTCGCTTAGTTACTTTTAGTGACGACGACCGCTGTTTGTACAGTGCTTTATAGCTGACAAAGCCTTCGTGTCTGTTTTCGGATTGGGACCTTTTGACGACCCTCTGGGAAGCAGGCTGGCGTCGTCCTGCTAGAGTGGAGGAAACAGGGCTTGGTGACTTGTCACAGTCACTCTCTCAGGTTTGATAGGTCAGGAGGACTTGGACTTGGTGTTGCTCTAAAATCTCATTTAGCATAGTTTGGATGTTAGTGGACCTGACTCACTAAGAGTCTTTACGTTTTCATCTGTTTCCAGGGCGTGCAGCCCGCCACAGGAGCGGTTGTGTTTGATAGTTTCCAGGACTCTGCTGCTCGTTCAGAGCTGGAAACTCGGATACTGTGCCTGCAGCCGGTGGAGCTGCTGCTCCCATCACAGTTGTCAGAGCAGACGGAGTCGCTCATCCACAGGGTCACAGCGGCCAGGTAAGTGGGCGTGCACAGAGGTGTGGTCCAGCTCCGGGCCAGGCTGCACGCCTGGGCTGCTGTTCGTCCCCTCGGGGTGTGTACAGCAGGCTGCCGATGGATGTCTCTCTCACATTGCTGTTTCTCTCTCTCTATTCCTTTGTCTCTAAAAAAATTAATGAAAACATATCCTCGGGTGAGAATTAAAAAAAAAAGCTTTTAAGAAAAACAGATTTGCCTGTAATGGAGGACTTCATGTAGGACTGTGGAAGTTGGCTTTGTTAAAAGGGGTTAATGATATTAGTTGGTAATTAATCTTCAATTTCTGGAGATAATTTAGAGTTCATTTCTTAGGAAGTTTATATAATATTGAAAATGCGTTATCTAAGCCGTAAGTTTCAATTTGTGGCTGTGCCCATGACTCTTATTTATGAGATCTAAGGTCATACCTCTTCTTTATGAGGCGGTATGCCGGGCACTGTGGCGGAGAGAGGAAGATGTGGCTGTGGTTGGTGCCGGGCAGACTTTATACCCCAACTGGAGAGACAGATATGTACACAGCTAACTAGATTCACAAAGCACAATGTGTATTAAGTGACGATTGTGAAGGTGCCTCCTGGAGGAGTGTGGTGGGAGAAGGGACTGCAAAGGGCTGGGGCTCCAGGGAGGAGAGGTCCATATACTGGGGACTTTGGACCGGAGGCTGTGCAGGAGAGCCCGTGAAGAGTTTCCGTTCGCAGGATAACAAATCGGTTAGAAAATCAAACTAACTGAGTAAGTGAAGTTCTGTATGTTTTTTGTTCTTAGAGTTAGGAAGGTGCCTTTTTAATTGGACTTGAACATCTTTCAAAGTAGCTGTTATAATATGTTGTTCTGATGATCATATGAACCTGTGTTTATTTAGGAAAAGTTAGGAGTTACTAAAAAGATAAAAATATGTCAAATACTGCAGCCCAGAGATAGTTACCGTTAAACATTTTAGTGTCTTTTTCCCCTGTATGTATGTCATCTTTTTCTGTTTATGAACTTGGATTTATGTTTTGAATCAGTTTTGTATCCTGTTATTTTTTTTTACTTAAAATTTCCCATATATTATTTTCTGTATTATGGGAATTTTCAAACATATACAAAACTAGACAGAATGGTGTAGTGAACCCCCATGAACCTATCAACCAACTTTAACATTTCTCAACTCAGCCAATCTCACTCCATCTGTAACCCTACTCCTTCCTTCCTTGGATTATTTACTTGAAGCAAATCCTAGAGAACATCACTTGATCTGCCAATATTCAGTGAGTGCTCATGAAAACCAAATGACTACATAACATTCAGTCATATAAATGGATCATAACCTATCCATTCCTATTTTGTTATATTGCATTTTTTTTCTAGTATTTCAAATATTGTTATAATAAATATCCATGCATAGAAATATTTGTGTGTGTTTCCAATGATGTCCTTAAGCTAAATTCCTAAAAGTGGAATTCCTGGGTCAGAGGATATAAATATTTATAAAGTTCTTTTTTTTTTAAAAGATTCTTTTATTGATTTTTAGAGAGAGACAAAGGGAGGGGGGAGAGAGAGAGAAACATTGATATGAGAGCACAACATCGATTGGCTGCCTCCTGCACACCCTGTACCAGGGATCGAGCCCGCATCCCAGACGTGTGCCCTCACCGGGAATCAAGCTGGCAACCTTTCAGTGCATATCCAACCTTTCAGACAATATCCAACCAGCTGAGCCACACCAGCCAGGCTAAAGTTCTTGATTGCTTGCTAGAATTGGTAACTTCAAGTAATATTTCCACTATAGTATAGGAGACTTGTTTGAACCCTTGCCAGCATTTGGGGTGATAATTTAAATAATCTCTGCCAATCGGATAGATGAAAAATTTCACATCAAGTTTCCTTAATTTGTTTTGTTTTCTTTTAATTTATCTTTATTGTTAAGAGTATTACACGTGTCCCATTTTTCCCCCCATTGACCCCTTCCACGTCGCTCCCACCCCGTCACCAGGCCTTCACCCCATTATTGCCTATGTCCATGGGTTATGCATATATACATGTAACTTCTTTGATTAATCTCTTCCCACCCTCGACCCCCCCTTCCCTCTTCCCTCTGATATATGACTGTCTGTTGTATGCTTCAACGTCTCTGGGTCTATTTTGTTTGTCAGTTTATTTTGTTCAGTAGTCTCTTCTTAAAAAGAACCCTCAACATTTCATGTAGTACTGGCTTGGTGGTGATGAACTCCTTTAGCTTTTTCTTATCTGTGAAGTTCTTTGTCTGACCTTCAGTTCTAAATGACAACTTTGCTTGGTAGAGTCATCTTTGTTGTAGGTGCTTGCTTTTCATCACTTTGAATATTTCTTGCCACTCCCTTCTTTCCTGCAAGGTTTCTGTTGAGAAGTCAGCTGACAGTCACATGGGTGACCTCTTTTAGGTAACTAACTGCTTTTATGTCTTGCTGCTTTTAAGATTCTCTCTTTGTCTTAACCTTTGGCATTTTAATTATGATGTGTCTTGCTGTGGGCCTCTTTGGGTTCCTCTTCTTTGGGACCCTCTATGCTTCCTGGACTTGTAAGTCTATTTCTTTCCCCAGGTAGGGAAAGTTTTCTGTCATTATTTTTCAAATAGGTTTTCAATTTCTTGATCTCTTTCTTCTCCTTCTGGTACCCCGTAATGCGAATGTTGAGCCACATGAAGTTGTCCCAGAGACTCCTTACACTATCTTCATATTTCTGGATTCTTTTTTCTTTTTGCTCTTCTGGTTGCATGTTTTTTGCTTCCTCATGTTCCAAATTTCTGATTTGATTCTCACTGTCCTCTATTCTATTGTTGATTCCCTGTAAATTATTCTTCATTTCAGTTAGTGTAGCTTTCATTTCTGACTGGTACCTTATTCTGTCATTGATGATCTCACCAGTTTCCTTAATAGTGTTATTGAGATCCTTGAACATCCTTTTAACCATTATTTTGAACTCTGTGTCTAGTAGCTTGCTTGGCTCCATTTCCTTCAGTTCTTTTTCTGGATATTTTTTCTGTTCTGTCATTTGTGACATGTTTCTTTGCCTCCGCATTTTGGCTGCTTCCTGGTGTTTGTTTCTGTGTATTAGGTAGAGCTGCCATGTCTCCTGAAATTGGTAGAGTGGCTTGGTGTAGTAGGTGTCCTGTAGGGCCCAGTGGATGAGCCTCCCCAGTCACCTGAGCTGGGCCTTCTAGGTGCTCCCCTGTGTGGGCTGTATGCACTGTCCTATTGTAGTTGAGCCTTGGTTGCTGTTGGTGTCCCTGGGAGGCATTGACCCCCCGGCCAATCAGCTGTGAGGATCAGCTGCAACTACAGCCAAAGAGCTGCTGTGCTGGAGACACCCCTATGGAGCAGGATTTACTTCAGTGGAGCTTTGGTGTTCATCGAGTGCACCCTTTGAGTGTGTCACTCATAGATGTGGTAGGATTGTAATCCAGCATGGTTGAAGCTGACCACCAGGTGTGCTGTCTCTGGGGGCCTCCCGGGAGGTGCAAAGTCAGGCTCTGCCTATGCTCTGCCCAGGGCCACCCAGCATGAGCTACACAGCACTCTGTAGATGGCTGCTCCTTGTGCTGGGCTTTGAGGTGTCCAGGAGAGGCCAAAGTATGAACCAGTGCAGTCTGCCGCTAGTGCCTGGCCTGAGGCCACTTATCGAGAGGTATGGGGCACGCTGAGGTGAGCTGCTGCTTGTTTGAGAGATTTTAGGAAAGTCCTAAGTATACGGCTTAAGAGGCCACTTGCACAGAAAAGTTCCTGGAAATGGCTTGGATGAGCTTGTAGGTAGGGAGGGGCAGGGCCAAAGGTGTGAATCAGGTGCTGGTGATTCAAATATGGCACCTGCCTGCCGGCTGTGTGGGGGGAGGACTCTCCAAAGAAGCAATGGCCTCTGCCAGCTCTTCTGCCTGGGAGAATGCTACCCCTCCACCTCTCGCCCCAATCTCAGGCAAGTTAGTTCCTCCCCAAATGTCCCAGGTTCCCTTCAAGCTGCTGCTGGACACTGGAGCTCAGAGGGAGCACGTCTGAGTGAGGCCGAGCACGGGCCCTTTAAGAGGAAAGCCTGGGGTTCCCGCAGCCTCTGCAACCATCAGCGACAGTCCTCGCTGGTTTTCACAGCCTGAAGTTGTGGGGACTTTTCTTCCCCGTCCTGGATCCCTGGGCTGGGGGCCTGTTGTGGGGCTGGGACCCCTGCTCCTCCAGGAAACCCCCACCACTGAGATGTCCGTCCTGGGTTTAAATCTCCGCAATGGGGGTGGTCCCTTGGCTGCGTGTCCGAGATTCAGCCCTGATCCGCTGGCATCTCTGCCCCTCCTACTCGTCTCGATGCTTCTTTAGTTCCCTGGTTGTAGGGCTTCTGTTCAGCTAGGTTTCAGGAGGTTCTGAGTGATTGTGGTTCTGTATTTGAGTTGTAATTTTGATGTGGTTGTGGGAGGCGGCGGGTACAGCTCTTACCTACCCCGCCATCTTGATATATCATGTCGTTCTTAATTCCCTTCATAGTTTCCATATCTTTTTCATGCTGTTGAGCATCCTTAGATCAATATTCGGAACTCTATCTGATAGATTCCTAATCTTCATTTCATTTAGCTCTTCTTCTGGAGACTTCTCTTGTTCTTTCATTTGGGGCTTGTTTTTTTTTCTCCCCATTTTGGCTGCCTGTTTGGATTTGTTATTGTGTATTAGGTAGATCTGCTAGGACTCCCAGTCTTTTGTATGGTCTCTGGTGCAAGCCAGTGTAAGATGCTGTTTGTGTCTGGCCTTGAGAACCCTGCTTGACGTTTTCCATACTCCACAGCCTGTGGTTCCCTCTGCTGGGGCTGGGTGTGTTTCCATAAATTATGTTTTAGAATTTACGTTGTGTTAGGATGATGTAATATATACATATATGCATTTAAACTATGATTATCTCAAAGCATGTAAATCTGGAGTGTAGTTTATGAAGTTAAATATTTTTCTTCAAATGAGATACTTCAAAATCTTACTCCCCAAAATGTGTTTGGAATACTTATTTGCACAGGAATTTGTTAGTCTAATTGTTCAGATTTCTTTTTAATAGAAAATTTTCAGCTATAAATTATATGGCAAATACCAGAAGCTTTATTTTTCATTACATTAAGTATGATTTACATGCAATAAAGTTTATGCATTTTCTGTGGATGAGTCAATTAATTTTGACAAATATATACATCAATGTAGCCATCTCCAGCAATTAAGAAGAGCATTTCTATTTTCCGAGAAAGCCCCTGTGCCTCTTTACAGTCATTTTAGCCCCACCTCCACCTCCTACTCCAAGCAAATACTGATCTGATTTCTCACTATAGGATGTTTTAGATTCTTAGAATTTCATATATATGGAATCATTACAGTATGTGCTCTTTGGTGTCCAGATCCTTTCAGCATAGGTCCCATGAAGTTCACCTATATTATTAAGTATGTCAGTAATTCATTCCTTTCTGTTATTCAGGAGAATTGAATTGTATGAATATACCAGAATTTGTTCATCCACTCACTTGCTGAACATTTGGGTGTTTGGATTTTTCAGTAAAACCTGTAAAACATATGTGTAACTAGGCTTTTTATGGACATATCTTTTTATTATGGGTAAATTGGAGTGGATTTCTGGGCTGTGTGGGTAAGTATATGTTTAACTGTGTAAGAATGGGCCAAACTAAGTTTTTAAAAGCAGTGCCTCAATTATACACCCTACCAGCAGGATAAGAGAGTTGTAGTTGTTCCACATCTTTGCTACCTCTTGATATTGCCAGCCTTTTAAATTTTAGCCATTATGATGAGTGTGAAGTGGCATCTTGTTTTGGTTTTAGCTTGCTTTTTCTGATAACCAGTGATGTTTCATGTGCTTATTGGTTATTCCTATATCTTCCTTTGCCTATTTAAAAAATTGAGTTGCTTATGATAATTGAGCTGCAAGAACTCTTTCTAGATTCTGAATAAAAACCTACTATCAGATACATGTATTGTGAATATTTTCTTCCACTCTGTGGCTTGACTTTTAAATTCTTGATGACCTTGGAAGGATAGAAGGTTTTAATTTTGATAGAAGTCCAATTTATCAGTTAATTCTTTTATAGTTAGAGCTTTTTGTGTCCTGAGAAATCTTTGCCTACTTCAGGGTCATGAAGATTTTCTCTTATGTTTTTTTCTAGAAGTTTAATTGTTTTAGCTTTTACTTTTAACTCTGTTAAATATTTTTATTTAATTTTGGCCACAGTATGTGAGTAAGGGTTGAAGTTCCTTTTTCTCCTTAGTATGTAGTGTTGGACTTTCTATGTCTTTTGTTTTCTCATCTTTGAAGACAGCTATTTAAGTGACCTTTGAGTAACTCCTTTAGTTTCAACTTTTGAAAGGAAAATGCCTTGTGTCTATTTAAAATCATTTCAAGCATCAGAAGTAGGTGAGGTGGGATTTTGTGGAGGAGCTGTGGTTTCTAATATCACACATTAGATTTTCCCCACCTTCATCCCCTGTTACCCTGGAGTGAAAAGGGTGCGGTTAGAGACATACCTTGGTAGCTGCTGAGAGTAGTCATTATTGCTGACATGTGGTTTATTTGTGCTCATCCTGCCCAGTGACTTTTATCCTAAAGCTCTCTCCCCCTTTTCCCTTCTCCTTTGAGCACAACAGTAGCAGTAATAATAACAGCAATAACTAACACTGTGTATTAGGCACTATTCTGAGGGCTTCATATTTATTGACTGCTTTAATGTTCACAAACACCCTGTGAAGGATCTACTATTCTTTTGATACAGATTTTATAGATGAGGAAACTGGGGCAGAGAGATGTTGAGCCCAGGATTATACAGCTAGTTAAGTGGCAGAACTGGGATTCAACCCAGACTTCCTGGCTCTGAAGTGTATGCTCTTAACCACTACGTCGTATGGCCTCTAGGAATAACACAGGAGAGCAGCCATTCCTTCCTTCACTCCTGCTTCTGGATTTCAAAAGGAGTAATATTTTATAGCATAGTTGACATTTTGGCTAATATCTTATGAAATTTTCATTCCTTTATAATGCATATTACAGTTTGTGTTTCTATCTCTGGCAGTAAAGTTTCTGACAAAAAGCCTGTGTGCCAAAAACAAAGTCACTCTCTTTCTTAAGGTCTTACTTTGCAAACTGCAGTCCCATGTGTCCAATAGAAAGCTCAGGCCATCCTAGCCTGTGGTCATCCTTCTGGGAAAGCATCGGAGAGGAGGTGGGCCTGGCCCACTTGTTAAATAAGAATGTACACACTGGGCTGGGGTGTGGTATGTGCAGATGGGTGGTAGAGAGAGACCCAGGACTGGGATGGGCTGAGACATTAAGAAAGGATGGAGATTTTAAAATATCCTTACAGGGGAATTCATCCTTAGAGAAGATTCCCGGGGTCAGGGAAGAAGAGCAGGGAGGTCAGGACTACAGGCAGACCAACGGCCTCGTTAGGCCCTAGGGCTCTGCGCCTCCCATTCCCCCTTCTCCTTCTCTTTTCCTTTTGGGCTCCCAGGTCTGAGCGCTTGCAGCACTCCTGGCCTCATTGCAGATTCAAGTACTTTTCTGTCAGGTTTGCAGGACAGATCAGAAAGTTTCTGACAGAGCTTTACCTCACAAGGGTGGCAACCACTGTAGGAAAAAGTAAACCCTAAAGTTTAGAAAAGGCTAGAGAAGGGTTTACCAACACATGAATTTACCTAGTACAGAATTTTTATATCCAGATATTACCCCCCATCTCTTGTTTTTTGAACAGCACAACCATTGTGCAAGCTTGATTACTTCCTGAGCCTTAGGCCTCTGTTGAGGCCCATGGAGCTCACACAGTGAGGGAGGAAATCCTCAGCTTCCCCCTCGCTCCCCAGCGGGCCTGTCCTCCAGGCATGGTCCTGCTGTTTCTTTACCTCAGCTCTTTTTAATCCTGCAGGGACCTGGCCCTAAATTTGCTTTTAATTTCTCTGCCCCAGTGGTAACTTGGCTAAGGTCCTCTTCCCTCTGCTTGGTGGGGAGGACTGGGAGGGGATCCTCCTGGTCCCCAGAATCTCTCACTTGTGTTCTGTCTGCCTGTTGGTTTGGTCTGAAGCAAATTCACTAGCGGAAATCAGACTTTGGGTTTTTCTCACCTTGGTCCACTGTGGGCCATGAGGGCTTCAGAGAGGTGGCCATGTTCCTGAGAAGCTGGCTGCTTCATTAGATTATGTCCACTTCTTTCTTTGGACATCAAAGGACCCCTATTTCTTTTTAAATCCTTTCTAGTGGACACTCAGTGAATATTTTAAAGGTGAATTAACATTGGCTCAGGTAAGAGAGAAGCGTGAAGGCAGGCTAGAGCCCGGGGGGCTGGGCTTGGGGCTCCCGCTTCTCTCTCCTCCTTGGGTTTGTCTTCCCCTCAGGCCTACAGGCGGCAGAGGGCGCCCGTCACTCCATTCCAGGACTTCAGCCTCCTGGTCCGAGGAAAGGGCACAAAGGGCTCCTGGGAGCTCCCGCGTAAACCCTGAATCCATTCTTTCCTTTCCTTTCTCTTTTTCCTTTTCATGAAAAATTTTAACTTTTGAATAAGTAGTAGATTCCAGTGGTTTGAAAACCTAAAAGTATTTTCAGAGGACATGGGGGTAAAAGTTTTCATCTTATGTGCCCTTTTTATCATAAAGTACCTCTTTTTGTCTTGTTTAATGCTTTTTGCCCTGAATTCTATCATCCTTGATAATAAAACCTTGTTCCCTGATTTCTTTTTATGTATTTGCATTTGCCTAGTATATCCATCTGGGCAATGTATTTTTCATCTATCCTTTTATTTTCAGTCTTTCAAAACTTGTTTTAAGTTGTGCTCCTGTTTGTAGCAGAACTTTTATTTTTCCCCTTCGTAATCCAATCTGAGATAAATTTTCTTTTAATAGGCAAGTTTAACAAATTTACATTTGTCTATGTGGCAGATATATTTGATATTAGCTGGTCATATAATTTTGTTTTGTTTTCTATTTTTATACCTTTAAAACTATTTTCATTATGTGGTCCATGGGGTGGTTCTGATACCTTTGTTTTAGTGGTTGTCTTTATATTTATAATTTCACATAAAGCCCTTAGTCTTTAAGAGAAGGGTGGTGGTTCCTACTATGAATGGTGATGAAATTAATTTCATACCCAGTTCTACAGTAGAGACACTGTAACTATGTTATGTAGTCTCTTTTATTCAGTCTACACCTCTGTTGTATTCTGTTCTCAAAGGAGAGAATTAATCACTCAGCCAGGAAGCTTGGAACGCAGTCAGGATTATTAGCAGCAGCAGCACACTGTCAGAAGAGGCCTTGTGAGTTTCCCAGAGGCTTTTTGTCTATAAAATTATGGTTTCTAAAGTCAGCATAGATTATAGACTTGGTAAGCTGCCGTTTGTTTGTCACAATTGGATGTTAGTTCAGAGTCTTTATAGTGATCTGTTCTTCAACCCCAGAGCCACCACATTGACATTAAAAGTTATTATTGGGTCTGAAGTCCCCCCCTTTTTTAGTGTGCGCTCCACACTTGTTGAAAGTTTTATCACCATTTAATATTTCAAAAACAACATATTTGGCAACAGAGAGACATGTCACGTATGAAAAATTTTTTTTCATTACAAATCTTATTTTAAAACGGTCCAGCGTGGCTACCTCATGTAATGACTGAGGCTCGTACCCTGGTATTAGGCCCGTCCAGCACTGAAGGGGACTCGCCACCACAGCCCGGGGGAAGCAGACAGCCTCCTGGAGGCTGGGAAATAGAAGGTGTCTTCATTATACGTTAGGCCCGGGTCAATTATATGACCATAGTTGACTTGGTTTTGTTTTGTTCTTTTTAACTTTTTTTCTAATCCTTACCCAAGGATATAATTTTATTGGTTTTAGAGAGAGAGGGAGGGGGGAGGGAGTGAGGGGAGGAACACAGAGAGAGACACATCAATGTGAGAGGAAAACATCACTCGGTTGCCGATGTGCCCTGACTGGGAATCGAACCTGCAACCCTTTTGTGTACAGGATGATCCTCCAACCAACTGAGCCACCGCCCAGGGCCATGGTTGACTTTTGATTTCTTTTGGTGAAGAGGTATTTACTGCCCATCTTTGATGGAGCAGCTGAAACATGGACTATATTTGGAGATTTGTATTTCTACTTTGCAGCCTATCCTAGGATGGCTGCCAGTATTGTTTGTGTAGACGGGTGTTTTCAGTCTGCAGTTTGCCTGTGAATCACCCCTGCAAAACCCTGTTAAAAATGAAAAGCTGTCCTTCTCCGTAGCTTCCTGCTGAGTTCAGACTGAACACATTTGAAGTATGGAATCTGAGCTCTTACTGTGTGTTGCACGCAATTCTGATGTAGGTGTTCCACATACAGTTTGAGGAAATCAAGATTGACAGTTCTGTGTTTAATGTAGAAATTTACTAAAATACAGTTTGACAAAATTCTGGTTGGATATTACTCATTATATATACAACTGTTTCAACTATCTTCAATTTAAGAAATCCAGGAAAACACAGATATGAGATTTTAGCTCTAACTGGTTTGTGAAAAAACTTTGCATAAGGACGTTTAATTTACAGTTTGCAGAACAATGAACTTAACACTGTTGTAATACTTCCATGAAAGCTTCAAAGATAACTGACAAGGCCTTTTTTATAAGATTTAATGGGTTTCTAAATCCTTTCCTGCTTATGCAAAACCTTAATTAGAACAGTAATTGAGTTACCAGCTGCCTCTGTGTTCACTGTAGGAACTTGTACAAAAACATCATGGAGCTCATGTAAGGTCATTCCTTGCTTTTTGAGTTGCTAAATAATAACTTTGCGCTAGCTTTTCAAAATCCAGGTATTACAGGAGTGAGTCTATAGCAAGATAAAAATTGATAGGAGACTTGTTGTAGTAGTTAGTCTGACACTCTCCCTCCAGTGGAGCAAAGTGGAAAATTCCTCTTTAGCACCACAGACGGGAGAAAATCCTCCTTCTTAGATTTTTCCTGAATCCTCGATGCCTGCCTAGTCTTGTAGTAGAACAGGAAGAGCCTTTGGAGCCAGGTACACTGGCACAGATTTCCTGAGGAAAGATTAAAACACTAAGAAATTGGGTTTATAACTTAATTTGATCAACCTGGAACATCATGACAAGGATATTATATCCCAGGAAAGCAAGAATCATTCAGCATCAGAAAATACGAAAATATATTAAGATATTAAGTGAGAGAAACCACAGGGTCATTTTAACACATGTAGACAGAACATTAGGTAAGATTTAATAATCCTTTATGCTAAAATTTTCCTTTTTGCCCAAACTGGGAAACTTACTAAGCCTTAGGCTAATAAGTCATTTATCTCAAAACCTACAGCAAACGTTACACTTAGGAGTTGAAACTTTAGAAGCACTCCCATTGGTGTCAGTAAGAAGACATCTGATAACATTACTTCCGTTCAACACAGCCCTGAAGGTCTTAGCCAATAGTGTAATGAGGTAGGGAAAAAAAATGAGGAATAGAAATTGTAAGAGAGAGGCAAACAGGTTTTATTTACAGATGACATTGATGCATGCAAAGATATTACAAAAAAATCAATTAGTGTTCAGCATAGTTGTTACATATAAAAATTGATAGGCTCATGTATGGTAGTGATAACACTTTAGTAAATATAATAGAAGAAAAGATTCCCTTTATGGTAGTATTAATCTATAATACAGAGTGGGCAAAATTAGGCTTATAGCTGTGAGTTCACGAAACAGAATTCATTCTTGTATTATTATATATTAATTATTGTACTATTTATTATTAACCTGCTTTTGCCCACCCCTTTATACCTAAGAGGGAGTACAATCAGTTGCATAAAACATGAAGAAAATTATAGAACATTATTGCTAGATATAAAATGCATGAATAAATTATGTTTTCTTCAACAATGGGATGTTATACATTTGTAATGTTTTATTATTATTTAGGTAAAAATGTTTTAAAGCAACTTGTGACAGAATTTCAGCACCAAGTGAACATTTGCCAGTAAAGAAATGGTTGTAATAAATAGTGTGTAAAAGTTAGGACTTTCACGTACTATGGAACATTTTTCAGCTGTTAAAAAGATCAAGCGGTGGGAGAAACAAGACGGCAGTGTAGGTAACAGCTGCACCCGCCGCCTCCCGCAACCACATCAAAATTACAACTAAAACACAGAACCACCATCACTCAGAGCCTCCTGAAATCTGGCTGAACAAAAGCCCTGCAACCAGGGAACTGAAGCAGCACCGAGACCGGTAGGAGGGGCGGAGATGAGGGCGGATTGGGGCTGAATCAGAGACTCACCTCGGGCCCACACCCGGTGCCGTGGTTTAAACCCGGGAGGGAATCTCAGCGGTGAGGATTTCCCAGAGGAGCGAGGGTCCCAGCCCCACAGGAGACCCCAGCCCAGGGATCCAGGGCCGGGAAGAGACGTCCCCACAACTCCGGGCTGTGAAACCAGCGGGGACTGTCCCTGAGGGTCGCAAAGGCTGCAGGAGCCCCAGCAGCTCCTCTTAAAGGGCCCGCGCACAGACTCACTCAGACGCTCCCTCTGAGCCCAGCGCCGGGCAGCAGCTTGAAAGGACCCGGGACACTCGGGGAGGAACTAACCTGCCTGAAATCCGGGCAAGAGCTGGAGGGGCAGCTTCCTCCCAGGCAGAAGAGCTGGCAGAGGCCATGGCTCCTGTGGCGAGTCCTCCCAGCACACAGCCGGCAGGCAGGCACCATATTTGAATCAACAGCACGTCACTCTCACCTTTGGCCCCGCCCTGTGATTCCCGGAAGCGCCGCCCCTCCCCACCTGCAGCTCATCCAGGCCATTTCCAGGGGCTTTTCTGTAAAAGTGGCCTCTCCATCCTCATGCTTAGGACTTTCCTAAAATCTCTCAGACAAGCAGCAGTGGGCTCCATACAGCTTGGTAAGTGGCCTTAGGCCTGGCACTAGCAGCAGCCTGTATTGGCTCATAGCTTGGCCTCTCCTGGACACCTCCAAGCCCAGCACAAGTAGCAGCCAACTACAGTTTGCTGTGTAGCTCATGCTGGGTAGCCCTGGGCAAGGCACTGGCAGATTGACTTTGCACCTCCTGGGAGGCCCCAGAGACAGTGCACCTGGTGGTCAGACTCGACCACGCTGGATTACAACCCTACCACATCCATGAGGGGCACACTCAAAGGGCGCACTTGGTGAACACCAAAGCCCCACTGAAGTAAATCCTGCTCCATGGGGGTGTCTCCAGCACAGCAGCTCTTTGGCTGTAGTTGCAGCTGATCCTCACAGCTGATTGGCCGGGGGGTCAATGCCTCCCAGGGACACCAACAGCAACCAAGGCTCAACTACAACAGGACAGTGCACACAGCCCGCACAGGGGAGCACCTAGAAGGCCCAGCTCAGGTAACTGGGGAGGCTGAGCCACTGGACCCTACAGGACACCTACTACACAAAGCCACTCTACAAACTCCAGGAGACATAGCAGCTCTTCCTAATACATAGAAACAAACACCTGGAAGCAGCCAAAATATGGAGGCAAAGAAACATGTCACAAAGGAAAGAACAGAAAAAAATCTCTAGAAGAGGAACTAAATGAAATAGATCCAAACAAGCTAACAGATACAGAGTTCAGAATTTTGTTTATAAGGATGTTTAAGCAGACTATTAGGGAAATAACTGAGAAAATCGATAACATAATGAAGTACCAATTTGAAATGAAGGCTACACGAATTGAAATGAATAATTTACAGGGAATCAACAGTAGAGTAGAGGACGCTGAGAATCAAATCAGCAATTTGAAACATGAGGAAACAAAAAATACCCAACAAGAAGAGCAAAAAGAAAAAAGAATCCAGAAATTTGAAGATAGTACAAGGAGCCTCTGGGACAACTTCAGGAGGCCCAACATTTGTATTATTGAGGTGCCAGAAGGGGAAGAAAGAGAGCAAGAAATTGAAAACCTATTTGAAAAAATAATTACAGGAAACTTCCCCTACCTGGGGAAAGAAATCGACTTACAAGTCCAGGAAGCACGGAGGGTCCCAAACAAGAGGAACTCAAAGAGGCCAGCACCAAGACACATCATAATCAAAATGCCAAAGGTTAAGACAAAGAGAGACTCTTAAAAGCAGCAAGAGAAAAGCAGTTAGTTCCCTACAGGGGAGCAGCCATATGACTGTCAGCTGATTTCTCAACAGAAACCTTTCAGGCCAGAAGGGAGTGGCAAGAAATACTCAAAGTGATGAAAAACATGGAACTACAACCAAGATTGCTCTACCCAGCGAAGCTATCATTTAGAACTGAGGGTCAGATAAAGAGCTTCACAGATAAGAAAAAGCTAAGGGCGTTCATCACCACCAGACCAGCACTACAGGAAATGTTGAAGGGTCTTCTTTAAGAAGAAGCTAATGAACAAAAGAATCTGACAAACTAAATAGATCCAGAGACACTGACGCATGCAACAGACGATCATATTTCAGAGGCAAGAGGGAAGGGGGGTGGAGGGTGGGAAGAGATTAACCAAAGAAGTTATATGCATAACCCATGGACACAGTTAATAACAGGGTGAAGGCCTGGGGAGGGGGTGGGAGCAAAGCGGAGGGGCCTGTTGGGGGGGGGAAAATGGGACACATGTAATACTCTCAACAATAAAGATAAATTAAAAAACAAACAAACGATTGGTAACTAAGGTACTTTAGATGGAGGGATTTCAAAGAGTTACTGCTTAGTGAAGAAAACAAGACACAAAAGTTTGTACAGAGTGATCCTGTCTTTATAAAACAATGACATGAATGAATATGTATATGATATATTTGTATATGAACATGAAAAAAATTAGGAAGGATTCATTCTAGGCTGTTTACATGGGTTAGAAATAAGATGAGGAGGAGAGGAGGGGAGAGGAGAGGAGAGGGGAATGGGAAGCCAAGCAAAACAGAAAAAAAGAAACTGCACTACCCAGCATGGATGATGTAATTTTGTTTACATACTAACATAATTTTACATATATGTAATTATACACACACATATCTATGTATACACATTTATGTATATATTTAAAATTTTTAAAAACCTACACACCCACTTTAAATAAAGAGTGAGGGTTGACCTAAGGGGAATTTACTGTATTTCACCAGAGGCTGTGGTAGAAGTAGAGCTAGCAGATCGCCAACCAGACATAGATTTAACCATACCTTGGAGAAAGATGTGCTTGATGATGGGCTCTGTCACTAGAGTGTGAAACAGATGGTGCAGGTAAATCACACAGCACTTCCCTGTTCTCTCTTTGGTATTTATTAAAGTAATTGACCGTAATTTCAGTGAGTTCTTGACAACATGTATAAAGTACTCGAAATGTGCTAGGGCACATAAAATATGAGTAGTAAATGTAATAATGATATTTTATGAAGTGGAACTTTTTCCACAGGGAAACTTTAGATCTTTCTTTTTTTCCAACTTGGGAGAGAATAAGAAATAGTCTTTTTTTTTTTTTTTTTTTTGGCCAGGCCAAGGCCTAAATACAGACAGTGCAAGATGATAGAGAATTGTCTTTGACATTTTCATTTTTCCCTTGCAGTGTGCGGGACGACAGAATTCGAGTAGAAAGGATGGATGCCATGTATTTTGAATACAGCCATGCTTTCCAGGTGGTCACAGAATTTTATGCAAAAGATGTGGTTGACATCAAAGGTAAATTATATGTTACCATAGGTCCTCAAATTTAATGGAGTTGAGGTTTACATAAAGGTGCAAATTTGACCTTCGATGTAGTGAAAACTAGTTGCCAGTACATAGCTGGAAGAAGCAGAGGAAAGAGTTTACTGTTCTCACTCATCAGAGCAGGACTATAGCTCTCCCTTTGTAGTTATGACCATTTAGCGATTTGATGTTTGACCTGTCCATTGTAGTGTAAGGAGTCACTCACTGACCAACTTCCCTTGTTCCTCTTAAAAGATGGCCCATCATTTTCCTGGCAGCTTTATAGGATGTTTGGATAAGTAAATCTCTTGATGAAGGGTAGCATTTCACAAGGTTGATTACCAGAAGTTAAATACATAAATTCTGGAAAGAACATTAGTGACAGGGTCTGAATATGTTAGGGAACCACTGTTTGTCTGATTCACATTTCCTGATCCAGGTATCTATGCTTGCTTTGGTCCGGACCCCTCCTTCTTGCCAGTCCAGCTTATGTGAAGGTCCATTTTTATCCCTTGTCACAGGCTACAGAGCCTTCACTGTTAGCCTATAGATAGATCAGCCTCCCCCAGCTCCCTCCCAGGCATCAGTGTCTTAGCGTTTCTCTCCCTATCCCTTTAATCTCATGGTGCCTTGGCCAAATTGAATCGAGTGTTTCAGGGTGTGACCCACATCTGACACCAGTCTGCAGTATCACCAACGGGTCATCGTCTTATGCTCAACTAAAGACAAGACTAAGTCACAAGATTACCATAAGCCACTCTTGGCATCAGATCACTTACAGCAGGGATGGGGAACATTTTTTCTGCCAAGGGCCACTTGGATGTTTATAACTTCATTTGTGGGCCATACAGAATTATCCACTTAAAATTTAGCCTGCTATATTTGGTCAGACATTTAATTAGCTCGCCCATACAGTGATGGCTGGAACTGCTTCTCTCTGGTGAGGCCTTGGCAGGGCCAGACCAAATGATTTCGTGGGCCGGACATTCCCCACCCCTGATTTAGGATGTAAGACCAAAAATCTAACTTGCCGGAAGGGCACATGTTTTCCTTTTAGTGGGAGTAGTCCTCGGTGGTCTCTGTAGCATTTCACAGAGCCATCGGTGCTTACGTTTCCCTTCTCCGCTAGTGACAGCTTAGCTGAAAGGAAAGGAGACTCTTATTAGGTGGGTGCAGGGTCAGCCTGGCTCAGAAACCCCATGTTCTGCAGGAACCCACTTTCCTTGCTGGAATTTCTACAACGGACATGCCAAGTTCAAAGAGGCATTGTGCTCTCAGGGAAGGCCAAATTTCTGGAATCAGGTGTTCATAACTCCTCCTAGTCCAGGTGGAATTTACTGATTTCAGGTCATTTTTAGCATATGCAATGTTGCTTCATAACACACTGGCATTTCATCTTTATCAGGTTTCCTGGGTAATGGAGCTAGAAAGTTAATGGAAGATAAAATTCTCATTTCTAAAAGTAATAAATGCCTATTGCAAAAAAAGTCAAAACATAGTTGTGTTTAAAGAAAAAAGTAGCCCAGCCGGGCTTGGCTCAGCGGTTGAGCGTTGACCTAGGGTCCAGGCGATCGGGGTTCAGTTCCCGGTCAGGGCACATGCCCGGGTTGCGGGCTTGATCCCCAGTCAGGGGCGTGCAGGAGGCGGCTGATCAATGACTCTCTCATTATTGATGCTTCTCTCTCTCTCCCTCTCCTTTCCTCTCTCTGAAATCAATAAAGATATATTTTAAAAAGAAAAAAATAATAATAATAAAGAAAAAAGTAAAAGTCCCCCCTCAAATCCTTATGAATCTTTTTATGTACAAATCCTCACATGTACACATAAACATACATATGTGATTGTGTGTATTTGTTTATTAACTTGAATTTATTCTTTCAGCTAATTTTATTGGAATGCCTATTGTGTGAGGCCTTGCGCCTTCAATAAGGAATAAAACACAGAATTCCCCACTCTTTTGGAGTTTACATTCTAATGGGGGGAAGATGAACCATAAAATAAGTTAGTGTGTTTGAAGCTGGCAAGTGCTATGAAGAAAGTAAGGCAGGGAAGAGGGTGAACTTTTATTTTATTTTATTTTTTTAAATTAAGTTCGCATTCAATATTGTTTTAGTTTCAGGTATGTAACATAATGGTTGGACATTTATATAACTTACGAGGTGAGCCCCCTGATCAGTGTTGTACCCACCTGACACCGAACATGGCTGTTACAATTTTGTCGACTGTATTCCCTATGCTGTACTTTACGTCCCTGTCACTGTTTTATAACTGCCAATTTGTACTTCTCTATCCCTGAGGGCGAACTTCTAAATAGGGTGGTGAAGGAAGGCTTCACTGAGAAATGGCCCTGGAACAAAGTTGTTCACAGAGATGGAGGGAGTGAGGGAAGCCGTGTGAAGGAGCTGCGGGCAGAGAGAGGGAAGCACAGCTCCCTCAAGTGCCTCCTGTGTTTAAGGAATAGCAAGGAGCTGGCGCTGGAGCAGAGCAACCAGTGGGGAATGTTAAGAGGGGAGCTCAGTGTTAAAGAGGAGGTGGAAGGCAAGGTGTGTAGGACCTTACAGACTTACGGGCTTAAGCTTTTTCTCTCAGTGAGCCTGGGGATGTTGGAAGACTTTTTAGCAAAGTCTAATGATTTGATGTACATTTTAAAAAGGATTCCTTCGGATTTTTGTTAAGAATTACCCTGTGGAGCACAGGGATGAGCTGAGAGACCAGATGGAACACTGTTGCAAGATTGCTGCTGAGAGATGAGAAAGATGGTACAACTTCTTTTCCTCACAGGAGTGTAGTGTGGATAGCTTTGCATATCAGTACAGATGGCGGTAAGTCATTCGTATCAGCAGGTGTATAATAATCTGGATTTACCACAATTTATTTAACTGTTGCTCTGTTGACATTCAGTTAGATTGTCTCTAGTTTTTTGCTAATACAAAAGATTTTTCAACTCCCTTGTTTACACACCTTTGGCATGCATTCTGGAGTATTACTGGGTCAAAGGAGATGAGCATTCTGCATTTTGAAAAAGTTGCTCAGTTGCTTTACAAAGGTTTATTCCACGCCAGGCAGCACCCCTTCCCCTCTGCCCACAGTATTCGTCATCGTCTGCATTTTTCCAGAGGGCAGTTTTAGGCGCTATTGTCTAGACAACTGTTATTTCAATAGCCATAAATTAAATTTTCTTTAACTTAAAATTTGTTTATAATAATGGTGGATAATAATTCTAACAAAGGTATGTATTCTGTTTTTTAGGTTCCCAAAGTTTTTCTGACATCATTAACTTGGAGAAGCCTGTGATTTGCTCTTTGGCTGCTATAATAAGATACCTCAAAGACTTTAACTTGGCAAAGGTGCTTTCCAAACCCAAGTAAGTGATTTTTCAAAAATAAAAAAAGGGGTGGGCTTATATTAGCAACATCTCTTTAATGTGGTAAGAACTATACTCAGAATTTTACTTGCTGTTGATAAAGCACTCTGTCCGAGGGCAAGGATGAGCTATGTGTTATTGTTGCTGAAGAATATTAAAAATACTAACTGGTACAAAAACATTGATAGAATCCTTGAGAATTTTGTCAGTTTGTATTCATGATAGCTATTTAATGTAGTGTAGTTTTGACTACAAAATGGTGCTTTATTCTAAAGCACAGTTAATTAACCAGTAGTAATAAGAAGTGGGATTAAAAAGCATTCATACGAGAAGGAAGATGGCGGCGATATAGGTGAAAGCAACACACACCTCCTCCTGGCACTGATCTGGAGTTACAGCCAAAACTTAGAGCATTTAACCTGAATTAACAACAGAAAGACATCTGAACAGAAGTATTATATCCAAGGAATGAAAAGAAGAAGCTATACAGAGACTGGTAAGAGGGGAGGAGGTGCAGAAAGGACTGGTCCCAGCACCCAGGGGCAGCGGCTTTAGCCAGAGAAATATTGTGGCTGCAAAAGCCCCCCAGAGGAAGAGAGGGTTCTCAATCCCACACCAGGACCCCCAACCCAGAACACCAGGGCCTGAAAGAAGAGCCTGCATAACATTTGGCAGCAAAAATAAGCAGGGAATTGGCCCACTGGAAGGGGGAGGGAGTCTGCTCGAATCCCAGGCGAACGTTCTGCATAAAGGCTAACACACGGGCACTTACTTGCAGGCACTCACCTGGGGCTCTGTTGGAGGCAAGGAGACTCAGGGCACACGGAAGCCATAAGGAGAAGATCGGGGTAGCATAGCTCCAGTGATCGGGAAGGCAGGCTTTTAAGTCCCCAGTCCCAAACCAACATCCCACACCTTCCCCAGACACCATCTCCCAGGGTCCAGCACTTCTGTTCTTTCATCACCAGCTGGAGAAAGTGCACTGACCCTGTCTTCCAAGTATTGGCAACACCACCCTGCCAAGCTTGAGTCTGGCATAAAGAACCTTAGGCTCTACCCAAAAGGGACCTGAACAGTGCTTTTTCCTCTGGAGAAACTATAGACAGCCTTAGACAGACTTTGAACTGAGTGGCTGGGAAACAAAAGCTAATCTTCCCACCTACCCCCCACGGGGTAGGCGGGCGCAGTCCCCAGTGGAAGGCGCTCTGGGCAGGGTCTCAGGCTTTAGGAAGCTGCAGAATGAGGGGGAGGTATATACTTGCAAGCCTCCCTTCAGGATATTTGGCAGGCACCACCAAGCTAGAAAGCCAGCAGCTAACCTGCTGAGATCCTGTGCCACCCCCTACAAGGGGCAGTCTGAATTTGCATTCCCAGAGCCTGGATTTGCATTCCAAAACCTGCCTACACAAGCCTAGAGCAGATCCACAGGAGGAACAAACTGCAGTCCAGATCTGGATCTTTGGTACCACCCCCCTCAGAGGCCTTCACTAGGGCATCTCACAGTGAGCTGCAGGAATAGAGAAGAGCAACAAGCTGTCCCCCCACAAGAGCTGGAGCAACCCCAAGCAGAGGGGGCAACCTTAATCTATTACTGCAAACCCTACCTGCACCATCCTGCAGGGGCAGACTCAGGGAAAATGGGTCATAAATCAGAACTGTGAAATCTGATGTGACCCACTAGGAGCCTTCCTTCCAGAGCTCTGTAGTGGAGCCTAAAGGAGAATACCTACCTCCCTTCTTGAGGGCTAAGGGCCTGTTCCACGTCAATCATAGAGTGGCTAAAACTATCATCCGCAGATTCTACTGGTCCCACCCTGCTAATCATATCCACTGGGGAATATAAGAGCTTGGACATCGGACCTGACTCACTCAGGGCACTTCAACAGAGCTTCTGGCAGACCACTGCAGATATAGGAGGAGGCAAGCAGCTCTCTCTTTCCTCCCAAGGGAAAGCAGCACTGCAAGTGGAGGGGGCAACCTTCTTCTCTTCCTCAAAGCCCTGCCAGTACATCCCTGCTGATGCAGCCTCACAGGGGAAAGGGGACATAACCCAGAGCTGGTGTGAACCCCTTGGAGCCTCCCTTCAGGGTCTCTGATGGGGCACTGCTGAGCTAGAAGGCAAGCATTTAGCTCCCCTCTTGAGGTCTGAGAGCCTGTGTCACCCCAATCAAAGGGAGGATTGGATTGGCACTCCCATTTCCAGCTGACCCCATCCTGCTAAGCTCATTTCCATGGGGTGAAAGTCAGTCTCACCCAGGAACAGGCCAACAACAATCAGCTCCCAGTTACAACAGGAGGGTCCACATAACCCACACAAAGGACATTACTAGAGCATTAAGCTTAGGAGTTCAAGGAGACTTTACCACTGTGTTCCACAGGACACTTACTACATAAGGCCACCCTATGAAGACTGGGAGTCATAGTAGTTCTATCTTACACATAGGAAAAATGCAGAGACAACAAAGAAACAATCCCCAAATGAAAGAAGAAAAATCTGCAGAAAAAGCTAAATGAAATGGGAGCGAGCAATTTATCAAACACAGAGTTCAAAATAATGGTTATAAGGATGCTCAAACAACTTTAGTGAGAACTACAAAGAACTTAGTGACAACTACCTCAATGTGAAAAGGAGATAGAAACTCTAAGTAAGACCCAGTTGGAAATAAAGAATACCATAGCTGACATTGGGAACACATTGGAAGGAATTAAAAGTAGGCCAGATGAAGTCGAGGATAGAATCAGTGATTTGGAAGACAAGGTAGGAAAAAACAACAGAGCAACAAAAAGAAAAAAAAAGGAACAAGGATACTTTAAGGGAACTCTGAGACAACATACAACATGAAACCTAACAACATCTGCATCCTAGGGGTACCAAAGGGGGAGGAAAGTGAGCAAGGGATAGAGAACCTGTTTGAAGAAATAATCACAGAAAACTTCCCTAACCTGGTGAAAGACAAAGCTACAAAGTTCAGAAAGTTTATCTTTCATGATAAAACCAAAAGGACCCACACCAAGACATATCATAATTAAAATGGCAAATATTAAGGAAAAAGAGAATCCTAAGGACTGCAAGAGAGAGGCAATCCGTGTACTACATGGGAGCCCCCATAAGGCTTTCAGCAGATTTCTCAACACAAACACTTCAGGCCAGAGGGAATTGGCATGAAGTTCTCAAAGTAATGAAAAGTGAGAAACTGTAAACAAGACTGCTTTATCCAGCAAGGATATCATTTAAAATTAAAGGTGAAATAAAGAGCTTTCCAGACAAAAGAAGGCTAAAGGAGTTCAGTACCACCAAACCAGCATTGCAAGAAATGCTAAAAGGACTGCTCTAAGAAAAAGAAGGATCAGTGAGAGAAAGGTACATCAGCATAAAGGGGGAAATGTCATTAAATAAGTTTATATCAATAGTAACCTTATATGTAAACGGAATAAATGCTCCAATCAAAAGACATAGGATAGTTGAATGGATAAGAAAACAGGACGCAAATATATGCTGCCTACAAGAGACCCGCCTGAGAGCAAAAGATTCACACAGGCTGAAAGTGAAGGAATGGAAAAAAATACTTCATGCAAATGGACACCAGAAAAAAATCTGGAGTAGCAATACTTATTTCTGACAAAATAGACTTCAAAATAAAGACCATCACAAGAGACAAAGATGGTCACTACATAATACTAACGGGATCTATCCAACAGGAGGAAATAACCCTTATAAATATATATGCACCCAATATAGGATCATCTAAATATATAAAAAATTTCTTGGTGGACTTTAAGAGGGAGACTGATAGCAACACAATCACAGTGGGGGACTTTAACACCCAAATGTCATCACTGGACAGATCATCAGGACAAAAAATCAACAGGGAAACACAGGCCTTAAATAACTCACTAGGTCTAATTGGTTTAATTGACGTTTATAGAACATTTCATCCCAACGCAGCAGAATACACATTCTTCTCAAGTGCACATGGAACATTCTCAGAAATAGACCACATGTTAGGGCACAAAACAAGTCTCTACAAGTTCAAGAAGATGGAAATCATATCAAGCATCTTCTTGGATCATGATGGCAAGAAAGTGGAAATCAACCATTCTAAAATCAAAAATATTCAAACACATAGACGCTAAATAGCATGTTATTAAACAATGACTGGGTTACCAATGAGATCAACGGAGAAATCAAACACTTCCTGGGAAAACATGAAAATGAACAGACAACAACCCCAAATCTATGGGGCACAGTGAAAGCAGTCCTGAGAGGAAAGTTCATAGCAGTACATGCAGACCTCAGGAAGCAAGAAAAAGCTGTAATAAACTATCGGCACAGCTAAAAGAATTTGGGAGGGAGCAACAAGAAAAGCTGAAGTAGAAGGAAGGAAATAAAGATCAGAGTAGAAATTAATGACATAGCGACTTAAAAAACAATGCAAAAGATCAATGAAACCAAGAGCTGGTTCATTGGAAAGATAAATAAGATTGATGCACCTTTAGCCAGACTAACCGTGAAACAAAGAGAGGACCCAAATAAATCAGAAATGAAACAGGCGATGTAACAACTGACCCAACAGAAATACAAAAGATCATAACGAAATACTATGAGCAACTATATACCAACAAAGTGGACAACCTGGATGAAATGGACAAATTTCTAGAAGCATACAACCTTCCAAAGCTGAATCAAGAAGAGGCAGAAAACCTGAATAGGCCGATAACAAACGAAATTGAAGCAGTAATCAGAAAACTCCCAGCAAGCAAAAGTCCTGGACCAGGTGGACTTACAGGTGCATTTAACTAAGCATTCAAAGGAGAATTAACTCCTATTTTCCTCAATCTATTCCAGGAAATTCAAGAGGAATAAAGGCTCCCAAACTCTTTTTATGAGGGCAGCATCATCCTAATCCCAAAACCAGATAAAGACACTACAAAGAAAGAAAATTTCAGGCCATTATCCCTGATGAACATAGATGCTAAAATCCTCAACAAAATACTAGCAAACCGGATCCAGCAATACATTAAAAAATCATACACCACGACCAAGTGGGATTTATTCCAGGGATGCAAGGCTGGTATAATATCCACTAATCAATAAACATGATACATCATATAAACAAATTGAAAGACAAAAACCATATGACCATATCAATAGGTGCAGAAAAAGCATTCTATTTCTGATAAAAACTCTCAGCAAAGTGGGAATAGAGGGATCATACCTCAACATAATAAATGCCATATATGAAAAACCATCAGCCAATATCATATACTCAATGGGCAAAAACTAAAACCATTTCCAATAAGAACAGGTACAAGACAGGGATGTCCACTTTTACCACCCTTATTCAACATAGTACTGGGAGTCCTACCCACAGCCATCAGACAGGAAGGAAACATAAAAGGCATCCAGATTGGAAAGGAGGAAGTCAAACTGTCATTATTTGCAGATGACTTGATATTGTACATAGAAAACCCTAAAGACTCCACCAAAAATCTACTGGATTTAGTAAATGAATTTGGCACAAAACAGCCTGGTAGTGGCACAAGAACAGGCATATTGATCAATGGAACAGAACAGAGACCCCAGAAATAGACCCACACCATTATGGTCAGTTAATATTTGACAAAGGAGGCAAGAGCATACAGTGGAGTAAAGACAGTCTCTTCAATAAATAGTGTTGGGAAAATTGGTCATATATATACAAAAAAATGAAACTAGACCAGCAGCTTACACCATACACAAAAATTAATTCAAAATGGTAAAAGACTTTAAGTTGTGAAACCATAAAAATCCTAGAAGGAAACATAGGCAGTAAAATCACAGACATCTCACTTAGTGAAATTTTTGCCAATACATCTCCTAGGGCAAGAGAAACAATGGAAAAAGTAAACAAATGGGACTGCATCAAACTAAAAAGCTTCTGCACAGTAAAGGAAACCATCCTCAAAATGCAAAGGGAACCCAGTTTGGGAGAACATATTTGCCAATGATATATCTGATAAGGGGTTAATTTCCAAAATATACAAAGAACTCACACAACTCAACAAAAATGGACAAAGGACATGAATAGACACTTCTCCAAAGAGGACATGCAGATGGCCAAGAGACATATGAAAAGATTCTCAACGTCACTCATCATCAGAGAGATGCAAATGAAAACAACAATGAGATATTACTTCACATCTGTCAGAATGTCCACCATCCACAAATCAACAAATGACATGTGCTGGCGAGGGTGTGGAGGAAGGGAAACCCTGGTACACTGCTGGTGGGAAAGCAGACTGGTGCAGCCACTGTGAAAGACAGTATGGAGGTTCTTTAAAAAATTAAAAATGGAACTGCCTTTTGACCCAGTGATCCCACTTCTAGGAATATATCCTAAGAAACCCAAAACACCAATCAGAAAGGATATATGCACCCCTATCTTTATAGCAGCACTAATTACATTCACACCATGGAATACTATGCAACTGTAAAGAAGGATCTCTTACCCTTTTGGACAGCATGGATGGACCTGGAGAGTATTGTGCTAAGCGAAATAAGCCAGTCAGAGAAAGAGAAATATCACATGATCGCACTTATATGTGGAATCTAAGGAACAAAATAAATTGATGAACAAGAGAGGACCACAGACATGGAAGCATGAAACAAACTGACAGATCTCAGAGGGAAGGTGGGAAGGAGGGCGGGAAGAGATTGACCAAAGAACTTATAAGCATATATGCACAGCCCATGGACACAGACAATAGACAGTTGAAGAACTGGGAAGAAATGGGAGGGGACTAAAGGGGAGAAAATGGGGACATCTGTAATACTCTCAACAGTTAATAAATTTAAAAATAAAAAAAGCATTCATAAAATTTCACTGCCTTTCTTATTCTTGGTTTCAGTTCTCATTTCATAGACCATAAAGTTGGAGACAGAGAGGACAGCTTCTAACATAGACAGCTTTTTAAAAGAGTGATTAACTTGTAGAGTTTAGAGATTTGAAAGCTGGCAAGTGACATTCTAGGGAAATACTAGTTTAAAAGTCAGTGGAATTAAAAGGGGATGATTTTCTTGCTTTCTGTTGTGCACCTTCACCAGCCCCTTGTCTTTGGCTCTTTAAAGAATTACCCTCCACCGCATTGACCCTGGATAAATCAACTCCTTCCTGCCCTGCAGAGGTGGGTGGACACATAGGAGCTATCTGAGTGAAGTGGCTGGGTGTGAACTGAGGAACAAAAGGTGGTGCTGGTTTGAGGTTGCTGGAGAAAGTGGAAGAAAGGCAGGTCCCTTGTGAATCTTTTTGTAATGTCTTATTTTGGTGTGTGTTCTAGTATGTGGTGTTTAGAATAGAACAGAGTATAATTTCTCTGGAAATAGTTTTGTCCTGTTGAAAAGCAGCCTAAGTGTCCATCCACAGGAGCGTGGGTTCACTGTGTTATATTCTTGCACTGTAATGTTACAGAGCAATGAAAATGAGTGGACTCGAGTTAATGTGTCAGTATTCTTTTTAAAAAGTTCATTAGCATTATATTGAGTCAAAAATCCAATTGCTGAAGGACATACAATACAGATCATTATGTGAATTGAGGAGCATGTGAAACAGTAGGGCATATTGCTGAGAATACATACGTATATTGAGCCCTGCCAGGGGTGGCTCAGCGGTTGAGCATCGACCTCGGATCCAGGAGATAGGGGTTCGATTCCCGGTCAGGGCACATGCCTGGGTTGCGGGCTCGATCGCGTCAGGGGTGTGCAGGAGGCGGCTGATCAATGACTCTCTTATTATTGATGTTTCTCTCTCTCTCTCTCTCTCTCTCTCCCCCCCCCCACTTCTCCTTTCCTCTCTCTGACATCATTAAAGATATATTAAAAAAAAAAAAGAATACATACGTATCCTGAGAAGGTATAAAGACATGCGCGGGAATGAGCAGCAACAGCTCAGAAGAGGGTATGGAGGGGAATCTGTAGAGGCCAGTGAGGGAAATGGCACAGGGAAGTTCTGCTTGATGTTTATTTTTTAACCTGAGTGTTATATTAACCTATGTATGTTTCAGTATGACAGAAATGTTTTATTAAAAAAAGTAGCGCCCTGGCATTATACCTTGTAGATTCCTCTTTAAGATCCAATAATAGGAGACATTGCAGAGTTCGCTCTGTGTGGCTGATAGTGTTGGGTCGCCATAAGGAAGGATGACAAGCTGTCTACCATTTGACGTGTTCCTCACAGGGACCCCTAACTTGGTGAGGTACAACTAGTGACTAACAGCTTGCCCATTACCAGGTGGGTTCTGGAAGTATCAGGGGGACACTTTGTAAAGTACATGATTGTCTAACCACTATGCTGTATACCTGAAATTAATACAGAATCATATTGAATGTAAACCATAATTGAAAAACATTAAAAAAATTCAAAAATAAATAAAAGCAAAAAAAAGTTTCTGAAAAAATAAAAGATTGGTTTCTAGAAACCTGACCTTTTCTAAAATCAGGCTCTCGTGTGTTTAGAAGATTAATTTGGATCTGAAAACATTGTTGTGTCTTCGTCATATGCAATTCAAAGTAAAAATAGTACTAAGCATTCAGACATTAAATGTTTATTTGTCCTGAAATTAAAATAGCTTATTTTAAAATGACCTGACTTGATAAGTTTGAATGCAGCTGGACTTACACTGAGGGGTGGTGCTGGGGAGTGGTCAGGGGGCAGGATCTGCTGCTGGCTTAGTGTGCGTCTCATCTGCCTGTCGGGCAACCCCCCCCCTCACTTCCCGAGAGCAGACAAAAGAAGGTATAAAGAGCTCCAAAATGTTAGGCCCTCACATCGTCACCAGCATATGCCCAGCACTTAGCAGGCTAAATGTAGGATTAACAAGAAAGAAAGGAAGGAATTCTTCATCCTGTGAGCATGGATTTGATTAGAAATTGCAAAAAATGTTCTTGGGAGCCAAGATTAATGAATAAAGATCCAACTGGTACTATTTTTTTTGCTTAAAAATGAAACGTGAGTGATGATGTTTTTTGGGTGGCATGTAATTTGACTCTGAGTATAATTCCCAAAGTGTAATTCTGTGGTTCTTATATCTTGAAAAAAGAATGTAGCCTCTTCAGGTAATTACCTTGGGAAATATGAATGTTCTCCTTCTGTATCTAAAATTCAGTTGTATTGCTTTGAAAACTCAGTAACATAAGATATGATTATATTTACTTCAGGAGCCGTGTGATTGGGGGAAATTTAGTTGTGTTGTTTTGAAAATGCTTTCACAAAAGTTGCTGCGTGTTTCCTAAAAATCTTGATATACATTTTATTTAAAGATCTTTATGCCTTTACAAAGGTTATTGGAGGGATATATACCATTTCAGGAATTGTTCCTAAGGATGGATTAAGTGAGGTTTTATTAGATAGGACACACTTTGCCGTGTATTTTTTCGCTGTAATAAATCAGAGCCGAATGGATACATGCTGACCCCTCTACCCTCCTAGTGAGTCGTTGAACCTGGCAGTCACTGGGGACTGTTACACACCTTTATTTTCCTCTCTAATATGCTTACTCATTTTGTTTAATTACAAATCAACTAGAAGTGAATCTATAATAAAACGAATTTTGTAATACAATATAAATTATGATCATTAAAATTAATTTTATAAAATTAAATGTATAATAAATTAACCATCAAAAGATTAGGCAGATGATAAATGTATGACCTCTGAAAACTGTACGTAGAGAACTATTTTCCACTATTGATTTCATATGTAACATGGTAGATTTTTTTTCTTTGTTTCCATTTTTCAAGGAATGATGTAGTAGTGTCTTAAATTTCTTTGCCAAGTTAGTAGCAAGTATATTTCCTCCCATTTTAAAACCTGAGAAAACAAAAGCATTCTTTATATTTTTGTTGTCTTAAATATTAATGAAATATTTTCTCATGTTACTTATAATATTTCTATCCAGGTTCACACAGCATGAATTCTAGCCAGGCATTATTTATGAGGTTCATTTCAAAGCACATGAAATTTGCCTTCTTCCAAAAGGATAAATAATTCAGAATTGTTTGAGTATTTTAGTTCAGTGACCATATACTGCTAAATTCCTAAGGATGCTGGCAGATTCAACCCTTAGTTCAAAAATGTATACAATTTCCAATGGATCTAGGGCTGACAGAAGGAAATCTCTTCTGTGTTTGGATAGAAGAGTCCCAACTCCAGAACATATTATCAACCAAACATTTGGGAAACCCAACAGCAAAATTGGTTCTTGTAATTGCTAGATCATTATTGTTCCATGGGGATCAGTCTAATTTAATATTGTCCAGGGGTTGATCTTTTATTAAAAATCAATGCAGATGTCAGTTTAAAGAAACTCTTGCTTCTCCCAGCATCTACCTTGAGGTCCAGATGACTTGTTGAGTAATGGCAAAAGCCAAACATAAACAGAAGAACCATATGCACATCTCATTAACACTGCTAAATGAGAAATCACCTACAGGCAGACCTCGGAGTCACTGTGGGCTTGGTTCCAGACCACTGCGGTAAAGCAATATCATTATAAAGTGAGCTGTAGTCATTTTGCTGGTGGAGGGTCTTGCCATCTATTTGTAATGCTGCATATGCAGATCTGTGAGGCTCAGTAAAAGGAACAAACCAATTTGGTTCTTCACAGTTACTGGGTTCTTTTTGATATTGTAGATATTGGGAGCCCCAGTAATTATGTGTAGGTGAGGCCTAAGCCTCCTCCCCAACCCTCTCTCTTCCAGGTTGTAAGTCCAAACAAAATTCTGCCACATATGTAGATATGTTTTAGCAAACAAATGCAAAAGCAGTCATGTAAACTCTTCTGTAAGCATCTTGAGATTCAAATTCTGGGTCTCCTCGGTGTTCTGACGGGGCCTTGCTTCAGAGGCTCACTCAAGACACAGGAGGACCAGGATTTCACTTTTCGTTGGTGTTGACAACACTCTCAGATAATTGGTGGAATGAGAGCCTTTCGGAATCCTAAACCTAAGACACCATTCGTCAGGATACGGACTGTTGGGTTTACAAGTTCTTGTGAGGGTGAAGGCAACTGAGCAGTATTTGTGGACAGCCCACATATTTTATGTGCTACTATTTTATTTTACACCTGTGGTGTTCCTGGGAGATAAGGCAGCTTGCTGAGGTGTTTTAAGGAACACTGCTGGATTATGTGTTTTTGATTAGTCTCTCATACCAGCTAAGCAAACCTCTAGAGTCCATGTTTGATTAAGGTATTCAAGTGTTAATTGTGTAGGTTAAACCCAACTTTCATGAACAGGGGAAGTAAGTGACATATCTAAACACGTGGGACTGGTTAGGTACCAACTCTGAGTCTAGGCTGTCAGCTCTTCCAGCTTGGATTTTTTACCATGAAGCTGTGTGAGCACCTGTCAGCTTCACAGCCAATTACTGCTTAATTATTCCTGAAAATAATGTTTGACATTTTATTACTGATCTTGAGTGTTTACAGACATTTCTGATCAAAGGAAAACAGACTCACACTGGCTTCCCTATAGAAAGATGGGAGACATTGATTGAGCATCTACTGTCTGCTAGACCCTGCAGGTGCTGCAAAGGGTGTGACATAAATAACTCCTCCTTCCTAGGGGCTACGATCTATTGATGAGGACAGACCAAGAACATTAATTGCTATAATGCAAGACTAATTAAGTTATTGAATGAATAACTGCTATAAGAAGGAGAGAAAAGTCAACATACTCCTAGTATCAATCAGGGTTGGAGTTGCTTCCCTCTGAAAATCATTAACAGGTTACCATCCTTTCGATGCCAGGTCAGATCCTTTGCTGATAAATTACACTGACAAAGGACAGCATTCGGTTACTAGGCAACATTCCTGATGTGCTATAAGTTGTTTCTTTTTCCGGGCTCTAAAACTGTAGTTGGGAAGTCATCCAGAAGTGGAGGCATCTTGTGATGAACACTGGCTTTGATTTTAGGCTCTGGATTCCTGGATGAGAGCTTGTTTCCACAACTGGCTTGGGAAACTGGGTTTTATTTAAATCTTATTGCAGCCGTGATAAGTGCGGTTAGGTTCATAATGGAAACACTCATGCTCTCCCTGCAAATAGTTTAGTGGCCTTGCCATTATGTTTCTTGCCTTTAAGACATCAAGTCTGTAAGTGCTGTTGATAGAAACGACAAAGGACTGGCTGACTTATGAAGGAAATTGAATTCCTGTATCAGTAGTGCATTGATTAATATACTTTTTAACTAACAGCGACAAAATTGGAATTGCTCATACGTTTGTTAATCATATTGCAACTCAGTACTCAAGTCTATTTGAAATTTATTACATTTTAAATCTAGTTTGAGATAGTTACAGGGACATAAGGAGAATATGAATTCTTTGAGCATAAGGAAATAATTTCTGCTAGCTTTTTCAGTTTTATACTCTACTGAAACTTTAGCCACATTAATGTGTGTTGTTAATTATAGAGTAAATTACATTTTTTGCATATATCAGAATGTCTATTAAAATCTATTAAAGCGTTTATCAAAATGATCTCATGCTAAAGAATAAGAAGGACGTTCTTAAGTATCTTGACATATTTTTTAGCTAATTATATAGTTGTTTCCAGAAGATACCACACTACCACATCCCCGGCCAATGATAGAAGACTATGCTTGGTTCTATTTCTGGAAATATATTTTAAAAATTATTGGTAGCACTTAGTGTCCTTTCCTTGTTCTTGTGTTTGGTTTGAGAGCAACTGTCCTTCCTTTGCCATCAAGTCTATTTAATGACGCTGGCGTCAGTGGAGACAGTCTCCCAGGGAATATTCTCTTGGCTCCTTTTGGTTTGATTCTCTATCAAGAAGCTAATTTTTGTTATATGACTGGAATATTTCTAGTACCTAAGTTAGTTTTTAAAAGTTCTTTAAGATCTTACATCATGGCTCAATTTTGTTCTTTTACAGGAATTTTAAACAGTTGTCAAGTGAAATGGAATTTATGACAATTAACGGAACAACATTAAGGAATCTTGAAATACTACAGAATCAGGTCAGGTAAACATAAGAGCTGATTCAAATGGTTTTGAAAACAAAATTTGGAATAAGGTAGCAGTTTCTTCTTCTTAGGAGTACAGGTGAAAGCAACAGTATTGTCTTCAACTGACCACTCTGCCTGTTATCAGCTTATAATTGTAGCACCCAATTTTTGGAGAATCAAATACAATATGGGAAATACTTCTGTGAGTTACTTTGGGAGCTATAGAGCTGTCCTTTTCAGTGATTGAAGTAACATGCTCATCCAAATAATATCCATATCAAATATTTCCTTGGAAGAGCATTTTTTTAATGTTTTAATTTATCTTAGTTGTTGAAAATATTACAAATGTCCTCTTTTCCCCCTATTGGTCCCCTCCACCCAGGCTTTCAACACCCTATTGTATGTGTCCATGGGTTATGCACATATGCATGTAAGTTCTTAGGATATTCAGTCCCCACTGACCGCCCACCCCTGCCTTCCCTCTGAGATTTGTCAGCCTGTTCCATGCTTCTGTGTCTCTGGATCTGTTTTGTTCATTAGATTCCACATATGAGTAAGACCAGGAGATACTTGTCTTTCTCTGACTGGCTTATTTCACTTAGAATAATACTCTCCAGGTCTCACCATGATGTCCCAAAGGATAAGAGATCCTTTCTTTTTACAGCTACAGAGTATTCCAAGGTATAAATGCCCAAGAAGATGCTCGACATGATTTCAATCTTCTTGAACTTGTAGAGACTTGTTTTGTGTCCTAACATGTGGTCTATCTTTGAGAATGTCCAATGTGCACTTGAGAAGAATGTATATTCTGAAGCTTTGGGGCGGAATGTTCTGTAAATGTGAATTAAATCCATCTAGTGTGTCATTTTGAGTCCCTGTTTCCTCGTTGATTTTTTGTCTGGAAGATCTATCCAGTAAAGTCAGTGGGGTGTTAAAGTCCCCTAATATGGCTATATTGCTGTCTTTCCTTTAAAGCCCTCCAGAAGTCGTTTTTCAGCCTATGTGAGTCTTGCTCTGAGGTAGGTTTCTTGTAGACAGCATATAGTTGGGTCATGTTTTCTTATCCATTCAGCTACCCTGTGTCTTTTGATTGGAGCATTTAATCCATTTATATTTAAGGTTATTATTGATAGGTACTTATCGACTGCCATTTTATTTTTTTTAATAATTTATTGATTTAGAGAGAGAGAGGAAGGGGAGAAAGAGAGAGGGAAAAACATCAATTTGTTGTTCCACTTATTTATGCATTTATTAGTTGATTCTTGTATGTGCTCCGGCAAGGGATTGAACCCACAACGTTGGTGTATTGGGTCAATGCTCTAATCAACTGAGCTGTTTTGCAAAGGTGCCATTTTATTTTTTTATGCCTGTGTTTCTCTTTCTCTCTATTTCAACTTCTTACAGCAGTCCCTTTAACATTTCCTGCAATGCTGGTTTCATGGTAATAAACTCCTTTAGTCTTGTTTTGTCTGGGAAGCTCTTTATTTCACCATCTATTTTGAATGATAGCCTTGCTGGATAGAGTAGTCTTGGTTTCAGATCCTTGCTTTTGATTAACTTGAATACTTCATGCCATTCCCTTCTGGCCTGTAGAGTTTCTGATGAGAAATCAGCTGACAGCCTTATGGGAGCTCTTTTGTAGGTAACCGCTTGCTTTTCTCTTGCTGCCTTTAAGATTCTCTCTTTGGCCCGGCCGGACGTGGCTCAGCAGTTGAGCGTTGACCTAGGATCCAGGCGATCGAGGTTTGATTCCCGGTCAGGGCACGTGCACGAGTTGCGGGCTGCAGCCGATCAATGACTCTCTCATCATTGGTGTTTCTATCTCTCCCTCTTCTTTCCTCTCTCTGAAGTCAATAAAGATATATTAAAAAAAAAAAAAAAAAGATTCTCTCTTTGTCTTGAATTTTTGGCATTTTAATTATGACATGTCTGGGTGTGGGCCTCTTTGGGTTCTTCTTGCTTGAGACTCTCCGTGCCTCCTGAACATGTGTGATGTTTTCCTTGACCAGGTTAGGGAAGTTTTCTGCCATTATTTCTTCAAACAGGTTCTCTAACCCTTGCTTACTTTCGACCTCCTCTGGCACTCCTGTGATGCAAATATTGTTATGTTTCATGTTGTCCCACAGCTCCCTTAGACTCTCCTCTCGTTTTTTAATTGTTTTTTCTTCTTGGTTCTCTGATTGAGTGATTTTTTCTACCATGTCTTCTAATTCACTGATCTGATCCTCATCTTACCCTAATATTCTGTTCTTTCCTTCCAATGTATTCTTTATTTCTACTATGTGATTCTTAATTCCCTTCATAGTTTCCATATCTTTTCTTATGCTGTTGAGCATTCTTATGATCAGTATTCTGAACTCTATATCTGATAGATTGTTTATCTCCATTTCATTTAGCTCTTTTTCTGGAGACTTCCTTTGTTCTTTCATTTGGGGCTTGTATTTTTGTCTCCATGTTTTGGCTGCCTGTTTGGGTTTGTTTCTGTGTATTATGTAGATCTGCTAAGACTCCCAGTATTTTGGATGGTCTCTAGTGCAGACCTATGTCAGACGTTTGTGACTGGCCTTGAGTACCCCGTTTGAAGCTTTCCACACTCCACAGCCTGTAGTTATCTCTGCTGGGGCTGTGTGTGTTTGGACAGGACCACGATATGCACCAAGGTCTCCTTTTCCAAGCCCTGGGTCCAGAAGCAAATCAGGCAAAGATTCAAAGCACCCAGAGGCTGTTATTCAGTCTCTTAAGGAGCCTCAGGCTGTAGAAACTCCATAGGGTGGGGTGAGAGGTTTTTCATTGGGTGGGCCAATTGCTTCCTCCCCTTGCAAAAGCTTCTTGGAAGGTAAATGTCTGCCTGAGAAAGATGTCCTCTGCAGTATGGGAGAATGACTCAGCACAGGAGTCCAGAGGGGTGCCCTCTGATCTCTATCTCCAGGGCCCACAGCCCTAGCTTCTCCTCACACAGCTGCAGTCCACTCTGCCCTCCCTCCTGCTGGAGCCCAAGGTGAGTGGCTGCACACGAAACTTTGTGTGTTGGCTCTTTAAGAAGGAGCCTGTATTTCTAGCCATCTCTTCCTGGTATACAGAAACCCTGCTGCTTTTCACAGCCAGATCTTATGTGGGCACGTTTCTAAGTTCTGGTGCTCTGCACTAGAGAGCCCAACCTGGGGTTTAGATCCCACAGTCCTTAGTGGGAACCCCCCAGAGCTGAGATCTCCCTCCGGACCTTCAGCTGCTGCCTGTGGGAGCCCAGCCAGCCCTCTTGCACCTCCGCACTTCCTACCTGTCTCTATGGGGTCTCCCCTTTTCCTCCTTGGTTATGATGGTGCTCCCCAGCTCATCCTCAGTTGGCAGTTGATTATTCAGGGTGGTTTTTCTACAGTTTAGTTGTCATTCCGGCTTGATCCCAGGAGAGTGTCGGTGTAGCTTCCTCTCAACACGCGCCATCTTAGAATCCTGGAAGAGCAGCATTTTTGAAAATTCATTTGAAGTGGATTGTTTTGTATGATTGATTATATTTTTCTACATACTTTAACTTTTTCTTGAAATCTCTGCAGTCTTATTTTATTACACAGCTTATAAAGTTTCTGTGATATTCACTAAACTATAAGGCGCGTAATAGTTCCCTTTACAAACTTTCATCATTGTTTACTTGCCCTTTATTAATGAATTAGGAAAAGAATGGAGTCATTGAAACTATTGCTTTTATTTATTTCATTGTCACTTGGTAATGTGAGATATTATATTATAAAATTGATGTTATTATAACAAAGTAATAAAAATAAGCAGTTTCAAGTCATTTGAATAAGTAGTGGAAACTGAACCATCTGAGTCAAATGGTTTAAAGCTCTTCAGAAATATTTATTACTGTTGTGAGTTACAGTAAATGCCTAATTTATTCTCCAGGCTCCGGAATGTGTACATTACTAACTAGTTTCTCCCTCTTCTACACTATCTTTTTATCCTAGAGTCCACCTTATTTCCATTCAGTAACTTGCTTATCTTGTCATTTCACTGTCCAGAAGTGAGAGTCTTTCCCATAAGTCTTTCTAATAAGCTCTCTGTACATCCCTGTAGTAGGAAACACACAGGAGGAATAAAAGGACGCTGATTGGATGAAGAAGAGCTCAGTCAGTCTACAGACACAGCCCCAGCATTCCAAGGTGTCCTTGTTCTGCCACACCCTCCCTGTTCCAATCCTACTACTGTGGAGTCAGTTCTGAGGTCACATTCCTAAGGAAAAAGTCATCTGCAATCAAAATACCCTTTAAAAGTCCTTTCATTACCAAGACTTGGGCCCTCATAGAATAGAAGCTGAGAATGAATATCTGCGTGTCTTTACACATCAGCTTTGGCCTCCCCCAGGGGTGAGCGTGGAAAGGGGCAGTGAGGTGGGCAGGTGTCAGGGCAAGCATAGGTGTACAGGACTTGTGTTTCCCCCTCCTCTCTCTGCTGAGCCTGCTCCTCCAGTGACGCCAGATAACTGGAACACGATTCCCCTCCACTGCCTTCTTTCTGGGACCCTTCACTGCAGGTATCCAGTCGAGTCGTTGTCTCAGACAAGTGGGGCTGTTGCTGATCTGGACCAGCCTCGTGGGTCAGCTCTGCCTGTCCAGCTCCATCCTTAGGGAACCTCTGAAACCACTGTAGCTTCCCTGTGCTCTGCTTTAAACCCTGAAGGCCTGGGGAGCTTATGTCATACCTTTTATAGTTTCTTTCTGCCAGATGGCATTGTATCCTAATCATGAGTCTTTTTCCCCAAACTTGGATATAAGTGCCCTGAGGGAGGGAACACATCTTAATATATCTTTGCCAGCCGCACGTCTGAGTGCGTGGGCAGGTGTTCTGTAAGCACCTGCTTGATGGTTTCAGAGGCAAAGGAAAAAGTTAAAACCTCTCGGGAAAACTGCAACTTTATTTTCCAAACAAGGTTTAATCTACTAATAGACTTTCTGTAATACAATGAAACCTTGGCTAAAATAAACCATCATCTCTAGTTAGTTGTAAATTTTTTTATGACTCAACTTTCAAATAGCAAAGTATAGATAAATAAACTTACTAAGGATTTAATAAAACAGACTAAAATAAAACCCTTCCAAGTAAATTCCCTGGGGGCAGTGCAAGTTCATGTCCGTGTGGGCCTCGGCTCAGTCTGTGCTGTCCATGGGAGGGTCAGTCTATAGGACAGTCATGCTGAGTCAGGGAGAGAGACTGAATTGCCAAAGGAAAATTAAATTATCTTCCCTGTATTTCCCAGGGCAGGAAAATATACAATTATATTTTTAAGATGCTTAGGACAAATATATACTTCAAAAGAGATTTCTGAATAATTTATTCTTAGTTAACCAAAAACAACACATAGACTATCCCTTTTCTGAGCAAAATATCAATACTTTCTATATATAGTGTGTGTGTGTATATGTGTATGTTTGTGTGTGTGTGTGTACACGCATATTTATTCAGCAACATTAAATAAACACCTGTTATGAGCCATACTTTATACTAGGCATATGTGACATTGAAAATTTTGATACATGGAATAATTAGACCTCATAATCAACTAGTGATTTTGATACAAATACAGTTGTCCAGTTAATAAAACTTGTTTGTTTTCTGATCTTTCTTAGACTGATATGAAAACCAAAGGAAGTTTATTTTGGGTTTTAGACCATACTAAAACTTCATTTGGGAGACGGAAGTTAAAGAAGTGGGTGACTCAACCACTCCTTAAATTAAGGTAAAGAGAAAATTTTTGTGTGTGTGTGTTTAATCTGAAATTATATAAAGTTGTGAAATTAAAGGTATGCTGACCTCATTAAAACCAAGATTACCATGACTTAAAAGAACAGTTTTTTGGTTTGATTCATTTGTTTTTTCTTTTATTCAAAATATTACAGATGTCCCCTTTCCTTCTGATTGACCCCTTCCACCCTCCCCCACCCACCTCACCAGTTCCTCACCACACTATTGCCTGTCTCCTTGGGTTATGCATATATGCATATAAATTCTTTGGTTAGTCTCTTGCCTCCCCACTCATCCAACCCCTCCTTACCTCTGAGATTCCTCAGTCTGATCCATGCTTCCATGTCATTGAATCATTTCTGTCCATCAGTTTATTAAGTTCTTTAGATTCCATGTATAAGTGAGATCATGTGATGTTTGTCTTTCTCTGCCTGGCTTATTTCGTTTAACATAATATTCTCCAGGTCCATCCATACTGTCCCAAAGGGTATGAGATCCTTCTTTACAGCTGCATAGTATTTCATGGTATAAATGTCCCACAGTTTTTTATCCACTCATTGACTGATGGGCACTTGGGCTGTTTCCAGATCTTAGCTATTGTAAATTGCGCTGTTATGAACACAGGGGTGCATATATTCTTTCTGATTAGTGTTTCAGGATTCTTAGGATATATTTCTACAAGTGGGATCACAGGGTCAAAAGGCAGTTCCATTTTTAATTTTTTGAGGAACCTCCATACTGTTTTCCTTAGTGGTTGCACCAGTCTGCATTCCCCCCAGCAGTGTCCTAAGGTTCCCCTTTCCCCACACCCTCGCCAGCACAAGTTGTTTATTGATTTACTGATGGCAGCCATTCTTACAGGTGTGAATTGATACCTCATTGTGATTTTAATTTGCATCTCTCTGATGATTAGCCATGTTGAGCATTTTCTCATGTGCTTCTTGGCTATCTGCATGTCCTCTTTGGAGAAGTGTCTATTCAGGTCCTTTGCCCATTTCTTAATTGGGTTGTTTGTCTTCCTCTTGCTGAGTAGTATGAGTTCTTTGTACGCTTTGGAAATTAGCCCCTTATCAGATGCATCCTTGGCAAATGTGTTCTCCAGACCGTGCGGTTCCTTTGTATTTTGAGGCTGTTTTCTTTTGCTGTGCAGAAGCTTTTTAGTTTGATGTATTCCCATATGTTTATTTTTTCTTTTGTTTCTCTTGCCCAAGGAGATGTATCAGTGAAAATTCCACAATGTGAGATGTCTGTGACTTTACTGCTTATTTTTTCTTCCAGGAATTTTATGGTTTCGCAACTTACATTTAAGTCTTATCCATTTTGAATTTTTTCTTGTATATGGTGTAAGTTGGTGGTCTAGTTTCATTTATTTGTAGCTACCTGTCCAATTTCCCCCGCACCATTTATTGAAGAGGCTGTCTTTATTTACTCCATTGTATGCTCTTGATTCCTTTGTCAAATATTAATTGATCATAATTGCATGGGTCTGTTTCTGGGGTCTGTGTTCTATTCCAGTGATCTCTATGTCTGTTGTTGTACTAATACCAGGCTGTATTCATTACCATGGTTTGTAGTACAGTGTGATATCCAGTGAAGTGATGCCTCCTACTCTGTTCTTCTTTCTTAAGATGACTAGGCTGTTCGTGGTCTTTTTTTGTTCCATATAAATTTTTGGACTATTTGTTCTAGCTCTGTGAAATACAGCGTTCCATTGAATCTGTAGATTGCTTTGGGTAGTATGGACATTTTAATGATGTCAATTCTTCCAATCCATGAGCATGGTATATTTTTCCACTTTATATCTTCCTCTGTTTCTTTTTTCAGTGTCATGTAGTTTTCCGAGTACAGGTCTTTTATATCCTTGGTTAAGTTTATTCCTAGGTATCTTATTTTTTTAGGTGCAATGGTAAATGGTATTGTTTTTTTAGTTTCTCTTTCTGAGAGTTCATTATTGGTGTATAAAAATGCCCTCGATTTCCAGATGTTAATTTTGTATCCAGCAACCTTGCTGAATTCATTCTCAAATCTAGTAGTACTTTGATGGAGTCTTTACGGTTTTCTATGTACAAGTCATGTCATCTGCAAATAATGACAGTTTTACTTCCTTCTTTCCAATTTGGATGCCTTTTATGTTTCCTTCCTGTATGATGGCTGTGGCTAGGATTTCCAGTACTATGTGGAATAAGAGTGGTGAAAGTGGACACCCCTGTCTTGTTCCTGTTCTTAGGGGAAATGATTTTAGTTTTTGCCCATTGAGTATGATGTTGGCTGTAAGTTTGTCACATATGGCCTTTGTTATGTTGAGGTATGATCCCTCTATTCCCACTTTGCGAGAGTGTTTATCAGAAATGGGTACTGGATTTTGTCAGATGCTTTCTCTGCATCTATTAATGTGATCATATGATTGTTGTCCTTCACTTTGTTTATATGATATATCACATTTATTGATCAGCAGATACTATACCAGCCTTGCATCCCTGGAATAAACCCCACTTGGTCGTGGTGTATGATTTTTTAATGCATTGCTGGATCTGGTTTGCTAGTATTTTGTTGAGGATTTTAGCATCTATGTTCATCAGGGATATTGGCCTGTAATTTTCTTTCTTTGTAGTATCTTTATCTGGTTTGGGGATTAGGGTGATGCTGGCCTCATAAAAAGAGTTTGGGAGTCATCCCTCCTCTCAAATTTTCTGGAATAGTTTGAGGACAATAGGTGTTAATTCTTCTTTGAATGTTTGGTAAAACTTGCCTGTAAATCCATCTGGTCCAGGACTTTTGTTTGCTGGTAGTTTTTTGATTACTGCTTCAATTTCATTACTTGTTATCGACCTATTCAGGTTTTCTGCTTTTTCCTGATTCAGCTTTGGAAGGTGTATGCTTCTAGGAATTTGTCCATTTCACCTATATTGTCCAGTTTGTTAGCATATTATTGCTCATAGTATTTTCTTGTGATCCTTTGTATTTCTGTTGGGTCAGTTGTTATATCGCCTCTTTCATTTCTGATTTTATTTATTTGGGTCCTCTCTCTTTGTTTCTTGGTGAGTCTGGCTAAAGGTGCATCAATCTTATTTATCTTTCCAATGAACCAGCTCTTGGTTTCATTGATTTTGATTTTTTTTGTATTTTTTTTTAGTCTCTAGTTCATTAATTTCTGCTCTGATCTTTATTATTTCCTTCCTTCTACGTAGGGCTTTTCTTGCTGCTCCCTCTCTAATTCTTTTAGCTGTGTTGATAGTTTATTAGAGCTTTTTCTTGCTTCCTGAGGTCTGCATGTACTGCTATGAACTTTCCTCTCAGGACTGCTTTCACTGTGCCCCATAGATTTGGGGTTGTTGTCTGTTCATTTTCATGTTTTCCCAGGAAGTGTTTGATTTCTCCGTTGATCTCATTGGTAACCCAGTCATTGTTTAATAACATGCTATTTAGCTTCTGTGTGTTTGAATATTTTTGATTTTAGAATGGTTGATTTCCCCTTTCTTACCATCATGATCCAAGAAGATGCTTGATATGATTTCCATCTTCTTGAACTTGTAGAGACTTGTTTTGTGCCCTAACATGTGGTCTATTTCTGAGAATGTTCCATGTGCACTTGAGAAGAATGTGTATTCTGCTGCGTTGGGATGAAATGTTCTATAAATGTCAATTAAACCAATTAGACCTAGTGAGTCATTTAAGGCCTGTGTTTCCCTGTTGATTTTTTGTCCTGATGATCTGTCCAGTGATGACATTTGGGTGTTAAAGTCCCCCACTGTGACTGTGTTGTTGTCAATCTCCCTCTTAAAGTCCACCAAGAAATTTTTTATATATTTAGATGATCCTATATTGGGTGTATATATATTTATAAGGGTTATTTCCTCCTGTTGGATAGATCCCGTTAGTATTATGTAGTGACCGTCTTTGTCTGTTGTGATGGTCTTTATTTTGAAGTCTATTTTGTCAGAAATAAGTATTGCTACTCCAGATTTTTTGTGTGTGTGTCCATTTGCATGAAGTATTTTTTTTCCATTCCTTCACTTTCAGCCTGTGTGAATCTTTTGCTCTCAGGTGGGTCTCTTGTAGGCAGCATACATTTGCGTCCTGTTTTCCTATCCATTCAACTACCCTATGTCTTTTGATTGGAGCATTTATTCCGTTTACATATAAGGTTACTATTGATATAAACTTATTTAATGACATTTCCCCCTTTATGCTGATATACCTTTCTCTCGCTATTCCTTCTTTTTCTTAGAGCAGTCCTTTAAGCGTTTCTTGCAATGCTGGTTTCGCGGAACTGAATTCCTTTAGCCTTTTTTTGTCGGGGAAGCTTTTTATTTCACCTTCAATTTTAAATGATAGCCTTGCTGGATAAAGCAGTCTTGGTTGCAGGTTCTTGCTTTTCATTATTTTGGAACTTCATGCCACTCCCTTCTGGCCTGAAGTATTTCTGTTAAGTAATCTGCTGTCAGCCTTATGGAGTTTCCCTTGTAGTTTAGGGATTGCCTCTGTCTTGCAGCCCTTAGGATTCTCTCTTTGTCCTTGACATTTACCATTTTAATTATGATGTGTTTTTCAGTAGGTCTCTTTGGGTTCCTTTTGTTTGGAACCCACTGTGCTTTCTGAATTTGTGTGGCTTCTCCCTCGCCAGCCTAGGGAAGTTTTCTGTCATTATTTCCTCCAAAAAGTTCTCTATCCCTTGCTTTGTTTCCTCTCACTGTGTTACCCCTGTGATATGAATGTTGTTACGTTTCATATTGTCCCAAAGCTCCCTTAGACTGTCCTCAGGCTTTTTAAGTTTTTTTTCTTTTTGCTGCTTTGATTGGGTGGTTATTTGTACCTTATTTTCTGTCACTTACTCTGTTCTCCTCTTCATTGAGCCTCCTTTTAATTCCTTCCAGCAATTCTTGATGTCAGATACAGCATTCTTCATTTCTTCCTGGTTCTTATTTATGATATCTAGCTCTTTTTTCATGTTTTCACTAAGTTCCTGGACCTTTTCATGAGTTGTCTTGTTCTCATTAATTTCCTTGAGCATCTTTATAATCATTACTCTGAACTCTATTTCTGATCACTTGCTTAATTCAGTCTCGTCAAGGTCTTTATCTGGCAATCTTTTCTTTAGTTTGGGGGTTCTTTGTCTTCCCATTTAGGTGACTCTTAGTGTTTGTATCTGTTTTTTAGATATATTTGCTGTCTCCCAGTCTTGTGGGGTGGGATTTTGTAGTGTATGTCCAGTGGAGCCCAGAGGTACGTTTTCCTTATTTTTCTGAGCTGTTAGCTCTAGTTGTATCCCTGTTGTGGGTGTCCCTTTTGTGGGTTTTTTGGGTTCTCCTGTTGTGGTTGTGTCTAGATTGTTGTTGACCAGTCCTTGGAAGGACTCTCCTCTCAGGTTTGCTAACTGTGTGTCTCAGCCCCAACCACATCGTGTGATCTGTTATACGGGTGCTGGCAAGGCAGGACAGTACACCCCCAACTGCCAGGAAACAAACAGTATCTTACAAAATATCCTCACAATCAATGAAAACATCCCAAGTGAAAGTAGAATTGGGAGAGTGAAAGGAGAACACAAATGCTAATGCAAAAAAAAAAATAAAGAGAAAGAAAAAATACAGTGAGAGAGAGGAAAAAGAATATTATTGCTAATAGTATCAAAAAAGAAAAAAATAATAATAATAGAAAGTGAAAAATAGAGAAGCTACTGGGAGATAAAAGGGGCAGAGAAAAGATTATGAACAAAGGGCAAACAAATAGACAGGAAGACAGAAGGGAGAAAAACAAAGAAGAAAGAAAGAAGACAAAAGTTATTCCAGTGGAAAGAGAAGAGGGAGAGATCGAGCCTGGGCAGGGAGGGAGGGAGACCAATTAGAGTTTTGGGGGGAGCAATATAGAAAAGCAGTGAATTTATTGGTTATAATGATAATGTCCCAGCAGGGAATGTCAAGAAAATCTTCATGATAGAACAAAAGACAAAAGAAAGCAAAAAAAAAAAACCAAAAAACCAAAAAAAAAAAAAAAAACAAGGAAAGCTAAACAAAATATTTTAATTAATTTAAATTTTAAAATTAAAAAAATTAGAAATCTAAAAAGAAAAAATTTGTTCTTTTCTCTCTTTTTTCTAAAAAAAATAAATAAGTCAGGTGAGTTTCGTCTGGGCAGCTTGTGTTGTCTGCGGGTCACTGTTTTGTTTCTCCTGGGAGGTGCTTGTGTCTCAGCCAATGTGAGGAGCGTCCAGGTTTGGCTCTGGTGTCCTCAGGTAGATGGTTGATCTGAGGCTCTCCGTGGGCCACCTCCTCTTGTCGGCTATTTGCCTCCCCCTTGTAGTGGCCTGGTCTTGCTCCAGAGTCTAGTCTTTAGGGTGCAGGGTGGCTAGTGAAGCTCAGGGTGTCCCTCCCCTTAGAGGTGTCGCTGTCAGGCTCACTGTGGGGAAGTTAGTCTCTGCTCCACAGCCAGCTCCCCAGCCCTACCCTGTCCTCTGATTCTAGGTCCCCAGGCTCTGTCCTGCTGCAGCTTCAGATTGACTTCAGCCTGTTGCCTTTTCTGTCTGGGCCGTTTCAGCAGCCTGGGCTCAGTGGGTTTGATTAAAAAATTCCAGTGAGCACTTTGCCTGCCCAGCTCTCAGAAGGAGTTTTAAGATTTCCTCCAGTTCCCAAACAATAGTCCCTGAGAGTCTTATTCTTGTATTGTTGTCCTGTGAGCTGATCTCCCTTCCCCCTCAGGACTCTGCCCTGCTGGGCATACCTGGGGCCTCAGTGAGCTGAACCAGCCCCTTTCCTACTGGGGGCGGGGCTCCCGGCTGCAGGAAAGGTAGTTGTCCTCCGTCCACCCCTCCTTCCCCAGTTCGTTTTGGCTAAAAGCACAGGGCACTTACTTCAAACTCTCCACAATGCTGACACAAGTCCCAGCTTTCGCTGGTCTGTCTCCCCAGTGCAAGCCAGGAAGGTGGACACCTGTTGAGCAGTGAAAAATTCAGAAGCGCACAAAGCAACACAGAGTCAGAGAACCCACCCTGCAAGGTCCCGTCGCCCCCGAGCCTTGGTACCAAGCAGAAGGGGTCACAAGGTCAGCCTCACCCCCGTAGCTGCCCTGCACAGCTGATCTCAGTAAAGCTGGGGCAGCTCCTTGAGCTCTACCCCAGCTCCCCACAGAACAGGTCAAAAAACCCTGGCAGCTCTGGGAGCTGGGGTCCTGATTTGCCCTCTGTCAGCTCTGGACCCTCTCTGGCGGCAGGAGGGCTCTCATTTCCTTCCCCGCACCGCGCAGATCAAATGCTTCCTGGGGTTCTACACCATGCCTTACGGGAAGGCAGAGTCCCTGTATGTGGCTGCTCAGTGCAGCCCTCCAGCCCCTTTCTATTTGGGAGTCACACACTGTGGGACGGCCTTTCCCACAGGCAGCAGCCGGGGTGAAAGAGACCTGTGCCGTCTGCAGCATTGGGGGCGTGTTTTCACTGGGAGGCGCAGTCCCCTCCTTACAGGCACATTGTTCCCCTGGCTCCCTCTGCCCTCCACGCGGGCCACTCCTTCCCTTCTCCTCTGCTCCGGGTTTGAGATCCCAGCCTTTGGATGCCAGTCCACAGTGTCGAGGGGAGGGAGCTTTGCAGCCTCTAACCCTCGGGGTTCAGAGCCCAGCGCGGGCTTCAGGGGGGCTCCCCCTTTCTACGCCCCCCTCTCTTACCAGACTCTGTGATGTTTCTTCAGGGCTCCCTCCTTGAAATATATCCACTCAGGTATATTTCTCTGCTTTTTCCAAGCTGGTTACGCAGTATTTTAGTGGTAAATCAAGTCCATGGCTGGGAGTAAGGGCGCTCTGCTTCTTGTCACAGAGCCACCATCTTCCTTGCTCAAAAGAACACAGTTTTAAATTGGGGAAGATTTTCTTTTGTATCTGGCAATAGACTGTCGATACTGTGAGAAGTTTCCTTTCCCCCAGGAATGAGCTGTTTGCGGATTGGAAGACGTGGGGTTTCTGGCGGAAAGTGGGTTATGCACTTAGTTTGAATCGTCAGTAGTGTCAGGGGTGTTTGGAGAGATGGGGCGCTGCCTTTTGTAGAGGGCTCTGCGGGCTGGGCTGAGGAGTTGGCAGCCAGAGGGAGCTACTTCAATGACTCCGAGCATGGGAGTGGTAGGGTCAGAGCTGGGCATGTGCGTAGGAGGGGACAGAGTGGTGGGGGACAAATTACCAAGTTCACGGAGAGGTTCTGAGGGCCTGAGCTAAATCAGTATCAGGAGGAATCTGAAGGAGAGGTAAGATAGACATTTAGGACAGGAGGAATCTGTTCAGGTCCTTGCTTTAGCCATGTTGCATGACCAGTGTGTTACTGTCTGAATTTAATTTATTCATTTTATATTGACTCTCTTTAGAGCAAACCTTTCAGAAGAAATTAGAACAACAAAAAACCACCTTTCCTCAGCAGTTTGTATTTTAATGTTTTCCCCTAAATAACCTTAAGTTAGAATTGCAGAGGCATCTCCATGAATAGCAACCGACAGGCCCAGACCCCGCCGCACGTCCTCCCAGTGGCAGGAGCTGGGGCCACGCGCCGCCCTTCTCGGTGACAGCGCACCGGCAGACTCTGACGCCATCACCTCGTTCATCTCCAGATGTGAAGGACTCAGTGACACCCACAATTAGTCCTTGGGGTTTTGGTGGTAAAAAACAATCTTTGTCATCCCCAGAACCTCAGGTTCATTGTTTTTATCACATGGAATGAAATTACTCAGGTGTCTTCTTTCCATTCGTTTAGAATGTATCGTGGTTTTTTAAGAAATTAAATTTATTGGGGTGACTGGTTCCTGTGCGGTAGACAGTGTTTCACTGTGTGCTCATCACCGAGTCTGGTCTCCTGTCACCGCCATCCTCTTGGCCCCTCCCCCTTCGGGCGCCTCGCCCCGTCTCTCCGGCGGCCACCACGCTGTTATCTGCCTGTGAGTTTGTTTGTTCGACTCGACTGTTCCTTTGTTGCTTTCCGTTTTGCATCCCGCCTCTGAGTGAAGTTACAGGGTTCTTGTCCTTTGCCACCTGACCTGTTTCCCTTAGCGTGACACTCAGGACCCGCCCACGTGGTCACAAACGGCAGCGTCGTCCTTCCTGTGGCTGAGTCGTGTTCCACTGCGCACACGTCCCGCAGCTTCTCTCCAGCTGCCCGCCGAAGGTGGGTTGTTTGCATGCTGGCCACCCTGAATAATTGTGCAGTGAGCATAGGGGTATGTCTGTCTTTACAAAATTCTCTAGTAGATACCCAGAAGAGGGATGGCGGGGCCATATGGCAACTCTGTTCTTAATTTTTTGAGGAACCTCCCTGCTGTTTTCCATACCAGCCCTCCTGGTCTACATCCCCGCCAGCACTGTGTGGGTGTCCTTTTTCCTCCCGTCTCTCCAACACTTGTTAGTATTGTCTGGTTGATATTAGCACTCTGACAAGTATGAGGCGGTATCTCATTGAGGTTTTGATTTCCCTTATAGTTAGTGCAGTTGAGCATCTTTTTAAATATCTGGTGGCCGTTTGTATGTCTTCTTGGGAGAAGTGTCCTTGGCTCATTTTTTTATTGTGTTGTTTATTTTGTTGTTGTTGAATCGTATGAGTTATACTTTGGATATTAGCCCCTTATTGCAGTGTTGTTTGCAAGTATCTCGTCCCCGTTGGTCGGCTGCCCCGTCGTGTTGATGGGGTCTTGCCGCGCAGAAGTTTCTGTTTGATGCTCTCCCCATTCACTTATTTTTCTTTTACTCCCCCTGCCTTTGGGGTCAAGTTCACAAAGACCTCTCTGAGACGAAGGTCCATAAGTTTAATACCTATGTTTTCTTCTGTGTACTTTAATGTTTTCTCATATTTAAGTATTTAATCCGTTTTGAGTTAATTTTTGTGTATGGTCTCCAGTAGCAGTCTGGTTTCTTTCTTTTGCATGTGGCTATCCGATTTTTCCAACACCATTTCTTGAGGAAGCTTTAGATTGAGCCTTGTGTTAAGGTCAGCTGCAGAATACTACAGGGCACCTTGGGGTAATATCTGTACCGTCATCTAATTGGCAGTGCTTCTTCCTGTTTTGCTGACTGGCACCAAATCTCGTATTGATGGCACCAGAGTAGTTGTTCTGTCCTAGTGGTCTGACACATTGTTTTCCAGTTGGTTGGAAAGCCTTCTTACTCCTGCTAATTAAAGAACAGTTCTGAGATATGTAAACTGTTTTATTTGAAAAACTTGATTAGAAGTCGTTTTTATTTCTTTGCATTATGACCTGCTCGCAGGAGATAAAGTGGACTTAGAGCTGCCTCAGTATTGAGAGACCCTGGTAAACAGCACCCCCCCGCCCTTGTTAGT